>NC_140987.1:415688619-416888619 GCF_052327205.1 Somniosus microcephalus | reverse complement strand
CCACCCTGCAGCCACGTTTCTGTAATCCCAATCAAATCATACTTGTTTACCTCTATTTCCACAACTAATTCATCCACCTTGTTCCTAATGCTTCTAGCATTAAGATACAAAGCCTTCAGGCTTGCTTTTTTCACACTCTCATTATGAATTAGTTTGGCCCTTTGTGTTTCTCTCCTTTGCTTATTGCTTCTCACCTTTCTACCATCTATTTCTGACTTCATATGACTTCCCTCTTTTCCACTACCTAGGTTCCCATCCCCCTGCCAAATTAGTTTAAATCCTCCCGAACCGCCCTAGAAAATATTACCCCGAGGACATCGGCTCCCTCACAGTTCAGGTGTAGACCGTCCCCTTGGTACAGGTCACTCCTCCCCAAGAACTGGTTCCAATGCCTCAAGAATTTAAATCCCTCTCCCTTGCACCACTGCTCAAGCCACGTATTTAGCTTATCTATCTTACTCTCTCTAAACTTATTAGCTCGTGGCACTGGTAGCAATCCAGAGATTACTACCTTTGAGGTCCTACTTTTCAATTTAGCTCCTAACTCCCTAAATTCAGCTTGTAGGACCTCCTCCCTCTTTTTACCTACATCGTTGGTACCTACATGTACCACGACAACTGGCTGATCCCCCTCCCCCTTCAGAATGCTCTGCACCCGCTCCGAGACATCCTTGACCCTTGCACCAGGGAGGCAACATACCATCTTGGAGTCTCGGTCTCGGCCACAGAAACTCCTATCTATCCCCCTTACAATTGAATCCCCTATCACTATAGCCCTATCCCTCTTTTTCCCGCCCTTCTGTGCAGCAGAGCCAGTCATGGTGCCCTGAACCTGGCTGCTGGTGCCTTCCCCTGATAAGTCATCTCCCCCAACAGTACCCAAAACGGTAAACCTGTTTTGGAGGGAGATGACCGCAGGTGACTCCTGCACTACCTTCCTGCCTTTACCCTGCCTTTTGGTCACCCATTTACTGTCTGAGCTAGCCTTTACCTGCGGTGTGACCAACTCACTGAATGTGCTATCCACAACATCCTCAGCATCGCGTATGCTCCAGAGTGAGTCCATTCGCAGCTCCAGCGCCGCCATGCGGTCCGCTAGGAGCTGCAGCTGGACACACTTCCTGCACACATAGTTGTCAGGGACAGTGTCCCTGATTTCCCACATGGCACAGGAGGAGCATGACACGGGTCCGAGCTGCCCTTCCATGACTTAACCCTTACAATACCCTTTTATTTACTACGATTTAGCTTAATTATTGAATTCTACTTAGAATAAGTTTGTGAAAGTACTCACCAACCAGTCACCTACCTGTTTTCTGGTGTTGTATTTTCACTGCCGCCTCCTGTCCTGGAACCTTTTCCACCTAGGTTAGGCTCCTGAAATAAAATAAATTGAACCTACCTTTTCAACTTCCCCTAACCCCTAAAAGGTTAGAGGAGGTGGAAGGGTGGGAGACACTACACTGTAGTGTTTCGGGTTTAGCAACAGCTCCACCTATATAAGAGTTACTGGCCTCCTGCTCTCCCGGCTGCACCAGCTGTGAAAGAAAAAGCCCGCGAAAGGTGAGTTAGCACTGTTGCCTCACAGCGCCAGGGACCCGGGTTCGAATCCAGCCTCGGGCGACTATCTGTGTGGAGTTTGCACATTCTCCCCGTGTTTGCGTGGGTTTCCTCCGGGTGCTCCGGTTTCCTCCCACAGTCCAAAGATGTGCGGGTTAGGTTGATTGGCTATGATAAATTGACCCTTAGTGTTAGGGGGATTAAATACGTGGGGTTACGGGGATAGGGTGGGATATGTGTTGGTGTAGGGGTTACGGGGATCGGGTGGGATATGTGTCGGTGCAGGCTCGATGGGCTGAAATGGCCTCTATCTGCACTGTGGGGTTTCTGTGATTCTGTGATTCTGTGAAGTGGGGAACGGACAGACGGGTCATCACAGCAAGCTGGTGACAGAATAGTTTTCCATCTCTCTCATTGACATTGCATGAGTCGCTGATAATGATTCTGAAGCTATAACAGATGGACCTATGATCATCTGCAATATGCAATGTGCATGTAACCTTGACCTCACATCTCTAACTCTTTCCTTTACTCCCCCACAGGACCATCGAGAGCCCCCGTCCCCACTGTCCAGGTGGAAGAGCCTGAGCTTCCAGACTCCTCAGAGGAATCTGCAACCTCTGAGGGAATAGCGTCAGCAGAATTCAGTGCACCCAGCACCAGCACAGACACTCTCACCTCGGTGGGACCTTCGGGACATAGAGTAGTGTTGTCATCTGGTGTATCACAGCTCACAAGTGAGCATCAGCAGATTGTGGAGACAGGGACAGCAGTGGAGAGTGCTAGTCGGAGGGTGCAGGACTCTGCCAGCTCGGCTCAGCTGCATGTCGACCCTCTGTCTCTGGGTCCATCCATAAGATCAGCGGGTCTGCAACTCCAGGAACAGATGCAGGAGTCTCTGGCAGGTTTTGTCTCCAGGGTCGATGTGAGTGTGGAGCGAATGGAGGAGTCCATAGCGACCATGAGCAGAGCCTTTGTGGAGTCATTGGCGCATGAACGCATCACCATGGAAAGGATGGCAACCTCCATGGAGGAGATAAGTCGCCAGGGTATGGAAAACATGGTGAGTGTTCATAATAGAATGACATCTCTTGAGGAGCGATGGGCATCTATTGAACAGAGAAACCAGACCCTCATGGAAGTCCTTCTGAGTAGGACTGCCAGTGCAGAAACGGGTCCCCATGGCCCCCTGATGTGCAGCAAGGTGCTCTCAAGCCACTTCCAAGCGCTGGCCCCTTCTGGCCTGTGCAGCTTCAGGTGGGTGAGCAGCAGCCTGGCGCTTCTGTTGCTGCTGCTGTTGTTCCTGGTTCTGCTGGTGCCGCGGCTGGTGTTCGAGCTCATCTAATGCCCAGAAGGGAAGGAAATAAATGGCTCCCATGCTTCTGGTATATGCCTCCATTGAGGAAGCACTGAGTGAGGGTGGCGAGAGGGGTTTCCCAGGAGTTCACACTGGAGATGTGTGTGAGGCTCCAACCTTCCACAGGTGTGGTTAAGCCTGGTAAAAGTTGCCCCAGGCCTGAAACAACAAAGTCCTGCCACCTGCAAATCTCCTCTTTAATGGTTGACCTGCAGCTGATAGTCAGCAAGCCAATAGTGCTCACGCCAGGTTTCACAGGCGTGATCCCCACCAGGCGTGTTTCACGTGGGAAAAGGGTTAAAAATGCAAGGGCCTGTTAAAATGGGATTATGAAGGCCAATTATTGCTGATTAAGGGCCTTAAAGACCAGTCCCGCCTGTTGGAGGCGGGATTGATTCGGGACCATCAGACATGCCTGGGTTAAAATGGCTCGGGGTCAGGAACCAGGCGGGGGGGTCCCGACCCCCACACGCCTCAAAGCCCGCCTCATGGCTGAGTTAAAATCATCCCCGTCAACTTCAACAAGCTGGTGGTGTGCTGATGGGCTTTATCAAAATTACATTTCAGACTTTCATTCTTAATGTTACCAAAGCCATCTTCTTTATTCCCCCAGCTTTCAGAAGCAGATTATCCCAATAAGTCAACATATATAAAGTCCAGTAACTGTATTCTTTGACATAATACAAACTCTAATATAACATGCATTGGAATTAGCTCAGAAAACACGTATAAAACAGCCTCACTGTAACAGACATATTGCTACAACACCTTTTTGTATAGCTTACTGAAATTAGTTATATTAGCACATCTGTTGTCCTGTTTCTGTCCAAAGAATAACAAGTACAGATGTAAGCTTTATTTTAATTCATTCACTGGATGGTTGGCATTGCTGGCAAGGCCAGCATTTATTGCCCATTCCTAATTGCCTTTGACAAAGTGGTGGTGAGCTGCCTTCTTGACCTGCTGCAGCCCTAGTAGTGAAGGTACTCCTGCAGTGCTGTTAGGGACGGAGTTCCAGGATTTTGACCCAGCAACAATGAAAGAAGGGTGATATATTTCCAAGTCAGGATAGTGTGTGACTTGGAGGGGTACTTGGAGGTGATGGTGTTCCCATGCGCCTGCTGCCCTTGTCCTTCTAGGTGGTAGAGATCACGGGTTTTGGAGGTGCTGTCAAAGAAGCCTTGGCGAGTTGCTGCATCTTGTAGAAGGTACACACTGCAGCCACGGTGGTGGAGGGAGTGAATGTTTAAGGTGGTGAATGGGGTGCCAATCAAGCGGGCTGCTTTGTCCTGAATGGTGTCGAGCTTCTTGAGTGTTGTTGGAGCTGCACTCAGCCAGGCAAGTGGAGAGTATTCCATCACACTCCTTACTTGTGCCTTGTAGATGGCGGAAAAGTTTTGGGGAGTCCGGAGGTGAGTCACTCACCGCAGAATACCCAGCCTCTGACCTGCTTTTGTAGCCACGGTATTTATGTGGCTGGTCCGGTTAAGTTTCTGGTCAATGGTGACCCCCAGGATGTTGATGGTGGGGGATTTGACAATGGCAATGCCATTGATTGTCAAGGGGAGGTGGTTAGACTTTCACTTGTTGGAGATAGTCATTGCCTGGCACTTGTGTGGCGCGAATGTTACTTGCCACTTATCAGCCCAAGCCTAAATGTTGTCCAGATCTTGCTGCATGCGGGCACAGCCTGCTTCACTATCTGAGGAGTTGTGAATGGAACTGAACACTGTGTAATCATCAGCGAACATCCCCGCTTCTGACCTTATGATGGAGGGAAGGTCATTGATGAAGCAGCTGAAAATGGTTGGGCCTAGGACACTGCCCTGAGGAACTCCTGCAGTGATGTCCTGGGGATGAGATGATTAGCATCCAACAACCACAACCATCTTCCTTTGTGCTAGGTATGATTCCAGCTAGTAGAGAGTTTTCCCCCTGATTCCCACTGACTTCAATTTTACTAGGGCTCGGTCAAATGCTGCCTTGATATCAAGGGCAGTCACTCTCAGCTCACCTCTGGAATTCAGCTCTTTTGTCCATGTTTGGACCAAGGCTGTAATGAGGTCGGGAGCTGAGTGATCCTGGCAGAACCCAAACTGAGCATCGGTGAGCAGGTTATTGATGAGGAAGTGCTGCTTGATAGCACTGTCGGCGATCCCTTCCATCACTTTGCTGATGATTGAAAGTAGACTGATGGGTTGGTAATTGGCCGGATTGGATTTGTCCTGCTTTTTGTGGACAGGTCATACTTGGGCAATTTTCCACCTTGTCGGGTAGATGCCAGTGTTGAAACGGTACTGGAACAGCTTGGCTAGAGGTGCGGCTAGTTCTGGAGCACAAGTCTTCAGCACGATAGCCGGGATGTTGTCAGGGCCCATAGCCTTTGCTTTATCCAGAGCGCTCAGCCGTTTCTTGATCTCACGTGGAGTGAATCGAATTGGCTGAAGAATGGCTACTGTGATGGTGGTGACCTCAGGAGGAGGCCGAGATGGATCATCTGCTCGGCACTTCTGGCTGAAGATGGTTGCAAACACTTCAGCATTGTCTTTTGCACTTGATGTAAAAAGGCTACTGAGCGCTTGGTGTGAGTATGAAACAAGGCTTTAATCAACTGTTTCAAAACCATGAGATTTCTAGTTACATCACTAGTTCCTGGTTACAGAAACATCCTGAGCAAGCTGGGCCCACGCCCGAGTATTTATACTCCTTGGACGGCGCCACCAGCTGGCCGCCCAGTGTTACTTCATGAGTCATGATAAGATTCATGACAGCACTCACATGCTGGGCTCCGCCATCTTTGAGGGTGGGGGTGTTCATAGAGCCTCCTCCTCTCGTTAGTTGTTTAATTATCCACCACCATTCATGACTGGAAATGGCAGGTCTACAGAGCTTTGATCTGATCCATTGGTTGTGGGATTGCTTGGCTCTGTCTATAGCATGCTGCTTCTGCTGTTTAGCATGCATATAGTCCTGTGTTTTATTTCAGCGGGTTGGTACCTTATTTTTAGGTACGCCTGGTGCTGCTCCTGGCATGCTCTTCTACACTCCTCATTGAACTAGGGTTGGTCCCCTGGCTTGATGGTAATGGTAGAGTGAGGGATATGCCAGGCCATGGGGTTACAGATTGTGGTGGAATACAATTCTATTGCTGCTGATGGCCCACAGCGCCTCATGGATGCTCAGTCTTGCGCTGATAGATTTGTACTGAATCTATCTGATTGAGCACGGTGATAGTGCCACACGCCACAAAGTAAGTATCAAAAAGCATGAGCTGCCAATAGGAGTTACCAACATTCAGTCGAATCATTAGACTGCATTTGACTTATGAGTGATCTGGCATGCTCACATTTGAAACACTTAAATAATGGCTCAGTTCTTAGGTTAGTCAAAATCCAATTAGATGCCACTGGAGGAGGGTCGATGTCCTAAAACAATGTGATTCAATTGACCAAAAGCCATCCCTAACTTTTATGTTTCTTATAGCTTTGGAAGCCACACCTTTTATCACCTGTGAACCTAGTTTTGCGGTTTATGCACTGATGTGAGCTGTATTTTGCAATTTAGCCATCAAACAAACACAAATGCCAAAAATTGTGACTTTTATACCATTTATAGACCAGTTTTTAATGGTAAATGCTTTAAAGAAATGCATGCTTTTACTACAGGTGTTTCCTATTAATAGTAAATTGTGCTGGTAATAAATTATCTTTGAACTGATCCATGGGGATAAGATTCTTCTGAGACGCAGGCTTTTAAGTGGAAGAACTTGTAAAGCATTCATAAGTAAAATATCAGGCATTACCCTTAAGCAGCCTTTCAGTACCTCACCCAACTGGCCATACTTCATGTGTGATCCTACCCGATAAGTGTTGGCTGTCTATTTTACCATGAAGTACATCACAGCCATGCCCAACCCTGGTACATGGATCGGTGGATAGTTGCTAGGAGCAGGAGCTCCAGCTGATTTTGTTCTCCCTAACCTAGATGCACTCCAGTTGTAATCAGCCAACTACGGTGCTTGCAAATTTGAAGGTTTCCTGAGCCTAGGTAAAATTTTCTGGCTGACCTGCTGAAGGTATGGGTTGAATATAAATAACTGCATTGATATTTTGAGCTTGTATCTAAACAGTAGGATACAGACTATGCTTACAGAGGCAGATCAAGCAAGAGATTGTATAAGTAGCGATTTGGAAGCTGAGCAATTATCTGGCAGTCAAGGATAATAGATTTTTCCCTAGTGTCTTTGTGGGTTTGTAGTATGTCATAGGGCAGGGCCCAGAAAATTGGGAAAAAGTACACGAAAACTAATTTGGAAAAGAGCTGCAACCTTTTTGAATGGCATCAAATATAAGCATGAATGCTGGTCATTAGTATAAATATTGTGTTTTAAATGAGTGCTGTGTAACTGAATGTATATTCAGTAAATCATTGGAAGTTTATTCATTCTAACTGTATATAGGCCATAGAAGAGACAACTTTAACTGCAATTGCAAATGTAATTGCTTGGAAGTAACCATGTGGTGATAGAAAGGAATTAGGAAAACTGTTATTACTGAATAAGTGAAAATGTAAGGTACATTTGAAAAATGACAATAAATTAAATATATTGGCCCAGATATTCCGATCCCTACGGGTGGGTATGAGCTGTGTACATACCCGTAGGGACATCGGAAATGCCGATTTCAGGCATGCACAGCACATGCGCTGAAAACCGGCATTTCCAATCTGTCAAGACATCCTTCGGCTGTCCTGGCCTCCGTGGGCGGATAGTTCCGCTTTTTGGAGACCCTCCGCCAGCAGAAAACCCTTACAATTCTTACGCCTGCTAAAAGCAGACGTAAGGCCTGCTTTTACCAGGATAAGAGTTGATAAAAAGAAAAAAAAATTCCACTGATTTATCATTTAAAAATACATTAAAAAAGGTAAGTTTATTTTTAGCCCCGTAAAAAACTTTAATTATTTTTTTCAAAAAATTAAATTTTTGTTTAAAATATTTAATTTATTGTAATTTCAAGTCATTTTAAAAAAGTGATTTAAATTTTTTTTTATTTAACTATCTTTTTGGGGTGATCTCCATTCATATATTTGACAGGTCTTCCTGTCAAGTGTATGAAGGGAAATTCCCTTCTTTGATTGGCTCCCCATGGCCCACGTGATCCCAGGGATGCTGCAAACTACATCTGCCTCTGGGATACGTGGGCCCTGCGCACTTGGCGTTCGAGAGGCCCAGGATCGGAAGTGTGTGCGTCCCGGGAGCCCTCAGGTAAGTGCGTAGATTCTTTCCAGATCAGAAAATACGGCCCATACACTATATATTTGTATTTATTAAGCCAGACCTCATACAGCTAAATGGCTAGTGTTGCCATTTAATTTTTTTTCAAAACAAAGCACCGAGTAATTTAATGTTCTTTTGTTTCCCCTACTTCTTTTGATTATTAATTATTTAATTTTAAACTCAAATTGTGCTCACTCTCATTAACAGGGAATTGGCCCTACACTGTTTCCCCCACTCCCCCCCCCCCCCCCCGCTGAGCAAACTTGCGTGTAAATGTTTTTTGCTGGTTTTATGCCGAAACATCGGTACACACGAATTTCCTCGATTGCTCAGTGACTCTGGTGGAATTACAAAAGGTAAATCATGCTTGACTAATCTACTGGAATTATTTGAGGATGTAACTGGTAGAATAGATAAGGGAGAACCAGTGGATGTGGTGTATTTGGACTTTCAGTAGGCTTTTGATAAGGTCGCGCATAAGAGATTAGCATACAAAGTTAAAGCACATGGGATTGGGGGTAAGGTACTGTCTTGGATAGAGAACTGGTTGACAGAAAGGAAGCAAAGAGTTGGAATAAACGGGATTTTTTCCGAGTGGCAGGCAGTGACTAGTGGGGTACCACAGGGATCGGTGCTAGGACCCCAGCTATTCACAATATATATAAATGATCTAGACGAGGGAACTAGATGTAATATCGCCCAAGTTTGCAGACGACACAAAGCTGGGTGGGCGTGTGCGCTGTGAGGAGGATGCAGAGAAACTCCAGTATGATTTGGACAGGTTGGGTGATTGGGCAGATGCATGGCAAATGCAGTATAATGTGGATAAATGCGAGGTTATCCACTTCGGTGGCAAAAACAGGAAGACAGATTATTATCTGAATGGCAATAGATTGGGAAAAGGGGAAGTACAACGAGACCTAGGTGTCCTTGTGCACCAGTCGCTGAAGGTAAGCATGCAGGTGCAGCAGACGGTTAAGAAGGCAAATGGTATGTTGGCCTTCATAGCGAGAGGATTCGAGTACAGGAACAAGGATGTCTTGCTGCAGTTGTACAGGGCCTTGGTTAGACCACACCTTGAGTATTGTGTGCAGTTTTGGTCGCCTTATCTGAGGAAGGATGTTCTTGCCATGGAGAGAGTGCAGCGAAGATTCACCAGACTGATACCTGGGATGGCAGGAATGACGTACGAGGAGAGATTGGCTCGATTAGGCTTATATTCGCTAGAGTTTAGAAGAATGAGAGGGGATCTCATTGAAACTTATAAAATTCTAACAGGGCTGGACAGACTAGATGCAGGAAGGATGTTCCCGATGGCGGTGGAGTCCAGAACCAGGGATCACAGTCTAAGGATAAGGGGTAAGCCATTTAGGACTGAGATGAGGAGGAATTTCTTCACCCAGAGAGTGGTGAACCTGTGGAATTCTCTGCCACGCAGGGCAGTTGAGGCCAATTCATTAAATATATTCAAGAAGGAGTTGGATATATTTCTTGAGGCTAAAGGGATCAAGGGATATGGGGAGAAAGCAGGGACAGCGTACTGAATTTGGATGGTCAGCCATGATCTCATTGAATGGCGGACCGGGCTCAAGGGACCAAATGGCCTACTCCTGCTCCTATCTTCTATGTTTCTATCACTAAAAGTAGCGACGCAGGTTAATAAGGCCATAAAAAAGCAAAGCACCGGGTTAATTTCTAAAGGGATAGAATTGAAAAGCAGAGCGGTTATGTTAAAAGTGTATTGAACTTTGGTTAGACCTCATTTGGAATACTGTGAATAATTCTGGTCTCCATGTTGTAAAATGGATATAGAGGCCCTGGGGCAGGTACCATAAAGATTTACTAGAATGATACCAGGACTGAGCGGTTATACCTATCAGGAAAGATTGAACAAGCTGGAGCTCTTTTCTCTAGAACAGAGAAAACTGGGGGTTGACCTGATAGAGTTTTAAGATTATGAAAGGGTTTGATAGGGTAGACATAGAGAAGCTGCATCCACATGCAGGGGAGACCAGAACTAGGGGCCAGAAATATAAGATTGCCACCATTCAATCCAATAGGGAATTCAGGAGAAACTTGTTTACCCAGAGAGAGGTTAGAACATGGAACCCTCTACCACAAGGAGTAGTTGAGGTGACTAGCATAGATGCATTTAAGGGGAAGCTAGATAAACATTTGAGGGAGAAAGGAATAGAAGGATATGTTGATGAGGTTAGATGAGGAAATGTGGGAGGAGGCTTGTGAGGAGCATAAACACCAGCATGGACCTGTTGGGCTGAATGGCCTGTTTCTGTGCTGTAAATACTGTGTAATACAAGGGAGAATTTTACAATTGTATACGTTGGTTTTGCATGTTGAGGTCTGGCATAGAATCATAGAAATAGAATCATAGAAGGAGGCCATTCGACCTATTGTGCTTGTGCCATCTCTTTGAAAGAGCTATCCAATTAGTCCCACTCCCCTGCTCTTTCCCCAATTTTTCCTTTTCATTTATCCAATTCCCTTTTGAAAGTTACTATTGAATCTGATTCCACCGCCCTTTCAGGCAATGCATTCCAGATCATAACAACTTGCTGTGTAAAAAAAAATTCTCATCATCTCCCATCTGGTTCTTTATATCTCTGCCCTCTGGTTACCAACCCTCCTAACACTGGAAACAGTTTCTCCCTATCTACTCTATCAAAACCCCATATCATTTTGAACACCTCTATTAAATATCGCCATAACCTTCTCTGCTCTAAGGAGAATAATCCCAGCATCTCCAGTCTCACTGAAGTCCCGCATCCCTGGTACCATTCTAGTATGGGCAGGAGCAATCATAAAACCATTGGAAAAAATCTTGGGGTAGATTTTTAACTATAATATTGATAATGCCAGTGGGAGGCCTGGTCCATTTCAAGGGCCCGACCTCATTAACATATATGCTGTGTGTAAAATCTGTGTGTTATATTGCAAATTATTACACAGACTACAAGAGTAAACTTTAACAGGACTTTACTATTCGAAGGTCAGGGTGAATCTGCCCAATCACTCATTACACAGTGTGGTAAACCACTGTTATTGTTATTCACTGTTGTTGTTGTTGCTGCACACTGTTGTACCTATGCATGTCTCAACATGTCTCGGCTGGCTCCACCCACAGGCACCAGGTATAAAGGTGATAGGCCTGCAGCCCCCTGCCTTCTTGGAACCCAGTCAACCACGAGAGACATGCTCTGTTCTTTGCTAATAAAAGCCTTTAGTTACTCTCCTAACTCTCCGTCTTTTATGAGTAATTGATAGCGCATCAATTTTATTAGCAAAAACAAAATGTCGACAAACGCTGAACAGCAGGCTGCTGCACCAAACGCTGAGCAGCAGGAGCTGCTGCGAGCCCTCAGACCAACATGCCTGGACCTAGACCCCCAAGAAGCGGGTTCGGCTACCAAATTCGCGCATTGGCTGCGTTGCTTCGAGGCCTACCTGCAAGCCTCAACTGTGACCCTGGACGAAAACAAGTTGGAAATCCTGGCCTCAAAGGTGAGCCACCAAGCTTATACTATAATCCAGGACGCGACGACCTACGCGGCGGCTATCGATCTGCTAAAAGGGCAATACGCACGCCCGGTAAATACGGTCTATGCCAGGCACCTCTTAAGATCCCGCAGACAGCAGCCCGGGGAATCGGTGGAGGCCTTCCTACGGGCACTACGGATACTCGGCCGAGACTGCGATTGCAAAGAAGTACCAGCCGCAGCACACACGGAGGGACTGATCCGAGATGCTTTCGTTGCGGGTCTAAGGTCCGACTACTCCCGGCAGAGACTGTTGGAAAAGGGAGAAATGGACCTGAGAAAGGCAGTGTCCCTCACGCTCTTACTCGACGCGGCCCACAGGAATATGGACGCCTTCTCCCCTAACCGCTCCGCAACGTGGACGCCACAACCTTGGGTCATGGGACCGCCACCTTCAACTGCTGCTGCGATGTCCAAGGCACAGAAATGTTATTTTTGTGGCCAGGCAAAACACCCCAAAGCACGCTGCCCGGCGAGAAACGCTACCTGCTCCGGCTGCGGGAAGAAAGGACACTATGTCAGCGCCGCGTGCGAACCGTGGGGGCAGCCATCTTGTCCGCCATCTTGGGCTCCCCCAGCCGCATGGGGATCGGGACCATGGGCGCCGCCATTTTGTCCGCCATCTCGGACGTCTCCAACTTCAACCACGGGGGACCCGGACTCAACCACCGCCTCATCTGACGACCACATCGACTCGCTCGACCATACGCTGGCCTCCGTGACGCTGGACCAATCTCTCCCTCATCAACTGTCCAGGTCCATGATGGACATTACGGTAAACGGCCGCGCCACTACCTGCCTTTTTGACAGCGGGAGCACTGAAAGCTTTATCCACCCCGACACGGTGCGGAGTTACTCTCTCCCGGTCCTGCCGACGCGACATCGGATCTCTTTGGCTTCCAAAGCCCAGTCAGCGGACGTCGGTGGCTACTGTGTAGTGACCCTTTCAGTAAGGGGCACAGAATACAAAAATTTTAAACTCCTGGTCCTGCCCCATCTTTGCGCTGCCGTTCTACTGGGGTTGGATTTTCAGTGCCACCTTAAGAGTGTCACATTAGCGTACGACGGACCCCTCCCCCCACTCACAGTCTGCAGCCAGCAGCTTTTAAATCGCCCGCCGCGCACCATTTGCAGCCTCTCCACCCTTAAAGTCCCCCCCCCTCCTTGTTCGCTAACCTCACCCGCGACTGTAAGCCCATCGCTACCAAAAGCAGGCGTTACAGTGCCGGGGATAGGAGCTTCATTAAATCCGAGGTAGCAAGACTCCTGAAGGAAGGGATTATTGAAAGTAGCACCAGCCCATGGCGAGCACAAGTGGTGGTAGTGAAGCCTGGCGAAAAACAGCGCCTAGTTATTGACTACAGCCAGACGATCAATCGCTACACCCAGCTAGATGCATACCCACTCCCCCGCATATCTGACATCGTCAATCAGATAGCACAATACCGGGTGTTCTCGACGATTGATCTGAAGTCGGCATCAGCTCCCCATCAGGGCTGAGGACCGCCAGTACACAGCTTTTGAAGCTGACGGTCGTCTCTACCACTTCCTCAGAGTTCCCTTCGGCGTCACCAACGGGGTTTCAGTCTTCCAACAGGAGATGGACCGGATGGTTGACCAGAACGCGCTCCAGGTCACTTTCCCCTATCTAGACAACGTCACCATCTGCGGCCGCGACCAGCAGGACCATGATGTTAATCTAGAGAAATTCCTCCGTACGGCCCAGCGGCTGAACCTAACATACAACAAGGACAAATGTATGTTTCGTACCAAGCGCCTTGCCATTCTTGGCTGTGTAGTGGAGAACGGAGTCATCGGCCCCGACCCCGACAGGATGCGCCCCCTTATGGAGCTCCCCCTCCCCCACTGCCAAAAAGCACTGAAGAGATGCCTAGGGTTTTTCTCGTACTATGCTCAGTGGGTGCCCAACTATGCGGACAAAGCCAGGCCCCTCATCAAGTCCACCTCCTTCCCCCTGACAGCAAAGGCCCGTGCAGCCTTCACTCTCATAAAAGGAGATATTGTGAAGGCCACAATGCATGCAGTGGATGAGTCCATCCCTTTCCAAGTGGAGAGCGACGCATCCGACTTTGCCCTAGCTGCAACCCTTAACCAGGCGGGGAGACCCGTGGCCTTTTTCTCAAGGACCCTCCAGGGCCCCGAGATTCGACACTCTGTCGAAAAGGAGGCCCAGGCCATTGTGGAAGCTGTGCGACATTGGAGGCATTACCTGGCCGGAAAACGATTTACCCTGCTCACTGACCAGCGTTCAGTAGCTTTTATGTTTAATAATAAGCAGAGGGGCAAAATCAAGAACGACAAGATCTTGAGGTGGAGAATCGAACTCTCCACCTACAATTACGATATCTTGTACCGGCCCGGGAAACTCAATGAGCCCCCAGATGCCCTATCACGTGGTACATGCGCCAACGCGCAGGTCGATAGACTGAAGACCCTCCACAATGACCTCTGCCACCCGGGGGTCACCAGGTTTTTTCACTTCATCAAATCCCGTAACCTGCCCTACTCCATCGAGGAGGTCAGGACCATGACCAGGAACTGCCAAATCTGTGCCGAGTGCAAACCGCATTTTTATAGGCCAGACACAGCAAGCTTGATCAAAGCCACGCGCCCCTTTGAACGGCTGAGCGTCGATTTTAAAGGGCCCCTCCCCTCCTCCGACCGCAATGTGTACTTCCTCAACATAATTGATGAGTACTCCCGTTTCCCGTTTGCCATCCCTTGCTCAGACATGACAGGTACCACGGTCATTAAATGTCTGAATGACCTCTTCGCCTTGTTCGGTTTCCCTAGCTATATTCATAGCGACAGGGGCTCATCCTTTATGAGCGACGAACTCCGGCAGTACCTACTCTCGAGAGGTATCGCTACAAGCAGGACCACCAGCTACAACCCCCGGGGGAATGGCCAGGTGGAAAGGGAGAATGCGACGGTCTGGAAGGCAGTCCTTTTAGACTTGAAATCTAAGGGCCTTCCGACCTCTCGCTGGCAGGAAGTCCTCCCTGCGGCGCTCCATTCCATTCGGTCACTGCTCTGTACAGCCACCAATGCTACCCCTCACGAGAGCATGTTCTCCTTCCCCAGGAAGTCCACATCGGGGATCTCGTTGCCGACATGGCTGACTTCTCCAGGACCCGTCCTACTGCGGAAGCACGTGAGGGCCCATAAGACGGACCCCCTGGTCGAGAGGGTGAGCCTCCTCCATGCCAACCCTCAGTATGCTTACGTGGTGTACCCGGACGGGCTGGAGGACACAGTCTCCATACGAGACCTCGCACCTTCGGGTGCTCCCGAAACACCTTCCTCGCCACCCACCACTACCCACGCCTACCCCCAGTACGCTTACGTAGCGTACCCGGACGGGCGGGAGGACACAGCCCCCACACGAGATCTCGCACCTTTGGGTGCCCCTGAAACACTACCATTGCCATCCACCACTACCCACAACCCAACCCCGCTAGACGGCATGCCGCAGCCCCAGGACCCGTCATTGACCACCCAACCACTCAATGAGACGCCAGATTCAACGTTGGATGCTGCACCATCACCGCCGCCACCACGACGATCAGGACGGCATACAAGGCCACCTGATAGACTTACTTACACGAACCTTTAGTACACTTCACCCCGCCGGACTCAATTTTAAACAAGGGGTGAATGTGGTAAACCACTGTTATTGTTATTCACTGTTGTTGTTGTTGCTGCACACTGTTGTACCTATGCATGTCTCAACATGTCTCGGCTGGCTCCACCCACAGGCACCAGGTATAAAGGTGATAGACCTGCAGCCCCCTGCCTTCTTGGAACCCAGTCAACCACGAGAGACATGCTCTGTTCTTTGCTAATAAAAGCCTTTAGTTACTCTCCTAACTCTCCGTCTTTTATGAGTAATTGATAGCGCATCACACAGCACTTATATACCGGTGTGGTCACCACCGGTATTACAGTATACCGCAGCCAAGATAAAGTAGTGCAACACCTAAAATAGTTCTCTTAAAGGTGGACGGTTACATACAATAGTTCTCTTAAAGGTAGAACGGTTACATACACTACAATCCTCCCTTTTTAGCTTACAACATACTTATTCCCCATTAAACATAACATCATAACATATATCCAACTTCATGTAAAAACAGTTCACAGATGTAGTCTCTGTGGGAAACAGTTCACAGATTCAGTCTCTGCGGAAAACAGTTCACAGATTCAGTCTCTGTGGAAAACAGTTCACAGATTCAGTCTCTGTGGAGGCGCCTCCTGTGCTTCTTGACTCGGTCTGGACAACGGCTCGGTGGTGTAGCAGTTCCCTGTGGTGTAGTCAGTTCACTTTGCTGGGGTAACTCATCCAATAGTCCTTCACTGGACTTAACAGCTTGAACTTCCGTCACTTCTGAACCAGCATTGCTGACTTCTAAAAGCTTGAGTACCTTGGGAAGTTTTTCTACTTCCAAACTGATTTGGTTCCGTTCGGAGGGACCACGTGCGTGATCTGGTAGGGGTGATAATGGTTCAGATGGGTCATCTTCTTCTGTTTCGTCTTTTCCTTTCTTGCTTCTTGGAGACTCTCTGTGCTCCGCTGCCAGCCGCATGCACAGTTCCTCCTCCTCTTTCTCCTCTTGCCTTAGCAGCGCCACCATCTCCCGGTGTTTCTTAGACTTTTTGTGATTCTTCAGGGTTTTTGCACTTCGGAAGATTTCCCCACAAGCTGGGCAGAACAGGTCATCGTTATATTCGGTGTCGTTCAACAGGACGTGGTAATAATCGGTGTCGTCCTGAGCTAGGCCAGCGGGAGGGTCTTTTATTTCCTCCATGCCCAGCTGGACGTTAGTCAGCTTTTGTTCCAATTCCAGACATCTCTCCTGAAGAGACTTCTTCATGTGTTCAGCTTCCTCCAGCTTTTTCTGGGCTTCCTGCAAGTCTCTTACTAATGACCTCATTCGTGATTTCAATATTTCAACTTCATTCGGAGATTGATTGATCGTATTATTCAATCCCTCTACTGGAGCAGTTGTTTCAGCATTCTGTTGTTCAACATTGACGTGAGTCAGCGTACTTTTGGCATCCAAGGGTTGCTCTGCTGCCATCTTCTCAGTCTGTGTTGCAACCTCAGCTATTTCAATAACTTTTGAGAGCTCCAACCCCCTCTCCTTTGAAGATTTAAGCTCATGTTCAAATTGTTCCCATTTCAGAGTCTTGTCCCTCAGCATATGAAGGAGTTGGCTGACCGTTAACTCTTCTGACATCATCCGTTTCCCAGTAGCTGCAGGGATGTTTATAACCTTGCCCTGGGGCTCCTTTGCTGTCTCTACTTCGCCATCATCCGCAGCCTCCACCATTCGAATTTCCACAAATGAATCGTCCGGTGATGCTGCACCCAACTTCAGTAGGAGCTCGGAATTCATGGCGACCAAATCAGCCTTTTCTGCCTGCAACCTGCTAACAAGCACCTTCAGTTGCTGAACATCTTGCTCCACCAGATTAGAGCGCGCACCTTCAGAAACCGAATCAGCTTTGATTCGTTTGGCCTCCTCGCGCAGACGGTTTGTGTGCTCCTGCTCCCTTTTCTCCATCAGCTGCTTCTGTTGTCTTTCCAGATTCTCCCACTCTGTGTCAAAGAACTTTTTCATTGCTTTCATCTCTTGCTCAAGACGGCAACTCAATTGTTCTAATTGCTGTTGTAATTTGAAATGGAGTTGAGTTCGAGCCCGGTGTTCCTCAGAATTGTGCATGTCTGTAAACTGGACAGACTCAGAATTCTCTGTCAAACTATGTTGTTGTTGTTCAGTGGAATTCTGTTCTGAAACTTTGTTCTCCTCTGAAGCATAAGCATTTATGCACTCCTTCGTTTTTCCAACCTTAGTCAGCAAGTCCATTTTAGACTTGTCTTTCGCACCTGGGCTGGTCTTATCGTCATCAGTTTCAGAGTCTGAGCTGATTGTCTTCACCGAGTTCTCACTCGTTATTGCTTTTAGGTAGTGCCATTCCATGTTTATTTCCCTGATCCACTCCTGTCCCAGAAGTGGTGGACCTCCCTCAGGTAGTACATATAAGTCCATTCCTTGGTGTTCTTTGCCCTTGTCTCTCACCTTGACTTTTATCTTTCCGATGGGGTATACTTTATGCCCCGTGTATGTCTGCAATACGATCTTGGTATCTCTCAAGGGTATATGTGAGAATAGCCGGTTGTAATCCCTTCGATTTATGACTGATAGGGCTGATCCTGTGTCCAATTCCATTTTTACTTGGACTCTGGCTATTTTTAGCATGACCCAGATAGTTTGTAGGTCAGCTTCCTTACTCACATTGTGAATTCTCAGACTACCCAGTTCCTGGCCGTTTGGGTCTGAATCCGAATTCTGTTCATCCGAACTCTTCTCAGCCACCTTGTGTACCTTGCTGTACTTTTCCTGCGGTGACTTTTTTTTGTTGCTGGTCTTCTTTCCTGACCGGCATACTTTAGCTATGTGACCAAGCTTGCCACATTTTCTACATTCCTGGTTTTTAAACCAGCATTGGTTCTGGTCGTGTGTTGTCTTCCCACAACGGTAACATTTCGTTGTACCCGAAGTCATTTGATCCACGCTGAGTACCGCTGCCTTCAGCTGCATTTCTGCAGTGCCTCTCGCTGTGGCTTCATGCGATGCTGCAATAAGGACAGCCTTATCAAGTGTAAGATCGTTCTCTTCTAGCAGTCGCTTTTGTGTTCCTTCCTTCGACAACCCGCACACGAACTTGTCTCTCAATGCCTCTGTCAGATTTTCCCCAAACTGACAGTATTTCGCTAATCTACGCAGTTCAACCAAATATTCCGCGTTGCTTTCCTCTTTCCGTTGCGTTCTCACATAAAATTTGAATCGTTCCGCCAACATCAGCGGTGTGGGGTTCAAATGATCCTTCAGGACAGCAACAATATTAGCGAAAGTCTGATCCGCCGGTTTAGCTGGTGATAGAAGATGCTTCAATAGCCCGTATGTCTTCGCCCCCATTGAGTTTAGTAAGGTTAGCGCTTTATCATCATCTGCTATTTTATTGGCCTCACAATATATCTCGATGCGTTCTACATACGTGGCCCAATCTTCCACCTCGGAATCGAAGTCGTTGATGTTACCATGCTTAGGCATCTTCACTATCTTTCTGAGAAACAACAACGAATTTGTTCGTTACTTTTTTTTTCCAAAAATGGCGGTTTCCCGCGCTTGTCTTCTTCCCCGCCCACTTTCAAAATGGCGGTTTCCCGCTCCTGTCTTCTTCCCCGCCTACTGGCGGCTTCCCGCGTTTCTTCCCCTGGCGGGAGGGGTAAGCTTTGCTCTCAGGCGACGACCGCTGGCTTTCGGGGTTCGCAGCCTGCGCGCCGGCTTCAGTGCGTTCCTTGTTCCCTTTTCTCGGCAGGGCAACCGGCGCTGGGGACAACCCGTTGGCGGCGAACAGTTCCAGCCGCTGGGCGGAATCTCGCTCGGTCTCCCTCGCTCGGTCCCGTTCCCCCTCGCTCGGGCTCTGTCTCTCCCGCTCGTTCGGGCTCTGTCTCTCCCTCAGCGGCTTCCAATCGCGCCTCCCAGCCCTCTCGCAGTCCGGTCCTTTCCTCCCCCGGCTGCGGCTGAGTTCTCTGCGGTTTTATTTATTTATTATTTTTTTTATTTCTTCCCACGCCTTACGATCCCGGTCGCAGCGCCTCGCGGCCTCGGTAGCTGCCCGGCCTTTTTCGCCGGTCGCGGTCGAGCTGTCTCACGACGCTGTTGCATCTCCCAGCCCGCTTGTAGCCCGGTCTCTCACACCGGCTGCGTTCCCGCTTGTAGCCCGGTCTCTCACACCGGCTGCGTTCCCGCTTGTACCGCAGCTTCCGTGCCCTACGCTGCCCCCGTCTCAGCGTCTCTGGCCCCGACTTCTGTCCGGCTCCTTTCCCCCGACCGTGGTCGAGTTCACCGCCCTTATCCTCCGTTTCTTTTTATTTCCCCCTGTGGTAAACCACTGTTTGTATTCCTGTTTGTCCTGTTTGTATTCCACTGTGTACATGCCTGGACATGCCTCGGCTGACTCCTCCCACAGGTCCTAGTATAAAGGTGACTGCTCCCCAGCCCTTAGTATCCTGGACCGGTCGACCACTCGAGGCAGACCTCCATTCTGTTGTTAATAAAAGCCTTTAGTTACTCTTCTAACTCTCAGTCTTTTATGAGTAATTGATAGCGCATCAATTTTATTAACAACATTTTTATAATGGAGAAGATCCTCACACCAGCATGCCTGGACTTAGATCATCGGGAGGCGGACTCATCCACCAAGTTTACTCACTGGTTTAAGTGTTTCGAAAAATTCCTGACCGCCTCCGAAGCAATCAAATCGGACGAGGACAAACGGGATGTCCTGACCTCCAAAGTGAACCACCGAGTGTACTCGGTCATCCAAGACGCGACCTCGTACGCGGATGCTATCAAGCTCCTCAAGGACCAGTACACGCGCCCAGTGAACGAAGTGTACGCCAGGCACCTCCTGGGGAGTCGTAAACAACAACCTGGGGAATCGACCGTGGAATACCTTCAGGCACTGTCTGTGCTTGGCCGGGCCTGTGGTTGTAAGGATGTAAAGGCCGCCGTGTACACAGAGGAACTTATCCGGGACGCTTTTGTAGCGGGCCACAGATCCAATTACACACGACAGCGACTGTTGGAGCAGAGTAACCTCGACCTCAACAAGGCCTCTGAACTCGCACTATCGTTGGATGCAGCCTACCAGGGCATGGATGCCTACTCCTCTGCACCGTGGACGCCGCGGGGAATGACAGCCTGGGACACGGTAGGACCGCCTCATAGCGCCGTGCCACCCCAGCCACACCCCAACAACGGCCCAACTACCGCAGCAGTGTCCCAAGGCCAGACAGCAGTGCCCCAAGGCCAGAAATGCTACTTCTGTGGCCAGGCAAAACAACCCAGAGCGCGCTGCCCGGCGAAAAACGCGATCGGCTCGGGCTGCGGGAAGAAGGGACACTACGCTAGCGTCTGCAGGGCCAAAGCCACCCCGAACCCCAGCAGCGCCGCGTGTGGGCCATGCGGGCCGCCATTTTGGACCTCCCCGGCCGTGTGCGAATCACCGGTACAGCAGCCATTTTGGACGCCTCCAGCCACATGGGGATCATGGACGCCGCCATCTTGGACGACAGCCGGGACGCAGCAGGCCCCCGACACCGCCTCATCTGATACCCGCAGCGACACACCGACCCCTACGCTGGCATCCGTTACACTGGACCAAGCGAGACCGCACCAACTGGCCAGTTCCACAATGGACATTAAGGTAAATGGTCACGATACAATCTGCCTTTTTGACTCTGGGAGCACGGAGAGCTTCATCCACCCCGACACGGTGCGGCGTTGCTCTCTCCCAGTCCTGCCTGCGCAACAGCGGATTTCTATGGCCTCCGAGTCCCAGTCGGCGGACATCGGCGGCTACTGCGTGGTGACACTCGTAGTAGACGGGACCGTGTACGATCATTTTAAACTTCTGGTTCTGCCTGACCTCTGCGCTGCCGTCCTGCTGGGGTTAGATTTTCAGTGCCACCTTAAAAGTGTTACGATGGCGTACGGTGGACCCCTACCCCCACTCACAGTCCGCAGCCAGCAGCTTCCAAATTGCCCGCCGCGCACCAGGTGCAACCTCTCCACACTCAGAGTCACCCCCCCACCACTGTTTGCTAACCTCACCCCCGACTGTAAGCCCATCGCCACAAAGAGCAGGCGATACAGTGCCGGGGACAGGGTTTTCATTAAAACCGAAGTGGAGCGGCTCCTGAAAGAAGGGATTATTGAGGGCAGCACCAGCCCCTGGCGAGCCCAGGTTGTGGTCGTTAAGACCAGCGAGAAGCAGCGCCTGGTCATCGACTACAGCCAGACAATAAATCGCTACACCCTGCTGGACGCCTACCCACTCCCCCGTATAGCTGATATGGTCAACCAGATCGCGCAGTACCGCGTCTTCTCGACCATTGACCTGAAATCAGCGTACCACCAGCTCCCCATCCGCCCTGAGGACCGCCAGTACACTGCCTTTGAGGCAAACGGCCGCCTCTATCACTTCCTTAGGGTTCCCTTTGGCGTCACCAACGGGGTCTCCATCTTCCAAAGGGAGATGGACCGGATGGTAGATCAAAATGCGTTGCAGGCCACTTTCCCATATCTGGACAATGTGACCATCTGCGGCCGTGACTTGCAGGACCATGACGCAAACCTCGAAAAATTCCTCCGCACCGCCCAACTCCTAAACCTGACATATAACAAGGAGAAGTGCATATTCCGCACAAACCGCCTTGCCATCCTTGGCTGTGTTGTGGAACACGGAGTCATCGGCCCCGACCCCGACCGGATGCGTCCCCTTATGGAACTTCCACTGCCCCACTGCCTCAAGGCCCTGAAGAGGTGCCTAGGGTTTTTCTCCTATTACGTCCAGTGGGTCCCCTACTATGCGGACAAGGCCCGTCCGCTGATCAAGTCCACCTCTTTTCCCTTGACGGCAGAGGCCCGCTTAGCCTTCCACCGTATCAAGGAGGACATTGCCAAAGCCACCATGCACGCAGTGGACGAATCCATCCCCTTCCAGGTGGAAAGCGACGCGTCCGACTTTGCCCTGGCCGCTACCCTCAATCAGGCGGGGAGACCCGTGGCCTTCTTTTCACGAACCCTCCAAGGCCCGGAGACCAGACACTCCGCTGTTGAGAAGGAGGCCCAGGCGATTGTGGAGGCTGTGCGTCATTGGAGGCACTACCTGGCCGGAAAACGATTTACCCTGCTCACTGACCAGCGTTCAGTTGCTTTTATGTTTAACAACAAGCAGAGGGGCAAAATCAAAAATGACAAGATCTTGAGGTGGAGAATCGAACTTTCCACCTACAACTACGAGATCTTGTACCGGCCAGGGAAGCTAAATGAACCCCCGGATGCGCTATCGCGTGGCACCTGCGCCAGCGCGCAGATCGATAGACTACGGGTCCTCCACAATGACCTCTGCCACCCGGGGGTCACCAGGTTCTTCCACCTCATCAAGGCCCGCAACCTGCCTTACTCTATTGAGGAGGTCAGGACCATGACCAGGAACTGCCAAGTCTGCGCTGAGTGCAAACCACACTTTTATAGACCAGACAGGGCCCACCTGATAAAAGCCACTCGCCCCTTCGAGCGCCTGAGCGTTGATTTTAAAGGGCCTCTCCCCTCCTCCGACCGCAATGTGTACTTCCTCAATATTATTGATGAGTACTCCCGTTTCCCGTTCGCCTTCCCCTGCCCGGACATGACCAGTGCCACGGTCATTAAATGTCTGAACAACCTCTTCACCCTGTTCGGCTTCCCCAGCTATATCCATAGCGACCGGGGCTCATCGTTTATGAGCGACGAACTCCGTCAGTACCTGCTAACTAGGGGTATTGCCACAAGCAGGACCACCAGTTACAACCCCCGGGGGAACGGACAGGTGGAAAGAGAAAATGCGACAGTTTGGAAGGCCGCCCTGCTAGCCTTAAAGTCTAGGGGCCTTCCAACCTCCCGCTGGCAGGATGTGCTCCCCGATGCGCTCCACTCTATTCGGTCACTGCTCTGCACTGCCACTAACGCCACCCCTCATGAGAAAATGTTTGTCTTCCCAAGGAAGTCCACATCAGGGACATCGCTACCGCCATGGCTGACGTCCCCAGGGCCGGTCCTACTGAGAAGACACGTGAGGACCCATAAAACGGACCCCCTGGTCGAGAGGGTCGACCTCCTCCACGCCAACCCCCAGTATGCTTACATCGCATACCCAGACGGGCGGGAGGACACAGTCTCCATAAGAGACCTTGCACCCTCGGGGACCACAGTAACCCACTACCCACTACCACCCCCCCCCACGATCCGATATCCAGCCCCAGCAGACGGCAGGCCTGGGCCCCGCGACCCGCTCGACATCTACGAGGACGACACGCCTGTGCCACAGCCTACGCTGGACTCGACGCCGGAAGCTTCACTACCCCTGCCGTCGCCACGCCGATCACAGCGGCAGACAAGACCTCCGGAGAGACTCCAATACACTAACTTTTAATACACTTCACCCCGCCGGACTCAATTTTAAACAAGGGGTGAATGTGGTAAACCACTGTTTGTATTCCTGTTTGTCCTGTTTGTATTCCACTGTGTACATGCCTGGACATGCCTCGGCTGACTCCTCCCACAGGTCCTAGTATAAAGGTGACTGCTCCCCAGCCCTTAGTATCCTGGACCGGTCGACCACTCGAGGCAGACCTCCATTCTGTTGTTAATAAAAGCCTTTAGTTACTCTTCTAACTCTCAGTCTTTTATGAGTAATTGATAGCGCATCACCCCCCTACTCAGTCAACGTGGCCGACTTGCTTCTCGTGGCTGATCGGCTCACTCACCACCGTGACAGAAGGGACGATCACTGCCTGTTGCTGATGGAAGGCTTCGTGTCTGAATTCTTCCTTCTTCCTTGCTATGCAGACTCGAGTCTTCTCTCAGCAGAACGACGAGGGCGGATGCCTCTTCTCGACGCTCGTTAACTGCTTCGGATGTATTGCTGCCGCAGGGTAAGATCGAACTCGTCGCCACTGTAAAATCTGTGTGTTATATTGCAAATTATTACACAGACTACAAGAGTAAACTTTAACAGGACTTTACTATTCGAAGGTCAGGGCGAATCTGCCCAATCACTCATTACACAGCACTTAGATACCGGTGTGGTCACCACCGGTATTACAGTATACCGCAGCCAAGATAAAGTAGTGCAACACCTAAAATAGTTCTCTTAAAGGTGGACGGTTACATACAATAGTTCTCTTAAAGGTAGAACGGTTACATACACTACACTGTGGACACCAAGCAGCCATTTTGATGCAGCTCACCAGCTCTGGGCTGATGCATTATTGAACGCCCCAAAGGCCAAACAAGCTGGGAAAACAGGTAGGTTTGGGGAGGCGGGTGGGAGGATTGCATGGCTGCAATCAGAGGGGGTGGCAATCCAGGGCAGTAGCAGCCCAAATTATTCTTGCTCCTCCTGGCCCTACAAAAATAAATTTAAAGCTTACCTTTTCAGGCCTCTTCTGCCATACTGCCAGGTGTTGAAAGGCAGATGCTCTGCTCAGTAGGCAGTTAAAATGGCATCTTAGGACCTCAATTTGCATAGATTAATGAAGCTCCTGCAGGTATGCAGTCTAATAGATTTATTAATAATTTCTACCTGCAAATATACACATAAGCTTTCCTATATTCAGGTATACATTAAAAGACAATAACTAATGCATCTTGCTTCTGCAAAATGGCTGCCACATTTTTCTTACATGACAGCAGCCACTGCATTTTGAAGTAATTAACTGTATGTGAACTTCTTTGAGACATTTCTAGTGGGGTACCACAGGGATCGGTCCTTGGACCCCAGCTATTCACAATATATATTAATGATATAGACGAGGGAACTAGATGTAATATCTCCAAGTTTGCAGTCGACACAAAGCTGGGTGGGCGTGTGTGCAGTGAGGAGGATGCAGAGAAACTCCAGTATGATTTGGACAGGTTGGGTGAGTGGGCAGATGCATGGCAGATGCAGTATAATGTGGATAAATGCGAGGTTATCCACTTTGGTGGCAAAAACAGGAAGACAGATTATTATCTGCACGGCAATAGATTGGGAAAAGGGGAAGTGCAACGAGACCTGGGTGTCCTTGTGCACCAGTCGCTGAAGGTAAGTATGCAGGTGCTCCTATCTACTATGTTTCTATGTTTCTATTTCCTGGATTGCATTTACATGATACGTGGATCATTTACATAGCCCAGCCCGCACACAAAGGGGCAGCTCACACGAGTTTCCTGCACTTATGCTGGTAATGCGCTGGTGCAGATTTACCTCCTAAAATCTAGGTGCAGCACAACCCGAAGTCACCTGATATCGCCATAATTGAGATTTCTGGTGTTTGATTGGCGGTTTTCATCACTGAAATTTTTTTTTACTTAAGAGCTGCACTGTACTTAACAACCTGCCGTCAGTCTCAGTTGTTTTGGATCTCCCCCACCCCACCCCCACGCATTCAGAAGAACTAAGCAGGTGGAATGGTTTTCCCAATGGGCATTGTTAGCAGTCAACCTCCTTTCTCCTCTGGTTCACAACAACATGTTTTGAGTAAGCACGAGACTTTGTAGTGGAGGATACAGCACAGACTTTATTGATACACAGTAAAAAGGTGATCGGCCTTTAACTGTATACAGAGAGTGGCTTTTCAGTTACAAGTTCCACCTTTCGAGCCCTCTGAGATACTGTTGAAAACCACCATCCTTTATATGCCATATTTTGACTACATCAAAAGGAATATGACATAGATAAGACTGTATGATGTATCCATTCCCAAACCCTTTGAAAACAGAATATTCATGTAAACAGTTTGCAATTGTTTACCTCAGAACTACTCCCCCTACACAAGACTTCCTGACTTAACATTTGCTAGCATCTTTGAAGAAAAAGCTGTACCAACTGCTATCTGTAGCTAATGGATCCCTGCTACCCATGTTTATTATCCTAAAACTAAACCACTCATGGGTGATGTCATTACCAACACTTACTCCTTACATAAGCACTTTACATCTCAGAAAACAAGCAATGCATTATTTTTACAACACTTCAAAGTCACCCTATTTATATCTTAGTAAGTCTGCTGCTTTAAGATACAAAGACGTTCGACTGTTAACCTTTAACTCCCCAAGATGCCAACATACATCTCTCAGGATGTCCAACAGGCATACTCGTGTTGTGAATAATAATTGAAGAGGAGCAGCAGAGGCAAGAGGCCCTGAGAGTGAGGTGCCACGGCAGATTCCTCTCTCCATTAGCTCTATTGCTGCCACTGTATTTGCACTTGTTTTACGCTAGTTTCCATGTGCTGTTATAGGCAAATGAGCTCCACAGGAAATTGTGGCACAAGTTCCTGTTGACAAGATCATTGTAGAAACCGATGAACGTTTTGGTGTAATTTCTGCGCAAGTGCAATGCAAGAAATTCCGGTCATAGTCATTGACATGAATCAACTGAGCGGCCTGCGGGTGGCGCTGTCCAGGGAGAGTATAAATACTCGGGCACGGGCCCAGCTTGCGCAGGACATTCTTAACAGGAACTAGTGAAGGACAGAACTAGACTTCCATGTTGTAAAACAGTTGATTAAAGCTTTGTTTAACGCTTAGACCAAGTGCCTAGTAGTTTTCTTACATCAGTCATTAACAAGCTGCTTCTGCCATTCTTTCTCCAATTTTTCTCCACTTCCTCTCCTGCTGACACTTGCTGGAGTACAATTCCGCAGGCACCAGTTGGTCTCCGGCACCTTGCCCAAGTAAACACTCTTTACATGTGGGTATAGACATAAGAACATAAGAAACAGGAGCAGGAGTAGGCCATTTGGCCCCTCAAGCCAGCTCCGCCATTCAATAAGATCATGGCTGATCCTCTACCTCAACTCCACTTTCCTGTACTATCCCCATATCCTTTGATTCCTTCAATATCCAAAAATCTATTGATCTCTGTCTTAAGTATACTCAACGACTGAGCCTCCACAGCTCTCTGGGGTAAAGAATTCTAAAGATTCACCACCCTCTGAGTGAAGCAATTTCCCCTCATCTCAGTCCTAAATGGCAAACCCCATATTCTGAGACTGTGACCCCTGGTTCTAGGCTCCCCAGACAGGGGAAACATCCTCCCTGCATCTACCCTGTCAAGCCCTGTAAGAATGTTGTATGTTTCAATGAGATCACCTCTCATTCTTCTAAACTCTAGAGAATATAGGCCTAGTCTACTCAATCTCTCCTCATAGGACAATCCTCCCATCCTATGAATCAGTCTGGTGAACCTTCGTTGGACTCTCTCTATGGCAAGTATATCCTTCCTTAGATAAGGAGACCAAAACTGTACAAAATACTCCAGGTGTGGTCTCACCAGGGATCTATATAATTTCAGTAAGACGTCTTTACTCCTGTACTCAAATCCTCTTGTAATGAAGGCCAGCATACCATTTACCTTCCTAATGGCTTGTTGCACCTGCACATTCACTTTCAGTGACTCATGTACAAGGACACTCTGGTCCCTTTGAGCATCTGCATTCCCCAATCTTTCACCATTTAGGAAATACTCTGCCTTTCTGTTTTTTCTACCAAAGTGGATAACTTCACATTTATCCACATTATATTCTATCTGCCATGTTCTTGCCCAATCACTGAGCCTGTTGAGATCCCCTTGAAGCCTCTTCACATCCTCTTCACAACTGACACTGACACCCAGCTTTGTATCATCAGCAAATTTGGAAATGTTACATTTAGCCCCCTCATCCAAATCATTGATATAGATTGTGAATAGCTGGGGCCGAAGCACCGATCCTTGCGGTACCCCACTAGTCACAGTCTGCCATCCTGAAAAAGACATATTTATCCCTTCTCTTTGTTTTCTGTCTGTTAACCAATTCTCAATCCATGCTAGTATATTACCCCCAATTCCATGTGCCCTAATTTTGTTCACCAACCTCTAGTGTGGGACCTTATCGAAGGCCTTCTGAAAATCCAAATACAGTGAGTGTTGGTAGGCTGTTTCACATCAGGGCCAGGCATGATTTTATCCTCAGCTGAAGCCAACATATGCAAACTTTCCAGCTCCTGTCTAAAGTGAAATAACTGATGTTAGCTAAGCTTGAATGGGTGCTATTATATATGTATAATAATGGATATATTGGCCCAGAAATTCGGGTCCCAACGCGTGAGTACGGACGGAGTACTCACGAGTGGACCCGATGGAAGTGCCGGAATCTTACATGCACTACGCATGCGCGGGAAACCGGCACTTCCGATCCTCTGAACCAAGGGGTTCAGAGGTCGAACGCGTGCGCGCGGGAGTCTGCGCGTGCGCGTTGAACTTCCTTTTTTTTCAGGTTTTAACATGCGTGTAAGTCTGTACATTTTAGAAATGTAAAAAGCAGCCGTAAGGACCTCATTTTCAAAGGTAAGTGGTCAATTATTTAAAATTTAAAAAAAATTTCCACAGGTTTTTTACTTTTAAATACTTTAAAGCAAGGTAAGTTTATTTTTAGCCCCGTTTTTTTATTTAAAAATTTTTTTCAAAAATTTAAATTTTTGTTTAAAATAGTTATTTAATGTCATTTATAGTTTATTTACAAAGTGTGATTTTTTAAAAAATTTATTTGAAGGTAAAGTACAGTTTTACAGCCTCAGCATTTATACGTTTTGACAGGTCTATATCTGTCAAGACTTATGAATGGAGCATTGCCTGCTCCGATTGGCTGCCTGCTGCTCACGTGATCCCAGGGGATGCTTCGCACTAACTACGCCCCTGGGACACGCCAGCATAGCACGCCGGCCTCTGGGACAGGCCTCGGAGAGGAATTCCACGCAGGCCAAGAGGTCAACTGCTGGCGCGCTAGGTAAGTGTAGGTCGGGGGCTTGCACCCGCGGGAAGCCCCCGACCCGAATTTCTGGGCCATTGTGAAGTTTCATGGGATGGGCAACACAATTGTTTAGATAGTAAAGTAAGTGTGTAAATGAGTCATACAGATCAGAAGGTCCCAAATTTCTGCTTCATCCTCAGTTGGAGCTGGGGGTGGGTAAAATTATCTGGGGTTCCTGATACCAGCCACTATCCAGTGACTCCTGCTGGGAAATGTGCATGTGTGTTGTTGGAGGAGGATAGGATTGGGCTCGGCTGTGACACTTCCATCATTGAATAGCCCACTGACATTCACTGTCAATGAAGAATTGCACTTAGGTGAGGTACTGGAGGGCTGTCAGAAACCATGGAACTGCCAGCAAGTCAGTGATTTCAGGGACGAAGAGAAGGAATTCGGGGGAAAAGTGTCAACAAGCAGCATAGCACCTCAATGACTTGGAATTTGAGCACTCTCACTTGAAAAGGTATAAATACAATGGTGTCTTTGAATACCAGGTAAGCATGTAAAAACTCAAATTAAACATTTAATGATGAATAAATCATTACTGAATACAAATTGTACAGTGAGTCCCTAGGACCTAAATCAATAATAAAATCATTAAACACATTAGAAACAGTTACTCAGGATTGATTATATTTGAAATCCTAATGCGTTTACAATTCCCAGGAAGCTCATATGAGCTTGATTGTCAGAAGTCCAATTTTAAAATTAGCTTTAAAACTATTAAATGGCAGTCAGTCATAATTTGCTCAGACAGGCTTAAATTATGATTGTCCAGATTCCTGGTAAGAACATATGATTTGTGAGCAGGAGTAGGCCATACGGCCCTTCGAGCCTGCTTTACCATTCAATAAGATGATGGCTTATCTTCGACCTCAACTCCACGCCCGATCCCCATATCACTTGATTCCTCTAGAATCCAAAAATCTATCTATCTCAGCCTTGAATATACTCAACGACACAGCACCCACAGCCCTTTGGGGTAGAGAATTCCAAAGATTCACAACCTCATCTCTGTCTTAAATGACCGACCCCTTATCCTGAGACTATGCCCCCTAATTCTAGACACTCCAGCCAGGGGAAACAACCTCTCAGCATCTACCCTGTCAATCTCCCTCAGAATCTGGTATGTTTCAATGTGACCACCTCTCATTCTTCTAAACACCAGAGAGTATGGGCTCAATCTACTCAATCTCTCCTCATAGGACAACCCTTTCACCCCAAGGATCAATCTAGTCAACCTTTGTTGCACCGCCTCCAAGGCAAGTATGTCCTTCCTCAGATAAGGAGACCAAAACTGTGCACAGTACTCCAGGTGTGGTCTCACGAAAGCCCTGCACAATTGTAGTAAGGCTTCCTCACTCTTGTACTCCAACCCCATTGCAATAAAAGCCAACATGCCATTTGCCTTCCTAATTGCTTGCTGTACCTGCACGCTAATGTTCTGTGATTCCTGTACGAGGACACCTAAATCTCTCTGAACCACATTTAATAGTTTCTCACCATTTAAAAAAATTCTGTTTTTCTATTCTTCCTACCAAATTGAGTAACCTCACATTTCCCCACATTATAAGCCATGTGGCCTTATTATTGCCAGCCAATGGTATTGCAGCTAGTTTTCCAATATGTCCATTGGCTATACAAGAGGTACTCGTCAGCCAGTGAGCTGGAGCGCTGAGCAGTAGGAATCAGTCAGAAGTAGACTCCAAAGGGTGGGGAAAATCCTTTAATTGTTGAGTTTAGCCAAAAGGTGGCCAGTTTTTCTCCTCTATGTTTTCAACAGGGGGAATTTCACAAATCTTCTATGGGAGACAGGATGTAGTCAGTGGCAATTGTCCAGGGAAGTAACTTAGTCATTTATATAACGTTGCCAATTTTATAACTAGTAAAGCAAACTTAAGTTTCAGAGAAACTGGGGGTTACTGATTAACCAGAATATTAATGGGTGGAAATTCTTATGGAGCACAGCTGTGATTTCCTGATATCTGCTACTGGTGGTTGAAGCTCTGTACCTGTACCAGGAACAGACATCTGGGAAATCAGTCCTTCAAGGTAAAAACTGGGATTTGAACTTGGTAATTTTTAAGGAAGCCCGGTGCAAATATTTTTTAGATCATGATAGCTTTACAAGTCTCTCTCAATACTTAGAGCAATGAACAGATCAATAATTAGTGGATATGATAATAAAGTTGAGTGAACCCAATTGAATAATACTTAGATGAAGAAGTCATAAGTGGACTATCATATACAATGAGATGCTACCATTTTTTATAGTGATCCACGATTGATTGCTGAGAGAACGATTCAAAAATGACAAAATATGAAAATGCTTATGGAGTTACTGCTCAGATGATTGACAGGACAGGTTTTGGAGTTTTTGGAGATTGGGTTACAGCAACTAGACCCTCGAAGATGTCAGAACCAGTGTGAGAGAGTCTGTTGGGTTGGGATGGTAGGCCATTCCAGGAAAGTGTTAAAATTTGCTTTGTGTCAGGTGTTCCATCAAAGTTAATCATAATGGGGTCGATTTCCCCGAAGCTGTCGGGAAGAAGGCGGGACTACAACTTTCGGGTTTTAGATCCGCCTACATTGACGTCCAGCCAATCTGCGCGATTTTCCCTTGATTGACCTTGTTGAGCCCACCCAGCGGGCTCAGCAGGACAATTAAGGGCCACCCGGCAACAGGTGATGTCACAGACTGCAATTTCATCTGTCAAGAGTTCTTGACAGATGAAATATCAGTGTTTCACAGCTGTTTGAAGCTGTGAAACACTGACAGTCTGAGTTCTAACATGAGTCCTTCTGCACAGACTCAGTTAGAACTCTCAGCAGCACTCAAAGCTGAAGGCTGTCACTTTTGACAGATCGCAGCCATTCTGCTTTAAGTACCGGCTGAGTGATGCGCTCCCGACGCCTACAGGAAGAAAGGCTGTTAAGGTAAGTACAGGTAAGTAAAAGTTCTTTACACACTTTAGACACACCAAACACATTTACCTTTGCACTCATGCACCCATCACTCACCTGAACACCAACATCGCGACCCCTCCAACTCCTTCAACCTGACGGCCCGCCTGCTCTAACCTGGCGTGGTTTGGAGCCGTCGGGAATCCCACACGAAACCCCTCAAAATAGGGATTAGGCTAAAAGCTGCCTGTTAACTAACAGGCAGTTAATTGGCACTAATCCCTTCCCGCCTGGGGCCGGTGGGTCCCAGTGTGGGGCGGGTACCCGCCGCCTCTGAAACTTGCGTGGAGCGGGGTTTTGGGCGGGATGGTGTCGGGACCCCTGAAATTGGGATTTGCCCCCCCCCCCCCCCCCACACGCCTGAAACCCCGCCTGACGGCTCCAGGAAAATCGACCCCAATATCTCTGGGCCATTGTCTGATTAGGATATGCTAATATTGGAGATTAGTCAGGACAATAGGGAGTAACAACAAGCTACATCCCATGTGAGGTGCTAATATCAGATTGGCCAGGACAATGGAAGCACCCAAGCTAACACGTAGCAGTGTCACATTAACTATCTGGGATTGTCCAAGTCGTCTCCTGTTCCTTTGTAATGTCTATAATAATAAATAATCTGTAACTTTCAAAAGCTCTTTAGAATAATTTGTCCGTGACTACACAAACCACTCTGGGTCCAGGTATATTGTGTATCAGTAAAACAGTCCGTGACTACACAAACCACTCTGGGTCCAGGTATATTGTGTATCAGTAAAACAGTCCGTGACTACACAAACCACTCTGGGTCCAGGTATATTGTGTATCAGTAAAACAGTCCATGACTACACAAACCACTCTGGGTCCAGGTATATTGTGTATCAGTAAAACAGTCCGTGACTACACAAACCACTCTGGGTCCAGGTATATTGTGTATCAGTAAAACAGTCCGTGACTACACAAACCACTCTGGGTCCAGGTATATTGTGTATCAGTAAAACAGGTTTATTAAGCATTAAACATCCAGTACAAAGAAGTAATATTTAACAAGAAGATAGTCGCAGTCTGTTCATTGAACCCCGGCGTTCCTTCCCAGTGACTGTGGCGTGGTCTCTTTAACTCTTGCTGTGTTCTGTTGACTGAAGCTTCTCATCCTCTGGTTTCGCGCTGCCTTCAGTGTTCAATAGCTGTTCCTTTACACCTTTTTTTCTCTTTCAAAATACATAGCAACTTGCAGCTGCTTGGGCTATCTCACCATTCTGACCTTCACAAGTACGGTCTATGATTCCCACCCCTTTTCTGCTGTGAGCTTTACTATGAGAACTTTTACATAGCCAGACTTCCCATGAATTACAACAGAGATTTTTTTGCCTTTCCCATAGCCCATTATCTAGACTGGTCTGAAACTTCAGCGATAAGGGATATTGGGGAAAAAATTCAGTTGGTTTGCGCCTCCCATTAGCGCCTTAAGAGGTCGCTAATGGGGCACAAAGCAACTAGCGCCTGTGCGCAGCGATGTTTGTGCCACTCACGAAATTAACTAGACATTTTGCGGTGGCGCTAAACACTACCACCACGATCTCCTGTGCCGGCGAGTGTGCAACGCCCCGGTTGCACCCCAGACCGGATATTGAGTGGCGTCCCCTGCCTTACTGCCTGTCGCTAGCAATGACAGGTTGAGGGGAGCGTTTTGCAGTCAGGAAGGGACTGGGGGAACGCTATTTAAAAGCGACCGCTTCCTGCCTTTGTTTGTTGGTGCATTTTTACACCATGCACTCTGAGAGAGAGAGAGACTTCTGGAGAGATTCAATGCTGTGTGGAGGAGTTTTGGGTACTGAGCAGCGCTTTGCAGGTTCATTTTGATTTGCCCTTCCTTGTATCGATTTAGAAGAGGCTGTGGGGGCTGCACTCTGAGCTCTTTCCCTGGGCCTCTCCATTGTTATTTCCAGCAGATTTGATGTACAGGTCTCTCCAGGCCGAGATTCAAGGCTGCAATGAGCAGGATGTGGATGGAGAGCAAGATCAACCCTCCCCTATAAGTACTGGCTGGTGCCATTGTGTCTGTGTTCCATTGCTGACTGACATCACATGAGCTTCGCCAACACTCTGAGGTAGCGCCTCGCTCCTCGGCCATTGCGCCTTAAGAGAGGTGTGTAGCGCCTGATTTAGCGCTCCAATCAACTCCGGGGGCGAAAAAAGCCAAGTTTGCAGTTGGGGGCGATAATTAGCGCCAAGCTCTAAACTTTGCGCATGACTGATAATCGCGCCCCAAACGGGGCGATACTGAACTTTTCCCCCATTAGGTATAGAAAATCCTTTGTCTTACTTTGTGACGTAATTAATGTTTTGTCCTTCACTGGCTTCTTGTTTTTAATATAACAGAAAATCTACACTACCTCAGCACCATTCTTGCAGTTAACATAATGTTGGCTTAATTTTGCCATCATGCTTTGCTTCTCAACCATTCTCCATTTTATACAGGCTTTTTAGGATTTTAACATACAATTTCACATATTATAGTTATTTAATAATGGTTACAAAATCTTAACAATGTTTACTAAATCCTACAGGTATACTCTATCCTACAAAGGCAGGATTCAGGTTACAATAGCAAAATACTGCGGATGCTGGAAATCTGAAATAACAGAAAATGCTGGAAACACTCAGCAGGTCAGGCAGCATCGAGGAGAGAGAAACAGAGTTAACGTTTTGAGTTGGGGACCCTTCGTCAGAACTGGAAAAGGTTAGGGAAGAGAGATTTTTAAACAGGGGCAGGGAGGAAGGGTGGAAAGAACAAAAGGGAAGGTCTGTGATAGGATAGAAGGCAGGAGAGATTGAGAGACAAAAGGGATGATGGTGCAAGACAAAAGGAGGTGGTAATGGGACAAGTTAAGAAACAAAAGATGACTCTAGATGAGGTGTGAATGATGATGGCAGCATCATTAACAGCTACCATGTGAGAAAACAAGAGAAAATAAATAAAGAAATACAGGTTATAATCTGAAATTGTTGAACTCGATGTCAAGTCCAGAAGGCTGTAAAGTGCCTAATAGAAAGATGAGGTGCTGTTCCTCGAGCTTGCATTGAGCTTCGTTAGAACAATGTAAGAGGCTGAGGACAGAGAGATCAGAGTGGGAGTGGAGGGGAGAAATAAAGTGACAGGCGACCAAAAGCTCGGGGTCATGCTTGTGGATTGAACGGAGGTGTTCCGCAAAGCGGTCACCCAATCTGCGTTTGGTCTCCCCAATGTAGAGGAGACCGCATCGTGAGCAGTGAATACAGTATACTAAATTGTAAGAAGTACAAGTAAATCGCTGTTTCACCTGGAAGGTGTGTTTGAGGCACTGGAAGGTGGAAAGGGAGTTCAGGTTAAATTGATTAGCAGTTAAACCATCAAGATGGCTGACGTAAGAAAACTACTAGGCACTTGGTCTAAGCGTTAAACAAAGCTTTAATCAACTGTTTTACAACATGGAAGTCTAGTTGTGTCCTTCACTAGTTCCTGTTAAGAATGTCCTGCGCAAGCTGAGCCCGTGCCCGAGTATTTATACGCTCCCTGGACAGCGCCACCCATAGGCCGCTCAGTATTATTTCATAAGTCTTTCTTTCATGAATGCCTGATTCATGTCAATGGCTATTTCTTGGGATCAGTATCAAAATTCGGGCATCACGTGATATGACTCACATTAAAGGGGAAGGTACTTTAAGGATGCCTAGAAGGTTTTTTGAACATGTGACAGATGGGTGAAAGAGGGAAACAAACGAACAGGTAGCAGCCTTCTTGTAGTTAGAGCTCACGGGACGGCCGGATGTCCAACACCTACGGAGGCCATGCTTGATCACCGTGGGTTTGCAGGAAACCAGGTTGTGTGAGTCTATTGTATAACCGTAATAGTTATTATACTATTGGTGTCTGAGTAATAAACTTGCATTTGGACAATACGCTCGAGCCTGAACCATGAGGAACCATTTAAGTGAGTTAAGAGATTTCCTTACAGAATGCAATCTAAATTCTTTGGGCCAAATAATGTTCAGAAGTTGATATCTTGAAGAAATTCCAAATCGGTTATGTTATTCTTATGTTATATTGTTGTTAGGCTTCCTAATAATTCAGCACTGAATGATAAAGATAAAATAACTCGATTTATTTTGGTTTTAAACAACATTACATCAGCAGCTCTCCAATGGAAGGCTTTTCGTATTCAAAAATCATAGAGTCATAGAAGGAGGCCATTCGGCCCATCGAGTCAGTGTCGGCTCTCTGTAGAGCAATCCAGTCAGTCCCATTCCCCCGCTCTATCCCCGTAGCCCTGCAAGTTTATTTCCCTCAAGTGCCTATCCAGTCTCCCCTTGAAAACATTGAGTGTCTCTGCTTCCACCAATTCCGTCAGCAGCGAATTCCAGGTCATCACCACTCACTGCGTAAAAAAGCTTTTCCTCACTTCCCCCCTGTATCTCTTGCCCAAAACCTTAAATCTGTGTCCCCTAGTCCTTGTACCATCAACTAGTGGGAACAGCCTTTCCCCGTCTAGCCTATCCAAACCTGTCATAATCTTGTACACCTCTATCAAATCACCCCTCAACCTCCTTTGCTCCAATGAAAACAAATCCAGCTTCTCCAACATAGAAACATAGAAGGTAGGAGCAGGAGTAGGCCATTCGGCCCTTCGAGCCTGCTCTGCCATTCAATGAGATCATGGCTGATCATCCAATTTCAGTACCCTGTCCCTGCCTTCTCCCCATATCCCTTGATCCCTTTAGCCTCAAGAAATATATCCAACTCTTTCTTGAATATATTTAATGAACTGGCCTCCACTGCCCTCTGTGGCAGAGAATTCCACAGGTTCACCACTCTCTGGGTGAAGAAATTCCTCCTCATTTCAGTCCTAAATGGCTTACCCCTTATCCTTAGACTATGACCCCTGGTTCTGGACTCCCCGGCCATCAGAAACATCCTTCCTGCATCTAGTCTGTCCAGACCTGACAGAATTTAATAGGTTTTGATGAGATCCCCTCTCAATCTTCTAAACTCCAGTGAGTATAAGCCCAATTGACACAATCTCTCCTCATACGTCATTCCTGCCATCCCAGGTATCAGCCTGGTGAATCTTCGCTGCACTCCCTCCATGGCAAGAACGTCCTTCCTCAGGTAAGGTGACCAAAACTGCACACAATACTCAACCTGTCCTTGTTGCTAAGATCCCCCATCCCCGGAACATCTGGTAAACCTCCTCTGCACCCACTCAAGGGCCTTCACATCCTTCCTAAAGTGTGGTGACCAGAACTGGACGCAATACTCCAGTAGTGGCCTAACCAGCACTTTATAAAGGTTCAGCATAACATCTCTATTTTTGTACTCAATACCTCTATTTATGAAGCCCAAGATCTCATATGCTTTGTTAACCACTCTCTCAATATGTCCTACCACCTTCAGGGACCTATGCACATTAACTCCCAGGTCCCTCTGCCCTGCACACTCTTTAAAACTGTGCCATTAAGTGTATATTGCCTCTCCCTGTTCCTTCTGCCAAAATGTATCACCTCACACTTCTCTGTATTAAATTCAATCTGCCACTTGTCTGCCCATTCTGCTAGCCTTTCTATGTCCTGTTGCAGTCGATTGGTATCATCATCACTGTTTGCCACACCCCTAAGTTTGGTGTCATCGGCAAATTTAGAAACTCTACTCTGTATTCCAATATCCAGTTCATTTATATATATAAAAAAAAGCAGTGGTCCCAGCACTGACCCTTGGGGAACACCACTGTCTACCATCCTCCAGTCTGAAAAACAGCCATTTATCACAACTCGCTGTTTTCTGTCCTTAAGCCAAATCTTTATCCAAGCTGCCACTGACCCACCTATTCCATGAGCCTCAATTTTGTTATCTTCCTTCCTGGCACCACTGGCTACCTGGGATGGAATGATTAATGCACTGCTAAGTCATGCAAAGAGTATGTATGACCCTTTAGCAAAGCTCCTGCCATGGGTGCACTTTGCAGTTAAAGTGAGATTGTATTCTGTGTATTTGTAGTCCCAGACATTACAGCTGCTGTTTCACTATTTGAAGGGATTACTGCTCAATTTACATAAATTACATAGAATTTACAACACAGAACCAGTATGAGTTACCGGACAGTGATCAGGAGCAGCTCTGGGGAGTTGAGGTGAATTGTAGAGTACTAACCGATGAGGAATGGAACCAGGGATCTTGCTGGTTAGTGTGGCCTAATACCACAACAGGATGTTCATTTATCATCAAGCGAACTATTGAGGGAAGGGGGAAATAAAACAGTACCTTGTCTGGAACTGTGTGCCTAATGTAACATACGCTAAATGAAAAGTGTACTCGGGTGATGACTCAGGCGTCAATGAACATCGTAGGCACAAGAACTGCGGAGGAACTGGGCGCGTTGAGGTCATGTACCACCCTTTGTTAACGTATAGACAGGACTGCGCAAACATTTGTTAGACCAGCTGTGTTTTCCACCATGCTTTCAGAATGCAATGATGCCACTTGGAGACATTGGTGTGTGTCCAACAGCTTCCCCCTCTCTCCTTCTCTTTTGCTCTCACACTGGCTCCTTGTTGCTCTATTACCTCTTTCTCCTTGCTCATTCTTTTACCCTTGTCATTTTTTCTGTTTCTCTTGCTCTTTTTTCCTCCCACTGCTGTTTTCTCATTCTCTCCTCTGACTTATCTCTCCTTTCTCTCATTTCTCTTTACTCCCCTTGTCTCTCTTTCAGGCTCTTTTCTCCTGCTCTCCTCTGTCTCTTTCCGCCACTCTCTTTTCCCTTCTGTTTTGACACTCTCCTCTCCTCCACTGCTCTCTCTTCCAGTCTCTTTTTCAAGTTCAACCTAGGGATCATAAAATACAACTATCCAATCCCATGCACCACTCAATCAGACCAGGCAGTTAATACTAAATTATCTTCTGCTACTTCAGGTAAATCCTTTTGGCTCCCATTCTCGTAAGGCTTGTTCTTGGGACATTCAGCCTCCGATCTTCGGGTAAGCATTCTCCAAGGCGGCCTTCGAGACACACAACGCAAAATCGTAGAGCAGAAACTGATAGCCAAGTTCCGCACTCATGAGGACGGCTTCAACCGGGATCTTGGGTTCATGTCACGCTACATGTAACCCCACCTGACGTAGGGTCATCCAGACTCGAGTCGTCGTTGGCTTGTTCTCTCTACACAGATGCGGCCGGACCTGCTGTGATTTCCAGCAAAGAAAATGTTTTTTGTCTGTTTTTTGTTTATCATACAGACCCCAGCATCCACAACATTTGACCCCTTCTGACCCCACCTCATTGTTCTTTGATGTAATGTTTTCCTGACTGACCTGTTTGGACACCATTCACACCTTTGATTGCTGTGATTATCTCTCTGCCGAGGTGTGATAAATGGCAGTTAGAAAGATTACCTGTAAACATCTGGCATTATTCTCTGACTATATAATCTGTGTCTATAGGCATCTCTCCACTTCACCTGATGAAGGAGCAGCGCTCCGAAAGCTTGTGATTTCAAATAAAACTGTTGGACTATAACCTGGTGTTGTGTGACTTCTTACATTTGTCCACCCCAGTCCAACACCGGCATCTCCACATCTTGTTCTTGGGAGGTAGAGATGTGTCACACGAGTCAGATGTAATTGCTGTTGCCAGTCTGCAGCATGGGATAACCTATGGGAGAAAGAAAAAGACTGCAACAAATTTAACTAGCTATCAGTCCTACAATTTGTACTGTGAATATATGCTGGACTATCTATCTATATAGTTCTTCAGAAAGAGATTGCAAGATCAGTATGATAGCATCCCACAGATTGATACTTTTCTGTCACTTGGGAATTGAATAAAGAGCACCAGCCCTCCCAAAAAAAAACAAGTGCTTTCATTCGAGATAAAAATTTAAAAAAAATTTGGCAATGGACAGCAGGTTGGTCAGCATTTGAGGGAGAAATCATGGGTTAGCTTATTAAAAAAAATTATAAAATTATGAAGGGTTTGATAAGGTAGACATAGAAGATGTTTCCACTTGTGGGGGAGTTCAAAACTAGGGGCCATAAATAAAAGATAATCACCAATAAATCCAGTAGGGAATTCAGGAGAAACCTCTTTACCCAGAGAGGGGTTAGAATGTGAAAGGTGTAGTTGAGGCGAGTAGCATAGCTACATTAAAGGGGAAGTTAGATAAACACGAGGGATAAGGGAAGAGAGGGATGTGTTGATAGGGTTGGATGAAGAGGGTGGGAAGAAGCTCATGTAGAGGCCCATGGCCCAGTTGGATCGAATGGCCTGCACTGGCTGCATTTCTCACCATTTATGTTTGTTTTAGGTCACCAAGCAAGCAGGTTGGAAGATTCTCTATGGTTTTGCTCCTGGGCTTGGCTACATTAATTATTCAGCGGTCCAGGATGTGTAGGTTGCTGAGCATGGTGCCTCCAACTGCATGCCCATGTATAAAGAGTCAACTTGTCTGGGTAGCCAAGGGGTATGAACACACTGGTTAACTAAAAACCTTTGGTGACCAGTTGGCTGCTACACACAATTGTCTCCTTAATCAGATTTCACAATTGTCATTTGACTTACTTGATACTGAGGGTCTTGACAAAGGGTTTGACTCGAAACGTTGACTCTATTTTCTCTCCACGGATGTTGCCTGGCCTGCTGAGTTTTTCCAGCATTTTCTGTTGTTATACTTGATACTGATGTTAGTTTGGACAGACTATCTCCTTATAGGGGAGTGCTTGTAGATGCTTTCTGCAAAACAATACATTTAGCAGCTCATCTTTTGCCCGCAGTCTCCAACTAGCAGGAACACCTGACTACCCTGGTCTGGAGCTAACCAGCTGTTGCTTAATTGGAAGATTGATACTTGAATAAAGATCTCTAAGTGCTCATACTCAAACTGATTATTCATTACACCAGGAACAGTCCTGCCTTTTCTGCGGCCTGGAGGAGTCCGTGTTCCATGTATATACAGAACGTGAGAGGTTGCAGCCCCTCTTCCATTATTTGAAGGGGCTACTCCTCGATTTCTGGCTGCACATCAGTCCCACGCTCCTGATCTTTGGTCACCCGGTGCGGAGGGGAACGGGCAGATCGGAGGACCTCCTCGTGGGACTGCTCCTGGGCCTGGCCAAAATAGCCATTAACTGGTCCAGGCAGCAGGCGGTTGGGTGGGGGTCGTTCGGCCCGACTACCTGCTTCTCTTCCGCGGCCATGTTTGCGCCCGGGTGGCCCTGGAGATGGAGCACGCGGTGTCCGCCAGCACGCTCGAGGCCTTCCGCGACCAGTGGGCGCCGCGGGGACTGGAGTGCATCATCACCCCTGGCAATGGAATTTTAATTTAAGTTGTTAAGTTTCTTTTAATGTTTTTTGTTAAGTTCTAGCTTTATTGTTTTACCCAGAAGAGTATACCAGGAACAGTGCCTCCGGAGAGAAAGGCTTTGTGACGTAGTGGGGAAGGTTTGTATCAGGCTGGTAATACTTCTGTAAAAGGTAAAATTGTCTCAAAAGGTGATTGTGTGTGAATGATTAGGTTGGAGTGAATTGTGCCTGCCAGATTTAATGGGTCTTGTGTTATTGATTTGATTCCATATTTACATTTACAAGTGCTGATCCAAAAAAGGTGTGTCCAATGGGTTTTGCACAACTCGTCCAGAGATTACAACGTCTTGTAAAAGGAAATCTGTGCTTGGATTCGTTCAAGGGTAACAATCAAAAGAATCCATCAAAAATGAGTTTACAAATATGCAATATTCTATATTTTTAATTATTTTCCTGAATTGTGCTGGTTGGTGAATGGAATACTTAACATTTTTGGGACTCAGTGTCAGCACCAATCACTCCCATGTTAGATGCAGGGAAACGATGTAGTTAATTAATTGAAGCAATGTGACTTAGTTCTATCTCGGAAGAGAAATCCTGAAGGCATCAGTGTGTCGTTTTCCATTTCCCACACCAGCCTCTCTGAATGAGATTGTCAATTTTATGCCAAATTAGGGGCACTTTTCAGCTGTGGGCTCAAAGCCACTAGGAACTGAAATATGATGCACAGACTTATTTCACTTAGGACCTTAATTGTACTTAATGGCAATTTGTCTTCTGTTCACAGCAGCAGTGGCTTAAATAAAACTTGCTAATCATAAGCCACGGCGACACGTATTGATTCTGATGTAAATCGCTTCCCAAAATGATGGTTACTCTGAAGTTTCAATAATTTGAATAAATAACATTGGATCTTTTTCTGGCAACCTGAATCATTTCAATCTCAATGGCCTGTATTTTCCGATCCCTATGGGTGTGTACGAGCTGCTTTTACCAGCATAAGAGTGTAAAAAAGTTTAAAAAAATTTTCACTCATTTATAATTTAAAAATACTTTTAAAAAAGGTAAGTTTATTTTTTAGCCCTGTAAAAAACTTTAATTATTTTTTCAAAAAATTAAATTTTTGTTTTAAATATTTAATTTAATGTAATTTTAAAAACATGATTAAATTTTTTTTTAAATGTTTTGATGCCTCTATTGGAAATTACGGGCCATTATGTGGATGTAAGCGGGATCTTTTAACATTTACACATTCAAATGATAACATTGATATAATGTAATATTTGGTTTGGTTAGGCTCAAAATTTATGCCTAGGCCCTAAGCTCTAGAATTAATTAATTCACTCACTTGCTCCTTAAAACCCACCTCTTTTGACCAAGCTTTTGGTCACCTGTCCAAATATCTTTGTACAGGAAACTCTTTTTTATCCGGCACCGACGGGACCGGTGTGGTGCCGGTTTATCAAAAAGTCCGGATTACAGAGAGTTATAGTTAAAAGGTATGAGAGATCCGTACACAGCAACAAATCCAGGCTTCCCTGTTGCTTAGCAACAGGTGCAAGAAGCCCGACCACAGACCAAGCGTCCCTGTTGCTTAGCAACAAGTGCAGGAACCCCCCCCCCCCCCATTACACAGCCAAGAATCAAGAAACGGCCACTAATTTGAAGAAAAACTTAACTGAACCTACTCCTGAATTTTGCCGGTTAACCGAGATTTCCGGTTGTTTGGGTGCCGGTAAATCGTGAGTTTCCTGTATGTGGCTCGGTGTCAAATTTGGTTTGATAACATGCCATGGGACTTTTTACTACATTAAAGGTGCTATATAAATGCAAGATTTTGTTGTGTTACCAAAATCTACTGCCACTGATATTTTTTTTAATGGAATGAAAATCAGGCTGATTCTATAATGGGCAGACAATCTGCTCTGCTATGTAACTGCCCATTTTGAGCAGAAGCTTGCCAAAAGTGGATAGCTGCTCCAGATGGTTGTCAACAGTGGCATGTAATAGTGTTTTAAATGTGGAATGGGCTATTGATTAGAAGAGTTCCCAAACAACGGTCCATTTGTTAGCAATGCCTGGTTATTCAGGAGGTACTTAGCACCTTGATGTTTACAACTCTCTTTGATCTCTGCTAGCTTTGCAGGGAGTTTTTTTGAAAATCAACACAACATCCTTGGCATTTATATAGAGCCTTTAACGTAGTAAAACGTTCCAAGGCGCTTCACAGGGGCGTTGTCAAACAAAATTTGATACCGAGGCGCATAAAATATTAGGATAGATGAGAGGTAAATTTTAAGGAGCATCTTAAAGGCGGAGAGGTTTAGGGAGAGAATTTCAGAGCTTTCGGCCTAGGCAGCAGAAGACACGACCGCCAATGGCGGAGCAATTAAAATCGAAGAGGCGCAAGAGGCCAAAATTGGAGGAGCACAGAGATCTGAGTTGTAGGTCTGGAGGAGGTTAAACAGATAGGGAGGGGCGAGGCAATGGAGGGATTTCAAGACAAGGATGATAATTTTAAAATTGAATCATTGCTTAACCAGGAGCCCATGTAGAGGGTGATGGGTGAATGGGACTTGGTGTGAGTTAGGATACGCGCAGCAGAGTTTTGGATGAGCTCAAGTTTATGTAGGGTGGCAGATGGGGGGCCGGCCAGGAGAGCATTGGAATAGTCAAGTCTAGAAGTAACAAAGGCACGGATAAAGGCTTTAGCAGCAGATGAGCTGAGGTAGGGGCTAGAAAGTCAGTAAAAGCAGCAGAATGGCTGCAAAAGGGAAAGCAACAGAAACATAGAAACATAGAAGATAGAAGCAGGAGTAGGCCATTCGGCCCCTCGAGCCTGCTCCGCCATTCAATGAGATCATGGCTGATCATCCAAATTCAGTACCCGGTCCCTGCCTTCTCCCCATATCCTTGATCCCTTTAGCCTTAAGAAATATATCCAACTCCTTCTTGAATATATTTAATGAATTGGCCTCAACTGCCTTCTGTGGTAGAGAATTCCACAGGTTCACCACTCTCTGGGTGAAGAAATTCCTCCTCATCTCTGTCCTAAATGACTTACCCCTTATCCTTAGACTGTGACCACTGGTTCTGGACTCCCCGGCCATCAGGAACATCCTTCCTGCATCAAGTCTGTCTAGTCCTGTTAGAATTTTATAAGTTTCAATGAGATCCCCTCTCATTCTTCTAAACTCCAGCGAGGGATGCAAGGGAGAAATAAACTTTACATGTTTCATTGTTACACTCTTGTTCCACTACCGTGCTAACAGATACAGGGAAGTGGGAGTCAACTTCTGTTTTTTTTTAAAAAAGCAGACAACCAGACCACTTATGGAAGCGACTGACACACTGAACCTGAGTAGCTGTCTGGAGCATGGTTTCTAACAGGCACATGGGGTCCATTTGGTACCTTCTATTTAGTGCTCCTTGAGGTTATTCCCTCTACTGTGTTACAAAAGGATCATTTTATAAACCTGTCTTCTCATTGGAATTGTTTTGGTGTACCCGCAATTTCCCTGTACTTTGAAACTGATGTAATTAAATAATCTTTCTTTTCCATTGCCACTGGTCCCCCTGGTAACTGGTATTATGGGATTACTGTAAAATTCAATTGCAAATTGGCCAGTCAATAAAATTTAATAGCTAGATGCCAGTCCAGCTGAGAGTGATGAATTAATTCCTTTCTTCCAATTTTTTAAAAATAGCTTTGAACATGTTAACAGGAAAAACTGACTGACTAATGGTGTCTCTGAGGGGAAACTTTTAGCAGTTAAATTTGCTCAAGTTTGCAACATTTGTTTGAGTAGAGCTATAAGAAGATTGTTCTATTAATCAGATTTACAGGCTTTTTGGTTTGCAGTCGGGCAATTGGGGGATGGTTTATGGTTAGGAAAGGACTGCAGTGTAACCATCCTGCAGAAACCAATTTTCATTGTCGATGGATATAGGGCGGGTGATGGCCTAGTGATCGGGATGCCCGCCTGATGTCATTTGCGAGAAGTCGATACCATTTTCATGGTCAGGCCTCAGTTTAATTTGATAGGTGGGCTACCCAAGCCTTTTCAGAGATCGCGCTGGCGGGGACACGCGATAGTGAGGAGTGGTGGGTGGGGGAAGGCAGGGGACTGTGGAGGGACCAGCAACAGGTAGGACCATTTTTGTGGGCCCAGGAGGGCCATTCATGTTCCACCTGTCTCCACAGAAATCATTGCAGCAAAACTTACACCCAGCATTTTCAGAGCTCTGGTTAGGCTGCTCCACATACAGGTCTACTGGGCAGGGCTTGCACAGTGCGCGCTCCACCCGGTGGATGCCTGAAATTGCACTGGGGTCCTTTCTATATCATAGGACCCTCATTTGCATATAGTAAACAGTCTCCTGCCTGTTTCGAGCAGGAGCACTGCTCGCCTATTTCCCGGCCTGCTCCCAAAATCACAGGAAGCTGGTAAAAGGGAGCTGAAATTGCCGTGCTCCTGTCATTGTTCACACAGGTAGAAATGGTGACTGGTTGTAGGCAACCATGAGAGGCCACAGATTTCATTGGTACCATTTGGTCTGTATTACCACTGATCAGTAGCCTAGCTGAGCCTGTGTTCAGCGCCAATGGACTGGCAGGAAGATGCTCCATGATCGTGCCGTCTCTGATGATGGCAAGTCAAGCGTGCCCTCTCGCCATTCCCCTTGGATGCTTGTACAGGTGGCATTAAGACGGCAGGGCCAGGCTGCTCAGGCGACAACTCTGGAAATGCAGCCTGAAGCTGTTCCTTCTCAGGATGTAGGCAGAAGGAAGGAAAGTCCATCTCCATTCCAAGAGGCATGCCAGAGGGCACGCTTGACTTGTTATCATAAGAGACAGAAGGTCATGGAGCATACCGACAGTGAGCAGCCTCACATGCTGTGGCCTCTTTGGTACCACTTAGGAGAAGCACCCAATTAAGATTAGGTAGAAGAGTACACAATGGTACCAAGGGGAAACGATAGTGGTCATAAGCTATGATAATTGGCACAACAGCAAATACATGTTTGAGTTGCTGAAATAGAGGTTTTTGCTTCCTCAGGTTTTGTAATGGGTTGGAAGTGGCTGTGCTGATGTGGGATGAATGGGAGTTGTGTGTTTGGATGGAAGCTTGTGGGCATGGTGGTTTCTTGGGATAAGTAGGGGGACAGTGCTCATTGGACTATTTATGTAGTGGGAAAAGCTATTTCTCATGGGATGTCCAGAATGTGATGGTTATGAATAACTCTGGCTGTTAGCAGAAGATTTCTTTGCCAGCCTCTTGCTGTTTCAGCTGCTGGTCATCTTCTCCTTATACTGTCTGTCTCCTTCCATTTCTCTGCCCTCCATGGGGAGCTCTTTTCAAAGCAAAACTGTGGAGCTTGCAACACACTACCATGAACCCGGACACCCATGTAGTGCTGTATGACAAAGCCCCACCAGACTTATTGAGGCACCTGATGCATATCTTTTAACATTCTAATTATGCATTCAATTAGAGCCCTCGTGGCAGAATGAACCTCATTGTATCCTAGTTCTGCTGGGGTCTAGGGGAACCACACAGGTGCCATCAGCCAAGGCTGAAAAGGTTATCCAGGATCCAGCAAAGATGTTTGTCTGTCATCTTTGAACAGTGCTGGCACTGAAGACTGCTCCTACTCCTCTTTATGACAACCAGGTACAGAGGAATTCACAAAATAAATGTAATAATGTCCAGGGTAGAATGGGTAAGTCTTGCCAAATTTGCCAGCCAGACAGTGGTACACACAATGGAACAAGTTGAAGAGGTTCCAAATGTTACAATATCAAACAAAATGAAGTTCAATAGCTTGGTGAGAGGTTTCTGCCAGAAAAAGCCATATGCACTAGTGTTGAACTTGAAGGCATTGTGATTGACTGCTGCACCCTAACAACAAAGGAATGCCTGCTTGTACAGATGTAAATGAAAGTGTACTGATAGAAAATGTGATTCATGACACATTGGCCTAGAAATTCGGTGGCGCCCCATTTGGGGCACCAAGCTCGCCTGGGCGCCGGAATTACCGCTCCGGACGGTGCCGCTTGCGCCAGCCCGATATTCAGTTTCAGCGCCCCAAACGGAAGCGGGGTGCTGCTCGAGGCGCCCCGCATCCCTCTTGGGGCGCTGCAACTGAATATCGCAGCGCAACGTGCCGCAGTGCCACACGCTGCGGCATGGCGCGTTGCGGTACTGCAGGCCTTCCTCCCCTTCTTAAAGGGGAGGGGCCTGCACCAGCGCGATCAGAGATCGCGAGTGCCGGCAAAAGAGCCCGGCACCGAGGAGAAGTGCCGGGCTCTTGGGACACAGCCGGCACTGCCGGTGGGGGGGGGCTCAGGAGGCCGGGGACAGCGGCGCGAGGAGGTGCTGGCAGGTGGCCAGCAAAAAAAATGGCCGCCCCGCACCTCCCCTTTAATTAGCGCCACTACAGCTGCAGGTAGGCCCCCTGAACCAGTCGCAAATTGCGACCGGCGTTACAGCGGGGGGCGCGACCAAATATCACGATCGGGGCGGTAGCGGGGCGCTGCGCACACCGATGACGTCATCGGTGGCGGCACAGCGCTACAGGCTAACGCCGCCATTAGTGCCCCGCTAAATTTCACGGGAGGCGTGGCCAGTGACGCTAAGCCCACTAAGTGCACTCTTTGGGCGCTAACTGGTGGCGCAGCCCACCGAATTTCTAGGCCATTATACCTTAATTTACTTTTACCCTGCAAATAGGCAGGGTGGTCTTGCACCTGCTATCACTCCTAGTAGACAATTGCACAAATGCAAAAATGGTTGTGACCCAGTGGAATAGGTCCTCAGCCCATTTCCTACCCCTGCCCCAATTACACTGATTTAGCAGCACAAATATAGTGGAAAATCTAGGCTACCATATTTGTCAGCAGTGTCAACAGCATCTGGATGCTGCCAATCCTATTGTTTGTGCCCTCTCTACATTATGTTGTAAAATGCACAGGATCATTTCCATTTAGATTACTTATTAAGTGGTTTTCTTTGTCATTAAATATCTTTTGGACCTCATTATTTGGGACCCAGCTTTGACATTCTAAGTTTAAATTTTACATTCAGTTACAGCCAATTTTTGGGCATAAATTGAATGTTACTGATTGGGAAAATGAGCTTGAGATCCTTTAAGGCGGGTATTGGCCCATTTTTTAAATCTTTATCTAATTCCATGATTACAAAGTCAATGGTCCCTGCCAATTTATGGGTGGATGCATGCTACTTTCTGGCCTTTCCAGTGGATTAGCACTGTTTTCATTATTTACCAGTATACAATGGGTGTCGAGGTTTGCTAGAGACTGAGTTATATACAGAGTTCATTTTAAGAGTCCAGTAAGAAAATTCTTTGATTAGTGTTTGAGGGTTTCCTCATACAGGATTTGAGACTTAAAGTTAGGAGGCCTTATGTGATCTCTGACAGTTATTATGGGTTGTCTTTCTGTGCTAGCTGAATAAATGAATTGAATAGCTTCAATATTACTGCACTCCATTTTGGCAATTGAAGTATTTGTCTGCCAGCCATAGTGGATTTAATGACATGTACATGTAATCTCAGTTACATTAAATGGGAGGATTCTTTGGGGCTGAATGTATGTATGGATGCGAGTGAAGGAAAAGATTAGGAAGTACTTCAGGTCAGTGTGAGGGGAGCTAATTGTAAATGGCGTATTGTTTAGTACATTGCATTAATGAAAGGTCTTGGATAGTTCTCCTGGAAAAGTATAATAACTCCACCTAACACTACTTCCAAGTCAATGGTGTGGTGGAGGTGACAGTCACACGGGAACTGCAGTGATCTGCTTAAGTGTGACCCCAACTTTGCCTCATTTCCTCTCTATGGCCCCATCCAAGAAACGGGCTGCTCGGAGTCAGCACATGTGTTTCACGTATGGCTGCTGCATTTCTTTTGAATGGACTTCTGCCCAATCGGAAAAACTATGCTTCTGTGTCGCCTCCTGCCTGGCACAAAAGCTTTGTCCATGGTGTAACCTGCTGATCCGAAGATAACCTGCTGGCAAGCCACCATTTCTTTGACTAGCACAATGACAGCAAGGCCAGTGAAGTGCCTTTATTTGTGGCACAGCTGGCTTGGTGGTCACAGCTAATCATTTGAATGATCAGGTCATTATTCCACTTAACTAGCCTGTGCCATGACTGGCTAACTTTTGGTGCCAAGATGAATATCAAGGGGAGTATGATTAGTAGCCAGCAGAGACCTGCAATGTCTTTACACTGGCAGCTGCTATTTAAAAAAAATTATTTGGGGTGTTCCATTCGTTGAAAAGCAGAGAATTTAGCCCGCTGAATGAGAGAGCCCGTTACTGGGACTTATATGTTATGAGTCAATGCCCACTAGGAATGGGATTGACACTCATTTCACATAATACCATTGCAATCAACAGAGAGAGTTATTCATCTCATGAGTCTGGGCCACACGTAAATGAAGGTCCCAGCGATAAAAGTACTGTCTGCTAACCCACTACACCACCCAACCCATAATAATGCACTGAGAGTTCCTCCACTCTCATTCTACTCTAATTTTCAGCATATCATTTCAAAATAGCTGTAAAAAGTTCAAAATAAAATCTCAAAACCCTGTGGGCCAGGAGGAGCAGGAGTGCTTCTCCCGACCCGCCCAACAAGCTAACTTGTAATTCTCCCCGCAATCAGACTCCCGATCTCCACCCCTGGCCTTTCCGATCTCTCTCAAAGTCTCATTTTTCTTGTACCTACCTTTTTGTGCTAATCAGAAAACATTTTTATTCCGATTGCAGTTTTTTCCTGACACAATCCTGTCGGGCATTCCGAGCATGTTGGAAGGTGTTGGGACAATCAAAAGATGCTTTTACATTGGCAGCACTGTGCTTCTTCCAATGCTATCAATTCCTCTTTTAAGTAACAGCAGCTTATATCCTGCTTCTTCACCAAATATCCCCCTCTCCTCCAGTTATTTTTTGCCCCATCTGGCCCCACTGAAATGTTATTTGGAACCCTAATTCTGCCCCTTCTTGGTTTTCCATCCTCCCCTCTTCATCCCCACTCCCCCAACCCCCTCCACCAGTCTATCTGAGACATTGCAGGCTGGATTCACACAGCCTGCAGACCTCTCAGCATTTTACATAGGATATATGGCACAGAAACAGGCCATGCCAGCGTTTATGCTCCACTAGGGCCTCATCCTGTCTTTCCTCATCTAAATCTATCAGCATAACCCTCTATTCCCTACTCCCTCATATGCTTGTCTAGTCTCCCCTTAAATGCATCTATACTTTTTGCTTCAACCACTCCCTGTGGTAGCGAGATCCACATTCTCACCACTCTTTGGATAAAGAAGTTTCTTCTGAATTCCCTATTGGATTTCTTGGTGACTATCTTATATTGATGGCCTCTAGTTATGCTCTTCCCCACAAGTGGAAACACTCTCTTTGTATCCACTCTATCAAAACCTTTCATAATTTTAAAGACCTCTATTAGGTCACCCCTCAGCCTTTTTTCAAGCAAAAAGAGACCCAGCCTGTTCATCCTTTCCTGATATGTATAGCCTCGCATTTCTGGTATCATCCTTGTAAATCTTCTCTGCACCGTCTCCAGTGCCTTTGTATCCTTTTTATAATATGCTGACCAGAACTGTACGTAGTACTCCAAGTGTGGTCTAACCAAAGTTCAGTGCAAGTTTAGCACAACTTCCCTATTTTTCAATTCTATACCTCTAGAAATAAACCCTAGTGCTTGGTTTGCTTTTTTATGGCCCTATTAACCTGTGTCACAACTTTTAGTGATTTGTGTATTTGTACTCAGAGATCCCTTTGTTCCTCTACCCCACTCAGACTCGCACCCTCCAAGTAATAAGTGACCTCCCTATTCTTCATACCAAAATGTAATACCTCACATTTTTCTGTGTTGAACTTCATTTGCCAATTATATGCCCATTCTGCAAGTTTATTAATGTCCTCCTGTAATTTGTTGCCGTACTCCTTAATATTGACTAACCCCCCCCCCCCACAAATTTGGTGTCATCTGCAAATTTAGAAATTGTGTTTTTGATTCCTAAGTCTAAATCGTTAATATAAATAGTGAACAACAGTGGTCCCAGCACTGATCCTTGTGGAACACCTGCTGCCACTGTGAATAGCTGCCCTTTACTCCTACTCTCTGCCAGACATCATGGAGGCGAATGTCTTGCCTTGCCTCACTTTCAGTGACACAACGATGTCCTCAGAAGTTTGGGACCATACATCTAGCATACATAATACTGTATATACATTTATAAGAGTCAAGAATGTGAAATAGCCAATAATTACCACTGGATACTAAGCAGGCATTGCACTAATTTCCATGAAGCAGAGAAAAACCAGAATAGGGAGGGATAGCTTTGTCAAAGTGTCACTGAGAAGCCACTGAATATCGCCATTCGTGAACCAGCATGTTCCCAAGTCTTAGCAGACATAAAGAATACAGGCGTAGTTTTCTCCACGGTTAGTTAACACCGCCCACATAATTTTAAACCACATATGGTGTGCTCATGCTATAGAGCTGTTGTTTCTAAAACCTGGGCTCACTGTGTTGCAGCATCTGGCCAATTTATATTGTGCTTCAAGTGGAAATTGTTTGTCAGTATATAGATAGCACCTGTGGAATCGTGGGTTGTGATTTATCTGGATAAGATGAGTCAGTCTCTGTCTAACCCAATGGTCTGGATGAAAGAGAGGGACGGTCAAGGATTGGCGCAGGATGAAAGCATCATGACAACTGCCAGATACTGGGCACAGAACTACATGATGCACTGCATGTCATCACACACCAGCTCTGTTTAGCGAATGGATACCCTTCTTGTTCATGTATGCTCCGGGGTCTTCTGTTCGAGCACATAAGGCAATGTTTGTGCATTCGATGATGCCCTGCACCTGAGAGAAGCCTACATTCCTGGTGAAGTCCAGAGCCTCACTTTCTGCTTTGTAGCCTCCATAGGGAGGGAGCTGAAGGCTCGCAGGAGGGTCGGCATTTAAATATTATAATGAGTCTTCATGCCTCATGGTGATCCACCATTTTAAATTTAACTGTGAGCGGGTGGGTAACCCAGGCCTCGGGGAGCCTGCCAGCTAAAGGGAGGTGAGGACTGCTGGATCCAGGAGGTAAGTGCCTTTCCACTTATCTGCTGGATCCAGCGTTCCTGCCTCACCAACGCCGCCACCCCGTGATCGAACACACCTCCACCCGGACCCTTCTGCCCCCACCCCTGCCACCTCACGAGACCTCTGATCTCCGATTATTTCCCCCCCCTCATCCCAGCCTTTGATCCTCGGCCCCCAGTTTTTTTTTGCTTCCCTGCTGCCACAGGCCTAGCTACCCGACAGCCAGCCAGCCTCTCCATTTTTGAAGATGTAACTGGTAAAATAGATAAGGGAGAACCAGTGGATGTGGTGTATTTGGACTTTCAGAAGGATTTCGATAAGGTCCCGCATAAGAGATTAGTGTGTAAAGTTAAGGCACATGGGATTGGGGGCAAGGTATTGACTTGGATAGAGAACTGGTTGGCAGACAGAAAGCAAAGAGTTGGAATAAACGGGTCCTTTTCCGAGTGGCAGGCAGTGACTAGTGGGGTACCGCAGGGATCGGTCCTTGGGCCCCAGCTATTCACAATATATATTAATGATCTAGACAAGGGAACTAGATGTAATATCTCCAAATTTGCAGATGACACAAAGCTGGGTGGGTGTGTGTGCTGTGAGGAGGATGCCAAGAAACTCCAGTATGATTTGGACAGGTTGGGTGATTGGGCAAAAGCATGGCAGATGCAATATAACGTGGATAAATGCGAGGTTATCCACTTTGGTGGCAAAAACAGGAAGGCAGATTATTATCTGAATGGCAATAGATTGGGAGAAGGGGAAGTGCAATGAGACCTGGGTGTCCTTGTGCACCAGTCGCTGAAGGTAAGCATGCAGGTGCAGCAGGCGGTTAAGAAGGCAAATGGCATGTTGTCCTTCGTAGCGAGAGGGTTTGAGTACAGGAACAAGGATGTCTTGCTGCAGTTATACAGGGCCTTGGTGAGACCACATTTTGAGTATTGTGTGCAGTTTTGGTCGCCTTATCTGAGGCAGGATGTTCTTGCCATGGAAGGAGTTCAGCGAAGATTCACCAGGCTGATACCTGGGATGGTTTAATCACGATGATTTATTGCACCGTAAGTTGTTGGAAGTGTGAGCTGGAAACGGCACGGTGCAGGCAACAGGACATGGGAAGGACGGTTTGAGCTGACTATAGAAAACTCTGACCACGTGGTACAATAAATAATGAAGACCCAGCCATCAATTCAGTTAGTCGTGTTACAGAGAGGTGAGTAATGAACTGTGTCTTGAAATGATCTAAAACTAACTGTAAATAGTTAGCTTATTTGTTTTAAGAAAAACTTCTTAAAACGTATTGGCCCGGAATTTGCAGTGGGTAATAACAGCAAATGAACAAAGTTTGCCGTTATTACCCCTTTTGAAACTTACCGCAACTTCAGGATTGAGCGCGTGCGGATTAGGTGTAACTGGGGTTTTAACAGCATATTCATTGCTAAACAAATGTTATGGCCCCGAAAAACTAATTTTTAATTTTGTGGATTGTCAAATTTCTCCATTATAATGAAAATAATTTAAGAAAACATTTTTTTTTTAATTCTATTTTTAAAAGTTTGTTCATATTTATTTCAGGTTTACCTTTTTCCCACGTGAGAGCCCCAATCTTTGTTTTGCTATCTCTGTAACATTTTTTAAAAGTCAGAATAAAAGGAGCTTCTTCACTTTCTGATTCCCTGTCTGTGAGAATTCTGCATTGTGATTGGCTGCTTGTTCCCACTACATTGTGCGCTGGAGAAGCCGAACCTCTCACCACAGAGATTGCAAGATCTTTGTGGGCAGCTTTCTTCGGGGCCAACGTCGGGCGCATTTGCTTCGCCGCTGATCGCAAATGATGTGCCTTTATAGAAAAGTAGAGCAAGCACAGTTTTTAAAGCTGTTGAAAGTTGCTACAGGGGGCGGTGAGGAGGGGGGGTGCTGCCGAGGGCGGTGAGGGAGGGGGTTACTTCATTGGTTGTAAAGCGCTTTGGGACGTCCTGAGGTCGTGAAAGACGCTATATAAATGCAAGATTTTCTTTTTTTTTTCTGACACAAGCTGCTGCCACGGGGCCTGTGACACGGGACGCAATTTGAGTTCGACCTGTTTTGGGGGGGGGGGGTGTTATTATGTCCGTGTGTAATTGAGACACAGACTGCAAAAGCTGGTTACAACAGGTGTTTACTGAGTGGAGACAAAACTGGAACTACTATGCAAAGTTACTATACAGGCTTATATACAGGGGTGGTCACTACTGGTACTGCAGTATACAGGGGCTGCAGAATATAGTTCCTTCTGCAAAGTACATACACTACAATTCCTCCCCTTTTAGCTAAACAGTACATAACATTCGATTAATAATTAAATAACATATTTACAATTACAGTTGCTAGGTACATTAGCTGAAGTTAAGCAATTATAAGTTCAGTCTTTGAGGAGGCTTCCTGATTCTGTCTGGATAACGCCTCTTTGGGGTATCCGGTTCTTCTGGCAAAGTTGATTCGGGATCAACGTCGTTGTTTGGTTCGCCTGCTTCCAATATCACCGATTCTGAGGTAGATGCAATTGGTACTTCGGTTTCATCACCAGGTGTATCGGATCGTGGTGTGGAATTTACGTTTTCCAGTGACTCTAGAATCTGGTCAGCATGGCGTCTTACAATGCTCTCTCCAACGTCCACGGTATACATTAGAGGTCCTTGCCGTGTGCAGATCGTTCCTGGCTGCCATTTCTCTGTGCAGTAGTCCCGGGCCAAAACTGGTTGACCTATCTTGAAACTCCTGGTTGGCCTTTCATTCATATTCTGAAACTGCCTGTTCTCCACATCTCTTCTGATGTTTGGCTTAACCAAATCCAAGCGGCATCTTAGTCTTCGATTGAAGAACATCATGGCTGGAGTTTGGTTGGTAACCGCATGTGTCGCATTCCAGTAGGCAAACAAGAAGTTATCCACCTTGTGTTGTAGGGGTATGTCTTCATTACACATTGCCTTGATAGCCTTCTTGAATGTTTGAACGAACCTCTCAGCCAATCCATTGGTGGCTGGATGATATGGGGCGGATGTGTAATGCTTAACACCATTGTTCTTTAAGAACCTCCGGAACTCTTCGGACACAAACTGTGGTCCATTGTCGGAGCAAATCTGTTCAGGCAGCCCATTTCTGGCGAATATGGTTCGTAAGACTGTGATAGTTTTTTCTGTGGTGGTTGAGGACATTTTTATTACCTCTGGCCACTTTGAATGTGCATCCACCGCAATTAAAAACATCGAGTCCATAAATGGACCAGCAAAATCAATGTGCACCCTTTGCCATGGAGATGAGGGTCACTCCCATGGACGTAGAGGGGCTTGTGGTGGGGCGTTTTGGACCTTCTGGCATCCTGTACAGCTCTTGGTCATCTCTTCAATTTCTCTATCAATTCCCGGCCACCTCACAAACGCTCTGGCTAAGTTCTTCATTTTTACCCCTCCCAGATGACCCTCATGAAGCTCATTGAGCACTCTATCCTTCAATTTGGTTGGAATTACTACTCTGGATCCACACATTAAGGTTCCTCTGCACACTGACAGCTGTTCTCTTCTCGGCGAGAATGCTGGCAGCAGTGGTTCACCATGTGCTGGCCATCCCTTCACCATTAAATCATAGACCCTGGAGAGTGTCGGGTCATTTCGTGTTTCCTTTTCTATGTTTGCATTCGTCACAGGTAGACATTCGGCTATGGTCGAGTGGAATATCTCCACAGGATCCACTGCAGGTGCTTCTTCCACTGTCGGCAACAGTAGGTGCGACAATCCATCAGCATTCCCATGCTGTTTAGTTCCTTTGTACTCGATGTCATATTGGTGTGCCCCTAGGAAAAGGGACCACCTCTGTAGCCGTTGTGCTGTCATTATCGGGACGCCCTTCTGAGGGTTGAAAATGGGGACAAGAGGTTGATGATCAGTTAGTAGAGTAAATTTCTGACTGTGCAGGTAGTGATTGAACTTCTTCACCCCCCACACCAGGCTGAGGGCCTCTCTGTCAATCTGGGCGTAGTTACGCTCGGCTGAAGTTAACGAGCGTGACGCAAAAGCTATCGGCCACTCTGAACCATCAAGGAGTTTATGTGACAGTACCGCTCCAATGCCGTAGGGAGACGCATCACACGCCAGTCTTATCGGTAGTGATGGGTTGTAGTGAGCCAATACTTCTCTTGAAGTGATTAGGTCTTTACTCTTGTGAAAGGCCCGCTTACATTCATCGCTCCATTTCCAAGCTACTCCAGTTTGTAGTAGGGCGTTCAGTGGGTGCAGAATTGTGGACAAATTCGGCAAAAACTTATGGTAGTAATTCACCAATCCTAGGAATGACCTCAGTTGCGACACATTTTCAGGCGCTGGAGCCTTAACTACCGCTTCAATTTTGTCAGGGGACTTATGTAACCCCTCTTCGTCAATTACGTGGCCACAATACGATATCTGTTTCTTTAAAAACTCGCACTTGGGGCGATTGGCTCTTAGCCCGTGTTCTCTTAGTCTAGTGAGCACCTGCTCTAGGTTGGCAAGGTGTTCACTGTCATTTTCACCTGTCACTAGGATGTCGTCCAAGTAACACTGGGTCCCCGGAATCCCTTGCAGGACTTGTTCCATCGCTCTTTGCCATATCGCCGGAGCTGATGCTACTCCGAATACCAGTCGATTATACTGGTAAAGACCTTTGTGAGTGTTTATCGTGAGATACTTCCTAGAGGATTCTTCAACCTCCATCTGCAAATATGATTGTGCTAGGTCAATTTTTGTAAAACGCTTCCCTCCAGCTAGTGAGGCGAAAATATCTTCGATCCTCGGAAGAGGATACTATATTGTGTGAAGGACTGGGTTCACCGTCACCTTGAAGTCCCCACAGATGCGAACCTTCCTTGGCTCCTCAGACTTATTGTTTAACGTTTTTTTCATGACAGGAACGATGGGTGTCGCCCACTCGCTCCAGTCTACCTTAGATAACACGCCTGCATTCTCCAGATTCTCCAGCTCTGCCTCGACAGCTGGGCGAATTGCATACGGTACCGGTCTTGCTTTGAAAAACTTGGGGATTGCATTCTCTTCTATTTTTATCGAGGCGGTTACGCCTTTAAGAGTTCCCAGTTCTTGATGAAATACCTCTTTAGCGTTAGCTAAGATTTCTGACAATCATCCAGGTGTGACGTCGTCATCCTTTTTACCAGCCACAGTCAGTGCCTGAATGGAGTGCCAGTCTAAACTTATCTTTCTGATCCATTCACGTCCCAATAACGGTGGTCCACCATCTTGCAGTATGTACAGATAAAATTTCTGTATTTCTTTGCCGTTGTATTCGACAGGCACCCTTATTTTCCCTCTGGGGTATACTTTCTGCCCCGTATACGTCTTCAAGACAATGGATGTCTCTTTCAAGGGTATGTGTGAGAATAGCCGCTCATAGTCTCGTCGATTCATGACGGTCAGGGCTGATCCTGTATCCAATTCCATTTTGACTTGGGACCCTGCTGTCGTGAGGGTGACCCAAATGGTTCGGTGATCCTCTTTTGCGATTACGTTGTGAAGTTTGAGATAGCTTAGTCTCTTGTTCCCGGATTCACTATCGCTCTTCTGGTCTTCGGAACTACTGTCCGTCATCTTTTGTACTTTCCTGTACTGTTCCTTAGTAGCCTTTTTGTTGTCGTTAGTCTTCTTTCCAGACCTGCAAACTCGTGCAATGTGTCCCATCTTTCCGCATTGCCTGCATATTTTGTCCTTGGACCAGCAGTCCTTCTGGTCATGGGTTGTTCTGCCGCAGCGATAACATTTTTCAAATCCCCGTGTCATTTCATGGGTGCCATATTCCTGTGGCTTTTGCTGTATTTCCGCAGCTCCCCTTGCTGCTGCTTCGTACGATACTGCCAAGCTGAAAGCCTTATCCAGCGTCAGCTCTTTCTCTGAGAGTAACCTCTTCTGGGTTCCTTCACTCAGGAGTCCACAGACAAATTTGTCCCGTAGAGTGTCTGTCAGTCCTGCTGCGAACTGGCAGTGCTTTGATAGCTTGCATAGTTCCGTAAGGTAATCAGCATTGCTCTCACCTTTATGCTGATTTCTCCTGTGGAATTTAAATCTTTCTGCTATCAGCAGCGGTGTAGGATTTAGGTGTTCCTGTAGGATATCAACAATTTCGTTAAAACTCTTCGCCATCGGTTTGGCTGGAGTGATCAGGTTCCGCAATAGGCCGTACGTTCTTGCGCCCATTAAGTTTAGTAGTACCGATGCCTTTTTCTCATCGGCTACTTCGTTTGCCTTGCAATATACTTCGACTCTTTCCACATACGTGGTCCAGTCTTCTATTGCATTATCGAAGGCAGTGATATTGCCAGTCTTCGGCATCTTGGAAATCTAAGATGGCGCCTCCCGCGCTTTGCCTTCTTCCCCGATTTAACAAAATGGTGCCTCCCGCGCTTTCTGTCTTCCCCGCTGTTGCTGGTGTTTTTATGCCTTGATGGCGACGCCCTATGGTCTTCGCGCACTTCCCCCTGCGCTGCTGCTAACACCGCTCTCCGCGGTCCCCGTGGCAAACTGCAGCTCCTCGCGACTTTCTGCGCTTCTCATTTCTTTTATTTTCCCGTCGTCAGAGCAAACCCTACGGGACACTTTCCTCCCTCTTCTCGGGTCTGTACACTGCCCGGCTTCATAGCACCGGCTGCGCCCTGTGTGCTCCACCCTCTCTCTCTCTCTCCTCTTCCCGACAACGTTGCTCGGCCCCGTTGAAAAGCCACCCGATCGAGCTCTAGCCCGCCGCAGCCCAGGAAGGATCAGTCTACTACCTGCCACTAGCCCGATTAGCTGAAACACCATAGACAGGATAACCAAGCCCCGCTCTCGACAGGCTCTCCTGCAATCTTCAAATCCGATGAATCAGAGGCGGTTGCCCACGGTCGACGCTCGTTTCTGCTGTTTGTTTGTTTTTTTTTCTTTCGTTCCTTCTTCCTTCTGGCCTCGACCTCTGACAACTTCGCTTCAGGGATGGATCCCCATGAGGTGGTGCAGACTGTAGGTAAGTTCGGATCTGCTCGTCGCCAGTATTATGTCCGTGTGTAATTGAGACACAGACTGCAGGAGCTGGTTACAACAGGTGTTTACTGAGTGGAGACAAAACTGGAACTACTATGCAAAGTTACTGCACAGGCTTATATACAGGGGTGGTCACTACTGGTACTGCAGTATACAGGGGCTGCAGAATATAGTTCCTTCTGCAAAGTACATACACTACAGGTGTGTGGGGGGCGTGAGGGACCACTTGATAATTGGGGACGAGGTGTCCCAGTCCCATGTCAAGTGGGGTAGACGTCGACCCCATGTTGATGATGATTGAGGGGAGGACTTCATTAGTTCATAAATGAGGAGGAGGATATTTGCTGAGCATGACAAGTACAGGAAACTCTTTTTCTATCCGGCACCGATGGGACTGGCGTGGTGCCGGTTGATCAAAAAGTCCGGATTACAGAAAGGTATACTTACTAAGGTACGAGAGCCCTGTACACAGCCACAGATCCAGGCGTCCCTGTTGCATGGCAACAGGTGCAGGAACCCCGGTTACACGGTCACAGATCCAGGAACCCCGGTTACACGGCCACAGATCCAGGAACCACGGTTACACGACCACTAATATGAAGTTAAACTTACCTGAACCTACTCCTGAATTTTGCCGGTGAAGAGAGATTTCTGGTTATTTAGGTGTCGGTAAAAAGAGAGTTTCCTGTACATTGAATCTCTTGGCTCCATGAGACAGGCAATTAAGGATCTTGGGCAGAACCTTCGGTGAGAAGGTGGACCACATTGGCCAGCATGTGGAAAACCTTTGCCAGGTTCTTTCACGTGGAGTTTAACTACTGTCCTGCACCTGACACCCGTGAGCCTCCCTGCCATAGGCTCCGGCCATAGGCCCAAGAGTACCCGGCTGCTGAGGATGAGCCAGCAGCTTGGCTTCCACAGGACTACCTCACCCCATGTCCCCTTGGAGTAGCAGCACTCCAGCTCCCAACTCTCTGATGACGACCGACAGACCAGACACAGACGTTGCACCCTTAGCACGAGAGGTCCATTCATGGGGAGGGGTGAGGCACAGGAGGGAATTGGGGGCCCCTCTTGTGCAGAGTCCACCTCCTCTTTCTCCAATTGAGCCACAGCTGACCTCAGGCATGTACTTGAGGGTGCAAGTCTGTTAAATTTATTGCTGTTTGTTCTTGTTCAATTGTTGGCATTCTGTTATTTATTGATATTAATATTTGTCTTTTGATTCTATTATAATTGTTCTTGCTGCTGTCCTTATTATTTGGTATGTAGTTATTTGGAGCCATTTGAAAAATTTTAATAATCTCAATCATGTTTACCTTACAACTGTTTCCAAAGTAGAAAAAGACTAATTTTATTTGAAGATTTGCACCAGCTACCTCCATTTTTATTTAAAGTTGTGGGGGCGGTGAGGGTGGGGGGGAAAGGCATATTAGCACTTTCACCATTGTGAAAATGAGCGAACCACTAGCACAAACCGTGACCCCAGCGACATCCGGGTTGTGATCCTCCACGTTATCCATTTCCACCAGCATCTCCTCTGCCTGGTTAAGGGTCAGTCCTTCCTGCAGGGCTAAGTTGTGTAATGCATAGCGTACCACCACAATCCTCACCAGTTTGATAGGTGAGTACTGCAAAGTACCCCCCGACCTGTCTAGGCACCGGAAGCGTGATTTCAGCAGCCCTATTGTCTTCTCCATTACTTGTCGCATGCACCGTTGTATCTTTCCTGTGCTGCACTATTGGTCCTGCAATAGGGTGTCATCAGCCACGGCTTTAGTGGGTCGGCCTTGTCACCCAAGATCCATCCAGATCTTTGCCGTGCTCTGGTGAAGGCATCATGTAGGTTTCCGTGCCAGTAGACGAAGGCATCATGAGCACTTCCTCGGTGACCTGCATTGACATCCGTGATCCACAGTTGGGCCTCGCAAAGGATCATCACATTTACCGAATGGTACCCTTTGCTGTTGACGTGTGTCACAGGTGCATCATTGGATGTGGGTTCTGTCGACGGTCCCCTGCACTTTGGGGAAACCAGCAATCCTGTGGAATGTGAGAGACTTCACCCTTTTACCGCACTGGGGACATGTCACGGGTGATGAAGTCAGAAGCCCTGCGGAGTATGGCATCCGTGACCTGCTGAATGCAGGCCCTTGCGGCGCTCTGGGTGATGTTGCACATGTCACCGGTGCCTGTCTGAAATGATCTGGATCCATGAAATTTGAGATGATCTCGATCCATGAAATTTGAGGGCTATAGTTACCTTCATGGCCACTGATAAGGCCTTGTGAGAGTTAGAACGTGGCTGAAGTTCCTCTTTTAACATTTCAGAGGTGGCCGATTGCCTCTTTACTAAAGTGTGGCCTCCTCACACACAGCTCCTTTGATATCTGGAAAGACAGCCTCTATCTGTAGACTCGCTGGGCTGGGTAATTTTTCCTCCTGGTGTGCCTCCTGGCATGGTGCCTGACTCTTTGCTGTTGTTCCCTGTGGAAGCCTGTCATGCTGTACAGTAAATACATAAACAGAGAGATGCCTAGTAGAAAAGGCATCTTTTTCCCTCTATGTTTTGTCTCACAGGCCTCTTTAAGCACTTGCAGGGCTGTTGATGTCCCATAAATGTGAAAAAATCTGATACCCCAGGTCTCAGATGTTTCTCCAAAGAGTCACACAGCTAAAAAGCTCCCTCTGTTTGAACCCGGGCCTAATTAAATATGCACAGACCAGAAATGGTGCCAAGAGCGGGTACTTGCGTCGCTTCAGACTTGCCCTAGCCTTCTGTGGTGAGTTTAGTTCATATCTACCGTGCAAATACAGCAACTTCATGACATTCGATGCATGTCAATGGTGAGCCAGACAGCCAGATGCTGCTTCCGTGAAGCTAATAGTGGAGCGGCACAAATTGGACAGCAACCTTTGGATATTCGCATTTAACCGCGCACCGGCTCCTCGCCTGAAGTTGCTGTACTATTTATGCATAAATAACGGTGGGCGCCATTAGCCTCACCATTATTTTGACAGCAAAATCTGGCCCAATAATGCCTTTGTTAAAATAGTTTATGATGGAATTTCATACAAACACATTGGGGGGGAATTTTAACCCAAAAAAACAGGTTGGTTTGAGTTGAGTAGGAAGTTAAAGTGTTAAAGTCTGAATCCCGACCTGAACCCGTCTCCAACCCGCCCACTTCTGGTTTTAATGGAGCGGGGGGGGGTGCGGGTAGGCAGCCAACCCGCTCCCAGGTGGTGGGTCGTTCATTTAAATATTAGAATGAGGCTGCCATGCCTCAGATTTAACCTCCATTTCAAATTTAACTTTAGCTGGTCGGATTTTGCTGGCCTCGTGAAAACTGCCAGCTAAAGTAAAACGAGGACTGCTGGATCCAGGAAGTAAGTACCTTTTACACTTGCCTCCTGGATCCAGCGTCCCTGCCTAACCCACCCCCTGCAATCGGAGACCGCCGCCCATCACCCCCCCCCAGGTCACAAACTAGGCCTCCGAGGCCTACCCCACCAACCCCACCCCATGCTGCTCCCGGCCCACCAATCATTGCCAACGCACCACCACCCCCCCCCGGCTCTTAAGCTCACCCCATGTTCCTCTGGCCACCTCCCCCGCAACCCCCAGCCCCAACATGATCCCTCCTTCCTCTCTGCAGCTCAGTGCCGCAGGCTTACCCGCCTGCAGCCAGCCAGCCAGCCTCTCAATCTGGCTGGCTCTGGGTGGGTAACAGAGTTTCCTATGCAAATCAGGCATAGCCGTTAAATTCGGCAGGGCCTGCGGGGAAACCGCGTCAGAGCCCCCACCACCCACCCCCCGCTCCCAACCTGCCTCCACGTTAAAATTCAGGCCACTGTGTTCACTACTAATATCACACAGCATGATTTCAACCCACAAATGTTTTGTTCCAATTTTCTCTTTCTATCCCCTCCCCAGAAAGCAATGGTGGAGAAATTGGTTCGTGCCCGACTGCAACGCCCGCCTGAAGAGATTGGCCTGATGGATCTCCTGAAAACCGGCCTCATTTTAATAACCGTAGTGAGTTGTCACCGGCCATTGAACCTCCAAAGGCAGCGCGCTGGTTGGAATGTGACCAATTGGGGCCTTGGGAAGGGGGAGAGAAGAGCGGAAAATGGGCTAGTGCGGACTGGCAGTGGCCCTCAGGAGTGCTGTGGAGCAGAGAAGAGCTCCCTTGTGCTTTCCCCCTAGCTCCACATAAAGATTGACTTGCCTTATTGGAGGCAGCCTCCAGCGGTCGCTTTAAGGACTGTTGGTTAGTTCACATTATGATCCAAAAAATGCTCACTAATGTAATGGAAAGGCCCTGAAACAGGCGTTAGGTCCCAGAGATTCAAAGGACCTATCGCTTGATTCAGGATGCCTGAATATCGACCAACCGAAAATATGATCGTACATATTTCGGGTGCTCTTGGGGTGCTGGACATTTTGCCCTAAAATGGGTCCTTTTGCCTCCATTTTCTGCATGGAAAACAAGCATAACAGGACCAGTTTCCCCCCCACTGACTCCTACTGCAGTCGAATTATGGTACCTAACTGTTCAACATGGCTCAGGCAGGGAACTGAGAGGAGTATGAGTTGAAATCTTGTGATGTTTTCACACACACAAAAGATAATTGCACTACATCTTATTCTCACAACCAGCTGGTGACAGCATGCCAGTTTGCAATAGTGCAGAACAGCACAAGGATCATAACAGCTAATTAAAAAATGCTCTAACAGGGGAATTTAACCCACCTGTCAATCCATGTAACACCTGACCAAGCTTAAAAACCCTACTGAGAAAATGAAGCTTGTCCACATGTTGAAGACGTGAGATGATTGCCAAATACAATATATTTTTGAAAATAATTTTAAAATCTGCACATGTGGTCCTTGCTGCAAACAAGCAGCATGCTGGCACATCCACAGTTTTGTTGCATATTTTTCTTTTAAAAGTATTTTCTAATCAGCTGGCTTTATGCCAGCTTCATGCCACAGAGTGTAAATTCACTTCACTTGTAGGTCACACCAGAATAGGCAGGCTTGAGATGGCTGGAAGGCGACACGGTGGGTGACGAGCCTGTATAGTTTTGCTCCTGTTGCTGAGCTCACTTTTAATGCTGCCACAGTTTTGTAAGGTTTGCAAAATTCCCACATTCCCCCAAGGTTATTAATAAAAGGGACCCTGCATGGACAATTTAAAAAGGGTACCCAAAAGATGGCGTCCGCACCTCGTGACCAAAAGCCTGTAAGATTTTAAAAGCTTGGACTCTGCAGCACAGAACAAGCTGTTTTGGGAAATCGAAACTTAAAATGCATTTCTGTGAAAAAGGACTTTTTTGTTTGAAAACCTAGACAGTTAAGCAAACACTGAATATGCATTTCGCCAGATTGGAACAGATCACCCCAGTTAGGCCTAAGCGCAAGGCCATTAGTTTTGTCTGCATAAATAATCGGAAACAGCTTAGGGAAGTGACCAAGGCTGCACAGGCCGATTAAAATGCATTAATGACAATACAGCCCGGACATCAGGCCATTAGGTGCGATAAACGGCCATCTAAAAACAGTTAGTTTAGATTGCTATAATCATTTAAAACAGCCCGCCAAAAGTGAAACAATGAACTGACCTGATTTGGCGCGCAGATAAGGGCCATCGAAAGGAGTATAATTGTAGGCTCTCAGTAGCAATCGCTCTCTTCCCCTTGACTCTCTTGCTCCTTGTCCTCATGGCTCCTGCTCTTTTTCCCCTCCCGCGCTTGCCGCCTGGCCACTGCCTGTGTCTTTCCGACTCCATCAGGGATGCCCGGCATTGCACCAGGCGGACACGGGCAAACCAGGCCAGACGAGGCGGGACGAGATGAGACGAGGTGAGGTGAGATGAGATGAGGCGAATTGGGAGAAGATTGAAGAACGCTTCGAATAAGCGGGCCTTCAATCCAGCCGACCTGCGACTATCTTCATGCAAACTCCAACTGCCACCTGAGGAAGAGGAACCATCATCCCTGCGAGGTAAAGTACCCAAGCAAAGACTTTAACCTCGGGGTACTTTACCTGGATGACGCCCTTGCAGCGCCCTGAGACCACGTGACGACGGCAGGCCCCAGAGAGCACAAAGAGCGAACCCCAAACCCCACAGCTGTTTGAACTCAGCAGATTTTGACTCGGTGAGCATGAATTCTGGCCCCTCATAGCTTAATCTAGTTAGGTATAGGGGTGGAATAAGGATAAGGGGATTGTTAATGTAGTTTGTTTTCCCTCGATGTGCCGTGTGTTCCCCATTCCCTGTATGAGTACAGTTATTTTGTTTATGCCTGTAATTGTTTACTAGTAATTTCTCATAAGACTGTGTTTTATCTCTGTTCAATAAAATCTTGGTTTTCTTACACCAAACCACTTGTTTACTCGACTTTTCTGTATCGCCGCCTGCACCTAAGTCTGGTGTCTAGAACCCAGGGGTGTGGGAGCGATTCGAACCGCTCACCAACAGTCAGGGGCATAGCTGACTGGGCGCACGTGGCGCGCCACCCGCCACCCCCTACAGTTTATTGCTGTGAGAAAGCAGGGTCCTAAAGTTGTCTCTCCTGTCTCTGACTTTGAAAAGTCATGAGTGGGGTTTCATTTGAGGTGTGTTGATTTAGCTTGTTTTTACGACTGTAAAAGGGATATTAGAACCTCAATCCATATTCCTGCTGTGATTGTGTATCAGGGTGCCCTGTGCCAATGGTATACACACAATACTGGTCTCATTACTAGTCCAAGTGATAGTATTTATCAATTACTGCTCAATATTAAAATAGCTTCATTTTTCACTAAAATTACTTAAAATACACATACAAATTCTGAGGGATGGTATTAATCGTTAATTAGAAAGGCACGGATTAATCAAGGACAGTCAGCATGGATTTGTTAAGGGAAGGCCGTGTCTGACTAACTTGATTACATTTTTTGAGGAGGTAACAAGGAGGGTTAATGAGGGTAGCACGTTTGCTGTAGTCTACATGGATTTTAGCAAGGCTTTTGACAAGGTCCCACATGGCAGACTGATCAGAAAAGTAAAAGTCCAAGGGAAAGTGGCAAGTTGGATCCAAAATTGTCTCAGTGGCAGTAAACAAAAGGTAATGGTCAGCGGGTGTTTTTGTGATTGGAAGGCTGTTTCCAGTGGGATTCCGCAGGGCTCCGTACTAGGTCCCTTGCTTTTTGTGGTATATATCAATGATTTGTCAAAGCAAACTTTAATTATTTAACTGACCATGCCAAAGATTTATGGATTGTCTTTGTTTCAAAATGGAATATTAATGTCTTCAGACTATGTAAAACAAAGGTAAGTTTTTTACTCAGATCAGAGATAGTGTAGTAGTGAGAAACAAAACTAGGGTAAAAGGGGTAGTTACATTAAAATTTATATTTTGTTCCCTCAATTCCTTTTGAATGAACTTTGTGCTCATCAATGTCCACTCTTGTGCAAATACAGTAGACCTGGAGTAAAGCTCCTGCTACTCTGCCCCAACAATGCATCGTAATGCCATCCTCCAAACAGCCCCTAGTGCACCAGTGTGACACTTCTCCATTTCCCACACCAGCCATCCTGTGGCCTCTTTGAGTGAGATTGTTATTTTATTTATGCAGTGAGCCCATGTAGCTAGGAATTGAACTAAAACTGTTCAAGCACTTTTCCTGTAGGACCCTTACAAGTAGTAGACCGAGGCAACTTTATCATCAGTTTGACTTATTTCCCTCCAGAAGCTGAGATGATGGTGGCTGTGTTTCACCCCAGGAACTCCAAGTCTGGAATGTCAGCAGCTGTTCTAACTGTGGCACCTACATATTACTACAACTTATATTTCTATAGCACCCCTCACAACCAGAAAGACACTTTTGTGCTATACAACGTGTGTATACCAAGCAAGAAGGGGAGATAATTTTTAGTTGGGTGGGTGAAAGCACATTAGAAGAAGGATCTTTAGGAAGTTTGTGAAAGGAGAGTGAGAGTTCCCCACATTACACCATTGGGAGAATTGTGGCCTAAGAAGTGGTTGATAATAGGAGCGGAGGGCTTGAGGAACAAGTTTTAAGCCAGTCTCAGAGCGGCGAAGTATGCCGGCTGGGAGGAATGGGTGGAGGCGATTGCTGAAGTAGGATGGGTGTACCCTGCTGCCAAGGTGAGGAAGCCAAACTAAGTAGTCTAAATGCAATGGGAAGCAATCACGGATACTGGTCTCTTGGAATTCAAACAAATGAGCACCAGTGTACAGACAGCTTTGCTTCGCGCCATTTCAATTTCTCTGGTTGCCGTTCTCAATTTTATTCACATTGGATTATACATTCAGTTGATTGGTAACATTTTGCCTATTTACTCCTTGTGGACATTTCTTCTCTGTGCCAAATAAAACAGTCACTTTTACAATAATTAATTTGAGTTCTGAATCAGTAACTTCATCCTTTGTCAAACACTCAATCACTGCTGAATCTGGACATTGCCTTTGAGTCACATTTCAAAGACCCCTTCCAAGAGTCTGCAGCCAATTTCGCCACTAATTACTCTATGTATCATTTGCATTCAGTACACACTCATTATCACCTCATTAACATGCCTTATGTTCTGGCATTGTGCAGTTTGAGCACAGTCTGCGTTGTGCACCACTTTTGTGCCAATGCACATCAAAAAAGAGTTTAGCCCACAAGCTCCGCCGTGCTTCATTGCTGTTGATTTGGATGATGTGGCGCTTCACTTTTAACTGAGCTAGCTACAGCTACAACAGACAGAATATTCATTATATATTCTTGTCTTCCTTTCTCATAGTCTAGTATCCTGTTTTGAAACAAAACAATTAGAATTTTTAGGAACAGAAACGGCATTTTACACAATGAACAACTCGCTTCCTTGATAGAGAAATCCTACTTCCCTGCCTTTTCGCTGTACCCCAAATCTCTTCAATCTCTTCCCAGAAGTTAATTTACTTGTCTCTAACTCCATTTATGGTGTCCACTTCAATATCCATTCCAAGTAACTGTTACACTTTAAGTTTTTAAAAAAAGTCCTCCTGGGTTTCCTAACTTCCTCATTTTGTAATTTGTCTCCTTGTATTTGAACTCTCCACCATATTGCACAAATTTCCTGGATTTGTTTTCATTTTCTAGTCTTACAAACCGATTAGATCATCCAGAAGCCTCTTTTTCCTCAAACAAACACAAGTCTAACTTCCTTAGCCTTTCCTCATAGCTTACATTCTGGACTCATCATCACTGCTCAGCTCTGTACCTTCTCGAGGGCAACAATGTCCTCAAAAAAAGAAAACCATTCTGAGGAGTTTACACACAGCTCCTTTTCCACTATGCTGTAGTAAATGCTGGTCATAGAACGCTTGGAACAAGAAAGGAGCATGCAAACCCATTAACTTGTTTTAATCCTACAGCCAATTGAGTACTTTTTTGAAGCATTGTCACTATTTTAATGTGGGGAACCACAGAGCAAATTTGCACAACAAAGGTACCACAACCAGCAATGAGATAAATGACCAGATAAACTGTTTGTAGTGGTGTTCACTGAGGGATAAATACTAGCTAGGACATCAGGCAAACTCTACTCTTCAAAATAACAACAGAAAACGCTGATCTGAAAACTCTACTCTTCGACAAGTACCACCTGCGATGGCAGACGGGGCCTCAGTTTAACCTCTCATCTGAAAAACAGTACCTCTGATCGTGTAGCACTCCCTCAGTACAGTACTGTACTGAAGGACCCACAGTCCAAAGATGTGCGGGTTAGGTTGATTGGCTATGATAAATTGACCCTTAGTGTTAGGGGGATTAAATACGTGGGGTTACGGGGATAGGGTGGGATATGTGTTGGTGTAGGGGTTACCGGGATCGGGTGGGATATGTGTCGGTGCAGGCTCGATGGGCCGAAATGGCCTCTATCTCCACTGTGGGGTTTCTGTGATTCTGTGATTGTGTGTTCTCTGGATTGGGAGCTTCATTCCATGACATTCTGACTCCGAGGCAAGAGTGTTAGCACTGAGCCAAGGCTGACGCTTGTCAGTATTTCTGACACGATATGGATGGCCATGGGGATAGGTGGTCATGAGAACAATCAAAAACTGATGGGCTTGTTTTAAGATCGGGAAACAACGCGCACCCTGATGCAATTTACAGTCCAGGTTTTAGAGTCAGTAATTTAGAATTAATTTTACCAACAAGCAGCTGAGCTTTGAAATGGAGCACTGGCCTGATGATCAGTGAACATTATGAATACTACAGAGATAGAAGCACGCATAGCAACACTTTGTGCCCTTAAAGACTTTTTAACTGATTAACATTAAATTAATTTGTTTAGAGCAACACATTGGGATAGAAATGTGTCCTCGTTGTGCCCATTTTCCATCCGGAAAAAAGGGGCAAAAATTACGTGTTTTGCGGGGCCCTGCGCCCCAATAATGCCTGAAAAAATGTCCGGTGTAATACTGGCCTCGGATGATTTTCAGCCAGGCGTTAGGCCTCTTGTATGTGTTAATGAGGCCCCTACGCCTGGTTAACGACCTTTCAGTGTAATTGGATTGGCACTAAACGGAGTAGGCGTCAGGTCTGTTCCTTCCAGTTTTTTGGTTCTACATCAAGATAAGTACATTTTTAAAAACTTTCCTTCGTGTGAAGCTGAGTGGAGCAGGAGTGCTCAATTTTGGGTGAGCCTTGGGCCTCTGGCATGCGCCCCCTAGAAGCCTATTTCAAGCCTGAAAATGGGCTGAAATGAATTTCCATCCCATTTTGTCTAAGCCCACTGGTTTTCAGGTTCCACAGAATTGCAGAAGCAATCCCTAAAACACTGGCAAAAAAATATACATAACAACTGAATATGTATTACTACCACAAGGCCTTGTGATCCCAGCTCTACATGCCACGTTAACAGCTTGGATGATCATCTGCAATGTGACTAATTTAGCAAAGTCTGTTAAATAGGCTGCCCATTGTATTTCATCTGAACATGCAATTTTTCCTCACTCTCCCATCATGTATCATTCCTCCCAAGCTGAGAGATGTGCATTTATTCACAATTATTCAGGGGTATATAGGGCACTAAGGAGTAATCGCGAGGCAGTGAGCTAATCAAGGAGTGTGGGTGGGGTTTAATTTCCTTTGACAGTGCATGGGTTAACAGGTCTGGGTAAAGCCCCTTTTGTGTGCTGTTCTAACTCAGTTGTTAACTCATTTATTTGAAATTAAGCTTCCTAAATTGAAACTTAAGCAATGTGGACGAGTCACCAGAATCCTGAGATCAAATGATGGTCTTGAAATCACTTCCTCCCCCGCTTAGTGCTTTATTGACTGAAGCGTTTTGAGACGTTCGGTGGTCGTGAAAGATGCTATATAAATGCAAGCCTTTCTATCTTTTGTGTTGCTCATTATATTTTTATATTAATCTAAATTGTTTCAGCTGTATGTTGTGTGTGTTTCGTTGGAAGGGGAAAAGGAAATGGTAGCTATTCCACATCTAACCCGCTCTTGTGCGAGCTGTGTCTCAGTGCTCATAGCACTACGCTGCTGTGCAATTTTATCGTAAATGTTGCCCGCTGTTTTAACTGATGTGTTGACCTGTATAAAATAAACATCTCCATTCAAACAGCAGACTTTGATGCAAAGGCCATTAAGTTCTCTAAGATCGTATTGCATAGTCATTTCCAGGCTTATGTGCTGTTCATACAAAAATACTGTAGAAGAAAATTCAACTCTGACGCAATATATTTCACAGATCTTCTTGCCATGGTGCCAGTCACACAGGGACTAGTGTTCCACAGAGTATTTGACTGCATGGTAGAAGCATTTTAATTCTCCAAGTTACTTTAGTATTGTCAGGAAATGATTAATAATTGCCAATAGTTTGGGAAATGCTGAAAGTTCCAATCTGTGCCCAATATCAACACCTATAAGATAAGGAAAGTTGAATCAAACAGGTTTTCTCATCTGTATTTATCTTTAGATATATATAATTTGAAGACTTTTGCTAGGTATAATCAGTAACAAGTGCCAGGCTGTTTGCAAGCTTGAAAGGAGAGATTTTATGAAATTAAAAAGACCCTGCAGTAAGTCATGCACACCATCATTACTTTACACATGGCAAGTTTTAATTGCTTTCATTTCTTAGACAAAACACAGTTCAAACATTCACAGCTGACTGACCCCCTTTTCCTGATGTCTCATTAATAATCAGTAAAAATTTGCACCCTCTCCAATTCCTCTTTAGTTCTGAATACATGGGGATTAAAGACTTTTGGTAAGTCCTTTTTTCTAATCTGTCTGTTCAGGATACATTTGAGAAACTAGGGCTTACGTGCACAGCAAAGCCATTAAATCACATGAATTGGACAATGCTTTGAATGGAGCTGATACAAAAGCAATAGCACTTAGCAAATGAAGCGGAAAATCAAAAGTTATAATTGTTACTTACTGCACTGCACAAGATCACAAGATAAATGCAAACAACAAGGGCTATTCGGCTTTTCCTAGCTCATCTGTCCCGTCTTCCCATCATATCATCCAACTAGCTCTTGAATGATTTTAAGCTTTCTGCTCTCAAATGTGCGGGTTCACCTCCTTGTGTACTTAAGTTTAAAAAAAAACACTTCCCTTATCCTGACAACAGAATCATAGGTCTGTATTTTGATGGGTCTATAATACTCATTCATTTCTGGAACCTGATTTGTTTATACTGTACTATGGAGTGCAACTGGCAGAGGAGGCCCAGGTATCTATATTTGGCTGCACTCCAACATAGTGTAAACATGCAAAAGGTGCAGACAGACCAGAGTACTGTACATTTTCAGAAGCACATCCTCTGACTTACCCCTGTTGATTTAACAATATAGTTCAGCATTCTGTCCGCTTTAGTTGATTACAGTTGAATAGTGGCTTTAACATACTAAATGCCAAGCTTACTAATACTGAGAATGCTTTGAAACTTGCCTTTAGCTAAATCTGCACCATTCATAGTGTAGGCATATTACTCATTCTTCCTTTAATGTGGAGTACCTTACATTTATATACCTGCATTAAATTTAATTTGCTACTGTTCTATTCATTCACAGATTTTATTTCGTTTCCTTTTTGCAGGTCCCTGGCTGCTTCCTTCAATTCAAACTAACTAGTTTGGTATCATTTGTAAACCTGACCGCTTTGCAATGAATTTCTGAATCCAAGTTGTTGATGTAAATTAGAAACAATAGGGGTACCACCACAGATGCATGGGGTACTTCACTCAGAGAGGGGAATTTTAACTTTGGACAACAGTGTAAAATGGGCAATATTGGATTGGCCTTCCATCATGTGCCCCGTCCGATCTTTCTTTCCATTGACTTCAATGAAAGGAAAATCGGGTGAAGTGCATAATGGGCGGATGATTCGATATCAGCTGGTTTACCCTATCGCCCAAAGTTAAAATGACCTCAAGAGCTTTGCCTTTCCCCAGACTGACATCAACCCTCCAAGCCAATAGCTGCTGCTTCTTTCAGCTTGAATTTAAACCACTTTAAGCTTTAAGTGTCAGCTTGACTCAGTTGGTAGCACTCTCTCACCCGAGTCAGATGGTTGCAGGTTGTAGCCCCATTACAGATCTGAGCAGTATAATCTAGACTGACACTTCAGTGCAATACTGAGAGAGTATTGGTGGCATCAGCCAGAAGACTCCCCAGTTCCAAATATCGGGTAGGAGCTGAACTCACTTACCTTGAGGGATAGCGGAAGCTGAACGGCAACTCTCCGACACCTCCTCCTACCTCCACCTGGACCATGACCCCCAATACCGAACATCAAACCACCGTTTCCAAGACTGTCACTGACCTCATCTCCTCTGGAGATCTTCCCCCCGCGGCCACCAACCTCATAGATCCCCAACTCCGCACAGCCCACTTCTACCTCCTTCCCAAGATCCACAAACAGGACTGCCCTGGTAGACCCATCGTTTCAGCCTGTTCTTGCCCCACCGAACTTATCTTTTCCTATCTCGACTCCATCTTTTTTCCCCTTGTCCAGTCTCTTCCCACCTACATCCCCGACTCTTCGGACACCCTCCGCCACTTTAACAGTTTCCAGTTTCCTGGCCCCAACCGCCTCCTTTTCACCATGGACGTACAATCCCTCTACACCTCCATCCCCCACCCGGATGGCCTGAGGGTGCTCCGCTTCTTCCTTGAACAGAGGCCCGACCAGTCCCCATCCACCACTACCCTCCTCCGCCTGGCTGAACTTGTTCTCACATTGAACAACTTCTCCTTTGACTTCACTCATTTCCTCCAAATCAAAGGTGTTGCTATGGGTACCCGCATGGGTCCTAGCTATGCCTGCCTTTTCGTGGGATATGTGGAACACTCTTTGTTCCAGTCCTACTCGGGTCCCCTCCCTCACCTCTTTATCCAGTACATTGATGATTGTATCGGTGCCGTTTCCTGCTCTTGCCCTGAACTAGACAAGTTAATTCACTTTGCCTCCAATTTCCACCCTTCCCTCACCTTCACATGGTCCATCTCCGACTCTTCCCTTCCCTTGTACGATAGCAAAATACTGCAGATGCTGGAAATCCGAAATAACAACAGAAAATGCTGGAAAAACTCAGCAGGCCAGGCAACATCCGTGGAGAGAAATTAGAGTCGACGTTTCGGGTCGAAACCCTTTTTCAAAACTGGAAAGGAAATGAAATAGATCGAAAGGAGGGCTGGGGGGGGGAACAAAAGAAGTGAATAGACATTAAGAGGTATTCAAAACAAGACAAAATGGTGCTAGGACTAGTAAAGAGACAAAAGACAGCTCAGATTAGGTGTGAAATGTACTGGCAGAATGAGAGACAGCTGCCATGTAAAAAAAAGAGGAAAGGGGGTGGGGAGGGAAAACCCAAAACAAAGGGGTGGGGAAAAATGAAAAAAATATAAGTAAAAATGTAATAGGGGCCGAGGTTATGATCTGAAATTGTTGAAATTTTTTTAATTTCCTTTCCAGTTTTGAAAAAGGGTTTCAACCCGAAACGTCGACTCTAATTTCTCTCCACGGATGTTGCCTGGCCTGCTGAGTTTTTCCAGCATTTTTTGTTGTTATTTCTTCCCTTCCCTTCCTCGACTTCTCTGTCTCCATCTCTGGGGATAGGTTATTGACCAACATTCACTACAAGCCCACTGACTCCCACAGCTACCTGGACTACACTTCCTCCCACCCCGCCTCCTGTAAGGACTCTATTCTATTCTCCCAGTTTCTCCGTCTCCGTCGCATCTGCTCCGACGATGCCACCTTCCATACCAGTGCTTCCGACATGTCTTCCTTTTTCCTCAACCAAGGATTCCCCTCTACCGTGGCTGACACGGCCCTCGACTGTGTCCGTTCTATCTCCCGCACTTCTGCCCTCACCCCTGCTCCTCCCTCCCGGAACCACGATAGAGTTCCCCTTGTCCTCACCTTTCACCCCACCAGCCTCCACATTCAACGGATCATCCTCCGCCATTTCTGCCACCTCCAAAGTGATCCCACCACCAAACGCATCTTCCCCTCCCCTTTCAGCTTTCCGTAGACACCCTAGTCCACTCCTCTATCACCCCCAGCACCCCTTCCCCTTCGCCCGGCACCTTCCCGTGCAAGCGCAGGAGATGCAACACCTGCCCTTATACCTCCCCCCTTCCCACTGTCCAGGGCCCCAAACACCCCTTCCAGGCGAAACAGCGATTTATTTGTACTTCTTGCAATCTAGTATACTGTATTCGCTGCTCATGATGTGGTCTCCTCTACATTGGGGAGACCAAACGCAGATTGGGTGACCGCTTTGCGGAACACCTCCGTTCAGTCCGTAAGGATGACCCCGAGCTTCCGGTCGCCTGTCATTTTAATTCACCGCCCCATTCCCACTCAGACCTCACTGTACTCGGGCTCTTGCATTGTTCCACGAAGCTCAATGTAAGCTCGAGGAACAGCACCTTATCTTCCGATTAGGCACTTTACAGCCTTCCGGACTCAATATCAAGCTCAACAATTTCAGATCATAACCTCGGCCCCCATTACATTTTTACTTATTTTTTTCCACACCTTTGTTTTGGCCCTTTCCCCCCCTTTTTTTCTCTCCCACATGGCAGCTGTCTCCCATTCTGCCAGTGCATTTTGAATACCTCTTACTGTCTCTTCACTTCTCTTTTGTTCTCTCCCAGCCCAGCCTTTTAATCTATTTCATTTCCTGTGCCTTTCCAGTCTCGACAAAGGGTTTGACCCGAAACGTTGACTCTTTTTTCTCTCCACGGATGTTGCCTGGCCTGCTGAGTTTTTCCAGCATTTTCTGTTGTTATTTCACTTACCTTGAGGTTCTCTTCAGCTTGCTGCTGGGTCCCCTCAGATTATCCAATTATAGGAAGCCCCACCAGCAGCTTCTTGGGCACCACTCCTCTGGGTGACCCATGCATATAACTGCAGGAAAGTGAGATGTGAGGCCAGGAGTCCAATCCATCCCTGAGCATACACAGGTCAAAAATATAAAGAAATGAACACTGGCTTGGGGTTTAGAAAATACATGGATTGTTGTATATGACCTTTGTGTCTTTATTTTTTTGTTTACTTTTTTCTCACCTCATGAAGCTGTTAATTCATACCATGGTATAGTCACATAAGCACCAGACCCATTTGGCATCTCTACCAAGTTGTGCTCCATTTTCTGCAATTTATCAACCACTAACATGACAAGTAGATAGAACAGTTCATAAAAAAAAAAAAACCTCCTTCTTATCGAGGATGTGGCTGAGATATGCTTCCAGTACCTTCTGAGTTCTAGCCATTATGCTTTTATTTGTTATAACAAAAATGTTTACTTTCTGATGTGACTGCTGTTTGTGTGATTATTTGCTACGAATTTGTCCGCCCTACTGGGGTAATGTGTGAATAAATAAATGTAGATACAGATTGTTTGATAAACAACTACAATTTGCATTTACAGTATATAGCATCTTTAACATAGTAAAATAGCCCATGGTGCTTTGCAGGAGCGTGATCAGACGATGGGCCAGAATAGGCTGTCAAAATGTGCTCACTAATGGTGCTCACAGTTATTTATGGGTAAATGGTACAGCAACTTCAGGTGTGGAGCACATGCGCATTTAAATGTGAATATCCAAAAGTTGGCATTCGAGTTGCACCACCGTTAGCTTTGCGAAAACGCCCTTAGCATCCCCTTTTTTTTTTAGGAACACTGTATTTGCCCATTACTTGCCCATTAATTGCCCATTAAAATCGCCACAGAAAGTTAAGTTTTGTCATTACATGCATAAACACCCTTTTAACGACGTGATAAGTGTTAATGACTGCCAATCAACCTCTCTAGCACCACAAATTAACTATTACAAGTATGGAGCCTCAATCCTTCAGATTTTTAATTTTTGGGGGAGATTTTATAAATGTCAAATTTTAAATGAAAATTATTTTTTTCTCACTTTTCCTTTCAGTCTCTTTTTTTCTCTCTCTTAACTGAATCTTTCTTTCCCTTTATTTCTTTCTGTACCTGATTTGACATTGAATTCACCACCCTTTAATTCACCCTCCTTCTCAGTCCTTCCTGTGTTTATTTCCCAATCCTTAAATCTCATTGGTTAAGGAGATACCCTGTTGGTTGTCCTATTCACTCAGGTCCCAGATGCCCTGTTTCCCTCATTGCGCCATTAACAGCTTGCACTTTCAGCAACTCGGGCAAAAATGTTTTGACTTGAAGGGTGCTAACTAATGGCAGATGCTGTTAGCTGCTCTGCTACAGCAAATTCTGGCCCATAATTTGACACCGAGCCACATGAGATATTAGGACAGGTAACCAAATGCTCTGTCAAAGAGGTAGGTGTTAAGGAGCATCTTAATGGAGGAGAGAGAGGTAAAGAAGCAGAGAGCTTTAGGGAGGGAGTTCCAGTGCTTAGGGCCTAGACAGCTGAAGGCACGGCCACCAATGGTGGGACAAAGGAAATCAGAGTTGCTGAGAAGCCAGAATTGGAGGAATGCAGAGTTCTCGAAGGCTGGTAGGGCTGGAGGAGGTTCGAGAGATAGGGAGATGTGAGGCCGTGGAAGGATATGAACACAAGGATGAGAATTTTAAATTTGAGGTGTTGCTGGACTGGGAGCCAATGGGGGTCAGAGAGCACGGGTGCTGGGTGAACAGGACTTGGTGCGAGTTAGGATACGGGCAGCAGAGTTTTGGATGAGCTCCGGTTTACGGAGAGTTGAAGATGGGAGGCCGGCCAGGAGAGCATTGGAATAGTTGAGTCTGGAAGTAACAAAAGTATGGATGAGGGTTTCAGCAGCAGGTGAGCTGAGGCAGAGGTGGAGACGGGCGATATTACGGAGGTGGAAGTAGGCGGTCTTGGTGATGGAGAAGATATGGGATTGGAAGCTCAGTTCAGGGTCAAATAGGGCGGCAGGCTTCGAACAGTCTGGTTCAGCCTCAGGCAGTGGCCTGGAAGGGGGATGAAATAAGAACATAAGAAATAAGAGCAGGAATAGACCATTCGGCCCCCATCGAGCCTGCCCCACCATTCAATAAGATCATGGCTGATCTGATCTTGGCCTCTATGCCACTTTCCCGCCCGCTCCCCATAACCCTTTGGTGGCTGGGGGCCGGGGTTTGTGGCAGGGGCCTATTTTATCAGAGGAAATTAATACTCATCCAATACTGGAAGCAGCGTGACAAATCGTAGGCATTGGTGGGATTGAGAGAGTTGGTGGTGAGGTAGAGATGGGTGTGTTAATAAAATCTGGGGCATAGTTCTATCGCTGAGGGCTGAGATTCTTTCGACTGAGCTGTCTACAAACCTGCAAATCAGTGCCATAATGGTTAAGTGTGGTTCTGGCTACAGAAGCAGCAGGAAGCTTACCAATGCTTTATGCCGGTAGGCTGTTGCAGCTATAGCTGTTTAAAGAAATGTAAGAAGTTATGGGGAAAGGGCAGACAAATTGGATGAAGTGGATAGCTCTTTCAGAGAGTCAGCACGGGTAAATGCCCTTCTTTTGTGAAATTCTGTGATTCTAAGCCTCAGTTAGATTCAGTGGGAGATATTTTAACTCCCTCCGCCCTGCAGAAATGGAGAAGTAGCGGAGTTAAAATGGATGTGGTAGAATTACTGCCTCATTCCTGCTTTGCTGTAATATTTTCCAGGGCCTTCTGCTGGGCAGCCGAGGAAACCTGCCTGATTCAGGCAGAGGTCTCCTTAACTTATGCAAGTCGGGGTCCAATGGTGTGCGTAGGACTCTGGTGGCACGTTAAATGCCCAGTGGGGGGGGAGCGTCCATCATGGTCACTCTGCTCAATGAAAACCCGATGGAACAGCAGAAGAGACCCTTCCAGGTAAGTGCTAAAATTATATTTGTGGAGCCAGGAGAAGCAGGGGTGCCATCACCCTGGGGCTCCCCTCTCTGTGATCGCAACTGCCTGCGAATCTACCTTTTTCAGGCCAAGTTGGCCTCCTTGCTGCCCGATATTGGACTGGCCTGAAGCTGAAGAGCTATATTGGGATACCCGTTTGATACCTGCAACCCACCGCATGTATGTTAATGAAACCCGACTCCTGAAATAGATAAGGCCTCCCGCTGACACTATTGGGCGGCTGGCTGGTGTGCTCCACTGGTTAGTCCCCTGATAGTTAAAATCCTACCCCAATAATTTGAAAAGGGCAGGCTGATAAATCCTTCCAAAACAGCAACTGGAGCCAAACTAAATTTAAATAACTGTTTCAAAAACTGCCGATCAGACACATATATGAACAAATCATGTCTGTAGTCGAATTGAATAGCTTGGCCCCTCCCTTAAGTATCTACAGGAAACTTTGTGATATCCGGCACCGACGGGACCAAGCTGTTGCCGTCCCATCAAAACTGCCGGACAAACCAGCGCTAATGTTGAAACATATGGAGCTTTTGAGCTCCGTATCTGGCAACAAACCCTGTTGCTTATCAACAGCTTCTAAACAGTCGGCCGTACCTTGCAAGCATCTCTGTAGCTTAGCAACAGCTTCAGTTAGACCTTGCAGAGCCTGACTGGTGGGGAAAAAAAGCAACGAAAAGAAAAAAAACTTACTGAACCGACTCCTGAATTTTGCCAGTAGATCGAGCATTCCGGACAGTTAACCTCCGGATAAACCAAAGTTTCCTGTACTTGATGACAACTGACTAATCAATGTACCAATTTAAGGTGGAACGTGATTTCTGTGAGCGCTGTTGGTCTTAATGCCTTATGTAACATGACAGAATTAAAGAAGCCAATACCAAGGTAAATCTTAACTTAAATGCTTCATATTTGTCACATCTGTTATATCGTAGATTATACTGTCTGAACAGTTTCAAGTTCAGGCAGCTTATGCTTAATACTTTGAGCAAACAGGTATAAACATCTTCTTATATATTTGCTTCGTTAATTAGCCCTCTGTCTGCCTGCTACTGGTTGTATGTTTCTCTGAGTTACTGTGCTCCTGCCTGCCTTTGGCTGTCATTCATTCTTTTGATTGTTCTTATCCAATTTTCTCCTGCTTCCACCCATATGGTTCATATTTTTAAGTAATTATATCCCAGAATCTTTTATTGATATTTTGAATAAATCTTCAATTAACAGTAAATCTAAATCCATTTTAAGCTATACTTTAAGCTCAAAAGAAGGAAGACTTCACTCACTGGATGCAAGCAAAGCATGTTGTTTCAGTAAAGTCAAGGAAAAGCAAAAAAGATTTCTTTGAACCTTCTCGCTAAACCACAGCATCCTGGTTTTGTTTTTTATATCTGTAGCTGCGTAGAGAATGAACTCAACCACAGTGGCTCTATTTACATTAAGTCATCAACGTCACCTAACCTGTTGGGTGGAACTGTGCTAGGCGATTAAGCTGAATTATTTATTTAAACATTTGTGCAGAAAATTGAAACATATATCCTGTAAACGGTGATATATACTTTTGAAATCGAATCTAATTAAAGTTAAAATAAATCGTGTTATATTTTATGCAACATCCAAAATGGCCAAAAAGGCCTAGTTTAGCATAAACAAAAAGGCGGCTGGTCTTTGATCTGGTATTTGGGTTGAATTGTAGGAGATAGCATCTGAATGAGCTTGATTGTTGGTCTGGGATATGTAAGTATTTGGGGGGGGAACTGTATATAGTAATGTGTGTAACTAGCAATGTATACCAAACTAGATGTTAGAATAATGTAGTGTTTTTCCAAACGTTGAAATTCATTAGTCTAGTGAAATATTACATTTAAATTGCTTGCCGAAAACAACTACAGTATTTTGTAGCCTACTCCACGTAAAAATGGAGATCATAGACAAATATCATTTATAAACTGAAAGTTTTGCTGTTTAGGAGTACAATTTAAAAGAGTTATTCATCAAGCAGGATGGAGCATTATGATAGAGTTATTGGACCCGATGTTAATATGAAGGCAGATTCCGATTGCGGGGGGAGGTTGGAATTGCGTGGGCGAAACCCAGAGATCAACTGAACGGGTCGGAATCTGCGATCTCAACACAATTGTGCCAATTAATTTATTTTGACTTCTGGGTTTCGCGTCTCCAAGCTACACAGTGGGTGTGATGCGCACCTGCATGATGCGATCTCAGCTGTATTTAATGGGACAGTGGACAATTGGAAATTGGAGGTGTTGAGGATGGATGGTGGACATAGAGCTAAGGCAGCACCCAGATTAAATAATGCATCGCTGGAATTACTGCTGGGTGCAGTCAGGAGGAGGAGGAGGGCATACTTTTCCCTAGCAATGGGAGGAAGAAATCTGTGGCTCTCACCAAGAAGGCGTGGTTGGAGGTAGCTGAGGAGGTGAGCAGGAGCATTGTGCCCAGGTCATGGAAGGACTCATGGATGCAACAAAGGAAGTGGTTTAATGATGTAATCAGGTCAGGAAAAGTGAGTACATTTGCTGTTTTAACTACATCCTGTGGTTTAAACACCCACCCCCTTTCAGTCTGTCTTGCCAAGCATTCTCCATCACATCGCTCCTCACACCCACTCAACTTTCAGCAGCATCCTGCCTTCACTTTCTATGTACTTCATCACTTCCCCACTTATCCATCCACCGTTGCCACTCATCCCAATCCTCATGCAATGCGATGCATCTGTCTCATAGTCACCCTCAACGAATACATTGCATCAATCAGGTGAATACCTCGCCTTCACTGACTCATAGGTCTGTTTTTTTTCATCCCTTGTAAGAGAGGAAATCACAAAATGCGAGGGAGAGAACTGAAGATGGGCTGCCACAAATAGTCCAACTATCTGATGCAGAGGCGGATGCCCTGGAGTTAAGTGGTACATCTGCGTCCCTCTCAGTTGGAGATGGAGAGACAGGGAGCGCACAGATAACTGGCGCGAATTCATGAACTCATTTCTCTTATCTGGAAGGAGGAGAGCATGCCAGGGGATCTCAGAGACGCCGTAATTGTGACCATCTTCAAGAAAGGTGACAAGTCCGATTACGGTAATTACAGAGGAGTTTCCCTGCTATCTGCCACAGGGAAAGTCATCGCAAGAATCCTCCTCAATCGCCTTCTCCCAGTGGCCGAAGAGCTCCTCCCAGAGTCGCAATGTGGATTCCGCCCACTAAGGGGCACAATGGACATGATCTTCACCGCGCGTCAATTATAAGAGAAATGCAGGGAACAGCACCAACCACTGTACATGGCCTTCTTTGATCTCACAAAGGCCTTTGACACTGTCAACCGTGAGGGATTATGGAGTGTCCTCCTCAAATTCAGCTGCCCTCAAAAGTTTGTCACCATCCTCCACCTGCTTCATGACGACATGCAAGCAGTGATCCTGACCAACGGTTCCACCACAGACGCAATTCATGTACGAACTGTGGTCAAGCAAGGCTGTGTCATCACACCAACGCTCTTCTCGATCTTCTTTGCTGCAATGCTCCATCTCACCCTCAGTAAGCTCCCCACTGGAATGGAGCTAATTTACAGAAGAAACGGGAAACTGTTCAACCTCCGTCACCTCCAGTCCAGATCCAAGGTCGTCCCATCCTCTGTCATCGAATTACAGTATGCAGACGATGCTTGCGTCTGCGCTCACTCAGAGGTCGAACGCCAAACCATCGTCAACACCTTCACCGACGTACGAGAGCATGGACCTTACACTAAACATCCGTAAGACAAAGGTCCTCTACCAACCTGCCCCCGCCACACAGTGCTGCCACCCGATTATCAAAATCCACGACAAGGCCTTGGACAACGTGGACCACTTTCCATACCTCGGGAGCCTACTGTGTAGGGGGTGGCGTGTGCCCAGTCAGCTTTGCCTCTGACTGTCTCTGAGCGGTTCGAATCACTCCCACACCCCTGAGTTCTAGACACCGGACTTAGGTACAGGCGGCGATACAGAAAAATAAGTAGACAAGTGTTTCGGTGCAAGCAAACCGTAATTTTTATTAAAGACAGAATAAAACACAATACTGAGAATTACTAAGCTGATTACAGGCATATAAAAATAATACACTTATATGGGAATGAGGAACACATGGCACATCGAGGGAAACAAATACATTCAAATCCCCTTATCCTTATCCCACCCCTGTACCTAACTAGATTAAGCTATGAGTGGCCAGGGATTTATGCTCACCAATTCGAAAACTGTTGACTTTTAACGGTTGTGATTTTGGGGTCCGCTCTTGCTGTCCTTTGGGGTATCTCGTCGCCACGTGGTCACAGGGCACGGCGGTGGAGTTGTTTATGTGAATCACCCTCCTTTTCCTCAGCTAATGTCGTTGTCGAGTCGCGTCTTCGTCTTCTTCCTCGTGTGGTTTAGTCGCTGACGAGTTTTTAAAACGGTTGGGGCTCGGTTGGTGGTTTATATTGTTAAACTGATTTTACTACCCATGCTTCAAACGCCAGTTTATTCGTCAAACGCCAGCTTATAACTAGGCGTTTGGCCCCCAATGCGTCTTTTCGCTGCCCTTCTCTGCCTTTATCGGTTTACCGTATTCTTCATCTCGTCTCGTCTCATCTGCCCTGTGTGGTTTTGAACTCGGGTCTCGTTCTCCTCCCGCGTTGGGCCCTCGGCGTAGTAATGGGCGTCCTTGGCGTTGAGCAGCGCGGGGATCGAGAAGAGAGCCCGCCACGAAGCCAGGGCACGAGAACGAGAGGCAGCAGGCCAAAAGCCAAACAATAAGAGGCAAGAGCAAGAGCCAAGAGAGCGATCACTACCAATGGGGCTTACAATTATACCCGATTCTTCATTCCTTATCCGCGCGCCAAATCAGGTCAGTCCTTTGTCTAACTTTTGGCGGGCTCGTTTAAAATGATTACAGCCATTTACTTTAATGACTTCTGGAGTGGTTGTCTCCATGTTTAATGGCTTCGATGTCCCGGCTGTTTGTCATTTATGAAACTTAATTGTCCTCATCCTGGCTTGATGGCTACTGTGAGCTGTTACCGATTAAATATGCAGAAACCAAATGGCCTCAATTTAGGCCCATTCTAACCTGATCTGTTTCAAGGTGAATGAATGCATATTCTGTCTTAGCTTTAGCTGTCTGGCTCCACAAAGTCTCTTCACAGATTTATGCATTTTAGGTTTCATTTCAGGCTATTGAAAAAGTGCCTGCCTGTTTGCAGGGCCTTGCTTTTAAAATCCTGTACTTCTGGTCACGAGGTTGCAGAAGCCATTTTGGGTACCCTTTTTAACAACTTGTCCATACAGGGTCCCTTTACCCAGAACTTTTGGGGAATGTGGGAATTTTGAGAACACTACAACTGTCAACAAGGGCAGACGTCGACAACGAAGTCCAACACCGCCTTCAGTGTGCCAGTGCAGCCTTCGGTCGCCTGAGAAAGAGAGTGTTTGAAGACCAGGGCCTCAAACCCGGCACTAAGCTCATGGTCTACAGGGCAGCAGTGATACCTGCCCTGCTGTGTGCCTCAGAGACATGGACCATGTACAGCAGGCACCTCAAAGCACTGGAGAGGTACCACCAACGCTACCCCCGCAAGATCCTGCAAATCCATTGGCAGGATAGGTGCACCAACAGGTGCATCAGTGTTCTTAGTCAGGCCCACATCCCCAGCATCGAAGCTTTGACCATGCTCAATCAGCTCCGATAAACGGGTCACATCGCATGCCCGATACGAGACTCCCAAAACAAGCGCTCTACTTGGAGCTCCGGCATGGCAAAAGAGCCCCAGGTGGGCAGAGGAAACGCTTCAAGGACACCCTCAAAGCCTCCTTGAAAAGTGTAACATCCCCAGCGACACCTGGGAAACCCAGGCCCAAGACCGCACAAAGTGGAGGAGAAGCATCCGGGAAGGCGCCGAACACCTCGAGTCTCCTCGCCGGGAGCAAGCGGAAGCCAAGCGCAGGCAGCGCAAGGAGTGCACGTCAACCCAAGCACCCCACCCACCCGTCATCTGCCCCACCTGTGACAGAGACTGTAGGTCCTGCATTGGACTAATCAGTCACCTGCGAACTCATTTTTAATATGGAAGCAAAGTCATCCTCGGTTCTGAGGGACTGCCTAAGCTGAAGAGGTGACAGAAATTACAAATAACACTGACATAAGAACATAAGAACATAAGAAATAGGAGCAGGAGTAGGCCAATCGGCCCCTCGAGCCTGCTCCACCATTCAATAAGATCATGGCTGATCTGATCCTAACCTCAAATCTTCTATCACTCTGCATCCACCCGAACCCATGTGATCTCCCGGGAGAGGCGAAAAACCAGATAAAGACCCAATGGCCAATTTGGGAGAAAAAAATCTGGGAAATTCCTCTCCGACCCATCTAGGCGATCGAAATTCTTCCAGGAGATCACTCTGTCCCTATATTTTCTACAGTACTTACCTTCTGTAAAGGCGATCTCCACCCCAGCCAGGAACAGGAATAAAACCATCTCCTGAAATCTAACACAGAATTAGAACACAGTAGGAGCAGAACAAGGCTACACGGCCCCTGGGCCCACTCCACTACCCACAGGGCCATGACCATTCCGAACCCAGACTCATGTCCAATTTCCTGCCCACTTCCCGTAACCCTTAATTCCCTTTACTTCTAGGAAACTATCTATTTCTGTTTTAAATTTATTTAATGATGTAGCTTCCACAGCTTTCTGGGGCAGCAAATTCCACAAACCTACCACCCTCTGAGTGAAGAAGTTTCTCCTCATCTCAGTTTTGAAAGAGCAGCCCCTTATTTTAAGATTATGCCCCCTAGTTCTAGTTTCACCCATCATTGGGAACATCCTCACCGCATCCACCCGATCAAGCCCCTTCACAATCTTATATGTTTCAATAAGATCGCCTCTCATTCTTCTGAACTCCAATGAGTAGAGTCCCAATCTACTCAACCTCTCCTCATATGACCACCCCCTCATCCCCGGGATTAACCGAGTGAACCTTCTTTGTACTGACTCGAGAGCAAGTATGTCTTTTCTTAAGTATGGACACCAAAACTGTATGCAGTATTCCAGGTGCGGTCTCACCAATACCTTGTACAACTGCAGCAATACCTCCCTGTTTTTATATTCCATCCCCCTAGCAATAAAAGCCAACATTCCATTGGCCTTCTTGATCACTTGCTGCACCTGCATACTAACTTTTTGAGTTTCGTGCACCAGGACCCCCAGATCCCTTTGTACTACAGTACTTTCCAGTTTCTTGCCATTAAGATAATAACTTGCTCTATGATTTTTCCTGCCAAAGTGCATAACCTCACACTTTCCAGTATTGTATTGACACACATATGTTGACTTTATTTCATCAGTGACTGAACTATGAGAAGGCTGAGTATGGTGATTGTTAAGATTGTGACTTTGCCATGACCAAATCACATCCTTTTTTGTCTTCCTTGACCTTCATGCGTATGGTAATGAAGTCAATTAGGCTAATATACCCACTTTAGAAGCTCTGTTCCCATAATAATAGAGAAAAAGATTCTTTGGGGTTTCATTTTCTCTAGCAGTGCTGTAGTTAATGTGTACATATAAAATAAACAAGTGAACATTTGTGTTAAATTAGTGCACAAATGAATTTTATGCAAATTGTGTCAGTGCACTAACCAAAAGAAGTTACACCCCTTTTCAATTTGAATCACAATGGGGATAATTTTAACCCCCAAGAATGAGTGGGTGGGAGATTAAAATTATTGAATTCTGGATCGGGACCACAAGCTAGCTCCAACGCGCCCACTTCTGGGTTTAACAGAGACACGTTTGGATGCCGGCGAGAAAACTACTCGCCGAAGTCGGGTTTAATTATTGCAGGCAGGTGGGTAGCTATTGGTGCAATTAACATCCTTAGGAGATGTTAATGAGGTCTTTGTAAACGGATTTTAACTTCACTCTAAATTTAAGGTGTGCAGCAATGGGTTTCCCGAAGCTCAGGAAACTGACCAGGGAAACGGAGGTGAGTTTGAGCAGCAGTTCTGTTGGGTATTTAAACTTGTCATTGCCTCATCTAAATAAAAGCTCACTTATTGCAGTTGGTGTCTCAGTTCCCTCTGGCAAATGTTTGGCAGAGAGTTCTTGTGTGGATACAGCTTTTTTCAACCTTTTGAGGCTTTCAAACTGAAGATCAAGAAGGGAGGCACGTCGGATGTGTTTGACAGCACATCAGAGAGGAAGACCATCGCATTCCATGGCAGTGACGATATTCTGTGGTGGGATCAGCACGTGCACAGGAGAGAGATGAACAGGAGAGAGGCCGAGGTCTCAGGTAGGACTACTCCCGTCACAGGGTTCACAGAGAGAGGCTCAGCTTCCTTGGCCTCTTGGAAGAGCAGTGCTTCCGCAGGCTGAGGTTGTCACGTCAGGTGGTGGCGGACATCTGCAGCCTCGTAGAGGAAGACCTGCTCCCTGGTGGCCTCGCATTACCAGTGGATGTGAAACTGACCACTGCCCTTACTTAACTTTTTTGCCTCCGGATCCTTCCAGGGCACTACCAGACACATAGCCAGGATCTTTGAATTGGCTGTACATAAGGCAGGTCACTGATGGATTGCTTGCCAGTGCCAGCAATTATGTAAATTTCCCCTGTGATGACAACAGCCAGAGTGAGTGCGCACTCAGATTTTCTGTTCTGGCTGGATTCCAGAGGTACAGGGTGTTATCGACTGCACACACATGGCAATCTGAGCACTGCCACAGCAACCAGGAGTTTTTATAAACCGCAAGGGATATTCGTTTATCGACGCACAGCTTGTATGCAACCACAAGAGGTTCATGCAGGTGTGTGCCAGATTCCAATGGAGCTGTCACAATGCCTTCATATTGTGGCAGTCCAACATTCCAGACCTTTTCATTCCAGGGAGCAAACTTAAGGGCTGACTTGTAGGAGACAAGGGATACTGCCTTCAAACTTGGCTCATGACACCTATGAGGAACCTCACCAATGCGGTGCAGGAGCTCTACAATGAGAGCCAGATGCCCACCAGGTGTGTCATAGACAAGCCATCAGAATGTTGAAGATGCCTTTCAGGTGCCTAGATAGTTCTGGAGGCACCTTCAGTACTTGACAGCGAGAGTGTCCAGAATAATAGTGATGTGCTGTGTCCTGCACAACATTGCACAGCAGAGAGAATTGCAGGTGGAAGAGGACAAAGGGTCTCATCACTCATCTTCAGAGGAGGAGAACATAGACGAGGAGGAGAAGATGGGGCACCCATCGGCAAGCCAACCGCTTACATTGCTGCCAGGGATGCCCTAATATCGCAACGGTTGAGGTAGTGTGAAGCATAACAAATTAAATCCTGTGGTCCACTCCCACCACCAGGACCACAACCACAACCACCCACTTTGCACTAAACAGTCCTTCAACCACTCATCCATCCATTGCACATCTGCCCCATGTATTGACATTCATCATGAAACAAGTGAAAGGGCAATTTGGCACTCGGGATGCAATAATAGTGAAGATATGGAAGTGGTACTAAACAATACATTTTATGTGGCATTATAAAAAAAGAAAACTTAATAACATAAAACATTTTCAACCCTCCCATGCGCATACCCTTGGTGAATTACAATTTCTTCAATTTACGCTTCCTACTGCTTCTACGTGGTGCATCCTGTGTGGCCTCAGCAGAGGTAGAGGCAGGCTGCTCAGATCCCTGCCTGACTGCTGAGATGCTTTTGGCCACCAAAGACTGCTCCACCTGCACCTGTGCAGGGACAGATTTGGCCATCGGGAGATGAGGCAGCCTGTCGGGTACTGGCTGAGTGAAGTGGGGGCACTTTGAGTGCAGTTCCCACTTCCATGTCCCAGTTCACCATCAACCCTCTCCAGGGCCAGCGCCACACCACTCCTACCACCCTGCCGTATGCCAGCTTGTTGGAGATCACTGACACATTGTAAGGCCACGGATAAGGTATCGGCAGCAGACAAGTTGGCATCCAAAGTTTGCACAGCAGTGGTCTTGGCCTGCATGGACTCATTTGAGAGTCTTGCTTAAAGCTCCATGGAGGTGGACTCTCTCTCCATGGCAAACATTCTCGCAATTCCCTGTGCCACCAATCCACTAGTGATCGAGTTGGACTCCTCCATCCTCTCCGCTATTGTGGAGAGTGTGCATGGTACGTCTGTCAGTACCTGGTTAAGTTGCAGATACCCCTCTAGCATTCTCCTTCTTAACGATAGCCCCCGGGGTTCAGCATCTGTGTCCAGCTGAGCAGAGCTTGGAGAGGATTGTGCCCCCCAACACAGTCTCTTCATAGCTGGCCCTGCCGCCAGTGTCTGCTCATGCTCACTTGTGAGGTGTGAATCACCAGGTGAAAACCCAGCTGTCTAAGTGGACCCACCGAAGTGCGAGTATTTGTGCTGGTGCATGGCTGTACGTCCTGTGATGGTGCACCCTCATAAGGAATGAGTGCTTCTGAGGAATCGTCCTCATGGATGTCCTGCAAAACCACCCATTTTTGAGCTTTATAAAGGTGGTCTGGAGCAGAGAGGTCTTCCACTGAAACGCTGTCTCAAAAAATGGTTGCCATGGTTTTCCTCCCATGACCCTGTCACATCCCTGGGCTGCCCATCTAAAACTCACCCTGAAATTTACAGATAAAGGGATTTTCCTGACTTGCCACCCCTTGAAAGGTCACAGGACACACAATGAGGGGGGGGGGGGTCAATTCCCAAAAAGTTAAATACTGAGACTGCTTATGGGAGTGACTGACACCACTGAGCCCAAGACGGTATCTATGGCAGACCTAAATTTGTAACAATAAGCCTAGTTAGTAACTGTCAGCAGGCTATTTTGAAGAGTTTAGAGCCTAACCGGAATAATACTGGGTCTAAAAGGTTTAAATTATGAGGGCAGGTTGCATAGGCTACGCTTGTATTCCCTTGAATATAGAAGATTAAAGGGTGATCTAATTGAAGTGTTTAAGATGTTCAAAGAAATTGATAGGGAAAATAGAGAGAAACTATTTGCTCTGGTGCGAGAGTCCAGAACAAGGGGGCATAACCTTAAAATCAGAGCTCGGTCACTCAAGGGTGATGTCAGAATGTACTTCTTCTCACAAAGGGCAGTGAAAATCTGGAATTCTCTCCCCCGTAAAGCTGTTGAGGCGAGGTCAATTGAAAATTTCAAAACTGAGATCGATAGATTTTTCTTAGGCAAGGGTATTAAGGGTTATGGAACCAAGGCAGGCAAATGGAGTTAAGATACAGATCATCCATAATCTAATTGAATTGCGGAACGGGCTTGAGGGGCTGAATGGCCTACAATCATAGGATGATATAGCACAGAAGGAGGCTATTTGGCCCATCGTGCCTGTGCCGGCTCTTTGGCAGAGCTATCCAATTAGTCCCACTCCCCATCTCTTTCCCCATAGCCTTATAAATTTTTCCCTTCAATTCTCTTTTGAATGTTGATATTGAATCTGCTTTCACCACACTTTCAGGCAGTGCAATTCAGATCACAACAACTCGCTGAGTAAAAAAATGTTTCCTCATGTCGCCTCTGGTTCTTTTGCCAATCACCTTAAATCTGTGTCCTCTGGTTACCGACCTTTCTACCACTGGAAACAGTTTCTCCTTATTTATTCTATCAAAACCATTCGTGACTTTGAACACCTCAATCAAGTCTCTTCTTAACCTTCTCTGTTCTAAGGAGATCAACCTCAGCTTAAGAACATAAGAACATAAGAAATAAGAGCAGAAGTAGGCCATACGGCCCCTCGAGCCTGCTCCACCATTCAATAAAATCATGGCTGATCATCGACCTCAACTCCACTTTCCCGTCCGATCTCCATATCCCTTGATTCTCCTAGAGTCCAAAAATCTATCTATCTCTGCCTTGAATATACTCAACGATTCAGCACTCACACCCTCTGGGGCAGAGAATTCCAAAGATTCATAACCTTCTGAGCGAAGAAATTCCTTCTCACCTCAGCTTCCCCAGTTCCTCCCCATAACTGAAATCCCTCATCCCTGGTACTATTCTAGTAAATCTCTTCCACACCTTCTCTAAGGCCTCCAATATTCTTGCTAAAGTGTGGTGCCCAGCTGGGGTCTGATCAGTGTTTTATAAAGGTTTAGCAAAACTTCCTGGCTTTTGTACTCTTCTATTAATAAAGTCAAGGATCCCATTTTTTTTTTTTAAAGCCGACTTCTGTTTCTATGTTCCTTACCTCATCATGTTCTAATCTATATCTATGAATGCACACTATCCAACAGGCGTCACTGGTTGGCAATTATGAAATGGGCTCAACAGCGATATGCTTGCAGACAAATAATCTGCCAGAACTCTCAACCTATGAAGAATGACCACTTGGGCAAGGTACCAGAAGGCGACTGGCACCTGTGTAAATGTACACTAGCATGAGACACTGTCTTCATGTAAGGAGAGAAAAAAGGCAGCACAAAAAAAAATTGCACACACTTTACTCAATAAACATTGCCACCGTTATACCATAATTACGAGCAGTGGCTTATTTCTCTTATGAGCCATAGCTGGAACTATATAATAAGTCCACTAAAACGCATGCGTTAAACTGTTTGTGGTGAACGTTGGAAAATAAAGCACCTTACAACAGCATGACTGCACAACCCACTCAGTGCACTGGCTTGTTGGTTATGTGGTTTAACTTAATGGTAAAACGATGTTCACCATCCTTTCTTTATTTACTTTATTAAAAGAAAGTGAAGACTTTTTGAAGTGGCAAACAGAAGACTTCAACCACAGTTTTCAGCATACGGTGTATAGGTCAAACATTCCAAGCAAGTAAGTGGATCCTTCAGCTGAGAAAATGCACCTTATTTTTAATGTGAACCTGTGCACATCCAAATGATGCCGGCACAGGCACAATGGGCTGAATGGCCTACTTTAATACTCTTTCCTTTGCCCAAAGAATATGCCGTAGTGTCAACCTCAGAAAAGCACTCCCTCTGCACCAATGCAACATTTCCATTTCCCATACCAGCCATGTGTGTGGCACATCTGAGCTAGATTGGCAATTAGTACAAAATAATTATAGACTGAAATCACGCTCCAGGAGATCAAACTTATTTCACTTGGGAATGTTGGCCTAGAAATTTGTTGGCGTAAAATGAGTGCGCCCATTGTAAGTGCGCCACCTGCCCTATTGGATCAGGCTCCTCTGTAGGCCTCCAGGGCATGTGCCGGAAGTATGTTAAATGGTAATTCAAATATTTAAATAAGGGTCCTATGTTTTTTGCCGGACCCTTTTGTGAAATTGGGGTGCCACAGTACCAGGCTCGCCATGTGAGAAACTCGCTCAGCGACTCATGGCTTTAACAGGTAGCAAGGACCCTTCAGCAGTGCTATTAGGGCCCATCCACTACATACAAGCTAGTTGCTGTTTTTTCCACCTTGGCTGCTAGTTAACTTCTGGGTGGTTTTCTAATTTTGATAACTAATTTCTGACTGCTGATACCACGTTTTTGTGAGTTCTTTTGGCTGATTTCAAAACAGTTTCATTGTAGTCATGGGTGGTCTGGTAGGGCTGCCTCTAAGGCTGGAGGACAAGGAGGAGCAGTCAAGAAGACAGGAGAGAACAGGAGCAGCTGGGAGAATAGGGAAGAGGAGGGCACTGCTCAGCAGGCCACACCCACAGGGGATCTTTAGGGAGCACATCTACCTGAACTTCACTTAGGAGCAATATCTCGGGTGCCTTCACTTCACAAAGAAAGCTATCACCGTGCTATGTCACCTGCAGATGCCACAACTGGTGCCTCAAACTAGGGCATGGATAGCATTGCCTATAGCAATGTCAGCACAGCCCTTAATGTTTAGGCAGCAGGCTCCTTCCAGGTTGCAGCAGTGACATCAGCAACATCTCCCAGTTTGCAGTCCACCGCTGAATCAGGGAAGTCACCGAAGCGCTCTATGCCAGGAACAACACCTACATCTCTTCATGGACAGAGCAAAGCAGTCATGATGCATTCATCCTGCACCAGTCCTTTGTGCCTCCTTTATTCCAACCAGGCCGTCAGGTTACAGGCTGGTTACTGGGTGACAAGCACTATTTCCTTCAGACTTGGCCCCGACTCCTGTCAGGAACCTGAACACAGCTGCAGAGACGGCCTACAATGAGAGCCATGCTGCAACCAGTAACATCATCAAGCCGACAGTTGGCGAGGTCAAGCAACGCTTCTGCTCCCTGCACCGTTCGGGAGGTGCTTTGCAGTAGAGTGCTGGGCAGGTATCCAGATTTGTTGCCGTCTGCTGCATGTTGCATAACTTTGCCATCATGAAGGACCAGAAATGCAGGAGGAGGAGGAGCACGAAGAGGAGGAAGAGTATGAGTGGCATCGACCACCAGTGCCCCGGCTGCCAGAATTCTCAGAGATCAGTTTATCTGAGAACGCTTCACGTGAACTATCCCTCCCATCCCCAATACACCAACAGTCCTGCAATCCTTATCACCACCATCCTCACTACCACCATCCGACTACCTTCCTTTAGTCCAGCCTTATGGGTCTTGCCCTGATTTCACTACAAATATTAACACCAACACTAAGACCGGATTAAAAACAAATTTATCGTACTAAATTCCATCTGTATCTAACAGTTAACAGAAATAATTATGAATCACCCTTGCCCAAGCTTTTAGTGTCTGTCTTCTGTGCTCATTTACCTTTCCTAATGCTCCTATGACATTTCCCCCCAATGGCTACAGCTTGGAAGGTGGAAGGCTGCTGAGGTTTCACGACGACACTTCAGATGGCCGTGGTGGGCGACCTTGAGCAGCTCAGGGCCTTGAAGGCCTGGCAGCAGACTGCACCATGTGGGCTGGGGCTGGTGGTGGACAATGAAACAACTAATGGGAGGAGGAAGCTCCATAAATATCCCCATCCTCAATGATGGTGGAGCCCAGCACGTGAGTGCAAAAGACAAGGCTGAAGCATTTGCAACCATCTTCAGCCAGAAGGGCCAAGTGGATGATCCATATCGGCCTCCTCCCAAGGTCCCCAGCATCACAGAAGCCAGTCTTCAGCCAATTCGATTCACTCCACGTGATATCAAAAAATGGCTGAGCACACTGGATACAGCAATGGCTATGGGCCCCGACAACATCCCGGCTATCGTGCTGAAGACTTGTGCTCCAGAACTAGCCGCGCCTCTAGCCAAGCTGTTCCAGTACAGCTACAACACTGGCATCTATCCGACAATGTGGAAAACTGCCCAGGTATGTCCTGTCCACAAATAGCAGGATAAATCCAATCCGGACAATTACTGCCCCATCAGTCTACTCTCAATCATCAGCAAAGTGATGGAAGGTATCAAGCAGCACTTACTCACCAATAACCTGCTCACTGATGCCCAGTATGGGTTCCGCCAAGACCACTCAACTCCCGACCTCATTACAGCCTTGGTCCAAACGTGGACAAAGGAGCTGAATTCCAGAGGTGAGGTGAGAGTGACTGCCCTTGACATCAAGCCAGCATTTGACTGAACGTTGCATCAAGGAGCCCTAGTAAAACTGAAGGCAATGGGAATCGGGGGGGAAACTCTCCACTGGCTGGAGTCATACCTAGCACAAAGGAAGATGGTTGTGGCGGTTGAAGGTCAATCATCACAGCTCCAGGACATTGCTGCAGGAGTTCCTCAGGGCAGTGTCCTAGGCCCAACCATCTTCAGCTGCTTCATCAATGACCTTCCCTCCAACATAAGGTCAGAAATGGGGATGTTCGCTGATGACTGCACAGTGTTCAGTGCCATTCACAACTCCTCAGATAATGAAGCAGTCCATGCCCGCATGCAACAAGACCTGGATGATGTTCAGGCTTGGGCTGATAAGTGACAGGTAACATTCGCGCCACAAAAGTGCCAGGCAATGACTATCTCCAGCAAGCAAGAGTCTAACCACTGCCCCTTGACATTCAACAGCATTACCATCACCGAATCCCCCACCATCAACATCCTGGGGCTCACCATTGACCAGAAACTTAACTGGACCAGCTACATACTGTGGGAATAAGAGCAGGTCAGAGGCTAGGTATTCTGTGGAGAGTGTCTCACCTCCTGACTCGCCAAAGCCTTTCCACCATCTACAAGGCATAAGTAAGGAGTGTGATGGAATACTCTCCACTTGCCTGGATGAGTGCAGCTCCAACAACACTCAAGAAGCTTAACATCATCCAGGACAAAGCAGCCCGCTTAATTGGCACCCCATCCTCCACCTTAAACATTCACTCCCTCCACCACCAGCATACCGTGGCTGCAGTGTGAACCATCTACAAAATGCACTGCAGCAACTCGCCATGGCTTCTTCGGCAGCACCTCCCAAACCCACGACCTCTTCCACCTAGAAGGACAAGGGCAGCAGGCACATGGGAACACCTCCACCTCCAAGTTCCCCTCCAAGTCACACACCATCCTGACTTAGAAGTATATCGCCGATCTTTCATCGTCGCTGGGTCAAAATCCTGGAACTCCCTACCTAACAGCACTGTGGGAGTACCTTCACCACACGGACTGCAGCAGTTCAAGAAGGCGGCTCATCACCACCTTCTCAAGGGCAATTAGGGGTGGGCAATAAATGCTGGACTTGCCAGCAACGGCCACATCCCAGGAAGGAATAAAAAAATCTGAATGAAAGGATCAGAATATAATTGAGAGACACACCAGGTCTTTCTCTCTCTCTGTTTTCCGACGATGGAACTTATAGGAAATTCTGAGTGTAAATCATCTCTCTTTTTGTTGGAGACATCTTATCCCCACACTACTCTCTCGCGCGTCAACGTGACGTGCTGTTTTGAGAAGGTGTCAAAGGAGCTAAAAAGCCGAGCATCCGCCTCGACCGCTGCCGGAGCCTTGCAACATAAGCTAAATCAACTAAAAATCCAGTGATTGAAGCGCTTTGAGAAAAAAAAAACCCACAATGGACCATCCAATTTATCACGGGAACATCAACCGAGAGGTCGGGGAGAAGCTGCTGAGCAGAAACGGCAAAGACGGGAGCTACTTGATCAGAGACAGCGAGTCTCTGCCGGGGGTCTACTGCCTGTGTGTCCTGTGAGTACCAGCGCCTCAGCTCCCAGACAGTCGCTGCAAACTCGCTAAAGTCACTGGAGAAATCCAAATTCCCCGCTAGGTGAATAGCAATCGCGTAAAATCAACCCCCCAACACCACCACCACCACACTTTTTTTAAAGGGACCCCCCTCGGGTTTGAGTCACTGTTTGGTTGCAAGAGGGATCAAGCGTCTCAACTTCATGCAGTAAAATTCTCATGAGGATTTCTTTTTTAAATAAAGGGTTACGACGCTCATTTAAAATGATTGCTCACCGACGAGTTTCTAATAACGTCACTGCCACTCAAATAGCATTGGTCATTGTTTTGCCCCATTGGGAAAGTTGCATTTGCTTTCAGCCCGGGAGGACCTGCTGTTCCCGGGGCAATGCAATCCAATCCAAGTGAGAACCTATCTGATTGTTTTGCGTGGGATTTTGTTTTGCACCAACTCGAGAAACAAAATACAATTTTGTTTTTCAAAGTTAACCCTTAAAACAGCTGTAATTCAAATCCGTCTGTTTAAAAATGTTGCAAAAAAAAATCATTTTTCCGCTGTTGTGGGATTGGGCATTTTATGCACGCGCCAGAACTATGGAAATGCCCATGTGTGCAATCTGCATTTTTGCACTGGCAGCAGAAATATCGTGAGCCATTACTAATAGTAGAGATGAAGAGAAACCTACGAAATCTGAAATTAAATAGAAAATGCTGAAAACGCACAGCAGGTGCACCAGCATCTTGAAACAGGAAACATAGATTAATGTTTTGGTTGGGGACTCCTCGGATAGGTCTCCATCAAAGCGTTAATTAACCCGCTTTTTCAGTTTCAGACACTGACAGAATTGTTATTCTGAAAGAATTCTGAGTTGGAGGACGAGAAAAGAAGCAGGTGGCCAGGAACTTGTAGTTCTGCCCCCACTGAGGGAACTTCATGAAGTGAGCTTCATGATCTGAAAGAGGCGGATGGATGGCAAACCCGTTTAAACACGGGTGTACCTTTGACAAATCTGTGCCCCTGGGGTGGAGCTTCATCCACTCGAAGCACAGAGAATCATACAGCACAGAAGGAGGTCATTCGGCCCATCCTGCCTGTGCCAGCTTTTTGAAACTGGAGTTTGAGTGTAGAGGTGTAGAGTGAGTCCTGCAGGATTTTCCATATATATGAGAATAGGCCTCTCAGGATTTACTGTGCATTAAAACGAATGGAGGGAAAGTCCTGCAGGGCCAGTTGATCTCTGTGCCCAAATTCCCAGTGGGCGGAACGCCATGGCAGAAGTGCAAGTTCACGAAAGTTACCCCACGAAGCTGCTTTTATATTTATAAAGTTTGAAATATTTCAGATTAGATCACATTTTTAAACCGCACTAAATAAGCAAGGTGTGGACCCAATGCCAAAAAGAACCTAAAAATGACCATTGCTACTTGGTATTGTGAAAGTGGTTGAGGACTGCTTTCTCCCTGGTAGGGAGATCTCAAAGCAACGTGAGAGAAAAAAGTTAAACCGTTGATAGTTAAAATTAAGTTACTGACTACCGGTAGGTTTTAGCAAGTTGGTAACCAACTGCACACTCCATGCAATTTTGGAATACAGAGTAACTTTTCTCAGATTGTGGATATTATGTTCGATTGCTCTATTTTTCTAATTTTCTCATCTTTTTCTCCCATCCTATCCTGAAGATACTGTTTCTTGCAGCGATATGGTTCCATGGGTGCTGCCTGCCCTCTAGTATTTTATCCAAATATATGAGCTTGAACAGTGGGTTATTCAAATATTGGCAGTGATCCTGTTCTAAACTTGTCCTGCCATCCACACATAGGCGCTTTTCAGCAGGAATCACTGGAGAGTAATCAGGAGCAAGAATGTATGTCAGGGATGAGTAAGACAAGACCATAGGTCTCATTGAAGCTCATCTTTCTGATTCATTAACCCTCCCATCTTTGTATCTAATTATATTTTAAATAATCCCAATGTTTTAGCGAACCTTAGTAAATTACCCCAAACATTTATCGCTCTTTGGCTGATATTTTTTCTAAATTTACTTTTCACTCATTCCTATTTATGTTCTTTGGTACTACTTTCCTGGCTTACTCTGAAATAATAATCTGGATTTGCCTTATTTATATTATTTAACTATTTTTAAACTTTGAGTACATCCCCATCAAAATACATACATAGCTGGTATAGAGAACCTGCCTTCTTTCTAGTCTATGAAGCTTAAGCTGCTCTATTCTTTCCTCATGGCTCATTCTGAAACTCTGGCATTTATAATTTCAGTAGCCTTTCACTTTTAAATTGCACGTTTATCATAAATACAAATTTTAAAAGCAGGCTATAGGTTCACTTCTCACTGTTTTTAAAAAAAAAAGTGTTTTGATTCACTTTTCTTCCTGGAAAAAAAATTACATTCCACCAGCATCAAAAGAATTTTAGGATCCAAAAGTGCAAACAGATGATCGCGATTCCCACCAAATATTTTTAACAATGGAATGAAACATTTCAGCAGACTACAGTGTTTTCAGTTAAGCCCGCTGACTGTATGTGTGTGGGCTCTGTCTGAAAGAACTCAACCTCCTGAAGAGTTTCTTTTACTAGCATGCTGAATACCAACAGTGTTGGAACTTAAAATGAGGAATTGTGGCAATTGAACTATTTTAGAGAAGTAGCTTTGTTTCACCTCTTTCCGTCAATGTGTGGCAATTTAGAATCCTTTCACAGAATATTATTTTTATCAGCAATATTCTTTGAGTTCTGATTTTGTTTTCCAAATGACACCCTTCTGCTCCTACCCATTTATTTGGAATTAATAATTGCTAGCTATCTAATTGAATATAACATTTTACTCAACTATATATAAATTTAATATATATGTGTATTTGCAGCATGCAGTCTTTTCAGCCCACTGAGAAATGAAGAGATAAACTATTATGATTGATCGGTGGGACAGCATGACATACACCCAATCCCAACAGTAAAGGTGTGCACATACCTCTCCCCTGGAATAAACACATGTTCTGCCACAATACTCTATGTTGAAGGTGACAGTAAGCATTTACTTGGTTTTCAAATCGTTCAGTAGTTTCAGTAATTATAGCCTACCTTTTTTCTACCACGTTGAATGCATGCTAATGGTTCCAATCAATTTCATCCTTTTTTTCCCGTTCCCTCATACAATTGTTTATGTATCTACCAAAAACAGTTTCAGACATCAGCTTATAGTCACTATGGGCAGAGAAGTTGTTCAGAAAACATTGTTGTGAAAAGAATATGAACAGAACAAAACAAAACTAGTGATCAGCACTCTCCATAGTACGAAACTAGGTAGATTTTTGGGCATTTTGTAGGGACTTTTTCTTGTTGAACATCAAAAGAATGTTTGCCGCTTTCTTCTGCGAACTTCAATCTTGCTGCTTTGTCCTAAGCGATCCTTTTCTGTGTAATGTTCCACAAATAAAAACCACAGCTGTTTTTAAATTTTGTTCTGAAAATTCAACTAGATATAAACATCAGACTGGTAAACATTTTCAAAGTAGTTTGTCACCACATTTTCAGTATTTTCTATCACTTGCTTTGTTTCTATTATAAATCTACCACATCTTTCTTCAGACTGATTAAAACATGCAACCTGCCCTGAAACTGACAAAATCTCTCATGATTAATACCAATCAGCCCAACTGAAGGCAACAGTTTGATCAGTGGGCAAATCCCAGTTGTGCAGTAGTTGTGCTGGGTTTCACTTTGTATTTGTTTTCCTTCTAACTAATAGATAGATAAGCGGTACTTGGCATTTTCAGAGCATTGGCGAATTACTCTACAATATTTGGTATTGTAACAGTTGAGTTGGAGGAACTCATCAATAGAACAGTCCATCTCAGGGAAATGTTAGGATTGAGATAGATGTATGGTCAAAAAGAGCAAGACAGATTACAAGCCCATTTAAACGCACGGAGCCGTGTTTCTTTGTAGAAGTGACGTACATTTTAAAATAGCTTATGTTATAAGCCAAAATGAGAGAACCATCGACTTCTCCATCCTCCATCTATTAGTTAGAAGAGTTACATATGAAGATTGGCCAATTGGGCCAAGCACTGGAGGGCTACTGCTGCCCAGGGAATCATCTCCTAGCATGAATTAGTACTTTAAGGAGAGGAGAAAAAAAATTGGTCAAAAAATCATGATAGCGGCTCTTTTAAAATAACTCTGGTGTTAATGAAGCCTCTGTTTTAGAGGAGTACGGGCATTACTGAGGGCTTGACCCACTTTCAGTTACATGATTTTATTAGGATTCGTTTAGTTGTGTTCATTGTTCGTACTTCAGTCTTTCCTGTGCCTCTTCCAACATCATTTCCCCCAAAATTTTCTATTGGATAATTCATGTTGGATTGCAATTTCATAGACAATAGTGGCCCTCCAGTACCTCATCCACTTGGTCATTCTTTATGCGGGGACCTAGACAGGGAGTGTTGGCCAACCACTGCACTGTGGATGCATTAAAGCCAGGCTTGTTCCTATCTCTGTTTGATCAAACAGATGCACAACCCCACAGGGGTCACTAAATAGTGATCAAGGAAAGGCACTCTGGCTAATTTTCTCCTTGCCTAACCCAAGTATATTGAGGTCAGTTGAATTTCTGCCATCGTTAACCTGGCTCAGCTCAGCTGCTCAGCACAGAGCAGGAATAAATTTGGGACTTTCACAGCCTGTTTCTTATTCGTCTGAATCTGTCCTTTTCTACATTGTTCTTGGTCTCTCTTTCCATGCAGTCTCAAAATGTGTTCTATTTGCAGTTTTGATCTCCATAGCCCAGTTGTTGTTCTCCTGATTGTCTGAGATTCCATTCTTGGAGAATTAAATCTGCAACCTTTTGAGAATAAAGTTTTCTGTGAGACTGCATTTTCTCATTATTCACACACAGGAAGATTTTCAGAAGTGTTAAGAGACAGACAATTACACTGTAGCAGTAGTCCTATCTCCCAAAGTATGAGAAAAATTAACTTCAGATCAGACCTGGCATTCACAGGCTACTGGAGATGTGTGGAAGTACAATTTACTTATTCCCTAAGATGTGCCAGAGATTTTTTTTAAAACAGAGCTGAGGTTTATGCAGGGATTGGGTCATCTATGGATAAGGTGAAGTGGGTGTCAGGCTGTAAGGTGAGTACTGTTGCAGGAAGCTATGTACCTCAGTAAATCATTTCTAGTCCAAATTTTCAAAAATTGGGTGAAGCCTCTAGCCTTTTGAGGACTGTGTTCGAATGTCAGCTGGAATTTAAAAAATAAAATACCACAAGGTCTTACTTTAGGTTAAAAAAAAAGTTCTATACATTACTCTTAAAAAATGAACAAACATTAGAGGTAATTTTAATCGAACTGTGGGCGGGAAACCCACAGGATTGGGTGCAATGCCAGTTTTACACCCCGACCATTGAATTCAATAGAGAGTAAAGTCGGGCGGGATGTTAAACCAGCGATGAACCCAATCTTGTCAGTCTCCCCACGAGTGGGTTAGGTTAAAATTGCCCCCTTTATATTTATTAATTTAAAAAAATGTCACAAGGATTCTGCATTTCATTGCATGGTTTATGTAAAAAAAAAATAATTACAAATGATGAAATCAAGTCTTTCATGGGCAATCGATAAAATGCAACAAACCTATCTAGATAAAAGAAAGAAAGACTTGGATTTATATAGCGCCTTTCACGACCACCGGATGTCTCAAAGCACTTTACTTTTGAAGTGTAGTCACTGTTGTAATGTAGGAAATGCGGCAGCCAATTTGCGCACAGCAAGCTCCCACAAACAGCAATGTGATAATGACCAGGTAATCTGTTTTTATTATGTTGATTGAGGGATAAATATTGTCCAGGACACCGGGGATAACTCCCCTGCTCTTCTTTGAAATAGTGCCATGGAATCTTTTATGTCCACTTGAGAGAGCAGACGGGGCCTCGGTTTCACCTGAAAGACGGCACCTCCAACAGTGCAGCACTCCCTCAGTACTGTGCTGTAGTGTCAGCCTAGATTTTGTGCTCAAGTCCCTGGAGTGGGACTTAAACCCACAACCTTCTGACTCAGAGGTGCGAGTGCTACCAACTGAGCCACAGCTGACAAATCCGTTCCTCATGATGTTTCCTTATCATAATTGATGTTAAGCTGAATGCAGGTGTTTAAACAAATGTACTTTAGCTTTGATCATTTTACCATCACTTCCTTATGAACCCCCTGTATAATTTTGTAAAATTATATTTCAGTTATCTTCAACACCTTTCTTAACAGTAAAAGAGAGGTGCAACTAAAGACTACAGCAAAATCTCAATAAAAGTTTAAGCAATATTTCACAGCAAGTAGAACTTAGGCTGTACTAAAAGAGCATTTGTGGAAATATAATTGCTTTAAGCAAAATAAAACATGCATATGCTTCAACACAAAATAATATGTAAATTATGCACCTAATTAGAGTCTGTCATTTCCACAATCTTGTATGAGAATGGTAATGATGCTCATTTAGGGGACAATGCCATTTAGTAAAATGTAAAAAAAAATGTTATGCATAGCACAGGAATAATAGATTTTAGTCTAAGAGCACCTACTGTTAGTTAATGGATGCATCTATTGGCACAAAATCTTGCTGTGCAATATTAGCACACAACATTTTAATTCATTCATATGAAATTCATTTGTCTGCTATTTTAAAGGAGGCATTAACTCATTTATATTCAACTAGTTAGCACCTTAGTTCAAATAGAATTTCATATGAATACTTTAAGCATTTGTATGCTAATATTCAAAGAGATTAATTTCAAGATGTTCGTACTTTTAAAACTTGACCTGTGTCTAGACAGAGTATTTTAAGCTATCTGTACACAACTGCAGGGTGAAGGTCACTGGTGTGTGACTGGTGTTAGGAAAATTTTTGGATGATACATCTAAAGTGTTACACCCAACATTGAAGTGTATTGGCTTAAGTGTGATTTTTTTTCCAGTGGTGTATTGGTATATGCAAAATAAGCCGAGTCACAGTGCGTCAATTCTATATCATGTTTGTTACTCAATGGTTTTCGATCGCATTTGCAGAACTTTTTGAAGGAAATAATTAGTCATTGTTGTATTGCTATACTTTTTTCACAATTTTTCTGACTCAATAACTGGATCTTTCGGAGGGGATGTGAAAGAAAGAACTTGCATTTATATAGCACTTTTCATGACCTTAGGATGTTTCAAAGCACTTTATAGCCAATGAAGTACCTTTTTGTGTAGTCCTTGTTGTAACGTAGGGAGATGTGGCAGCCAATTCGCGCACAGCAAGTTCCCAGAAACAGCATTGTGATAAATGACCCGACAGCACCTCCAACAGTACTCCCTCAGTACTGCACTGAGGTGTCAGCCTAGATTATGTGCTCGTGTCTCTGGAGTGGGACTTGAACCTACAACCTTTTGATTAAGTGTCAAGAGGTCTACCTCTTAGCCAAACAAATGGCTCTTCAAATAAAAAGAAAACCATGCAAGTAGTGGTAGTGAACACTCCACATGCCAAAAATACAAGGACCTTGAGATTAAGTTGGGGTGGGATCGCTGCATGCGAGGGCCCTGGGCGACTGACAAACTCACATGCTGAGGCCCGGAGAGATTTTCACTTCCTGACCCTATTTCGATATTCAGACTTGAACTCCCGCCCAAACCCAGCAGGAATCACTGCCTGGCCAGTGACTGGAGGCCGCTGCCGTGGACCCACAGTAACAGTCCTCAGCGGTCAGGTAAGTGGTCGGGGTTTCCAGCGGTGATCGGGGCTACTCCTGCTCCTCCTGGCCCACACGGAAACTTACATATTTAAAAAAAGTCTTACCTTACTAGCCTCTTCTGGCCCTCAATCCATCTTCTGACCGGTTTGGCCTGGTGGGAGACCACCACTGTTCCCCTGCTCAGACCTCAGGTTAAAATGGCAGATCAGCCCCCGCTGACATCATCAGAGCCCAGCCTGCATAGGAACATGGAACAAGAGTAGGCCAATTATTCTCTTGAGCCTGTTCCGCCATTCAATGAGATCATGGCTGCGACCTAACTCCATATACCCGCCTTTGCCCCATATCCCGTAATACTTTTGGGATTAACAAAAATCTATCAATCTCAGGTTTAAAATTAACAACTGACATAGCATCAAATGCCATTTGTGGAAGAGAGTTCCAAGCTTCTACCGCCGTGTAAAATAGTTTCCTAACTTCACTCCTGAAAGATCTGGCTCTAATTTTTAGGCTATGTTCCCTAGTTCTAGACTCCCCAACAAGCGGAAATAGTTTCTCTCTATCTACTCTATCAGTTCTCCATAATATCTTGAAAACTTCAATTAAATCACCTTCTAAGTTCGAGGGAATACAACTGTAGTTGCACATTTAAAGAGGACCCCGCTGGCTTGTGGCGGGTGTCCTTACCACCTGAATCTTAAAATTACTGTCGATTATATTGGGGTGTGAAAGGAGTGGGAATGCCCCCAGTTCCATTTTAACTGCTCCTCTGCCTGTTTTCCAGCAGGTGTGGGGAGTTAAAATCGAGGCCAATGATTATTGTTTCTTAGATTCTGGATGAATTTTTAAGCTCAAGAACTAGAATAGCTTAACATTTTAATCTACTGCAATAGAAACTTAATTTAAATATCTCTTGCAAAAGAAAAGGAAAACTATAAATCTTACAGTGTACTTCCGGCTGTGGAATGCAAATGACATTCCTCTCATTGTACTCCCTAACAGTGATAACGCAAAAGACACTCAACAATAACTTGTATTTGTATTGCCTTTAGTGCAGCAAAACATCCCAAGAAGCTGCACAGAGGTGTGAGAAAAAAACAAGTGCGAAGGCAAGGAAGGAAAGATTAGGCGGGGGGTCTTGGTCAGAGAGGTGGGTTTTAAAGAGAGTCTGAAAGCAGAAGAGGGAGGTGAAGAGGCGGATAGTTTAGGGAGGTAATTTCAGAGGGGGTGGGGGGGAGAACCCAGTTGGCTGAAAGCATGGCTGTTAATGGTGGGGCGCAGGGAAAAATCAATGCACAAGAGGCTTAAGTCAGATGCAAGGTTAGTTCGGGTGGGGCTGGGGGGGTGTGGGGGTTGTAGGGCTGGAGGAGGTTACAGAGAAAGGGAGGGGTGAAGCCAGGGATGGATTTAAAGACAAGAACAAGAATTTTAAACTAGAGGTATTCCTATCAGTGTACTTCCTAGCACTGGTAATGTAAATGATATTCCTCTCGGTGCACACCCTAGCAGCAATAATGTAAATGATGATCCTTTTAACACATTGGGCCCGATTTTCGGCTTGTGTGGGGAATGGTCGGATTTCCCCGAATGTGGGGTTTCTGACACACATAAAAAAGTGTCAGCCAGCCCCACGCAATTTTCCCTCAATTGGCCAATTAATTCCCAGCATGTGGGAAGCCTTGCTAATTGTCTAAATCGAGTCAGAAATCCCCACAGTATGATGTCATCATTCGTGGTGCTTTCAAGGTCCATAGCAAGCACTGCATCATCTGAAGGCTTCCAAGTGAACCATACAGGATGGCAGAGGAGCCTGCAGCAGCTGTGGCCAGTGCCAGACCCCGAGCTGTCTTCAAATTCGACGAGGCTTCACTGCAGGCATTATTGGATGGGGTTAGGGCCCACAAGGAGGTCCTCTTCCCTAGGTCAGGGAGGAAGAGGCCTCCCACTGAGACCAATGCTGCACAGATGCAGGAGTCTCTGGCAGGTTTTGTCTCCAGGGTCGCTGCGAGTGTGGAGCGAATGGAGGAGTCCATAGCGACCATGAACAGAGCCTTTGTGGAGTCATTGGTGCATGAACGCAGCACCATGGAAAGGTTGGCGACTTCCATGGAGGAGATAACTCGCCAGCATACGGAAAACATGGTGAGTGCTCATAAGAGAGTGACATCTCTTGAGGAGCGTTGGCCATCTGTTGAACAGAGAAACCAGATCTTCATGGAAGTCCTTCTGAGTAGGACTGCCAGTGCAGAAACGGGTCCCATTGGCCCCCTAAAGCGCAGCAAGGTGCTCTCAAGCCACTTCCAAGCGCTGGCCCCTTCTGGCTTGTGCAGCTTCAGGTGAGTGAGCAGCAGCCTGGTGCTCCTGGTGCTCATCCTGCTGTTCCTGGTTCTGCTGCTGCCACCTCTGCTGTTGGAGATCCTCTAATGCCAGGAAGGGAAGGTACCAAAGGCCTCCCATGCTTCTAGCAGATGCCTCCATTGAGGGGGCGCTGAGTTAGGGTGGTGAGAGGGACTTCCCAGGAGCTCACACTGAAGAAGTGTGTGAGGCTCCAACTTTCTGCAGCTGCTCCTAAGGCTTCAAAAAGTTCCCCCAAGCCTTGATCAACAAGGTCCTGCAGCCTGCAAATGCTGCCTCTTTAAATATCTTCAGCCCTCAGCGACCTGCTGCTGCAAGCAAGCAAGCCAGCTGGTTTCACGCTAGCTCTCATTGGCGGGGTTCTCCGCAGGCGGGTTTCAGGTGGGGAAAGCCCCAAAGTCGCAACGGCACAAGAAAATCCACTTCAACAAGCAGATAATTGCTTGTTAGTGCTCCGACGAGCAGTCCCGCCAGCGGCGGGCGGGGCTGAAGCGGGGCGCGTGAAAACGGCAATCCGAAAGTCGGACGGGGCGGGGAATCAGGCGGGGGGGGGGTCCCGACCCGCCTTTTCCGCGATTTTCGGACCACGGCCGCATGAAAAGCCGCCCGACGGCTGCCCGAAAATCGGGGCCATTGCCTTTCATGATGTATTGCATTGTGTGTTCAGCTGCGCCCCAATCTTTTCACAGCACCTCACAAATGGACAAAAATCTCTTCCACCACAGCCCGAATTACCCAACAACACTCATTCAACTTAACAGGCTGACACTCCAGTGCAGTGCTGAGGGAGCGCTGCACTGTCAGAGGAGCCGTCTTTGGGATGAGACGTTAAACCAAAGCCCTGTCTGCTCTCTGAGGTGGATGTAAAAGATCCCATGGTAATACAGGTAGACTATCCTTTATCCGAAAACCTCGGGACCAGCCGAGTTTCGGATAAAGGAGAATTTCGGATTTCGGAAGGTGGGTCGGCGGGGGTCCGCGGGGGGTCGTGCGCACGACTTACGCTGACGCTCAGCGTAAGTCAGTCGGGGTCGGCGGGGGTCGGGGCCGGCGGGGTACGCGGGGGGGGGGTCGGCGGTTGTCGGGGCTGGCGGGGTCCGCGGGGGGGTCGGCGGTTGTCGGGGCTGGCGGGGTCCGCGCGGGGGTCGGCGGCTGTCGGGGCCGGCGGGGTCCGCGGGGGGGTCGGCGGCTGGCGGTTGTCGGGGCTGGCGGGGTCCGCGGGGGGGTCGGCGGTTGTCGGGGCTGGCGGGGTCGGCGGCTGGCGGTTGTCGGGGCTGGCGGGGGGTCGTGCGCACGACTTACCCTTTATCCGAACTTCCGCAACCGGAACCCTCTAAAAACCGAAGGTTTTTTCGTTCAGCGTAAGTCGTACGCACGACTTACGCTGAACGAAAAACCTTCGGTTTTTAGAGGGTTTCGGTTTTCGGAAGTCCGGATAAAGGGTAGTCTACCTGTATTCTGAAGAAGAGCAGGGGAGTTATCCCCGGTGTACTGGCCAATATTTATCCCTCAATCAACATAACAAAAACAGATTACCTGGTCATTATCACATTGTTGTTTGGGGGGAGCTTGCTGTGCGCTAATTAATTAATTAGTTCTTTCTTTCTTTCTACTTAATACAACATGGGGAGAAGATTTCCTCGGCTCAATATAAAGAAAGAAAGACTTGCATTGATAGAGCACCTTTCCAGACCTCAGGACTGTTTGTAATGTAGGAAAAGCAGCAGCCAATGTGCACAACAAGCTCCCACAAACAGCAATGTGATAATGACTAGATCATTTTTTAGCAATGTTGATTGAGGGATAAATATTGGCCAGGACACCGCGGATAACTCCCCTGCTCTTCTTTGAAATAGTGCCGTGGAATCTTTTACATCCACCTAATAGGGCAGACAGGGCCTCGATTTAAAGTTTCATCCAAAAGACGGCACTTCCAACAGTGCAGTACTCTATCAGTACTGTACTGGAGTGTCAGCTGAGATTTTATGCTCAAGTCTCTGGAGTGGGATTTCAACCCACCACCTTCTGACCTGGGGCGAGAGTGCTACCCACTGAGCCAAGGAAGGGTGACGAAAAGCTTGGTCAGAGAGGTGGATTTTAAAGAGAGTCTTAAAGGAGAAGAGGGAGGTGAAGAGGCAGATAGTTTAGGGAGGTATTTTCAGAGAGGGAGGCCTAGTTGGCTGAAGACATGGCCATCAATGGTGGGGCGAAGGGAAAAATCAGTGCACAAGTGGCTGAAGTCAGACGGAAGGCTAATTCTTGTTCTTGTCTTTAAATCCATCCCTGGCTTCACCCCTCCCTTTCTCTGTAACTTCCTCCAGCCCTACAAGCCCTTCAATATAAAAACAACATTCTAAACATATTGGGAAGATTGCCCGTGATCGCTATTTCCAGTGAAATCATAAATTAATTTGTTAGAAATAGAAATGTGTAAAATCGTCTCACTATGTTTGCAATTTCAATTAACATATAGTGACTGGAGAGAATCTTCCCTTCACAGATATTGTGATTTTAATAACCCCATCCAAAGAGCCTAATTCTAAGAATTCCAAGTATCATATTAAGAAAACATAATTGATATGGTATTAAACTTATTAAAATAGTAATACTCTTTGAACCTACTTAAATAAAACATGTAGGCATATAACAACAAAAAGATATTATACTTAAATTATGCAAATGACAAAATTACATTTCTTACTTTGAATCAAAGATGAATAAATAATACATTATGCAGATAAAGAATGACCACTTGCTGAGGTAATGGAAAGCAGCTGACAACATGAAACACCAGCATGAGACAGTGCCTTCATTAATAGAGAGAAAATTGAGGGTAAGGAGGAGAGAATCTCCATCAAAATTATATCGCTCTCATTTCATTAGTATCAAACCTACCTAAATCAACAAATACAGCAAACACTTTTAATAAGTACCAGAAGCTTTAAAAGGGAGATTGGAAGAATTTCTTCCATGTAATGTTTTAATAGAGTATGGACTGCATTAATACAATTAGCTATTGAAGGGGAGTCAGTTAAAGAAACACTTGAGAACGAAAAAAACAAGGATATGGATGAGAGTAAATATTCTGATGTGGAGGTAGCACTGAAGCAAACACGATTAACCAAATGACCTCCTTCAGCATCAGAATTTCTATGAAACGTGATATATATTATTCAAATATTCAAAGATCTATTCATGAAGAATAAACAGATTTTATCAAAGCTATGTTCAAATTTATTTCCACTGAGAACATATAGCTGAGGCCTTTAGTGCAAGACAACATTAAGGTTAAAAGGGTGTGCCAAGAAGATGGATTGAATAAAGAAGTAATGGTTAGGTGATGCAATATTTGGGTTTCAAAAATTATTTAAACATTTAAAAGAATGACCACAGCCTGTAACTAATTTTATATCTATTCCATTATTAAAAATATATCCTACTTTATTGTTAGAATACCAAAGAGACCAATCTGCTATTATTGGTTATACATAAAATGAATACTATCTGTACAAATTCAATCACAGCTGTAAGATATATTTTTAATCCCTAGGTGCTACAATTAACATAATTCATACTAAATCATAGGTTTTTAAACTGGGATTCATAGACTGAGGGGATTCTATAGAGTCTGTAAGATCATCAGGTTTCTATCAGTCTGGGGCTGGGCATGTTGTGCGTCGTGAATACAGTGTGTTGAGAATTCTGTTTTACATAGAATGTACAGCAAAGAAACAGGCTATTCGGCCCAACTGGTCCATGCCGGTGTTTATGCTCCACACCAGCCTCCTCACACCCTACTTCATCAAACCCTATCAACATATCCTATTCTTTTCTCCTTCATGTGTTTATCTAGCTTCTCCTTAAATGCATCTATGCTATTCGCCTCAACTACTCCTTGTGGTAGCAAGTTCCACATTCTAACCACTCTCTGGGTAAAGAAGTTTCTCCTGAATTTCCTATTGGATTTATTAGTGACTATCTTATATTTATGGGCCCTAGTTTTGGTCTCACCCACAAGTGGAAGCACCTTCTTTACGTCTAACCGATCAAACCCTTTCATAATCTTAAAGACCTCTATCAAGTCACTTTCCTTTTTCTGGAGAAAAGCAACCCAACCTATTCAGTCTTTCCTGATAGTTATAACCTCTCAGTTCTAGTATCATTCTTGTAAATCTTTTTTGCAGCTTCTCCCGTGCCTCCATATTCTTTCTGTAATATGGAGACCAGAACTGTACACAGCACCCCAAGTGTGGTCTAACCAAGGTACTATACAAGTTTTACATCTTTTTAATAGTACATCTTTTTCCAACTTAGCCATTTGCCCAAGTGACCTGTCAAGGTTGCATCCATCTGCATTATCTGCCAATCTATACTAATGCAAATGAAAAGGCACTTCATGAGTGTAGCTCTTTTGGAATGGTAGATGCATAGACCACTGCTTGTCTATGTAAAATGAGTGCAAGGAGACACAGTGAGTTAATACAGAAGGTTCCAGGATTGATTCCTGGTCTGTGCTGACTGTGTTGTTCACAACGGGAGCAGTAGTTAGGCTGCTGCAATCAATACCCCAGGGATAATGGGGGTGGTAACTCAACCAGAGGTCTGGCAACAGATTGCTATTATCTGCTGGAAAAAGCATATGTGGATGCCAAGTGAGATTGACATTAGGCTCTATTGTGATGCCCTCTGCATCAGAGACTCACTAATCAGGTTTACACATCAAGGGGGCCACTTGAGTGAGGCACCAGAGAACTGCCAGTACCTGTGCAACTGTACCCCATCAGTATTCAATGCCTTCAGGAGCGAAGGTGAGAAAACAGAGGTGGTGGGAGAAATAAATCAATAAATGCCATTTGTATATAAATGGGTCGCCATCATGAACTTAGCATCAGTGCGCTCTCCACTGTGTGTTTAACTTAACTAGATAAATTGACTGAATCATGCGGGTTTCCCGTCCAATTAACTAGAGCGGGTATGATGACGTCACAGATGAAGCGCCTTCAGCTCGCTTATTTAAAGGAGCCTTGTACACATCAGTGTTGAAGGTTGTTGTAGGAGGTTCTGAGGTGGCTGTGAGAGGTGCCTGTCGCTGTTACATCTAATACTTTGACTGTGAGGGTGCGAGCATTTATAGCCAACGATGGAGTCTCAGCGCCAGAAGGCTGCGCCCAGGTTTTCTGATTCCTCCCCGGACATCCTACTCCAGAGTGAGAGAGCACGGAAGGAGGTCCTCTTCGCTGGTGATGGCAGGAAGAGGCCAGCCAGTGAAACAAAGAGGGCTTGGCTGGAGATCGCCCACGAAGTGAGCAGCAGGAGTGTTGTGAGCCGCTCCTAGATCCAGTGTAGGAAGAGATTTAATGACCTCATGAAATTAGGAAAGGTGAGTACAATGCCACATTCAACTACATCCTGATGTACCTGTCACCCCAACTCCATCACTCTGCCTTCCCAAGCCTACTCCTGCACATCACTCCTCACACCATCCTACCTTGCAGGTGCACCCATCCCTCACTGTCTATGCACCTACTCACATCCCCATCTGACTATCCACCACTGACGCTCACCTCAGCCTAATGCAATCATAGAAAGTAATGCCACAGAAGGAGGCCATTTGGCAATGTCACGCCACACCCTCATAGTTGCCCTCTACAGATGTAGCCCACCCATCCCCTACACTCATTCCATCCATCCCCTACACTCATTCCACCCATCCCCTACACTCATTCCATCCATCCCCTACACGCATTCCATCACTCTCACTCAAAGTTTTCTTCTTTCCATCTTTGCAGGAGAAGAGAGCACAGAACAACAGGGAGAGACAGAGAACTGGAGGTGGCCCTCCAATTTACAGTACATTGATGCTAGCAGAGAAGGAGGCGCTGGAAATAAGCGGAGTTGCAGAGCTGCTGGCAGTGGGAGATGGAGAGAGGGGGACCTCCCAGCAACCTGGTGACAGAACTAAATACCATACAGCCACATGGCATACAACAGTCACTCATGGTGACTTGATGTCAGCAGCCAGTGAAATATCATGATGTGCATAATGGTAACATTAAACATTCTTATCATAAGAGATTTAATTGATGTCTTTACTCTCCCACAGGTCCATCACGTGCCCCCCACTATCCAGCCAGAGGAGGAAGACGACGACTCAGAGAAAGCTCCATTCTCTGAGGGCGCACCGTCACCAGACCCATGAGCACCCAGCACCAGTGCGGATACGCGCACGTCGGTGGGACCTGCGAGACATAGAGTAGTGTTGTCACCTGGTGTCGCACAAATCACAAGTGAGCAAGAGCAGATGGTGGAGACAGGCACAGCAGTGGAGAGTCCTCACTGGAGTGCGCAGGATGCTCCAAGCTCTGCTCAGCTGGATGTAGATGCTGAACCTCGTGGACCGTTGAATAAGAGGTTGATCTCGTAGAAGCAGCAACGAATGTGCGAGGCTCTGGCAGCTTTTCCAGCCGCGATATGTGCAATTGTAGTGAGAATGGAGGAGTCCTTCTCTAACATGAGCAGCACCATGTTGCAGGCGATGGCGATGATGTGCTCTTTTATGGAAAGGATGGCCACCTGGATGGAGCAGCTAATGCACCAGTCAAAGGAGCCTATGCTTGCTGTGAACAACAGCTTGCAGACTCTGATTGCAGTCATTTCTAGGAGGGATACTAACGTAGACTTGGGCGTTCATCACACCACCGATGTGCAGCAAGGTATTCTCCAGCTCCTTCCTAGCAGGGAAGTGCGGGTGGCCCATTTGAGGAATGATGCTAAGAGGGGACATGAAAGTGGGGGCTCTGCTCAAAGCGCTCACACTTCTCCCGCGTTACCTCTCCATAGTCAGAGCCCCACATGCTGCCTCAGATCCTGATGGCCGAGTCTGCCCCTGCACAGTTGTAGGAGGAGCAGTCTTTGGTGGGGCCCTCACAGGCTCCAAAACCCAGAGGACGTCTGCCAAAAGTGTCTAAGCAGTCAGAGCAGGAAAGTGAGCAGCCTGCCTCTACCTCTGCTGAAGCCACAGGGGGTGCACTTCGTAGAAGCACTCAGAAAAGAAAAATGATACAACTGTAGATGCACAAAGGTGTACATATGGGTGTTTGCCAAAATGTTAGTATTATGGTTCAGTTCTATTTATGACCCACATAAATTTATTTATTTGCACCATTTCCCCGTCTTGTCCATTTTTGCCTGCTACCTGGGAAGTGGCCTTGTCAGTTGGAGTGAATGGTGAGACATTACTTAACCTCGAGCAATGGGTGTGTGTGACAGGAATGGTTTGGTAATTTTAGGACTGCTCTGTGGTTTTAGTGGAGGTGGGTGGGATGTTGGTACAGCATCTGGGAGCCAGATGTGTGCACTGGTGCAACTTAACTAAATTGTGCAATTATGAGGCCATCCTGGGCCTCGCGGGCAGCAATGTGCGCCGCTGCTGGTGCCATCTCCACCTCAGGTTCCTCCTCCTCTTCTTCCTTCTCCTCATGTTCCACCTGTTCCTCCCCTTCTTCCAAAGAGGTGGTGTGTTCTGTGCCTTGCTGCTCCTGCAGCTCCAATCCTTGCTGCTGCGCTATGTTGTGCAGTGCGCAGCATACAATGATGATTCCGGAGATCCTGGCTGGTGCATACTGAAGGGCTCCTCCACATCTGTCAAGGCATCTGAAGTGCATCTTCAGCATGCCGATTGCTTGCTCTATTACACATCTGGTCATCATGTGGCTTTCATTATAGCGCTCCTTGGCCTCATTGCTTGGCCTCCTCAAGGGTGTCATCAGCCATGTCTTCAGTGGATAGCCCTTGTCTCCAAGTAGCCAGCCAGTAAGTTTGTTCGGAGGTGCGAAGAGCTGAGGGAGGGTGGACTGGTGCAGGATGAAAGAGTCATGAAAGCTCCCAGGAAATCTGGGACACACATATATGATGATCTTGTTGTGGTTGCAAACGAGCTGCATATTGAGGGAGTGCAAGCCCTTCTAGTTCACAAACACGCCTGGGAAAAGTGGGGTGCCTTGATGGCCACATGTGTGCAGCCAATGACACCCTGCACCTGTGTGTAGCCAGTTAGAGCCGCAAAGCTGAGTGTCCACCCAGTCATACTGACTTCATCAATGGCAAAGTGTACATAAGTGACTGACTTGTGAAACATGGCATCAGTCACCTGGGTGATGCATTTGTGGGCGGCCGACTGCGATGTCCTGCAAAGGTCTGCCGCAGATCCCTGGAAAGAGCCTGAGGCGAAGAAGTCGAGGGCGGTAGTGAATTTGATAGCCACCAGATGTGTCATAGAGCAGACAATAGGCATGCTGAAAATGCGCTTCAGATGCCTTGACAGATCTGGAGGAGCACTTCAGTATGCACCAGCTAGGGTCTCCAGAATCATCATGGACTGCTGCGCGCTGCACAACATGGTGTAGCAGCGAGGATTAGCGCTGCATGAGGAGCAAGGCTCTGAGCGCACAGCCTCTTCAGAGGAGGAGGAGGAGGAGGAACATCAGCTGGAAGATGAGGAGGAGGAGCAGGAGGAACCTGAGGTCCAGATGCCACCAGCACCCGAGTACATTGCTGCCTGGGAGACCAGGGATGGCCTCACCATGGCCAGATTTATTTAACTTCATGCATTACACTTCATGCATTCTGGAGGGGGAGGGTGAACAGCCAGTTGTTGTGGTGCATATAGGTACCAACGATATAGGTAAAAAAACTGGATGAGGTCCTAAAAGCTGAATATAGGGAGTTAGGAGGAAAATTAAAATATAGGACCTCAAAGGTAGTAATCTCAGGATTGCTACCAGTGCCACGTGCTAGCCAGAGTAGAAATAGAAGGATATTTCAGTTGAATACGTGGCTAGAAATAGTGCAAGGGGAGGGATTCAAATTCCTGGGACATTGGAACCGGTTCTGGGGGAGGTGGGACCAGTACAAACTGGACAGTTTGCACCTGGGCAGGACCGCAACCGATGTCCTAGGGGGAGTGTTTGCAAGTGCTGTTGGGGAGGGTTTAAACTAAAATGGCAGGTGGTTGGGAACCTGTGCAGGGAGACAGAGGAAAGGGAAGCAAGGATAGAAGCAAAAGACAGGAAGGAGAAAAGCAAAAGTGGAAGGCAGAGAAATCAAGGGTGTAAATCAAACAGGGTCACAGTAAATAATAATTCTAAAAGGACTAAGAATGTTAAAAAATCAAGCCTGAAGGCTTTGTGTCTTAATGCGAGGAGCATTCGTACTAAGGTGGATGAACTAGCTGCGCAAGTAGATGTAAACGGATATGATATAATTGGGATTACAGAGACATGGCTCCAGGATGACCAAGTCTGGGAATTCAACATCCAGGGGTATTCAATATTCAGGAAGGACAGGAAAAAAGGAAAAGGAGGTGGGGTAGCATTACTGGTTAAAGAGGAGATCAACACAATAGTAAGGAAGGATATTAGCTCTGATGATGTGGAATCTGTATGGGCAGAGCTGAGAAATACCATGGGGCAGAAAACATTAGTGGGAGTTGTATATAGACCCCCAAACAGTAATGTTAAGGTTGGGGATGGCATTAAACAGGAAATTAGAAATGCGTGCAATAAGGGCACAGCAGTTATCATGGGTGACTTTAATCTACATATAGATTGGGCTAACCAAATTAGTAACAATACTGTGGAGGAGTAATTCCTAGAGTGTATACGGGATGGTTTCCTGGACCAATATGTCGAGGAACCAACTAGAGATCAGGCCATCTTAGACTGGGTATTATGTAATGAGAAAGGATTAATTAGCAATCTTGTTGTGCAAGGCCCCTTGGGGAGGAGCGATCATAATGGCCCAGAAATTCCAGAACGGGGCTTGCAGCGCGTGCAAGCCCCGTATTTACACTTACCCCGCGCTACTGCCGATCAGCTCCAGGGACGCCTGGAATTGGTGTTTCCAGAAGAAGAATCCCGGGCAGCGTATGACGTCACGCCGCCCAGGAGTGCAGCCAGCGCGAAGTCAGGAGCGTGCAGTGCAAGTGAGACACGCCCCTTGAGGTCTCAGTTTCACTGGACACGCCCCCAATGTTTCTGTCAAGCTGCTAACCATTTTTACATGCAAAGCAGCAGTTTAAATAGGTTTTTGGAAGTTTTTTGAAGATTTTGGTAACTTTCATAAACTTTTTAAAATGTTTACATTATTTTGAGTAATCTGAAGTAGTTTTAAAGATAATTAAAGCAATTTAAAGACTTTTAAAAGCCCTAAAAGAATTTTTTAAATTCCATTTATTTATTAGCAATGTCATCGTCATACGTGTCTTCACACTGTTCCCTTTGGGGAACTGTATGAAGTGGTGGAAGGATTTATGGCCATGATTAACGCTCATTCCGTGACCGTAACCATCTTTGAACCAGCCATTAGGGCGGTTAGTCCTATGGCGGGAGGGTTTTACGGGCTCCCACAAGCTATACAAGGAGGGGGGGCCACCCACACCCACGGACGCAAATATCCCACTGGATGTCAACCCAGAATTTAGAGCCGGAGCTCCGACTCCACTTGCCGGGACTGTCTGGAGCGGGGTTCGAAACCCTACCCTGATCTGGCCCAGCGGCAGGGATCCTACCGCTATGACAAAGGCCCAATCCAATTAGCAACGTGAAATGGCAGCATAGGGCTCCAGTCACGGGGAGGGAAAAGGCGCAGGAAACGTATGGGTGTCACCTTTTGTGCGGAGTGGGCCTTTTGCGTAGCAGTAAGCATCCCCGCCGCTGGGCCAGAAGGAGTAGGGTTTTAAACCCCACTCCAGACAGTCCCGGCAAGTGGAGTCGGAGCTCCAACTTTAAATTCTGGGTGGACATCCAGCGGGATGCTTGCGTCCGTGGGTGTTGGTGGCCCCCCCCCCCCTCAGATGGGTTGTGGGAGCCCGTAAAACCCGCCCGCCATAGGACTAACCACCCTAATGGCTGGTTCAAAGATGGTTACGGTCACGGAATGAGCGTTAATCACGGCCATAAATCCTTCCACCACTTCATACAGTTCCCCAAAGGGAACAGTGTGAGGATACGTACGATGATGACCTCTTGCGCAATGCACCTCCTTGGACCCTCAGTCGCAGATGCGAGGGGGCAAGTTGTGCAATTGTTAAATTTTTTATTTTATTGACATGTAAAATGTTGGCCCAGTAATTCCCTTCCAAATGCGCTAGTACGGTCGGGGTACTTACGCATCTGGCCGGATGAAATGCCGGTTTTCAGCATGCACAGTGCATGTGGGGAAAACCGGCATTTCCTGTCCTCTGAACGAAGGGGTTCAGAGGCAGAATGCGTGCGACTGCACAGGCAGCGCGTGCGCAGTATAATTCGCCGCTTTCACTAATGCTTTCAGTGAGGTCCAGTCATTACAACTTACACATGAAAAAAGCATGGGTACAGTTGCTCCAGAGGCTGCGGAGGAAGATATTTCTTATCGTGGAGCTTCTGAAAGTATGTATGTCTGTATATATTCCTTTGCGTGTTATGTATATATTCCTTTACTTATGTGTATGAATGTATTATTTAATTATGACTCTCAGAGAAAGTAACTTATTGGAAAATCATAATTAAAAATATACATTCATACACATTAGTAAAGGAATATAAAACATACATACATATACGTAAAGGAATATATGTGGACATACATACATAACTCATTCTCACATTCCATTCACACAGCCACAATTGCTCCTTCTACCTACCGTTCTGAAAACCCGTTTAAAAAAAAAAAAAAAATTAAAGTTTAAAACTTAGTTAAAATTTCTTAAAATAACTTCCCTCCCTTTCCCAAACCTAAATATTGCATTTCATAAGCTCCTCCATAAAATATATCTCCTTCCCCAGCCAATGAACAACTTTACACTTGCTTTTTTTAAGTGCAAGTTCTAGGGACTTACCCTCACTGAATCCATCAGTGAAATCTACAAAGTTCACTGCGCAAGCGCTGCCTGTGCAGTCGCACGCGCTGTGAATAGACCTCGGGTCTGGAAATGCCGGCGTTCCCCGCATGCGCTGTTCCTGCTGAACGCCGGCATTTCCAACGGCCAGATGCGTGAGTAACCCGACCGTACTCACGCTTCTGGCCTGGAATTTCTGGCCCAATATGATAGAATTCTTCATTAAGATGGAGAGTGAAATAGTTGACTCAGAGACTAGGGTCCTGAATTTAAATAAAGGAAGCTACGATGGTATGAGGCACGAGTTGGGGAAAGTTACTTAAAGGGTTGACAGTGGATAGGCAATGGAAAACATTTAAAGATCACATGGATGAACTGCTGAATTTGTTCATCCCTGTTTGGCATAAAAATAAAACAAAAAAGGTGACTCAACCGTGGCTAACAAGGGAAATTAGGGATAGCATAAGATCCAAGGAGACGACATATAATTTGGCCAGAAAAAGCAGCAAACCTGAGGATTGGGAGCAGTTTAGGATTCAGCAAAGGAGGACAAAGGATTAATTAAGAGGAGGAAAATAGATTGAGAGTAATCATGCAGGGAACATAAAAACTGACTGTAAAAGCTTTTATAGATATGTGAAGAGAAAAAGATTGGTGAAGTCAAGCGTAGGTCCCTTGCAGTCAGAATCAAGGGAATGTATATTGGGGAACAAAGAAATGGCTGACCAATTAAATACATACTTTGGTTCTGTCTTCACAAGTGAGGGCACAAGTAACCTCCCAAAGATGTCGGGGAACATAGAGTCTAATGAAAGGGAGGAATTGAATGAAATCAGTATTTGTAGGGAAATGGTGTTAAGGAAATTGACGGGATTGAAGGCCGATAAATCCCCAGGGCCTGATAATCTACACCCTAGGGTACTTAAGGAAGTGGCCCTAGAAATAGTAGATGCATTGCTGGTCATCATCCAAAATTCTATAGACTCTGGAACAGTTCTCATGGATTGGAGGATAGCTAATGTAACCCCACTATTTAAAAAAGATGGTAGAGAGAAAACGGGGAATTATAGATCGGTAAGTCTGACATCGGTAGTGGGGAAAATGCTAGAGTTCATTATAAAAGATGTAATAGCAGAGCACTTGGAAAACAGTGACAGGATCGGACAAAGTCAACATGGATTTACAAAAGGTAAATCATGCTTGACTAACCTGGAATTTTTTGAGGATGTAACTGGTAGAATAGATAAGGGAGAACTAATCGATGTGGTGTATTTGGACTTTCAGAAGGCTTTCGATAAGGTCCCGTGTATTGATTTCTTTGTGGGTTCAATGATGAGACATTTATGAAAGAGAATGAGTTTTAATCTAAAGTCTGTTCAACTCTTTATACAGCATTCAGGAGACACCATTATGCTAGTGATGCATCTAGAACGAAAACGAAACTAAACTAGACTGCCTTGCTTGTCTCGGTCACATGACCTCTGCTGGTCAGGCACAAGCAATCAATACATGCAATCATGCTGGTAGGCATCATAATCGAACAGGCAAATAACATGCTGATATCATTACAGTCCCGCATAAGAGATTAGCATGCAAAGTTAAAGCACACGGGATTGGGGGTAAGGTACTGTCTTGGATAGAGAACTGGTTGGCAGACAGGAAGCAAACAGTTGGAATAAACGGGTCGTTTTCCGAGTGGCAGGCAGTGACTAGTGGGGTACCGCAGGGATCGGTGCTAGGACCCCAGCTATTCACAATATAATTTTGCAGACGACACAAAGCTGGGTGGGCGTGTGTGCTGTGAGGAGGATGCAGAGAAACTCCAGTATGATTTGGACAGGTTGGGTGATTGGGCAGATGCATGGCAAATGCAGTATAATGTGGATAAATGTGAGGTTATCCACTTCGGTGGCAAAAGCAGGAAGACAGATTATTACCTGAACGGCAATAGATTGGGAGAAGGGGAAGTGCAAAGAGACCTGGGTGTTCTTGTGCACCAGTCGCTGAAGATTAGCATGCAGGTGCAGCAGGCGGTTAAGAAGGCAAACGGTATGTTGGCCTTCATAGCGAGAGGATTCGAGTACAGGAGCAAGGATGTCTTGCTGCAGTTGTACAGGGCCTTGGTGAGACCACACCTTGAGTATTGTGTGCAGTTTTGGTCGCCTTATCTGAGGAAGGATGTTCTTGCCATGGAGGGAGTGCAGCGAAGATTCACCAGACTGATACCTGGGATGGCAGGAATGACGTATTAGGAGAGATTGGGTCGATTAGGCTTATATTCGCTAGAGTTTAGAAGAATGAGAGGGGATCTCATTGAAACTTATAAAATTCTAACAGGACTAGACAGACTAGATGCAGGAAGGATGTTCCCGATGGCAGGGGAGTCCAGAACCAGGGGTCACAGTCTAAGGATAAAGGGTAAGCCATTTAGGACTGAGATGAGGAGGAATTTCTTCACCCAGAGAGTGGTGAACCTGTGGAATTCTCTACCACACAAGGCAGTTGAGGCCAATTCATTAAATATATTCAAGAAAGAGTTAGATATATTTCTTAAGGTTAAAGGGATCAAGGGATATGGGGAGAAAGCAGGGACAGGGTACTGAATTTGGATGATCAGCCATGATCTCATTAAACGGCGGAACAGGCTTGAGTGGCCGAATGGCCTACTCCTGCTCCTACCTTCTATGTTTCTATGTTTCTACACCCATCTGGCTGCCACATGCTGCACCCTGACCGGAAAGTGGTGAAAATGAATAGTTTAATATGTGATGTAAGAGTAACAGAACCTTAACAGAAACAGTTACTTAAACTTTCTCTTATGCCTGCCTCTACGAGGTGCAAACCCTGTGGCTTCAGTAGAGGTAGAAGCAGCCCGCTTAGTTCCATGCTGCGACTTCCTCTGGGTTTTGGAGTTTCTGATGGCCCCGCCAGAGTCTGCACCTCCTGCGACGGTGCAGGGGCAGACTTGGCCATCGTGATCCCAAGAGGCATCTGGGGCTCTGACTGAGGGGGAGGCAACAGGGGAGAAGTGTGTGTGCTTTGAGAGGAACGCTCACTTCCATGTCCCCTCTCACTGCCATCCCTCTCATGGGTCACCTGCACTTTCCTGCTAGTAAGGAGCTGGAAAGCACCTTGCTGCACAGCAGTGGAGCCATGAGGACCCAAGTCTACTTTGACATCCCTCCTAGAGAGGTAGTCTATGAGCCTCTGCCATCTATTCTTCATAGATAGCATGTACTCCTGTGAGTCGCGCATTAGCTGTTCCATGCAGATGGCCTTCCTTTCCATGGAAGCACCTACAGTCGCCATCGCCTGCGACACGGTGGTGCTCATGTTGGAGATGGACTCCTCCATTCTCTGAACATTTGCAGGCATCGTGTTCGCAAAACCTGTCAGAGCCTCCTGCACTTCTTCTGCACCTCCAGGGTTTCCCTCTTTCTGGATGGCCCCCAAGGCTCAGCATCTGCATGCAGCTGAGCAGAGCTGGGAGTGTCCTGCGCCCTCTGGCAAGGAGTCTCCAATGCTGCCCCTGTCTCCACCATCTGCCCTTGCTCACTTGTGACACACCAGGTGACGACACTACTCTATCTCGCATTGGACCTACCGAGGTGTGTGTAAAGGCGTTGGTGCTGGGTGCGCTTATGTCTGGTGATGGTGCATCCCCAGAGGCTGGAGGTTCCTGGACAGTGGCGGGTGAGGGGCTGTTGATGGACCTGTGAGAGAGTAAAGAGATGATTTAGAAATGTCATATCAAGAATGGGTAATGATGCCATTATGCACATGATGAACATTCACTGGCTGCTGATATCAGACCCCATATGAGTGACTGCTGTATGCCATTCTGTCACCGGGTTGCTGACTTGTCCCCCTCTCTGTCTCCCACCTCCAGCTGCTCTGCAGCTCCTGAGATTTCCAGAGCAACCTCCTCTGCTGGAGTTAACGTGGCCAATGATGGACGGCCACCTCTGGTTCCCTCCCTCTCCCTTATTGTGGGCTCTCTTCTGCAAGGAGGGAAAGAAGAGATGTTTGAGTGAGAGTGATGGAATGAGTGTAAAGAGGGTGACTATGATGGAGTGGGGTGAAAATGCCAAATGGCCTCATTGTGTGTTGTTAGTTGGTATGATTGCATTTGGATGAGGGTGAATGTGAGGAGTGGCTAGTAAGATGGGGATGTAATAATGTAGATAGAGAGAGAGGGATGAGTGGATGTGCAAGGTATGTTGGTGTGAGTAAGGATGTGCAAGAGTAGGGTTGGGAAGGCAGAGTGATGGGGATGTGATGAGAAGCACAGGATGAATTTGAGTGTGGCTTTGCACTCACCTTTCCTGATCTAATGAGATCATTGAAGCGCTTCCAGCACTGCACCCAGGTCCTTCTGACAACATCCCTGCTGTTGACCTCCTCTGCTATTTGGAGCCAGGCTCCTTTGGTCTGTTGGGGAGGTCTCTTCTGCCCATTGGAAGGGAAGAGGACCTCCCTGCGTGCTCTGACTCCCTCCACAAGCATATGGAGGGAGTCATCTGAGAACCTGGGTGCAGCCCTCTGCCTCTGTGCAGTCATGTGCTCAACGCTTAGCAAGATCCAAATGCCAAAATATAGTGCCTGCACACTCCTAGATGAACCTTCAAATGCAATGTGGCCAAGGCTCCTTTAAACATCCCGGCTGGAAATGTGTCATCAATGATGTCATCAGACCCGTACCATTTAATAAGACCGTGAAACCTGCAAGCCTGCCTCAATAGGCGCCATTAAGGGAAAGTCGCTCTGAGGAGTGGCATGAAATGAAGAACGGGGTCGCGACCCACCATGCCGACCGCCCGCTCCCAACCCGCCCAGATAAAGAAAATTCTGGCCATTGTCTTGTTGGAGACTGCAATCCTCACTTTGATCATTATTGTCCATCACTACTGTGAAAGAAAAACATTAGAAACAAACCCTTATCTCTCTTTGATATTATTCCATAACAAAAGAAAATGTATCTTTAACAGCTTCCTCGATGGTTGAAGGTTAAGTGTATTATTCAGTGTGGGACTGAGTCATGCAAATCTGCAAGAGCCTAGGTTTAATTCCAATCTATGCTGAATTAACGAGCTCAGCCAGTGTGGCAGTCGGAATGCTACAATTCACCTCAGTTTACTAAGGGTAGGGAGGGGAAAAATTAACCAGTGCATTGAATTATTTCATTAAAAAAGGAGAATAATTGCACACAATATATGTTGTATGTATGAACTGAAGATAAATTTTAAATAGAAATCCATGAAATAGCATAATTGACAGACATTTCAAAAATTGTTAGTTTGATATGATTAGTAATAGTGGGCAAAATTAGTGGTTTAAATATACAAAAAGCTTGAACTTACATAGTGCCTTAATAGCCCGGATTTTGTGGTCAGCGACGAAGGAACAGTTATCAGAGATCCTTTTCAGCGTGGCGCCCTCTACAGGGGATCTGTGGCGTGTGTTAGCAGGGCATGCAACAGTGTGTCTCTTCAACCAATCAGATTGAAGAATCCTCACTGAGATACGCAATGTCTACACTCGGAAGTATAAATTAGAATATTTGATTCAATGTAAAATAATGTACGGAAAGCAAAATAAAGTGAGGGAAAGAAAGATGGGATTGAGAGAGAGATAAAAGAGACAGAATGAAAGGGTAACATTTTAAAAACATTTTGGTCTAGAAATTCGGTGGGCTGCGCCACCAGTAGCGCCTAAAGAGGGCACTCAGTGGCTTTAGCGCCACTGGCCACGCCTCCCGCGATATTTAGCTGGGGCACTAATGGCGGCGTTAGCCTGTTGCGCTGCGCCGCCACCGATGACGTCATTGGTGTGCACAGCGCCCCGCTACCGCCCCGATTGCGATATTTGGTAGCGACCGCCTCTGTAGCGCTGCTCGCTAATCGCGCCCGGTTCACGGGGCCTACCTGTGGCGGCAGTGGCGCAAATTAAGGTGGAGGTGCGGGTCGGCCGTTTTTTTCGGCGGCCGCCTGCCAGCACCTCCGTCCCCGGCCTCCTGTTGTCCCCCCGCGGCATTGCCAGCTGTTTTCCGAGAGTCCGGCACTTCTCCTCGGTGCCGGGCTCTTTTGCCGGCACTCGCGATCTCCGATCGTGCTGGTGCAGGCCCCTCCCCCTTAAGAATGGGAGGAAGGCCTGCAGTACCGTAGTGGCGCTGCGGCACGTTGTGCTGCGATATTCAGTTTCAGCGCCCTAAGAGGGACGCGGAGCGCCTCGAGCCTCGCCCTGTGTCCCTCTTGGGGCGCTCAAGCTGAATTTCTGGCGATCGCTGCTGCTCCGAGCGCAGCGCAAAATCTGGCACCAAGGCAAACTTGGCGCCCCGTTTGCGGCTCCTCCCAATTTCTCCCCCTTTAAGTTTAAAAAAAATCTCCAACAATAATTAAATTCTGAAGGAATGAGACTCCATGCTTGTAAAAATTAAATTTTTAGGGCCAGAGAGGTTGTTTTGTAGCAATTAATGCACCAGCCCTCGCTTTTTCTGGTGTGTTTAATGGGTATATAGTGGGTACGTATCTGAACTTCACGCCCTTCATCTATTTTAATGCTGAATCTATCGGCGAAGTACCATTGTAATGAAGCTTGTGGCGGAGCAATGCAAATCGGACAGCAGCTTCCAGATTTCCACGTTTAGCTGCGCATGTGCAGATCCCGGATGCTGCCGTCTGATTTAATCCATAATAACGGTGCGTGCTGATAGCCTCACCATTATTGCTTATTGCTATCATAAAACCCAGGCCATTATGTTTCTTAGGATCATTTCAATGCACGACACACAATGAATTATTTTGAAGTGCAGCAACTATTGGGTATGTAGGCAAATAACAATTAGATAATAAAGAAACAGCTTTTCTGTTTCAGTGGGTTGAGAGCGAAATGTTGGCTGGAAAACTCCCTACTCTTTTTCAAATCGTGCCATCATGTCTTTAACCCAAACTGTAGTGTATGTACCTTTTAAGAGAGAACTACTTTTACAGCTCCTGTATACTGTAGTACCGGCAGTGACCACACCTGTATATAAGCCTTGAGCATGCCTCTGTAACCCCAGTCTTGCGACTACCCTACTCCAGTAAATACCTGTTGATTGTTAAGTTACAGCATCCGTGTGGTTATTGAAAAACATCATACTCTCAGAATCACGGATCTAACAGTGGCGACGAGTGTCGATTCGAATCTACCTGCAACTCTGCATTTCCCTTTGAGGATTCGCTCCGGGAGGGCGGTGGAAGAAAGTCGAGGCCAGAAACACGGGCGTCGACCACGAGCAACCGCCCAGTTGTCCGGCAGAGAGTGAACATCGCAGGGGAGGCTGTGGAGGGCTGGGCTTGGTTCCCCAGCCATGACGATCAGCAACAGACTGACGACAGGTACAGCGCAGACCCTTCCCGGACAGCGGCGGCTGGAGCCGACCGCCGGCAGAGAAAAAGCCGAGCAGCATCGACGGGGTAAGATAGAGGGTGAAGCGCACAGGGCGCAGCCGGGGGTTGAAAACCGAGCGGCGTCGCGGAAAAACAAAACGGAGAGAGAGAGGGTAAAGCAGCAGCCGGGTTCAGGACCGAGCGGCGGAAACGGGAAAGGCGCACAGAAGAAAAAAACGCGCACAGCACAGCCAGGGCTCAAGGGCTGAACAGTGTCCGTGGGGAGAAGAAGGGAGAGCGCGGGAGACGCCATTGAGCCGTGGAGAAGAAGGAAGAGCGCGGGAGACGCCATTTTTAGAAGCCGCAGCGGAGAAGAAGGGCAAGCGCGGGAAGAAAGGAAAGCGTGGGAGACGCGATTTTGTGCCAGCGGAGAAGAAGGGAGAGCGCGGGAGACGCCATTTTTGACAGTTAAATCACACCCAGGGATGCCGAAGAGTGGCAGTATCTCTACGTTCGACAATGAAGTCGAAGATTGGGCGACATATGTGGAACGTATTGAGGTGTACTGCAGGGCGAATGAAGTGCCAGATGCTAGGAAAGCACTGGTTTTGTTAAATTCCATGGGTGCAAAAACTTATGGGTTACTGCGAAACCTAATAACCCCAGAGAAGCCTGTGAATAAGAATTTCGAAAGCATAGTAGAAATCCGACAGGACCACTTAAACCCCACACCGCTGCTGATAGCAGAACGATTTAAGTTCCATAAAAGGAACCAACACAAAGACGAAAGCAATGCTGAGTACTTAACGGAACTGCGCAAGCTATCGAAACACTGCCAGTTTGGAGTGGGACTAGCAGATACGTTAAGGGACAAGTTTGTGTGTGGGCTTCAAAGTGAAGGAACCCAGAAACGGCTTCTATCAGAAAAGGATCTTACGCTGGACAAGGCTTTCAGTATGGCAGTATCACACGAAGCAGCCGCAAGGGGTGCTGCAGAGATACAACGGAGACCGCAAGAATATGGCACCAATGAAATGTCCTATGGAGCAGGGAAGTGTTATCGCTGCGGCAGAACAACACACGACCAGAAGGATTGTTGGTTCAAGGACCAAGTGTGCAGACAGTGTGGAAAAACAGGACACATAGCAAGAGTCTGCAGGTCTGGGAAGAAAACCAACAGCAAGAAATCTCCACAGGAGAAGTACAAAAAGGTACACAAGGTGATGGACAGTCATTGAGACGAACAGAAAAGCGACACAGACTCCGGAAGCAAGGAGCTGGGTTGTCTGAAACTACATAAGGTAACCAAAATGGAGGATCACCAGACTATCTGGGTCACACTCAAGATAGACGGAGTCCAAGTGAAAATGGAATTGGACACAGGATCAGCCCTAACAGTCATAAACCAAAGGGACTACAAGCGGCTATTTTCACATATACCCTTGAAAGCTACAGAGATTGTCTTGAAGACGTATACGGGGCAAAAAGTCTACCCCAAAGGAAAAATAAGGGTGAAAGTGATATACAAAGGCCAGGAAATACCTAAAATGGACTTCTATGTATTGCCAGATGGAGGACCACCACTGCTAGGACATGAATGGATCCGGAAGATACAATTAGATTGGCATTCCACACAGGCACTGAAGATTGAGGCCAAAAAGGATGACGACATCACACCTGGACGACTGTCAAAAATGCTAACTGAAGCAAAAGAAGTGTTCCAGGAGGGACTCGGAACACTAAAAGGCATAACAGCAACGATTAAAATAGAGGAAAATGCAAGCCCAAAGTTTCTTAAGGCCAGACCAGTGCCTTATGCGATCAGACCAGCCGTCGAAGCAGAGCTGGAAGGGTTGGAACATTCAGGAGTACTGTCCAAAGTGGACTGGAGCGAGTGGGCTACACCCATCATTCCTGTAATGAAGAGGTCGTTGAGTAATACGCCTGGGGAACCAAAGAAGGTCCGCATCTGTGGGGATTTTAAGGTGACAGTGAACCCAGTCCTTCACACGGTACAATATCCGCTTCCACGAATTGAGGATATTTTCGCCTCGCTATCTGGAGGTAAACGCTTCGCCAAAATTGATCTAGCCCAGGCGTACTTGCAAATGGAGGTAGAAGAAGCCTCGAAACAATACCTCACGATCAACACTCATAAAAGGTCTCTATCAATACAACCGGCTGGTGTTCGGGGTAGCATCGGCTCCGGCTATTTGGCAAAGGGCGATGGATCAAGGCCTGCAAGGGATTCCAGGGACCCAGTGTTATTTGGACGACATCCTGGTCACGGGCGACAATGACAGTGATTACCTCGCCAACTTGGAGAAGGTGCTCACCAGATTAAAGGAATATGGGCTATGATCTAATCGCCACAAGTGCGAGTTTTTCCAGAAGCAGATCTCGTATTGTGGCCACGTCATCGATGAAGAGGGGTTACATAAGTCCCCTGAAAAGATTCAGGCAGTAGTCAAGGCTCCAGCACCGGAAAATGTGTCACAACTGAGGTCGTTCCTCGGGCTGGTGAACTACTACCATAAGTTCTTACCAAATTTGTCCACGGTATTACACCCACTGAACACCCTACTGCAAACAGGGGTACCATGGAAGTGGAATGACGAACGTAGACGAGCTTTCCAGAAGTGTAAAGAATTGATCACATCAAAAGAAGTGTTGGCCCATTTCAACCCAGCACTACCAATTCGTTTGGCATGTGATGCATCACCCTATGGTATTGGAGCGGTGCTGTCGCACAAATTCCCAGATGGGTTGGAGAGGCCAGTAGCCTTTGCGTCTCGGTCACTAACCTCAGCCGAGCGCAACTACGCCCAGATTGACAGGGAGGCCCTCAGCCTAGTATGGGGGGTAAAAAAATTCAACCACTATCTGCATGGGCAGAAGTTCACCTTGCTGACTGACCACCAACCACTTGTCTCCATCTTTAATCCTAAGAAGGGCGTTCCAGTGATGACTGCACAACGGTTACAAAGATGGTCCCTGTTTCTAGGGGCAAATCAATATGAAATAGAATATAAAGGCATGAAACAGCATGGAAACGCTGATGGGCTATCATGCCTGCCACTGCCTACTGTGGAGGAAGTACCAGCAGTGGACCCTATTGAGATATTTTATTCGTCAATAATTGAACGATTGCCAGTAACGAACGCGGATATAGAGAAGGAGACCCGCAATGATCCGACACTGTCTCGGGCATATGATTTGATGGTGAGGGGATGGTGAACACATGGCGACCCACTGTTGCCAGCATTCTCCTCCAGAAGAGAACAGCTGTCAGTATGCCAGGGGACAGTGATGTGTGGATCCCGAGTGGTGATTCCACCCAAGTTAAGGGAGAGAGTGCTAAATGAGCTTCATGAAGGTCATCTGGGAGGGGTGAAAATGAAAAGCCTTGCTAGGGCTTGTGTGGTGGCCGGGGATCAATCAACAAATCGAGGACCTAACCAAGAGCTGCTCAGGATGCCAGAAGGTCCAAAATGCACCACCACATGCCCCTCTACACCCATGGGAGTGGCCCTCCTCTCCATGGCAACAGGTGCATATTGATTTTGCTGATCCATTCATGGACTCAATGTTCTTAACAGCAGTGGATGCTCACTCGAAATGGCCTGAGGTGATAAAAATGTCCTCAACCACTACAGAGAAAACGATTGCAGTCCTACGGACCATATTTGCCAGGAACGGCTTGCCAGAACAGATTTGCTCTGATAATGGACCACAGTTTGTGTCCGAAGAGTTTCGAAAATTTATGAGAAGGAATGGGGCAAGGCATTACACATCCGCCCCGTATCATCCAGCCACAAATGGATTGGCTGAGAGGTTCGTACAAACCTTTAAAAAGGCAGTAAGGGCCATGTGCGACGATGAAATTCCACTACAGCATAAGGTGGACAATTTCCTGTTAGCCTACAGAAATGCGACACATGCAGTCACCAACCAGACCCCGGCCATGATGTTCTTTAACCGAAGGTTGAGATCTCATCTGGATTTGCTCAGACCAAATGTGCGAAGAAATGTTGAGGATAAACAATTCCAGCACATCAAGGAGAAGCCGACAAGGAGCTTCAATGTAGGACAACCAGTCTTGGCCCGTGACTACTGAACAGAGAAATGGCAACCCGGAACGATATGCACAAGGCAGGGGCCATTAATGTACACAGTGGATGTCGGGGAGAACATTGTGAGACGCCACGTCGATCAGATCTTAGCGTCACAGGAACGAGTCAACCCCATGTCTCGAGTACCTGGGGATGAACCCGACATACCGGTAGCATCTACCTCAGAACCAGTAGCAGTGGAAACCGATGAACTAACCGACGAAAAGGGGCCAGAATCGCCTCCGCACCAAGAACAAGAACCTCAGGAAAGGCGCTATCCCGAAAGGATCAGGAAGCTGCCCCAAAGACTGAATCTATAAATGGACTATTGTTGTTTAATGTACATGTTAAAGTGTTAATTGTTATTTGAATATTATGGGTACTGCTAATCTAAAAGGGGAGGAATTGTAGTGTATGTACATTTAAGAGAGAACTACTTTTACAGCTCCTGTATACTGTAGTCCCGGCAGTGACCACACCTGTATATAAGCCTTGAGCATGCCTCTGTACCCCCAGTCTTGAGACTACCCTACTCCAGTAAACACCTGTTGATTGTTAAGTTACAGCATCCGTGTGGTTATTGAAAAACATCATCCTCTCAGAATCACGGATCTAACACAAACCACTGGAACTGGCAGACAGGACCTCGGTTTAACATCCGAAAAACACCACCCTCTAACAATGCAGCATTCTCTTAGTATTGCACTGTTGAGTTAGCCTCGATTATTTTCGAAAGTTTTGGTGTGAACCCATAACACTTCTGACTCTGAGGTGAGCTTGCTATCATGTGGGCCAAACTATTACACAGATGTCTGTGTGTGTTTGTGTATGTAACTATCACAGAAATCACAGAAACCCCACAGTGCAGATGGAGGCCATTTCGGCCCATCGAGCCTGCACCGACACATATCCCACCCGATCCCCGTAACCCCTGCACCAACATATATCCCACCCTATCCCCGTAACTCCACGTATTTAATCCCCCTATTTAATCCCCCTAACACTAAGGGTCAATTTATCATAGCCAATCAACCTAACCCGCACATCTTTGGACAGTGGGAGGAAACCGGAGCACCCGGAGAAAACCCACGCAAACACGGGCAGCACGGTGGCATAGTGGTTAGCACTGTTGCCTCACAGCGCCAGGGACCCGGGTTCAAATCCGGCCTCGGGTGACTGTCTGTGTGGAGTTTGCACATTCTCCCCGTGTTTGCGTGGGTTTCCTCCGGGTGCTCCGGTTTCCTCCCACAGTCCAAAGATGTGCGGGTTAGGTTGATTGGCTATGATAAATTGACCCTTAGTGTTAGGGGGATTAAATACGTGGGGTTACGGGGATAGGGTGGGATATGTGTTGGTGTAGGGGTTACAGGGATCGGGTGGGATATGTGTCGGTGCAGGCTCGATGGGCCGAAATGGCCTCTATCTTGCACTGTGGGGTTTCTGTGATTTCTGTGATTTCTGTGAATGTGCAAACTCCACACAGACAGTCACCCGAGGCCGGATTCGAACCCGGGTCCCTGGCGCTGTGAGGCAACAGTGCTAACCACTATGCCACCGTGCTATCTTCTAGCTATATGACTAGAGTAAAATGCCAGCGTATAAATTAAAAATGATTTATTACTAGTTACAGATTCATTATTGTTACCTTCTTAAATATTGTACAGAAATATTCTCTTGCTAAGATACAAGATCACCACAGAGGAGATGTGTTATACTTGTAACCACAACTTTAGCAGATGCAAGATTTCCTGAGTCATGGAGCCACAAAGTGAAACATATTAGTTGTTTTCCAAGTGTTGAAAGAAAAATAATGTCTGCCATGATCTATACTTGATTGTTATAGCCAATAAAAGAATTTGTATTTGATGCCCTCCCGAATGGACAATAGTCATGGGGCAAGTTTTAATGTCTTTACCCTCTCGATAGTAGCAATAAGATAACTGAAGTAACTACTTTGTAGTATTTTCATCATACTTTTTATTTCTCGCTGAAGAAATTTAAATTTAGTAGAAGCCCTGGGAGAAGACACTAGCCCTTCACCTCTGGAACTGGATTAAATTCAGCTCTGGCTGATGGGATGAAAGCCTCCTCTGTCTGCGAGCTGTATGGGTCCTATGTGAAATGAATATTGAATCTAATTCTATAAAACTGACCACAGTTCAGAACTAAATGTTAGCTTTGCCTCTGAGTCAGAAGGTCATGGGTTTAAGCCTCACTTGAGCACATAATCTAGGTTGACACTTCAGTGCAGTATTGAGGTGTCTTTCAGATGAGACATTAAACCCATGGCATTATTCAAAGAAGAGCAGGGGAGTTCTCCTGGTGTCATGGCCAATATTTAGCACTCGACCAACACCATCAAAAACAGTTCATTTCATCACCACTGATGTTAGAAATGTGAAATGTTATATTGATGCAGTAAGGGACGCTCTTCTTAGGTTGGGACTTAGGTACATTGTTGAGGCAGAGTAGAGAAAGCTTTACTCTACTTCAAACTGTGCTGTCCCTGATCTGGGAGTGCTTGATGTTGGCACTGGGAACTGTTTTTATCCTTAGCAATATAATTGCTCATCTTAATGAACTCTCAATGTTCATACAAATAGTGCCATTAGAAAACATTAAAATGGAGATCAATTATTATAATACAGTACCCAGCTGAGAATGTATTATAAGGATGTAACACATCGATAAGTAATTGAGCAGAATAAAGGTGGATGAAATTTCCTACAGAAGGATGTAGGAAATAACTGTGTAACACGTTCTCCACAAATAACAATGAAATAGCTACAGATAAAGTTGATGAAGACCTAGGGGCATTAATAGTCACAACTCTCACATTTTGAATCAGTGCAGAGCAACAATCAACCAAGCCAATAGAATGTTGTTTTCTATTGTTTTGGCTGAAGTCAGAGATCAAACTGTCTAGTGCTCTGGTCAAACACCATCTTGAGTGCTGTGTCCAATTCTGGTCACCATGACACAAGTGAGCCATTCGCATATTGGAGGCAGTGCAGAGAATGTAACCCCACTACTTAAGAAAGGAGGGAGAGAGAAAACAGGAAACTACAGACCAGTTAGCCTGACATCAGTAGTAGGGAAAATGCTAGAATCTATTATTAAGGACGTGGTAACAGGGCACTTAGAAAATAATAATAGGGTTGGGCAGAGTCAACATGGATTTATGACAGGGAAATTGTGTTTGACAAATCTGTTAGAGTTTTTTGAGGTTGTAACTAGCAGAATAGATAAGGGGGAACCTAGTAATATATTAGCATAGATTGAGGATTGGTTAACAGACAGAAAACAGAGAGTAGGAATAAACGGGTCATTTTCAGGTTGGCAGGCTGCAACTAGTGGGGTACCGCAAGGATCAGTGCTTAGGCCTCAGCTATTCACAATCTACATCAATGATTTGGGTGAGAGGACCAAATGTAATATATCCAAGTTTGCTGATGATACAAAGCTGGGTGGGAATGTAAGGAGGATGCAAGAAGGCTTTAAGGGGATATAGACAAGCTACGTGAGTGGGCAAGAACATGACAAATGGAATATAATGTGGAGAAATGTGACATTATCCATTTGGGTAGGAAAAATAGAAAAGCAGAGTATTTTCTAAATGGTGAGAGATTGGGAAATGTTGGTGTTCAGATGGACCTGAGTGTCCTTTTACACGAATCGCTGAAAGTTAACATGCAGGTACAGCAAGCAATTAGGAAAGCAAATGGTATGTTGGCCTTTATTGTAAGAGGATTTGAATATAAGAGTAAAGATGTCTTACTGCAATTAAAAAGGGCCCTGGTGAGACCACACCTGGAGTGTACTAATGTGTACAGTTTTGGTCTCCTTACCTAAGGAAGGATATACTTGCCATAGAGGGACTGCAACAAAGGTTCTCCAGACTGATTCCTGGGATGGGGGGATTGTCCTATGAAGAGAGATTGAGTAGACTAGGCCTATAATCTCTAGAGTTTAGAAGAATGAGAGGTGATCTCATTGAAACATACAAAATTCTTGCAGGACTTGACAGGGTAGATGCAGGGAGGATGTTTCCCGGTGCTGGGGAACCTAGAACCAGGGGTCACAGTCTCAGAATAAGTAGTCGGCCATTTAGGACTGAGATGAGGAGAAATTTCTTCACTCAGAGGGTGGTGAATCTTTGGAATTCTCATCCCCAGAGGGCTGTGGAGGCTCAGTCATTGAGTATATTCAAGACAGAGATCGATAGATTTTTGAATATTAAGGGAATCAAGGGATTTGGGGCTAGTGCAAGAAAGTGGAGATGAGGTAGAAGATCAGCCATGATCTTATTGAATGGCGGAGCAGGCTCGAAGGGCCAAATGGCTTACTCCTGCTCCTATTTCTTATGTTCTTATGTTCTGAGAAGAGTTATGAGGCTGATCACTAGTCTTAAAGGTCTGAGTTATGAGGAAAGCCTGGAGAAACTTGGGCTTCGAAACCTTGAAAGGAAGCGCCTGAGAGCTCATTCTATATAGATACATAAGATAGTAAATGGCATGGAAAAGGTAAATCCAGAAAATTAAATTGTGAAAATAGGACAAAGGGCCGCAGGTTCAAACCAGTAAAAGGTAAATTTAGGCCGTTTTTCTTCATACATAGAATGGACTCCTAGATAGATTAGTGGAAGCAAAGAGTCTTGCAATCATTTAATAACCAATTGGATGCTTGAATGGGGGGACTTTAGGTTTATTCTGGATGAATGAACTAAGAGGGGCAGAATATCCTTCCTTAACTGTAATTATCTTGTGATCTTGTCAGTGCTGGAGATAATGGCCCAGATTTTGCGATAGGAATAACAGTGAGGCTATCAGCATTCACTGTTATTGTGGAGTAAATAGGACAGTAACTTCTAGTTAAATGCTGAAATCCAGAAGTTTCTGTCTGATTTGCCCTCCAGAAGCTTCGCTACACCAGTACCTCGCCAACACACTTGGCATTAAAACACATGAAGAGCGTGAAGTTGTTGTACATACTCACTAGTTACCCACTAAACACACCAGAAGTTAGGGCTGCTGCATTCAGGTGTAAGTGAATTTTTAATGGTATGATAAGCCTTAAGTACTACAAGACAACCCCTCTGGCCCGGAAAATTTAATTTTACAAGTGTGGTGTCTCATTCCTTCAGAATTTAATTATTGTTGGAGATTTGAAAAAATTAAAACTTAAAACAATTTTTTTTCTTTTTCTTACTGTCTCTTTTATCTCTCTTAATACCACCTTTCTTTCCCTCTTTATTTTGCTTTCTGTACATGATTTTACATTGAATTAAATATTTTAATTAACACTTCCTGGTTGAGACACTGCGACTGGAATTTTGCCAGTCCTCAGAGTTTGGGATTGGAGGCGGGACCGCTGTCAAAATCGCAAAGATTGACAGTGGGCAGGAAACCTGCTGTCAACCCGCCTCCAATCAATCTTCCCAAATGTCAGGTCCCTGATTTGCGTGTGGACCCGATACCTAGCGGCGGGAAGAGGATTATAGCCACTTACCTGGCTGTTAACAGGTACTTGATACTTGTTAACAGGCTCTTTTTCAATTTTGCTGCTTCTGCCTCGGGTTCCCCGACATCCGGACACCACGCCAGGTAAGTGTGGCGTGTTGTGAGTCTGCTGCAATGTTTGTGCATTGATGACAGCTGCAGAAGTGGTGTGAAGGATTCAATGGTGCACTGGTGAGTTTCAGAGGTAAGAAAATGTTGGGAAAATCATTTTTAATGCATATACACTTTTTTGTAGGTAACAAGTTTTGAATTGGCTGTCTAGTCCCACCTCATTGGGAGAACCTCTCACCAGTGACAGATCGCTTCTGTAACCTCACCTGCAGCTGCCATCTGATCTAGCCTATGGAGGGAGTCATTGGAGAGCTTGGGTGCAAGAGCTTACTGTAGTGTATGTACCCGTTTACCTTTAAGGGAACTATAGAATGTAACCGTTCGCCTTTAAGAGCACTACTTTAGGTGTGGCACTAATTGTTGGCTCATGTATACTGTAATACCGATAGTGACCACACCAGTATATAAGGGTTGTGATACGTTAACTAGGGCAGATTCGCCCGAACCTCTGAATAGTAAAGACCTGTTTTATTTGTTAATCTTGGAGTCTGTGTATTATTTGCAATACAACCCACAGACTTTACAATGGCGACGAGGCCGATCGTACCCTGCGGCAACAGTAGTTCCTAAGCAACTAAGGAGCGTCGAAGTGAGGCACCCGCCCTCGTCGTTCTGCTGGGTGAAAACTCGAGGCTGCAGCGATAGCAAAGAGGAAGACTTTGGCATTGAAAACTTCCATCTGCAACAGGCACTGACGGTCCCTTCTGCCACAGTGAGGAGCGAGCCGATCGACAAGAGAGGCAAGGCTGCCACGGACTGTGAGTAAGGGAACAGTAAAAGAAAATAAGGAAGGAGTAAACCAGAGGATAAGGGCGGTACACTCGACCACGGTCGAGGGGGAAAGGAGCCAGACAAAGTCGGGTCCAGAGGCGCTGAGACCGGCAGCAGGCCGGGTGAGACAGAGCCGAGAAATCGGGAATTGGCCGAGAGCCAGTTCAGAGGCTGTAACTGTCCGCCGTCATCGGGGGTACCCGGAGCCGGTTGCCTGCCGCGGGAAGGAGAGCACTGAAGCCGACGCGCGGGCTGGGGATCTGAAAGCCAGCGGAGAGCGCTGAAGCCGACGCGCGGGCTGGGGGTCTGAAAGCCAGCGGAGAGCGCTGAAGCCGACGCACAGGCTGGGGACCGGTAGCCAGCGGCCGTCGCCCGCGGGGGAAAGTGTACCCCTCCCGCCAGGGGAAGAAGCGGGAAACCGCCATTGCCGTGGGCGGGGAGAACAGAAAAGCGCGGGGAAAACCGCCATTAAAGTGGGCGGGGAGAGTCGAGAAGCGCGGGAAAGCCGCCATTTTTCGCGGGAAAACCGCCGGGGAAGAAGACAGAAGCGGGAAACCGCCATCTTAGAAAAAGAATAAGAATTTACAGAAATACTGGTGTTGTTCTCAAGAAGAGAGGAAAAATAATAATAAGTAAAGAAATACTGGTGTTGTACTCGAGAAGAGAAGAAGATGCCTAAGCGAGGAAATATTAATGATTTTGATGTTGAGATAGAGGACTGGGCCACGTATGTGGAACGCATAGAAATATATTGCAAAGCCAACGAAATTGAGGATGACGACAAGGCAATAACTTTGTTAAATTCGATGGGAGCAAAAACATACGGGCTCTTGAAACATCTAATAGCACCAGTTAAACCAGTGGACCAGACCTTCGAAGAGATCGTAGCAGTGCTGAAGGATCACTTGAACCCCACACCGTTGATGCTGGCTGAACGATTTAAATTTTACGCAAGAACCCAGAGGAAAGATGAAAGCAATGCGGAATACTTAGTCGAACTGCGTAAGCTAGCGAAATACTGCCAGTTTGGAGGGAATTTGACAGAGGCGCTGCGGGACAAGTTCGTATGCGGCTTGGCCAAAGAAGGAACGCAGAAGCGACTTCTGGAAGAAAACGACCTCACACTGGACAGGGCTGTCCTCATAGCTTCATCGCACGAAGCTGCAGCGAAAGGAACGGCAGCAATGCAGCTAAAGGCGGCGGCACTCGGGGTGGACCAAATTATTGCAAGCACTTCCAAATGCTACCGTTGTGGAAAGACAACGCACGACCAGAATCAGTGCTGGTTTAAGAACCAAGAGTGCAGGAAATGTGGCAAACTGGGTCACATCGCGAAGGTATGCAGGTCCGGAAAGAAGACCAACAAGCAAAGGAAGCCACCACCACAAGAAAAGTACAACAAGGTGCATCAGGTGGCTGAAAAGAGTTCAGACGAACAAAATTCAGACTCAGACCCAAACAGCCAGTAGCTGGATAGTCTGAGAATCCACAATGTGGGTAAAGTAACTGATCTACAGACGATCTGGGTCACACTAAAAATAGCTGGAGTCCAAGTACGAATGGAGCTGGACACGGGATCAGCTGTATCAGTCATCAACCAAAAGGACTACCACCGGCTATTCTCTCACATACCCTTAAGAAATACTAAATTCGTATTACAGACATACGCGGGGCATAATGTATACCCCATGGGAAAAATACGAGTCAAAGTGAGAGATAGGGGCAAAGAACACCCACGAATGAATCTGTACGTATTACCTGAGGGAGGACCACCACTCCTAGGGCGGGAGTGGATGCAGAAAATAAACATAGAATGGCACTACCTAAAAGCCATAGGGAAGGAGGACTCGGTGCAAGCTATCAGCTCAGATTCTGAAATGGATGATGATAAGGCCAAGTCGAAAACGAAGACAGGCAGAAGGACTTATGGTACCAAGAAGAATAAAGCTGCAGAGCAGAACCCCAGGTTGACAGAGAATTCTGAGCCTGTTCAAGCAAAGGATTCATCCATGATGGAAGAACACCGAGCTCGGACGCAAACTTATGTCAAAGTACGACAACAATTAGAACAGTTGAGTGATCGTCTCGTACAGGAGATGAAAAATATGGAAAAGTTCTGGGACACCGAATGGGGGAACCTGGAAAGACTACAGAGACAGCTAGCTCAAGCAGAGAGCGACCATAGAGCCATCATGGCCAAATACCAATCACATTCCCCTGATGCTGTTCAGGAACTAGAATATTTACAGAATGAACCAAAGGAAGAGGAATCTTCAGGGAGCCAGGATTTTATTCCAGTTCTTCTTTACGACTCCTTACAAGCAGAGTGTGAGAAGTTGAAAGAACAGTATGAACAGGCCCAGGCTACAATTCAGAAGGGGGTTAACTCGGCAGCCTCCGAGAAGCTAGTTTCAGTCGAAGCATATGAACAACTAAAGGTTGAACATGAGCAAGAAGTCCAAAGGCTGCAGGAAATTCTTGATGAGCTCAAGGCCAAGACAGACTCATCGATAGAAGCTCCATCCATAGATGAGCAATTAGAGGTGAAAATCATGGCAGAGCATGAAAGACAGGATGTCCAAGAACTTATAAAAACATTGAAGGACACCCAAGACAAATATGAGGCGGCAATGTCTGAGGTTCAACAACTTGAAGAACAGATTCAACTGGGAATCCTTGCAGTGGAAGAACAGGACACTGTAAGAATGGTCCCTGAACATGAACTAGAGAGCATCAGGGCGCAACTTTTCCGAGCGCTGAAAGCCAAAGTTCAAGAGGAACGTAAGGTGGAAGTATTGGAGAAAGAGGTGGATGAAATGGAGAAGACTCTGATCCACCGTGTTCCCAGGGAAGAGTTAACGGTCGGCCAACTCCTTCATATGCTGAAGGACAAGACTCTACAAGGGGAACAATCTGAACACGAGCTTCAATCTTCAGGGGGAACGAGTTCGGAGCTCTCAAAAGTCACGGAGATAGCTGAGGTGGCAACACAAATTTTACAAGGATGCCAAAAGTACGTTGAATCACGTCAAGGTGAATGCATGAAGAAGGCTTTTCAAGAAAGATGTTTAGGGAAGGAACCACCGTCAGCTAACGTCCAGACGGGTGAGGAGGAAGAAGAAGTCTCTCTCGCTGGCCTAACTCAGGATGAACCTGAATATTACCATGACCTGTTGAGTGACACTGAATATTATGAGGATGTGGTCTGCCCAGCTTGTGATGAAAACTCTCAAAGTGCTGAAATCCGGATGAAGCACTTAAGGTCTAAGGAACATAGAGAGTTGGTGGCGCTACAGATGGCAGCCGAGAAAGGAGCTCCGAGAGTTTCAAAAAGGCAGAAAAGAAAAAGAAGAAGCCGGAGATAATAACTGTTTAAAATATTATTACTTCTACTACCTCAGTCCGAACACTACGAAAGGTGCTAAATTTGTAAAAAAAATCCAGGGACATTATCAAGGCAGCCAGTGGGTTGTATAAGTCCACACTGCTGGTTCAACAGGACGAAAGTACAAGCTGTTAAAAAGGCTATGGAGGAGTCACGTTTACCAGGTGAACCGGCTACACCAAAAAGATGCTGTCTGGGACGAATTAATACCAGAGACTGAATTTATGAACTGTTCCCACAGAGACTGAACCTGTAAACTGTTTCCACTGAGAGTATGTTTGTAAACTGTTATATGACGTTGACTCCATCGAGAGTATATCTGTAAATTGTTATATGACGTTGACTCCATCGAGAGTATATCTGCAAACTGTTTATATAAAGTTGAAGATTGTATGTTTAACGGGATTCTGTAAGTAAAAAGCTAAAAAGGGAGGATTGTAGTGTATGTACCCGTTTACCTTTAAGGGAACTATAGAATGTAACCGTTCGCCTTTAAGAGCACTACTTTAGGTGTGGCACTATTTGTTGGCTCATGTATACTGTAATACCGATAGTGACCACACCAGTATATAAGGGTTGTGATACGTTAACTAGGGCAGATTCGCCCGAACCTCTGAATAGTAAAGACCTGTTTTATTTGTTAATCTTGGAGTCTGTGTATTATTTGCAATACAACCCACAGACTTTACACTTACCTGTGAACAGTCATTGTCAGTGTTTGCAGCACCTCAATGCTGTCAAACACTGAGAAATGAGCTGTTAAAAAAAAGTGTGTGGTCCCTTTAAGAAAACCAGCAGATGACGCGTCATCAAATGATGACATCTGACCGTCTTCATCTTAATTGGCCGGCAAGCCCGCAGGGCGGGCTTAACAAGGCCAATCGAGGTAAAATCACGTTCGTGGGCCGGATGCAGTTGGGGGCGGGACTGGAACCCGGAAACCAGCTGACCCGCTCCCAAGCCGCATCCATTTGCAAAATCACGGCCTGCGTGTCTCAGTGAGGATTCTCCAATCTGATTGGTTGAAGAGATACGCTGCTCCTTGCCCTAACATACGCCACAGATCCCTTGTAGAGGGTATCATGCTTAAAAGGATCTCTAGTAACTATAAGTTGCGTGTCAAAAGCCCACGAAAAGTCTGTGGGCAGCTGTAAGTGTAATGAACAGCGAGCGCCATTCCTTCACTGCTGACCGCAAAATCCGGGCCATAGTTACCTACTGTGAGGTGACAATTGCGTGATCCTGAGATGCATGTTAAAGCCTTTCTGTTAAAGTACTGCTGTGTTTTAAACTATTCAATATAATACAAACCAGACTTGCACATAACGTTGCTATCTTTCTGGTCTCAGCAGTTTGGGTTTTTTGAGTGGGCTGTCTGGAAATTTTCAAACTGTAAGGTAGACTGATTATTTTTCAATAAAGCCCCTAAGTTCTTTTTGCTTTTGCTTCTTTATCTTACGATGTGGAGACATTAGTCATCTTTAGTTTTAGTGAGTTTTCAACAGTATCAATGCAAACATCGAAACTCAACCCATGATTCCAGGCTGCCATATTCCTGGCCACTGTCTGGTTTTGGAGTTCACAAATGGTGCCAATCAGGCTGGCATTTAAAATTTTGGTGCGGGTACAAGGGTTGCTGATTTAACTGAGGAATTTAGTGGTGAGTAGGATTGATTAGAGAATTCCTATTATCTCTGCTCACTCTCTCCGGTTATCTTAATTTAGCAAAATAGAGGTGCTTCCTGCCAACACAGCGTGCTCAAACTGAATGGATTGACAGGATTAACTCAATAGTCACTCTCTTCAGTTGTGATTAGTAGGGCAGGCGATTTGGAGGATGTGACATATCCTGCAAATTTCTACATTTATCACATGTAGTGTGATTTACTTCCTGAGCAGCACAGTTTTGCATATAAACTTCCATGGGCAATGGATTGGATCTGAGCAGTAACAAATCGTTTGCCATGAGGATTAGGGATTCCGATTGCTGGTTAGTGTAACCCACTAATAAAACAATACTGTACACGCCAACCATCGGTGTTTCACACTGGCAGTCAGCATTTGCAAAATTGTCTCAGGATTTGCTGACAAAAATCAATGCTTCCAGCAATGTCTGGCCCCACTTCTGGCATTGCCCCAGAATGCTCTACAGCTCTGTTCTGCGCATGAGCACTCTGGAGCGGATGTACATGTGTCATCACATAGGTACCATGCTGACTTGGCATGTAAGGAGCCTCTAAATAAATACATCTTTTGAATTCCTTGATTTGACATTGTCAAAAATATGTTGAAACTGTTGGCACCTCTTTTACATATAACTCTATTAGGCAGCAGAGTTAGAGACCCCCAAATTACTGGCTGGGGGGGTGGGGTCCACTCCACTTGCGCAAATACAACACAGCAGAACCCCCATCCCCTATAGTCCATGGCTGGAGACTCCATCCCAAATTACGGGACGGGGATTACATGGCTGGATGGGCTGCCAGCAGTTGTAAGGGAGCATCAGTGGTGACTGACTGTTGCTCCACCTGAGTTCACTGGCAGAGCTAAAGGGAAAAAAAATCTTTTTTGAAGTCTTCCTTTCAGGTTCCATCCCATATTCCAACCCCCCAGGCTGAAATAGAGTTTCCTGCTGTTTTCAACCCCTAGGAATTTTTGGGACCAAAGTTTTAATTTAATACTTATTCTGTTTCTGCTAAGGGTCTTCTTCTTTCGTATGGTAGTAGCAAATCAAATCAAATGTCAATATCTAAGTCCGATATCCAGGCCAAAGTGTAACAGTGTGGATATCTTTTAGGCTGCCTGTGAATTTCCTCTGAGGGCAGTGCACAATGATGTACTCCAGAGTCTGATTAGGAACTCCACAGTCGCATGATGGGGATGCTTTAATCTTCCATCTAAGAAGAAGGTGGCAGCATCTACCATGACCAGTTCTGAGGCGGTTGATGGTTGTCCACTGTTTGCGAGGAAGGTTTGATCCTTCAGGTTGTACTGTGGGGTCCTCTAAAAGGAATCCATTCCGTATGTCAAAGTTCTTCCAAGCATTTCGCCATCAGTCATCAAGGCTGAGCAGAGACCGCTGAAGGGCTTCGGCGACGGTCCAAAATAGCCTTCTAGATTTGAGACGGGTTGATGGTAGGTTGTTCAAGTCGGCCTGGATTGGCATGTCTTTGCTGGTGTAGTGGTTGTATTCCCTGGAGACTGTATATTCGTAGGTGTGGTGGTGCGATGTTTGCAAGCACGGGCAGCCAAGGTGTTGGTGTCGATAAAAGCATACCGGTGATAATCCTCATAGTAGAATTCAGCTGGATATCAATGGATTTGACATGCAGACTTGATAGCCATGCGGAGAGCAGTACTCCGCTGTAGAGTACACCAGGGCGAGTGCTGCCATACGGAGGGTTTGAGCGTCTGCTCCCCATGTGGATCCGGCGAGTTTCTGGATCAAGTTGACCCTGCTCTTTAGTTTTTTCCCAAAGTTCTGGAGATGTTGTCTATACGACAGGATGTGATTGAGCATGACTCCTAAATAGGAGGTTTTTTTGGCATGGTTTACCTCTATGCCGCAAATGGAGACTTTCAAAGCTTGGTTTGCTTGATGGGTGTTGAGGTGGAATGTCGAGGCGATGGTCTTCTGCGGGTTTGGCCGAAGTCACCATCGGCGGAAGTAGGCCTCCATCCTCTGTAAATTACTGGTCAGGGTCTCTTCGGTGATGGACAGATTCATGTTTTGCGTGGCCAAGGCAATATCATCAGCGTATACGAACTTGTGGGACTCTGTTTCGGGCAGGTCACTGGTGTAAATGTTGAATAACATGGGTGTCGGGACAGAACCCTGTGGAAGTCCGTTGTTCAAAGTCCTGTATCTGCTCTTCTGGGTGCCAGTGTACACACGGAAGCATCGGTTGCTAAGCTTGGAGTTGAGAAGATGGATCGTTTTTCTGCAGGGTAAAATGGTGGAGAGCTGGAAAAGCAGTCCATGCTTCCATACTGTGTAATACCCCACTGACGGGCCCATGAGTGTTACGTCGGTCTTGAACTGGTGCTGGAAGCCTGCTTCGATGTGCGTTGTTAAAGCTACCACTTGGCTGCAGCAACGGTTAGGGGTTTAAAGCCACTGCAGAAAAGAGGAATTGTATAGTTATTTGCCTTCTCTGTGTGTTTGTTTTTTCCCCTCCTCACCCTTTACCCAGACTTTGCATTTTTCTGGTTGAAATGTTACAAAGGTAAGTTTTTCAAAGGCTTCTAGTAATGGCGTGTTGTAATTACTAACACCTAGGGGAACATGAGTGAACTGAATTCACTTACCTGTCAGCTTTACAACCCTCTCGCTAGGAACGTGTTCCTGTTTGGAGCCTGCTCCCAGTTACGATCAGTAAGATAATATGCATGTCCACCCACAGAATGGGTACCTCAATACCATTAGTGCAGAGCCTGGGGGAGTCACAGATACACACATGGTCCTAACACCAATTGGTCTCAAAACATACAGGGGAAAAAGTCCGGTACTAGATGGAGAGTGAAGATAGTATAATGTGGGTCCAGTTATGGAAATACTTGCTCTACCATTAATAAAGTAAGTACATCACCAATTGTTATGCATTTTCTTCATTAATGTACAGCATATTGAGACATCTTCAAGTGTATAAAGAGCCCTATAGAATTAAAGCCTGCCACGTTATTTATATCAATGTTATTTTTACATTAAGGATATTATTACATGCCTATTTCAAAAATTCAATGTTAAAAGCAACCCTGTAGCCCATTATTATGTGTAGTTGTGATATATGTCTACATACAGATCTGCTTTCACTATGTATGGTACAAAAATCAAGTTAATTGTAGCCTGTAACAGCTACTTTATTTTAATATTTATAATACTGTATCTGCAATCTTTCCAGGATAAATTAATTTTGACTTCAAAAGCAAAATTACAATAGACTCCAAAATGCTGAAAAATGCATCAAATAAATGTACAAAAAAAAATTTCCCAGAGGGGCATACCCCAAAGTTCCCTGCTAGGAAATACATCTTGTGCCTTCAGTGCCCACATACACCTTCAGAAACTTCTCGGAAATTTCTAAATCTGAAAGTGCAAAAATGCACTTTTGTATACTTTTGTTTTTCCCTGCAATACGAGTAATAAACTAGTAGGTATGTCGGTAGCTTAATTTGCCACAAACGCACCTCCCACTAATTGTTTTCACTTGTCAAAGGCAAGGCCCTGGGATTTTGATTTTCAAGGAAAAATGAACCAAATTGCATTTTGTGCTCCCGAAAACATGGGTAAAAGACCTTCGTATCCTGCACAATAGAAACAGAATTCAACTTATTCAGCCACAGAAAAGCAACACTTTGGTCGTAGAGCTGGCCTAGAAATTTTACAGGCGCAAAATGCCACCTAAATGTCCAGTATGGCGGGTGCCACACGCGCGCTCATTCTACACCGGAAGTTCGCCACCCGCCATATTGGATCGGGCGGCTCTGTAGGTACCAATGGCACATGCCGGACGTATGTTAAATGCTGATTCAAATATTTAACTAAGGGTCCAACGCTTGTTGAAGGACCCTTGTGTGATATTGCTGTACCCCAGCACCGAACTTGCAACGTGATAAACTCGCTCAGGAACTCGTGGTGCTAATGGGCAGGAAAGATCCAGCAGCAAGGCTATTTAAAGGGTTCATCCACTACGTAGTGGTGCTTTGCCCTTTTACGCTTCAGGGCATTTTTGGCCTGTTTTCTGATCTATAAAGGTTCATTCTGACTCCTGAGAAGAAGTATTTGCTGGTGGTGGACTGTTTTTGTCTGCCTTCAAAACAGTTTTACTGCAGTCATGGGTGGTCTGGTAGGGCTGCCTTTGGGGCTGGAGGATGAGGGGAGCAGCTAAGGAGACAGGAGACGGTAGAAGCAGCTGGGATAAGAGGGATGAGGAGGAGGGCACTGTGCAGACCAGACCCACAGCGGGTCTTCAGGAAGCACTTGTCCTACCTGAACTTCTCTGAGGAGCAATGTCTCAGGCGCCTTCGTTTCAATCACCGAGCTATGTCACCTGCTGCAACCACAACTCAAGCCTTGAACCAAGGAATGGATAGCAATGCCTGTGGCTGTCAAGGTCACTATGGCCCTTAGCTTAATTTTTCCATGGGGGAGAGTGTGCGCAGGTGGGCCCATCCTCTTCCGGTGGTAGACTCCTGTCTCAAGTTGTGTGTGAGCTTCTCCTGTAAGAAAGAAGGGACTGTGTTAGTGAGGTCCTTGCGAGGTATTTAGAACATGTGTCTGTCATAGTCAAATAGTTGGTATACAGTGTGTAAGATGTGAGGTGTTGGGAAATGAGGGTTGAACTAGTAGTGATTGTGTGAGTATGAGGAAAAGGAGGTGGAGTGTAGTGTGGTGCAGTGATTGTAGGATAGTGACGGGGGACGGGAGTATTGTGAGTATTGAGGATGGACGTGATGGAGGTGTGAGCAGAGAGTAAGAGATCAGCATTCTTACCTCACCAGCATTGTCAAGGTAATTGAACTTCTTTGGGCATTGTCCTGGTAGCTAAGCTGCTGGCATTGACCTCCTCTGCAACCTCTTCCCACTGACAGCAGAGGTGTTGGCTGGAGAGCTTTCTGTCCCCTGGGGGAACAGGATCTCCCTCCTCCTGTCCACCGCCTGGACCAGGGCCTCCAACATGGCATTGGAGAACCTGGGTACCCTGTCTTGACCGCTGCCAGCCACCTTCTTGAATCTGTGCCGTTTCCCTGCTGTCTGAAGCCAGAGTGCACCTCCCCGTTAAGAGGTGCTGGCTGTAGTTTAAGTGGAGCCAGAGACACCTGAGTTCCTGCACCACTGCCCGAAACTGGCTATACGCCTGAATCATTATAATGAGGCCCCAGCATGAATCTAACATGTTGCTTTGGACCACGTTAACAGGTGCGTGCCCGCTTTCAGGTGAGATCAAATTTCTAGGCCATTGTTTTTGAGATGTCTGCTGTTTGTTAGTTTTTGCTAGTGTTCGAGCTTGCAGTACCGGGATGGGAATTCTCAAAAAAGGTCTGTGAAAAATCCTCTTGAAAGAAACCAGAAACCCCAAATCCTCCTTCAGCCAGTTGCAAACATGTCTTTTCAAATCAAGTTCTATGCTCCTTTACGAGATTCTCAGTTTCCTGTATATTTGAATATTAATAAAGTAATACATTAAAAGACTTGTAAAATGTAGTAATTCTGAATTGTAACTGTAAAACTGATTAATTGTCAGTATTTTAACATTCCAGGCAAAAACAGCATAAAACTGCAATACCATTTTATTTAGAACCCTCTTATCTGCATCGATTCTCAATTCAAAATTGAGAGCAATAGTTTTTAAACTCTTACCCCCTCCAAAATAAAAATTGTTCTTGCTAAAAATATGAAAAGGTAAAATCTCAGCCAAAAACAAACAGTCAAAATGGGAGAACTAGAAACCCAATGCCCTACCTACTCATTTAAAAATAACACGCCAATTCATAATTATGTCAAAAGGCTGTGTTTGTGTGTCAAGTTAGGGTAACCACCTTTGCACGTAAAAAGGCAGTCTGATCGTACACTAAAAGGGAAAAACTGCAAATGCTGGAAATCTGAAGTTGAAACAGAAAATGGTGGAAGTAAACAGATCAGTCAGCACTTGCACTTCGGCAGAAACCCCGGAAAATGGTAGAATGGGTGCCAATCTTCACTCGAAGTTATGGTGGGAGGTCAGCAGAACCCTGCAGAAATTACTGCCGTCAATCTTTAGTCTGATTGTACATGTGCTCAATGAAGGACCAAGTCACATATGCAGACAGCCTACTTATGCAATGATGAACCTTGGACGGGAGCAGACAACTGCTTACTATAACGAGTTTGAATTTGAAATCCTCTGCACATGCATGATGGATTATGCCCCTACATGAGCATACCACTTTCCTTTTTATCACTTACTTTCTGCCTGTAATTACCAGACTTTAATGTCTGGTTTTAAAGAGCGACCATTACCACACAGCTCACCTGAAAACCAGAGAGTCAAATTAAGATAGGTAGTCACCTTATATTAAATATGCAACTTATAATTAGCTGAGATCATTTAAACTCAGAAATGTATGTCATTAAATAGTCTATATTCTCTGATAGAATAATAGAAAAAAATGCGATTTTGAAATTCTATGACATTATATTAAGGGGGTTTTACTGAACTGCAAAGTAGGAGTCTATCCTGCAAAACACCAAAGTGGTTCCTAATACTTGTAAGGAATTAAATACATTATTGGAGCCCTCAGCCAGGGTAGCAAATTCTGTTGAATTTCCTGTCAGCACTCGCTTGCTAGACTTGCATATGAAAAATGGCTACTTGTGTATCGGTGTTATTATACCCAAACAAGGAATTAACATCTTCAGGAGAGGAGGAGGGAAAATAGGTGGAAAAGGAGAGGAGAAAAATAATAGCCAGAGCCTACAATGTGAAATTGTAACCTATTGCTGGTGAAGCCACTCTCCCTACTGTTGTCTTGTGATGCTTCATTAAATCATTGTCGATTTGAACAGTTATATCAGTGACCAGGGAAGAATGCTAATAACACTCTGTACCATTAATTAGTTGAGTAGTGACTGTTGCTTGGTAATGGGGCCCCTGAAGTATTGGAAGCAAAGCTGCAGTTTTATGTTTTCTTCACTAATGTTTATACAGTTTTTATTTTTGACAGTGGTTTATTAATAACTGTTAAATGTTTTACTACAATATTTTCCTGGATATGGTCAATCCAATTTCTTGTCCTGCTCAATCTTTAACTGAGGTTCAAAATCCCCTATTCAGTCTATCACCAAGACTGTACTTCCACCCTTGAAATATCACCTATCTCCATCCCTTATGTCACCCTACTGCTGCTAAATCCCGTATTCATGCCTTTGTCATTTCAGACTTAACTTTTCCAACAGCTTCTTCGCTGGCATCCCAAACTCCATCCTCCAGAAACTCCAACTCATCCAGAACTCCACCATCTACATATGAACCTGCACAAAGTCCCACTCGCAATTCCAGTTCTTGCTGACCTAGACTGGTTTCATTATCTCTGTGCGCATCAACTTCCAAATCGTCACTGTCATCTACAAATTCCCCCATGGCCTCACTCCTTCTTACATCTGCAATCTCCTCAAGCCCTAACCTTCATGCCTGGACCCTTTGCTAATTCTACAGTGTCTTCCTTTTTCCCTTCACTCTAACGTCAGATACAGAACCTTCAGCCATCTTGTCCCTATGCTCTGGAACTGTCTCTGTCTCCACCTTACTAGATTTCTCTCCACCTTCAAAAACTCCTTAAAACCTCTCCTGATTCCCTCCTACATGTGCTTGAGCCTGACCATCAACTGTGAAGCACCTTGGGATATTTTATTAAAGGTACTATGTAAATTTATGTTGTTTTTGGTGGTAGTGATCTTTGGTAATAAAGCAGGTGTATTAGATGTGTGTGTTTGGAGGGAAGAAATAAAGATATTTAGGAACAAGAAAAGGCCGTTAGGTCCAACAAGCCTGACCCATTCGCAGAGCAGCCCCATCTTTCACCAGATCCCTCAATCGTGCTGTGATAAAAGTGAAACATTTTTTATCTAGCTATGAACCGATTCCTTTAATTCAGTCACAGTGCATAGTGGCCTGGGCTTTCTGCTCAGCCGTTGTGGCAGCAGAAGTGAGGTGGGCGGGCATTTTCACATACACTCGAGGTCTCTTCCTGATCCTGTCTGTACTTCCAGCCCCAGGGAGTTAAGATGTGCCTATGAGTAGTGTAACTAAGGAAGTCAGAATATCTAGAGTGAGAAGGGCAGAAGGGACCAAAATCATAACAACAGCTTTCTCCAGAGATGCATCTAATTGTCTCTCAAACCTATTTCTGCTGCCTACTTCAAAGTCCTTCCCGAGTAGCTTATTCAACAAATGATAACTTGGGACCTTCTGTTCTGTACAACATAGTGCTACAGTAAGAAAGGTGAGTTCTGGTGAAGGGTACACACCCAAAATTACATATCCTGCTTTTATTTTACATGGTACTGACTAGCCTGATACGTATTTTCAGTATTTGCTGTTTTTTGTTTCTTTTATATAATTGATTATAATCTTCAGTATGTAAATTAAGTATTAATCTTTCTTGTACAAACATTATGCTCATTGCTTATATATGGCTAAGTGTCATCGAAAATAAAATTTGCAAAAACATGAGTGAAGAAAACATTGAATGAAAAGGCCCTGCCTCATTTCCCTTCTTGCTCCTAATTTCCAAATTTGAACTGATCCACACAAGGAATAACTTACTTAGATCAATTTCATCAACTTCCTTCATATTCTTGAAAATTACAGTCACTTCTTTTCCAAGGAAAACAAGTTCAATTTTGTCGAGAAGAAAAATGTCATTTTTTTCCGGCTGATAGACAGCGCACTTTGTGGAGTTTCTCTGGACTTTGAATGATTGTACCTTAGACTCCTGGATCTGAAGAAGGAACTAGTCACCAGTGACGTTGTGGCTATTATCTTCATGATTACATTAGGCAAAAATGTAAACACTGAGGTTAAAATTATTCAAGATTTCTCTTGTTTTGATTAAAATAACTAAGATCAGCTGACTTAGTGCAGACCAACAATTGGACCTCGGACTTCTGGGTCTTTCTGGTTCAACAACACATGGGCCACCACTTTTACATACTGACTATTATAACTATTAAACAATATGATATAAAAGAACCAAAATGGTTCAGCATTAGGTCATTCAGACCAGCACGTCTCCGGGTCTGTGCTGAGTTAACTGATCTCATCTGAGGCAGTAGTCGGGGCACTACAGTCAGAACCTCGGCAGCGTTGGGCACTTTGGGGTGAGAGATATGATAAGGCGCTAGTTCTTTCTGAAGGAGGGAAAAACATCAGGTAGGGCTCCTACTCCCATTTGCTGGGTAATTACAGGTCCAACTTAGCTGTGATGCCATGCAGAATTGAATAGCTTACACAACTGTCAGGTTCACACGTGAGGAATGGACTCTTAACTGGCATACCAGAGTCAATCCACTCAGAGCAGAAAGAGAAAGGAAGAAAGTTCGAAAAAATAATTTGATATAATACAACTGAATGTAAACACTGCCACTAGCACTACACTAATAATTATACATTTACCTTCAAATTTGTTTCATGGCTGGTTATATTCATTTTTGAGCACACTCTTGGCCAACTCCAATTCTTCTGCAGTTAATTCATTAAATATCTATGTAATGAGTTTTATTCTGAGTAAGGGAAACCTTTAGACCTTCTATGCAGCAACATGAGAAATGAATTAGACAGTATCCTAATGTTCTGTGAGTACTCTTTGAATGTTGTTTGATATTGTTTTGAGTCAAAGATATTAACTAGAATTGAAAAATATTCAGAACATTTTGAAATAACTTGTAAAGCAGAACATACTTTTGTACAGATGGTGCACAACGCTGAGATCATGCAGCAGCTGTGTTGCAGTCTTAGTAATTAGCTTAGTAGAACAGCCATCAGTAATTCTAGATGGGCTGATCTGAAGCTTGCTACTCAAATTCTGTTACAGTCCCTGCAAAGATGATTTCTTCCCCATAGATCCTTCTTCAACCTCTACAGTGGGGCAGTGGAGGGAGAAGAGAAGACTTGGGCCATCCAGCCAACCCAAGGCTGTCCGATTAAAACTGTAAAGTCTGTGGGTGGTATTGCAAATAATACACAGACTCCAAGATTAACAAATAAAACAGGTCTTTACTATTCAGAGGTTCGGGCGAATCTGCCCTAGTTAACGTATCACAACCCTTATATACTGGTGTGGTCACTATCGGTATTACAGTATACATGAGCCAACAAATAGTGCCACACCTAAAGTAGTGCTCTTAAAGGCGAACGGTTACATTCTATAGTTCCCTTAAAGGTAAACGGGTACATACACTACAATCCTCCCTTTTTAGCTTTTTACTTACAGAATCCCGTTAAACATACAATCTTCAACTTTATATAAACAGTTTGCAGATATACTCTCGATGGAGTCAACGTCATATAACAATTTACAGATATACTCTCGATGGAGTCAACGTCATATAACAGTTTACAAACATACTCTCAGTGGAAACAGTTTACAGGTTCAGTCTCTGTGGGAACAGTTCATAAATTCAGTCTCTGGTATTAATTCGTCCCAGACAGCATCTTTTTGGTGTAGCCGGTTCACCTGGTAAACGTGACTCCTCCATAGCCTTTTTAACAGCTTGTACTTTCGTCCTGTTGAACCAGCAGTGCGGACTTATACAACCCACTGGCTGTCTTGATAATGTCCCCGGATTTTTTTTACAAATTTAGCACCTTTCGTAATGTTCGGACTGAGGTAGTAGAAGTAATAATATTTTAAACAGTTATTATCTCCGGCTTCTTCTTTTTCTTTTCTGCCTTTTTGAAACTCTCGAAGCTCCTTTCTCGGCGGCCAGCTGTAGCGCCACCAACTCTCTATGTTCCTTAGACCTTAAGTGCTTCATCCGCATTTCAGCACTTTGGGAGTTTTCATCACACTTTGGGCAGACCACCTCCTCGTAATATTCAGTGTCACTCAACAGGTCATGGTCACATTCGGGGTCATCCTGAGTTAGTCCATCGAGAGGCCCTTCTACTTCTTCCTTACCCAACTGGACGCTAGCCGACTGCTGTTCCTTCTCTATCTCTCTTTCTTTAAAAGACTTCCTCATGCGTTCATATTCATTCCACTCCTCCAGGGTTGTCTGCCATTCCTTCACTACTGACCTCAATACCTCCCCTTCCATCGAGGATTGAGTTATCAGGTGATTTAATCCTTCTATCGCAGCAGCTGTTTCCACATCCAGACATCTCTCCTGAAGAGACTTCTTCATGTGTTCAGCTTCCTCCAGCTTTTTCTGCTCCAAACCCCTCTCCTTTGACGATTTAAGCTCATGTTCAGGGTCCATTCTTACGATCTCTGTGTTTCTTACAGTTCCCTTTTCTTCCACTGAAAAGATTCCCAGTTGAATCTGTTCTTCAAGTCGTTGGACCTCGGCCATTGCCGCTTCATATTTATTTTGTGTTTCCTTTAATAATTTAACGAGTTCTTGGACATCCTGTATTCCCTGTTCTGTTATGTCTTCCACCACTAATTTTTCCTCTATGGATTGAATCCCTAACGATGAGTCAGCCTTGGCCTGGAGCTCATCAAACATCTCCTGCAGTCTTTGTAATTCTTGCTCCTGTTCAGACTTTTGTTGTTCATATGCTTCCAGTAAAACTAGCTTTTCGGAGGTTGCCAAGTTAACCCCTTCCAGGATTGTAGTCTGAGCCTGTTCATACTGTTCTTTCAACTCGTTACACTCTGCTTGCAACAAGTCGTAGAGATGAACTGGAATACCATCCTGACTTCCTGAAGATTCCTCTTCCTTTGGATCGTTCTGTGCATATTCTAGTTCCTGAACAGCCTCAGGGAAATGTGATTGGTACTTGGCCACGATGGCTCTATGGTCGCTCTCTGCTTGAGCTAGCTGTCTCTGTTGTCTTTCCAGGGTCTCCCATTCGGTGTCCCAGAACTTTTTCATCTTTTCCATCTCTTGTACGAGACAGGCACTCAACTGTTCTAATTGTCGTTGTACTTTGACATAAGTTTGGGACCGAGCTCGGTGTTCTTCCGTCGTGGATGAATCCTTAGCTTGAGCAGGCTCAGAATTCTCTGTCAACCTGGGGTTCTGCTCTACAGCTTGATTTTGCTTGGTAACATGGGCCTGCCTGCCTGTCTTCGTTTCCTTTCCCCTCATCAGCAATTCCCTTTTTGCCTTGTCTTCCATGTTTACATTGGTCGTCACGTCATCCATTTCAGAATCTGAGCTGATAGCTTGCACCGAGTCCTCCTTCCCTATGGCTTTTAGGTAGTGCCATTCTATGTTTATTTTCTGCATCCACTCCCGCCCTAGGAGTGGTGGTCCTCCCTCAGGTAATACGTACAGATTCATTCGTGGGTGTTCTTTGCCCCTATCTCTCACTTTGACTCGTATTTTTCCCATGGGGTATACATTATGCCCCGTGTATGTCTGTAATACGAATTTAGTATTTCTTAAGGGTATGTGAGAGAATAGCCGGTGGTAGTCCTTTTGGTTGATGACTGATACAGCTGATCCCGTGTCCAGCTCCATTCGTACTTGGACTCCAGCTATTTTTAGTGTGACCCAGATCGTCTGTAGATCAGTTACTTTACCCACATTGTGGATTCTCAGACTATCCAGCTCCTGGCTGTTTGGGTCTGAGTCTGAATTTTGTTCGTCTGAACTCTTTTCAGCCACCTGATGCACCTTGTACTTTTCTTGTGGTGGTGGCTTCCTTTGCTTGTTGGTCTTCTTTCCGGACCTGCATACCTTCGCGATGTGACCCAGTTTGTCACATTTCCTGCACTCTTGGTTCTTAAACCAGCACTGATTCTGGTCGTGCGTTGTCTTTCCACAACGGTAGCATTTGGAAGTGCTTGCAGTAATTTGGTCCACCCCGAGTGCCGCCGCCTTTAGCTGCATTTCCGCCGTTCCTTTCGCTGCAGCTTCGTGCGATGAAGCTATGAGGACAGCCCTGTCCAGTGTGAGGTCGTTTTCTTCCAGAAGTCGCTTCTGCGTTCCTTCTTTGGCCAAGCCGCATACGAACTTGTCCCGCAGCGCCTCTGTCAAATTCCCTCCAAACTGGCAGTATTTCGCTAGCTTACGCAGTTCGACTAAGTATTCCGCATTGCTTTCATCTTTCCTCTGGGTTCTTGTGTAAAATTTAAATCGTTCAGCCAGCATCAACGGTGTGGGGTTCAAGTGATCCTTCAGCACTGCTACGATCTCTTCGAAGGTCTGATCCACTGGTTTAACTGGTGCTATTAGATGTTTCAAGAGCCCGTATGTTTTTGCTCCCATCGAATTTAACAAAGTTATTGCCTTGTCGTCATCCTCAATTTCGTTGGCTTTGCAATATATTTCTATGCGTTCCACATACGTGGTCCAGTCCTCTATCTCAACATCAAAATCATTAATATTTCCTCGCTTAGGCATCTTCTTCTCTTCTCGAGAACAACACCAGTATTTCTTTACTTATTATTATTTTTCCTCTCTTCTTGAGAACAACACCAGTATTTCTTTACTTATTATTATTTTTCCTCTCTTCTTGAGCACAACACCAGTATTTCTGTAAATTCTTATTATTTTTCTAAGATGGTGGTTTCCCGCTTCTGTCTTCTTCCCCGGCGGTTTTCCCGCGAAAAATGGCGGCTTTCCCGCGCTTCTCGGCTCTCCCCGCCCACTTTAATGGCGGTTTTCCCCGTGCTTTTCTGTTCTCCCCGCCCACGGCAATGGCGGTTTCCCGCTTCTTCCCCTGGCGGGAGGGGTACACTTTCCCCCGCGGGCGACGGCCGCTGGCTACCGGTCCCCAGCCTGTGCGTCGGCTTCAGCGCTCTCTGCTGGCTTTCAGACCCCCCAGCCCGCGCGTCGGCTTCAGCGCTCTCCGCTGGTTTTCAGATCCCCAGCCCGCGCGTCAGCTTCAGCGCTCTCCGCTGGCTTTCAGATCCCCAGCCCGCGCGTTGGCTTCAGCGCTCTCCTTCCCGCGGCAGGCAACCGGCTCCGGGTACCCCCGATGACGGCGGACAGTTACAGCCTCTGAACTGGCTCTCGGCCAATTCCCGATTTCTCGGCTCTGTCTCACCCGGCCTGCTCCCGGTCTCAGCGCCTCTGGACCCGACTTTGTCTGGCTCCTTTCCCCCTCGACCGTGGTCGAGTGTACCGCCCTTATCCTCTGGTTTTACTCCTTCCTTATTTTCTTTTACTGTTCCCTTACTCACAGTCCGTGGCAGCCTTGCCTCTCTTGTCGATCGGCTCGCTCCTCACTGTGGCAGAAGGGACCATCAGTGCCTGTTGCAGATGGAAGTTTTCAATGCCAAAATCTTCCTCTTTGCTATCGCTGCAGCCTCGAGTTTTCACCCAGCAGAACGACGAGGGCGGGTGCCTCACTTCGACGCTCCTTAGTTGCTTAGGAACTACTGTTGCCGCAGGGTACGATCGGCCTCGTCGCCATTGTAAAGTCTGTGGGTGGTATTGCAAATAATACACAGACTCCAAGATTAACAAATAAAACAGGTCTTTACTATTCAGAGGTTCGGGCAAATCTGCCCTAGTTAACGTATCACAACCCTTATATACTGGTGTGGTCACTATCGGTATTACAGTATACATGAGCCAACAAATAGTGCCACACCTAAAGTAGTGCTCTTAAAGGCGAACGGTTACATTCTATAGTTCCCTTAAAGGTAAACGGGTACATACACTACAAAAACAGTCACCAGCAATGGATCTCTTATTAGTTTCTGAGCACCATTGTGGACTGGGGGATTTCACTTTATCTGTGTACCTTGCTAATGGGCTAATTAACACCTTCATGGAAGATTTCCTTTGTGCACTACATCCAATTAAATCATAAGCACATTAATGAAGAACATGTTTATGATTTTGATATACATACTGCATAGATGAAATATTTCCCTTTTTTCAATGGCAGTTCCTCATTAATAGAACGGAGATTCATTTTTAAACATATCTACTATTTTGAAATGCTTTATTCCTTACAATCTGAACATTTCCTTCCCTCTCAAACCACAGAAACAGCAAAAATTTGAGGTGAAGAAGATTGGGTGGGTGTAGACAAATCTAGTTTTCAAACTAAGAGGAGTGAGTGGGTGCAGAGACTGCAGTAATGCTGAGTTGAAGAAATAACAGAAACGATTGTGAGCAAAGCTGTTAATGAGAGTAAGAAATGAGAGGTGACAAAACTAGACAGAGCTAGGGAGGGGGCAATGGGAGAGCAAGTGCTGGTACTAAGATGACATAAAGAGTGAGACAGCTTGTACTGGGAATAATAGAAATGTAGAGGTTCAGGCAGATATCAAGTTTAGGACTTGGTAAATCATGAAGTACAGGCTGGATGTACCAAGAGTCAGATTTAGACATTTATACAGGGAATTTCTTTTAAAGTGGGGCAAGTAAATATATGGAAAGTATCAACAGGGTTCTGCATGGCTTGTGACAAGTAAATTGATGTATCACTGACTATGGTCTATGGTCAATCAGAGAGTTACAACGTACATTTAATGGTTTCATTAGCGCAACAGATTTTTAACTTTATTTTTCATTGCTTATCCCTAGTTACCCTGATAGGTGGTAGCTTTCTTCTTGAGTAACAATTGTTTGTACTTTGATTGGCTTTCTGGGCCACTTCTGAGGGCATTAAAAGTCAACCACCTACTGTGGACTGGAGTGAGATGTAAGCTAGACTGGGCAGGGGTATCAGGCTTCCTCCCCTGGCTGACCTAGTTGGGATGTTTTGATCACTTTTTTTGGTGTCAACCTACAAATTGGCAGATTTATTGAATTTAGCTCCATAACTTGCTATGGTGGGATTTGAACTCACAACCTTTGGCTTGCTTGTCCACTACCATAATGACTACACCACTGTACCTGAGCAATGCTGTATGTCCGAAGCACTGATTGTGTTGTGTATGCACATGGCTGTGTAAGCATAAACATGAGGGATAGAAACAATTGTTTGTTCAGGGTGCATATATTGGCCCAGAAATTCGGGTCGGGGGCTTCCCGCGGGTGCAAGCCCCCGACCTGCACTTACCTTGCGCGCCGGCAGTTGAGCTCTGGGCTCCTGTGGAATTCCGCTCCGGGGCCTGGCCCAGTTGCCGGCGCGCTGTGCTTGCGTGTCCCAGGGGCGTAGTTAGTGCGATGCGTCCCCTGGGATCACGTGAGCCATGGGCAGCCAATCGGAGGAGGGAAAAGCCCATTCATAAGATTGACAGGAAGACCTGTCTAAACTTATGAATACTCCGGCCCCAAAATAGTAGTAAACCTTCAAATAAATGTTTAAAAATCATCACACTTTTTAAATAAACTATAAATTACATTAAATAACTATTTTAAACAATAATTAAAATTTTTGAAAAAAATAATTTTATAAAAAAACGGGGCTAAAAATAAACTTACCTTGCTTTAAAGTATTTGAAAATAATAAACCTGTGGAAAATTTTTTTAAATTTTAATTAATTGACCACTTAACTTTTAAAATGCAGACCTTACGCCTGGTTTTTACATTTCTAAAATCTAAAGACTTACCCTCACGGAAAAACCTGTAAAAAAAACGTAAGTTCAAAGCGCACGCGCAGACACCCGCGCGCACGCGTTCGACCTCTGAACCCCTTCGTTCAGAGGAACGGAAGTGCCGGTTTCCCACGCATGCGCAGTGCATCCAAGAAACCGGCACTTCCATCGGGTCCACGCGTGAGTACCCCGTGCGTGCTCACGCGTTGGGACCCGAATTTCTGGGCCATTGTGTAGATAACAATGTTTATACATCAGAAAGTCTTCATCCCTTCATTGCTTGCACTGTAAGAGTTATGATACAGTACTTCTGCATTTTATGCAGTTGAGAAATGCTCAGTGGTACCATTCATTAATTGGCACTCAAGCAACTGCACTAAATGTGTAGGCAGAACACATAATACAGGAATACAAGTATAATCTGTGAGCTATCTTCAGATACAATGCTATAGCGTTGGCTACGGCCTGCAGATACTTTCAGAATGTTGTACGTACACTGCATTAGCATTAGCGTAGGCGAAACCATACTAGATGGCCGCGATTTCCCCTACCTGGGTGGGGTGAAGGTGGAAGATGGCGGCAGCGGGTGATGAACCCGCTCCTGTGACGATCCCGGCCAAAAATAAGATCTTACCATTAAGGGCCTTGTTAGGCCCGCCCTGCACGGATCCCGTTCCAATTAATGGGAGTGGGTCTGGTGACATCACCGGATGACGCGCTTCTTGCCGGTATATTTAAAGGGGTCATGGCTCCGTTTGCTGACAGTTGGATTTTCTTTGGTGAAGCTTGTGTTCGTGAGTGGAGATCTGTACCATGACGTCTGAAAGGCAGAGATCTGCGCCTTGGTTCAATGATGAGTCCCTCCAGCATCTTGTTGAGGGAGTGAGGGCACGTAGGGAAGTATTTTGCCCTGCGGATGGCAGGAAGAGGCCTCTCCAACAGACTAAATCAGCGTGGCTTAATATAGCCGAAGAGATAGCAGTGAATTCAGTAGTGCGTCGCACCTGGGTACAGTGCAGGAAAAGGTTTAATGATCTTCTAAGATCAGGAAAAGTAAGTATAAACCTACACTTACCTTGATGATGCTGTGCCTGTCATCACATCCCCACCACTGTGCATTGCCAACCATCCTCCTGCACAAAGTTACTCAGTCCAAGATCCCTTAGACCTTCATCCATCCATCTCTCTCTATTTATATTAAAGGTCCCCATCTTAATTTCCACCCCTCGCACTCAGCATCATCGTTATGCAATGAAAGCAAGTAACAGCACAAAAGGAGGCAACTTGGTATCGCCAAGCCACTCCATCAAATTCTCCCTGTGAAGCTGTATGCCATTCCATTAATGACGGTCATTCCATCAGTCTCTTTAAACCTTTTCTTCCTTGCCTCCTTGCAGGAAAAGATTGCCCACAATAAGAGGGAGAGGGAGAGAACGGGAGGAGGCCCTCACTCCATCTTTCATTTGTCAAATGCGGAGGAGGCAGCATTCGATATTGCTGGTGTGGTGGAGGTTCCAGAAATGGGGGACGGAGAGAGGGGCTCAATAGAACCTGGTGACAGAATTACATCTGTCACTCATATGGGGTGTTATGTGATCAGAAAATTAATGGCGATGATGTGTATAATGGTATGTGTCTGCACTTAAGATGTCATGGCCTAGAAATTCAGTTGTTAGCGCCAGCCGCTAGCGCCTTAGGAGGAGGAGAAGTGGGGCGTTAAGCGGCTAGCGCCCGGGCGCGGCGCGATCTGCGCCTCTCGCGAACTTCACTCAAGATTTCGCGGCGGCGCTAAACTGCAACGCCCGCTCAGCTACGCGCGCAGATCGTGACGTCATTTCATGGTGCAACGCCCTTGGTGCGCCCCGAACTGGAACTTCAGTGGCGCCGCCCTTCTTTGCGCCTGGCGCCCCCAGCGACTGGTAGAGGGGAACGGTTCCCAGTCGCTGCGGGGCGCGGGGGGCGCTATTTAAAGGGGACTCCTCCTGCATTATAAGTGGCAGCCATTTTGTGTCAATCCTGTGTGAGAGACGGATATTTGGAGAGAGACAAAGGCAGAGAGCTTTCTGCTTTGACTCAGTGCTCGCACAGGTACTTCTGGCTTCAGGCCAGAGCTTTGCAGTTGGATTTAACTTTCAGTGCCATAGCCTTGAGTTGCCACATATAATGGGGGCTGCAATGGGTGGAAACATTGGCATTCTGCATTGCATTCAAAGGGATCAGAGACGCCGTGAGAGAGTGCCAGTCATGGCCAGACGGAGAAGGGCCAACGGGCGTCGGCACAGGAGGCCTTACCCACCCAGGGTATACCGCCAGCAGTTCTCATATCTGAACATGTCTGAGGAGCAGTGTGTTCGGAGGCTGCGATTCAGAAGGGAGGTGGTCACTGAGATCTGCCACCTGCTTCGCAGAGATCTGCAGCCACAACTGAGGAGCAGGATGTCTCTGTCGGTGGCAGTGAAGGTGACGGTGGCTCTCAACTTCTATGCCACTGGCATCTCCCAGTTCGCGGTACATTGCTGCATCCGCCAGGTGAACAATGCCCTTTTCAGAAGGAGACGTCAGTACATCTCCTTCCCCATGACCCTGGACAAGCAGCAAGAGTGTGCAATGGGATTTGGAAGAATAGCGGGCTTCCTCGTGGTCCAGGGCGTAGAACTGATGAACCAGCAATGGTCAGGCCTTGCTTCAGGGCTGCAGTGTGCAGGGCATGGCAGCCAAACAAGTCAACCCTCCCCCTTTAAGAGCTGACCGGCGCCAGCGTGTCTGCCTTCATTCAGAAACTCGCCGCACCTGCGCTGCGCCCGCCCTCGGTGTTAGTGCCTCGGCACGCCGGCTTAGCGCCTTATGATAGTCGTGCATCGCCTGCTTTAGCGCAGCAGCAACCTCTTGGGGCGATGCAACTGAATATCAGCGAAGGTGGCGCTAAGTTGCGCCGGGCGCTAAATTTAACGAACACCCGGCTGTAGCGCCCCAAACGTGACTATACTGAATTTCTAGGCCCATATATTTAAATCATATCTTTACACTCCAACAGGTCCATCAGGAGCCCCCCTCCCCCCCACTGTCCAAGAGTAAGAGGAACAAGACTCCTCAGAGGAGCCTCCTGCCGCTGAGGGCGCAGCATCACCTCACAGAACGCAAACCAGCACCAGCGCAGATACGCACACCTCGGTGGGTCCATCGCGAGATAGAGTAGTGTTGTCACCAGGTGTCTCACAGATCACAAGTGAGCAGGAGCAGATGGTGGAAACAGTGACATCAGTGGAGACTCCTCATCTGAGGGCACAGGAGTCTTCAAGCTCTGCTCGGCTGCATGCTGACGCTGAGCCTCGGGGACCATCCAAGAAGAGGGCGATCCTGGAGCTACAGGAACAAGTGCAGGAGGCTCTGACTGGTTTTGCGACTACGCTGACGACAAGTATGCAGAGAATGGAGGAGTCCTTCTCCAACATGAGCAGCACCATGGCGCAGTCACTGGCATCTATAGCTTCCTCGATGGATAGGATGGCCACCTACATGGAGGAATCACAGCGCCAGTGTAACAACAACATGGTTTCTCTTCGAAATAGATGGTCATCTAAGGAGGATAGATGGTCATCTATGGAGGAAAGAAACCAGAGGCTCATAGACATCCTTTGTAGGAGGGATGTCCGTATAGAGGTGGGCCCTAATGTCCGCACTGAAGTGCAGCGAGGTGCTCTCCAGCTTCTTGCTAGCAGGGAAGTGCGGGTGTCCCATGAGAGGGATGATGGTGGGAGGGGACATGGAAGTGGGGGCTCCGCTCCAAGAGCTCCAACTTCCGCCCCCTTGCCTGTCCCTTGGTCAGAGCCACAGATGCCTCCCCGGAGAGTGATGGCCGAGTCTGCTCCTGCACAGTCGCAGGAGGAGCAGACTTTGGTGGGGCCCTCACAGGCCCCAAAACCCAGAGGACGACTGCCAAAGGTGTCTAAGCAGTTGCAGCAGGGAGGTGAGGAGGCTGCCTCTACCTCTGCTGAAGCCACAGGGGTAGCACTACGTAGAAACACCCGGAAAAGATCCCACACAATTAGTCACGAAGGTTTTCACTCGGTGTGTTTATCAGTATCATTATGATGGTTGTAAAAATATGGAGCTATGTAATTAAATCTTTTATTTCTCTCACTTTGCAGTCGCAGCCAGATGTGTGGGATAGAATGGAGGTGGCAGAGTTTATGGTCAGGGCTGATTAGACATGCAGCAATGGTGCTGATGATGAAAAGAAGGAAGTAGTCATTGATTGAATGGTTTATGTTGCTGGTGTGGGATGATGCCAACATGTGGATGCCTGTGCCAGGCAAATGAGTGACATCCACAAAGTTACTGGAACCTGGCGTTACGACCAGCAACGTTCTCATGCACTGCTCTTACTGGCTGTGCCGGCTCCTCCAGGCCTTCCTCATCGGTGTTGCCAACCTCATGTTGCTCCTCCTCCGATGAGGGTCTTCGCTCTGCGCCATCTTCATCATCTAGCGCCAGTCCTCGTTGCTGAACAATGTGGAGACGGGCGTAGCAGATCACAACTATTCTGGATACCCTCGCTGGTGCATACTGAAGGGCCCCTCCAGATTTGTCCAGGCATCTGAACCGCATTTTAAGCAACCCTATAGTTTGCTCGATTATAGTTCTCGTGAAGATGAGGCTTTGATTGTACCTTCCATCAGCCTCGTTCGCTGGCCTCCTCAAAGGTGTCATCGGCCAGGTCTTGAGGGGCTAGCCCTTGCCCCCAAGCAGCCAACCTGAAAGACTGGTTGGCGGTTCGAACAGCTGAGGGACGGTGGAGTGGCGCAGGATGTACGAGTCATGGTAGCTGCCAGGGAACTTGGCGCACACATGCATGATGATTTTATTGTGGTTGCACACCAGCTGAACGTTTAGGGAGTGGAAACCCTTGAGGTTCAGAAAAGCTCTCGGATTGTGATGGCCACATGTGTGCAGTCAATCACTCCCTGCACCTGTGGGAAGCCAGCCAGAGCGGCAAAGCCAATCGCCTGCTCAGTCACACTGGCTTGATGTGTGGTAAACTTTATATAGTTGCCCGACTTGTTAAACAGGGCATCGGTGACCTGTGTGATGCATCTGTGTGCGGCAGACTGGGAAATGCCATTAATGTCTGTGGCAGATGTCTGGAAGGAGCCTGAGGCAAAGAAGTTGAGGGCAAGGGTGACTTTGACAACCACTGGTAATGGCTGTTCACCCCTTTGGGCTGTAGGTCTTCCTCCAGCAATGCGCAAAGGTCAGTGACCACCTGGAGCGATAGCCTGAGTCTCCTTCGGCACTCTGTCATGCTGAGGAAGCTCATCCTCTGCCTATAGACCCTGTGGTGGGGGTAATGCCTACGGCGTGGTGCATCCCTGCGCTGATGCCCTCTGTCCTGTGCAGCATGAGGTGGTTGAGGAGAACGTTGGTGCTGTTGTTGTTGCTGCTGCTGGTGTGGTTGGTTCTGCTGCTCCTGCGGCTGTCCCTCATCAGACTCGGAGGACCAAGATGAGAGAGTATAAATCGTGCCCATTTTGATTGTTGATATGCCAGATCCAGTTGAGTTGACAGAAGCAATCTGCCACTGGTCAGAAATTTTCTTCAAAGAAGGTTACAGTGAATATAGAGTTCACTACAAACAATTCCAAAGTGTATGAGGCTGAAAAGACTCTTCCTAACACTGAAAGCTCCAGCTTCTGACATTGGAAATTGAACAGCTGTAAAATGGTAGCTTTTATACCACTTTTGCAGCTGTCAGCTATTGAAAGCAATGGAGAGTCACTGAGAACCTGACTCCACTTACCTGCCGTGTTCTTCGAGGGACGGCAAACTCCTCAAAAAGTTGGTAAAATTGTAAGTGCCTGCTTTTAATCCTCTTAAATAGCTTTAAACCACCTGTTAAATACCTTAATTAACTGGCCCGCCGCTTGGTGTCGGGTCTGCGATACACAGGCAGACCCGACAGTTGAGAAGCTTACACGGAGGCGGGTTCAGAGCGGACTTCCGCCCCGTTGTCAATCAGGGCCATTTTGACAGCGGGTCCGCCTCCAAACCCGCACTCGCAGGGCTGGGAGAATTTCAGCCGATGAGTTAATTAGTGGTTTCACCTTCACTAAGGAGGAGTATAATTACTGCTACTGGGAATCCGTGGAGTATTCAGTTATTTGTGACATAACCTTTTTTTTAAGATTATGAAGGCTTCAGTTTGCTTCTCAGTCCTCCTTGGTATAACTGGGACTCTCCCAATGTCACTCTAAGCCAGTCCCTAGGAGATGGGAAAGATATATACTTCTCCCCTTTTAGCTTTTGCTTGGCTTCACTTCACAAGGTAACCAAAGACAGGAGTTGATTGAATGAAGAATTTAATCTGAAAACCACCATTCTGTGACAGTGCATGTTAGTTCTGCTGTGGTCTTTGTTACTGTACTGCTGACGGGTCTATCCAATTTTACACTCATACTCATCTGGCTAAAAAAGTAGCATTGAAGTCGCAATCACTTTTCATTATGTTTTGATTGCACCTATTTATAACACTCATTTGTATGATGTATGCAAAGACCAGATTCTGATCCAGTATGAGACTACCAGTCCCATTTTTGCAGGTTGTAAATTTTTTTTTTTAAATGTCCAGTTAAAAGAAATACAATTTTCCTTCTTCCTCTTTCTACATCTTTCACACAGATGACCATTGTTCCTGTATGAGCTTGTGTGTCATTTCTTTTCTTAAACAGTCTTGATCATTAGTGACTACATCAGTGAATACAGTTATGGATTCTGTCCTTCTAAACTGGGGTCGTGTCTGGAGAAAGTATTTTGAGAGTGTAGCACTACTGTGAAGTACTGGCAGTTACAGGAACATCATTGGTAGTGGCAGAAGAAAATTGAAGTGATGCATTAAGAGTATCACACAATGTGAAAGCATATTGGCTTAAGTGTAATTTTATTTCTCAAAGTGTTTGTACAATTGGGCCACAAAAAACAGGTTTCTTTTTGATGAATTTTTACTTACAAAGAACTACATAAAATATACTAAATGTCTACAAATATCTAAGGAATGAAGATATGGAAGAACATTAAAAAAATATGTCAGAACCACACAGCATTTTTATTCATTCTCAGGATACGGGCATCGCTGGCAAGGCCGGCATTTATTGCCCATTCCTATTTGCCTTGAGAAGGTGGTGGTGTGGCTTGCTCGGCCACTTCAGAGGACAGTTATGAGTCAACCAGGTTTGTGTGGGACTCGACTCACATTTTGGCCAACCCAGGTAAGGCTGGCAGGTTTTGTTCCCAAAAGAGCATCTGTGAACCAATTGAGTTTTTACAACAATTCGACAGCTTTATTGGTACCAGATTTTTATTTCCAGAATTTATTTTTTGAACTAAATTCAAATTCTCAAGCTGCCATGGTGCGGTTCTCTGGATTATTAGTCCAGCCCTATGGATTACTAGTCTAGTGACATAACCATTACACTACCATACCCCTGAACTTGAGAAAAGAAAGGCAAAATTGATTTAACAGAAAGATAAAAGAAATAAATTCACTTTTAAAAGTAAAAAAAAAAGCCAATTAAGAACTAAGAAGCACAAAACCAACAGTAACTAATTACAGTTCAACCATCAGGCCAAATATATATTTGTACAATAAGCAATTGCTGTGTGGGATACCAGGCCGGGTGAATCTGTGACAAGCATGTTGTGACATTGAAAACTCCCATCACAGTGCCACCTACTTATATAACTGGCATTACAGATACTATAATGGAGTTTTCCCTAAGAGCAAGATTCACTTGAAAATTTCCAATAAAATGTGCGCCTCCCCTTACCAAATTTAATATATAATAGATGTTTTGCGCTAAGTCTAAATAACAGCCATTTACATTCACTAAAGCTGTGCTTTTTTTGACAGATATTCTGGATCAGTTTACACATACCGTGTTTTCAAGACTCCTACTGATTCATGGACTGTTGAAGTAAGAGAAACCTTAATTTTTAAATAATATTTAACATGTCTATTTACATTGTGTGTCATACACTGGTGTCTCACGGAGGTGCTGAGTGTGTTGGTAACGCCACGCATGCTCAGGCTTTGAGGACTTTTCAGGCACTGTGCATGAGAAGGTTAGAGCTGGTTGTTGACTGGTTCTGCAGGGAGGGCAAGCAGGAGTTGAGGCAGAGGAACATAATGGACTGGATAACCTTTGCTGTGGGCTTCAGGGACAGGGTCATGCTGTCTTCTGTTACTTTAGGTCTACTGGGCATCCCCCTTTTATGGGGGACATTGGGGCACTCCTGGGAATGATCTTGTCAAGTAAGTTTCCAAGAAGGGACCCTGATTTCCTGGTATTGCTGCAGTTCAAAATTGGAGGCTTCCCTTTATCCTTTCGTATTGGCATATATCCCACTGGTGCTTTATCCATAAGCTTATTGTTAGAGTGGATGTACTTTTGTTGGAGCATGGAATGCTTTTGCCTAATGCTAATGTATTCTTTCCCTTTTGGCAGGAGTAGGTGGACCTGCTGCAATTTGCCAGCATCTTCTGTTTCATTTTCAAGCCTGTTTTAATTTCATTTGATTTAATTTTAATCCCATCTTTCCCGCTTTCCTTAGGCCTCTCACTTCCTTAGTTGTTCACATGGCCTTTGTTTGTGTAATATCTTTTATTTCTTTAATACTTCTGTTTAATTGACTGAGATGATCTGTTATATCATTCCACTGATGCTTCCTCTTTATGTTTATTTATCGGTGTGTGCTTTACATATACAATGTAGTGCTCTGCTTTTTCTGATCCTATTAATATGCCTATCCGTCTCTTATTTTTCAGTTCAGATGAAGGGTATGCACCTGAAACATCAACTGTCTGTTCTCCCCATGGATGCTGGTTAACCTGCTGTGTTTCCAGCATTTTCAACTTTTGTTTCAGATTTCCAACATCCATGTAGTATTTTGCTTTTTATATGCAGGAAAGATGTCCTTCATCAGTGGCTGAAGCAAAAAAGAACTTTAGAAATACATAACAAATGGTGACAATAGTAAGACCATGTATGAAGACTGAGGACACCAATCTCTGTCTTTTCATCAAATGGAAATTGCTGGAGAAATAATTCTGAAGTGGGTCCCCCCACTGTTACCTTTTCAAAAAGTCCTGTTGTCGTGGAGATTCATGCTATCTCTGGGAATGACAACTTGGGTTTGTGCCGCCAGCAGTTAGAGCTCATTTGAATTCACACCTATAATTGTTGATGATAAATCTTTTCTCTTTTGTCTTCACAACACCACCTAATTGCATTGTTAGAAAAACAGTTGGAATAAGCAGCTAAGTATCTCTTATCAGACACGCAATTTGAAATATTTAATTTCTGTCTGAGCCATTAGATGCACAGTTGATTGCGTCAACTGGAAAATAATGCAAATAGGGATTCTAACTTTGTTATTTCCTGCTCTGTGCGAGTGCCTTCACATGGTTTCATTCCTACCTATCTGAAGTAGCCATGCATGTCCAACAGTGCCTTTTCTTTCCACTTTTGGACTGTCAAATCCCCCGAGGATCTATCTTTGGCCCCCTTTTCTTCCTAATTTACATGCTTAGCAACATCATCTGCAGGCATAAGGTCAGCTTTCACATGTATGTAACGTCCGTGTGTAATTGAGACACGGACTGCAGAAGTTGGTTATAACAGGTGTTTACTGAATGGAGACAAAACTGGAACTACTATACAAAGTTACTACACAGGCTTATATACAGGGGTGGTCACTACTGGTACTGCAGTATACAGGGGCTGCAGAATATAGTTCCTTCTTCAAGGTACATACACTACAATGTACATTGAAGACACCCACATGCCACTTCTCTTGATCCCTTAACTCCCTTTGATCTGTCCTATTACCAAGTCTTGGTTAAGTCGCAACATTCTCTAGCTTAAAATCAGGAAGACCGAAGCTATAGTCTTTGGCCTCCACCGCAAGCTCTGCTCCTTAGCCACTGATTCCAGCTCCTCCCCAGCCAGTATCTCAGGCAGAACTCGATCATTCATAATCTTTGCATCCTGAGCTGAGCTTTAGACCCCACACCCTATCCATAATCAGCACAGCTTATTTCTGCAATATTGTCTACCTCTGTCCCTTTACTGCTGAAACCCAAATTCATGTCATTGGCACCTGTAGGTTCGGCTACTCACCATGAGTCAGAAGGTTGTGGGTTCAAGTCCCACTCCAGTAATTGGTCACATGACCTAGGCTGACACTTCAGTGCAGCACTGAGGGAGTTCTGCATTGTCAGCGGTGCCATCTTTCGGATGAGACATTAAACTGAGGCCCTGCCTGCTTGCTCAGGTCGATGTAAAAGATCCCATGGTATTATTCGATGAAGTGCAGCGGAGTTCTCCCATTGTTCTGGCTCACTTTTATCCCTCAAACAATACCTTCAAAACAGACTAATTGGCCATTTACCTCGTTGCTGTTTGTGTACAAATTGGCTGCTGCGTTTACCTACATTCCAATAGTGACAACACTTCAAACGTACTTCATTGGCTGTGAAGCACTTTGGGATATTCTAAGGAAAGGCACCATGTAAACACATGTTTTTTCTTTCTTTTCTTCCCACTCCAAAGCTATCCTTATTGGCTTTCCATCCTCCAAAAACTCCACTGTGCCTAAAACTCCTTTGCACATATCCGGTTCTACACTAACATCACCCGCCTCCACCTCTGCATCTGCCGATTTGCTGTTGAAAGTCTTCTCCAAGCTTTTGTTACCTCCAGATTCGACGATTCCTACGTTATTGTGGTTGGTCTCCCATCTTCCAACTTCCATAAACGAGAACGCATTCAAAGTTCTGCTGCCCGTATCCTAACCCGCACAAGTTCCGTTCGCCCATCACCACTGTGCTCGCCCACCTAAATTGGTTTCCAGTTCCCAAATGCCTCCAATTTAAAATTTTCATCCTTGTGTTCAAATCCCTCCATGTTTTTGCCCATTCCTATCCCTGTAATCACCTCCAGCTCTACAAACTTCCGAGAACTCTGCGCTCCAACTCTTGCCTCTTAGAAGCATAGAAGACCATTCTCCCCGTTGTGCCTGTGTCGGCTCTTTGGTAGAGTTTTCCAATTAGTCCCACTCCTCTGCTCTTTCACCATAGCCCTGTAATTTTTTACATTTCAAGTATTTATCCAATTCCCCTTTGAAAGTCACTATTGACTCTGCTTCCACCACCCTTTCAGGCAATGCATTCCAGGTCACAACAACTCACTGTGTAAAAAAAAATGTTTCCTCATGTCGCCTCTGGTTCTTTTATCAATCACCTTAAATCTGTGTCCTCGGGTTACCAACCCCTCTGCCACTGGAAACAGTTTCTCCTTATTTACTCTATCGAAACCCTTCAAAGATTTTGAACACCTCTATCTCCTCTTAACCTTCTCTGCTCTAAGGAGACCAACCCCAGCTTCTCCAGTCTCTCCACATAACCGAAGTCCCTCATCCTTGATACCATTCTAGTAAATTTCTTCGGCACCCTCCCTAAGGCCTTGACATCTTTCTTAAAATGTGGTGCCCAGAATTGAACACAATACTCCAGCTGAGGCCTAACCAGTTTACAGGTTTAGCATAACTTTCTTGTTCTTGTACTCTATTCCTCTATTAATAAAGCCAAGGATTACATATGCTTTTTTAACAGCCTTCTCAACTTGTCCTTCAAAGATTTGTGTATGTACACCCGCAGGTCGCTCTGTTCCTGCACCCCCTTTAAAATTGTACCATTTAGTTCATATTGCCTCTCCTCATTCTTCCTACCAAAATGTATCACTTCACACTTCCCTGCATTAAATTTCATCTGTCATGTGTCTGCCCATCTCAACAGTCTATGTCCTCCTGAAATAACAACAGAAAATGCTGGAAAAACTCAGCAGGCCAGGCAACATCTGTGGAGAGAAATTAAAGGGTTCACCCGAAACGTCGACTGTAATTTCTCTCCACGGATGTTGCCTGGCCTGCTGAGTTTTTCCAGCATTTTCTGTTGTTATTTCGGATTTCCAGCATCTGCAGTATTTTGCTATCGTACTATGTCCTCCTGAAGTCTGTTGCTATCCTTCTCATTGTTTACTACATTTCTGCATTTCGTATTGTTGAATCCGTGAATCTTAAAGTATGGTGTTCTTCAATAACTAGACGGAGGCTGCAGATTAACAATCAACAGGTGTTTACTGGAGGAGGGTAGTCTAAAGACTAACAGTACAGATGCCTGCTCAAGGCTTATATACAGGTGTGGTCACTGCCGGTACTACAGTATACAGGAGCTGTAAAAGTAGTTCTCTCTTAAAGGTACATACACTACAATTCCTCCCCTTTTAGATTAACAGTACCATAACATTCAAATAACAGTTAACACTTTAACATGCACATTTAACTGAAATAGTCCATTTATAGATTCAGTCATTGGGGCGGCTTCCTGATCCTTTCTGGATAGCGCCTTTCCTGAGTGTCTTGTTCTTGGTGCGGAGGCGATTCTGGCCCCCTGTCGTCGGTTAGTTCATCAGTTTCCGCTACTACTGTTTCTGGGGTAGATGCTATCGGTATGTCGGGTTCACCCCCAGGTACGCGAGACATGGGGTTGACTCGTTCCTGTGACGCTAGGATCTTGTTGACATGGCGTCTCACAATGTTCTCCCCGACATCCACTGTGTACATTAGTGGCCCTGCCGTGTGCATATCGTTCCGGGTTGCCATTTCTCTGTTCGGTAGTCGCGGGCCAAGACTGGTTGTCCTACATTGAAGCTCCTTGCCAGCTTCTCATTGATGTGCTGGAATTGCTTATCCTCAACATTTCTTCGCACATTTGGTCTGAGCAAATCCAGACGAGATCTCAACCTTCGGTTAAAGAACATCATGGCCGGAGTCTGGTTGGTAACTGCATGTGTCGCATTTCTGTAGGCTAACAGGAAATTGTCCACCTTATGCTGTAGTGGAATGTCATCATCGCACATGGCCCTTACTGCCTTCTTAAAGGTTTGTACGAACCTCTCAGCCAATCCATTTGTGGCTGGATGATACGGGGCGGATGTGTAATGCCTTACCCCATTCCTTCTCATAAATTTCCGAAACTCTTCGGACACAAACTGTGCTCCGTTATCAGAGCAAATCTGCTCTGGCAAGCCGTTCCTGGCAAATATGGTCCGTAGGACTGCAATCGTTTTCTCCGTAGTGGTGGAGGACATTTTTATTACCTCAGGCCATTTCGAGTGCGCATCCACTGCTATTAAGAACATTGAGTCCATGAATGGACCAGCAAAATCAATATGCACCCGTTGCCATGGAGAGGAGGGCCACTCCCATGGGTGTAGAGGGGCATGTGGTGGTGCATTCTGGACCTTCTGGCATCCTGAGCAGCTCTTGGTTAGGCCCTCGATTTGTTGATCGATCCCCGGCCACCACACATAAGCCCTAGCAAGGCTTTTCATTTTCACCCCTCCCAGATGGCCTTCGTGAAGCTCATTGAGCACTCTCTCCCTTAATTTGGGTGGAATTACCACTCGGGATCCACACATCACTGTCCCCTGGCATACTGACAGCTGTTCTCTTCTGGATGAGAATGCTGGCAACAGTGAGTCGCCATGTGTTGGCCATCCCTTCACCGTCAAATCATATACCCGAGACAGTGTCGGATCATTTCGGGTCTCTATATCCGCGTTAGTTACTGGCAAGCGTTCAATTATCGACGAATAAAATATTTCGACAGGGTCCACTGCTGGTGCTTCCTCCGCAGTAGGCAGTGGCAGGCGTGATAGCCCATCAGCGTTTCCATGCTGTTTCGTGCCCTTATACTCTATTTCATATTGGTTCGCCCCGAGGAAGAGGGACTATCTTTGTAGCCGTTGTGCAGTCATCACCGGAACGCCCTTCTTTGGATTAAAGATGGAGACAAGTGGTTGGTGGTCAGTCAGCAAGGTGAACTTCTGCCCATGCAGATAGTGGTTGAATTTTTTTACTCCCCATACTAGGCTGAGGGCCTCCCTGTCAATCTGGACGTAGTTGCGCTCGGCTGAGGTTAATGACCGAGACGCAAAGGCTACTAGCCTCTCCAACCCGTCTGGGAATTTGTGCGACAGCACCGCTCCAATACCATAGGGTGATGCATCACACGCCAACCGAATTGGTAGTGCTGGGTTGAAATGGGCCAACACCTCTTTTGATGTGATCAATTCTTTGCACTTCTGGAAAGCTCGCTTACATTCGTCATTCCACTTCCATGGTACCCCTGTTTGCAGTAGGGTGTTCAGTGGGTGTAATACTGTAGACAAATTTGGTAAGAACTTATGGTAGTAGTTCACCAGCCCGAGGAACGACCTCAGTTGTGACACATTTTCCGGTGCTGGAGCCTTGACTACTGCCTCAATCTTTTCAGGGGACTTATGTAACCCCTCTTCATCAATGACGTGGCCACAATACGAGATCTGCTTCTGGAAAAACTCGCACTTGTGGCGATTAGCTCGTAGCCCATATTCCTTCAGTCTAGTGAGCACCTTCTCCAGGTTGGCGAGGTGATCACTGTCATTTTCGCCCGTGACCAGGATGTCGTCCAAATAACACTGGGTCCCTGGAATCCCTTGCAGGACTTGATCCATTGCCCTTTGCCAAATAGCCAGAGCCGATGCTACCCCGAACATCAGCCGGTTGTATTGGTGGAGACCTTTGTGAGTGTTGATCGTGAGGTATTGTTTCGAGGCTTCTTCTACCTCCATTTGCAGGTACGCCTGGGCCAGATCAATCTTAGTGAAGCGTTTTCCTCCAGACAGCGAGGCAAAAATATCTTCAATCCGTGGAAGCAGATATTGTACCGTGTGAAGGACTGGGTTCACTGTCACCTTAAAATCCCCACAGATGCGGACCTTCTTTGGTTCCCCAGGCGTATTACTCAACGACCTCTTCATTACAGGAACGATGGGTGTAGCCCACTCGCTCCAGTCCACTTTGGACAGAGCTCCTGAACGTTCCAACCCTTCCAGCTCTGCTTCGACGGCTGGTCGGATCACATAAGGCACCAGTCTGGCCTTAAAAAACTTTGGGCTTCCATTTTCCTCTATTTTAATCGTCGCTGTTATGCCTTTTAGTGTTCCAAGTCCCTCCTGGAACACTTCTTGTGCGTCAGTTAGCATTTTTGACAGTTGTCCAGGTGTGACGTCGTCATCCTTTTTGGCCTCAACCTTCAGTGCCTGTATGGAATGCCAATCTAATTGTATCTTCCGGATCCATTCACGTCCTAGTAGTGGTGGTCCTCCATCTGGCAATACATATAGGTCCATTTTTGGTATTTCCTGGCCTTTGTACATCACGTTCACCCTTATTTTTCCTTTGTGGTAGACTTTTTGCCACGTGTACGTCTTCAAGACAATCTCTGTAGCTTTCAAGGGTATATGTGAGAATAGCCGCTTGTAGTCCCTTCGGTTTATGACTGTTAGGGCTGATCCTGTGTCCAATTCCATTTTCACTTGGACTCCGTCTATCTTAAGCGTGACCCAGATAGTCTGGTGATCCTCCATTTTGATTACCTTATGTAGTTTCAGACAACCCAGCTCCTTGCTTCCGGAGTCTGTATCACTTTTCTGTTCGTCTGAACTACTGTCCATCACCTTATGTACCTTTTTGTACTTCTCCTGTGGAGATTTCTTGCTGCTGGTTTTCTTCCCTGACCTGCAGACTCTTGCTATGTGTCCTGCTTTTCCACACTGTCTGCACACTTGGTCCTTGAACCAACAATCCTTCTGGTCGTGTGTTCTGCCGCAGTGATAACACTTCCCTGCTCCATATGACATTTCATTGGTGCCATATTCTTGCGGTCTCCGTTGTATCTCTGCAGCGCCCCGTGCGGCTGCTTCGTGTGATATTGCCATGCTGAAAGCCTTGTCCAGCATAAGATCCTTTTCTGATAGAAGCCGTTTCTGGGTTCCTTCACTTTGAAGCCCACACAGAAACTTGTCCCTTAACGTATCTGCTAGTCCCATTCCAAACTGGCAGTGTTTCGATAGCTTGCGCAGTTCCGTTAAATACTCAGCATTACTTTCGTCTTTATGCTGGTTCCTTTTGTGGAACTTAAATCTTTCTGCTATCAGCAGCGGTGTGGGGTTTAAGTGGTCCTGTAGGAGTTCCACTATGCTTTCGAAATCCTTATCCACTGGCTTCTCTGGGGTTAATAGGTTTCGCAGTAAGCCAAACGTTTTTGCACCCATGGAATTCAACAAAACCAGTGCTTTCCTGGCATCTGGCACTTCATTCGCCTTGCAGTACACCTCAATGCGTTCCACATATGTCGCCCAATCTTCGACTTCATTGTCGAACGCAGTGACACTGACACTCTTCGGCATCCCTGGGTGTGGTTAGACTGTCTAAAATGGTGTCTCCCGCGCTCTCCCTTCTTCTCTGCTGGCTCAAAATGGTGTCTCCCGCGCTTTCCTTTCTTCCCGCGCTCGCCCTTCTTCTCCGCTGCGGCTTCAAAAATGGCGTCTCCCGCGCTCTCCCTTCTTTCCCCGCGGACGCTGCTCAGCCCTTGAGCCCTGGCTGCGCTCTGCGCGTTCTCCTGTGCGCCTCTCTCGTTGCCGCTGCTCAGTCCTGAACCCCGGCTGTGCTTTACCCTCTCTCTCTTTTTGTTTTCCGTCGAAGCCGCTCGGTCTTCAACCCCCGGCTGCGCCCTGTGCGCTTTACCCTCTCTCTTACCCCATCGATGCTGCTCGGCCTTTTCTGTGCCGTCGGTCAGCTCCAGCCGCCGCTGTCCGGGAAGGGTCTGCGCTGTACCTGTTGCCAGTCTTGTTGCTGGATCGTCGTGGCTGGAGAACCAAGCCCAGCTCTCAACAGCCTCCCCTGCGATGTTCACTCTCTGCCGGATGACTGGGCGGTTGCTCGTGGTCGACGCCCGTGCTTCTGGCCTCGACTTTCTTCCACCATCCTCCCGGAGCGAATCCTTGGAAGGAAATGCAGAGTTGCAGGTAGATTCGAATCGACCTCATCGCCACTGTTGAATCCGTGAATCTTAAAGTATGGTGTTCTTCAATAACTAGACGGAAGCTGCAGATTAACAATCAACAGGTGTTTACTGGAGGAGGGTAGTCAGTACAGATGCCTGCTCAAGGCTTATAGACAGGTGTGGTCACTGCTGGTACTACAGTATACAGGAGCTGTAAAAGTAGTTCTCTCTTAAAGGTACATACACTACACGTATCATCTGTAAACTTTGAAATTATGTCCTGTATACCCAAGTCCAGGTCATTAATATATATCAAAAAGAGCAGTGGTCCACAGGGCAGCACGGTGGCATAGTGGTTAGCACTGTTGCCTCACAGCGCCAGGGACCCGGGTTCGAATCCGGCCTCGGGCGACTGTCTGTGTGGAGTTTGCACATTCTCCCCGTGTTTGCGTGGGTTTACTCCGGGTGCTCCGGTTTCCTCCCACAGTCCAAAGATGTGCAGGTTAGGTTGATTGGCTATGATAAATTGATCCTTAGTGTTAGGGGGATTAAATACGTGGGGTTACAGGGATAGGGTGGGATATGTGTTGGTGTAGGGGTTATGGGGATCGGGTGGGATATGTGTCGGTGCAGGCTCGATGGGCCGAAATGGCCTCTATCTGCACTGTGGGGTTTCTGTGGTTTCTGTAAACCACTGGCAAACACCACTGTATACTTCTCTCCAGTCTGAAAAACAACTGTTCACCACTACTCTCTGCTATCTGTCCCTTAGCCAATTTCATATCCATGCTGTCACTTTCCCTTTAATCCCATGGGCTTTATTCTGTAAACAAGTCTTTTATGTGGTTCTTTGTCAAACGCCTTTTGAAAGTTGATGTACATAACATTAATCACACTACCCTCATCTACCCTCTCCATTACTTCATCAAAGAACTCAATCAAGTTAGTCAAACACGATTTGCCTTTAACAAATCTCATTTATTAGCCCATACTTTTCCAAATTGTGATTAATTTTGTCTCGAATTAGTCTCTAAAAGTTTCCCCATCACCGACATTAGGCTGCCTGGCCTGTAATTGCTGGGTTTATCCCTTCTTTCTTAAACAGCGGTGTAACATTTGAAATCCTCCAGTCCTCTGGTACCGCCCCCATATCTAAGGAGGATTGGAAGAGTGTGACCAGAGCCTCCACAATTTCCACCCTTACTTCCCTCAGTAACCTACTTGTGCAACCCTTCACCCTACCATTGGCGGCCGTGCCTTCAGCCAACTAGGCCCTAACCTCTGGATTTCCCTCCCCAAACCGCTATGCCCTCTCACCTTTCTCTCCTTTGTCCCTCCCTATTAAACTACCTCTTTAACTAAGCTTTTAGTCAAACCTCCTAATATCTCTTCCTTGGCTCAATTCCAGTTTTTGTCTGATTTAGCTCCTGTGAAGCACCTTGGGGCGTATTCCTACATTAACAGCATTACTTAAATGCAGGCTGTTATTGTTGTTGTATTGGAGACTTGCAGCCCTTCAAGAGCCGCTGCTTTGCTGTTATTACCCTCCCCAACAAGTGAACAACAGGCCAAGCTCGCTGGACAAGCTTAGTTGAGCCAGTAGCTTATTCAAAATAAGAGGATGGACTCCAATTGGAAAATTCAGCAAGGCCAAATCTCTGAGCTACTGGCACAGGTGAGGCTCTGCTATTGGTTCACTCAAACCCACTTTTGCCACTTTTCAGAAAATCAGGACTATCAACTAGATTTAAAGAAATCCTCACTCAAACCACTAATGGTGCAAAGTATTCAACACAAGAAAAATGAAGTGGAGGTGCATAATTTAAAGCCTTCAAAAGGAAGTTGGATAAATACTTGAAGAAGAAAAAATTGCAGGGATATGGGGAAAGAGCAGAGGAGTGGGACTAACTGGGTTGCTCTTTGCAAGAGCTGGTGCGGACTCAGTGGGCCGAATGGCCTCCTTCTGTGTCGTACCATTCTATGATTCCATGAATGGTTTGTAAAGTCAACCAAGATTAAGACCCTATTGTTATTTGAAGTTAATCTCCAGCACCTTTGCAGTTCATTACTGTGCTAAAACATATATTTCATGGCATAATTGTGATTCAAATTTATCTCTGTAATTCATGTAAATTTGTCCATGGATTTCTATCTGTATAATTCACAGTCTCTATTAATAAATCTGATTTATTTTTCCATTATACTGCAGTATATTTATTTTCTATAAGTAGATGGGGGTAAAGTGCAGAATCATTTGATATGCTGTGGAGTACAAATGAACAGTAGGGAGTTTTCAACCCAGTAAATAAGGATGTTGAATGATGGGTTGGTGGAAATTATTGTCCTTTAAGGCCACACTGAACTGACTGAATATAAAGCTGGCCAAAGCCATAATCATTGCAGTTTAGAGTTTATTATATAGAATTACATAGAATTTACAGCACAGAAACAGGCCATTTGGCCCAACTGGTCTATGCCGGTGTTTATGCTCCACACGAGGCTCATCCCACCCTACTTCATCTCACCCTCTCTATTCCTTTTCCCTCATGTGCTTATCTAGTTGTCCCTTAAATTAATCTATGCTATTCGCCTCATCTACTCCAGGTAGTAGCGAATTCCACAATTCTAACCACTCTCTAGGTAAAGAAGTTTCTCCTGAGTTCCTTATGGATTTTTTAGTGACTATCTTATATTTATGACTCCTAGTTTTGAACTCATCCCACAAGTGAAAACATCTTCTCTACATCTACCCTATTGAACCCCTTCCTAATTTTGAAGACCTCTATCAGGTCACCCTTCAGCCATCTCTTTTCTAGAGAAAAGAGCCCCAGCCTGTTCAGTCTTTCCTGATAGTTATAACCCCTCAGTTCTGGTATCATCCTTGTAAAGCTTTTTTGCTGCTTTTCCCGTGCCTCTATATCCTTTTTGTAATATGGAGACCTGAACTGTGCCCAGTACTCCAAGTGTGGTCTAACCAAGGTTCTATACAAGTTTAACATAACCTACAATGAAATTGATCTCAGCCCTGTGAATGGTCATTTAACATTGTAAAACCCTTGCTGCATACACACAGAATGCTGTCAGAATTCTAACTGTGTCTGCTGCATGATTCTGCTTCCTCTTGGTGTAATTAACCATCATTCTACCTAATCTTTATTTAAAGCTGTAAACCTCGCTCCTCTGAACTTTCGTTTTTTGTTCCTTCTAAGGTCTAAATATGCTGTTCTACTTTTCTTCTTCTCTGCAGTCTCACTGTGTTAAAATCAAGACTACTTCGCCTCTTATTCAAATGCATTATTTCCAAGGACCTCAAAGCTGTGGAATTCTTTACCTCTCTCCTTCCTCCTGCAGTTCCAATGTTAGCTTCACATGAGCATTATTTCCTGATTCATCATGTCCTTTCTGCTACTCTTTTCACCTCGATGGTATCCGACATTATAGACCATGGCCCTTCACAGTGGACTGGATCCTGTTCATATGACAAAAAATAAAGCATTTTTGTCCAGAGTGGATTATTTACTGGATTCTTTCTTTTTGGTACAGGACACACTGGGTTAAAATCAGTGACTGCTAACTGCGTTTTTCTCAAGCTGCAGGGAATATACATTACAGTCTGGCTGCTATTCACAGCTAACGATGAGGCAGAGACAGACATGTGCAGTTTAGGAAACAAAAACAGAAAATGCTGGAAACACTCAGCAAGTCAAGCACACCATCTGTGGAGAGATGTGACAAGTTGACATTTCAGGCATAACCCTCTCTCCAGTCCGACTGAAGCAGTACTTTTCACTCCTTTTCATCTTTACAAAAAAGTACTCTTTCACAGGCTACTAATCCCTTTGTAATAGCAGTCAGCACATCTTTACTCTTGGAAGTATCGTTATGTATTTCTACTCTTGCTATATTTATACTCGTACCCTTTATTCATTGTTTTGGTTATCTTATAAAGATTTAAAAAATCTTTTTCCAGCTCTGATGAAGAGTTGCCACTTGAACAAGTTCTCGCCTCCCCTCTTCTGCTCAGACTATCTTTTAAAAAGGTGTTCTTTTTTCCAGATCTTTTCAAATATTAACCAGTCCTTTCCCTTTCCAGGTGCCTTCAGACTTGCTGGGCATTCCAGCATTTCTTGCCCTTATTTCATATATTCCTGAATTTGCAGTTTTTCTTTTTATTTGTACAATTCGATAGTATGGGTAAAAGGCTTTTCCTGTCAACTAAATTCTTTGAACTGATAATTTGCCCAGAATTATTAGCAGGAAAAAAACTGTCATAGCATCCCACGAGGCCATAATAAGTGAGCGTAGTGTGGTCGAGCCAGGGGAGTACAACATCTATGAAACAATTACAATTCGCAGAGTGTGACTAATGAAATCAAAGTAATAATGGTCATCAATGATGTTTGTTTGCATTAACAGGGTTCAAGTACTAGTGAACACAGGTTTACAATTTGGAAAGTTAGGAGTAAGAGGGAAGCCCCTTTCTCTCAAAGGATAATAGAGTTGTGGAATATGTTAGCAGGGAAGGTTGTTGAAGTGGAAAGTATAAGGCCAACTGTTCCGAGTTTGAGCTCACAGATAGAACGTTGTGGGCAGCATGCCGGGGATTTTCTGAAATGCATGGCTGGAGGGCAAGGTTCCCAGCTGGCAGCACCAACTTGAAAAATGGCCCTCATAAATGCCGCATTTCTGGAGAGAGAAGCAATTAAGGTGAGAAAAAGAGTAGCTGGGCCTGGTCTGAGACAAAGCGATAGGCTTATTTTGGCATGTTGGCCTTTTCCTGTTCCTAAAAATTCTCTTTTTCTTATGCATTTACAGACTGCACCTGGAGTCCCTAAGAGGTTGTTTCGTAAAGTGAAGAACTTAATTACTGCATACCAGAAGGAAGACCAAGGCCTAGCAATACCCTTATTATACCCTGTGTACAAGCAGAAAGGTATTTAAACTTTCTTTATTGTCATCTGCGCTGAATCATATGTGCTTGGAAATACTGCTCTTCTGATCTATTCTACTGTTGGTTTGATGCGAATAAAAGGTGCCTTATTTTAACATTTTCCTATAATCATGTTTTGCTAAGTGGATTTGTTCAGCCCATTGAAGATATTTCTTTCAAATTTTTAATGAATTTTATACTATGTCCTATTTTTCAGAGTTATAAAAGTTGTGTGTGTATGTGTGTGTGGGGCAGGCTGTGGGAGGTTATAATCTGTGGGTTTTAAGAGGTCCTGGCTCTTTATAAATACCCAGTGAAGCTCAGCATGCAATGGAAACTGGCATCCAATTCTAAAGGTATATAAGGGACAAAGTGGAGCACAGAGTTCGCTCTCCCCAGACAGGAACGAGAAAGGCCCTCCCTCCTCTGAGGGGCCCACTTCCACTCACATGGAGGCTGGTAGACCTCATCTCACTTCTGTGCACTGACCTCCAGAACTACAATTAGTCTTGAGTGAACCACAAAAGCTGCAGGGCGCGATCTTGCCAGCCCTGGGGAGGTGGGTATGGAGGCGGGACTGCCGGGAAAATGGCAGAACCTGGGGCCGGTGCCCATCCCGTCCCCGTGCCATCTTGCCAGGAGGCAGGTAGTCGACCCGCGCCGGGTCCCGTCTCCTTGGAGGCAGGAAGGGGATTACAGCCACTTAACTGCCTGTTAACAGGTAGTTAACAGGTAGTTAACAGGCAGGTAAGAGGATTATCCCCATTTTACCCACACAGGTGTGGGCTTCCCGAAGGCTGCGAACCCTGCCAGGGTCACCGAGGCGAGCAGTGGGTCTGTGGGGGTCGGAGGGATGCAAAAGTGCGCTGTGAAGGTAAGTGATGGGTGCAAGTTTGGAGAGATAAGTATGTGAGGTGAGTGGAAAGTGATAGAAAATGTTTACTTACCTTTGTTTCTTCCTGCAGGCTTCAAACGTTGGGGATGCAGAGGGTCTAGCATCTCCGCGGCAGAGATGACAGATGGCCGCTGCATTCTCCGATGCAACAACCATCGAATTTCTGCTAAAGAAAGAGGTTTGATGAGTCTTGAAGTCAAGAACTCATCAAACTGCAGCGAATGTCAGTGTTTGACAGCTTCACAGAGCTGTCAAACGATGATAATTCATCTGTCAAAAATGAAACATCATACGCTGACTTTCTTTGTAACCGGCTTCCCCTTAATTGGCCTCCTAAGCCCGCTGGGCGGGCTTAACAAGGTCAAATCAAGGGAAAATAGCGTGGATTGGCCAGAAGTCGATGGAGGCAGGACTAAATCCCGACAAGTGGGAGTCCCGCCTCCAAAAGCTCCCCATTATGAACTCCCAGCATAGGGAGTCCTCTTACCTTGTTGCCCCTTTCAATGATATTTGATTTTAAGGAGCAGGCAGTGGTTCTGCCCCTTACTAGGCAAGCCAGAAATCCAGTGTCAAGTGCCCCAGTTGTCCGGTGGGTTCCACATTCCTCCAACTCTGCTCACTCTTTGCTCCACTTTTGGTGTCTGCGCCTTCAGCCACCTAGGCCCTTAGCTCTGGAATTCCCACCCTAAACCTCTCCACCTCTGCATCTCTTTCTTGTCCTTTAAGACCTTCCTTCAAACCTATTTCTTTGACCAAGCTTTTAATCTCCCCTCCTAATATTTCCTTCTTTGGCTCATTGTTAATTTTTGTCTGACTAGGCATCTGTGAAATTCCTTGGGATGTTTTCCTACGTTGAAGTCGCTATATAAATGCAAGTTTGTTGTTCTAATTGACCATGTGAGCGATCACAGCTGAGCTCTGTGTGGTCTGCACCCGACACACACTTTGCAGCTGATGCCACTGGATAGCGATCAGGAGTGGAAACTCTAGCTGCCCTCTTTCTCTTCTTCCATAGCCCAGGCCAGGCACGGAAGCCAAATGCACAACTGAGATCAGCACATTCCAGAATTGAACCAAGTGTCTTCTGGTCTGCAAGGCTTAGTACTAGACTGAGGTAGTACCTTTAGCCCACTAAACCATTGGACAGCTCATGCATAAACTTCACTGTGATTTAAAGATAACGGGGGCGAAATTTGGTTACGCCCCGTTTGGGGGCGGTAACCGAATTATCGCTGGAGATTTAGCGCCGGGCACAGAAGTACCGCCCCGGCAGCTAAATTTGGCTTACCGCCCTGGCAAGGAAGCGGAACGCTATCTCAGACGCTCGACTTCCTCTCGGGGCGGTGTCGGGGGCGCAAAGTGTGGGAGCGCCAGAGCGCTTCACATAGCGTTGATGCGTTTCAGTGCCCCTCCCCTTCCGTTAAAGGGGAGGGCCGCTGTGCACTCTGCAGGGCCTCCGATGGCCCACACCAGGACAGCGTGGTGCCGTGTCTGCAGCCCAGGGCAGAACTGGCGGGGGCGTGGCACTATCGGCTCGTGCCTCAGGAGCACCCCGCCGAATTTCTCAGGAGGCCCCCACTCGGGCGATAAGCCCTTTGTATCCCGTTAGCGCCCTCCGGAGGCACTAACGGCAGGCTCAAAGGAGCCGAATCTCGTGGTCTGCATGTGTAATTTTCATGCAGCTTTATTAACTAAAATCGTCATTATAACACTGAATTTTTATGTTTTTTCAGGTGTTGAAACGGAAGAAGATTATCTCATGATGCAACCAGCTGAATGATTGATTTAAAAAAAAATTGCTAACATGTTGTTGGACTGAACTTATCATAAGTGCTTTCTGTTGAAATGAGCTGCAACAGTCAACCTGGATATATCTTCATTGATCTTTGATGGTGGTGTGCTCTATTCAACATTCTAAATATTATTTCCTTTTTCCAGAGTACCAGATGCTCAACTAGCAATTACTGTTCTTGATGTATGCTTGAATCATAAGTTTAGGCATACTTTAGTGCACAAGTTCTTGATGAAGCAGAGGACTCATAATCTTTCATTTATTTATTTATCTTTTTCCCAAACTTGTTAGCAAAGGGATCTTTGTACCTTTCATATTGTTCTAAGTCAGCTACTGGTGTTCAACAGAAAAAAAAAACCAAATATTTATTTTTTTACCGCTTGACTGATCTAATTTTAAAAGAATTTTTGCAGAAGGATAGTTACAGTTCTGCTATTTGTGAATAATAGCAGGCGAGTGATACAAAAAGTGAAAGCCAATTTCCACTGTAAATATAGAGACCCCGAACTTCGGCAAGGGTTGTCCTGCTCTCTCGCCGTGGTGAGAGATTGGTCTCCAGGGTTCTTATGATCTCCCTCCAAGGTTATGGCAGGAGATTGGAACAACTCCTGTGGAAACCCACAGCCAGTGTTCTGCCTGCACTTCGTGAAGAACCAGTTTCTCCCAACAACTGTGTGTGGATGTAAAATGTCTTACTGAGCAAACCTTCCTGAGCTCAACACGTCACGTGTACAAGACATGATGAGCTGGCTCTTCATGGGCAGTGGTGGGATTATTATATGGTCACATAGTGATTCAGTTTAGTACGCGGATAACACAGCAGCACTTCATTATGAGCCACAGCAACCCACCATTATCAATCTTGCTGTTCTCCACAATGATTTCCCCTTGAATTTGATTGAGACTCGTTACAAACCAGAAGAAATGATGTCATGTATCTTATTACCCACAAAACAGTAGCAGCAGCACTTGGAGTTACTTTTGGTAAAGGTACATATAAAATTAAAAGAAAAGGTATCTGAAGTGACATGAACATGTGGCTAGGAAGCAGATGCTGCATGCCTTGAGACATGAACATGTGGCTAGGAAGCAGATGCTGCAGGTATCTGCTGTACTGGACTGCTACTGAAACCTTTTTAAAAATTTGTTTCTGTGAAACACTCTTGATTTATTTCCTAATTTTTTTTTAACTGATAGATATTCTGAGATTTTCTTTTGAAGAAATGGAGTGATCTAGCAATAATCATGTTCCCTTCAACCCTTTCTTACTTATTAGTGACAGGGGTACATTTTTTTTCTAACGTAGTTGTGACATGTGATGATACATAATTTTTGTTTCGTTCAATTCAGCAAATTATTTGATTAGATGTTTAGAGATTTACCAACTTGTTTTGCTTTAGCTTTTGTACTTTTCATCTGGAGCCGGTCAGTTGTTGCTCTATAAGCTTCTGAAATGGTGACGTTTAAAAAAACGTGGAAAGTGGAAAAATTAAAAGCTGAAGTTGCAGTCAGGCTTCCACATGGCAATCATTTTTATATTTGTACTATGGATTTTCCCCAATTATCTCCTGAAGTCACTGATTGTGGGTGGGATTACACTTTCATGGGCACTGGTAGCCATCTACAGGAAACTTTCGATTTACCGGCACCTAAGTAACCGGAAATCTCGGTTAATCGGCAAAATTCAGGAGTAGGTTCAGGTAACTTTTATTACTTGCCTTCCTCCATTTGTTGCTGTGCAAGGGTGTGGCTGCAGCTGTTGCTAAGCTACAGAGACGCTTGCAACTTGTGGCCATTGTTCTGAAGCTGTTGCTAAGCAACAGGGTTTGTTGCTTTAACTTTTACTATAGCTTTCAGTTATACGGAATTTTTGATGAACCGGCACCACGTCGGTCCCGTCCGTGCCAGATAAAAAAAAGTTTCCTGTAGTATCTTGATCATTCATCATGTGACAACCTTGACATGAGTGTCCACATGTCATGTAACTATTTATAGAGTATCACAAGTGTGATCAATCCTGTTCTCACCTAACGTCCACAAATACACTTTCCAGCAGCTGTCACTGGATAGTGATCATGATAAAAGGGTATGGTAGCATAGTGATTATGTTACTGGACTAGTAATCCAGAGACATGAGTTAAAATCCCACTACAGCAACAGGGCAATTTAAATTCAGTTCATTAAATACATTTGGAATTAAAAAGCTAGTATCAGTAATAGTCGGAAAAACCCAACTGGTTCACTAATGTCCTTTAGGGGAGGAAATCTGTTGTCCTTACCTGGTCTGGCCTATATGTGACTCCAGACCCATGGCAATGTGGTTGACTCTTAACTGCCCTCTGAAATGGCCGAGTAAGCCACTCAGTTGTAACAAACTGCTGCGACAAAGTCAGCACTGTGGGAGTACCATCACCACAAGGACTGCAGCGGTTCAAGAAGGTGACTCACCACCACCTTCTCAAGGGCAATTAGGGATGGGCAATAAATGCTGACCTTGCCAGCGACGCCCACATCCCATGAAGGAATTAAAAAAATATGAGCAGGATGCCTGACTGATGTTATTCCCCCCCACTCTCCAGCATGGGATGTTGAGACCAATCGCAGTGGGCCAACTGCCACCATGGCTGAGAGCCAATAACCAAGAATCCAACCTGAGACTTTCTGGTCTGTGTGGCTCATTCCTACCCACCAGGCATCACCTTTATCCAATGAGATAGCCCATAGCCTTTTATTTAAACAATGACTTGCAGCTTACTCATGTGACTTTCATCATTAAAACCAGTAAATACAAACACTGTACACTTGGACAGGCGATACATTTCTATTTTTATACCATGCAACTGATGAATTAATAAAAAGGTTTTTTGTATGTAAAAAAATAAATAAAAATATCTTTAATACTGTATGTTGATGCATTTTTTACCACCACCCCCACCCTACATTTGTCCAGTGTTTCTAATTGCAAATATCAGCAATTCAGCGTAGAGGGGCTTAATCATCTCTGGTAGTACGCTGCGTAATACATTTGCATATAATTCCTTTGTGCTCGATTTTAATGTAATAGTTTCCCTTTTTTAACAGTTTAGTGACTGCCTTAAAATGGCAAAAAAATTAATTTTAAATGAACGCACAGATACAGTGATTTACCAAAGGCAATGAAATTGGCCCAAAGAACCATATTTGGATAAGGATAGGAACATAGAAACAGGAGTAGGCCATTCAGACCCTTGAGCCTGCTCCACCATTCAATGACATCATGACTGTTTTGCGACCTGACGCCATATCCTTTGGCCTATATCCCTTAATACCTATGGTTAACAAAAAACTATCAATCTCTGATTTAAAATTCATTGATCTAGCATCAATTGCCATTTGTGGAAGAGAGTTTCAAACTTTGTGTGTAGAAGTGTTTCCTAATTTTACTCTTGAAAGGTCTGGCTCTAATTTTTAGACTAAGCCCCCTAGTCCTAGAATCCCCAAACAATGGAAATAGTTTCTATCTACCCCATCTGTTCCCCTTTATATCTTGAAAACTTCAATCAGATCACCTTCTAAATTCTAGGGAATACAACCCTAATTTGTGTAATCACGCCTCGTAACGTAACCCTTGAAGTCCGGGTATCATTCTGGTAAACCTACGCTGCACTCCCTCCAAGGCCAATATATCCTTCCTAAGGTGTGGTGCCCAGAACTGCTCACAGCACTCCAGGTGTGGTCTAACCAGGGTTTTGTACAGCTGCAGCATAGTTTCTACATAAGAACTCGGAGCAGGAGTAGGCCATTCGGCCCCTTGAGCTTGCTCCGCCATTCAATAAGATCATGGCTGATCTTCTACCTCAACTCCACTTTCCTGCACTATCCCCATATCCCTTGATTCCCCTAGAGTCCAAAAATCTATTGATCTCTGACTTGAATATACTCAATGACTGAGTCTCCACAGCCCTCTGGGGTAGAGAATTCCAAAGATTCACCACCCTCTGAGTGAAGAAATTTCTCCTCATTTCAGTCCTAAATGGCTGACCCCTTATTCTGAGACTATGGTCCCTGGTTCTAGCCTCCTCAGCCAGGGGAAACATCCTCCCTGCATCTACCCTGTCGAGCCCTGCAAGAATTTTGTATGTTTCAATGAGATCACCTCTCATTCTTCTAAACTTCAGAGAATATAGGTCTAGTCTACTCAATCTCTCCTCATAGGACAATCCCCCCATCCCAGGAAACAGTCTGGTGAATCTTCGCTGCACTCCTTCTATGGCATGTATATCCTTCCTTAGGTAAGGAGACCAAAACTGTGCACAATACTCCAGGTGTGGTCTCACCGGGGCCCTATATAATTGCAGTAAGACATCTTGGCCTAGAAATTGGGTTGGGGTGCCAAAGTGGCGCAAAAGTCGCCTGAGCGCAGGATTTAGCGCAGCGTTCGAGGCTTCAGCGATCGCCAGATATTCAGTTTCATTGCCCCTCGAGGGACACGGGGCGAGGCTCGAGGCGCTCCGCGTCCCTCTTAGGGCGCTGAAACTGAATATCGCAGCGCAACGTGCCGCAGCACGGCACACTGCGGTACTGCAGGCCTTCCTCCCACTGTTAAGGGGGAGGTGCCTGCAACAGCGCGATCCCCGCTCGCGAGTGCCGGCAAACGAGCTCGGCACCAAGGAGAAGTGCCGGGCTCTCGGGAAACAGCTGACAATGCTGCGGGGGGGGTGGAGGTTAGGAGGCCGGGGACGGAGGTGCTGGCACAGTAAGGCCCCGTGAACCGGGCGCGGGTAGCGAACGGCGCAACTGTGCCGTTCGCTACCAAATATCGCGAACGGGGCGCTGCTCACACCGATGACGTCATCGGTGACGGCGCAGCACAAATGGCTAACGCCACCATTAGCGCCCCTGCTGAATATCGCGGGAGGCGCAGCTAGTGGCGCTACAGCCACTGACTGCCTCTTTAGGCGCTAACAGGTGGTGCTACTCACCCAATTTTTCCCCCCTTTACTCTTATACTCAAATCCTCTTGTAATAAAGGCCAACATACCATTTGCATTCTTAATTGCTGTACCTGCATGTTAACTTTCAGTGATTCATGTGCAAGGACACCCAGGTCCCTCTGAACACCAACATTTCCCAATCTCTCACCATTTAAAAAATACTCTGCTTTTCTATTTTTCCTACCAAAGTGGATAACTTCACATTTCTCCACATTATATTCCATTTGCCATGTTCTTGCCCACTCACTTAGCCTGTGTATATCACCATGAAGCCTCTTTGCATCCTCCTCATAATTTACATTCCCATGAGCAAACTTGGATATATTACATTTGGTCCCAAATCATTGATATAGATTGTGAATAGCTGAGGCCCAAGCACTGATCCTTGCGGTACCCCACTAGTTATAGCCTGCCAACCCGAAAATGACCCGTTTATTCCTACTCTCTGTTTTCTGTCCGTTAGCTAATCCTCAATCCTTTCTAGTATATTACCACCGATGCCATGAGCCCGAATTTTGTTTAATAACCTCTTGTGAGGCACCTTATCTAAATCCATGTTGACTCTGCCCAATCCTATTATTATTTTCTAAGTGCCCTGTTACCATGTTCTTAATAATAGATTCTAGCACTTTCCCTATTACTCTTGTCAGGCTAACTGGTCTGTCGTTCCCCGTTTTCTCTCCCTCCTTTCTTAAACAGTGGGGTTACATTTGCTACCTTTAAATCCACGGGAATCGTTCTAGAATCTATGGAATTTTGGAAGATGACAACCAATGCGTCCACTATCTCTATAGCCACTTCTTGTATTCTAGTCCTCTCGATATAAAGGCCAGCATTCCATTAGCCTTTTTGATTATTTTCTGAACCTGTTCATGACCTTTTAATGATCTCTGTACCTGGACCCCCGAGTCTCTTTGGACCTCCACTGTTTTTAGCTTTTCACTATTTAGAAAGTACCCTGTTCGATCCTTTTTAGGTCCAAAGTGGTTGACCTCACATTTGCTTATATTGAAATCCATTTGCCACAGTTTTGCCCATTCACTTAATCTATCAATGGGCCAGAAATTCCAGAACGGGGCTTGCAGCGCGTGCAAGCCCCGTATTTGCACTTACCCCGCGCTCCTGCCGATCAGCTTCTGGGACGCCTGAACTTGGAGAAATAGAAAGCACATTCCCGGGCAGCGTATGACGTCACGCCGCCCAGGAGTGCAGCCAGCGCGGACCCAGGAGCGTGCAGTGTAAGTGAGACACGCCCCTTGAGGTCTCAGTTTCACTGGACACGCCCCCAATGTTTCTGTCAAGCTGCTTTGCTTTTTTACATGCAAAGCAGCAGTTTAAATAGGTTTTTGGAAGTTTTTTGAAGATTTTGGTAACTTTTACAAACTTTTTAAAATGTTTACATTATTTTGAGTAATCTGAAGTAGTTTTAAAGAGAATTAAAGCAATTTAAAGACTTTTAAAAGCCCTAAAAGAATTTTTTTAATTCCATTTATTTATTTAGCAATGTCGTCGTCACACGTGTCTTCACACTGTTCCCTTTGGGGAACTGTATGAAGTGGTGGAAGGATTTATGGCCGTGATTAACGCTCATTCCGTGACCGTAACCATCTTTGAACCAGCCATTAGGGCGGTTAGTCCTATGGCGGGATGGTTTTACGGGCTCCCACAAGCTATACAAGGAGGGGGGGCCACCCACACCCACGGACGCAAATATCCCACTGGATGTCAACCCAGAATTTAGAGCCGGAGCTCCGACTCCACTTGCCGGGACTGTCTGGAGCGGGGTTCGAAACCCTACCCTGATCTGGCCCAGCGGCGGGGATCCTACCGTTATGACAAAGGCCCAATCCGATTAGCAACGTGAAATGGCAGCATAGGGCTCCAGTCACGGGGAGGGAAAAGGCGCAGGAAACGTATGGGTGTCACCTTTTGTGCGGAGTGGGCCTTTTGCGTAGCAGTAAGCATCCCCCCCGCTGGGCCAGAAGGAGTAGGGTTTTGAACCCCACTCCAGACAGTCCCGGCAAGTGGAGTCGGAGCTCCAACTTTAAATTCTGGGTGGATATCCAGCGGGATACTTGCGTCCGTGGGTGTTGGTGGCCCCCCCCCCGCCCCCCCCCCTCAGATGGGTTGTGGGAGCCCGTAAAACCCTCCCGCCATAGGACTAACCACCCTAATGGCTGGTTCAAAGATGGTTATGGTCACGGAATGAGCGTTAATCACGGCCATAAATCCTTCCACCACTTCATACAGTTCCCCAAAGGGAACAGTGTGAGGATACGTACGATGATGACCTCTTGCGCAATGCACCTCCTTGGACCCTCAGTCGCAGATGCGAGGGGGCAAGTCGTGCAAGTGTTAAATTTTTTATTTTATTGACATGTAAAATGTTGGCCCAATAATTCCCTTCCAAATGCGCTAGTACGGTCGGGGTACTTACGCATCTGGCCGGATGAAATGCCGGTTTTCAGCATGCACAGTGCATGTGGGGAAAACCGGCATTTCCTGTCCTCTGAACGAAGGAGTTCAGAGGCAGAACGCGTGCGACTGCACATGCAGCACGTGCGCAGTATAATTCGCCGCTTTCATTAATGCTTTCAGTGAGGTCCAGTCATTACAACTTACACATGAAAAAAGCATGGGTACAGTTGCTACAGAGGCTGCGGAGGAAGATATTTCTTATCGTGGAGCTTCTGAAAGTATGTATGTCTGTATATATTCCTTTGCGTGTTATGTATATATTCCTTTACTTATGTGTATGAATGTATTATTTAATTATGACTTTCAGAGAAAGTAACTTATTGGAAAATCATAATTAAAAACATACATTCATAGTAAAGGAATATAAAACATACATACATATACGTAAAGGAATATATGTGGACATACATACATAACTCATTCTCACATTCCATTCACACAGCCACAATTGCTCCTTCTACCTACCGTTCTGAAAACCCTTTAAAAAAAAAAAAAATTTAACTTTAAAACTTACTTAAAATTTCTTAAAATAACTTCCCTCCCTTTCCCAAACAAAAATATTGCATTTCAAAAGCTCCACGATAAAATATATCTTCCTCCGCAGCCAATGAACCACTTTACACTTGCTTTTTTTCAGTGTAACTTCTAAGGACTTAACCTCACGGATTAATGAAATCCACGAAGTTCACTGCGCAAGCGCTGCCTGTGCAGTCGCACGCGCTCGAGGTCTGGAAATGCCGGCGTTCCCCGCATGCGCTGTTCATGCTGAACGCCGGCATTTCCAACGGCCAGAAGCGTGAGTAAGCCGACCGTACTCACACTTCTGGCCTGGAATTTCTGGCCCAATATCTCTTTGTAATTTATCAGTGCTTCATATCCGACCACTTGCAAGAATGTTTGGGGTACTACTCTGCCTTTGGGGATTATCTAGAACTGAAATGTTATTAAACGTATGTCTGCATACATATTCATTTTTTTAAGATACAACTGTTACCTTATCATCAGTGTTCTACGATATTGAAAACTCATGGATCTGACTTGGTAAAAACACACTTGTGACTTTGCTTATTGTATTCCTGTATCATGGACTGTCAGTCTCAATGTCCTTAAGCTAAGAAGAGAGAGAGAAAATAAAGACATTTCAGAACAAAAGACAAACAATTTTGTTTCTTTAATTGCATAGATTAATCTAGCTTCTTTATTTGCATAGATTATCTGCTATTTCAAAGTATTCAAATAGACAATCCTTGAAGAGCAAGCCTAGAAACCCTCATGATTCCGAAGCTTTGAAATGAAAAGGAATTAAGCAATTAACATACTAACCTCTCTATTGGCTGACCAGAATCAGAACTCAAGATGCATATTAATTGTCTGTTGGACTACCTGATCAAAATGTGTATTCCTGTATATTGCAGAAACAGAAACCAAAATTCACCCGGTGTCCACTGAGACCAACAATAAAGAAACTAACTGATAAACTAACAGAGACAAAAATGCTTTGTTTTTGACCCAATGATATTTCTTATTTTTCTTCTCATTGTTTCAATTTGTAGCTTGGTAGCACTGCTTGTTGGGTACTTATTCTAACATGACGTGAGGGGATAGGGCAAGTATTCGTGACCAAGTATTCTTTACATTCTGCAGTCTCAATTTGAACCATGTTGCTGGGAATAGATATGGAGCAGGAACCGCACCGCGCCACAAGAAGGGGAGAATCACGCACACAGTGGAGCACCTCCTAACCAATTTCAGAGCAACACTGACAGAAGGTTGAGCCAAGTTCATCCCCATAATCTCTTGGTCAGGGCTGGAGCATGAGATAGGGAGATCCAAGAACTAGGAATGGAACAAAAATAACTTTGAAAATGAATCTCACCCTCAACAGCAAGCAAATGAAGAGAGGATTGTGATTTCTTATCAAAATACTACATGTTTCATGATTTTTTCCCCCAATGCCAATGAGCTTTGTTGGGATTGTGCCAATGTTTATCTCATGGAGAAGGGTGGAAAAACAAATGGCTATAAACATGTGAAAAGATGGAGTTTCTTTGCTGTGGCTTGATTCTGTGGAATTTGTTGGGAGAAGGTGCTAAAAAACATTCAAACTTCCACTCGACAGCGGCATTGATTTTAATGAGCATGGTGCCCATGAGTTATAAAGCGTTTTGATAATATTCGCTCATATATGTCACAAATTTAAGAGTTCTGAGACTGGCAATCCACCACATTTTCCAAATTTAACCCAAAATACAGTGCATTTCTATATATCATAAAACAATTGACATTCAGGACAAAGTGGAAGGCAGCACCATCCTACAAGGTGGGCTAGACATTTATAAACAACAACTGTGAAGATTTCATTTGGGCTGCACAAAAAGACAAAAGAACAAACTAGTGCAGAATGCACAAAAATTGAATAATGGCTGAATTTTACAAATATCAAAGTAAAACCTCCAGTTGGATAAAAATTATTATTTAAGGAGATGGCATCTGAACCTCTCAAACATCCTACAGTTCCCTGTAGATGTTATTATTCTGCACCTAATTCACAGCGATAAAGTCTTTTTGCACACCTTAAAGTAAAGAGAAAAAGGGACAGATGTTTCAGCTCCACAGCAATCTGATATATGTACAGAGAGAAAGCTTTTTATTTTAATATCCTGTGATTACATAAGTAAATTAAAACCGACTGCCTTCTGACAGCGTTGTGCATAAACTACCTGTTCAGCTAACAGATGTTGAGCTTGTAGAAGATTGAGGTAGACAATGCCTGATGTTCTATGTAAGCAGCCACTTAACTCGAGCAATAGGGTCTTTCCTTGATTAATTATTCAAAAGCTCAGAAATTGGTTTCGCGCACGTTCCTGGTGCAATGTGGACGGCCCATATAGAATGCGTGCCCGAAGACTGAAGCTTGAGGCTTGCTCTAAATTGGGCCTTGGCGCTCATTTCCATAAAACCGGTGAGCTGTGCGTGCCAATTGATGCAGCTCGTCAGTTGGGAGCTTCTCAAAATCGGCCAGCATGGACGCCATAATCAGCCAACAGGTAAGGAACATAGGAACAGGAGTTGGCCATTCAGCCCCTCGAGCCTGTTCCACCACTCATCCATTCAGTTAGATCATGGCTGGTCTGTGCCTCAAATCTATTAACCTGCCATTGCTCCATATCCCTTGATACACCTACCTAACAAATATCTATCAATCGCAGTCTTTAAAATTTAAATTGACCCAGCATCCACAGCCTTTTGGGGGGAGTGATTTCCAGATTTCCATTACCTTTTGTATGGAAAAAGTGCTTAATTGTTTCCCTCTGAAGTCAATGGGAATCGGGGGGAAAACTCTCCTCTGGCTAGAGTCATACCTAGCTCAAAGGTAGATGGTTTTGGTTGTTGGAGGTCAATCATGTAGAGATTTGCGTATCTGGTAAACAGGGTCGAGTGCAAACCAATATGGTGGGATTGTGTTTAATCGGAGTTTAGGATGGAATATAACACACTAGTAATACAGCAAAAACATATGACCGTGAAAAGCAGCTGGTACCGGATCTGATCGGACAGACGGCTGGCGTGCCTGAACAGTTCTCTGGCTTCCGGCCTCTCTCTCTCTGTCTGTTTCTGGAGCCTTTGGCCTAGAAATTCAGTATAGCCACATTTGGGGTGCTACAGCATGGCGTTCGCTAACTTTTGCGCCCGGCGCAACTTAGCGCCACCTTTGCCGATATTCAGTTGCATCGCCCCAAGAGGTTGCTGCTGCGCTAAAGCAGGCGATGCACGACTATCATTAGGCGCTAAGCCGGCGATCTGGGGTGCAAACACCGAAGGCGGGCGCAGCGCAGGTGCGGTGAGCTGCTCATTGAGGGCAGACAGTCAGGCGCCGGTCAGCACTTAAAGGGGGAGGGTGGAATTGTTTGGCTGCCACGCCCTGCACACTGCAGCCCTAAGGCAAGGCCTGAACGCTGCTTCTGGAACTGCTCCACGCCCAGGAGAATGGAGAAGGCCAGGGAGAGAGCGCAGCGCTTCGGCGAGGGTGACCTGAGGCTGCTGGTTGGCGCAGTGGACCGCAGGCGCCATATCCTCTTCCCTGAGGGTGGCAGGAGGCCACTGCCCGCTGAATATCGGAAAGCATGGAGGGATGTGGCAAACAGGGTCACGTCCAACAGCGTGGTTGGCAGGACACCAACCCAATGCCGGAAAAAATTCAACGACCTCACTCGGGTTGTCAGGGTGAGTACCCTTTCCAGTATCCTCCTCATCCCTGCATGTGCACCTCACTTTATGGCCAAAGGGGCCTGAAAGCCCTAATGGCCAGCCCTCATCCAGCAGCTATGGGACTGTCATGAAAAGCACTTGCACATTCAGGACTTTACACACTGTCAGGGCTAATCGACCATGGGAGGCAGTGCGGGCGAGATCAGGGCTTGACACTGTCAGTGTAGTGTATGTACCTTTAAGGGGAGAACTACTTTTTACAGCTCCTGTATACTGTAATACCGGCAGTGACCACACCTGTATATAACCCTGAGTAGGGATCTGTACAGTTAGTTTTAGAGTAACCCTCATCCAGTAAACACCTGTTGATTGTTCCCTGCAGTCTCTTGTCTAATTATTGAAGGACACACAACATCAAGATACACGGATCTAACAATGGCGACGAGAAGATTCAAACCTACCTGCAACTCTGCATCACCTCCCAGGGATTCGCTCCTGGAGAACAGTGAAAGAAGAAGGCCGAGTCCAGAAGCACGGGCGTCGACCATCCAGCGGCGACTCCAGCGAAACGGGCTGGCAACAGGTACGGTGCAGACCCTTCCCGGACAGCGGCGGCTAGAGCCGACCGACGGCACAGAAAAAGGCCGAGCAGCGTCGACGGGAGAAGAGAGAGGGTAGAGCGCACAGGGCGCAGCTGGTGTTCGGGACCGAGCGGCGTCGATGGGAGAAGAGAGAGGGTAGAGCGCACAGGGTGCAGCCGGTGTTCAGGACCGAGCGGCGTCGACGTGAGAAGAGAGAGAGGCGCGCAGGAAAACGCGCAGAGCGCAGCCAGTGTTCAAGGGCCGAGCAGCGTCAGTGGGGAAGAAAGGAAAGCGCGGGAGACGCTATTTTGAGCCGCAGTGGAGAAGAAGGGAGAGCGCGGGAGACGCCATTTTGAGCCGCAGCGGAGAAGAAGGGAGAGCGCGGGAGACGCCATTTTGAGCCAGTCTAACCACACCCAGGGATGCCGAAGAGTGGCAGTGTCACAGCGTTCGACAATGAAGTCGAAGATTGGACGACATATGTCAAACGCATAGAAGTTTACTGCAAGGCGAATGAAGTGCCAGATGATAGGAAAGCGCTGGTATTGTTGAATTCAATGGGTGCAAAAATGTATGGCTTACTGCGAAACCTAGTAACCCCAGAGAAGCCAGTGAAAAGGATTTTGAAAACATAGTGTCAATCCTACAGGACCACTTAGACCCCACACCGCTGCTGATAGCGGAAAGATTTAAGTTTCACAAAAGGAACCAGCATAAAGATAAAAGTAATGCTGAGTTTTAACGGAACTGCGCAAGCTATCGAAACACTGCCAGTTTGGAACGGGACTAGCAGATACTTTAAGGGACAAGTTTGTGTGTGGGCTTCAAAGTGAAGGAACCCAGAAACGGCTTCTATCAGAAAAGGATCTTACACTGGACAAGGCTTTCAGCATGGCAGTATCACACGAAGCAGCAGCACGGGGCGCGGCAGAGATACAACGGAGACCGCAAGAATATGGCACAAATGAAATGTCATACGGAACAGTGAAGTGCTATCGCTGCGGCAAAACAACACACGACCATAATGACTGCTGGTTCAAAGACAAAGTGTGCAGACAGTGTGGAAAAGTAGGACACATAGCAAGAGTCTGCAGGTCGGAAAAGAAAACCAGCAGCAAGAAATCCCCACAGGAGAAGTACAAGAAGGTACATAAGGTGACGGAGAGTAGTGCAGACGAACAGAAAAGTGATACAGACTCTGGAAGCAAGGAGCTGGGTTGTCTGAAACTACATAATGTGAGCAAAACGGAGGATCACCAAACTATCTGGGTCACGCTCAAGATAGCCGGAGTCCAAGTGAAAATGGAATTGGACACAGGATCAGCCCTAACAGTCATAAACCGAAGGGACTACAAGCGTCTATTCTCACATATACACTTGAGAGATACAGAGGTTGTCTTGAAGGCATACATGGGGCAAAAAGTCTACCCCAAAGGAAAAATAAGGGTGAACGTTATATATAACGGCAAGGAAACACCAAAAATGGACCTATATGTATTGCCAGATGGAGGACCACCACTACTAGGACGTGAATGGATCCGGAAGATACAGCTAGATTGGCATTCCATACAAGCACTGACTGTAGATGCCAAAAAGGATGACGACGTCACACCTGGACGACTGTCAAAAATGCTAACTGATGCACAAGAAGTGTTCCAGGAGGGACTCGGAACACTAAAAGGCATAACAGCGACGATCAAAATAGAGGAAAATGCAAGCCCAAAGTGTTTTAAGGCCAGACCGGTACCTTATGCGATTCGCCCAGCCGTCGAAGCAGAGCTGGAAGATTTGGAACGTTCAGGAGTACTGTCCAAAGTGGACTGGAGCGAGTGGGCCACACCCATCGTTCCTGTAATGAAGAGGTCGTTGAGTAATACGCCTGGGGAACCAAAGAAGGTTCGCATCTGTGGGGACTTTAAGGTGACAGTGAACCCAGTCCTTCACACTGTACAATATCCGCTTCCGCGGATTGAAGATATTTTCGCCTCGCTATCTGGAGGGAAACGCTTCACTAAGATTGATCTGGCCCAGGCGTACCTGCAAATGGAGGTAGAAGAAGCCTCGAAACAGTACCTCACGATCAACACTCATAAAGGTCTCTACCAATACAACCGGCTGGTGTTCGGGGTAGCATCAGCTCCGGCTATTTGGCAAAGGGCAATGGATCAAGTGCTGCAAGGGATTCCAGGGACCCAGTGTTATTTGGACGACATCCTGGTCACGGGCGAAAATGACAGTGATCACCTCGCCAACCTGGAGCATGTGCTCACTAGATTGAAGGAATATGGGCTCCGAGCTAATCGCCACAAATGCGAGTTTTTCCAGAAGCAGATCTCGTATTGTGGCCACGTTATTGATGAAGAGGGGTTACATAAGTCCCCTGAAAAGATTGAGGCAGCAGTCAAGGCTCCAGCACCGGAAAATGTGTCACAACTGAGGTCGTTCCTCGGGCTGGTGAACTACTACCATAAGTTCTTGCCGAATTTGTCTACAGTACTACACCCACTGAACACCCTACTGCAAATGGGGGTGCCATGGGAGTGGAATGACGAATGTAAACGAGCTTTCCAGAAGTGCAAAGAATTGATCACATCAAAAGAGGTGTTGGCTCATTTCAACCCAGCACTACCAATTTGGTTGGCTTGTGATGCATCACCCTATGGCATTGGAGCGGTGCTGTCGCACAAATTCCCGGACAACTCGGAGAGGCCAGTAGCCTTTGCGTCTCGGTCACTAACCTCAGCCGAGCGTAACTACGCCCAGATTGACAGGGAGGCCCTCAGCCTAGTGTGGGGAGTGAAAAAGTTCAACCACTATCTGCACGGGCAGAAGTTCACCTTGCTGGCTGACCACCAACCACTTGTCTCCATCTTTAATCCAAAGAAGGGCGTTCCGGTGATGACTGTGCAACGGCTACAAAGATGGTCCCTTTTTCTAGGGGCGAACCAATATGAAATCGAGTATAAGGGCACGAAACAGCATGGGAACGCTGATGGGCTATCACGCCTGCCACTGCCTACTGCGGAGGAAGCATCAGCAGTGGACCCTGTCGAAATATTTTATTCGACTACAATTGAACGCTTGCCAGTAACTAACGCTGATATAGAGAAGGAGACCCGAAATGACCCGACACTGTCTCGGGTATATGACTTGACGGTGAAGGGATGGCCAACACATGGCGACTCACTGTTGCCAGTGTGGCATTGCCACATTGGGGAAACACTGTGTGTATGTAGATAAACCTGTATAATCCCCTTTTAACTGCTGTATTCCCCTCCCCCCGCAAGACAGTTGCAAGCTGAGAGGAATAAGGCATGTTCAGACTTGCCTGCTGCTGATAGAAGGAAAACCAATCAGGTTCCAGCAGGTGACCAATCCGTGAGTCATCACAGGTTCGCGGGCTTCACGAATTCAGTACTGTATTGTGAGAGTTGGAGTAAAGACCTATTTCTTGTAGCTCGCTGTGTTGCCTATTTCTTTATATGGGAGACTGTAGTCCCCCACATTGGTGACCCCGAATGTCGGCGGCCGAAGCCCCCGACTCACGCAGCCCTACAGAGGCCAGCAACGACCCGATGGCAACCAGCAGCAGCCTGATGTCGGCCGGCGCCGCGTCCTTGAAGCTCCCCACCTTCTGGGAACACCAAGCACCAGCTTGGTTCGTGCACTCGGAGGCCCAATTCACCCTTCGCACGGTTCAAGACGATGAAGAAAGGTACCTCCACGTAGTCTCAGCACTAGCAAGCTCTACCGCCGCCGAAGTTCTCGACCTGCTGGGGAACCCACCACAGACCGGCAAGTACTCAAGCATTAAGGGCCGCTTGCTGCAGGCTTACGGCCTGTCCAAGGAGGAGAGGGCCCGCAGGCTTCTCTCACTACCAGGCCTCGGCGATTCTACCCCGGCCCAGTTGATGAGCCGGATGCTTGCGCTCCTGGGCTCTGAACCGCAGTGCTTTTTGTTTCGGGCCCTTTTCCTCAGCCTGCTTCCTCAGCAGGTACAGACTGCCCTCGTGGGGTCCCCAATCACGGACTGCGTACAACTGGCAGCCGCCGCGGACAACGTTTTCGCCGTCGCCAACTCGGCTGTGCAGCCGCGAGGCTCCCTGACACCGCCGAGCGCGCGCCACCACGCCAGGCCACAGAACTATGCTACTACCACGCGCGTTTCGGCCATAAGGCCCAACGCTGCAGAGCACCCTGCTCTTTCGATCAAACCAAGATGGCCGCCTGGCCCAACGCACCAGCCCCGCCGCCTAGGCCCGCTCGACCGCACCCCTGCCGCCACGATGGCCATCGGCACCGCAGGTAAACTGCTGTACATAACCGACTCTCTTTCAGGGCGCAGATTCCTTTGCGACACCGGAGCCCAATGCAGCATAATTCCTGCCTCCCAGCTCGACATACAGGGAGGCCGCAGTGGCCCACCCCTCGTGGCGGCAAATGGCGCAGCCATCGCTACTTTCGGAAAGCGACGGGCCGAGGTTTGTTTCAACAGCCAGCGATTTACGTGGGATTTCGTGACGGCCTTGGTGGCACATCCTTTGCTGGGCGCCGATTTTCTTTGTGCCCACGGACTCCTGGTCGACGTCCGCGACAGGTGCCTGATCGACGCAGCAACTTTCGCTTCACTGGCCTGCCAGCAGAGCAACAGCCCGGCCCTCGTCGGGTCCTGCTCCGCCCCGGCGCGTGACGACTACGCCCGCCTACTCGCAGATTTCCCGAGGCTCACACAACCGACCTTCTCAGCCGCGGCAGCCAAGCATGGGGTCGAGCACCACATCGCCACTACGGGACCACCAGTGTTCGCTCGAGCCAGACGCCTGGACCCAGCCAAGATGGCGGTGGCCAAGGAAGAATTCGCCACGATGGAAAAACTGGGCATCATCCGCCGCTCGAACAGCCCCTGGTCGTCCCCCCTCCACATTGTGCCCAAGCCGGGTGGTGGCTGGCGCCCCTGCGGCGACTACAGACGGCTCAACGACGCCACCACACCCGATAGATACCCCATTCCGCACATCCAAGGCTTCTCGGCACACCTAGCAGGAAAGTCCGTCTTTTCCAAGGTCGACCTGATTCGCGGCTACCATCAGGCCCCCGTCCACCACGCAGACGTCCAGAAGACAGCGGTCATCACCCCCTTCGGACTGTTCGAGTTCCTGCGCATGCCCTTCGGGCTTAAGAACGCCGCACAGGCCTTCCAACGGCTCATGGACTCCGTCCTACGGGACCTGAGCTTCCTGTTCGTCTATCTGGACGATATCCTCGTGGCCAGTACCAGCAAGGCCGAGCACATCGCGCATTTGCGCTCCCTTTTCCAGCGCCTCAGCCAACACGGGCTAATCGTCAACCTGGCCAAATGCCAGTTCGGAGCAGCCCAAATTGACTTTCTCGGCCACAGAATCTCGCCAAGGGGAGCCATTCCCCTACCTTCCAAGTTGCAAGCGGTGGCGGACTTTCCCCAGCCCACCTCGGTTAAGGCACTGCAGGAATTTTGGGGGATGGTCAATTTCTATCACCGGTTCGTGCCCAAGGCCGCCGCACTCATGCGCCCCCTCTACGAAGCCACCAGGGGCAAAACGGGCAAAGAGCAACTCACCTGGTCCAGCGAGATGGCGACAGCCTTCCACCAGACCAAAAGCGCCTTGGCCAACGCCACACTACTGGCCCACCCCATCCCGGGCGCCAAGACCGCCCTCACCACGGACGCCTCCGATTACGCCGTCGGCGCCGTCCAGCAACAGTGGGTTGAAGGCGCGTGGCAGCCACTGGCATTTTTCAGCCGACAGCTGCGCAAGAACGAGCAGGCCTACAGCACGTTCGACAGAGAGCTCCTGGCCCTGTTCCTGGCAATCCGGCACTTCCGTTTCCTTCTGGAAGGCCGGCCGTTCATCGCATTCATGGACCACAAGCCGCTCACTTTCGCCATGGCCAAAGTAACCGAACCCTGGTCCGCGCGCCAACAGCGCCAACTCAACTTCATCTCGGAGTTCACCACGGACATCCGCCACGTCGCCGGCAAGGACAATTTGGTGGCTGACTGCCTCTCAAGACCCTCGCTCCACGCAGTGCACCTAGGCTTCGACTACGCCAGCATGGCGAGAGACCAGGCTGCCGACGCGGAGATCCAGGCCCTCAGGATGTCAACTACCAGCCTCACCCTGGCCGACATCCACTTCCACGCAGCCGGCACAACCCTCCTGTGCGACGTCTCAGTCCCCTCGCATAGGCCGGTCATTCCATCCGCCTGGCGCAAGCGAGTTTTCGACACCATCCACGGCCTTTTACATCCAGGGATGCGTGCGTCTCAGAAACTTATGTCCGCCAAGTTCATCTGGCCTGGACTCCACAAGGATGTGAGAGACTGGACCAACACATGCGTGCCGTGTCAGCGCGCTAAGGTCCAGCAGCACACCAAGGCGCCATTGGAGTGTTTCCCGGTGCCCGAGAGGCGTTTCGACCACGTCCACGTCGATCAGGTAGGCCCCTTGCCGCCGTCGCACGGTTTTACACACCTGCTCACGATCGTCGACCGCACCACCAGATGGCCCGAGGTGGTTCCCCTCGCCTCCACCACCACGACCGATGTCGCGCGAGCATTCGTCTCGACATGGGTGGCCCGGTTCGGCGTGCCAACCGACATATCCTCGGACAGAGGCCCCCAGTTCACCTTCCACTTGTGGAATGCCATCATCGCCGGCCTCGGCACCAAGTTGCACAGGACAACAGCCTACCACCCGCAGGCCAACGGGCTCTGCGAGCGCTTTCATCGTTCTTTGAAAGCCTCCCTCCGCGCCAGCCTGGCCGACACCAGCTGGATCGACAAACTACCCTGGGTTCTCCTGGGATTGCGTACCGTGCCCAAAGAGGACCTCCGCGCCTCTGCGGCCGAGATGGTCTACGGCCAACTGCTCAGAGTACCAGGCAACTTCCTCCCCCTGACAACGGAGCCGTGGTCGGCCGCCAGACAGCTTTCCCTGCACCAGGACGCGGCCCAGCAATTCCGTCCAGTGCCCACTTCGCAACACGGCCCGCAGTCGTCCTACGTGCCTCGAGACTTACGACATGCGGAGTTCGTCTTCGTGCGCCGGGACGCGCACAGAGGCCCGCTGCAGGCACCATACACCGGCCCCTTCCCAGTATTGGAGACGGGGGACAAAGCTTTTCTTATCGATGTCGGCAGGAAGCCGGACCTTATTTCAGTAGACCGCCTCAAACCGGCGCACCTGGACCTCAGCTTCCTGTTTCAGCTGGCTCTTCCCCCACGGCGGGGCAGACCTCCCGCGTTGGCGGCGGCCCCACAAGAGGACCAAGACACGCCAGAACCTTACTTCCCGGCCGCCGCCCCACCTTCGCCGGCAGCCCGTCCAACCAGTCCACCGGCAGACCAGCCGCCAGACCAGCCGACGAACCAACCGGCCGACCTCCCAGACAGCCCTCCTCACACGCCAGATGGCTACTGCAGCCGCTACGGCCGCTTGGTCAAACCTCCGCAGAGACTGACTTTTACAGTTAACGAGGATTCTGGGGGGGGCGTATGTGGCGTTGCCACATTGGGGAAACACTGTGTGCATGTAGATAAACCTGTATAATCCCCTTTTAACTGCTGTATTCCCCTCCCCCCGCAAGACAGTTGCAAGCTGAGAGGAATAAGGCACGTTCAGACTTGCCTGCTGCTGATAGAAGGAAAACCAGTCAGGTTCCAGCAGGTGACCAATCCATGAGTCATCACAGGTTCGCGGGCTTCACGAATTCAGTACTGTATTGTGAGAGTTGGAGTAAAGACCTATTTCTTGTAGCTCGCTGTGTTGCCTATTTCTTTACGCGGGAGACCATAGTCCCCCACACCAGCATTCTCATCCAGAAGAGAACAGCTGTCAGTATGCCAGGGGACCTTGATGTGTGGATCCCGAGTGGTAATTCCACCCAAGTTAAGGGAGAGAGTGCTCAATGAGCTTCACGAAGGCCATCTGGGAGGGGTGAAAATGAAAAGCCTTGCTGGGGCTTATGTGTGGTGGCCGGGGATCGATCAGCAAATCGAGGACCTGACAAAGAGCTGCTCAGGATGCCAGAAGGTCCAAAATGCACCACCACATGCCCCTCTACACCCATGGGAGTGGCCCTCATCTCCATGGCAACAGGTGCATATTGATTTTGCTGGTCCATTCATGGACTCAATGTTTTTAATAGCCGTGGATGCGCACTCAAAATGGCCTGAGGTGATTAAAATGCCCTCCACCACCACGGAGAAAACTATTGCAGTCCTACGGACCATATTTGCCAGGAACGGCTTGCCAGAGCAGATTTGCTCTGATAACGGACCACAGTTTGTGTCCGAAGAGTTTCGAAGATTTATGAAAAGGAATGGGGTAAGGCATTACACGTCAGCCCCGTATCATCCAGCCACAAATGGATTGGCTGAGAGGTTCGTACAAACCTTTAAAAAGGCAGTAAGGGCCATGTGCGACGATGAAATTCCACTACAGCATAAGGTGGACAATTTCCTGTTAGCCTACAGAAATGCGACACATGCAGTCACCAACCAGACCCCGGCCATGATGTTCTTTAACCGAAGGTTGAGATCTCGTCTGGATTTGCTCAGACCAAATGTACGAAGAGATGTTGAGAATAAGCAATTCCAGCACATTAATGAGAAGCCGACAAGGAGCTTCAATGTAGGGCAACCAGTCTTGGCCCGCGACTACCGAACAGAGAAATGGCAACCAGGAACGATATGCACACGGCAGGGGCCACTAATGTACACAGTGGATGTTGGGGAGAACATTGTGAGACGCCATGTTGACCAGATCCTAGAGTCACAGGAACGAGTCAACCCCATGTCTCGCGTACCTGGTGATGAACCCCACATACAGGTAGCATCTACCCCAGAAACAGTAGCATCGGAAGCTGATGAACCAACCGACGACAGGGGGCCAGAATCGCCTCCGCACCAAGAGCAAGACACTCAGGAAAGGCGCTATCCAGAAAGGATCAGGAAGCCTCCCCAAAGACTGAATTTATAAATAGACTATTTTCAGTTAATGTTGCATGTTAAAAGTGTTAATTGTAATTAGTTGATATTTAATTGTTAAATGAATGTTATGGTACTGTTCATCTAAAAGGGGAGGAATTGTAGTGTATGTACCTTTAAGGGGAGAACTACTTTTTACAGCTCCTGTATACTGTAATACTGGCAGTGACCACACCTGTATATAAGCCTGAGTAGGGATCTGTACAGTTAGTTTTAGAGTAACCCTCATCCAGTAAACACCTGTTGATTGTTCCCTGCATCTCTTGTCTAATTATTGAAGGACACACAACATCAAGATACACGGATCTAACAGTCAGGGCTAATCGACCATGGGGGGCAGTGCGGGCAGGATCAGGGCTTGACACTGTCAGGGCTAATCGACCATGGGAGGCAGTGCGGGCAAGATCAGGGCTTGGCACTGTCAGGGCTAATCGACCATGGGAGGCAGTGCGGGCAAGATCAGGGCTTGACACTGTACTTAGAGGCTGTCCTTTCTCTTGCAGGCCAAGCTGCTGCATAACAGAAGACAGTAGCGACAGACCGGGGGAGGCCGTCCTGACCTGAAACAGCTGAGCGACCTCGAGCAACGAGTGGAGCGGATCTTGGCAGGCCGGCTGAGTGGCCCCGTCGCGACTGGAGATGCTGACATTGTTCTGGGCACCAATGGTAAGGTCATCACCTTTTTGACCTCTCTCTTTCCACTTGCGCCTCACACCAGCATCCTTTGCCACTATCGAACCAATACAGTGCACAGCAGCACTCATGCCTCCCTCGCTGCCGCCCTGTCCTCACTCTAAAGCAACTCTTGTGACTCCCTGCTTTCAGATGGTGACTCGCCAGCTGAGGAGGCGGCCCCTCAAGCTGGCACTGTGTCCAAGTCAGACATAGAGGAGGAGGAAGAGGAAGCCAGCCCATCAGGGACACCCTCAGCCGAGGCAGCCCATGGCCATGATGGTGACACGCCTTCCCTGGAGGGGAGCAGGGGGGAAGGGTCGGAGGATAGTGAAGCTCTGGGGACCAGCGGGCTGCAGCAACACGGGAGGGGTGGGGAAGCTCGGCGGCCTTCTCCCCGGAGGGTGAGTGCGGCCTCCAGTCCTGCTACGGTGAGCGCAGAGGAGGTGCGGCTCCTAGCGGAAATGGGTGCCCAGGCTGAGCGCAGGCACACTGAGCTCATGGCTGCAGTGGCAAGGATGCCTGACTCCATAGGGTCACTGGCAAGGAGTGTGCAGGAATTCGGGGCAGCACAGGCCAGGAGTCTGCAGGACATCGTGGCAGCACAGGCCAGGAGTCTGCAACAATTCAGTGCAGCACAGGCCAGGAGTCTGCAGGACGTCACGGCAGTACAGGCTAGGAGTCAGCAGGACTTCGCTGCATCACAGGCGGCTTCTAGCCAAGTGCTCAGTCATGCCGTGCATTCACTGGCTGCTGTCATGCAGACACAGACCAGGGCCACACGGGCACTAACTGCTGCCACACTCGCTGGATCGGCCAGGCATCGCCGGGGCACTCGCCGTGCCGCAGCAGCCCAGCAGTCTGTGCCTCAGCAGATTGCTGCGCATGCTGCAGTGCTGGCCCGTGCGCGTGCCAATGTATCAGCCGACCAGGGAGTGCCTGTGATCTGTCAGGTTGGCAGCATTCCTGCAGCCAACACTGTCACACCTCCATTGCAGCTGACACCAGCCGTTGGACAGACTGCTGCCGCCCAAGCAGAGTTGGAGCAGTCAGCAGCCAGCCCCTCCAGGCCCAGAGCTGGTCCAGGCCGACCCCCAAGGGCATCTGCCAACTCACTATCTGACCCTCAGCAGCCTTCCCCCAGCCTTGCTGCAGCCACTGGGGTCCCATTGAGGAGGGGCTGCAGGGCGGGTAGGGGCCAGTCACGGCAGCGAAACAGATCACCCTCGCAGGGGAAAAAGTAGAAGGTGTGGCCAAATGTTTTGTTTTATTTATAAAGGCCGAGACTGCTGTATTTGTTTCATATTTAAAGGCCGAGACTGGTATATTTGTTTTACTTGTAAAGGCCGAGACTGGTGTATTTGTGCTTTTGTGGGGGGTTTCTCTCCATTAGTTTGTCATGTGGGAAGGGCACAGAGGTATCACAGTAAAAAATGTTCTTAAATCGCACTGTCCATGTTTTCTTTTGGAAGTCCTGGTTGCCCTGCTCGGCTGAGGGCTTGTGGAGTGGCTACATTCATCTTCTGCCATTGGCACAAGCCATTCCCTGAGAGGGGGCCTAAAACCGAGTTGCAATAAGCCGCCGATGGGCGGCCCTTGCACTTTCTGCCTCCCTCCCGTGCTGGCCCTCCTCCTCCTCCGGTGGTCCTCCAATGTCTGCTGGCAGTGGCTGAGTCCTGTGGATAGCCAGGTTGTGCAGCATGCAGCACACGACAACAAAATGGGAGACTCGCTCAGGCGAGTACTGTAGGGCTCCCCCGGAATGATCCAGACAGCGGAACTGTTGCTTCAGCACGCTGATTGTTTGCTCAATGATGTTCCTGGTTGCTTGATGGCTGTCATTGTATCCCTCTTCAGCAGGGGTGCTGGGCGCACGGAGCGGGGTCAGCAGCCAGGTGCACAAAGGATAGCCTTTGTCCCCGAGAAGCCATCCTCGTGGGTGAGGCTGGGCCTCGAACATGTCTGCCACAGAAGTCTGGCGCAGGATGAAGGCATCATGGCTGCTGCCTGGAAAGCGGGCATTGACAGCTAGGATGAGCTGCCTATGGTCACACACCAACTGCACGTTGAGCGAATGGTAGCCCTTCCGGTTGCGGTAATCCTCAGCATTCTGTAGAGGTGCCCGCAAAGCCACATGCGTGCAGTCAATGGCGCCCTGCACCATGGGGAAGCCCGCTAATGCTGCAAAGCCCATTGCACGCTCTTGCTGCTTGTCCAGGGTCATGGGGAAGGAGATGTACTGACGTCTCCTTCTGAAAAGGGCATTGGTCACCTGGCGGATGCAGCAACGTACCACAAACTGGGAGATGTTGGAAATGTCCCCAGTAGCGGATTGGAAGGAGCCGGTGGCATAGAAGTTGAGAGCCACCGTCACCTTCACTGCCACCGACAGAGACGTCCTGCTCCTCAGCTGTGGCTGCAGATCTCCGCGAAGCAGGTGGCAGATCTCAGTGACCACCGCCCTTCTGAATCGCAGCCTCCAAACACACTGCTCCTCAGACATGTTCAGATATGAGAACTGCTGGCGGTATACCCTGGGTGGGTAAGGCCTCCTCTGCCGACGCCTGTTGGCCCTTCTCCGTCTGGCCATGACTGGCACTCTCTCATGGCGTCTCTGAGCCCTTTGAATGCAATGGAGAAGCCCAACGTTTCCACCCATTGCAGCCCCCATTATATGTTTCCAATCAATGCTATGACACTGAAGTTAAAGACAAGTGCAAAGCTGTGGCCTGATGCCACAAGTACCTGTGCGAGTGTTGAGCCAAACCAGAAAGCTCTCTACCTTTGTCTCTCTCCAAAGATCCGTCTCTCACAAAGAAGGAGTGGTGCAAAATGGCTGCCATTTATACTGCAGGAGGAGTCCCCTTTAATTAGCGCCCCCTGCGCCCCGCAGCGACTGGGAACCGTTACCCTCTACCAGTCGCTAGGGGCGCCACTGAATTTCTGGTTCGGGGCTGTTAGAATAAAATTTTGCTGGACGAGATTTTGCTGGACAAGATTTTGCTGGAAAAGACACAAACAACAAATTCGCTGACTGGGACTAATTGAATCACTGCACAGTGAGACATGCCACGCTTACGCATGGCTGGAACAAAGTTCGTCTCGTGTCCTGACTGGGACTAATTGGATCACTGAGGACTAACAAGGTTCACTGGTATCCTATCATCGAACTAATCACTTGTATCCTATTATCGAACTAATCACATTCCGCCGGGGAACAAGACGGAACGAAGACCTGAAGAGGCAGAATTGGCAACACAAGTGTGTAAACTCCTGACTGGAGGAAAATAACGATATGCGCTAATAAATGAATTGATTGGATGAATGTAAATGATCTAAAACCAACTTCTTGGAATTGTATATAAGCTCGGCACGTACTACAATCGGGGAGAAGGTGCTCTCGCAGACCGTGTGGTTGCAGACGCTTCTCCCAGAGCTCTGTCATTTAATAAAGTTGTCTCTCTTACTCAAAGTCTAGTTTCCGAAGAATCATTTTTCCTACAACAAATTGGCGCTGCGAGCAGAGTGCCATGGAGCTGAACAGTCGTTCGAATCAGTGACCAGGGTGAGTAGTCAGATTTTTGACCGCCCATAAATCAGAGACACTCGACAAGGCGACTGAACGGCGAAGCGGCACCAAAACGAATCTGGGACACAGACTGAGTGGGTAAGAGACACTACTTGATTTGTATTTGTGTATTTGTATTTGTGTATTTGTATTTGTGTAATAGTAACTAAGAAAAACCTCGGACCAGGAGGACACTTGTCTCAGACACCTAGCCTCAGGCCAGTTGTTAAGAGAGCAAATGCCCCACGCGAAGGCCAGGACCATGAAGTAGGTGCCGAGACTCCAAGGTGTTCTAAAGTCGTGATACTAGTCGAGTACAGTTAACATTTTTCTGCATTATATCATGTTGCTAAGTGAACTAGGAGATTATTAGTGTCGGTGGTGTAGGGCCCTGATCAGGTAAATGGGGAGGGGTAGAAACCCCGTCCAACAAGCAAGCGTTACACGTCCGGGCAGTTTTGAGAGATAGACAAACCCGGACCTCTGAGAACGCTGGCATAGAGTGCGACAAGAAGCTCGGGTATTCTCGGAAGGAAAGAATAGGGGGGCATTCTAAGGAACAGATCTCCAGACACGAAGGAACGATCGGTGAAGCAGCGGCGATGTCAGGTGAGGAAGTTAAGAGGGGACCTTTGGGCTCCCTCACATATTCTTATATGACAAACCGACAGTCGTTAATTAAGAAGATGCAGAAAGACGGTTGGGATGTGTCACAGACTTTAGAACTCCAGAGAAGCTGGTTGACTAAACAGACAAAGGATAAAACCAAGAAGGCAGGAGTGTTATTAGTACACCAACTAGCAGGACTCATTGAACAAGTAAACGTAATAAAGAAAGTTGCACAAGACAAAGTACAGATGGTTACGGAACTAGAGACAAAGGCGAAATGTCAAGCAAAGATTATAAAGGAATTAGAGTGTAAGGTATACGAGGGGGGGTGAATGGGGACCTGTCCAGTCACCACCTCCCTTCCCCCATATTACAGTGCAGAACCAACAGCCCCTGCAGGCGAGGGGGACGTTGAAATAGTCGAGATGGCTCCTGTGAGTCGGGGCGGGACATTGGCTAATCCCACCGCCAGTACCCAATAAAGGCGGAGGCCAGGACGGCAGTCGTGGACATAGCGAAGGGGCTAGTAGAAAGGGGTATCCTGAGGGAAACCATGAGCACTACTAATTCCCCCACATGGCCAGTAGAGAAACCTGATGGGAGCTATAGGTTGACTATAGACTATACGGCCCTCAACAGGGTCACTCCTAAATTACACCCCATCGTTGCCAGCCCCTCAACAATTTTGAATGGGCTATCCCCTGAACAGAAGATATTCACCGTTTTAGACATAGCTAACGGATTCTGGGCACTCCCATTAGATCCGGAATCACAAGAGAAATTTGCATTCACAGTAGGGGATAAACAATATACGTGGACCCGATTGCCACAGGGATTCCATAATAGCCCAGCTATTTTTCACCGCGTCATGAGTGATATCCTAAAACAGATAGAAGTACCTAAAGGAAGCACTATTTTGCAGTACGTCGACGACATACTAATAGCCTCGGAAACGAAGGCAGACCATCTGGCAACCCTATATTTAGTACTAAGGGCCCTAGAGACGGCTGGCCTCAAGGTAAGCCCTAAAAAAGCACAGATAGGAAAAACTCAGGTCCTATACCTGGGACATCTAATCTCCCAAGGACTTAAAGAAATGCCACAGGACAGGAAACACGCTGTCCAGGGCATGCCGAGACCCGTAACAGTACGCGGAGTCAGGAAGGTACTGGGGCTCTTTAATTACAGTCGAAATTTTATCCCGGGATTCGCTAAATTAGCAGAACCTATACAAAGATTAGTGAAAGGGGGTAAACCCGCGTTGGAACCGATAGATTGGGGACCGGAACAAGAGGAAGCTTATACTCAACTAAAGTCTGAGCTAGTATCAGCCCCAGGGCTAGGACTGCCAGATATGAGTAAGGACTTCCACATACATTGCAACAATGAAGAAGGGTTTTACACAGCAGTGGTTACACAGGATCATGGGGATAAAAGAAGGCCCGTCGCCTACTATTCCACAGCGGAGGGATCGGTAGTCACAGGGCTCTCCCGGTGCATAGCTGCATTGGATTGTGCAGCTTGGGCAGTAAAGGTTAGTGAGCCGATAGTAATGACAGGAAACATTATATTGCACACTAAACACACTCTGGTAGAGATGCTGAATACCGGGAAATTAAGATCCGTCTCGAACATGAGATGTGCCAAGTGGGAGGCCGTCCTCCTCCCTCCGAGTAAAGCAGTGACCATTGTTAGAGACACAGGGGAGAACCCGGCAGAAGGAATACTGGGAACTGGGGAGCCCCACAACTGTGGGGACGTAGATATGAACCTGGAAGAAGATAGGATAAAAGACACCCCTTTAGCGACAGCGGAAGAGACGTTGTACGTAGATGGTTCACGCAAGTATATAGATGGGCTGCCCCGAACGGGGTGGGCGGTGGTTAATGGCGAATTAAAAACCGTAGAATCAGGACAGATTGATGGAGGCCTATCGGCCCAAGTAGCAGAGCTAGTGGCTCTCACCAGGGCACTAGAGTTGTCAGAGAATAAAATCGTGAACATTTACACAGATAGTAGGTATGCCTTTGGGGTGGTCCACGATTATATGACTGCATGAGGTAGGAGGGGATTCATTACTACGGGAGGCAATTCCATAAAACACCAGCTGAGGATAGAAGCCCTCCTAGAAGCTAGCGACAAACCCCAACAGGTAGCAGTAATTAAGATTAAGGCACATCAGAGGGAACCGGACCGGACTAGCCCGGACTGGTTAAATCACCAGGGGAACCAGGCTGCGGACCAAGCAGCACAAAGGGCGCTAGAGCAAGAAAGGATCGAATAAGTACCAATAGCCGATGTGAGCAGCTCCGAGGACGAGATAAGTATTGACGAACTCCATGAGGACACCCCCGATGTCGAAAAAGGTACGTGGGAAGAACAAGGCGCAAAGCGGGGAAGCGATAATGTCTGGCGAAAGGATAACAGGGTAATGGCCCCCAAGTGCATTCAAAATACGCTATTAGAACTCCACCATGGGCTTGTACACTCAGGGAGAGAAGCGATGATGGGAAGCCTCAGCAAAGAATGGTGGTGGAAGGGGATGGGAAGAGATATCGCGAGATACTGCCATCGATGTATCACCTGTGCGCAGTATAACCCCGGGCGACCCATAAAGGTCAAAATGGGACATCAACCAAGGCCATGAGGGCCCTGGGAGCATATGCAAATAGACTTCACAGGTCCCCTTCCACCGTCACACGGCAAAACATACTGCCTCGTGGTCATAGACCAATTCACCCGCTGGGTAGAGGCTTTCCCCATGCGAAATTGCACCGCTTTGACGGTTGCCAGAGTCTTAGCTGAAGAAGTAATCCCCAGGTGGGGAATACCAATTCAAATGGACTCTGATCAAGGTACCCACTTTACCGGGAGTGTCATAAAAACGGTATGCCAATTAATGGGAATAAAACAAAAATTCCACATCCCATACCACCCTCAAAGTTCGGGCATGGTGGAACGAATGAACCGAACCCTTAAAAATGCATTGGCAAAGGCAATGCAGACGTCGGGGAAAACCTGGACTGAAGTATTGCCCATTATCCTAATGAAGCTGCGAGCCACTGAAAACCGAACGACAGGCTTGACCCCTTATGAATTGATGACAGGAAGGGCGATGCAATTGCCAGAAGGCATCATAACAGGTGGGGCCGATGTAGGCCCTTTAAAAGATAGACTAAAACGATACGTTCTGGAACTTGGCACTCAATTAAAGGAGATGCGAAAGAATGTCCGCGATAATCAGGAGGACAAGGGTCGGGCACAAGAGCTCACAATGACGGCTTATGTTCCCTCAGTGGGTAGTAAAGTCATGGTGAAAACTCTGCCCAGCAAACCAGGGTTCGCCCCAAAATGGAGTGGGCCATATGAAATCATAATCAGTGGGGATACCTGTGCCTGTCTAGGCATAAGGGGTAAAGGAGTATGGAAGCATTGGACACAATTGAAAGTATATAAAGACAACTGACTGGCTACTTTCTGAATCTGTTTTACAGGTGATCTGCATACCCTTTGTCATAAAATTCCTGTAAAGACTGGACTGTAGTGATATATTAACCATGTTTAGAGTATTATGGGTAATGGCGTTATTTCATATTGTCACGGGAAGCGCGGTACCCCATTTATGTAAAGAGAGAGGATTGCATGTAAATACCTTTCTGTATATGTCATATGTCTATGCGAAAAAAATGGGCCAAAGCTCCTGCTGGGTGTGCGCCCATGTGCCCACCCATACGGGGGGAGGAATCCCATTAAGGCCTATCCCCTTTAAGGTAGAGGAGATGGTAGGGTGGTTATTATACTCTAATACCACCTGGAATAAGGAGGATACCATGCAAACCCCAAATAGCTTGAATCCAGATCAGCTGGAACATGAGTGGAAACAGGCAGGGTATAACCCCACGAACTTTAAAGGATGGTTTCATCCCCAGTACGATAATCGAAGGTATCCAGAAGAGCTATTAGTCAGCACAGGGGGAAAACTAAACAATGCAGAGGGGGAAGTCTGCTTGGTAAACTATGACGTGACAGGGTTAGTGGTTGGATGGAGTAAGTGCAAGTATAATTACACTTCAACCAAAACCAGTACTAAACCACCAGGTGCCCTAGAATGGCCCTACGTGGGAACGTTTAATTTATCCGAAGTGCTAAACCGGACTAGCAATCTACCCTGGAGGGGAATACCTGGGATCATGTACCAACTTTGGAACAAATTTGAGGCCTATAATAATACCTATTTCATTTGCGGATATAAGGCGTATCCATGGTTTCCACGAACCTGGACTGGGTCATGCTATATAGGATACGTAGTACCATACATCCATTATTTATCCTCCCTAACCCACCACTACGGGTACCAGTCGTTATGGCAACCAGCCAAACGTGTTAAGAGAGCTATTACGGAAACCGAAAGATTCTGGGCTATAGCATTCCCCTGGTACGGAACAGGAAAAATAGCAAGGGAATCCATAAACATGGCAGCAGTGCTCGAACAAATAGCCAACGATACGGCTGAGTCCCTGAGAGAAATGAGTGCCGAAATGGTGGCGATCCGGACCACCGCCTTACAGAATAGGATAGCCCTAGATTATCTGTTGGCGGCGCAAGGAGGCACCTGTGCCCTGATCGGGACAGACTGCTGTACATATGTCCCAGATAGCTCCGAGAATATCACGAGCCTAGCAAATCATATCCAAGAAGAAATAAAGAAGCTCCATCAACCCACAAGCACAGGGTGGCTTGATTGGTTGCTAGGGAAAACTGGGTGGGGAGCGTGGATGATGCAAGGGATAATAATAATAGTTGTAATTTGTATGTTGATGTGTTGTGCGCTGAGCCTTATAAAGTTGTGTTGCCAAACTGCTATGAAAACCGTGATGCCGATCGCCTCTATCGAGGAGGAACACACCAACCTGCTACCAAGGGACGAAGAACGCCAATACGACACTGTCAAAGGAACAACCGAACCCCCAGACATAAGCCAGTGGCTGTAAGCACCGACGAAAGGGGGACCGAGGATGGTCATCTGGGAGCAAATGAATCGTGCTCCAGAACCAAGAGGAGGGATTGTTAGAATAAAATTTTGCTGGACAAGATTGCTGGACAAGATTTTGCTGGAAAAGACACAAACAACAAATTCGCTGACTGGGACTAATTGAATCACTGCACAGTGAGACATGCCATGTTTACGCGTGGCTGGAACAAAGTTCGTCTCGTGTCCTGACTGGGACTAATTGGATCACTGAGGGCTAACAAGGTTCACTGGTATCCTATCATCGAACTAATCACTTGTATCCTATTATCGAACTAATCACATTCCGCCGGGGAACAAGACGGAACGAAGACCTGAAGAGGCAGAATTGGCAACACAAGTGTGTAAACTCCTGACTGGAGGAAAATAACTATATGCGCTAATAAACGAATTGATTGGATGAATGTAAATGATCTAAAACCAACTTCTTGGAATTGTATATAAGCTTGGCACGTACTACAATCGGGGAGAAGGTGCTCTCGCAGACCGCGTGGTTGCAGACGCTTCTCCCAGAGCTCTGTCATTTAATAAAGTTGTCTATCTTACTCAAAGTCTAGTTTCCGAGGAATCATTTTTCCTACAACAGGGCGCACAAAGGGCGTTGCATCATGAAATGACGTCAGGATCTGCGCGCGCAACTGAGCGCGCGCAAATGTTTTGCGCCGCTGCTAAATCTTAACTGAAGTTCGCGAGAGGCGCAGATCGTGCCGCGCCCGGTCGCTAGCCGCTTAGCGCCCCACTTCTCCTCCTCCTAAGGCGCTAGCGGCTGGCGCAAACAACTGTATTTCTAGGACAAAAGTTGGTGAGCATGGGGTCACTCTTAAAAGAGTGCTCGACCAGCCCAACTTTTGCTTGGCTCTCCCCTCCACTGTCTGAGTTGGCAAGCCCTCAGGGTGTTACTTTTATTCTCTTTTTAGGGGTGGGCCTGAGGCCAAGTTATTAACAAGACCATTTAACCTATAGAGGTTCCTCTAAAACCTCATCAACCAATGACAGCTCAAGTTGTTTGTCTTGGTTTTTGGATGAAAGCCCCCCCCAAAAGTGGGTCTCATTACTTCATCCAATTTGTCTCATTGTTTAATCTTTCTGAAGGTTCTTCCTTTGGAATTTGTGTCTTATCTCTCTTGACTCTATCCTCCTTGACCCAGCAAGTACAAGGCCCGGCCCTGTCCCTCTTAATCATGGCTCCAGCCAGAGCTGTCACACGTTAGCCAGTCGCTATCTCACCTTCATCTAGCAAATGGCCCATTCTAAGATGGATACCTTAGTCTCCTCAAATTCCTTTCATTCTATGTCTTTTCCTAATTAACTTTTAATTATCTTTGCAAGCAGTTCTGCTAAACAAATTACAAATTCTAGCTATAGAGATTATAATATGGTTATTAGTAATAATGGAAGAAACATAGGTTGGGCCTTCACTGGCCAAATTAAAGATACATTAACAAAGTCAAAACCCTAACTTACAACCAACAGTTGTAACAGCAGGGCCATCCTGTGGGCCCCTGTGTGGAATATTTATGCCTCACCTAATCTAATTAATTAAAAAGACTGTCCCAAATTCTAATGCAAGTTTTCCAGGAAAACGAAACTTATACATTAACCCCTTACTTGTCTCGAGCAGAAACATACAATCATTTAAACACTATTATTAATGTAGCCATATACATTTTTAGGTGCCCCTAGTTTTTAACAATCACCTCAGCCCCAGGACATCGTTGCCGGAGTTCCTCAGGGATCTGTCCTAGGCCCAACCACCTTCAGCTGCTTCATCAATGACCTTCCCTCCATCATAAGGTCAGAAGTGGGGATGTTCGCTGATGATTGCACAGTGTTCAGTTCTACTCGCAACTCCTCAGATAATGAAGCAGTCCATGCCCGGATGCAGCAAGACCTGGACGACATTCAGGCTTGGGCTGATAAGTGGCAAGTAACATCCGCGCCACAGAAGTGCCAGGCAATGACTATCTCCAACAAGCGAGAGTCTAACCACTGCCCCTTGACATTCAACGGCATTACCATTGCCGAATCCCCTACCATCAACATCCTGGGGCTCACCATTGACCAGAAACTTAACTGGACCAGCCACATAAATACTGTGGCAATAAGAGCAGGTCAGAGGCTGGGTATCCTGCAGCGTGTGTCTCACCTCTTGACTCCCCAAAGCCTTTCCACCATTTACAAGACAGAAGTCAGGAGAGTGATGGAATACTCTCCATTTGTGTGGATGAGTGCAGCTCCAACAACACTCAAGAAACTCAACACCATCCAGGACAAAGCAACCCGCTTGATTGGCATCTCATCCACCACCTTAAACATTCACTCCCTCCACCACCGCGTACCGTGGCTGCAGTGAGTACCATCTACAAGATGCACTGCAGCAACTCACCAAGGCTTCTTCGGCAGCACCTCCCAAACCCGCAACCTCTACCACCTAGAAGGACAAGGGCAGCAGGCGCATCAAGTTCCCCTTCTAGTTACACACCATCCTAACTTGGAAATATATCGCTGTTCCTTCATCATCGCTGGGTAAAAATCCTGGATCTCTCTCCCTAACAGCACTATGGGAATGCCTTCACCACACGGACTACAGCGGTTCAAAAAGGCAGCTCACCACCACATACTCAAGGGCAATTAGGGATGGGCAATAAATGCTGGCCTTGGCAGTGATGCCCACATCCCAGGAACAAATATTTTTTTTTTAAAAACTCTTAAATGGCCTAGATCTAATTTTAAGATAATACCCACTTGTTCTGGATTCTCCCACCAGAAAAAATGTATCTGTCTAATCGAATCACTAATCATTTAAAATATCTTGATTAGATCCCACTCAATCTTATAAACTCAAGGGAATACAAGGCAAGTTTATGCAGCATGTCCTCATAATTTAACCCTTTAAACCTTGAGATCCTGAGATCAAATGCAGGTTAATTGCTGTTGCTGAGGGAAGCTTATATGCAGCAGCAATGCTGAAGCACCCCAAGAGACTCAGCAGAAGGGAAAGTTTTTACAAGCGCTTCTCATAATTTAACCCTTTAAGTCCTGGTATCATTGTGGTAAATCTACACTGTACCCCTCCACAGACAATATATCGTTCCTGAGGTTCGGTGACCAAAACTGAACACAGTACTCCAGATGGAGTCTGACCAAGGCAATGTACAACTGAACCATCATTTCCTCAATTTTGAATTCCAACCCCTTTGAGATAAACCCAACATTCCATTAGCCTTTCTGATTAGATTTTGTACCTGCACACTAGCTTTTAGTGAAATGTGTGTACATTCACACCCAAATCCCTTTGCTCCTCCATGGCTCCAAGTCTCTCACTATTAAGAGCACATTGCAATTTGTCTTTCTTGGGTCCAAAGTGGATGACCTCACACTTCCCCACATTGAGCTTCATCTGCCATAGTTTTGCCCACTCACTTAGTCTGTCTATGTCCCTTTGTAATTTCCTGTTCCACAACTTACAGTGCCTCCTAACTAAGTTTAATCTGCAAACTTGGAGCTACAGCCTTGGGGCGGGGGGGGGGGGAGGGCGGCGGGGTGCAGTGGGGAATGGTGGGAGGACAACTGGAGCAGGGTAAGCGTTGGCAGCTTCCCGCGGTATTGCTGTGAAGCCAGGAGTGGCACTCCTGCTTCTCCTGGCTCCAAACTGAGGTAAATAAAAACTAAGACGGCCTCCAGCGATCCCTTTGTGGCGAGGCCGCAATACACATGCAAAAACTGTGCATGCTTTACCCAGTTTCTGCCGAACTTGGCAGCGGGGTCCTTAAACCAGCATTCAGCTCTTGATCTGGTGTGAACAATGCTCTGTTAACACCCTGCTGTATGCCTCAGAGACATGGGCCATGTACAGCAGGCACCTCAAAGCACTGGAGAGTTACCACCAATGCTGCCTCCACAAGATCCTGCAAATCCATTGGCAGGATAGGCGCACCAACGTCAGTGTTCTTGCTCAGGCCAACATCCCCAGCATCGAAGCTTTGACCACGCTCGATCAGCTCCGATGGATGGGTCACATTGTCCGCATGCCCGATACGAGACTCCCAAAACAAGCGCTCTACTCGGAGCTCTGGCACGGCAGGAGAGCCCCAGGTGGGCAGAGGAAACGCTTCAAGGACACCCTCGAAGCCTCCTTGAAGAAGTGTAACATCCCCACCGACACCTGGGTATCCCTGGCCCAAGACCGCACAAAGTGGAGGAGAAGCATCCGGGAAGGCGCTGAACACCTCGAGTCTTTTCGCCGGGAGCAAGCGGAAGCCAAGCGCAGGCAGCGCAAGGAGCGCACGTCAACCCAAGCATCCCACCCACCCACCCCTTCAACCACCGTCTGCCCCACCTGTGACAGAGACTGTAGGTCCCGCATTGGACTCATCAGTCACCTGCGAACTCATTTTTAATGTGGAAGCAAGTCATCCTCGGTTCCGAGGGACTGCCTAAGAAGAAGAGTTAACACCATAAAAATTGGCTAAAGTGCCTAATCAAAAGTCCTGGGTTTGATCTCCAGTCTCAGACTAGTTAGCTGAACTCAGTCAGGCCAGAATTCCAATGCAGTAATCTGGCTCCGTGCCTGTGGGCTAGGAAGGGAAAAAATAACTAGGATTCCCTTAGCCTTATTGCTAGCACACACAGCCTGCAGCGGTTCAAGAAGGCGGCTCACCACCGCCTTCTCAAGGGCAGTTAGGGATGGGAAATAAATGCTGGCCTTGCCAGCGACGCCCACAATCCCATAAATGAATTTTTAAAAATCTAGTTACGGCTGCTGGAAAGTGCATGTGTGTGGATGTTAGGGGTGAACAGAATTGGGCTTTCCCCTGATACCCTCCTAATTACTCTTCTTTCTAGATTAGCCACTTACAGTCCAATCTCAAGCTCTGCTGAATGTATTAACTGCAGCAGCAACTTTTGCATTTTGTTTCTCATGAGGGAGGCAGGCAGGGAGGGAAGGAGAGTGTTGCTAGTTTTTCTCACCTTTCTGCATAGCTACGCACCACATCCGTGCATGTAATGAAATTGTGTGTGTAGATGAGCTAGCTCACAAAATGCTGTGGGGTGGTTTTCCAGACTCCTCAGAGTAAGCAAACATATGGAAGACCACATGAGTAGTACAAACACAGGGCGGAAACATTGACCACTCTCTCAAAACTTGAGTGGTTGGCAGCTGTGTGAGCCTGAATTTAATACTGTGAATGGGAAGGGAAGTTGAAATTCTGGGCTATCTCCTAAATTTGGATAGAATAGCAGCAGATAATGAGAGAAAATTCAGACAATAAGACATAGAAACATAGAAGATAGGAGCAGGAGTAGGCCATTCGGCCTCTCGAGCCTGCTCCGCCATTCAATGAGATCATGGCTGATCATCCAAATTCAGTACCCTGTCCCTGCCTTCTTCCCATATCCCTTGATCCCTTTAGCCTTAAGAAATATATCTAACTCCTTCTTGAATATATTTAATGAATTGGCCGCAACTGCCTTCTGTGGTAGAGAATTCCACAGGTTCACCACTCTCTAGGTGAAGAAATTCCTCTTCATCTCTGTCCTAAATGGCTTACCCCTTATCCTTGGACTGTGACCCCTGGTTCTGGACTCCCCGGCCATCAGGAACATCCTTCCTGCATCTAGTCTGTCTAGTCCAGTTAGAATTTTGTAAGTTTCAATGAGATCCCCTCTCATTCTTCTAAACTCTAGTGAGTATAAGCCCAATCGACCCAATCTCTCCCCATACATCGTTCCTGCCATCCCAGGTATCAGTCTGGTGAATCTTCGCTGCACTCCCTCCATGGCAAGAACATCCTTCGTCAGATAAGGCGAACAAAACTGCACACAATACTCAAGCTGTGGTCTCACCAAGGCCCTGTACAACTGCAGCAAGACATCCTTGTTCCTGTACTCGAATCCTCTCGCTACGAAGGCCAACATACCATTTGCCTTCTTAACCGCCTGCTGCACCTGCATGCTTACCTTTAGCGACTGGTGCACAAGGACACCCAGGTCTCGTTGCACTTCCCCTTCTCCCAATCTATTGCCGTTCAGATAATAATCTGCCTTCCAGTTTTTGCCACCAAAGTGGATAACCTTGCATTTATCCACATTATACTGCATCTGCCATGCATCTGCCCAATCACCCAACCTGTCCAATTCATGCTGGAGTTTCTTGGCATCCTCCTCACAAGACCTACCACCAGTTCACCGGCCAACCTGTATTTCCCTCCCCCCTGTCCCCTTTGGAATCACTGGCCTCTCATTCCTTCCTGTCGGTCGCTTGCAAGTTTTAATGGATGGGTGGGGCCTGGGACTTCTGTGTTACCGTCGGTTCCTGGGACTGCCATGGGGAAGGTGGTAGTAGGCCCTGGGAGTCAGTGGTATTGGCCCTGTGGTACCCCCAGGAAGGAAGAGGACTTGTAGCAACCTGCACTCTCTCCAGTCCAACCCCAACACTTACTTGTTGTAGGTTTCAGTTCCGGCCAAGGCCTGGAACATCCAGTTGGATATTCGGGCACTTCTGGCCCTTTAATGGCATTCTCAGCGGTGGTCCTGCCACAGAACCGTTGGGATTTTGTGCCCTCACAGCAGTGGTCACCTTCTTGGTGACAGGAATCCTGCCACGAGCCTGTCCTGCATATAAGATGACCCCCGACCCAAAAAATTGACTGAGGTTCTGGCAGCTTCAGAGGAATGGGGAGAAGTCCTGCTCTGCCAGAAACAGAAAGATAGGTTTCTGTTTTGGGGTAGACCTTTCATCAGAAGCAGTTTTGGTTTATGCCCAGATTTAGTTATCCCATATTTTCAAAGTGACAACAACAACGTACAATTGTATAGTGCTTCTCATTCACAGAACATGTCTCAGAGCTTGTTATCATGTTATTGGAGAGCATTCAGTGGAAAGCTACAAAATGAATACTAGAACTTAAAAAGATTGAGCTATGTCGAGCAATTGTCCTGGGAGTTTTCACTCTTGCAAAGAACAGACTAAAGGGAGACTTTATAAAAGTTTTAAAGATTCTATGATGAAGAGATTTGATGATTTGGAAACAGATAAGCTTTGCTGTGTGCCGAATTTCAAAACCTTATGCATTGATTCAAGATAAGGAGACCTAAAATGAAATATGCAACTTGGATAAAATTCCTTCAGCAAAACAATGATCAACAAGTGGAACAGGCTGCCAGTGCAGGTGGTTGGAGGAGAAACTTCAGGGAGCTTCAAAAGGCAGCAGACAATCTGCTGACATCTGAAGGGATTCATGGTTATTACATTTTATGAATAATTGATATAGATATAGCATGAAAGAAAGTGATTATTGGATGGGTAAACTAGATGGACATGGTCTTCTCCTGCCAGAAATATGTTACTACGTAGAATCCTTCATCAATCTGATATCCAAAATCAAATCTGTCATCTTCTGATCTGTCTGACACTACTACAGATGCACTGGAATATCAGAGGAGCTTAGCAAGTCTACATTCTAAAAAAGAATGAACTGGTGGCAGTGCAGTGATTAGAATACAAATAACCACATTTTGGGATTCAGAGACGATGGGGTGAATTTTAACCCTAAAAATAGTTGGGTTGTGGTTGGGCGAGATGTTAATACTTTGAAAATCTCAAACCTGACCCTAACCTGCCCATTTCCGGGTTTAATGGTGGCAGGACAAGGGGCGGGCATTAATTAAATATTATAATGAGGTTGGCAGCCTCAAATTTAAAATAACAACAGAAAATGCTGGAAAAACTCAGCAGGTCAGGCAGCATCCGTGGAGAGAGAAACAGAGTTAACGTTTCAGGCCGAAGACCTTATGTCAGAACTGGAAAAAAGCAGGAAATGGAACAGATTTAAAAGCAAGTATAGGGACTGGGAAATGGGGGAGGGGATGAAAGAACAAAAGGGAAGGTCTGTGATAGGATGGAAGGCAGGAGGGCCTAGAAATTGAGTTTTGGCGCAGCCAGGGCTTTAGCGCCGGAAGTTAGTGCCGGAGCTAAGTCGCGCTGGTCGGGCCCAAAATTCACCAATTCTGCGCCCAAACGGCTGCCGGCGCTGCTGAGAGCTGTTTGCGCCTGAAAACTGGCGCTACGCGCTGAATATCGGCGCTATTCCGGCGCTGCGGCGCCCGCTGCGGTGCGGCAGGTTCGGGAAGTGCAGGCCTCCTCCTTCCCTTAAGGAGGAGCTGCCTGCACCCGGCCGCGGCCCGCGAAAATCTTTTTAAAAATGAGCCCGGCACCTCGGACAAGTGCCGGGCTTGCTTCTGTTCCGGGGGGGGTGGGGGGAAGTCCGGGGAGGGAGCTGCGGCCAGGCGGCCGGCGGGAAAGCGTCCGGCCGCCGCGGTGCCTTTAATGCGCCGGCGCAAAGTCATGTAAGACTCTGTTGCCAGAGTCTTAGTTGCGGCTGCCACGGGCGAGGCGGCCGCAACTGAATTTCGGCGCTGGGGCCCGTCGGCATGGCAACCGGGACGCTGCGCACACCGATGACGTCATCGGTGCCGGCGCAGCACTACCGGTCTACCGCGGCGGAAGGGCCCCAGGCAATTTCGGCGCCGGCGCCAATTGCAGCGCTAGGCCCTCTAGCGCCGCAAAATCGGCGCTAAGGGCACTGAATTTCTAGGCCGAGAAGTAAAGAGGCATTAAGAGATATTCAAGGCAAGAGGAGATGATAATGGGACATGTGGTGTATGTAACCGTTCCACCTTTAAGAGAACTATTTTAAGAGATGCACTACTTTATCTTGGCTGCTGTATACTGTAATACCGGTGGTGACCACACCGGTATATAAGTGCTGTGTAATGATTTATTGGGCAGTTCAGCCTGACCTTCGACTAGTAAAGACCTGTTGAATTTATTCTTGTGGTCTGTGTGCAGTGATTCTTATTAACAATAACTAGAACACACAGACTTAACAGGACAGGTTAAGAAACAAAGGATGGCTCTAGATGAAGTGTAAATTGCGCTGGCAGAATGAAGGACAGCTGCCATGTGGGAGGAAAGAAAAAAAAAAGCACAAACAAAAAGTGTGGATAAAAAATATATATATGATAGGGGCTGAGGTTATGATCTGAAATTGTTGAACTCTATGTTGAGTCCAGAGGGCTGTAAAGTGCCTATTCGAAAGATGAGGTGCTGTTCCTCGAGCTTACGCTGAGCTTCCGTGGAACAATGCAAGAGGCCGAGGACGGTGAGGTCTGAGTGGGAGTGGGGCGGTGAATTAAAGTGACCTCAAATTTAACCTGCTTTGCAGGTTTAATCCTGCTCGGCCAGCAGCTAAAGGGAGGCGAGGTCAGCTTCGGGAGCAGGTAAGAGCCTTTACAGCACTTCTTGTGGGCCAGGAGGAGTAGGAGTGCTTCCCCCCGGACCCCCAAGCTTACCCTCTTGCCTTGGATTGGACCCCCCACTAATCAGGACCCTGCAATACAAAGACCACCTGGGTTCGGGGATCAAACCCCCCCACCCCCCGGGGTCGGACCCCCTTCCCAGATCAGGGATCGGATCCCGCCCCCCCTGAAGTCGGGGAACAGGCACCCCACCCCGGGATTGGACCCCACCCTCCCCCCACCAGGGTCAGGTATCAGACTTCCCCTCCCACGCTCCCATTAACTGCTGTGGGCTCCCTATCTGGGGCTTTGGCCTGCTCCAGAGTGCTCCCCGCCCGACTGGAAGCCAGGGGGAGATAGAGGAACAGATATGTAGGCAAATCTCAGAGAAGTGTGCAAATAATAGGGTAATTATAGTGGGGGATTTCAACTTCCCCAATATTAACTGGGATAGTCAGAGTGTGAAAAGCTTAGAGGGTACAGAATTCTTAAAGTGCATCCAGGAGAGCTTTTTGAGCCAGCATGTAGAAAGTCCTACAAGAGAGGGGGCGGTACTGGACCTAATTCTAGGGAATGTGGCCGGGCAAGTGGTAGAAGTGTTAGTAGGTGAGCACTTTGGTGACAGTGACCATAATTTGGTGAGATTTAAGGTAGTCATGGAAAAGGACAAGGATGGACCGGAAATAAAGGTTCTAAATTGGGGGAAGGCCGATTTTAATATGATAAGGCAGGATCTGGCCAATGTGGACTGGGATCAGCTACTTGAAGGAAAATCCACATCGGAGCAATGGGAGTCTTTCAGAAAGGAAATTGAGAGAGTATAATGGCAACATGTTCCCGTAAAGGTTAAGGGTGGGACCAACAAGCCCAGGGAACCTTGGATGTCAAGGGATATACGAGAATGGATTAGGAAAAAAAGGGGGGCTTTTGGCAGATACAAAGGAGTAAAGACAGAGGAAGCCCTAGAGGAGTATAAAAAGTGCAGGGGGATACGTAAAAAAGAAATTAGGACAGCGAGGAGGGGCCATGAAATAACACTGGCGAGCAAAATAAAGGAAAATCCTGAGGTGTTTTATAAGTATATTAAGGGCAAGAGGATAACTAGGGAAAAAGTAGGGACCATTAGGGACCAAAGTGGCAAGCTGTGTGTAGAGTCAGAAGATGTAGGTGGGGTTTTAAATGAATTTTTTGCATCTGTGTTCACCATGGAGAAGGACGATGTGGACATAGAAATCGGGCAGGGGGACTGTGATATACTTGAACATATTAGCATCGAGAGGGAGGAGGTACTAGCGGTTTTAGCAGGCTTAAAATTGGATAAATCCCCAGGCCCGGACGAGATGTATCCCAGGCTACTATGTGAGGCAAGGGAGGAGATTGCAGGGGCTCTGACACAAATTTTCAGGACCTCTCTGGCCACAGGGGATGTGCCAGAGGACTGGAGAACAGCTAACGTGGTACCATTATTCAAGAAGGGTGGTAGGGATAAACCAGGGAATTACAGGCCAGTGAGCCTAACATCAGTGGTAGGGAAATTATTGGAAAAAATTCTGAGGGACAGAATTGGTCTCCACTTGGCGAGGCAAGGATTAATTAGGGATAGCCAGCATGGCTTTGTCAAGGGAAGATCATGTCTGACCAATTTGATTGAATTTTTCGAGGGGGTGACGAGGTGTGTGGATGAGGGTAGTGCAGTGGATGTGGTTTACATGGATTTCAGTAAGGCTTTTGATAAAGTCCCGCATAGGAGACTGGTCAGGAAGGTAAGAGCCCATGGGATCCAGGGTGCCTTGGCACATTGGATTCAAAACTGGCTTGGTGGCAGAAGGCAGAGGGTGATGGTGGAAGGTTGTTTTTGTGACTGGAAGCCTGTGTCCAGTGGGGTACCGCAGGGATCGGTGCTGGGACCCTTGCTGTTTGTGGTCTACATTAATGATTTGGATGTGAATGTAAAAGGTATGATCTTAAGTTCGCAGATGACACGAAAATTGGTGGGGTGGTAAATAGCGAGGAGGGAAGTCTCAGGCTACAGGACAATATAGATGGGTTGGTCAGATGGGTGGAACAGTGGCAAATGGAATTTAACCCTGAAAAGTGTGAGGTGATGCATTTTGGACGGACTAACAAGGCAAGGGAATACACAATGAATGGTAAGACCCTAGGAAAGACAGAGGATCAGAGGGACCTTGGTGTGCATGTACATAGATCCCTGAAGGCAGCAGAACAGGTGGATAAGGTGGTTAAAAAGGCATATGGGATACTTGCCTTCATTAGCCGAGGCATAGAATATAAGAGCAGGGAGGTTATGATGGAGCTGTACAAAACACTGGTAAGGCCACAGCTGGAGTACTGTGTGCAGTTCTGGTCGCCACACTATAGGAAAGAGATGATTGCTTTGGAGAGGGTGCAGAGGAGATTTACCAGGATGTTACCTGGGCTGGAGCACTTCAGCTATGAAGAAAGGCTGGACAGGCTGGGGTTGCTTTCCTTGGAGCAGAGAAGGCTGAGGGGGGACCTGATTGAGGTGTACAAAATAATGAGGGGCATAGATAGGGTAGATAGAAAGGAACTTTTCCCCTTAGTAGAGGGGTCAATAACAAGGGGGCATAGATTCAAGGTAAGGGGCAGGAGGTTTAGAGTGGATTTGAGGAAAAACTTTTTCACCCAGAGGGTGGTTGGAATCTGGAACTCACTGCCTGAAAGGGTGGTAGAGGCAGGAACCCTCACAACATTCAAGAAGCACTTGGATGAGCACTTGAAATGCCATAGCATACGAGGCTATGGACCAAATGCTGGAAAATGGGATTAGATTAGACAGGGCTTGATGGCCGGCGCGGACGCGATGGGCTGAAGGGCCTCTTTCTGTGCTGTATAACTCTGAGGGGGAGAAATTGGGTGAGTAGCGTCACCTGTTAACGCCTAAAGAGGCAGTCAGTGGCTGTAGCACCACTGGCTGCGTCTCCCGCGATATTCAGTAGGGGCGCTAATGGTGGCGTTAGCCATTTGCGCTGCGCCGCCACCGATGACGTCATCGGTGTGTGCAGCGCCCCATTCATGCCCCGTTCGCAACATTTGGTAGCGAACGCCGCAGTTGCGCCGCTCGCTACCCATGCCCGGTTCACAGGGCCGTACTGTGCCGGCAGCGGCGCAAGTTAAGGTGGAGGTGCAGGGCGGCCGCCTTTTCGGCGGCCGCCTGCCAGCACCTCCGTCCCCGACCTCCTAACCACCCCCCCGCGGCAATGCCGGCTGTTTCTCGACAGCCCGGCACTTCTCCTTGGTGCCGGGCTCATTTGCCGGCACTCGCGAGCGGGGATTGCGCTGTTGCAGGCACCTCCCCCTTAACAGTGGGAGGAAGGCCTGTAGTACCGCAGCGTGCCGTGCCGCAGCGTATGGCGCTGCGGCACGTTGCGCTGCGATATTCAGTTTCAGCGCCCTAAGAGGGACGCGGAGCGCCTCGAGCCTCACCCCGTGTCCCTCGAGGAACAATGAAACCGAATATCTGATGATCGCTAAAGCCTCGAACACTGCACTAAATCCTGCGCTCAGGCGACTTTTGCGCCACTTTGGCGCCCCAACCCAATTTCTAGGCCTATGACTCTATGACTCTATGAAGCCAAGCTTGTCATCCAGGCTGACTTCCGGGCAGGGATCCTGGCAAAAAAAGTACACACGCTATGGAGTCAAAACTCCACGGCATGCGGGGAAATCCAAACTTCCGGGTTTCCAATCCGAAAATCCACCCCCCCGCCCCCGCGCCCACACAACCCGCCCCCGCATCCACACAACCCGCCCCCCGCACCTACGCAACCCGCCCCTGTCAAGATCGGGGTTAATAATGTGGTCAGGTTTTATATGATCTAAGCTCCCCATTAAGCTTACGTTTATGATCACTGCCACTGACCAATCTTTTCCAGTAATACACCATGACCATACATTGTTCTTTTTATAATAATTCTACCAATCAATCTAAAGTTTAATCATTGCACCGCATCAAGGCTTCTGACTAATTAATAAGATGATGCTCAGTTGCATTTAATTTAAATTAGTGGTGATTTAATTTATCTGTCACTCACCGGTAACTAAATATGTTTGGCTTCATTATCATTCAAATGGCTCCTCCATTTGTGGTACTAATTATGTATGGAAGATAAATACTATACCCCCCAAAAAACCAGCAAAAACACAGCAGTAGAGGAATAGAATTTTGTTCTACAAGAGGTAAAATTACGGTGTTTAATGACACACTCGAAGCTTCCGCCACCACCGCCCCCTGCCCCCCACCCCTCCAGTGATGACGTTGTGCGAACATGTCAGTGTAGTACTAAGCCATGCAGACTTTTTAAAATTCATTCATGGGGTGTGGCCATCGCTGGCAAGGCCAGCATTTATTGCCCATCCCTAATTGCCCTTGAGAAGGTGGTGGTGATCCGTCTTCTTGAAGCACTGCAGTCCTTGTGGTGAAGGTACTCCCTAACTCCTGTTAGGGAGGGAGTTCCAGGATTTTGACCCAGCGACGATGAAGGAACGGCGATATACTTCCAAGTCAGGATGGTGTGTGACTTGGAGGGGAACTTGGAGGTGGTGGTGTTCCCTTGCACCTGCTGCCCTTGTCCTTCTAGGTGGCAGATTGAAAAATCTCAGTTTCGATCCCTAGTCTGTGCTAAGTTAGCTGACCACAGCTGAGGTAGCTATTGGAGTACTACAATTGGTCTTAGTGCCCTTGGACTACAGGGGGAAAAAATCATTCATGGTTGCTGTGTCTAATAGTTATCATGTGACACTTGTTGGAAAAACAACATGTGTGAATATTGGCTGAAAACATGATGGGGTTTGATCATGATGCTCTTCATGATCAAACATCCTGCTGACACTCATTGGCTAAGATCATACATAGAGAATGGACAATTGGGCAAGGTACAGGAAGAATGCAGACACCAATAGAACCATATCTCAGCTACTATCGGTGCTTTCAGGAGAGGAATGGAACAAATTGGGGAAGCATAAACTAAAACACACAAAGTGATGTAACAGAGTGTTGCACAGATCATTATCAGTGTCTTCTGACTATTTGCAATCATTTAAAGTGATGTGCTGAGCTGATGCAAGGACTACAATATCCTAAATTTGCTCTAATATTGGTCCGGCCTGTCGCGTTAGAGAGAAAAAAATCTTTCTTGGTAATTCAGGACAAAGGAATAACTTAATGCATTCCTTAAAAATTAGCTTAAATGTACACATATTCCATGTATGTCTTTTGATCGTTGATCCAAATATATTACCAAGTTAACAAGAACTACTTGTATTTTTTAAAATGATGAAGTACTTAATTTTTTTACGAATAAGTTTGTAAATAAGTGAATTATAACTACATTTTTTGCAAAGGTCAAATATTTTTGAAACTATGGCTTTGGTAAATTACTGTCATAGGAATCAAACCTAAATCCTGTGGGCAGTACACTTGCAAAGCTATTGTCATAGCTAAGCTTCTTCTTAATCCATTAAAATGCCATATGTGGTGCAGAAATTCCGATCCCTACGGGTGTGTATGCGCTGTGCACTCACCCGTAGGGACATCGGAAATGCCGGTTTTAGGCATGCACTGCGCATGCGCTGGAAACCAGCATTTCCGATCTGTCAAGAAAGCTCTCGACAGATCCTCCAGCTGCCTCTGCGGGCAGATAGTTCCGTTTTTTGGAGACCCTCCACCCGCAGAAAACCCTTACAATTCTTGCGCCTGGTATAAGCCTGCTTTTACCAGGATAAGAGTTGAAAAAAGTTTTTTTTTTAAAATTTCCACTGATTTATCATTTAAAAATACTTTAAAGAAAGGTAAGTTTATTTTTAGCCCCGTTAAAAACTTTAACTATTTTTTCAAAAAATAACATTTTTGTTTAAAATACTTAATTTATTGTAATTTAAAATCATTTTAAAAATGTGATTTTTAAAACATTTATTTAAAGTTTTACTATGTTTTGGGGGTGATCTCTATTCATATATTTGACAGGTCTTCCTGTCAAATGTATGAAGGGAGATTCCCTTCTCTGATTGGCTCCCCGTGGCCCACATGATCCCAGGGGCGCTGCGAACCGCCTGCGCCTCTGGGATACGTGGGCCCTGCGCACCGGCAGTTTGGAGAGGCCCAGCAATGGAACTCTGCGCCTCCCGGGAGCCCTCCGGTCTTAGTGCAGAATTTTCCAGATCGCAGCCCTTCGCCCTCGGGAGGCCTGCGATCGGAATTTCTGGACCTTGAAATTTAGTTTAACTGGACTATTGATAGTTGATGTGCCTCAATAATTCCGAGACTCGATGTTAGCAAAACAAAACAAGGCTTTTATTAACTTAGAAGGTAACACGTAGTGGAGAGAGGTATCTTCCATCCGGAGGGCTGCAGTACTGGATATGAGGCCAGACTGAGCTTGCTTACATAGGGGCCAGGTATGGGCGGAGCCCTACACACAACACATTCCAATATACAATACAATGGTGAGGAAACGGAACTGGGGGAAGGGAAATGAAACTGAAACCGACCACAGTCACAGGTAGTGATGAATGGAATATTTCATCACAATAGTGTTAAAACAGTAAAAGGAATTTTATGTAAATGTGTTGGACAATGTACTACCAGAAGAAATGTAGCCACTGAGAGTCAGCAAGCCAATCTCACCTCAAGTCCAGTGCTGTCCTAACCAAGGGTCCCTCGATCACCAATCAGTTAAACTCAGCACAGCACCCAACCAATACCACCAGAAATAGACTGATCATTTATTCATTTGCTGTTTGCAGGACCTTGCTCTACACAAACTGGCTGCTGAGTTTGCCTCCATGACAACAGACTGAACTTCAAAGTATCCTCCATTGATTGTGAAGGTCTTAGGAACTCCTGAGAATGATAAAAGGTATGGCCTAGAAATTGGGTATAGCCCCGCTTGGGGCGTTAGAATTGGCGCAGCGCAAAGTTTATAGCCAGACGCAACTTATCGCCACCTGGCGCGATATTGGGTTGCATCGCCCCTAAAGGTGATTGAGGCGTGAATTCAGGTGTTACACGGGGCTCCTAAGGTGCTAAACTTCCGGCGCAACCCAATATCGGAGTGGACGGGCGCTGCGCAGGTGCTCTCAATTACCGATGACCACGAGACTTCCAGGCGCCGGCCAGCTCTTAAAGGGGTGGGTCAGTCAGCTTCAGCATCCACACTCTGCGCCTTGCAGGCCTCAGAATCGGCGCAGGCCCTTCTCTGGCGCTAAAAACTTGGACCAGATGGAGAAGGTGAGACAGAGAGCAGAGCGCTTCACCAATGAGGCTCTGGAGCAATTGGTGGCCGCACTGGAGCGCCGGCGAGATGTTCTCTACCCAGACAATGGCACAAGGCTGAATCATAAGGACTACCGACGAGCTTGGAGGGATGTATGCCAGAGAGTCAACTCCAGCAGCATGGTGACCAGGAGCCCTGTCCAATGCAGAAAGAAATTCAACGACCTCACTCGGGTCGTGAGGGTGAGTGTTGTTTCTGCAAACTTCTGCATCCCTTCATTTGCACCTGACTTTATGGCTACAGGGTGGGCTGTGCCCCATTGGCCATCTGCCAGCAAGCACCCATGGCCCTTTCTGGGCACACACATGCACATTTGACTCAAGGCGTCATGTAAGGGCTCTTGCACCATGGGGGGCATGAGATGATCACTCAGGGCATCATGTAAGGGCTCTTGCACCATGGGGGGCATGAGATGATCACTCAGGGCATCATGTCACATAACTTCCCCTCCTTTCCCCTGCAGTCCAAGCTGGCGAGGATTGGCAAAGACCAGCTTCGCACCAGTGGAGGAACTCCACAAGTGGTCACTCTCGCGGATCTCGAGGAGAGAGTCCACCAGATTCTTGGAGGACGTCTGAGTGGTCCTGTAACCACTGCAGATGCCGATGACATTGTCGACAGCGATGGTAAGGTTCTCACCTTTTACAACTGTCTCCTTCCACTTGTTCCCCTCGCCAGCATGCTTTCTCACTGTGGACCCATGTCATAGCCTTGCCGCAATCTGGCATCCCTTGCTGCCCAGCTGTCCTTTTGCTAAAGCCACTCTTCCACCTCCCTGCTTTCAGATGCTGCATCACCAGCTCGGGAGCCGGGCCCTCAAGCTGCCAGTGCCAGTGCCTCCGAAGGCGCAATGAGAAAATTACTGTCCAACAGAAGGTCAGGAACTCTCTCCAGCAATGATCAGAATGGCCAGCCCAAATGGCTGCAGCTTTTATACTAGTGCTGTCCCCTTTAAATAGCGCCCCCCGAGTCTGAGAAGGGCCTGGGAACACTCCATCCAACTGTCACTAATAGTGCCAGGTGAAAAGGTTGTGGGCGCCACCGAATATCCGGTCCGGGGCGCCAAAAAGGCGTTGCACACTGAAATGACGTCATGATCTGCCTGCGCCTGCGCGCAAAGAGTTAGCGCCGGCGCTAAAAGGATACTCAATATGGGAGGTGGCGCTATATTCACTGCGCCCGCCCGAAAATTGGGTAACGCCCCAATTCTCGGGCTCCTTAGGCGCTAATCGCTGGCGCTACCAACCGAATTTCTAGGCCACTATATAAATGGAAGTTCTTTTTTAACTTGTGTAACATTAGACAGTCGGAAACTTCTGTGCATTGTTGTATCTCTTTATGAAAACTGGCCCAATAATTATTGAATACCATACTTAATATTTGGTTATACTTTAACTGTTGTCACATACCCACTAAATGCCATGATATTCAAATAGATCAAAATTTGCTACCATGAAATTTCACAAATGTCCAGTTTAAAAGTTACAATACCACTCAGTTCCTGCTGATGGCAGTGCAGAACCTCCAAGTTGGGAACTAATTGCCACAAGCTTAATACTTTGAAGTGCTTTAAAAATAATCAGACCTTTCATTCTGCCCCTGCAATATTAGGAAATGCAATGAAAATCATAGGCTCCCCAACATTTTTCAGTACATTGTAAAAGGCATAAATTCCCCTTAATTTTTCCAGCTCTGTAGTTTTACATATTTCTAAACATAAAGGCCAGGAATTTGCAGTCAGGATGATGGTGAACCAGCAGTGTTCGCCATCATTCCGCCTTTGAAACTGACCACAACTTCGGGATATGGCGCATGCGAAGTTGCGGTCCGTCTTTGACAGCTCCGAAACAGGCTGTGCTGTGCCCCGCCCACAGAGCCGGCAATCAGTGTAATCTCTCAAATCAGGGAAACGGAGGAAACCTTCGGCTCTTCCGCAGTCAGTACGCTGTTAAATTCCCCACTGCAAGTTAGACCCAAAGGGATTAGGTGTAACTGGGGTTTTGACCGCGTTATTACTGCTAAACACATGTTAAGGGCCGGGAAAACTAATTTTAATTTTGTGCAGTGTGAAATGTAGCCATTTTAATAAAAAATTAAATTTTTAAGAAACTTTTCAAAAAAATGATTTTTTTTTATTTGTGCATCTTTATTTCAGGTCTACCTTTTCCCCATGTGAAAGCCCCAATCTTTGTTTTGCTCTCTCTAACTAATTTAAAAAGTTAGAATTTTAAGAGCTTTCTCACTTCCTTGTTGGCAGTCTGTGTGGATTCTGCGTTTTGATTGGCTGCTTAGACGGCCTGTTGACGTCGCAGCCGTTCACACAAGGGGATCCCCACTACAGTTCGTTGAATTGAATTGACGGTCGGAAAACCTGAAGTTCTCGATCCAGGGATTGCGAGATCCTTGTGCGAAGCGTACTTCGGGGGCCAGCGGTGAATGCCTTCCCTTCGCTGCTGGCCGCAAATTCCAGGCCAAAGATTATAACTTCTGTTTCTGTTGCTTAAACACTTTGGGGGGAAAATTGGGTGAGTAGCGCCACCTGTTAGCGTCTAAAGAGGCAGTCAGTGGCTGTAGCGCCACTGGCTGCGCCTCCCGCGATATTCAGCAGGGGCGCTAATGGTGGCGTTAGCCATTTGCGCTGTGCCGCCACCGATGACGTCATTGGTGTGCGCATCGCCCCAGTCGTGCCCCGTTCGCGATATTTGGTAGCAGTTGCGCCGTTCGCTACCCGCGCCCGGTTCACGGGGCCTTACTGTGCCGACAGCAGCGCAAGTTAAGGTGGAGGTGCGGGGCGGCCGCCTTTTCCGGTGGCCGCCTGCCAGCGCCTCCGTCCCCGGCCTCCTGACCACCCCCCCAGCTGTTTCCCGAGAGCCCGGCACTTCTCCTTGGTACCGGGCTCGTTTGCCGGCACTCGCGAGCGGGGATCACGCTGTTGCAGGCCCCTCCCCCTTAACAATGGGAAGAAGGCCTGCAGTACCGCAGCGTGCCGTGCCGCAGCGTGTGGCACTGAGGCACGTTGCGCTGCGATATTCAGTTTCAGCTCCCTAAGAGGGACGCAGAGCGTCTCGAGCCTCGCCCCGTCTCCCTCTAGGGGCAATGGAACTGAATATCTGACGATCGTTAAAGCCTCGAACGCTGCGCTAAATCCTGCGCTCAGGTGACTTTGGCGCCCCAACCCAATTTTTAGGCCTTTCTCTTCATTGGCTTTGGCATGAGATCATTGTGTTTTGATGAGTTGCTTACCAGTGAGGATAAGTTTGTTCTTCTTATGTTGAAGTTGTTTTCAAACCAACATCACACCTGAAATCCACTTTACATGCAACACACTGCCAGCTTACCAATTCCAGCCAGTAAACTGACTGACCTGTCCAGTCTGGATCTAACCAGTTATGACTTATCTAAAATATTGATATTGAAGGGAACAGCTCTAAATGTTCATACTCAAATGTCTATAAATGATTATATTACAATAAAAAATTATAGGAACTGGAAATGTCATTCGGCCCCTTAAGCCCACTCTTTCTTCATGGGTGAAATTCACCTCGTTGCCTTTTCATCACATCCCTTAACCCCGAGTCTCAAGAAATGCATGCAATGACGCTCGAACTTACCTATACAGTCCACTTTAATAGCCTTCTCTAGTAACTCATTCCTTCCATTACCCTTTGGCTGAAGAAATTCTATACGACTTCCCTTCTTAATTTGAACATCCCAATTTTTAACTTGTGTCCCCTGGTGTTCCAAACCTTTAACACAGTGAACAAAAGAAAGACTTGTATTTGTGTAGGAACATATCATGTCTCTAAGAAATGTCTCAAAGAACTTCACATACAGTTAATTATTTCGAAATGCAGTGACTGCTGTCATGTAAGAAAAATGTGGCAGCCATTTTGCAGAAACAAGATGCATTAGTTATTGTCTTTTAATGTATACCTGAATATAGGAAAGCTTATGTGTATATTTGCAGGTAGAAATTATTAATAAATCTATTAGACTGCATACCTGCAGGAGCTTCATTAATCTATGCAAATTGAGGTCCTAAGATGCCATTTTAACTGCCTACTGAGCAGAGCATCTGCCTTTTAACACCTGGCAGTATGGCAGAAGAGGCCTGAAAAGGTAAGCTTTGAAATTATTTTTGTAGGGCCAGGAGGAGCAAGAATAATATGGGCTGCTACTGCCCTGGATTGCCACCCCCTCTGATTGCAGCCATGCAATCCTCCCACCCGCCTCCCCAAACCTACCTGTTTTCCCAACTTGTTTGGCCTTTGGGGTGTTCAATAATGCACCGGCCCAGAGCTGGTGAGCTGCATCAAAATGGCTGCTTGGTGTCCACAGCATATATGTTAATGAGGTCGGGCCCTTGAAATGGACCAGGCCTCCCACTGGCATTATCAATATTATAGCTAAAAATCTACCCCAAGATTTTTTCCAATGGTTTTATGATTGCTCCTGCCCATACTAGAATGGTACCAGGGATGCGGGACTTCAGTGAGACTGGAGATGCTGGGATTATTCTCCTCAGAGCAGAGAAGGTTATGGCGATATTTAATAGAGGTGTTCAAAATGATATGGGGTTTTGATAGAGTAGATAGGGAGAAACTGTTTCCAGTGTTAGGAGGGTTGGTAACCAGAGGGCAGAGATATAAAGAACCAGATGGGAGATGATGAGAATTTTTTTTTACACAGCAAGTTGTTATGATCTGGAATGCACTGCCTGAAAGGGCGGTGGAATCAGATTCAATAGTAACTTTCAAAAGGGAATTGGATAAATACTTGAAAAGGAAAAATTGGGGAAAGAGCAGGGGAGTGGGACTAATTGGATAGCTCTTTCAAAGAGATGGCGCAAGCACGATAGGTCGAATGGCCTCCTTCTATGATTCTATTCCTATGATTCTATGCCAGACCTCAACATGCAAAACCAACGCATACAATTGTAAAATTCTCCCTTGTATTACACAGTATTTACAGCACAGAAACAGGCCATTCGGCCCAACAGGTCCATGCTGGTGTTTATGCTCCTCACGAGCCTCCTCCCACATTTCCTCATCTAACCTCATCAACATATCCTTCTATTCCTTTCTCCCTCAAATGTTTATCTAGCTTCCCCTTAAATGCATCTATGCTAGTCACCTCAACTACTCCTTGTGGTAGAGAGTTCCATGTTCTAACCACTCTCTGGGTAAACAAGTTTCTCCTGAATTCACTATTGGATTGAATGGTGACTATCTTATATTTCTGGCCCCTAGTTCTGGTCTCCCCTGCATGTGGATGCAACTTCTCTATGTCTACCCTATCAAACCCTTTCATAATCTTAAAGCTCTATCAGGTCAACCCCCAGTTTTCTCTGTTCTAGAGAAAAGAGCTCCAGCTTGTTCAATCTTTCCTGATAGGTATAACCGCTCAGTCCTGGTATCATTCTAGTAAATCTTTATGGTACCTGTCCCAGGGCCTCTATATCCATTTTATAACATGGAGACCAGAATTATTCACAGTATTCCAAATGTTGTCCAACCAAAGTTCAATACACTTTTAACATAACCGCTCTGCTTTTGAATTCTATCCCTTTAGAAATGAACCCAGTGATTTGCTTTTTTTATGTCCTTATTAACCTGCGTTGCTACTTTTAGTGATAGAAACATAGAAGATAGGAGCAGGAGTAGGCCATTTGGTCCCTTGAGCCCCCTCCACCATTCAATGAGATCATTTATATATATTGTGAATAGCTGGGGTCCGAGCACCGATCCCTGCGGTACCCCACTAGTCACTGCCTGCCACTCAGAAAAAATCCCGTTTATTCCAACTCTTTGCTTCCTGTCTGTCAACCAGTTCTCTATCCAAGACAGTACCTTACCCCCAATCCCATGGGCTTTAACTTTGTATGCTAATCTCTTATGTGCGACCTTATCGAAAGCCTTCTGAAAGTCCAAATACACCACATCCACTGGTTCTCCCTTATCTATTCTACCAGTTACACCCTCAAAAAATTCCAGTAGATTAGTCAAGCATGATTTACCTTTCGTAAATCCATGTTGACTTTGTCTGATCCGGTACTACAGTATACAGGAGCTGTAAAAGTAGTTCTCTCTTAAAGGTACATACACTACAATTCCTTACCTTTTAGATTAGCAGTACCCATAATATTCAAATAACAATTAACACTTTAACATGTACATTAAACAACAATAGTCCATTTATAGATTCAGTCTTTGGGGCGGCTTCCTGATCCTTTCGGGATAGCACCTTTCCTGAGGTTCTTGTTCTTGGTGCGGAGGCGATTCTGGCCCCTTTTCGTCGGTTAGTTCATCGGTTTCCACTGCTACTGGTTCTGAGGTAGATGCTACCGGTATGTCGGGTTCATCCCCAGGTACTCGAGGCATGGGGTTGACTCGTTCCTGTGACGTTAAGATCTGATCGACGTGGCGTCTCACAATGTTCTCCCCGACATCCACTGTGTACATTAATGGCCCCTGCCTTGTGCATATCGTTCCGGGTTGCCATTTCTCTGTTCAGTAGTCACGGGCCAAGACTGGTTGTCCTACATTGAAGCTCCTTGTCGGCTTCTCATTGATGTGCTGGAATTGTTTATCCTCAACATTTCTTTGCACATTTGGTCTGAGCAAATCCAGACGAGATCTCAACCTTCGGTTAAAGAACATCATGGCCGGGGTCTGGTTGGTGACTGCATGTGTCGCATTTCTGTAGGCTAACAGGAAATTGTCCACCTTATGCTGTAGTGGAATTTCATCATCGCACATGGCCTTTATCGCCTTTTTAAAGGTTTGTACGAACCTCTCAGCCAATCCATTTGTGGCTGGATGATACGGGGTGGATGTGTAATGCCTTACCCCATTCCTTCTCATAAATTTTCGAAACTCTTCGGACACAAACTGTGGTCCATTATCAGAGCAAATCTGTTCTGGCAAGCCGTTCCTGGCAAATATGGTCCGTAGGACTGCAATCGTTTTCTCTGTAGTGGTTGAGGACATTTTTATCACCTCAGGCCATTTCGAGTGAGCATCCACTGCTATTAAGAACATTGAGTCCATGAATGGACCAGCAAAATCAATATGCACCCATTGCCATGGAGAGGAGGGCCACTCCCATGGGTGTAGAGGGGCATGTGGTGGTGCATTTTGGACCTTCTGGCATCCTGAGCAGCTCTTGGTTAGGTCCTCGATTTGTTGATCGATCCCCGGCCACCACACATAAGCCCTAGCAAGGCTTTTCATTTTCACCCCTCCCAGATGACCTTCATGAAGCTCATTTAGCACTCTCTCCCTTAACTTGGGTGGAATCACCACTCGGGATCCACACATCACTGTCCCCTGGCATACTGACAGCTGTTCTCTTCTGGATGAGAATGCTGGCAACAGTGGGTCGCCATGTGTTGGCCATCCCCTCACCATCAAATCATATACCCGGATCATTGCGGGTCTCCTTCTCTATATCCGCGTTCGTTACTGGCAATCGTTCAATTATTGACGAATAAAATAGCTCGATAGGGTCCACTGCTGGTACTTCCTCCACAGTAGGCAGTGGCAGGCATGATAGCACATCAGCGTTTCCATGCTGTTTCATGCCTTTATATTCTATTTCATATTGATTCACCCCTAGAAACAGGGACCACCTTTGTAACCGTTGTGCAGTCATCACTGGAACGCCCTTCTTAGGATTAAAGATGGAGACAAGTGGTTGGTGGTCAGTCAGCAAGGTGAACTTCTGCCCATGCAGATAGTGGTTGAATTTTTTTACTCCCCATACAAGGCTGAGGGCCTCCCTGTCAATCTGGGCGTAGTTGCGCTCGGCTGAGGTTAGTGGCCGAGACGCAAAGGCTACTGGCCTCTCCAACCCATCTGGGAATTTGTGCGACAGCACCGCTCCAATACCATAGGGTGATGCATCACATGCCAAACGAATTGGTAGTGCTGGGTTGAAATGGGCCAACACCTCTTTTGATGTGATCAATTCTTTACCCTCCTGGAAAGCTCGTCTATGTTCGTCATTCCACTTCCATGGTACCCCTGTTTGCAGTAGGGTGTTCAGTGGGTGTAATACCGTGGACAAATTTGGTAAGAACTTATGGTAGTAGTTCACCAGCCCGAGGAACGACCTCAGTTGTGACACATTTTCCGGTGCTGGAGCCTTGACTACTGCCTCAATCTTTTCAGGGGACTTATGTAACCCCTCTTCATCGATGACGTGGCCACAATACGAGATCTGCTTCTGGAAAAACTCGCACTTGTGGCGATTAGCTCGTAGCCCATATTCCTTTAATCTGGTGAGCACCTTCTCCAAGTTGGCGAGGTGATCACTGTCATTTTTGCCCGTGACCAGGATGTCGTCCAAATAACACTGGGTCCCTGGAATCCCTTGCAGGACTTGATCCATCGCCCTTTGCCAAATAGCCGGAGCCGATGCTACCCCGAACACCAGCCGGTTGTATTGATAGAGACCTTTTATGAGTGTTGATCGTGAGGTATTGTTTCGAGGCTTCTTCTACCTCCATTTGCAAGTACGCCTGGGCTAGATCAATTTTGGTGAAGCGTTTACCTCCAGATAGCGAGGCGAAAATATCCTCAATTCGTGGAAGCGGATATTGTACCGTGTGAAGGACTGGGTTCACTGTCACCTTAAAATCCCCACAGATGCGGACCTTCTTTGGTTCCCCAGGCGTATTACTCAACGACCTCTTCATTACAGGAACGATGGGTGTAGCCCACTCGCTCCAGTCTACTTTGGACAGTACTCCTGAATGTTCCAACCCTTCCAGCTCTGCTTCGACGGCTGGTCTGATCGCATAAGGCACTGGTCTGGCCTTAAGAAACTTTGGGCTTGCATTTTCCTCTATTTTAATCATTGCTGTTATGCCTTTTAGTGTTCCGAGTCCCTCCTGGAACACTTCTTTTGCGTCAGTTAGCATTTTTGACTGTCGTCCAGGTGTGACGTCGTCATCCTTTTTGGCCTCAACCTTCAGTGCCTGTATGGAATGCCAATCTAATTGTATCTTCCGGATCCATTCATGTCCTAGTAGTGGTGGTCCTCCATCTGGCAATACATATAAGTCCATTTTAGGTATTTCCTGGCCTTTGTATATCACTTTCACCCTTATTTTTCCTTTGGGGTAGACTTTTTGCCCCGTGTACGTCTTCAAGACAATCTCTGTAGCTTTCAAGGGTATATGTGAAAATAGCCGCTTGTAGACTGTTAGGGCTGATCCTGTGTCCAATTCCATTTTCACTTGGACTCCGTCTATCTTGAGTGTAACCCAGATAGTCTGGTGATCCTCCATTTTGGTTACCTTATGTAGTTTCAGACAACCCAGCTCCTTGCTTCCGGAGTCTGTGTCACTTTTCTGTTCGTCTGAACGACTGTCCATCACCTTGTGTACCTTTTTGTACTTCTCCTGTGGAGATTTCTTGCTGTTGGTTTTCTTCCCAGACCTGCAGACTCTTGCTATGTGTCCTGTTTTTCCACACTGTCTGCACACTTGGTCCTTGAACCAACAATCCTTCTGGTCGTGTGTTGTTCTGCCGCAGCGATAACACTTCCCTGCTCCATAGGACATTTCATTGGTGCCATATTCTTGCGGTCTCCGTTGTATCTCTGCAGCACCCCTTGCGGCTGCTTCGTGTGATACTGCCATACTGAAAGCCTTGTCCAGCGTAAGATCCTTTTCTGATAGAAGCCGTTTCTGGGTTCCTTCACTTTGAAGCCCACACACAAACTTGTCCCTTAACGTATCTGCTAGTCCCACTCCAAACTGGCAGTGTTTCGATAGCTTGCGCAGTTCCGTTAAGTACTCAGCATTGCTTTCATCTTTGTGTTGGTTCCTTTTATGGAACTTAAATCGTTCTGCTATCAGCAGCGGTGTGGGGTTTAAGTGATCCTGTAGGATTTCTACTATGCTTTCGAAATTCTTATTCACAGGCTTCTCTGGGGTTATTAGGTTTCGCAGTAACCCATAAGTTTTTGCATCCATGGAATTTAACAAAACCAGTGCTTTCCTAGCATCTGGCACTTCATTCGCCCTGCAGTACACCTCAATACGTTCCACATATGTCGCCCAATCTTCGACTTCATTGTCGAACGTAGAGATACTGCCACTCTTCGGCATCCCTGGGTGTGATTTAACTGTCAAAAATGGTATCTCCCGCACTCTCCCTTCTTCTCCACTGGCACAAAATCGCGTCTCCCGCACTTTCCTTTCTTCCCGCGCTCGCCCTTCTTCTCCGCTGCGGCTTCTAAAAATGGCGTCTCCCGCGCTCTTCCTTCTTCTCCGTGGCTCAATGGCGTCTTCCGCGCTCTCCCTTCTTCTCCCCGCGGACACTGTTCAGCCCTTGAGCCCTGGCTGTGCTGTGTGTGTTTTTTTTTTTTTCCTGTGCGCCTTTCCCATTTCCGCCGCTCGGTCCTGAACCCGGCTGCTGCTTTACCCTCTCTCTCTCCATTTTGTTTTTCCGCGACGCCGCTCGGTTTTCAACCCCCGGCTGCGCCCTGTGCCCTTCACCCTCTATCTTACCCCGTCGACGCTGCTCGGCTTTTTCTCTGCCGTCGGTCGGCTCCAGCCGCCGCTGTCCGGGGAAGGGTCTGCGCTGTACCTGTCGTCAGTCTGTTGCTGATCGTCGTGGCTGGGAAACCAAGCCCGCCCTCCACAGCCTCCCCTGCGATGTTCACTCTCTGTCGGACGACTGGGCGGTTGCTCGTGGTCGACGCCCGTGTTTCTGGCCTCGACTTTCTTCCACCGCCCTCCCGGAGCGAATCCTCAAAGGGAAATGCAGAGTTGCAGGTAGATTCGAATCGACACTCGTCGCCACTGTTAGATCCGTGATTCTGAGAGTATGATGTTTTTCAATAACCACACGGATGCTGTAACTTAACAATCAACAGGTATTTACTGGAGTAGGGTAGTCTCAAGACTGGGGTTACAGAGGCATGCTCAAGGCTTATATACAGGTGTGGTCACTGCCGGTACTACAGTATACAGGAGCTGTAAAAGTAGTTCTCTCTTAAAGGTACATACACTACAGTTTGGGTTAAAGACATGATGGCACGATTTGAAAAAGAGTAGGGAGTTTTCCAGCCAACATTTCGCTTTCAACCCACTGAAACAGAAAGCTGTTTCTTTGTTATTATCTAATTGTTATTTGCCTACATACCCTCTAGTTGCTGCACTTCAAAATAATTCATTGTGTGTCGTGCATTGAAATGATCCTAAGAAACATAATGGCCTGGGTTTTATGATAGCAATAAGCAATAATGGTGAGGCTATCAGCACGCACCGTTATTATGGATTAAATCAGACGGCAACATCCGGGATCTGCACATGCGCAGCTAAACGTGGAAATCTGGAAGCTGCTGTCCGATTTGCATTGCTCCGCCACAAGCTTCATTACAATGGTACTTCGCCGATAGATTCAGCATTAAAATAGATGAAGGGCGTGAAGTTCAGATACGTACCCACTAGATACCCATTAAACACACCAGAAAAAGCGAGGGCTGGTGCATTAATTGCTACAAAACAACCTCTCTGGCCCTAAAAATTTAATTTTTACAAGCATGGAGTCTCATTCCTTCAGAATTTAATTATTGTTGGAGATTTTTTTAAAACTTAAAGGGGGAGAAATTGGGAGGAGCCGCAAACGGGGCGCCAAGCTTGCCTTGGTGCCAGATTTTGCGCTGCGCTCGGAGCAGCAGCGATCGCCAGAAATTCAGCTTGAGCGCCCCAAGAGGGACACGGGGCGAGGCTCGAGGCGCTCCGCGTCCCTCTTAGGGCGCTGAAACTGAATATCGCAGCGCAACGTGCCGCAGCGCCACTACGGTACTGCAGGCCTTCCTCCCATTCTTAAGGGGGAGGGGCCTGCACCAGCACGATCGGAGATCGCGAGTGCCGGCAAAAGAGCCCGGCACCGAGGAGAAGTGCCGGACTCTCGGAAAACAGCTGGCAATGCCACGGGGGGACAACAGGAGGCCGGGGACGGAGGTGCTGGCAGGCGGCCGCCGAAAAAAACGGCCGACCCGCACCTCCACCTTAATTTGCGCCACTGCTGCCACAGGTAGGCCCCGTGAACCGGGCGCGATTAGCGAGCAGCACTACAGAGGCAGTCGCTGCCAAATATCGCGATCGGGGCGGTAGCGGGGCGCTGTGCACACCGATGACGTCATCGGTGGCGGCGCAGCGCAACAGGCTAACGCCGCCATTAGTGCCCCAGCTAAATATCGCGGGAGGCGTGGCCAGTGGCGCTAAAGCCACTGAGTGCCCTCTTTAGGCGCTAGCTGGTGGCGCAGCCCACCGAATTTCTAGACCAAAATGTTTTTAAAATGTTACCCTTTCATTCTGTCTCTTTTATCTCTCTCTCAATCCCATCTTTCTTTCCCTCACTTTATTTTGCTTTCCGTACATTATTTTACATTGAATCAAATATTCTAATTTATACTTCCGAGTGTAGACATTGCGTATCTCAGTGAGGATTCTTCAATCTGATTGGTTGAAGAGACACACTGTTGCATGCCCTGCTAACACACGCCACAGATCCCCTGTAGAGGGCACCACGCTGAAAAGGATCTCTGATAACTGTTCCTTCGTCGCTGACCACAAAATCCGGGCTATTAAGGCACTATGTAAGTTCAAGCTTTTTGTATATTTAAACCACTAATTTTGCCCACTATTACTAATCATATCAAACTAACAATTTTTGAAATGTCTGTCAATTATGCTATTTCATGGATTTCTATTTAAAATTTATCTTCAGTTCATACATACAACATATTGTGTGCAATTATTCTCCTTTTTTAATGAAATAATTCAATGCACTGGTTAATTTTTCCCCTCCCTACCCTTAGTAAACTGAGGTGAATTGTAGCATTCCGACTGCCACACTGGCTGAGCTCGTTAATTCAGCATAGATTGGAATTAAACCTAGGCTCTTGCAGATTTGCATGACTCAGTCCCACACTGAATAATACACTTAACCTTCAACCATCGAGGAAGCTGTTAAAGATACATTTTCTTTTGTTATGGAATAATATCAAAGAGAGATAAGGGTTTGTTTCTAATGTTTTTCTTTCACAGTAGTGATGGACAATAATGATCAAAGTGAGGATTGCAGTCTCCAACAAGACAATGGCCAGAATTTTCTTTATCTGGGCGGGTTGGGTGTGGGCGGTCGGCATGGTGGGTCGCGACCCCGTTCTTCATTTCATGCCACTCCTCAGAGCGACTTTCCCTTAATGGCGGCTATTGAGGCAGGCTTGCACGTTTCACGGTCTTATTAAATGGTACGGGTCTGATGACATCATTGATGACACATTTCCAGCCGGGATGTTTAAAGGAGCCTTGGCCACATTGCATTTGAAGGTTCATCTAGGAGTGTGCAGGCACTATATTTTGGCATTTGGATCTTGCTAAGCCTTGAGCACATGACTGCACAGAGGCAGAGGGCTGCACCCAGGTTCTCAGATGACTCCCTCCATATGCTTGTGGAGGGAGTCAGAGCACGCAGGGAGGTCCTCTTCCCTTCCGATGGGCAGAAGAGACCTCCCCAACAGACCAAAGGAGCCTGGCTCCAAATAGCAGAGGAGGTCAACAGCAGGGATGTTGTCAGAAGGACCTGGGTGCAGTGCTGGAAGTGCTTCAATGATCTCATTAGATCAGAAAAGGTGAGTGCAAAGCCACACTCAAATTCATCCTGTGCTTCTCATCACATCCCCATCACTCTGCCTTCCCAACCCTACTCTTGCACATCCTTACTCACACCAACATACCTTGCACATCCACTCATCCCTCTCTCTCTATCAACATTATCACATCCCCATCTTACTAGCCACTCCTCACATTCACCCTCATCCAAATGCAATCATACCAACTAACAACACACAATGAGGCCATTTGGCATTTTCACCCCACTCCATCATAGTCACCCTCTAAAAGTGTAACCCATCCATTCTTTACACTCATTCCATCACTCTCACTCAAACATCTCTTCTTTCCCTCCTTGCAGAAGAGAGCCCACAATAAGGGAGAGGGAGGGAACCAGAGGTGGCCGTCCATCATTGGCCACATTAACTCCAGCAGAGGAGGTTGCTCTGGAAATCTCAGGAGCTGCAGAGCAGCTGGAGGTGGGAGACAGAGAGGGGGACAAGTCAGCAACCCGGTGACAGAATGGCATACAGCAGTCACTCATATGGGGTCTGATATCAGCAGCCAGTGAATGTTCATCATGTGCATAATGGCATCATTACCCATTCTTGATATGACATTTCTAAATCATCTCTTTACTCTCTCACAGGTCCATCAACAGCCCCTCACCCGCCACTGTCCAGGAACCTCCAGCCTCTGGGGATGCACCATCACCAGACATAAGCGCACCCAGCACCAATGCCTTTACACACACCTCGGTAGGTCCAATGCGAGATAGAGTAGTGTCGTCACCTGGTGTGTCACAAGTGAGCAAGGGCAGATGGTGGAGACAGGGGCAGCATTGGAGACTCCTTGCCAGAGGGCGCAGGACGCTCCCAGCTCTGCTCAGCTGCATGCAGATGCTGAGCCTTGGGGGCCATCCAGCAAGAGGGAAACCCTGGAGGTGCAGAAGAAGTGCAGGAGGCTCTGACAGGTTTTGCGACCACGATGCCTGCAAATGTTCAGAGAATGGAGGAGTCCATCTCCAACATGAGCACCACCGTGTCGCAGGCGATGGCGACTGTAGGTGCTTCCATGGAAAGGAAGGCCATCTGCATGGAACAGCTAATGCGCGACTCACAGGAGTACATGCTATCTGTGAAGAATAGATGGCAGAGGCTCATAGACTACCTCTCTAGGAGGGATGTCAAAGTAGACTTGGGTCCTCATGGCCCCACTGCTGTGCAGCAAGGTGCTTTCCAGCTCTTTACTAGCAGGAAAGTGCAGGTGACCCATGAGAGGGATGACAGTGAGAGGGGACATGGAAGTGAGCGTTCCTCTCAAAGCGCACACACTTCTCCCCTGTTGCCTCCCCCTCAGTCAGAGCCCCAGATGCCTCTTGGGATCACGATGGCCAAGTCTGCCCCTGCACTGTCGCAGGAGGTGCAGGCTCTGGCGGGGCCATCAGAGACTCCAAAACCCAGAGGATGTCCGCCAAAAGTGTCTATGCAGTCGCAGCATGGAACTAAGCAGGCTGCTTCTATCTCTACTGAAGCCACAGGGTTTGCACCTCGTAGAGGCAGGCATAAGAGAAAGTTTAAATAACTGTTTCTGTTAAGGTTCTGTTACTCTTACATCACATATTAAACTATTTATTTTCACCACTTTCCGGTCAGGGCGCAGCATGTGGCAGCCATATGGGTGTAGAAACATAGAAACATAGAAGGTAGGAGCAGGAGTAGGCCATTCGGCCACTCAAGCCTGTTCCGCCGTTTAATGAGATCATGGCTGATCATCCAAATTCAGTACCCTGTCCCTGCTTTCTCCCCATATCCCTTGATCCCTTTAACCTTAAGAAATATATCTAACTCTTTCTTGAATATATTTAATGAATTGGCCTCAACTGCCTTGTGTGGTAGAGAATTCCACAGGTTCACCACTCTCTGGGTGAAGAAATTCCTCCTCATCTCAGTCCTAAATGGCTTACCCCTTATCCTTAGACTGTGACCCCTGGTTCTGGACTCCCCCGCCATCGGGAACATCCTTCCTGCATCTAGTCTGTCTAGTCCTGTTAGAATTTTATAAGTTTCAATGAGATCCCCTCTCATTCTTCTAAACTCTAGCGAATATAAGCCTAATCGACCCAATCTCTCCTCATACGTCATTCCTGCCATCCCAGGTATCAGTCTGGTGAACCTTCGCTGCACTCCCTCCGCGGCAAGAACATCCTTCCTCAGATAAGGTGATCAAAACTGCACACAATACTCAAGGTGCGGTCTCACCAAGGCCCTGTACAACTGCAGCAAGGCATCCTTGCTCCTGTACTCGAATCCTCTCGCTATGAAGGCCAACATACCATTTGCCTTCTTAACCACCTGCTGCACCTGCATGCTTACCTTCAGCGACTGGTACACTAGGACACCCAGGTCTCGTTGCACTTCCCCTTTTCCCAATCTATTGCTGTTCAGGTAATAATCTGCCTTCCTGTTTTTGCCACCGAAGTGGATAACCTCACATTTATCCACATTATACTACATTTGCCATGCATCTGCCCAATCACCCAACCTGTCCAAATCATACTGCAGTTTCTCTGCATCCTCCTCACAGCACACACGCCCACCCAGCTTTGTGTCGTCTGCAAACTTGGAGATATTACATCTAGTTCCCTCATCTAAATCATTTATATATATTGTGAATAGCTGGGGTCCTAGCACCGATCCCTGCGGTACCCCACTAGTCACTGCCTGCCACTTGGAAAAAGACCCGTTTATTCCAACTCTTTGCTTCCTGTCTGCCAACCAGTTCTCTATCCAAAACAGTACCTTACCCCCAATCCCGTGTGCTTTAACTTTACACGCTAATCTCTTATGCGGGACCTTATCGAAAGCCTTCTGAAAGTTCAAATACACCACATCGACTAGTTCTCCCTTATCTATTCTACCAGTTACATCCTCAAAAAATTCCAGATTAGTCAAGCATGATTTACCTTTTGTAAATCGACTTTGTCCGATCCTGTCACTGTTTTCCAAGTGCTCTGCTATTACATTTTTTATGATGGACTCTAGCATTTTCCCCACTATCGATGTCAGGCTTACCGGTCTATAATTCCCCATTTTCTCTCTACCACCCTTTTTAAATAGTGGGGTTACATTAGCTATCCTCCAATCCATGGGAACTGTTCCAGATTCTATAGAATTTTGGAAGATGACCAGCAATGCATCTATTATTTCTAGGACCACTTCCTTAAGTACCCTAGGATGTAGATTATTAGGCCCTGGGGATTTATCGGCATTCAATCCCGTCAATTTCCCTAACACCATTTCCCTAAAAATACTGATTTCATTCAATTCCTCCTCTCATTAGACCCTATGTTCCCTGACATCACTGGGAGGTTATTTGTGTCCTCCTTTGTGAAGACAGAACCAAAGTATGTATTTAATTGGTCAGCCATTTCTTTGTTCCCCATTATAAATTCCCCTGATTCTGACTGCAAGGGACCTACGCTTGACTTCACCAATCTTTTTCTCTTCACATATCTATAGAAGCTTTTACAGTCAGTTTTTATGTTCCCTGCAAGTTTACTCTTATAATCTATTTTCCCCCTCTTAATTAATCCCTTTGTCCTCCTTTGCTAAATCCTAAACTGCTCCCAATCCTCAGGTTTGCTGCTTTTTCTGGCCAAAGTATATGTCCTCTCCTTGGATCTTATGCTATCCCTAATTTCCCTTGTTAGCCACGGTTGAGTCACCAAAAAGGAATGAACAAATTCTGTAGTTCATCCATGCGATCTTTAAATGTTTGCCATTGCCTATCCACCATCAACCCTTTAAGTAACGTTCCCCAATCCATCCTAGCCAATTCGTGCCTCATACCATTGTAGTTTCCTTCATTTAAATTCAGGACCCTAGTTTCTGAGTCAACTACTTCACTCTGCATTTTAATGAAGAATTCTATCATATTATGATCGCTCCTCCCCAAGGGGCCTCGCACAACAAGATTGCTAATTAATCCTTTCTCATTACATAACACCCAGTCTAAGCTGGCCTGATCTCTAGTTGGTTCCTCAACATATTGGTCCAGGAAACCATCCCGTATACACTCTAGGAATTCCTCCTCCACAGTATTGTTACTAATTTGGTTAGCCCAATCTATATGTAGATTAAAGTCATCCATGATAACTGCTGTGCCCTTATTGCACGCGTCTCTAATTTCCTGTTTAATGCCATCCCCAACCTCAGCATTACTGTTTGGGGGTCTGTATACAACTCCCACTAACTTTTTCTGCCCCTTGGTATTTCTCAGCTCTGCCCACACAGATTCCACATCATCAGAGCTAATATCCTTCTTTACTATTGTGTTAATCTCCTCTTTAACCAGCAATGCTACCCCACCTCCTTTTCCTTTTTTCCTGTCCTTCCTGAACATTGAATACCCCTGGATGTTGAATTCCCAGTCTTGGTCACCCTGGAGCCATGTCTCTGTAATCCCAATTATATCATAACCATTTACATCTGTGTATCTGTACCCCCAGATCCCTCTGCTCCTCTACCCCTGTTGGACACTGATTTTCCAAGGATTATATGGCCTCCTTATTCTTCCTACCAAAATGTACAACCTCACACCTCATATATTGAATTCATTTGCCAGTTACACGCCCATTCTGCAAGTCTTTTAATGTCTTCCTGTATTTTGTTGCAGTCCTCCTCTGTATTAACTTCACCCCACAATTTGGAATCATCCGCAAATTTTGAAATTGTAATTCTGATTCCCGAGTCCAAATTGCTTATATAAATAGTGAACAACAGTGGTCCTAGCACCGATCCTTGTGGAACACCACTTCCCACCTTATGGGGTAGATTTTCCTGGAGCCGTCAGGCAGGGTTTCAGGCGTGTGGGGGTGGGAAATCCCGAATTCAGGGGTCCCGACACCATCCCGCCCAAAACCCGCCTCCACATAGTTAACAGGTAGTTAACAGGCAGTTTTTAGCCTAATCCCTATTTTGAGTGGTGTCGTGTGGGATTCCTGACGGCTCCAAACCACGCCAGGTTAGAGCAGGCGGGCCGTCGGGTTGAAGGACTTGGAGGGGTCGCGATGTCGGTGTTCAGGTGAGTGATGGGTGCATAAGTGCAAAGGAAAGTGGCCTAGAAATTGAGTAGCCTTAGCGCCGCATTTGAGGCGCTAGAGGGCCTAGCGCCGGAGTTATGGCCAGTTTAGAAATTCCCTGGGGCCCTAGAATCGGCGGTAGACTGGTCGCGCTGCGCCGGCACCGATGACGTCATCGGTGTGCGCAGCGTCCCGGTTACCATGCCAACGGGCCCCAGCGCCGAAATTCAGTTGCGGCCGCCTCGCCCGTGGCAGCCGCAACTAAGACTCTGGCAACAGAGTCTTACATCAGTTAGCGCCTGCGCCTTAAGGTCGTGCGGCGGCCGGCCGCTTTCCCGCCGGCCGCCTGCCCGCACCTCCCTCCCCGGACTCCTCCACCCCCCCCCCCGCGGAACAGATGCTTCCGGGCTGCGAGCCCGGCACTTCCCCGAGGTGCCGGGCTCATTTTTCTGATGAGTTTACCGGCCAGCGGGCGGGTGCAGGCAGCTCCTCCTTAACTGAAGGAGGAGGCCTGCACTTCCCGAGCCTGCCGCACCGCATCGGGCGCCGCAGCGCCGGAATAGCGCCGCAAAGCGGCAGGTAGCGCCCATTTTCAGGTGCAAACACCCTTCAGTAGCGCCGGCAGCCGTTTGGGCGCGGCGCTACTGAATTTTTGGCGCGCGCAGGGAGACTTAGCGCCGGCGCTAACTTTCCGGCGCTAAAGCCCTGACGCGGCGCCAACTGAATTTCTAGGCCAGTGTGTTTGGTGTGTCTAAAGTGTGTAAAGAAGTTTAAATTACCTGTACTTACCTTAACAGCCTTTCTTCCTCTAGGTTTCGGGAGTCCATCACTCAGCCGGCACTGAAAGCAAAATGGCTGCGAGCTGTCAAAAGTGACAGCCTTCAACTTTCAGTGTCAGTGACAGTTCTAGCTGAGTCTGTGTAGAAGGACTCAGGTTAGAACTCAGACTGTCAGTGTTTGACAGCTTCAAACAGCTGTGAAACACTGATATTTCATCTGTCAAGAACTCTTGACAGATGAAATTGCAGTCTGTGACATCACCTGTTGCCGGGTGGCCCTTAATTGGCCTGCTAAGCCCGCTGGGTGGGCTCAACAAGGTCAATCAAGGGAAAATCACGCGGATTGGCCGGATGTCGAAGTAGGCGGGACTAAAACCCAAAAGTTGTAGTCCCGCCTCCTTCCCGACAGCTTTATGAAAATCTACCCCTATATTTCTTTTTGTTTCAGTTGTGCAGATATTTTCCCTTCCTTTTCTTTATGGTGTCCTCCTGTCTTCACTTCCTCTTCTGCTTTCTTGTTTTCAAATTGATATTCTATGCTACTCACCATCAAACACTATTGAGATTGAGTTACGTTTCATTAATTCTTTTTGATCTTTAATTAAAATTTTCTTTCTCCTCTTTCCTTTCCTCCAGTGTCGACTGTTTTATTGTAGCTGATCCTAACACCAATCAAAATCATAGTCTTTGTTACTATGCATATTTCCTTCAGTTCATCCTTCATGACATACATAATAAGTACGTATTTCACTCAAAAAGAATACATTAATATATTTATATCACCACATTTATTTCTGATTCAGCATTAGGCAACAGTAAGCTTAACTATAGAGAATAATTGCTTTCATAGCAAAAGGAGAAAGACAAGTTTACCATAGCTGATTATTTACTGTATCCTGCGATTGTAATATAAAAGTCTGTATCATGTTTCCTCTGGGTACTTGTTTGTTTTAATGGGTGAGTATGGGTGATCTGGTCTCAGCCAGACCACAGAATCACAGAATCACAGAATCTACAGTGCAGATAGAGGGCATTTCGGCCCATATCCCACCCTATCCCCATAACCCCACGTATTTAATCCCCTAACACTAAGGGTCAATTTATCATAGCCAAATCAACCTAACCTGCACATCTTTGGACTGTGGGAGGAAACCGGAGCACCCGGAGGAAACCCACGCAGACACAGGGAGAATGTGCAAACTCCACACAGACAGTCGCCCGAGGCCAGATTTGAACCTGGGTCCCTGGCGCTGTGAGGCAACAGTGCTAACCACTATGCCACCGTGCCCCCCCAGTAAATGATATTATTCACCTAGGTAAAGGAGATTCTCTGAATTGAAAGTGGTGGCAATCAGATTTTCCAGAGTCTCCTGGTCATACAATTTCTTGAAAAGGATGTTGGCAGTTGCTATTTGACAAAGTTCAAAGATGCAATGGTGTTGTTGGATTTGTCCTCTTTGCCTTCTTACTGAAGTATGCAAATTGCTCTGAACTGGATCAACCTTTCAAGCTAATGTGCTTAATTTTTTGATGAGCTTAACTGATGCTTTTCCAAAAGTTTAAACAACCACGTTATTTTCCTTAAAGCAAAAGCAAAATACTAAGGAGGAAAAATTGGGTATCGCCCATTTTGGGGCGCTAATATCGGTCGGGCGCAAAGTTTAGTGCCCGGCGACTGCGAAATTCGTCTCCATCACCCCTGGAGGTGATGGGAGTGATAAATCAAGTGCTACACATCTCTCTTAGGGCGCTAACGTTGGGGGGGGGGGGCGAGGCGCTACCTCAGAACGCTACTGAAGCTCAGCCGATGACAATTACCCTGGAACTCAGACAGACTGTCGCATCCTGTTCTTAAAGGGGAGGGTCCACCTTGCTGCCCAGCCACACCCTGCTCATTGCAGTGTTTGACCTCAGCCTGCGAACACCTACAGATATTGCTCAAACAATTGTGATGGATACTCAGAGGCCCAGGGAGAGAGCTCGGCGCTTTAGCGACCAGGCATTGGTGGCCCTGGTTGGCACAGTTGAATGGTGACGAGCAGTGCTCTTTCCAAAGACTGGCAGGAGGCCATTGCCCCGCGGGTTTAGAAGAGTCTGAAAGGAGGTTGCCCAGCATGTGTCATCGAGGAGCCTGGTGCAGAGGACACATACACAGTGTTGTAAAAAGTTCAATGACCTCACTCGGGTGGTCAGGGTGAGTACCTGCTTTTCAATACCGCTACATCCTGTTGTATCCGTGTGTTAATGGAGACATGGAATGCAGGAGTTGGTTTAACAGGTGTTTACTGAACAAAGTCTGGAGGGGAACTAAAAGATACAAGACACTATACAGGCTTATATACCCGAGTGGTCACTACCGGTATTACAGTACACAGGGGCTCTTAAAGGTACATACACTACAATTCCTCCCCTTTTAGATAATTAGTACATAACATTTTAAGTAATCATTAATTAACATGTTTACAAGAACAATAATCTACACATTTGCTGCAGTTAATCAATTATAAGTCAGTCTCTCTGGAGGCTTCCTGACTCGGTCCGGATAACGCCTCGGTGGTGTAGTAGTTTTCGGTGGTGTAGTAGGTTCTTTTGGCAAGGTCGATTCGGCTTGAATGCCAGTGTCGGGTTCATCTGGTTCCAGTATCACCGGATCGGAGGTAGATACTATGGGTATCTCTGCTTCATCATTAGGCATATAGAGTTGTGGTGTAGGTTGTCCCTTTTTGGATGACTCTATGGTCTGGTCAGCATGGCGCCTTATTATGCTTTCTCCAATGTCCACAGTATACATCAGCGATCCTAGTCGTGTGCAAATAGTTCCAGGCTGCCATTTCTTGGTACGGTAGTCCCGGGCCAAAACTTGTTGACCTATCTGGAAGGTTCTAGTTGGCCTTTCATTCATGCCTTGAAATTGCCGGTTCTCTACGTCCCTTCTGATGTTTGGCTTGATCAAATCCAGCCGGCATCTTAGTCTTCTATTGAAAAACATCATGGCGGGAGTTTGGTTTGTAACCACATGTGTTGCATTCCTGTACGCAAACAAGAAGTTATCTACCTTATGTTGTAGATTTATGTCTTCATTACCCATGGCCTTTATGGCCTTCTTGAAGGTCTGGACAAACCTTTCAGCTAATCCATTGGTGGCGGGATGGTATGGGGCGGACGTGTAGTGCTTAACCCCATTGTTTTTTAAGAACTTCCTGAATTCTTCGGACACAATTTGCGGTCCATTATCAGAACAGATCTGTTCAGGCAGCCCATTCCTGGCAAATATGGTCCTTAATACTGTGATGGTTTTTTCCGTGGTGGTGGAGGACATCTTTATTACCTCCGGCCACTTGGAGTGTGCATCAACCGCGATTAAGAACATTGAGTCCATAAATGGACCAGCAAAGTCGATATGTACCCTTTGCCATGGAGATGAGGGCCACTCCCATGGATGTAGAGGGGCTTGTGGTGGGGCGTTTTGGACCTTCTGGCATCCTAGACAGCTCTTGGTCATTTCTTTGATGTCTCCATCGATACCTGGCCACCACACAAACGCTCTGGCTAGGTTCTTCATTTTCACTCCACTCAGATGCCCCTCGTGAAGCTCCTTTAGCACTTTATCCTGGAGTTTGGGTGGAATCACCACTCTGGATCCACACATCAAGGTTCCTCGGCACACTGACAGCTGTTCTCTTCTTTGCGAGAATGCTGGCAACAGTGGTTCGCCATGTGTTGGCCATCCCTTCACTGTTAAATCGTAGACTCGTGAGAGAGTCGGGTCATTTCTCGTTTCCTTTTCAATGGTAGAATTTGTTACTGGTAGACATTCCACTATGGTTGAGTGGAACATCTCCACTGGGTCCACTGTAGGTGCCTCTTCTACCGTTGGCAACGGTAGGCGCGATAAACCATCAGCATTCCCATACTGTTTTGATCCTTTGTATTCTATGTCATATTGGTGTGCCCCTAGGAAAAGGGACCACCTCTGTAGCCTTTGCGCTGTCATAATGGGAACGCCCTTTTTAGGGTTGAATATGGAGACGAGGGGTTGATGGTTAGTCAACAAGGTAAATTTTTGTCCGTGTAGGTAATGGTTGAATTTCTTCACTCCCCACACCAGGCTGAGTGCTTCCCTGTCGATCTGGGCATAGTTACGCTCAGCTGAGTTCAATGAGCGTGACGCAAAAGCTATCGGCCGCTCCGAGCCATCAGGGAATCTATGCGATAATACCGCTCCTATGCCGTAAGGGGATGCATCGCACGCCAGTCTGATTGGCAGTGATGGGTTGTAATGAGCCAACACTTCCTTGGACGTGATCAAGCCTTTGCATTTATGGAAGGCACGTTTACAGTCTTCGCTCCATTTCCAAATTACTCCTGTTTGTAGCAGTGCGTTAAGAGGGTGCAGAACAGTTGACAAGTTCGGTAAAAATTTATGATAGTAATTTATCAATCCCAGGAACGACCTTAATTGTGAGACATTTCCAGGTGCTGGGGCTTTTATGACCGCTTCAATTTTTTCAGGTGACTTATGCAACCCTTCTTCGTTAATTATATGGCCACAATATGATATTTGTTTCTGGAAAAATTCGCACGTGGGGCGATTTGCTCGTAGGCCCCGTTCTCTCAGCCTAGTGAGCACCTGCTCCAAATTGGCAAGGTGCTCGTTGTCGTTTTCTCCTGTTACAAGGATGTCGTCTAGGTAGCATTGAGTCCCCGGAATCCCTTGCAGGACTTGCTCCATAGCTCTTTGCCAGATAGCTGGAGCTGATGCTACTCCGAAAACCAGTCGATTGTACTGGTACAGGCCTTTGTGTGTGTTTATCGTGAGATACTTTTTAGAGGCCTCCTCAACCTCCATCTGTAGATATGCCTGTGCCAAGTCAATTTTGGTGAAACGTTTCCCTCCGGATAGTGAGGCAAAAATATCTTCTATCCTCGGAAGAGGATACTGTACCGTGTGAAGGACCGGGTTTACAGTCACCTTGAAGTCCCCACAGATGCGAATTTTTCTCTGTTCTTCAGATTTATCATTAATGAACGTTTTCTTCATGACCGGGACGATGGGTGTTGCCCACTCGCTCCAATCTACCTTGGATAACACGACTGCCTTTTCCAAATTCTCCAGCTCTGCCTCGACTGCTGGACGAATTGCATATGGCACCGGCCTTGCCTTAAAAAACTTGGGAATTGCCGCATCTTCCACTTTTATTGAGGCAGTGACGCCTTTCAAGGTTCCTAGTTCCTGTTGAAACACTTCTTTGGCATTGGCCAAGATGTCTTTTAATCATTCAGGTATGACGTCATCATCATTTTTTTTCTTACTGGTCACCGTCAGTGCCTGAATGGAGTGCCAGTCTAAACGTATCTTCCTGATCCATTCACGTCCCAACAGCGGTGGACCACCATCTTGCAGAACGTATAAATACAACTTCTGTATTTCCTTGCCGTTGTATACAACAGGCACCCTTATTTTCCCTCTGGGGTATACTTTCTGCCCCGTATATGTTTTCAAGATAATGGATGTGTCTTTCAAAGGTATATGCGGAAATAGCCGCTCGTAATCCCGTCGACTTATGACGGTCAGAGCTGACCCTGTATCTAGCTCCATTTTCACTGGGGACCCCGCTATCGTAAGGGTAACCCAAATGGTCTGGTAATCTTCTTTGGCAATTACATTATGTAATTTGAGACAGCTTAGTCTCTTGTTTCCGGAGTCGCTATCGCTCTTCTGGTCTTCGGAGCTACTGTCCGTCATCATTTGTACCTTTCTGTACTTTTCCTTATTGATTTTTTTTCTGTCAGTGGATTTTTTGTTTCCAGATCAGCATACACGTGCAATGTGTCCCATCTTTCTGCATTGCCTGCATGCTTTGTCCTTGAACCAGCAGTCCCTCTGGTCATGGGTGGATCTGCCGCAGCGATAACATCTCTCGAAACCCCGTGTCATTTCATGGGTGCCGAAGTCCTGTGGCTTTTGCTGTATCTCTGCAGCTCCTCTTGCTGCTGCTTCGTATGATACAGCCACACTGAAAGCCTTGTCCAGTGTCAAATCTTTCTCAGAAAGTAGCCTTTTCTGTGTTCCTTCACTTAGGAGACCACAGACGAATTTGTCTCGCAGAGAATCTGCCAGTCCTGCCCCGAATTGGCAGTGCTTTGACAGCTTTCTTAATTCGGTGAGGTAATCAGCGTTACTTTCATTCTTGTGCTGATTCCTCCTGAAGAATTTGAATCATTCCGCTATCAGCAGCGGTGTTGGGTTTAAGTGCTCCTGTAGGGTATCAACAATCTCCTTAAAATTCTTGTCCATCGGTTTGGCTGGAGTGATTAAGTTTCGTAACAGCCCGTATGTCCTTGCGCCCATCAGATTTAGAAGTACCGATGCCTTTTTATCATCCTCTACTTCATTCGCTGTGCAATATACCTCCACTCTTTCCACATATGTGGTCCAATCCTCTATATCACTATCGAAAGCAGTAATATTGCCAGTCTTAGGCATCCTGAAAATCAAAAATGGCGCCTCCTGCGCTTTCCTTTCTTCCCTGCCGAGAAAAAAATGGCGCCTCCCGCGCTTTCCCACCGCTGCCGACAATGCTGTTCTCCGCGGTTTTTATTTACACAGATATTTTTAATAGTTGGAGACTCGTTCCCGCCGGACTCTCTGGGACTTTTCCCTCCCTCTGCTTGGTCCGAACGCCGACCTGCTTTGCAACGCCGGCCGTTTCCCGAGTGCTCCACCCTCCGTCTCTGTTTGCCTCCGCCTTCCGACTCGCTGCTCGGCCCCGCTGCAGAGCCACCCGATCGAGCCCCAGCCCGCTGACCAGGAAGGATTAATGCAGTACCTGCCACCAGCCCGGATAGCTGGTGAAACCACAGTTTTTTTTTTTTTCTTTCTTCGACCTTCGTCTGAGGAATCGATCTCCTTGAGGTGCTGCCGAATTGCAGGTAAGTCCGTTTCCAATTCGTCGCCACTGTTGTATCTGTGTGTTAATGGAGACACGGAATGCAGGAGTTGGTTTAACAGGTGTTTACTGAACAAAGTCTGGAGGTGAACTAAAAGATACAAGACACTATACAGGCTTAGATACCCGAGTGGTCACTACCGGTATTACAGTACACAGGGGCTCTTAAAGGTACATACACTACACATCCCACCATCTCAACTTCACTCTGTGCACAGACGTTGTAAATATCCAAATGCCCAACACTCATCCAACAACTATGGCCATCTCATAAAACTCACATGCACATCCCACACCTTGCACACATTAACGGCTATTCAACTATGGTAGGCACATCTGTCAAACACATGGCTGCACACTCACTCAGATGCTGTCCTTTTTCTTGCAGGCCAAGCTTTCACATAACCGCTGAGAGACCCAGTGGACGGCAGGAGGACAGGCAGATCTGTACCCCCTCATAGAATTGGAAGAGAGAGTCCACAGACTCATTGCGAGCCAGGTAGTAGGTGCCGAGGCCATTGGAGAGATCGACCCCCTTGGGGATGGCAACGGTATGTTCATCAGCTTTCTCTCCTCTCTCATACTACTTCCCCCTCACAACACCAGCCTTTTACACTTTCAATCTAACTGTCTCCAGTCCTTGCTCCCTTCCTGCCCCCCTGCCCTCACGCTAAAGCCACTCTTGTAGCTTCCTGCTTTCAGATAGTGAACCACCAGCTGAGCAGCCTGTCCCTCAGCCCGCTAGAGGAGGAGGAAGAGGAAGCCGGAGCCTCACTGCCTGCCTCTCCCGAGGGTGACACTTCCGACACTGGGGCCACATGTTCACTGGAGGGGAGCAGGGGGTTAGCATCTGATGTGGGTGAAGCTCCGGGACCTAGCGGGCTGCAGCAACGCCATGGGGGAAGGGAAGCTTGGGGGCCATCTCCCCGGAGGGTGAGTACGCACGAGTTCTGCTGCACAGGACTCGGATGGGGACCTTGATATAGTGGCCATGAATACTCAGGCTATGAGCATGCATACTGAGCTCATGGGTGCAATGGCAAGGGTGCCCGACAGCGTGGATGCACTGGCTAGGAGTGTGGAGGAGTCCACTGCCAGCACAGCTGTCGTCTGTGCGCAATCCCTTGAACCCATCCTTACCCCATTGCAGAGGATGGTTGAATTGCAGAGACACTTTGGGGACCCAGAGCCAATGCCGCGTGTAATGGGTGAGGTGGCAGGATCTATTGCAGCACAGGTCGATGCAATGCAATGGCTTAGTGCTGCAATCCAGTCATTGGCTGGTGCCATCCAATGACAGACTGCTCTCATGCAGTCTCAGATTGATGCCACGCAAGCGCTGACTGCTGCCATCCTCACTGGGTCGCCCACAGTCCACCGGGGATCTCACAGTACCGCAGCAGGCCAGCAATCTGTGCTCCAGCAAATTGCTGACCTGCTGCAGCCACTGGGGCCACATTACGGAGGAGCTGTAGGGTGGGAAGGGGGGAAGTGCGCAGGGGATGGCGGTTACCCTCGAAAGCCAAAAAGTAAAAATTATGTAATAAATGGGGGGAATGTTTGTGGGAAAGTTTGATGTTCATCTTAATATAGTTGTTTACTGTTTTGACGCTTATCTCATTGTTGTAAGAATGAGTTTCATTAGTTTATGAAATGTTGTGTTTGTTTCTAATTGTTTGTCCTGAATAAATAAGACACAGTTTGTCATATAAATAAAAATTTTTATTGGAACTTTACAACTTTGCTCATTTGACTCATTGGAGCTTTGCCCGGCAATAGGGGCTGCAGGATGCTTGCGACGATGTGCTTCTTCGTCCCAGAAGCCATCTTCTCTGTCATTCTTCAGAAGCGGTGTCTTATCAGACGTTCACGGATGGCCCTTGTAGAGGCAGCATTGTGCGCCTCCCTCCCACGTTGGTGCTGCTGATCCTCCTCTTCCCCTCCTCCTCCTCTCCTCCCTCTTCCTCCTGCTGAGGTGGTGCACCAATCCCTGGTGGCAATGGCTGGGCCCTCATAATTGTGAGGTTGTGAAGCATGCAGCGCACAACAACGAAAAGCGAGACTCGCTCGTGAGAGTACTGCAGGGCTCCTCCAGAGTGGTCAAGACACCGGAACCGTTGTTTTAAGACACTGATCGTCTGCTCAATGAGGTTCCTGGTGGCGCTATGACTCTCATTGTGTTGGTGCTCAGCAGGAGTGTTGGGGTTACGGAGCGGTGTCATCAGCCAGGTGCAGAGTGGATGACCCTTGTCCCCGAGGAGTCAGCCACGTGGTTGACGCGGTGGTTGGAACAGGTCTGGGACACCAGTCTGGCACAGGATTAAAGCATCGTGGCTGCTGCCAGGATAGCGGCATTGACGGCAAGGATGAGCAGTCTGTGGTCACACACCAACTGGACATTCAGAGAGTGGAAGCCCTTGGGGTTTTGGAACACCTCTGCATTTTCAGGAGGTTCCCGCAATGCCACATGCGTGCTGTCAATGGCGCCCTGAACCATGGGGAAGCCCGCTATCCTAGCTGAACCACATGCAGGTTCATGCTGTTTGTCCCGGGTCATGGGGAAAGACATTTATTCCCTTCGCCTTTTGTACAGAGCATTTGTGACCTCCCGGCTGCAGCAATGGACAGCGAACTGGGAGATATTCGCTGTGTCCCCAGTTGAAACCTGGAAGGAGCAGCTGGCATAGAAATTCAGAGCCACCGTCACCTTCACTGCCACCGACAGAGATGTCCTGGTCCGGAGTTGAGGCTGCAGATCTGGTTGCAGGAGGTGGCAGAGCTCAGTGACCACCTCCTTGCTGAAGCGCAGCCTTCGGAAACTGCTCCTCAGACAAATGAATGTAGGAGAATTGCTCCTGGAATACCCTGGGAGGGTAAGGTGGGAGGGTAAGGTCTCCTGTGCAGAGCCCTGGTGGCCCTCCTCCCTCTGGCCACATTTGTCACTCTCTCTCTGCGCCTCTGCTGCCTCCGAAGGTGAAGCTGGAGGACGACGCCCCGAGTTAGTGCAGCCCCCATTTAAAAGCTTCTAAATGTGGTAAATGCAAAGCTCAGAGAAACCTGAAAAGTGTTGATCAAGACCAAAACTCCTTGTAGGACAGCATTAAATCTCTCCAGACAGCTCTCTCCCCCTCAACCTGCATATGCCAAAAACATTGCCGACTAGAAAAAACAGGAAGCTGCCTTTAAATAGCACTCCCCCAGCTCCTTGCTGATTACAAACGCCCCCTCTAGTGGCAGCCCACAAGGATTGTTCCATGGCCGTGCTTGCCTCGCGGCAGCTACCAGGAATCCTGAGCCCTGGGATACCCGGCCGCCTGCAGTAAAACCTGCACAGTAGGATAAAGCAGAGACTTCAGGCCTCATTCTAATATTTAAAATGCCAACCTGCCTCCTGGCTGCCCGCCCCCCGTCCCGCCTAAGTAAAAGGTGAAAGTGCATGGGTTGGAGGTGGCTTGGGGTCATAGAGTCATAGGCCCTGATTTTCGGCTTCTGTGGGAAATGGTCAGGTTTCCCCGAATGTGGGGTTTCTGACACACATAAAAAAGTGTCAGCCAGCTCCATGCAATTTTCCCTCAATTGGCCAATTAATTCCCAGCTTGTGGGAAGCCTTGCTAATTGTCCAATTCGAGTCAGAAATCCCCACAGTATGATGTCATCATTCGTGGTGCTTTCAAGGTCCATAGCAAGCACTGCATCCTCTGAAGGCTTCCAAACAAACCATACAGGATGGCAGAGGAGCCTGCAGCAGCTGTGGCCAGTGCCAGAACCCGAGCTGCCTTCAAATTCAACGAGGCTTCACTGCAGGCATTATTGGATGGGGTTAGGGCCCACAGGGAGGTCCTCTTCCCTAGGTCAGGGAGGAAGCGGCCTCCCACTGAAACCAATGCTGCATGGATGCAGGTGTCAGCAGATGCCAACTCGCTGGGAGTCACCAGAAGAACCTTGGCATTACATCTCTAACTCCTTCCTTTACTCCCCCACAGTACCATCCAGAGCCCCCGTCCTCACTGTGGAGGAGGAAGAGGCTGCGCAGCCAGACTCCTCAGAGGAAGCTCCAACCTCTGAGGGCACAGCGTCAGCAGAAGTAAGCGCACCCAGCACCAGCGCAGACACTCACACCTCGGGGGGACCTTCGGGACATAGAGTAGTGTTGTCACCTGGTGTTTCACAGCTCACAAGTGAGCCTCAGCAGATTCTGGAGACAGGGACAGCAGTGGAGAGTCCTCGTCGGAGGGCGCAGGACTCTGCCAGCTCAGCTCAGCTGCGCTGCATGTCGACCCTCTGCCTCTGGGTCCATCCGCAAGAGACGAGGTGATGGATCTCCATGCACAGATGCAGGAGTCTCTGGCAGGTTTTGTCTCCAGGGTTGCTGCGAGTGTGGAGCGAATGGAGGAGTCCATAGCGACCATGTGCAGAGCCTTTGTGGAGTAATTGGCGCATGAACGCGTCACCATGGAAAGGTTGACAACCTCCATGGAGGAGATAACTCGCCAGGGTACGGAAAGCATGGTGAGTGCACATAAGAGAATGACATCTCTTGAGGAGCGTTGGCCATCTGTTGAACAGAGAAACCAGATCCTCATGGAAGTCCTTCTGAGTAGGACTGCCAGTGCAGATACGGGTCCCCATGGCCCCCTAAAGCGCAGCAAGGTGTTCTCAAGCCACTTCCAAGCGCTGGCCTCTTCTGGTCTCTGCAGCTTCAGGTGAGTGAGCAGCAGCCTGGTGCTCATCATGCTGTTCCTGGTTCTGCTGCTGCCGCCTCTGCTGCTGGAGATCCTCTAATGGCAAGAAGAGAAGGAAAAAAAGGCATCCCATGCTTCTCGTAGATGCCTCCGCTGAGGAAGCGCTGAGTGAGGGTGGCGAGAGGGGCTTCCCAGGAGATCGCATTGGAGAAGTGTGTGAGGCTCCAACCTTCCACAGCTGTGCCCAAGCCTTGAAGAAGTAGCCCCAAAGCTGTAACAACAAGGTCCTTCAACATACAAGTGCTGTCCCTTTAAATCGCAGCTTTCCCTGACCTGCAGCTGACAGCAAGCAAGCCGGCAAGCTGCACGCCAGGTCTCATCAGCGGGGTTCCCCGCAGGCGTGTTTGATGTGGGGAAAGCCCCAAAGTTGCAACGGCCCCGGAAAATCTTCTTCAAATCTTCTTCAATTGGTCATTAGTGTGCCGACGACCAGTCCCGCCAGCGGCGGCCGGGACTGAAGCGGGGCGTGGGGAAATGGCGGTCCGAAAGTCGGACGGGGTGGGGAATCAGGCGGGGGGGGGGTCCCGACCTGCTTTTTCGCTGATTTTCGGCCCCCGGCTGCCTGAAAAGCCGCCCGACGGCGGCCAGAAAATTGACCCCAATAAATGGTAGGATACCGAGAAATATAGAGGAAGAGAGGGACTTTGGAGTGCAGGTCCACAGATCCCTGAAGGTAGCAGGGCAGGTAAAATGAGGTGGTTAAGAAGGCAAATGGATACTTTCCTTTATTAGCCAAGGCATAAAATATAAGAGCTGGGAGGATATGCTTGAACTGTTAAAAACACTAGTTAGGCCACAGCTAGAGCACTGCGTACAGTTCTGGTCACCACATTACAGGAAAGATGTGATTGCACTAGAGAGAGTAAAGAGAAGATTTATGGGGATGTTGCCAGGACTGGAAAATTTTAGCTATAAGAATAGATTGGATAGCTGGGGTTGTTTTCTTTGGAACAGAGGAGGCTGAGGGGAGATTTAATTGAGGTGTATAAAATTATGAGGGGCCTAGATAGAGTGGATAGGAAGGACCTATTTCCCTTAGCAGAGGTCAATAACCATGGGGCATATATTTAGAGTAATTGGTAGAAGGATTAGAGAGGAGTTGAGGAGAACCTTTTTCACCCAGAGGGTGGCGGGGGTCTGGAACTCACTGCCTGAAAGGGTGGTAGAGGCAGAGACCCTCATCACATTTAAAAAGTACTTGGATATGCACTTTAAGTGCCGTAAGCTACAGGGCTACAGACCAAGAGCTGGAAAGTGAGATTAGGCTGGAGAGCTCTTCTTCGGCCAGCACAGACATGATGGGCCGAACGGACTCCTTCTGTGCCATAAATTTCTATGATTGTATGATTTAACTTTCACCTTTTGTTATTTAAGGGGGTTATCTTTTCCCTATTTGTTTTATTTTCAGTCCTTTAGTTTGGTGTATCCTGGTGAGACTGGGGTTAGCCAAATCCCACTGACTTATTTTAAAATTGGCTCCTTCAATCTTCCCACTTTTTCTGTTTCAGCATTACCTTAGTAATACATTTGTCTTCATTAAAATCTACCTGCAACTACATTGATTGGGTTTAATGTGGTCAAATTGGCTTAATTGAAGTTTTTAGTTAACAATTTGGTTCCTTTACCCTTTCTCAACAGGAAAGGCAAGCTGATATTTAAAATATCTCTAAAAGCAACTTTATTGTTCCAGATTACATTTTATAATTGTAAGTAGGCAGTAAAAATACTTACAATCTTAAAATATTCCACCCAATAACTTTCCTCTTGAAATAGTATCAATCATCCACTCTTTTGTTGCTCCACAAGGTTCACTGTTAAGTTCACATAGATATCACACTTTAACGTCAAGTGACATGTCACATAACCTCCGACCTGGAAGGTGCGTCGCAAATACTATCAGGTCAGTCAGGATCCTTCAGCTTTAGGGTGAGAGAGAAACTTTTTTTGAAAATGGTGGGGAAGAAAAACAGCAAATCACTGTCATGAGGGATTCTCTTTATCCATAAATAGCTCTCTATAAATATCTATCATAAATGCCACAATGGAAAAGAAAACCGGGCAGGGTGTAAAACAGGCCGCCGAGCCTGTATCACCCGTTTTGCGCTATTGCCGAAGCCCAATTTCACCCCCTATGTATCTTCACCAGTCTCCTGCAGCCAGCAACAGGTTGTCCTCCACATCATCTTCAGCCCATTCCTGCCCCTCTGGCTGATCTCCCTGCTGCCCTTCTGCCTTCCTTCTCCAGGGCTGCATTATGAGGCCCCATTGCAAGGCAAAGTTATACAGCAGGCAGCACACCACCACAATCTTTCAGACCCTAGCAGAACTAGATTGCGGAGTATCCCCAGACTGATTCAGAAATGCATCTTCAGGGTTCCCATTGTGAGATCTATGATGACTGAAGTGAAAGAACGGACATCATTATAGTGATGCTCAGTTAATGTCATGGGAAAGTGTCATCAGCACAGCTGTCGAGAGTAGCTTTGATCTTTGAGGAACCATTGGAAGACTTGCCTTTCTAGGCGAAAGAGTGCAGGCATGGTGGACTGCCTTAAAATGAAGACATTGAGGCAGCTGCGAGGAAAAAGGGCATTCACTTGTATGTTGTGGTACTGCTGTTTGCAAACAAACAACATTGAGAACTGGAATCCTATGCTGTTGACATAGGTGAGGGGGTTGATCAAGGCAGCATGTGTAGCCACATTGGTTCAATGTGTGATCCTTGGACTCAGGGAAATCTAAGTGCTTGCCTGGCTCCACAGCAATACTGTGGGCTGTTGCTGGCACGCACTCGTCCCTCCTGTTCACCTCCCCCCTCCCCGGACCTACCAGAGGGCCGCTTCTAGCGACTGAAACAAACCTGTGAGCTGACTCTGGATGCCTGATTGGTGTATGCAGCTCACTGGCATTATTCAGATGAGGCCTGAAGCACAATTTTGGATGAGCCTTGGACCTCCGGCTTCGAGCATGCACTCTGAGCAAGCCGACTACTTTGTGCCCAAAAAACAATTTCTCTCGCATCGTGTCTGCTTTAATTGCCTTCGCTGGTCATTTACTGCACAACTTTATTACCCTTTGGATAAAAAGTTCTATCTGTCTTCTTTTCTTACTCCTAATTTTCTCATTTTTCATGCATGTACCTGGTATTTGATCCCTTCTCTATAGTGAACAATTTGCCTGGACTAAATCGTACCAATTCAGCACCAGTGCACTGCGAGACACTGTTCTTTTAAGGGCCAAAGCAATTGCAGTGTGAAATTCATAAAAATAATGCTTTGGCAAAAGCCTGCATTGATCCACTCGTGAATTGGCAAATGAATGAGTTAATATCCAGCCCCATTGTGCTACATTTATTTATAAACTTCCATACAGAATCAGTTGTTTCCACAAATCCAGAACTAACTTCCATCATATCTTGCTTGAATGCAGATTGTATACTCAATACATGAAAACACGTAACAATTAGCAGGTCGCAATGGCTGGCATTAATAATGTCTACCAGTAACTTCACAACATAATTAAAAAGACTAACAGCTTGTCTGGCTTGCCCTTCATATACTGCAAATGTGCGTCGACATCGCGCCAAGACTACATTCTAAAATTAATTACACAAAAGTTAGTAAAGAAGTTACACTTCTGCGTGTACCTCTTGGTATGGTTATACCTGAAAAAGAAAACCAAATTGCTCATTAACCTAGCAATTACACCATCAAATGATTTAAATGAGGAAATAACTGGTTTTAATGGTGAACAATAAAGGTATGCTTTACTGGGGAAATAATGCACATCAGGCTTTCACCACACCCACCACCGTAAACAGTTTAAAATAGGTGTACTGTGCTTTATACACCAATCATACATACTCTTCTTGTTCACAGTACTATAGACCATTCACGATTAAATAAAAAATAAAGAATATCAAAATTAAACATCTTTAGCTAACATATGTAGCCCAATAATGCCACGCACCCTTAGACAATCAATTTGTGACAGAAAATATGTGGCTCTGAACTGTTATGAAGAACACAGTTGGCATTTTTCTAGTGGTACATTAGAGACAAAATACAGTATTTAATGAATGCACTCAACCCCTACTAGTGCATTCTGGAACTATAATATAGATTTATATCTGATCTGGACTGGTCACTATTGTCCAATGTTACTGATTATGGACCAGATCTGTGGTCCAACCACTCAAAGGAATGCTAAACAGGGGTATTATTAAAATACCATATTTTATCACATTTGAAGGCAGCTTGAAAATTGACTTGTTTCTCCATCACAATATTTACAGGATATCATTCTAGAAAAGAGTACAGCAAATCAACAAATGTCTTAAAAACAGGCAGTCTTTGGTGACTGAAAGGCAGGCGGTTCTTCACCGTTACCTCTTTCCTATTTCACTCTGTCTCATAAACTGGATGTTGTTGGCACTGTCGGAAAGATCCGGATACTGTTCCACAAACAATACAAAATAACCGTCGTAGCCTTGCACCCTTCCACTGCTGAGCAGTTGCAGCTTTTCTCCCTCAGTCCAAGACCTAATACCCTCCTCTCCTTCTTGCACCCTGCGCTGTTCCTTTGCCCAGGCTTGGGCTACAGCTCTCTGTCTGGCCATCTCTAACACATGGATTTTTTCTTCTTCAATGGTGGCACCATATCGAATATTGAAGCCTAGAGCCCCATACTGTAGCTGAATGTCTGCAAACCTTCTAGTCCTTCTATTCACCACAGAGGTCATCTGAGAGACAGTCACATTGACTCCATTTTCCAGCACACGACCTCCTCCGGTATTCCCAATTATGGCCAGGTCTTCTTCTAGCGGCCCTGACTTAACGAAGTAATGAGTATCTCGACCATCAACGGTAAAATGGAGGCTTTCCAGATAATCAGCACTGTTGAGAACGGCAGCTATTCGTCTGCTGTCATCACTGGCAACTCCGATGATGTCAGCAGTTACCTTACCATCCTTAATGGCGAACTTGACTCCTTTACCAAACACGGAAGGAACTGCAGCAAATTTTGGCCGTTTACCTTGGCATTTCTGGTAGTTCCTTATGTAAGCCTGGGGCAGACGTTCCAGGGAGATGAAGCTTTTGAGCTGCTTCTGCAGTTCACACTGTACACCCAAAACAACCTGAAAAAAACAGAGGAGAAAGAGCTCCTGATAAAGTACACATATAGAGACAGAAAGGAAAGATTTCCTCTGGTCACTGTGTGTTAGTGAGATTGTGAAGATAGCAGGAAGATCTCTGGTCACGATTTCTGCTGAAATTGTAAATGTTCTTTCTTGGGATACTTTTATGATTTCACTTGAAATAGTGAACGTAATAAATATTCTATGTTTACAATGTCACTGACACACACGGACAAGAAGAAAAAATTCCCCCTATGTGTCAGATAGTCGCGACAGAACATGCAACTTGCTAAACCTTCTATGACTCCCAAAGGTATATTTTGGAGGAGATCTATTGTATGAGGTAGGTAACAGTAGTATTTGAATAAATTGAAAACTGAATTCGATCGCAGAGACACAATCATTCACAAACTAATCTGTGTTGAAAATCATACAAATTGTGCCTGTGCCAGCAACAGCTCCACACTGGAGCTATCTGCTCAACCAATTTCCCCGCACTCTCCTTATACTCTTTGACTTTTGTTTAAGTGCTTATCCAATTCCATTTAAATGTTGTGATTAACTTGTTTTCAACTGCCACTTGTGGTAATCTATTCCATATTGTAATAATGCTTTGTGTGGAAAAACCTGCCCCCATGCACTTCAAAACTCCATTGAATTGCATTGCCGCAACCTGGGATCAAACTATGGGCCTTTCAGATCTTCAGTCTATCACTCTCGCAATTGAGCTGTCACAGCCACTGACCTTGCAAGAAGAATAAACATACACATTGCAAAACCTATTTAACCTCATAAGGTCACGCATGGAATTTTTAAAGCTAAACTAAGAATACAAGCTTTTGTAAAAGAACTCCATTTTAATATATTTTTCAAGGTAAGTTATCACCATTTTTTTAGTTCACCTTTTGCTGCAGATGGCCTACTTGCTCATCTCCACCCATTGCTTGCCATAGACTTTCCCGAGCTAATTCTACCTGATTTTGGTGCAATTCTAATCAGAGACCCTATATTCAGTTCCACTGACTGCCCGTTTTGCAGCACCGCCCGAGTCAAATTTCTAGGTCTAGGGCTTTAACAATCATTCTAGCGTGCTTTCCAGAAATATAATAGATTTATAATATTTTGTTTGACATCTTTCAGAGAATAAAATATTCTAGAAATTCGGCTCCTTGGTGCCTGCCGTTAGCACCTCCGGGGGGCGCTAGTGGGGTGCAAAGGGCATATTGCTTAGGGGGTGAAAAAAGCACCTCCTGAGAAATGCGTTGCTGAGGCGCTACCTGATAGCGCCGCGCCCCCGCTGGTAGCGTCCCGGGCCACTGGCGATGATGTCAACGCCATGCGCCGTGACCCCTTAGCCGCCCCCCCCCGCAGCAGAAATTCGGCTGCGACCCGCGAGGCTGCCGCGGACGATGTCAGCGCCAGCCTCGCGGGTCGCGAACTGGGCTGACCTCCGCTCGCGGGGCGGTATTTAAAGGGGAGGTGCGGCTGCGACCCACGCTGTCATTTTCTTTTTATAGTGGTGGGCTGTGACGTGGTCCTGGCCACCATCGCGCAGCCCGGCACTGTGTCTTGGTGCCGGGCTGCGGCCGTGGCACCACACTGCTCTGGTTTCCTAGTGTCAGCCATCGGAGGCCCTGCAGCGTGCGCAGCGGCGCTCCCCTTTAACTGAAGGGGAGGGGCTTTGAAACGCGGCAGTGCTCCGCGGAGCCTCCGCCGAGTGCTGCTGATCGCGCCCTGACAGCACCTCGGTTACTGCCTTAACAGGAAGTGGAGTTCTTGAGATTGTGCTCCACTTCCTGTGCGGGGCGGTAAGCCGAATTTAGAGGCTGGAGAAGTACTTCCGCGCTGGGTGCTAAATGTCTGGCCTAAACTCGGTTACCGCATCCAAACGGGGCGTAACCGAATTTTGCGCCCCCACCTTTCTGCATAGTCTGCCAATTCTATTGTTTAACAGATTATATTAGAATTCTCCACTGGAGTGAAGGAGTCTTCTTGTTCATCACTAAATAGTATTAACAGTAAGTGATAACCTAACCTAACATTTTATATGTAATCATGTCTCTGCTCAAAGGGAGGGAGGGTGAATCCCAATGCTGCTGCGTAGTTAACCATAAACTGACAGGAAACCTAAGAGAAGGTTTTCTGGCTGGCTATTTTTGGCTGGAGAATGGCTCAAGGAGCAGATGGGTTTGAGAGAAGGGGGAAACAATACAGTTTCTATATGTGTGTTGGCTTCGAGTAATTGTGCAATGAGTACATAACAGACATAGGCCAGAATTTTCCCCTTAAAAAAACAGGTGGGTTTGTAGCGCGGAGGCAGTTAAAGTGTTAAAAATAGGATTCCTGTCGTGATCCGCCTCCGGGGGGGATGGGAAGGTGGGGCAACCAACCCGCTCCCAGGGGGCGTTACCTCAATTTAAATATTATAATGAGGCTGGAAACCTCTTTTTCCTTCCATTTTGTGTTTAACTGCCTGTGGACGGGTTTCACACAATTCGTGAAACACGGCACTTAAACAGAGGCGGGGACTGCTGCATCCAGGAGGCAAGTAGCTTTACACCTACCTCCAGGATCCAGGGTCCCAAACATACCCACCCCGTGATTGGAGACCCCCAACGAGGCCTCCGATCACCTCCCCAGGCCTCCCCCCACCCCCAACGATGATGATGAGGCCATCCACAATCCTCTGGTGGCCGGCCTCGATCCTCTCTCCACCCATGCCAATCCCCTGCCGACACTGCCCTCCCCGCCGCCCCCCCCCCACCCCCCCGCAATCCCTGGCTGACAACCTCCACTCCGATCCCCGACCCCTGCCAATCCTGTCCCCCCGCCGACCCCTGCCGATCCCGTCCCCTCGATCCCCGACCCCTGCCAATCCTCTCCCCACCACCCCCCCGATCCCCGATGGATTACCAACCCCACTACCTCCAAACCACCCCCGACCGATTGCCGACCGCCCTCCACCCCCCAGATCCCCGACCGATTGCCGATCCTCTCCCCCACCCCCCCCGCCCTCGATCCCCACCCAATTGCCGATCCTCTCCCCCCCCCCACCGCCCGCCCACCCTCAATCCCCGACTGATTGCCAACACCCCTCCCCCTAACTCCGATCCCTGCCTGATTGCCAACCTCCCTCCAGCGATTCCTCCTCCGGACCAGCCCCTTGCTTCTGAGGCCTACCCGCCCGCAGCCATCCTCTCAATCTGGCTGGCTGTGGGCAGGAATCCGAGGCCTCGCACTCAAATCAGGCCCTGCCGTAAAGGCACAGGGCCTACGGGAAACCTGGCCAGACGGGTTTCCCGCCCACCTTGGAGGCCCCCTATCCCCAATCCGCCTCCCTTGAGAAAATTCCGGCCATCATTTTTCAGTTAGAATGCCATCCTACATCAATTGAATGAAGCATCCTGGTCATCAAGGAACACCATAATGCTGGTAATGAAGAATGACACTCAGTAACTTCATTTTTTTTGCTGTTTATGGGATTTTGCTGTACGCAAATTTGCTGCAGTGTTTCCCATATTATAACAGTGACTACACTGTAAAAGTACTTAATTAGCTGTAAAGTGCTTTGGAATGTTCTGAGTTCATGAAAGGTGCTATATAAATGCAAGTTCTTTCTTTGAGTTTGGCCCTAGGTGCTGTTGCTGAGCTTATTTGTCAGCAGAACCCGTCCTATTTTGGCATGTAAACCAGGACAACCTTTGAACTCTGGGATTTCACTTGGCTGGAAAAATGGCCTGTAAGAAAATAAGAACTTGCATTTATATAACGCCTTTCACAACCTCAGGATGTCCCAAAAGTGCTTCACAGTCAATGAAGTACTTTGGAAGAGTAGTCACTGTTGTAATGTAGGGAAACACAGCAGCCAATTTGCATTAGCCAAGATCCCAAAAACAGCAATGAGATAAATAATGGATTAAACTGCTTTGGCGGTGTTGGTTCAGGGATAAATGTTGGCCAGACAGCAGGAGAACGCCCCATCTTTCTTCAAATAGTGCCTGAGGATCTTTTACGTTCACCTCAGAGTGCAGAGGAGACCCTGATTTAATGTGACATACAAAAGACCGTACCTCTGACAGTGTCTTAGTACAGCTGAGATTATGTGCTCAAGTCCTGTAGTGTGGATTGAACCTATTAATGGGCTAGAAATTTGGTATTGCCCTGTTTGTGGCGCTAACTTTTGAGAAGTTGGAAGTTTGTTGCCAATCAATCTCGCTGCCCACTAAATTCAGTCTCAGCGCTCAAAGAATGCAGGGGAGTGCTAAATCAGGTGCTAATGGCCTAGGTGAGTGACGTTAGGCTCCAAGCTAAAGAAAGAAAGAGTAGAGCCTATTAGAGATCATGAGGATACTCTTTGTGTGCAGGTGGGAGATGTCGGTAGGGTTCTTAATGAATACTTTGTGTCTGTTTTCACAAAGGAGAGGGGCGAAGCAGACATTGCTATCAGGGAGGAGGAGTGTGAAATATTAGATGAAATAAACATAGTGAGAGAGGAAGTATTAAGGGGTTTAGCAGCTTTAAAAGTGGATAAATCCCCAGACCCAGATGAAATGTATCCCAGGCTGTTAAGTGAAGCAAAAGAGGAAACAGCAGAGGCCCTGACCATCATTTTCCAATCCTCTCTGGCTTCAGGTGTGGTGCTGGAGGACTGCTAATGTGGTACCCTTGTTTAAAAAGGGAGAAAAGGATAGACCGAGTAATTACAGGCCAGTCAGCCTAACCTCGGTGGTGGGAAAATTATTGGAAAGAATTCTGAAGAACAGCTTAAATCTTCATTTAGAAAGACACGGATTAATCAAGGATAGTCAGCATGGATTTGTTAAGGGAAGGTCATGTCTCGTCTCATTTTGAGTACCTCTTAATGTCTCTTCACTTCTCTTTTGTTCTTTCATCCCCATTTCCCAGCCCCCAAACTGGCCTTGTAATCTGTTTCATTTCCTGTGTTTTTTCAGTCCTGACGAAGGGTTTCAACCTGAAACGTTAACTCTGTTTCTCTCTCCACGGATGTTGCCTGGCCTGCTGAGTTTTTCCAGCATTTTCTGTTGTTATTTTATGTCTGACAAGCTTGATTGAATTTTTTGAGGAGGTAACAAGGAGGGTAGATGAGGGTAGTGTGTTTGATGTCATGTACATGGACTTTAGCAAGGCTTTTGATAAGGCTCCACATGGCAGACTGGTCATGAAGTTAAAAGCCCATGGGATCCAGGGCAAAGTGTCAAGTTGGATTCAAAACTAGCTCGGAGGCAGGAAGCAGAGGGTAATGGTTGATGGGTGTTTTTGTGATTGGAAGGCTGTTTCCAGTGGGGTTCCGCAGGGCTCAGTGCTAGGTTCCTTGATTTTTGTGGCATATATCAATGATCTGGACTTGAATATAGGTGGTATGATTAAGAAGTTTGCAGATGATACTAAAATCGGCTGTGTGGTTGATACTGAAGAAGGAAGCTGTAGACTGCAGGAAGATATCAATAAATTGGTCAGGTGGGCAGAACAGTGGCAAATGGAATTCAATCTGGAGAAGTGTGAGGTAATGCATTTGGGGAGGGCTAACAAGGAAAGGGAATACACATTAAATGGTAGGGCACTGAGTAGTGTAAAGGAACAAAGGGACCTTGGCGTGCATGTCCACAGATCCCTAAAGGTAGCAGGCCAGGTAGATAAGGTGGCTAAGAAGGCATACAGAATGCTTGCCTTTATTAGCCGTGGTGTGGAGATGCCGGAGTTGGACTGGGGTGGACAAATGTAAGAAGTCACACAACACCAGGTTATAGTCCAACAGCTTTATTTGAAATCACAAGCTTCACCTGACGAAGGAGCAGCGCTCCGAAAGCTTGTGATTTCAAATAAAGCTGTTGGACTATAACCTGGTGTTGTGTGACTTCTTACATTTATTAGCCGTGGCACAGAATACAAGAGCAGGGGGGTTATGCTTCAACTGTATAAAACATTAGTTAGGCCTCAGCTAGAGTACTGCGTGCAGTTCTGGTCACCACATTACAGGAAAGATGTGATTGCACTAGAGAGGGTACAGAGGAGATTTACAAGGATGTTGCCAGGAGTAGAGAATCTTAGCTATAAGGAAAGACTGGATAGGCTGGGTTTGTTTTTCTTGGAACAGAGAAGGCTGAGGGGAGACCTTATTGAGGTGTATAAAATTATGAGGGGCCTAGATAAATTGGATAGAAAGGACCTATTTCCCTTAGCAGAGCGGTCAAAAACCAGGGGGCACCGATTTAAAGTAATTGGTGGAAGGTTTAGAGGGGATGTGAGGGGAAATTTCTTCACCCAGAGGGTTGTGGGGGTCTGGAACTCACTGCCTGAAAGGGTGGTAGAGGCAGGAACCCTAACCACATTTAAAAAGTACTTGAATGTGCACTTGTAGGACTACATGTAGGGCTACGGAACAGGAGAGCACCGAGGCCGGGTATAAAAGGTGGAGCGAGGCGAAGCCCGACCAGATCGGACCAGGAGAGCACCAAGGCCGGGTATAAAAGGAAGAGCGAGGTAAGGCCCGACCAGATCGGACCAGGAGAGCACCGAGGCCGGGTATAAAAGGAGGAGCGAGGCGCGGCCCGACCAGATCGGACCAGGAGAGCACCGAGGCCGGGTATAAAAGGAAGAGCGAGGCGAGGCCCGACCAGTTCGGACCAGGAGAGCACCGAGGCTGGGTATAAAAGGAGGAGCGAGGCGAGGCCCGACCAGTTCGGACCAGGGAGCAGCGAGGCCGGGTATAAAAGGAGGAGCGAGGCGAGGCCCGACCAGTTCGGACCAGGGAGCAGCGAGGCCGGGTATAAAAGGAGGAGCGAGGCGAGGCCCGACCAGTTCGGACCAGGGAGCAGCGAGGCCGGGTATAAAAGGAGCAGCGAGGCGAGGCCCGACCAGTTCGGACCGGGGAGCACCGAGGCCGGGTATAAAAGGAGCAGCGAGGCGAGGCCCGACCAGATCGGACCAGGGAGCAGCGAGGCCGGGTATAAAAGGAGCAGCGAGGCGAGGCCCGACCAGTTCGGACCGGGGAGCACCGAGGCCGGGTATAAAAGGAGCAGCGAGGCGAGGCCCGACCAACTCAGCAGCGGGGAGAGAGGTAAAAAGTAATCAGGGTGTGACATCACCAGGGAGCAGGTAAGTGATTGGTTGGTGAGTATTTCTCTTTTTTAAACTTTAACTCTGTGGTTTATAGTTGCTAAGGTCTTTCTGGTGTAGCGGGGACTGTTGGTAAACCATACAAGCGCCCTAGAGTATATCTTTAACTGGTGGTATTGAATTAATTTAAATTAATTAAAGGGGTAAGTCATGCCAGGAGAGCCCAGCCCCGTGTTATGCTTCTCTTGCTCTATGTGGGAATTCAGGGACGCTGCCAGTGTCCCTGACGACCACATGTGCCAGAAATGCATCCAGCTGCAGCTACTAGCAGACCGCATGGAGGCGCTGGAGCTGCAGATGGATGGGCTTTGGAGCATTCACGATGCTGAGAGGGTCGTGGATTACTCGTTTGATGAGTTGGTCACGCCGCAGGGTAGGCCTGCACAGGCAGAAGGGAAATGGGTGACCATCAGGCAGAGCAGTAGAGGCAGGCAGGTGGTGCAGCGGACCCCTGTGGCCATCCCCCTTTCAAACAGGTATACCAATTTGGATACTGTTGAGGGGGATGACTTACCAGAGGAAGGCAGCAGCAGCCAACGTCCTGGCACCAGGGGTGCTTCTGCTGCTCAGGAAAGGAGGAAAAAGAGTGGGAGAGCAATAGTGGTAGGGGATTCTATCATAAGGGGAACAGATAGGCATTTCTGTGGCCGTAGACATGACTCCAGGATGGTTTGTTGCCTCCCTGGTGCCAGGGTCAAGGATGTCACTGAACGGCTGCAGGGCATTCTGAAGGGGGAGGGTGAACAGGCAGAGGTCGTGGTTCACATTGGGACCAACGACATAGGTAGGAAGAGGGATGAGGTCCTGCAGCAAGAATTTAGGGAGCTAGGTAGCAGATTAAAGAGTAGGACCTCAAAGGTTGTAATCTCTGGAATACTCCCGGTGCCACGTGCTAGTGAGTATAGGAATAGGAGGATAGAGCAGATGAATGCGTGGCTAAAGAGTTGGTGCAGGAGGGAGGGCTTTAGTTTCCTGGAGCACTGGGCCTGCTTCTGCGGAAGGTGGGACTTGTACAATTCGGATGGGTTGCACCTGAACCAGAGCGGGACAAATATCCTTGCGGGGAAGTTTGCTAGCACTGTTCGGGGGGGTTTAAACTAAAATGGCAGGGGGTTGGGAACCTGAGCAAGGAGACAGAGGAAAGGAAAACAGGGATAAAAGCAAAAGATAGGAAGCAGAAAAACAAAAGTGGCAGTCAGAGAAATCAACGGGTTAAATCAAACGTGGCCACAGTAAATAATCATTCTAATAGGTCTAAGAGCATTAAAAAAACAAGCCTGAAGGCTTTGGCCTAGAAATTCAGTTGCATTTGCGCCCACTTAGGGGCGAAAGAGTGGGTTGCGCCGGAAGTTTTTTAGTGTCCGAAATTAAGTTGGGCCCTAACATCGGCGTTAGCCGGTAGCGCTGCGCCGGCACCGATGACGTCATCGGTGTGCGCAGCGCCCCGGTTCCAACGCGATTCCGTTCCGAAGGCCAAATTCAGTTGCGGCCGCCTCGCCCGCAGCGGCCGCAAACAACGTTTGGAAAACGGGGCCTTGCAGCTCCGAGAGGCCGGCGCATAAAGGTGGAGGGGCGGCCGGCGGCTTTCCCGGCGGCCGCATGGCCGCACCTCCCTCCCCGGACTCCTGCACCACCACCCCGCGGCATTGCTGTCTGACTCCCGCGAGCCCGGCACTTCTCCGTGGTGCCGGGCTCATTTGCCGGGGGAATCCAGCGGCGATCTCACGGCTGCAGGCAGCTCCTCCTTAAGAGAAGGAGGATTCCTGCAGTACCCCAGCCTGCCGCACCGCATCGGGTGGCGCAGCGGCAGCTGGACGCCTGAAATAGAATTTCATTGCCCCAAGCGAGGCGGCCAAACCCTGCAGTAGCGCCCGCCTCCGTCTTGGCCCGTCGCAACTGAATTTCAGGCGGGCGCTGCGGGAATCCGGGCGAGCGCTAAATTTCGGGCGCTGAAGACCTGGCGGGGCCTTACTGAATTTCTAGGCCTTTGTGTCTTAATGCGAGGAGCATTTGTAATATGGTGGATGAATTGGCTGCGCAAATAGAGGTAAACGAATATGATTTGTTTGGGATTACGGAAACATGGCTCAAGGATGGCCAAGACTGGGAACTCAACATCCAGGGGTATTCGATATTCAGGAAAGATAGGCAAAAAGGAAAGGGAGGTGGGGTAGCATTACTGGTTAAAGAAGTGATTAATACAATTGTAATGAAGGATATTAGCTCTGATGATGTGGAATCTGTATGGGTAGAATTGAGAAATACTAAGGGGAAAAAAACATTAGTGCGAGTGGTATATAGACCTCCAAACAGTAAGGCGGAGGTTGGGGACAGCATTAAAAGGGAAATTAAAGAAGCGTGCAATAAAGGCACAGCAGTCATCATGGGTGACTTTAATCTGCACATAGATTGGGCCAACCAAATTAGTAACAATAATGTGGAGGAGGAATTCCTGGAGTGTTTACGGGATGGTTTCCTGGACCAATATGTCGAGGAACCAGCCAGAGATCAGGCCATCTTAGACTGGGTATTATGTAACGAGAAAGGATTAATTAGCAATCTTGTTGTACGAGGCCCCTTGGGTCGGAGCGATCATAATATGATCGAATTCTTCATTAAGATGGAGAATGAAGTAGTTGACTCAGAGACAAGGGTCCTCAATTTAAATAAAGGAAACTACGATGGTCTGAGGAGCGAGTTGGGTAGGATTGATTGGGGAATGGCACTCAAAGGGTTGACGGTGGATAGGCAATGGCAAACATTCAAAGACCGAATGGATGAGCTACAGAATTTGTTCATCCCAGTTTGGCATAAAAATAAAACAAAAAAGGTGACTCAACCGTGGCTAACAAGGGAAATCAGGGATAGCATAAGATCCAAGGAGAGGACATATAAATCGGCTAGAAAAAGCAATAATCCTGAGGATTGGGAGCAGTTTAGGAGTCAACAAAGGAGGACAAAGGGATTAATTAAGAAAGGGAAAATAGAATATGAGAGTAAGCTATCAGGGAACATAAAAGCTGACTGTAAAAGCTTTTATAGATATGTGAAGAGAAAAAGATTGGTGAAGTCAAGCGTAGGTCCCTTACAGTCAGAATCAGGGGAATTTATAATGGGAAACAAGGAAATGGCAGACCAACTAAATACATACTTTGGTTCTGTCTTCACAAAGGAGGACACAAATAACCTTCCAGAGATGCCAGGGAACATAGGATCTGATGAAAGGGAGGAACTGAAAGAAATCAGTATTTGTAGGGAAATGGTGTTAGGAAAATTGATGGGACTGAAGGCCGATAAATCCCCAGGGCCTGATGGTCTACATCCCAGGGTACTTAAGGAAGTGGCCCTAGAGATAGTAGATGCATTGCTGGTCATCTTCCAGAACTCGATTCTCTGGAATGGTACCCATGGATTGGAGGGTAGCTAATGGCCCAGAAATTCCAGAACGGGGCTTGCAGCGCGTGCAAGCCCCGTATTTACACTTACCCCGCGCTACTGCCGATCAGCTCCAGGGACGCCTGGAATTGGTGTTTCCAGAAGAAGAATCCCGGGCAGCGTATGACGTCACGCCACCCAGGAGTGCAGCCAGCGCGAAGCCAGGAGCGTGCAGTGCAAGTGAGACACGCCCCTTGAGGTCTCAGTTTCACTGGACACGCCCCCAATGTTTCTGTCAAGCTGCTAACCATTTTTACATGCAAAGCAGCAGTTTAAATAGGTTTTTGGAAGTTTTTTGAAGATTTTGGTAACTTTTATAAACTTTTTAAAATGTTTACATTATTTTGAGTAATCTGAAGTAGTTTTAAACAGAATTAAAGCAATTTAAAGACTTTTAAAAGCCCTAAAAGAATTTTTTTAATTCCATTTATTTATTTAGCAATGTCGTCATCATACGTGTCTTCACACTGTTCCCTTTGGGGAACTGTATGAAGTGGTGGAAGGATTTATGGCCATGATTAACGCTCATTCCGTGACCGTAACCATCTTTGAACCAGGCATTAGGGCGGTTAGTCCTATGGCGGGAGGGTTTTACGGGCTCCCACAAGCTATACAAGGAGGGGGGGCCACCCACACCCACGGACGCAAATATCCCACTGGATGTCAACCCAGAATTTAGAGCCGGAGCTCCGACTCCACTTGCCGGGACTGTCTGGAGCGGGGTTCGAAACCCTACCCTGATCTGGCCCAGCGGCGGGGATCCTACCGCTATGACAAAGGCCCAAACCGATTAGCAACGTGAAATGGCAGCATAGGGCTCCAGTCACGGGGAGGGAAAAGGCGCAGGAAACGTATGGGTGTCACCTTTTGTGCGGAGTGGGCCTTTTGCGTAGCAGTAAGCATCCCCGCCGCTGGGCCAGAAGGAGTAGGGTTTTGAACCCCACTCCAGACAGTCCCGGCAAGTGGAGTCGGAGTTCCAACTTTAAATTCTGGGTGGACATCCAGCGGGATACTTGCGTCCGTGGGTGTTGGTGGCCCCCCCCCCCTCAGATGGGTTGTGGGAGCCCGTAAAACCCTCCCGCCATAGGACTAACCACCCTAATGGCTGGTTCAAAGATGGTTACGGTCACGGAATGAGCGTTAATCACGGCCATAAATCCTTCCACCACTTCATACAGTTCCCCAAAGGGAACAGTGTGAGGATACGTACGATGATGACCTCTTGCGCAATGCACCTCCTTGGACCCTCAGTCGCAGATGTGAGGGGGCAAGTCGTGCAATTGTTAAATTTTTCATTTTATTGACATGTAAAATGTTGGCCCAGTAATTCCCTTCCAAATGCGCGAGTACGGTCGGGGTACTTACGCATCTGGCTGGATGAAATGCCGGTTTTCAGCATGCACAGTGCATGTGGGGAAAACCGGCATTTCCTGTCCTCTGAACGAAGGGGTACAGAGGCCGAACGCGTGCGACTGCACAGGCAGCGCGTGCGCAGTATAATTCGCCGCTTTCATTAATGCTTTCAGTGAGGTCCAGTCATTACAACTTACACATGAAAAAAGCATGGGTACAGTTGCTCCAGAGGCTGCGGAGGAAGATATTTATTATCGTGGAGCTTCTGAAAGTATGTATGTCTGTATATATTCCTTTGCGTGTTATGTATATATTCCTTTACTTATGTGTATGAATGTATTATTTAATTATGACTTTCAGAGAAAGTAACTTATTGGAAAATCATAATTAAAAACATACATTCATACACATTAGTAAAGGAATATAAAACATACATACATATACGTAAAGGAATATATGTGGACATACATACATAACTCATTCTCACATTCCATTCACACAGCCACAATTGCTCCTTCTACCTACCGTTCTGAAAACCCTTTTAAAAAAAAAAAAAATTTTAACTTTAAAACTTACTTAAAATTTCTTAAAATAACTTCCCTCCCTTTCCCAAACAAAAATATTGCATTTCAGAAGCTCCACGATAAAATGTTTCTTCCTCCGCAGCCAATGAACCACTTTACACTTGCTTTTTTCAAGTGTAAATTCTGAGGACTTACCCTCACGGATTTCATGAATGAAATCTACGAAGTTCACTGCGCAAGCGCTGCCTGTGCAGTCGCACGCGCTCGAGGTCTGGAAATGCCGGCGTTCCCCGCATGCGCTGTTCATGCTGAACGCCGGCATTTCCAACGGCCAGATGCGTGAGTACCCCGAGCGCACTCACGCCTTTGGCCACGAATTTCTGGCCCAATGTTACCCCACTATTCAAAAAAGGTGGTAGAGAAAAAGCGGGGAATTATAGACCGGTAAGCCTGACATCGGTAGTGGGGAAAATGCTAGATTCCATTATAAAAAATGTAATAGCAGAGCACTTGGAAAACAGTGACAGGATCGGACAAAGTCAACATGGATTTACAAAAGGTAAATCATACTTGACTAATCTACTGGAATTTTTTGAGGGTGTAACCGGTAGAATAGACAAGGGAGAACCAGTGGATGTGGTGTATTTGGACGTTCAGAAGGCTTTCGATAAGGTCCCACATAAGAGATTAGCATGCAAAATTAAGGCACATGGGATTGGGGGCAAGGTATTGACTTGGATAGAGAACTGGTTGGCGGACAGAAAGCAAAGAGTTGGAATAAACGGGTCGTTTTCTGAGTGGCAGGCAGTGACTAGTGGGGTACCGCAAGGATCGATCCTAGGACCCCAGCTGTTCACAATATATATTAATGATCTGGACGAGGGAATTGGATGTAATATCTCCAAATTTGCAGATGACACAAAGCTGGCTGGGAGGGTAAGCTGTGAGGAGGATGTCGTGAAACTCCAGTACGATTTGGACAGGTTGGGTGATTGGGCAGAAACATGGCAAATGCACTATAATGTGGATAAATGTGAGGTTACCCACTTTGGTGGCAAAAACAGGAAGGCAGATTATTATTTGAATGGCAATAGATAGAGAGAAGGGGAAGTGCAAAGAGACCTGGGTGTTATTGTGCACCAGTCGCTGAAGGTAAGCATGCAGGTGCAGCAGGCGGTTAAGAAGGCAAATGGTATGTTGGCCTTCGTAGCAAGAGGGTTCGAGTACAGGAACAAGGATGTCTTGCTACAGTTGTACAGGGCCTTGGTGAGACCGCACCTTGAGTATTGTGTGCAGTTTTGGTCGCCTTACCTGAGGAAGGACGTTCTTACCATGGAGGGAATGCAGCGAAGATTCACCAGGCTGATACCTGGGATGGCAGGAATGACGTATGAGGAGAGATTGTGTCGATTGGGCTTAGAATGTGTCAGGAAGGGACAGAAGGTATGGAGTAAAAAGTAAAGTACTAAAAAGGGAAAAAACAGGAACTAAGTGTTACAAAACATATTTGAAAGTTCTTTATCTGAATGCACGTAGCATTCGTAACAAAATGAATGAGTTAACGGCACAAATAATGACATATGGGTATGATCTTGTGGCCATTACAGAAACATGGCTGCAGGGTGACCATGACTGGGAATTAAACATACCAGGTTATATAACAATCAGGAAGGACAGGCAGGAAGGGAGAGGAGGTGGGGTGGCTATGTTAATAAAGGAAGGAATCACTATAATACAGAGAAATGATATTGGGTCAAAGGAGCAGGATAGTGAAACAGTTTGGGTGGAGGTAAGGAATAATAAGGGGAAAAAAACACTAGTGGGTGTAGTCTATAGGCCTCCGAACAGTTGCAACTCTGTTGGACGGAGTATTAATCAGGAAATAGTTGAGGCTTGTAATAAGGGAACAGCTATAATTATGGGGGATTTTAATTATCATATTAACTGGACAAATCAAATTGGGCAGAGCAGCCTTGAGGAAGAGTTCATTGAGTGTATTAGGGATGGGTTTCTTGAGCAGTATGTAACTGAACCGACCAGGGGGCAAGCAACCTTAGATTTGGTCCTGTGTAATGAGACAGGATTAATTAAAAATGTCCTAGTAAAGGATCCCCTTGGAATGAGTGACCATAACATGGTTGAGTTCCATATTCAATTAGAGGGTGAGAAGGTTGGATCTCAAACAAGCGTGCTGAGCTTGAATAAAGGAGACTATGAAGGTATGAGAGCGGAATTAATTAGAGTGGACTGGGAAAATAGATTAAAGGGTAAGACGGTACATGACCAGTGGTGTACATTTAAGGAGTTATTTTACAACTTCCAAAAAATATATATTCCACTGAGGAAAAAAGGGTGTAAAAGAAAAGATAGCCATCCGTGGCTAAGTAAAGTAATTAAGGATAGTATCCGACTAAAAACAAGGGCATATAAGGTAGCCAAATCTAGTGGGAGGATGGAAGATTGGGAAGTCTTTAAAAGACAGCAAAAAATAACAAAAAGATTGATTAAGAAAGGGAAGATAGATTATGAAAGTAAATTAGCAAAAAATATAAAAACAGACAGTAAAAGTTTCTATAGTTATATAAAAAGAAAAAGGGTGGCTAAAGTAAATGTTGGTCCCTTAGAGGATGAGACCGGGAAATTAATGGTGGGAAACATGGAGATGGCAAAAACACTGAACAATTATTTTGTATCAGTCTTTACAGTAGAGGACACTAAGAATATCCCAACACTGGACAAACAGGGGGCTCTAGGGGGGGAGGAACTAAATACGATTAAAATCACTAAGGAAGTGGTACTTGGTAAAATAATGGGACTCAAGGCGGATAAATCCCCTGGACCTGATGGCTTGCATCCCAGGGTCTTGAGGGAAGTAGCGGTAGGGATTGTGGATGCATTGGTAATAATTTTCCAAAACTCACTGGACTCAGCAAAGGTCCCGGCAGATTGGAAAACTGCTAATGTAACACCCTTATTTAAAAAGGGTAGTAGGCAGAAGGCTGGAAACTATAGACCTGTTAGCCTAACATCTGTGGTTGGTAAAATGTTAGAGTCCATTATTAAGGAGACAGTAACGGGACATTTGGATAAACATAATTTAATAGGGCAAACTCAGCATGGTTTCATGAAGGGGAAGTCATGTTTAACAAATTTGCTTGAGTTTTTTGAGGAAGTAACATACAGGGTGGATAAAGGGGAACCAGTGGACGTAGTGTATTTAGACTTCCAAAAGGCATTTGACAAGGTGCCACACAAAAGATTATTGCTCAAGATAAAAAATCACGGGATTGGGGGTAATATTCTGGCGTGGGTGGAGGATTGGCTCTCTAACAGAAAGCAGAGAGTTGGGATAAATGGTTCGTTCTCAGATTGGCAACCAGTAACTAGTGGTGTTCCGCAGGGGTCAGTGCTGGGTCCCCAACTCTTTACAATCTATATTAACGATTTAGAGGAGGGGACCGAGTGTAACATATCAAAGTTTGCAGATGATACAAAGATGGGAGGGAAAGTAGTGAGTGAGGAGGACATAAAAAACCTGCAAAGGGACATAGACAGGCTAAGTAAGTGGGCAGAGATTTGGCAGATGGAATACAATACTGGAAAGTGTGAGGTTATGCACTTTGGCAGGAAAAATCATAGAGCAAGTTATTATCTTAATGGCAAGAAACTGGAAAGTACTGTAGTACAAAGGGATCTGGGGGTCCTGGTGCACGAAACTCAAAAAGTTAGTATGCAGGTACAGCAAGTGATTAAGAAGGCCAATAGAATGTTGGCTTTTATTGCTAGGGGGTTGGAATATAAAAACAGGGAGGTATTGCTGCAGTTGTACAAGGTATTGGTGAGGCCGCACCTGGAATACTGCATACAGTTTTGGTGTCCATACTTAAGAAAAGACATACTTGCTCTCGAGTCAGTACAAAGAAGGTTCACTCGGTTAATCCCGGGGATGAGGGGGTGGTCATATGAGGAGAGGTTGAGTAGATTGGGACTCTACTCATTGGAGTTCAGAAGAATGAGAGGCGATCTTATTGAAACATATAAGATTGTGAAGGGGCTTGATCGGGTGGATGCGGTGAGGATGTTCCCAATGATGGGTGAAACTAGAACTAGGGGGCATAATCTTAAAATAAGGGGCTGCTCATTCAAAACTGAGATGAGGAGAAACTTCTTCACTCAGAGGGTGGTAGGTTTGTGGAATTTGCTGCCCCAGAAAGCTGTGGAAGCTACATCATTAAATAAATTTAAAACAGAAATAGATAGTTTCCTAGAAGTAAAGGGAATAAAGGGTTACGGGGAGCGGGCAGGAAATTGGACATGAGTCTGGGTTCGGAATGGTCATGGCCCTGTGGGTAGTGGAGCGGGCCCAGGGGCCGTGTAGCCTTGTTCTGCTCCTACTGTGTTCTAATTCTGTTAGATTTCAGGAGATGGTTTTATTCCTGTTCCTGGCTGGGGTGGAGATCGCCTTTACAGAAGGTAAGTACTGTAGAAAATATAGGGACAGAGTGATCTCCTGGAAGAATTTCGATCGCCTAGATGGGTCGGAGAGGAATTTCCCAGATTTTTTTCTCCCAAATTGGCCATTGGGTCTTTATCTGGTTTTTCGCCTCTCCCGGGAGATCACATGGGTTCGGGTGGATGCAGAGTGATAGAAGATTTGAGGTTAGGATCAGATCAGCCATGATCTTATTGAATGGTGGAGCAGGCTCGAGGGGCCGATTGGCCTACTCTTGCTCCTATTTCTTATGTTCTTATGTTCTTATACTCACTGGAGTTTAGAAGGTTGAGGGGGGATCTCATCGAAACCTATAAAATTCTGTTAGGTCTGGACAGACTAGATGCAGGAAGGATGTTTCTGATGGCCGGGGAGTCCAGAACCAGGGGTCATAGTCTAAGGATAAGGGGTAAGCCATTTAGGACTGAAATGAGGAGGAATTTCTTCACCCAGAGAGTGGTGAACCTGTGGAATTCTCTGCCACAGAGGGCGGTGGAGGCCAGTTCATTAAATATATTCAAGAAAGAGTTGGATATATTTCTTGAGGCTAAAGGGATCAAGGGATATGGGGAGAAGGCAGGGACAGGGTACTGAAATTGGATGATCAGCCATGATCTCATTGAATGGCGGAGCAGGCTCGGATGGTTGAATGGCCTACTCCTGCCCCTATCTTCTATGTTTCTATGTTTCTATGTAAGAGCTGGGAAGAGGGATTAGGCTGGATAGCTCTTTATTGGTCAGCGTGGACACGATGGGCCGAAATGGCCTCCTTCTGTGCTGTAACTGTCTATGATTCTAAGCGACAACGAATATGAGGTGTTGTGTAATCGGGAGTGAGCATTGGCGCAGGCGCCTTTCAGCCATTAAAGGGGAGGTCACTGGAGTCTGCACACCGGCCCCCAATGATTCGGGGAGTGCAGAACGGTAATATGCTGTGGGATGAAATGCAAAGTGCTTTGACGACCCACAACACTCCGGGGACTAAGCAGCCTTTATTTGGCTGCAGATACATTCTGCGCTCTCGGCCACTCATAACTGACCTTTGGAACGGAGGTTCCTTGACAGCCGGGGCACATCCCTTTAAGTAGCACCCCGCCAGCCGGCTGGGTTCACGCCTCCGCTCCCTGGCGCTGTCGGCACGCTTGCTGATGTCATGATCTACATGGCGAAAGGTGCCGAGGCTCTGTTATCGCCGGCGCTACGGGGCCGGTGTATTTGCCGTGCGGCGTGGGATTCGCCCCACCGTGGCGCTACTGCCTGTGCGCCCCATTAGCATCCCCGCCAAGCGATAACTGGGGGGCACTAATGGGCCGACTTTCTCCCCCAAAATCTTCTGACGCAGGCAAGAGTGCTACCACTGAGTCAAGACTGACACCTTATAAACTGTAATGATGGTTTTCAATCAGTGTAAACATTTCTTTAAAAAAAATAGACCCACGTCCAAAATTGACAGTGTAATACAGGAAGAAATCACAAGGTAAATGAATAGCTTTAATGTGTTTTTGGAGGATAGGCTAGAAAAGATAGGAATTAGTTAAAAATAGATAAAATGGGAAATGAGAAAGAATGGGGAAATATATAGGCAATAGGGCAGGCTTGATTATCTGTTTCAAGTGTTTTTCTTAGTAGCTTTAATGCTAATATTACAGAACAAATCTACTGCTAACAATGGACTAGCTTTATTACGGAACTGTAAAGTTGCAAAAATGTCTGCCCAAGGAGTCAATAATTTTGCTGAACATGAATGGCCTTACACACAAGTCATTACTTCCACATTATTTTACGGTTCAAAATGGCACCGCTAACTCTCTGGCGGCTCAGTTGCTAAAGGTAGCAAGTAACAGTCATACAGATCAGACTTGATTCCTGTGCTAGTTAACTGATTTGAGCTGAATTGGCAGTAGGGGTGGTCCAATTGGTCTGATCATCCCTGGGTTATAGAGGGGAAAATCTGGCAGAGCATTCGCTCCTGATCACGATAGGGTGACCTTCCTGGAAAATGTAGATGTATGGAGGCCGGATGAGGACAGGATTGGTTTCAGCTGCAATGACCTTAAGAGCACCAACCTGCTGATGTGCATTGCTTGGGGTCATACATGACGAATGGCCACTTGGATGAGGTATTGGCGGGTCGATGGTGTTCATGGAGCCTGAGACAGTGCTTTCATGAAAGGTGGGGAGAAAATTGGAAAGTAAATTAAATAAAAAGTAGGGAAATGTGTTTGCTCATCATACCTTGCTGGGGTCCCAGTCTTGTGTTCTGGTTTGAGTTTTCAGAAGTTCATAGGTTGCTTCCATGACATTCATTTCAGGCTTTGGAAATCCAGGCACTACGTTGTGCAGCTGGAACCCAAAAAGCTCCAGCCAACTTCCAATGTCTATAACCAGAAGAAAAACAATACAAAAAGATGACATATGTCCATACTAGCACATTTTTGTAAATGATCACTCTGTTTGGCTTTGTGCGTTACATCTATTAAAGCTATATTAGTTATTAAGCACCGTTAGTTGTTCAGTGTACACTAGACCTTTACTACAAATTCTCTCCGAGTATTTACCCAGCACAAGACTACATGCCACTAACCTCCTCAACTATCAAGGATCAGTCAGAAAGAATGGAGACATGCTTGGATTAAATTGAGATAACAGGGAAAGAAATAAAAGCCAGGGGTCATCAGAGATGCAGAGTGAAAGGTTGTCCCACCAGGATTAAATAAACTGTCTACGACACAGAGACACAAGACAGGGAAGAAAGGATTACTATAATTTTTTGCTCAGGCTGTACAACATTTTTCATGATGGATACAAAACCCAGCTGCAGTTTATATGTATACATTTTTATGAATATGGACATCAAAGGCATTTCTTCATACAATGACTACCCACATATGACAACAGTCTATTTCTGTAGTTTTGGTGCACTTGGAAAGACTGACAACATCTTGATAAGTGAAAACTCAAATCAAAACACAGGACGGGGACTCTGCTGAGGTATGATAAGCAAAATTATTTCCCTAAGTTTTGTTTTTCCTCATTTATTTTTCAGTTTTGTAAGAAATAGCTGTTAGATTCAAAGATGGGTTTTAATTCTTAGAACAGAGGCTGACAACATGCAGCCGGGAACAGAGAGCAGAAATGGCAGCAAGGTCGAATATCAAGCATCAAAAGACAAATAGAAGTGATAAGGGAATCGTAAAATGCAAAACATCACAGGGTGGTGGGATAAGACACAAAAATGGAGCCGAAAAGTCATAAAATGTCCTTAAAGAAACATAACAAAACATTCCTCAGAAAGATAAGAGGGAGGCCTCGTCAGTCATGCAGAAAGGGACGGCGAGGGATGCCTTCCCGCTTCACAATTGGACAATAGGATGGGGGATCAAATGATTGACACCAGGTGATTACCAGCCCACCGAAATAACTATAAATATACGCGACCGAGAGGGGAAATCAGGCAGTCAGGGGCGAAGGCTTCCCCAAGGTGGCTACGGCCTAACACCTTGGTCAAGTTTAGCCTCTGAGGTGGCTGACGGCCTCACACCTCCAACAGCTTGAGAGATGACCCAACGGAAGTGACCACTGGAGCAGACTGCATGAATCCACCCAATCCGAGACCACCTGAAATAAAGAGTAGATTGCCTTTCTAAATCTAGGCTTTATTAACCTTAAAAACCCAGCAGCACATCTTCAACACCCAGTCCCAACCAAGGCTGTAGAGAACTGAATTTAAGATGGCCACCACATATCACATGACATCAACTACCAATGAGTTTACAGCATATCTCTCAAGGCAGGGAACAGGCAACCAATTACAATACTTCTTATAAAACAAGAATAATCACCACATTCACCCCTCCTTTTAAAACATACTCCAACCTAGGTAGCCTTTACAATTTACAATTAATTATTTATAACTAAAACAATACAAATATAATATTTCAACAATTTTAAAATATTACTATCAAATTACTTTAAAAAGTCCATTTTCAATCGGTCGACCGGATATCTTGTTCGTGTCGACCTTCTTAACCTTGGTGAAATTCCTTGCCCTCCCACGCCAGGAGACACAGAAATATCTTCTGCAGGAAGGCTATCCATATCCCGATTATCAACGGTTTCCGGATTGGAAATCCCATTAGGAGGTAAACTGGGAAGGTCATGAACATCCATCGAGGGCTGACTAATAGAATTATAATTATCTGCAATAGGATTGGAAATATTCGTAGTATCTGTGACGACATCAACATTATCTGAATCATGACTATTGTTAATATCCTCAGAAGAGGGCTGGCCACCACAAGGAGCCAAGTCTTTAACTGAAACAGTACTTTCTTTCCCATCTTGGAATCGAATATGAGCATATTGGGAATTTGCCTCCAACAGCTCCACCTCCTCCACTAAAGGATCATATTTTGACAGTCTAACATGGCGTCGGAGCAGCACAGGTCCCTGCATAGTAAGCCATGAAGGTACCGAATATCCCGTAGTAGATCTCCGCGGATAGTTAAAGAGCCTTTCATGGGGGGTCACATTAGTAGCCGTTGAAAGCAATGATCTAATGGAATGCAGGGCATCAGGCAATACCATTTCCCACTGTGTATTCTTAAGGTTCCGGGATGTCAAAGCCAACATAACTGCCTTCCAGATCACCCCATTATATCGTTCGCACTGTCCATTACCCTGGGGATTATACGGGGTAGTTCTACTAGTAGAAATTCCCCGACTCTGGAGGTATTCCTTCAACTGGGAAGACATAAAAGAACTTCCCTGATCCAAATGGATATACGCAGGCATCCCAAAGATGACAAAAAGTTGAGTCAGACATTTGATAACTGTAGCAGCTGATACATCTGCGCAAGGAAAAGCAAAAGGGAACCTTGAAAACTCATCCACAACAGTAAATATATATCGATTCTGAGTCGTTGAAGGAAGAGGCCCCTTAAAATCAACGCTCAAACGTTCGAAAGGAGAAGTAGCCTTTATAAGATGAGCTCGTTGAGGCTTAAAGAAATTCGGTTTACACCGAGCACAGATAGAACATGATGAAGTCATCTGCTTGACGTCTTCAACTGAAAAGGGCAAATTCTTACTGCGCACGAAGTGTATCATCCTCGTAACACCAGGATGGCACAAAGCATTATGAAGATTAATAAGCGTGTCTCCGTGAATCACAGAACAATAAGCCCTCGACAGCGCATCAGCAGCAACATTATCCTTCCCCGGACGATAAACTATATCAAAATGGTAGCAAGCCAACTCAATCCTCCACCTCATTATTTTATCATTCTTGATCTTTCCAAAATGCTTGACATCAAACATAAAGGACACAGATTTTTGGTCAGTTACCAACGTAAAATGTCGCCCAATAAATAATGTCTCCATTTACGCAGTGCTTCTACTATTGCATACGCCTCTTTCTCTATTGAGGAGTGTCTTTTCTCACTATTGTTCAAAGTACGTGAGAAAAAGGCCACAGGTCTTCCATTTTGGTTCAGAGTAGCCCCAATTGCAAAATCAGAAGCGTCCGTCTCAATCACAAAGGGAACCTGCTCATCAATAGAATGCACAACTGCTCCAAGGATATCCTTTTTAAAATTATCAAAACACATCCTGGCCTCCCATGATGGAGGATATGTCGTAACCTGAATAAGGGGCCGGATCTTCTGTGAAAAGTTTGCAATCCAATTAGAATAATAAGAAAACAGTCCAACAACTCGTTGCAAAGCCTTAGAATTAGTAGGACAAGGTAAATCAATCAATGGTCGCAGGCGTTCTGGATCTGGTTTAATCTTGTTTCCCGAGATAATATACCCCAGTAAATTTACCTCAGTGGTCGAAAAGATACACTTCTCTTTATTGAAAGTTAAGCCAACTTTTTCCGCAGCTTGAAGGAATCTTTCTAAATTAGAATCATGCTCCACCCTTGATTTGCCACACACCGTGATGTCATCTAAATATGAAAAGGTGTCAGAGAGAGAGTTATCACTTATAAAAGCATCCATTGCCCGTTGAAAACAGGCAACACCATTAGTAACACCAAATGGTACTCGGCAAAACTGATACAGCTTTCCGCCAGCCTCAAAGGCCGTATATGGTTGATCCCTCTTAATGATAGGAATCTGATGATAAGCACTCTTTAGGTCAACAGTGCTAAAAACCTTATACTGAGATACTTTGTTGATAAGCTCATCAATCTTAGGCAAGGGGTACGCATCTAATTGAGTATACCAATTAATAGTTTGAGAGTAGTCTATCACCATTCGTTTCTTATGTCTCTCGTTAGTGGTGACAACTACCTGTGCCCGCCAGGGCGAACAACTAGGTTCAATGATTCCTTCCAATAAAAGACGTTGAACTTCAGAATTAATAAATTCTTTATCCTGACTGCTATACCTTCTTGACTTGGTAGCAATTGGCTTACAATCCGGCATCAAATTGGAAAAAAGTGATAATGGAGAAATGGATAAAGAAGTTAATCCACAAATAGACAAAGGTGGCTTAGTTCCTCCAAAAGAAAGACTGAGAGACTCGTGTAATTGAAACACATCATGACCAATCAAAATATCCGCACAGAGATTAGGCAAGACAGATAGGCGTATATCAGTATACGTATTACCTAGAAGAATTAATTTCACAAGGCAACAACCAGCTACTTGTGAGGTGAGAGTCGTCTGAGCCATACACACCTGATAAGTAACAGGCGAAATTTTCAAACGTTTCTCCCTCACAAACTGAAGACTTATAAAACTCTCAGTACTACCCGTATCTATAAGAGCCTTCACTTCTAACCCATTAACTTGGGCCGTAACTATAGCTTTGTTTAGGCCATGAGCAAAGGCAGCAGAAACTGATGCAATAAATGCCCTATCTAAAGGCTGAATAGTCGCAGAGGAGGCAATCGATTTACAAACACGTGCGTAATGACCTCTCTTGCCGCATTTACTACACACAGCCTCCCGAGCAGGACACTTCAGACGAGGGTGCCGGGCGTTCCCACAAAAATAACACTTCTGAATCCTAGAGGCAACAGCTGCCGAAGTAGAAATTGTTTCGGAATCTGATAAACCACTCCTATTAAGTCCACATAATTCCTTTTCCTCCGGAACTGCCGAAACCACAGTTGCAGGCCGATTAAAAAGAGCATAAGAATCCGAACTTCTCTGAGCCAAATCCAATGTAGAGGCTTGCTCAAAAGCACTCTTGAGATCCAAAGTCTTATTTTCTAATAACCGCTGACGAATTGATTTAGACAGTAATCCATTAATAAATGCATCCCGTACCGACTCTTCCTTATATTCTTCTGCCGACACGGTCTTATAATTACAGTTAGCACCAAGGTGCCGGAGTGCTTGTAAATAAGCATCCAAAGATTCTCCCGCCTGCTGCCTATGGGCAGATAGAAGTTAACGTGCAAATACCTCATTCTTTGGTTTAACAAAAATCTTTTCCAATGTAGCAATAGCCAATTCGTAAGTTTCACAGTCCAAGATATACTTATACACATCCGGAGCAATGTAATTGATCAGTATATTCAACTTATTTAGAGACTCTTGATCCAACACACCCAAAAAGTTTTTTAATGTACGATACCAATGTTTCCATTTATCATCCACTCCTGCAGAATTAGGGTCAGCATTAAATCGTTCCGGTTGAAGATATCGTTCCATTATAGCAAAAGGTTAATAAATTGAGATAAAGAGTAGATTGCCTTTCTAAATCTAGGCTTTATTAACCTTAAAAACCCAGCAGCACATCTTCAACACCCAGTCCCAACCAAGGCTGTAGAGAACTGAATTTAAGATGGCCACCACATATCACATGACATCAACTACCAATAAGTTTACAGCATATCTCTCAAGGCAGGGAACAGGCAACCAATTACAATACTTCTTATAAAACAAGAATAATCACCACACCACCCTACTGCCTGCCTCCCCGTCCATCCGGTCGTGGCATTCCGATTCGGGAGTCGTAGATCGCTCTCTACTGTCACGGGTTGTATGTCTGTTATACTCAGCTTAAACCATATGTAATATCTGATTATGCTTTAAAACTGTAGCTCTTTAATAAAAGCCTTACAACTTCTAAAGCCCTGTTGGGTAATCTGTGCGTGAGCCTGTGATCCTAATCTTACAGTTTGTTCCCCTCCTCAGTGATTAATGCTTGAGTATTGTTCCATGCATGGCATCAGCCCTCTGATATGTTGCCCAAGTGACCACTGTTCATATAAAAGCCGAAAGAGTCAACGTCAGCAAGCTAGTTAACCATGTAGGGAATCACAGTCAAATCAAATTCTGCCCTCACCCAAGCTCCAGTTATGCGTATTTTTCAAGTGCAATTATAAGTGACTTGGGGAGAGTTTTTGGAGATAGGAGAAAGTGCATGTGTGTGGACGTCAGTCGAGAACTCAATCAGACTTGCCTCTGATACTCTCCCTGGTACAATAGTCTGAAGCTGTAATATAAAATTGGTTGGAAAATGTTGGAGCAATATTTATTGACTAGTGGATCATCCACGCCATTGCTCGTGCTAAGTCAGAGGATACACAGTTTTTAATGATAGGTATGCAAGTAAAGCACAATTTCCTATATATAAAAAGATATATTTATAGACTTCAAAGCTCTTTCTGAAGTGGCTTAAAGGGATTGCAGTGAAGAAAGCCATCTGTTGCTAAGATGGAACTGTGCTTTACCTGAGCTATCCCTTTAAGGACAGAAAGTATAAACCTTGCATAGCACAAATTTGATCTTCTACCTGCACAACTACTCCCTTTAGGAAAGTGTCCGAAATAGATAATCATATGAAAGTAGGTACAGGAGTAGCCTGTTCCATCATTCAGTTAGATCATGGCTGATCTGTACCTCAACTGCTGCATATCCCTTAATACCCTGACCCAACAAAAATCTAGTGATCTCAGTCTTGAAAATGTCAATTGAGCCACAATTCAGAGCCTTTTGGGGGATCGATTTCCATTACCATTTGTGTGAAAAAGTGCTTCCTGATTTCACTCCCAAGTGGCCTAGCTCTAACTTTAAGATTGTGCCCTCTTATTCTGGTTCCCTCACCAGAGAATAGTTTCTCCGTATCTACCCTATCTAACTCCTTTGTAATTTTAAACACCTTGAGTAGTTCACGCTAAACTCAAGGGACTACAAGCCAAGTTTATGCAACCTGTTCTCATAATTTAACCCTTTAAACCCAGAGATCCTGAGATTAAATGCAGGTTAATTGCTGTTGCTGAGGGCAGCATCTATGTACAGTAGCAGCAATGGCGAAGCACCCCATGAGACTCAGCAGAAGGAAAAGGTTCATTGGCCTCTAGATTGGCAGTTGCTTTCAAATTCCCAGTTCCTCCCCCAGGGAGATGCTAGGTTATCAAGTTCAGCAAAAACCAGCTGGGAAGATTGGCTTTCTGTGTCTTTTTTAAACACTTTTTGAAGGTTGTTCAGTTGTAATTTGTTGCAATTTTGGGGGGAATATTTTGAGCCATTCAGATGCTATTATGACATTTTGCAGAATCACACTTTGAAATGTGACATTTGGAATTGTCACAGGCTTGTTAGACACAAGATTTATTATATACTCATGAATTTCCTGTTGAGTTGCTGAGGAAATCATGAAACCAATGGAGATTAGATGATAAATTGAATGTACAAACTTTAATGCACTAATTTATAAGAGAAAATATTTATTTATTTAAGTGCGGTTTGTTGGAAGCGGGGTGACAGTGAATGAATAATTTATTTACATTTAATGTTTAGAGACATTGGCCCTGAATTTGCAGTCGGAGGCTTCCCGCTGGGAAATGCCTCCGATCCGCAAATAAAATGCCCGCGTACCTGGTAGTCCAGGAGGTACTGGGCCTCTCTGGGTACCTGCGGGAAGAGGCCCACGTACCCCAGGGGCGCAGGCGGTTCGCAAGCGCCTCTGGGATCACGAGGGCCAACCCAACGAATGACAGAAGGGAATCCCCATTCATGCTTGTGGAGATTCCGTATGTACGGAAACCCCATAAGTATGAATGGGAATACCCAAAAAAATACTCCTACACTTCAAATACATTTTTTTTTAAATCACTTATTTAAAATGGCATTTAATTAAATATTTAAAACAAAAATTTTATGTTTTGAAAAATAAATTTACATGTTTTAAAGGGGCTAAAAATAAACTTACCTTATTTCACAGGTTTTTAAATGTATACGTTATTGATAAAATTTTATTTTTCTGTTTTTTAAAACTCTTATGCTGGTAAAAGCAGGCCTTACCAGGCATAAGAATTTCATGGGCATTCGCTGGGCAGAAGTTGGGCAAATAGTCCAACTCTCCGCCCGTGGATGCCCTTTTCCCGGGAATGCGAATGATCTATCAAGTTCCGGGTTTTAGCGCACGCGCAGCGCATGCCTAAACCCAAAACTTGCGCGGCCCTTACGGGCGTGTGCGCACCTCGTACGCACCTATAGGGGCCACAAATTATGGCCTATTTTATTAGATACAGGATATGAGAGGAATCATGTAGTAGATGAATTGAATGTGGAAGATTGTATGAATTAATTTGGAGCAAAGGTAAAATAACTTAATTCTTCAATTTTTGAATAGAAAATAGAAGTTATAAAATAAGTTTTTGAAAGCCCTGCAGCGGGTAGTCAAAACTGCCCAACGCATTACCGGCACCCGGCTACCGACCATAGAGCACATCTACCAGAAACGCTGTTTACGGAGGTCACGGACCATCATCAAAGACCCTACCCACCCCAGCCACAGTCTGTTCGCCCTCCTGCCATCTGGGAGACGCTACAGATGCATTCGCACCTGTACGACCAGATTTAGGAACAGCTTCTTTCCCAGGGCTGTCATCCTACTGAACTCCACAAATAAACTCTAAAGCCTGCACTTCTGCCAATGCACTTTATTATGGTTATGTTTATGTTAATGTATTACAAGCCAAATGTATGTTGAATGTTTAAATGTCTTAATCTAAATGTACACTCTCGGGAGCCGCAAGCCTACATTTCGTTGTACTGCACTTGTGCACTAACAATGACAATAAAGTTGATTATGATTATGATTATGATCAAAAGATCAAAAATTTAAATTGTGAGCTTGTTTATAAAAAAAATCAATAAATAGAAGCAAATAAATGTCAAAGTAATTTTGGAATTTAATAAACAATTAAAATACACAATTTGGAATTTTTTAAGAAACATTAGTTAAAGAAACTAAAGCTGATAAAATAACCTTGTGTGTAAAATGGATTAAATGTAAAAAAAAAAGCAGTTTATTCAAGAAAAATTAAGTGGAAGGTAAGATTTTGAAACATATTTACTTGCAGCTCTGGGCTTCTCCACTGTTAGTGGAGTTTTTATTGTATTTCATGGTATTCTTGGCAATCCTGGTTCCTTGTTTTGTCCTCTGCGAGGGAGAGTGATAAGTTGTAAAGGTGGCGATGTGAAGAGGCAATGCTATTAGTGTGTTGGCAGAGGCAGTCAGGAGCCATAGAGCAGTGAGAGAGTGGGCCCAGAGTGAAGGAGTGGGTCTGGGGGTGGAGAAGTGATTGAGCCAGGTCAAAGCCATGAGGATAGTCTGTGAAGAGAGTGGGCAGCAATAGATTTCCCTCGGTGGGCTTGAAGAGATCAGTGGGATTTTCCTGACAATGGGTCTGAGGAAGCAGCAGGATCTACGTGAGCAGAGCCTGAAGAGGGTTTGGGTCTGGGGGCCTGATGAAAGGTCATCGACCTGAAACATTAACTCTGTTTCTCTCTCCACAGATGCTGCCTGACCTGCTGAGTATTTCCAGCGTTTCCTGTTTTTATAACGTGGATTGTGTTTGACTCTCAAACACGATAGCCTAAAATTATGCTGTGGGATCTAAAAAGCTCCAAGGATCCCAAGAAGCTCCAGTTCTGCATGTAGCATTATTGTTATTTGGCACAGAATATATATTCCATTATTGCTACTAACCATTTTTTCTATCAGGTCCTTATCTCTCATTATCATTCATTGATGTATTCATCTAAAATCTCTCTCTCTCTCTCTCATTTCAGAGGTAGTGTTAACCTGCCTCTGCCAAAGTGGTGACGATAGGAATTTCATGCTGCATAACTTCAGAACCCATGTTTTAAAGAGCACCACATGTTCCTGAAAAGATTTTATCAGAACTTCTCACATCACCCAGCTGTGATGCTTCTGTGACACATATGATGAGGTCAAATAATTTGGCGCAGTACAACATCCTGTGACAAATCCTGCCAACTTCGACACTCACCACCAGTAACATAATTTTTGGCACATAACTTTGCATAAAAAGTCTCGGAGGCAGTGACAGTGCTAATTTCTGAGCAGATTTGAATGATAACAAATCACTCGCAGCAATGAGTCATCTGCACTAAACATAATGCATGGCTTTTCTGCCTCTTCTCAGCTCCCTAACAAAGCAAGGTTTGGCCCTCACTTTTTTTTTTGAACAACATTTCTCTTTAAGAAGAGTTTCCCATGCAAAAGATTTAAGGACCATTTTATTTCTATTTTTAGGACGTAAACCATCTGTCAGTTATGCAAAGCAATATCTCAATCAGGATCTTTTAATTATGTTGTGAATCATGACAGCAAAGCCCTTGTGCTTATGCAGTCATCAGACTACATTGTACCGTTTAACACATTCATTGCTAACTGTTCTGTTTGTTAGTCTTCAATTGCGTTTAGGCTCGGGATAATGATTTGTGGTAAGGCTGACAACAGGTATATTAAATAACATAGCTGCCCCTTCCCTTTCCCAATTGCCAAAAAGCTCCAGTTCTGCATGTAGCATTATTGTTATTTGGCACAGTATAATCCATTATTGCTACTAACCATTTTTTCCATTAGGTCCTTATCTCCCATTATCATTGCTGACATTTTCCATCTGAATATTATCTTCAAATACCATGCTGAATTTTTCTATTTAAACAACCTACGACAGAACTAGAAGTGGCAGCAATAAATGCACCATGACTAAAAAGTCCAAATTCTATACTAATGCTATATTGCGCAAGGAGATTTTTGGAAAGCAGCTTCCCGAGATTACCCACACTTTGTATATCTTAGAGCAAATGATCATTTGCTGTCCCTGCAAAGGAAAAAGAATGATGAATAGCTTACTGCTAAAATAGCACTTTTCTTTGAAGCAGATTAGTGATGGTACCTGCAACTATCTGGAGTGTAGTCGATTCCTTTTTAATTTCACACTGATTGAATTCAGTGCATCAAACTATGACACTGAATGAAATTACTTCATTATATGTCTGTACAGCCTTTTCAGTACAATTATCTGTCAGTCTGCCTTGTAGTTTTCAACAACCTTAACAGCTTTTAAAATGAAATATTCATAAATCTGACACATCTGAAATAAGAATGCTGTTCAGCCATTAAAGCAATCAGTCACCCAGGAACGTTTGTCAGAAAGTTGAAAAAAACTGCAACTTGCGACTATCAATAACATATTTAACTTTCTGTCTATATTAACAGTTAAAGAAAAAGCACATTAACTGTAAAGAAACTACTTACTAGGTGGACTCAATGACCTAAAAATTTGGCCATGCTAAATGGCCTCCTAAGCCTCCAACTTGGGCGGATAGGGAGCGCATACTCATTGCAAGCCGGAAGTGCTCCGCCCGCCACATTGCTAAAAAGCCAAAAAATCAGAGTGCTGTGCCCATGTCAGAAATGGGCATTAGGACCTTTGCCACCGACTCCATTCCTCTCTGTGGCCACTGTCTGAGGCTGAACCAGTCTCCTCAGTGTTGACTACCTCTCCCAATTTGGTGTCATCCACAAATTTAGAAATTATGTTCCATGAATAGTCAACATGGATTTCAAAAGGGAAAGTCTTGCTTGACCAACCAAAACAAATTCTTTGAAGAGGTAACAGAGAGAGTTGACATGGGTAATGCAATAGATGTAATGTATCTAGACTTCCAAAAGGCCTTCGATAAGGTAACACATAATAGACAAATGAATAAGGTCAGGGCATATGGAGTCAGGGGACAAGTAGCAGAATGGATAGCTAGCTGGCTGCAAGACAGAAAGCAGAGAGTAGGGGTAAAGGGTACCTATTCAGTGTGGCAGAAATTGGAAAAGAGGATCCCACAAGGATCGGTGATGGGACCACTGTTGTTCACAATTTATATTAGTGACTAAGACTTTGGAATCAAAAACACAATTTCTAAATTTGCTGATGACACCAAATTTGGGGGGGGGGGAGGGGCGATAGTAAATACCAAGGAGGACTGCAACAAATTACAAGAAGACATTAATAAACTTGCAGAATGGGCATATAATTGGAAAATTAATTTCAACACAGATAAGTGTGAGGTATTACATTTTGGTAAGACAAATAAGGAGGTACATATTACTTGGAAAATGAGAATTTAAATGGGGTAGAGGAGCAAAGGGATCTCGGAGTAAAAATAAACAAATCATTAAAAGTAGATGTAGTGTATGTATCCGTCTACCTTTAAGAAAACCATTGTATGTAACCGTTCACCTTTAAGAGAACTATTTTAGGTGTGGCACTACTTTGTTGGCTTCTGTATACTGTAATACCGACGGTGACCACACCGGTATATAAGTGCTGTGTCAGGATTTATTTGGCAGATTCGCCCTGACCTTCGAATAATAAAGTCCTGCTTTAAGTTACTCTGGTAGTCTGTGTATTAATTAACTAAACAACCCACAGACTTTACAGTGGCGACGAGTCCGATCGTACCCTGCGGCAACAATACTTCCGAAGCAGTTAACGAGCGTCGAGAAGAGGCAACCGCCCTCGTCATTCTGCTGGGAGAAAACTCGAGTCTGCAGAGCTGGAAAGGAGGAAGAATTCAGATACAAAGACTTCCATCAGCAACAGGCACTGACTGTCCCTTCTGCCACGGTGAGGAGTGAGCCGATCAGCACGAGAAGCAAGCCGGCCACGGTGACTGTGAGTAAGGGAAAAGTAAAAAGATTAACCGGAGGATAAGGGTGGTGCACTCGACCACGGTCGAGGGGGAAAGGAGCCGGACAGAAGTCGGGCCCAGAGGCGCTGAGACTGGGGCAGCGTGGAGCAAGGAAGCCGCGGTACAGACAGGCTGGGGGACGCAACGGCGTCGTGAGACAGCTAGACCGCGACCGGCGAAAAAGGCCGGGCAGCGACCGAAGCCACGAAGCGCTGCGACCGGGAGTGTAGGCGTGGGAAGAGGTAAACTCAGCCGCAGCCGGGGAGGGAAGCACCGGACTGCGAGAGGGCTGGGAGGCGCGATTGGGAGCCGAGTGAGCGGGAGAGGCAAAGCCGACCAAGGGGGAACTGAGCGAGAGCCAGTCCAGCGGCTGAAACTGTTCTCCGTCAATGGGGTGTACCCAGCGCCGGCAGAGCCGAGTGAGCGGGAGAGAGACAGAGCCCGAGCAAGGGGAACCGAGCGAGAGCCAGCCCAGCGGCTGAAACTGTTCGCCGTCAACGGGGTGTACCCAGCGCCGGTTGCCCTGCCGAGAAAAGGGAAAGCCCTGAAGCCGACGCGCAGGCTGTGAACCTGAAAGCCAGCGGCCGTCGCCCGTGGGGAAAGTGTACCCCTCCCGCTAGGGAAGAAACGCGGGAAGCCGCCATTAGGCGGGGAAGAAGACAGAAGTGGGAAACCGCCATTGAAGTGGGCGGGGAGAGAAGATAAGCGCGGGAAACCGCCATTTTCGTGGGAACCGCCATCTTGGAAAAAAAAATAAAAGAAAATTTAAAGAAATAATTCGTGGTGTTATCAGGAAGAGAGGAAGATGCCTAAGCGTGGTAACATCAACGATTTTAATTCCGAGGTAGAAGACTGGGCCACGTATGTGGAACGCATTGAGATCTATTGTGAGGCCAATAAAATAGAAGAAGATGACAAAGCTATAACCTTGCTAAACTCGATGGGCGCGAAGACATACGGGCTCTTGAAGCATCTACTAGCACCAGCTAAACCGGCGGATCAGACTTTCGATGATATTGTGACTGTTCTGAAGGATCACTTGAACCCCACACCGTTGATGTTGGCGGAACGATTCAAATTCTATGCGAGAACGCAAAGGAAAGATGAAAGCAACGCAGAATACTTGGTCAAACTGCGTAGACTAGCGAAACACTGCCAGTTTGGAGGGAATCTGACAGAGGCATTGCGAGACAAGTTCGTGTGCGGGTTGTCAAAGGAAGGAACGCAAAAGCGACTACTCGAAGAGAACGACCTTACACTTGACAGGGCTGTCCTTATTGCAGCATCGCACGAAGCCGCAGTGAAGGGAACTGCGGAAATGCAGCTAAAGGCAGCGGCACTCAGTGTGGATCAAATTACCTCGAGTACAACAAAATGCTATCGTTGTGGGAAGACAACACACGACCAGAACCAATGCTGGTTTAAGAACCAGGAATGTAGGAAATGTGGCAAACTGGGTCACATAGCTAAGGTATGCCGGTCAGGGAAGAAGACCAACAACCAAAGGAAGCCATCACAGGAAAAGTACAACAAGGTACACAAGGTGGCTGAGAAGAGTTCAGACGAACAGAATTCGGACTCAGACCCAAACGGCCAGGAGCTGGGCAGTCTGAGAATTCACAATGTGAGTAAGGAAGCTGACCTACAAACTATCTGGGTCATGCTAAAAATAGCTGGAGTCCAAGTGAAAATGGAGTTGGACACTGGATCAGCTCTATCAGTCATAAATCGAAGGGATTACCACCGGCTATTCTCACATATACCCTTAAGAGATACCAAGTTCGTATTGCAGACATACACGGGGCATAAAGTATACCCCATGGGGAAGATAAGAGTCAAGGTGAGAGATGGGGGTAAAGAACACCCAAGAATGAACTTATACGTACTGCCTGAGGGAGGACCACCACTTCTGGGATGGGAGTGGATCAAGAAAATAGACATGGAATGGCACTATCTAAAAGCCATAACGAGTGAGGACTCGGTGCAGACAATCAGCTCAGATTCTGAAATGGATGACGATAAGACCAACCCAAATATGAAAGACAAGGCTAAAATGGACTTGCCGACTAAGGTTGGAAGAACGAAGGCATGCATAAAGGCTTATGCTCCAGAGAAGAACAAAGTTTCAGAACAGAACTCCACCGAACAACGACAACATAGTTTGACAGAGAATTCTGAGTCTGTTCAGTTTACGGACATATCCATGACTGACGAACACCGAGCTCAGACTCAACTTTATTTCAAATTACGACAGCAAGTAGAACAAGTGAGTTACTGTCTCGAACAAGAGATGAAAACAATGAAAAAGTTCTATGACACCGAATGGGAGAATCTGGAAAGACAACAGAAGCAACTAGCTCAAGCAGAGAGCGACCATAGAGCCATTGTGACCAATTACCGATCACATCTCCCTTATGCTGTTCAGGAGTTAGAATATTTGCAGGAAGGAGCAAATGAAGGGGAATCTTCAGGAAGCCAGGATTTTATTCCCGTTCTTCTCTACGACTCCTTACAAGCAGAGTTTGAGAAGTTGAAGGAACAGTATGAACAGGCCCAGGCTACAATCCTGGAGGGGATTAACTCGGCAACCTCCGAAAAGCTAGTTTCAGTAGAAGCATATGAGCAACTAAAGGTTGAACATGAGCAAGAAGTCCAAAGGCTGCAGGAAATTCTTGATGAGCTCAAGGCCAAGACAGACTCATCGGTAGAAGTTCCATCCATAGATGAGAAATTAGAGGTGAAAGACATGGCAGAACATGAAAGACAAGATGTCCAAGAACTCATAAAAATATTGAAGGAAACCCAAGACAAATATGAGGCGGCAATGACCGAGGTTCAACAACTTGAAGAACAGATTCAACTGGGAATCCTTTCAGTGGAAGAAAAGGAAACTGTAAGAAACACAGAGACTGTAAGAATGGCCCCTGAACATGAGCTAGAGAGCATCAAGGCGCAACTTCTCCGAACGCTGAAAGCCAAAGTACAAGAGGAAAAGAAGGTGAAAGCATTGGAGGAAAAGGTGGATGAAATGGAGAAGACTCTGATCCACAGTGTTCCCGTGGAAGAGTTAACGGTCAGCCAACTCCTTCATATGCTGAGGGACAAGACTCTGCAATGGGAACAATCTGAACACGAGCTTCAATCTTCAAAGGGAAGGAGTTCGGAGCTCTCAAAAGTTATGGAAATAGCTGAGGTTGCAACACAGATTTTACTGGGATGCCAAAAGTACGCTGAATCACGTCTATGTCAACAACAGAATGTTGAAACAGCTGCTCCAGTAGAAGGATTGAATAGCCCGATCAATCAATCCCCGATGGAAGGGGAAGTATTGAAATCACAAATGAGGTCATTAGTGAAGGATTTGCAGGAAACCCAGGAAGAGCGGGATGAATATGAACACATGAAGAAGTCTCTTCAGGAAAGATGTCTAGGGAGGGAACAACAGTCAGCTAACGTCCAGTTGGGTAAGGAAGAAGTAGCAGGCCCTCTCGCTAGACTAGTTCAGGACGACACCGAATATTACCATGACCTGTTGAGTGACACGGAATATTACGAGGACTTGGTCTGCCCAGCTTGTGATGAAAACTCCCAAAGTGCAGAAATCAGGATGAAGCACTTAAAGTCTAAGGAACATAGGGAGATGGTGGCGCTACAGCTGGCAGCTGATAAGGGAGCCCCGAGAGTCTCCAAGAGGCAGAAAAGAAAAAGACGAAGCAGAAGGTGATAACCATCTAAATCATTATCACTTCTACCAGATCATGTACGTGGGCCCTACGAAGGGAGCCAAATCAGTTGGCAAGTAGGAAACATTACCAAGGCAGTCCAGCTGTTTGTAAAAGTCAGCACCGCTAGTTCAGCAGGACGGAAGTTCAAGCTGTTAAGTCAAGGGAAAGACTATTGGATGAGTCACGCTAGCAATGTGAACCGGCTACACCACAGAGATGTTATTCGGACCGAGTCAAGACCAGAGACTGAATCTGTGAACTGTTCCCGCAGAGACTGAATCTGTGGGACCGCATGACGGCCCTTGAGCTGCAGATGGACTCACTTTGGAGCATCCACGATTCTGAGAGGGGTGTGGATAGCACATTTAGTGAGTTGGTCACACCGCAGGTTAAGGCCAGCGTAGACAGTACATGGGTGACCAAAAGGCAGAGCAAGGGCAGGAAGGTAGTGCAGAAATCCCCTGGGGTTGTCTCCCTTAGCAACAGGTTCACCGTCTTAGGTACTGTTGTCGGGGGGGGTGACGCATCGGGGGAAGGCACCAGCAGCCAGGCTCATGGCACCATGACTGGCTCTGTTGCAAAGAAGGGAGGGAAAAAGAGTGGCAGGGCTATAGTAATAGGGGATTCGATTGTAAGGGGAATAGATAGGGGTTTCTGTGGTCGCGACCGAGACTCCAGGATGGTATGTTGCCTCCCTGGTGCAAGGGTCAAGGATGTCTCGGCGCGGGTGCAGAACATTCTGGAGGGGGAGGGGGAACAGCCAGTTGTCGTGATACATGTTGGTACCAACGACGTAGCTAAAAAAAGGGAAGAGGTCCTACAAGTAGAATTTAGGGAGTTAGGAGCCAAGCTAAAAAGTAGGACCTCGAAGGTAGTAATCTCTGGATTACTACCAGTGCCACGTGCTAGTAAGAGTACAGAGAACAGGATAGTTAGGCTAAATACGTGGCTTGAGCAGTGGTGTAAGAGGGAGGGTTTTAAATTTTTGAGGCATTGGAACCAGTTTTGTGGTAGGTGTGACCTATACAAAAGGGACGGTCTACACCTGTGCAGAGATGGAACTGATGTTCTCGGGGTAATTTTTGATAAAGCAGTTCGGGAGCATTTAAACTAGTATGGCAGGGGGCTAGAAACCTATGTAGTGAAATAGAGGAAAGTGAAAGGCAGACAGAAATAAATGGTAAAAGGGTGAGGAACAAAAAACAAAGGGCCAAACTAATTCATAAAAAATGTGAGCATAAAAAAAGCCTGAGGGTTTTATACCTTAATGCGAGAAGCATCAGGAACAAGGTAGATGAATTAGCTGTGGAAATAGAGGTTAATAATTATGATCTAATTGGGATTACGGAAACATGGTTGCAGGGTGAGCAGGGCTGGGAGCTTAACATACAGGGGTATTCAGTATTTAGGAAGGATCGACAAAAAAGAAAGGGAGGAGGGGTAGCATTGCTAGTAAAAGAGGGGATAAATGCAATTGAAAAGAAGGATATTAACTCAGTTAATACAGAATCTATATGGGTGGAGCTAAGAAATAGCGAGGGGCGAAAAACATTAATAGGAGTGGTATATAGGCCTCCAAATAGTAAAATAGAGGTTAGGGAGGGCATCACGAGGGAAATTAGAGAAGCGTGCAATAAGAGCACAGCTGTCATCATAGGTGACTTTAACTTACATATAGATTGGACTAGCCTAATCAGTAAAAATAATGAGGAGGAGGAATTCCTTGAGTGTTTAAGGGATGGTTATCTGGATCAATATGTCGAGGAACCAACTCGGGAACAGGCTATATTGGACTGGGTACTGTGCAATGAGAAGGGACTAATCAGTAATCTTGTTGTACGGGGACCCTTGGGTCAGAGCGATCATAACATGATCGATTTCTCACTCGAAATGGAGAGCGAAGAAATTGACTCAGAGACTAAGGTCCTGAATTTAAACAAGGGGAATTATGATGCCATGAGACGGGAACTGAGTAGGTCTGATTGGACAACGTTCCTGGGAGGACTGGAGGTAGATAAACAATGGCAAACATTTAAAGATAGAATGACAAAATTGCAAAAATTGTTTATACCAATCTGGCATAAAAGGAAATCTAAAAAGGTGACTCAACCGTGGATAACAGGGGAAATTAGAGACAGCATAAAATCCAAAGATAGGGCGTATAAAATAGCCAAAAAAAGCGCCAGAGCGGAAGATTGGGAACAGTTTAAGATAGAGCAAAGGAGGGCAAAGGGCATGATCAAGAGGGGCAAAATAGCTTACGAAAACAAGCTGGCGGAAAATATAAAAACTAACTCCAAAAGCTTTTATAAATATATCAAAAGGAAAAGACTGGTGAAAACCAAAGTTGGTCCATTGCAGTCAGATACGGGGGAATATATAATGGGAAATAAGGAAATGGCAGATCAACTAAATGCATACTTTGGGTCAGTCTTTACGAAGGAAGACACAAAAAACCTCCCTGGGATATCGGGAAAAATAGGGACATTGGCAAAGGAGGAACTGACGCAAATCAATATCTCTAAGGATATGGTGTTAAGGAAGCTAAAGGGATTGAAGGTGGACAAATCCCCAGGGCCTGATAACATGCATCCTAGGGTACTGAAGGAGGTGGCCCTAGAGATAGCGGATGCACTAAGGATGATTTTTCAGAATTCATTAGACTCGGGAACAGTGCCGATGGATTGGAGGGTAGCTAACGTTACCCCACTATTCAAAAAGGGGGGTAGGGAAAAAGCAGGTAATTACAGACCTGTAAGCCTTACATCAGTTGTGGGCAAAATGCTGGAGTCCATCATTAAGGATGAAATAGCGGAGCACTTAGCAAATGGGGACAGGATAGGACAGAGTCAACATGGATTTACAAAGGGTAAATCGTGCTTGACTAATCTATTGGAATTTTTTGAGGGAGTAACTGGTAGAATAGATGGGGGAGAGCCAGTAGATGTGGTGTACCTGGACTTCCAAAAGGCCTTCGATAAGGTCCCACATAAAAGATTAGCATGGAAAATTGAGGCTCATGGGATAAAGGGGAAAGTTTTGGCGTGGATAGGGAACTGGCTGTCAGATAGAAAACAGAGAGTTGGAATAAACGGCTCATTTTCTGAATGGCAGGCAGTAACAAGTGGGGTACCACAGGGATCTGTCCTGGGCCCCCAGCTGTTCACAATTTACATTAATGACCTGGATCAGGGAGTCGGATGCAGCATTTCCAAATTTGCAGACGACACTAAACTAGGAGGGGGGGGTGGGCTCAGAGGAAGAGACCAGGAAGCTCCAGAGCGATTTGGACAGACTGGGCGATTGGGCGGATAAATGGCAGATGCACTATAATGTGGACAAGTGCGAAGTTATCCACCTTGGGTGCAGGAACGGGAGGGCAAATTATTATTTAAATGGCAATAGATTGGGAGAGGGGGAAGTACAGAGAGACCTGGGTGTTCTTGTACACCAGTCGCTGAAGGCGAGCATGCAGGTGCAACAGGCGGTCAAGAAGGCAAACGGTATGCTGGCCTTCATAGCAAAAGGGTTAGAATACAGGAACAGGGATACCTTGCTGCAGCTGTACAGGGCACTGGTGAGACCACACCTCGAGTACTGTGTACAGTTTTGGTCGCCTCATCTGAGGAAGGATGTTCTTGCCATGGAGGGGGTGCAGCGGCGATTCACCAGGCTGATACCAGGAATGGCGGGAATGACCTATGAGGAGAGACTATGTAGTTTAGGGATGTACACACTGGAGTTTAGAAGATTGAGAGGGGACCTCATAGAAGTGTATAAAATTCTGACAGGTCTAGACAGACTGGATGCAGAAGGAATGTTTCCCTTGGCGGGTGAGAACAGAACTAGAGGACATAATTTAAGGATAAGGGCTAAACCATTTAGGACAGAGATGAGGGGGAATTTCTTCACTCAGAGAGTGGTGAACCTGTGGAACTCATTGCCACAGAGGGCAGTGTACGCCAGCTCATTAAATATATTTAAGAGGGAATTAGATATATTTCTACGGGCAAAAGGGGTTAAGGGTTACGGAGAGAAGGCGGGGACGGGATACTGAATTAAAGGATCAGCCATGATCTCATCGAATGGCGGAGCAGGCACGAAGGGCCGAATGGCCTACTCCTGCTCCTATCTTCTATGTATCTATGTATCTATGTATCTATGTAAACTGTTTCCCGCATAGATTATACCTGTGAATTGTTTTACATGAAGTTGAATATATGTTATGTTTAATGGGGGACTAAGTATGTTGTAAGCTAAAAAGGGAGGATTGTAGTGTATGTATCCGTCTACCTTTAAGAAAACCATTGTATGTAACCGTTCACCTTTAAGAGAACTATTTTAGGTGTGGCACTACTTTGTTGGCGTCTGTATACTGTAATACCGACGGTGACCACACCGGTATATAAGTGCTGTGTCAGGATTTATTTGGCAGATTCGCCCTGACCTTCGAATAGTAAAGTCCTGTTTTAAGTTACTCTGGTAGTCTGTGTATTAATTAACTAAACAACCCACAGACTTTACAGTAGAGACACAGGTTAATAAGGCCATAAAAAAGGCAAACCAAGCACTAGGGTTTATTTATAGAGGGAAAGAATTGTAAAGTAGTGAAGTTATGCTAAACCAAGGTGGTGGTTACACCTACTTCTGGAAAGGCAAACCTGAAGGAGAACGCTGCCTCTGTGGGGTAGACTTCGCCATAAAAATGAGCTAGTTGAACATCTCGGAGACTCCCCTTGTGGAATAAACAAACGCCTCAGGACTCTGCGGCGCACCCTAGCCCGGAACCAGTGTGCTACGGTCATCAGTGTGTACGCCCCAACACTGGAAGCCACAGACGAGACCAATGAGGAATTCTACTCCAGCCTCGAACAATCCCTGTCCCGAGTCCCAACGGGCGACAAGCTGATCCTCCTTGGCGACTTCAATGCCAGAGTTGGAAAGGACACAGACCTCTGGGGAGGTGTGATCAGCAGAGAGGGGGTAGGGAAAGCCAACTCCAACGGTACCCTCCTCCTGACGAAATGCTTAGAACATGGCCTTGTCATAACAAACACTTTGTTCCATCAGAGAGACAAGTACAAGACTTCATGGCAACACCCTCACTCCAAGCACTAGTATCTGCTGGACTACGTCATCGTCCGAGCGAGGGACCGCAAGGACATTTGCATCACCCGCGCCATCACAGGAGCTGACGACTGCTGGACAGACCACCGCCTAATCCGCTCTGGCATCTGCATCAACGCAGCCCCAAAACAGCGGCAGCAACAGAAGCAATGCCGCAGGAAAATCAATGCAGGAGCACGCAAAGACCCTGCTAAGAAAGCCCTATTCAGCCTGCGCCTCACAACCAGCCTGACGACTCCCAGTGGTTCAGAGACACAGAATGTCCACAGCATCTGGTCTGCACTCAAGGCCTCTATAATCAGCACCTGTGAAGAGATGCTCGGTCACTCGACCAGGAAACACCAAGACTGGTTCGACGAGAACGACCAGGAGATCCAGGAGCTAATAAACCACAAGCGCAAGGCATTCCTGATCCGGAAACAGCAACAGAACTCGAGAGCAAGAAAGCAGCTCTACAGACGCCTGAAGGCCGAGGTCCAATAAAAAAACTCGCGACCTAAAGAACAGATGGTGGGTGGAGAAAGCGCAGGAGATCCAGCAGCTAGCCAACAGCCACAACGTGCGTGGATTCTTTAGTGCAGTCAAGACCGCCTACGGCCCAAGCACCCAAGGTCCTACCCCACTGCGGGCCAAGAATGGAGAGGTGCTCATCAAGGACAGAGAGGCAGTCAGTGCCCGCTGGAAGGAGCACTTCGAAGATCTCCTTAACCGAGACTCTGTCTTCGACGCGAGTGTCCTCAACTCCATCCCGCAGCTTGCTACCCACCACCACCTCAGCACAACCCCAGCCTGGCATGAGGTTGAAAAGGCCATCCGACAACTGAAGAACAGCAAGGCCTCAGGAGCAGATGGAATCCCCGCCGAGGCGCTAAAACATGGCGGAGAAGCACTATTGGCACGAATACATGAACTCATTTCTCTTATCTGGAAGGAGGAGAGCATGCCAGGGGACCTCAGAGATGCCGTAATCGTGAACATCTTCAAGAAAGGTGACAAGTCCGATTGCGGTAATTACAGAGGAGTCTCCCTGCTGTCTGCTACACGGAAAGTCATCGCAAGAATCCTCCTCAATCGCCTTCTCCCAGTGGCTGAAGAGCTCCTCCCAGAGTCGCAATGCGGACTCCGCCCACTAAGGGGCACAATAGACATGATCTTCACCACGCGTCAACTACAAGAGAAATGCAGGGAACAGCACCAACCACTGTACATGGCCGCCTTTGACCTCACAAAGGCCTTCGACACCGTCAACCATGAGGGTTCATGGAGTGTCCTCCTCAAATTTGGCTGCCCTCAATTGTCACCATCCTCTGCCTGCTTCATGACAACATGCAAGCCGTGATCCTGACCAACGGGTCCACCAAAGACCCAATTCACGTATGGACCGGGGTCAAGCAAGGCTATGTCATTGCACCAACGCTCTTCTCGATCTTCCTGGCTGCAATGCTCCATCTCACCCTCAGTAAGCTCCCCGCTGGAGTGGAGCTAATCTACAGAACAAACAGGAAATTGTTCAACCTCCGTTGCCTCCAGTCCAGATCTAAGGTCATCCCATCCTCTGTCATCGAATTACTGTATGCAGACGACGCTTGCGTCTGCGCACACTCTGAGGCCGAACTCCAAACCATCGTCAACACCTTCACCGAAGTGTACGAGAGCATGGGCCTTACACTAAACATCTGTAAGACAATGGTCCTCTACCAACCTGCCCCCTGCCACGCAGTACTGCTCCCTGATTATCAAAATCCATGATGAGGCCTGAGACAATGTGGACCACTTTCCATACCTCGGGAGCCTACTGTCAATAAGGGCAGATGTCGATGACGAAGTCCAACACCATCTTCAGTGTGCCAGCGCAGCTTTCGGTCGCCTGAGGAAGAGAGTGTTTGAAGACCAGGACCTCAAACCCAGCACCAAGCTCATGGTCTACAGAGCAGTAGTGATACCCGCCCTCCTGTATGCTTCAGAGACATGGACCATTTACAGTAGGCACCTCAAAGCACTGGAGAGGTACCACCAACGCTGCCTCCGCAAGATCCTGCAAATCCATTGGCAGGATAGGCACATCAATGTCAGTATTCTCGCTCAGGCCAACATCCCCAGCAACGAAGCTTTGACCACGCTCGATCAGCTCCGATGGATGGGCCACATCGTCCGCATGCCTGATACGAGACTCCCAAAAAAAAGCACTCTACTCAGAGCTCCGACACGGCAAGAGAGCCCCAGGTGGGCAGAGGAAACGCTTCAAGGACACCCTCAAAGCCTCCTGGAAAAAGTGCAACATCCCCACCGACACTTGGGAATCCCTGGCCCAAGACCACACAAAGTGAAGGAGAAGCATCCGGGAAGGCATCAAACACCTCGAGTCTCTTCGCTGGGAGCAAGCGGAAGCCAAGGGCAAACGACGGAAGGAGCGCACGCCAACCCAAGCACCCCACTCACCCGCCCCCTCAACCACCGTCTGCCCCACCTGTGACAGAGACTGTAGGTCCCGCTTTGGACTCATCAGTCACCTGAGAATTCATTTTTAGTGTGGAAGCAAGTCATCCTCGATTCCGAGGGACTGCCTAAGAAGAAGAACCTTGGTTAGACCACACTTGGAGCACTGTGTACAATTCTGATCACCATATTATAAAAAGGATATAGAGGCAGTGGAGAGTGTGCAAAAATTATTAACAAGGAGGATATCAGAAATGTGAGGTTATACTTATCAGGAAAGAATGATCAGGCTGTGTCTCTTTCCTCTTGAAAAAAGAAGTCTGAGGGGTGAACTAATAAAGGTCTGTAAAATTATGCAAGGCTTTGATAGAATCACACAGAATCACAGAAACCCCACAGTGCAGATAGAGGCCATTTCGGCCCATCGAGCCTGCACCGACACATATCCCACCCGATCCCCGTAACCCCTACACCAACACATATCCCACCCGATCCCCATAACCCCTACACCAACACATATCCCACCCTATCCCCGTAACCCCACGTATTTAATCCCCCTAACACTAAGGGTCAATTTATCATAGTCAATTTATCATAGCCAATTTATCATAGCCAATCATCCTAACCCGCACATCTTTGGATACAAAGGTCGCGATTTTCTCTAGGTAGGCGGGTTGGGGGCATGGCGGGGGGGGGAAGCTCCGAGGCAGGCAGGGAACCCGGGAGGCCGGGTTTCCCACAGGCCCTGCTGATTTTACCGGCAGGGACTAATTTGAATCTCAGGCCTCCGATTCCCGCCCGCAGCCAGCTTGAGAGGCTGGCTGGCTGTGGGCGGGTAGGCCTCAGCCGGTGTTGCATTTCCAGGATCGCTGGAGGGGGGTCAGCAATTTGGGGGTCCAGGATCGCTGGAGGGGGGTCAGCAATTGGGGGGGTCCAGGATCGCTGAAGGGGGCTCTGGGATCGGGGCGTCCGGGATCGCTGGAGGGGGCTCCGGGATCGGGGCGTCCGGGATCGCTGGAGGAGGCTCCGGGATCGGGGGGTCTGGGATCGCTGGAGGGGGCTCTGGGATCGGGGGGTCTGGGATCGTTGGAGGGGGCTCTGGGATCGTGGGGTCCGGGATCGCTGGAGGGGGCTCTGGGATTGGGGGATCTGGGATCGCTGGAGGGGGATCTGGGATCGGGGGGTCTGGGATTGCTGGAGGGGGCTCCAGGATCGGGGGGTCCGGGATCGTTAGAGGGGGCTCTGGGATCGTGGGGTCCGGGATCGCTGGAGGGGGCTCTGGGATTGGGGGGTCTGGGATCGCTGGAGGGGGCTCTGGGATCGGGGCGTCCGGTATTGCTGGAGGGGGCTCCGGGATCGTGGGGTCCGGGATCACTGGAGGGGGCTCTGGGATCGGGGGGTCCAGGATCGTTGGAGGGGGCTCTGGATCGGGGGGTCCGGGATCGCTGGAGGGGGCTCTGGGGGTCTGGGATTGCTGGAGGGGGTTCCAGGATCAGGGGGTCCGGGACCGCTGGAGGGGGCTCTGCGATTGGGGGGGGGGGCGGGGGACGGTTGGTCAGGGATAAGGGGGGGGCGGAGGATTCGGGCCAGCCACCCAACGACCATGGCCGGCTTCATCATCATCGGTGGGGGGGTGGCCTGAGGGTGGGATGGAGGGCTGGGGGGTGGCGGGAGACCTCATGTTGGTATTTGGAGGCCTTGTTGGGGAGGTCTCTGATTGGGGCGGGGTGGGTATGATCGGGACCCTGGATCCAGGAGGTAGGTATAAAGCCACTTACCTCCTGGATGTAGCCGTTCCCACCATGGTTTCACTGCTGGGTTTCACAACTTGGTTGAAACACATCCTCAGGCAGTTAAATTTAAAATGGAGGGGAAAATAGAGGCTTCCAGCCTCATTACAATATTTAAATTGAGGTAACTCCCCTGGGAGTGGGTTGGCTGCCCACCCCTCGTCCCGCCTCCGCGAAAGCCGGAAGTGGGTGGGTTGGAGGCGGGATCAGGTTGGGAATCCCACTTTTAACAATTTAACTGCCCCCATGCTCCAAACCCATCCGTTTTTTTAAAGAGGACATTTCCCGCCAGAGTGAGTGTTTCCACTTGTGGGGAAGAGCAAAATTAGAGGACATCAATATAAGATAGTCACCAAGTAATCAAATAGCGAATTCAGAAGAAACTTCCTTTCCCAGAGCGTGGTGAGAATGTGGAACTTGCTACCACAGGGAGTGGTTGAGGCGAATAATATAGATGCATTTAAGGGGAGGCTAGATAAGCATCTGAGGGAGAAGTGAATAGAGAGTTATGCTGATAGATTTAGATGGGGAAAGACGGGAGGAGTCTCAAGTGGAGCATAAACGCTGGCATGGGGTGGTTGGGCCGAATGGCCTGTTTCTGTGCTGTATATTTTATGCAGTTCTATCTAATTCTATGATTAATAGGGAATACATCAAAATGAATACTTGACTCAGTGGTAGCTTTCTTTTCTGTAACCTGAAGGATGTGTGTTCAAGCACCACTCTTGGTGATACTCGAAGCTGTCACTTCAGGGCTGCAACGTTGGATGTTTTGTCTTTCATATGGGATCTTAAATTGGGGCCTTGCCTGCCTGTTCAGTTAGACGTAAAGGATCCTATGGCACTTTTTCGAAGAAGAAAAGTGAGTTCTCTCTGTGTTCTAGTTGATATTTATCCATCAACCAAATCAAACTAACTGGTCATTCATCTCATTGCTGTTTGTGGGACTTTCCTGTTTGCAAATTGGCTTTCGAGTTTGCTTACATAACAGCAGTGATTAAACTTCAAAAGTAACTCACTGGTTGTAAAGTACTACCTTGAACAACCTGAGGACGCAAAAGGCACTATATAAATGCAGGTTCTTTCATCTTTCTAACAAAAACATAATAATTTTGAAATAAATGTATTTGATCTCAATTGTTTCCTTCAAAATTCTTAGACAAAGACTATGCTGACTTAATGAAATGAAACAAGCATCCTTTCATTTACAAGAGATGCACATTTTAGCGCCCCGAAAAAAGTTAGCACCCCCGCGGCCGATTTTCCCAGGTAGTGCCCTGAGAGGGAGGAGAGGCGCTACTGGAAGCGCCCTGCGTCCCTTTAGGGGCGCTGTGAGCCAAAACCGCGGTGCTATGTGCCGCGGTACTGCAGGCCTTCCTCCCATTAAAGGGGAGGGGCCTGGTGCAGCCGTCACGGTGCCACAGCTGGGCCACCAGGGATCGGGAGTGCCGGTAAAGGAGCCCGGCATCAAGAGGAGTGCCAGGCTCACGGAGAGCAGCCGGCACCCCGTGGGGGGGCTTCACGGGGGCCGAGGACAACAACGGGGGCAGGTGGCCAGCAACAAAAATGGCTGCCCGCCACCTCCCCTTTAACTAGTGCTGCCCCGGTCGCAGGTAGGCCCCCCCCGACCCCAGCGGACATAGCGTCCGGCGGTAAGTCGGGGGGCGACACCCAATATTACAGCCGGGGCACGAGCAGGGTGCTGCGCACAGCGATGACATCATCGCATGCCGCTAACCTCCCACTGAATTTCGCGGGAGGCGTTAGCAGCACTGCGCCCAGGCGTTAGTTGATTTGCGCCCTGTTAGCACCCTCTTAGGGCGCTAACGGGAGGCGTAAATCAACCGAATTTAGCCCCCATAGAATAATGCTTCCACTACTCGGCCCAAGAAAGGGGCTTCAGCACTAACCTTAGAAAAGCACCGACTACTACAACAATGTGACATTTTTCCATTTCCCACACCAGTCATCCCATGAGACATTGAGTGAGCTTACCAATTAGCGTGCCAAATGGAGCAGATTTGTTCTATGGGCCTACGCCCAAAGGAACTAGATTGATTCCACTCAAACTCATTTTGCCTAGGATCCTTACAACCAGTAAACTGTAGAGACTTTCATTGTGGGCTAGGTTTGAACCCAGATCTTACAGGTGGAAGCCCAGCATCAGACACACTGGGATCAATTTTCCCGAAGCTGTCGGGAAGAAGGTGGGACTACAACTTTCGGGTTTTAGACCCGCCTACATCGACGTCCAGCCAATCCGCGCGATTTTCCCTTGATTGACCTTGTTGAGCCCGCCCAGTGGGCTCAGCAGGCCAATTAAGGGCCACCCAGCAACAGGTGACGACACAGACTGCAATTTCATCTGTCAAGAGTTCTTGACAGATGAAATATCAGTGTTTCACAGCTGTTTGAAGCTGTGAAACACTGACAGTCTGAGTGCTAACATGAGTCCTTCTGCACAGACTCAGTTAGAACTCTCAGCAGCACTCAAAGCTGAAGGCTGTCACTTTTCACAGATCGCAGCCATTCAGCTTTAAATGCCGGCTGAGTGATGCGCTCCCGACGCCTATAGGAAGAAAGGCTGTTAAGGTAAGTACAGGTAAATAAAGTTCTTTACACACTTTAGACACACCAAACACACTTACCTTTGCACTCATGCACCCATCACTCACCTGAACACCGACATCGCTACCCCTCCAACTCCTTCAACCCGACGGCCCGCCTGCTCTAACCTGGCGTGGTTTGGAGCCATCGGGAATCCCACACGACACCCCTCAAAATAGGGATTAGGCTCAAAACTGCCTGTTAACTACCTGTTAACAGGCAGTTAATTGGCACTAATCCCTTCCCGCCTGGGGTCGGCGGGTCCCAGTGTGGGGCGGGTACCCGCCGCCTCTGAAACTTGCGTGGAGCGGGGTTTTGGGCGGGATGGTGTCGGGACCCCCGAATTCAGGATTTTCCCCCCCCCACACGCCTGAAGCCCCGCCCGATGGCTCCAGGAAAATCGACCCCACTGTCTCACCCAGTCTACTTAGAAGGTGTTGATTAAGGTTGTGAATTTGCATTAAACGTTTTGCTCTTTTCCAAAGCATTGCTGTTCTCTGCAGGATTATATCAGGAACCATGTACATGTGTCTTTGGGGATGGTTGACTGAAGTGACATCTCAGTATTCTCGAGAGTATCATAAATTATGAATAAAGCCCACTTCAAGCACTGGTTAAATTTATTTTGACCTTACAAGAATCAGTCTGAGAATTGCCAGTGATATCTGCTGAAAGCATTTTTTTTTTAAAGAAAGGCTTTGATGTTACCTTATTCATAAACAAAGTATTTTTTTTTTACTCCATTCAACCTGCTGTGCACAATATGCAAAACTAAAAATAGTTCCCTTTCTTGAAGGCCATGTATCAAAGCTTTTGATTTAAATATTCCTCAGAAGACATCAATTAAACTTACAGACAAAGCGTCTTTATCTGTGTAACAGGCATTTAAACAGGGCAGAGTTACATATTTAATTCAATAAGCTAGGGCTCCTGCTGGACTGAAAGCTTGACTTTTTTTAAATAATGAATGCATTTGTTTGAACCACCCATAGGATGCAGGTAACTAAGACCCGCTTTTGCTAATACATAAATTATAACAAAATGTCATACGTTGGGATATCAATGAACAAATGAAAATACTTAAGAAATATATACAAAGCTAGCACAAAATATGATAGATCAATACAGGCCCACATTTAATTGACAGTGCTTTCACATTTAAAGAGCTACAGGATGAGATCTCGATCACTGAGGGATGCTGGGACAAAGTGGAAAAGGACATTCACTCATCTCAAGGAGGGTGGGTTGTGACAAGGCAAAGGAGAACTCTTAGACTTCTATATAGGTTTGCTGGTAGCAGTGTCTGTCTTTATGGAAGCTATAATGAAATATGCTCACATGAATATATTTCCTTTATTCAATGAGATCTTGTTTGCGTCATTTATGCAGCTTCAAATACTGGAATTTCTTTCCTAGTTCCTAGAACTACCTCAGTCAAAGCTTCCCAAAGGGAGAAACTCAACTTGTGCCAAAAATGTGCAGTAAGTCGACGGAACGGTTGCTCTGCACACTGGTCCATGCCAGCCTAAGACCTGAGCCAAACTTGGCATCGGGCCTCATTTGAATGGTTTTCCCAACAGGTGTTGCTAGAACAAGAGTCGGCACCAGAAGTGGCCCAAACAGATAGATTTTATAACTTTTTTTTTACTTTGCTTGCGGGGCCAGGAAAAACAGGAGTGCTCCTGCGGCTCCACGAGGAAAGTTTAGAGCTCCTCTGTCCCACAGCTCCGTTCCTTCCTAATTGCAAGACCCTCCCAAAATCCCCATCACGCGACTTACTGGCAAGCTGGGGACCGTTTCTTTGGTCCCCAGCGATGGCCTCCTGTCACCCGACATTGCGCTTCCACCCACTCGCCAGCTGCCATTCCCTGCTGGATTTGGGCTGGAAACTGCCTGGGGCATGCAGGTAAGGCCTGGGAGTTAAAATTGCCCAGGCCTCACACTGTGGAGGTCCAGATTGTTTGCTGCCCATCTCAGCTCCCACCTGCCCGATTCCAATCCCAAGCTCAAGTTGGGGCTATAGTTTCCAATCCCTGCCCTCATTCTGGTGAATCTGCACTGTGCACACAGCACTCTGTGGCTTTAAAGTAATTAATGTGGTGCCCAAAACTAACTGTGACCTAATCAAGGTTTAGTTCAAATTTACCATTACTTTTTTACTCTTAAACTCTATGCCCCATTCATAAAACTGAAAATGCCGTTGCCTTATTTTAAATGTCTTTATCTGCCTGCACTCTCACTTTTAAGGAATTATGTATTTGAACTCCGAGGTCTCTCTGTTGATCCTCACCTTTCAGTCTGTTTCCAGTGAGTGCATACTTCCATTCCTTATTTTTCCTCCTGAAATGTATGTTCTAAGTCTTTCAGAACCAATTTCTTATCTATATATCCTCCTCTAGCACGCTCATATGCTCACTTCCATCATAATTTTAATAAAAGTGATACAAAATATTTATTTATTATCTGCAGCAAACCTTCTTCCTCCAGAATTAGACTGCCCCCTTCAACCCTGAGTAATCCTACTCTCTCGTACTATTCTTTTATTTTTACATGCTTATGAAACCTCCTCACTATTTCCTTTTATATTATATGCTAGCCACTTTTCATCCTCCTTTTAGCCCTTCTACTCTCTGAGACTCAGCGTGGCTTTTTCATCCAAACCTATTTTGTGAACGTGAAAAATAAATCCATGCAGGGGCAACTAATCCTTTTTGAGATGCTGTTTGGAGATTATATACAGTATTCAGTGATTGTTTTGAAGGCTGAAGTTTCCTACTCCAACCATTTTGGAAAGCCAGCTTAAGGAGTTCGAATCATAGAATGATAGAAATTTATGGCACAGAAGGAGGCCATTCGGCTCATCGTGTCTGTGCCGGTCAAAAAAGAGCTATCCAGCCTAATCCCACTTTCCAGCTCTTGGTCCATTGCCCTGTAGGTTACAGCACTTAAAGTGCCTATCCAAGTACTTTTTTAATGTGATGAGGGTTTCTGCCTCTACCACCCTTTCAGGCAGTGAGTTCCAGACTCCCACCACCCTCTGGGTGAAAAAGGTTCTCCTCAACTCCCCTCTAATCCTTCTACCAATTACTCTAAATATATGCCCCCTGGTTATTGACCTCGCTGCTAAGGGAAATAGATCCTTCCTATCCACTCTGTCTAGGCCCCTCATAATTTTATACACTTCAATTAAGTCTCCCCTCAGCCTCCTCTGTTCCAAAGAAAACAACCCAGCCTATCCAATCTTTCTTCATAACAAAAATTTTCCAGTCCTGGCAACATCCTCGTAAATCTCCTCTGTACCGTCTCTAGTACAATCACATCTTTCCTGTAATGTGATGATCATCATAAGAATATAAGAACACAAGAATTGGAACAGGAGGAAGTCATATGGCCCTTCGAGCCTGCTCCGCCACTCAATAAGATCATGGCTGATCTTTGACCTCACTTCATTTTCCTGCCCGATCCTTTGATTCCCCTGGAGTCCAAAAATCTATCTATCTCAGCCTTGAAGATACTCAATGACTCTCGGGTTGAGAATTCCAAAGATGCACAATCCTCTGAGTGAAGAAATTCCTCCTCATCTCAGTCTTAAATGGCTGATTCCTTATCTTGAGACTATGCCCCCTAGTTCTAGACTCTCCAGCCAGGGGAAACAACCTCTCAGCATCTACCCTGTCAATCTCCCTCAGAATCATATAGGTTTCAATGAAATCACCTCTCATTCTTCTAAAGAGTATAGGCCCAATCTACTCAATCTCTCCTCATAGGACAACCCTCTCATCCCAGATAACAACCTAATGAACCTTCATTGCACTGCCTTTATGGCATGTAGAATCATAGAATCATAGAATGGTGACAGCGCAGAAGGACGCCATTCGGCCCGTTGAGCCCGTGCCGGCTCTCTGAAAGAGCAATTCAGCTAGTCCCACTCCCCCTCCCTTTCCCCGTAGCCCTGCAAATCTTTTCCCCTCAGGTACTTATCCAGTTTGCTTTTGAAAGCCATGATTGAGGCTGCCTCCACCACCCTTTCAGGCAGTGCATTCCAGATCCTAACCACTCGCTGCGTAAAAAAGTTTTCCCTCATGTCGCCTTTGGTTCTTTTGCCAATCACTTTGGGGGCGATTTTCCCAGCCCAGGGTATGGAGACGGGACTGCCGGGAAAATGGCAGAATCGGGGCGGGTACCCATCCTGCCCCAACCCGCCTCCGTGCCATCTTCCCAGGAGGCGGGTACCCGACCCATGCCGGGTCCCATCTCCTCGAGGCGGGAAGGGGATTAGTAGATTAGTAGCAATTAACTGCCTGTTAACAGGTAGTTAACAGGCAGTTTTTTGGCTAATCCCTATTTTGAGCCCTAAAGTGTGGGCTTCCCAACGGCTCCGAACCTCGCCAGGGTCAGTGAGGTAAGCCATGGGTCTGCGGGGGTGGGAGGAGCCGAAATGTCCGGTGTGCAGGTGAGTGATGAGTGCAAGTGTGGAGAGGTAAGTATAAACGGCTGAAAATTCAGTAGCCTTAGCGCCTCATTTGAGGTGCTAGAGGGCCTTGCGCCGGAGTTATGGCCAGTAGTGAAATTCCCTGGGGCCCTAAATCGGCGTTGCTCCGGTAGCGCTGCGCCGGCACCGATGACGTCATCGGTGTGCGCAGCGTCCCGGTTGCCGTGGTAACCCGCCCGAACTCCGAAATTGAGTTGCGGCCGCCTCGCCCGTGGCAGCCGCAACCAGCGTTTTGTCAGAGGTGCCTTACTGCAGTTAGCGCCGGCGCATTAAAGGCCTCGCGGCGGCCGGCCGCTTTCCCGCCGGCCGTCTGCCCACAGCTCCCTCCCCGGACTTCTCTCCCCCCCCCCCCCCCGGAACAGATGCAAGCCCGGCACTTGTCCGAGGTGCCGGGCTCATTTTTAAGCAGATTTGCGCGGGCCGCGGCCGGGTGCAGGCAGCTCCTCCTTAACGGAAGGAGGAGGCCTGCACTTCCCCAGCCTGCCGCACCGCATCGGGTGCCGCAGCGCCGGAATTGCGGCGCGAAACGGCAGTTAGCGCCCTTTTCCAGGCGCTAAGACCCTTCAGTAGCGCCGGCAGCCGTTTGGGCGCGGCGCCACTGAATTTTTGGCGCGCGCAGGGGACTTAGTGCCGGCACTAATTTCCGGCGCTAAAGCCCTGGCTAAGCCAAAACCCAATTTCTAGGCCAAAGTGTTTTAATAAGATTACTTACCTTTGCTTCTTCCTCCAGGCTTCATCCCTTTAGGCTGCGGAACTGCCTTATCTCTATGGCAGAGATGACAGAATGGCGGCTGCATTCTCCGATGCAATAGCCATCTGATTTCTGCTCAGGAAAGAGGTTTGGTGAGTTTTGAGTACAAGGACTCACCAAAGAACAGAGATTTTCAGTGTTTGACAGCTTCTCAAAGCTGTCAAACGATGACAATTCATCTGTCAAAAAATTTTGACAGCTGAAATGTCATATGCTGACGTTCTCTGTCACTGGCTTTCCCTTAATTGGCCTGCTAAACCCGCTGGGCGGGCTTAACAAGGTCAATCAAGGGAAAAGAGTGTGGGTTGGCTGGACGTCGATGGAGGCGGGGCTAAAACCCAATAGGCAGCAGTCCCGCCTCCATCGCGTCCCCATTGATAAAATCACCCCTGTGGAATCTGTGTTCTCTAGTTCTCGGCCCTTCCGCCAATGGAACAGTTTTTCTCTAGCTACTCCGTCTAGATTTTGAATAACTCTATCAAATCTCTTCTCAACCTTGTCCGCTCTAAGGAGAACAACCCCAGCTTCTCTAGTCTATCCACGTAACTGAAGTCCCTCATCCCTGGAATCATTCTCGTAAATCTTTTCTGCACCCTCTCTAAGGCCTTCACATCCTTCCTAAAGTGTGGTGCCCAGAATTGGACACAATACTCCAGTTGAGGCTGAACCAGTGTTTTACAGGAAACTTTGAGTTATCCGGAGGCGAACCATCCGGCAAGCTGGAGCCACCGGCAAAAATTAGGAGCCGTTTTTTATTCTTTTCGTTTGTTTTCTTTGCTTTTTTTTCCCAGTCAAGCACTGCAAGGTCTGTAGCTATAGCAACAGCTTTAGCTACAGACGCTTGCAGCTGCACCCGACTGTTTAGAAGCTGTTGCTAAGCAACAGTGTTTGTTGTCAGATACGGAGATAAGAATCTCCGTATCTTTCAACATTAACTCTGGAGTGTCCGGCAGTTTTGAGGGAACGGCTGCAGCTCGGTCCCGTCGGTGCCAGATAGCACAAAGTTTCCTATATAAAGGTTCATCATAACTTCCTGGCTATTGTACTCTATGGGCTGGATTTTACTCACCGAGACGTGCTGGAGACAGAATGGCTGCCATCCGGGTTCTAGTCCCACCCCCAGCGACGTCCGACGCACAGACGCTACTATCCCCTGATTGGCCTTGTTAAGCCCGCCCTGCGGGCTTGCTGGCCGATTAAGGGAAAGCCGGTGTCAGATGACGTCAGTTGATGATGCTTCATCTGTTGGTTTTCTTAAAGGCACATGGACCATAAATGTTTGACAGATGATTTGACAGTCTTTGACAGCATTGAGGTGCTGTCAAACACTGACAATCACTGTACACAGGTGAGCCCTTGCACCCAGGCTCTCCAGTGACTCTCTCCTTAGGATGAAACAGATGGCTGCTGCAGGTGAGGGTATAGAAGTGATCTGTCACTTCTCCCATTGAGGTGAGGCCACACAAACACCTCAAAGCTTGTCACCTACAGGAAAATCTAAACACATTAAAAATTACTTTCACAACATTTCCTTACCTCTGATACTTATCAGTGTCCCATTGCATCCTTCACATAACACTTCTGCAGCTGTCATCTGTAGACAACATTACAGTAGACCCACAGCACGCCTCACTTACCCTGGCGGGGTTCCCTGACGTCAGGAAGCCCGCAGCAGAAGTCTAAAATTTGGAAAAAGCCTGTTAACAGGCAGTTAAGTGGCTATAATCCGCTTCCCACTCCTAGGAGTTGGGTCCCTGTGCAAATCGGGGACCCGACTCCCAGGAAGATTGGTTGGAGGCGGGTTGGAAGCGAGTTCGAGACCCGCTCCCATTCTTTTTGACTTTCCCAGCAGTCCCGCCTCCAAACCCACCTCCTCAGGGCTGGTAAAATCCAGCCCATAGCCTCTATTTATGAAGCCCAGTATCCCGTATGCTTTTCTAACCACTTTCTCAACCTGCCCTGCCGCCTTCAACGACTTGTGCACATATACCCCCAGGTCTCTCTGTTCATGCACCCGCTTTAGGATTGTACCCTTTATTTTATATTGCCTCAATGTATGTCCTTTCTCAGATAAGGAGACCAAATCTGCACACCGGTTTGGTCTCACCAAAGCCCTGTACAATTGTAGTAAGACTTCCTTACTCTTGTACTCCAACCCCCTTGCAATAAAGGCCAACATGCCATTTGCCTTCCCAATTGCTTGCTGTACCTGCACGCTAACTTTCTGTGTTTCCTGTACAAGGATACCTCAATCTCTCTGAACACCAACATTTAATAAATATTCTGTTTTTTGTATTCTTCCTACCAAAATGAATAACCTCACATTTCCCCACATTATACCCCATCTGCCACCTTATTGCAAACTTACTTAACCTGTCTATATCCCTTTGCAGGCTCTTTGTGTCCTCTTCCACAGCTTACTTTCCCACCTAGCTTTGTATCATCAGCAAATTTAGATATATTGCACTCAGTCTCTTCACTTAAATCATTAATATAGATTGTAAATAGCTGAGGCCCAAGCAATGATCCTTGCACCACTCCACTAGTTACAGCCTTCCAATTGGAAAATGACCCGTTTATCCCTACTCTCTGTTTTCTGTTCATTAACCAATCGTCCATCCATGCTAATATATTACACCCAACCCCATGAGCAACCTTTTATGTAGCACCTTATCAAATGTCTTTTGGAAATCCAAATATACTACATCCACTGGTTCCCCTTTATCTATCCTGCTAGTTACATCCTCAAAAAACTCTTAATAAATTTGTTAAGCACGATTTCCCTTTCATAAAATGTTGACTCTGCCTAACCATATCATGATTTTCTAAATGCTCTGTTGCCACTTCCTTAGTAATGGATTCCAGCATTTTCCCGATAACTGATGTCAGGCTAACTAACCTGTAGTTCTCTGTTTTCTCTCCTTCCTTCCTTGAATAGCAGGGTTACATTTGCTACCTTCCAATCAGCTGGAACCGTTCTAGAATCTAGGGAATTTTGGAAGATCACAACCAATGCATCCACTATCTCTGCAGCCATCTCTTTTTGAACCCTAGGATGCAGACCATCAGGTCCAAGGGATTTGTCGGCTTTTAGTCCCATTAGTTTCTAAAGTTCTTTTTCTCTACTGATATTAATTACTTCAAGTTTCTCACTCTTATTAGCGCCTTGGTTCCCTACTATTTTTGGTATGCTTTTTGTGTTTTCCACTGTGAAGACAGATATAAAATATTATAATTTCTCCTCTCTCAGCCTCTAAGGGACCAATGCTTACTTTTGCTACTCTCTTCCTTTTTCCACATTGTTAGAAGCTCTTACAATCTGGTTTTATATTTCTTGCTAGTTTACTCTCATTCTATTTTCTCCCTTTTTATCAATTTTTTGGTCATCCTTTGCTAGTTTCTAAAGCTCTCCAAATCCTCAAGCTTACTACTACTCTTCGCAACATTATAAGCTGCTTCTTTTAATCTAATACTATCCCTAACTTTAGTTAGCGATGGATGGATCACTTTTCCCATGGAGTTCTTATTTCTGAATGGAATATATATTCATTGAGAATTTTGGAATATTTCTTCAAATGTGTGCCATAAACTGTACACAGTACTCCAGCTGTGTCCTAATGAGTGTTTTATTTGGTTCAAGCATAAGCTCCATGCTCTTACATTCTATACCTCAGCTAATAAAGGAAAGTATCCCATGTGCCTTCTTAACCACCTTATTTACCTGCCTTGCTACCTTCAGGGATCTGTGGACATGCACTCCAAGGTCCCTCTATTCCTCTACACTTCTCAGTATCCTACCATTTATTGTGTATTCCCTTGCCTTATTAACCCTCCCCAAATGTATTAGCTCACACTTCTCCAGATTGAATTTCTTTACCACTTTTCTGCCCACCTGACCAGTCTATTGATATCTTCCTGCAGTCTACAGCTTTCTTCCTCACTATCAACCACACGGCCAATTTTTATATCATCTGCAAACTTCTTAATCATGCCCCCTACATTGAAGTCTAAATCATTGATATATACCACAAAAAGAAAGGGACCTAGTACTGAGCCCTGCCAAACTCCACTGGAAACAGCCTTCCAGTCACAAAAACACCCAGCGACCATTAACCTTTGCTTCCTACCACTGAGCCAATTTTGGATCCAACTTGCCACTTTCCCTTGGATCCCATGGGCTTTTGCTTTTCTGACCAGTCTGCCATGTGGGACCTTGTCAAAGGCCTTGCTAAAATCCATGTAGACTACAAATCTGACATACTCTAACTGCTGAACTTCAGCTGACTTGCAAACCCTGTGTAACACATTAATTTAACGGGCCTGTTAGATATGATTTTTATTTTTTACTCTGACTGAAGATAGACAATAGACTTGTAGTTATGCACTATTCCTTACCTGTAGTGAACTGCGTGATGTCCTGAACAGTGCTGACTGGGTTGTTATTTTTAAATGAGTACAGATTAAATGGAAACAGATTGTTGTTTAAGTCTTTCCAGAGATTATAGTTTGGTGTTGTCCATCGGCCAGACACAACATCGTAATCACGGCGGCCTAAATGTAAAAGCTTGGTCAGGGGATCATAAAGCCCTCCATGGAAACCAATGATAACTTGAAAATCAGAGTTGGAATCTTGGTAAATATCTCCATAGGGTGTGTACTGTATCTGTTTAATTAATTGTCCAGAATTACTGAACACAGCTAAGGGAGTCCCTGTATTATCACAGGTTATGTAAAACTCTTCACCGTTGCTGATCTCCATAGCTATAAGATGACCCTGAAGATCATAGTAGAGCGACGTGATTTCAGAGTTTGTATGGTTATACATATGAGTGACTCTGGTTGGGTTAATGAGATCTGCATAAAAAAACTGCAGCTGTTGTCCAGTGTTTGTTTTACTGGCCACACGCCTTCCTAATCCATCATAGCGGTACAGCATACTCCAACCTGCAATATTACTGTATGCTCTGCTGAGCAGACCATTGGAGTTGTAGTCAAATACGATATCGCCCCTTTGCTGGAGGAAGCCATCCTCGTCCATTTTGTACTGCACTTCTCCAAATCTGGTAATCCTATCTCGCAGGTCATACCTCAGTGGAGTTAGATGAGCACTATTCTCATAGCTCATCAAGTTAATATTTCCATTTAAGTCATAACTGTAGCGCCAATGGGGTTTGTTGTTAACTGAAACAGTTTGGAGCTGCCCGTCAGCATCATATTCGTAGGAATGCTTAGTAAGATTGGTATCAGCTCCCACTCTTACCTCACACACTATCATACGTCCCATGTTGTCGTACTGAACTGTCATCCAATACGTAATGGATCTCAGGATCTCAAACTGGACCTCGATCACTTGGCCATTGGCGTTAAATCTCTTGGTGTGTGTCATAACAGTGGTGGTTATAATCTGGTTTAGATCATAATAGATCACACTGAACTTTCCAAATTGTTCTGTCCGCCCTGAGACATCATCGTGACGATAAAGATCAATGGGCAGAGGAGTTTCATTGATCATAGCCTGCATGCTAGTGATTCGGAGGTTATTATAACTGTAGTCAAAGCGAGCATTAACAAGGTCTTCATTGCTGAACCTGAAGATCTGTCGAGCAACAAGAGGGCCTGTTTGTCGAAATCGGACTGTGCAGGTGAATCCTTCATGTATCAGCTGGATAGTTTTAATCACACCAGCTGCTTCATCATAAGTGAAGTTGACTTGAGTGGTATCGTATAGAATCTCAGAAAACTTGGACAGTTTAGTGTACTTGTAGACCACCATTCGTCCAGTCCCCAGGCACAAGGTTTGAAGCAAACGCCCATTCTCGGTGTAATCCTGTATGATGGAGGCACTACTGTCAGGTGGCGTGTAGATGTTCCTATAATATCCTACAGAGCAAATGGTCTGCATGGTATGTCGAACCATACTGGGCATGGTGACTGAGTAAAGTCGATCAGTCTGATCGTAGTCAAAAATGTACCTTCGCTGGCTGTGCAAAAGAAGTGTCACAGACTGTTGAAAAATAAAACTAAGAGTTAGTTAATGGCAATTTGAGATACCCACACAAAATATCTCGAAAACATTTTGAAAAGATAAAACAGAGTAATTTAAGATACATTTGCACTACAATTTTAGTACTGGTGTGAAGCGGAAAGAAGCAACGTGAGGCTCCCTGGAGAGTGTGGTCTCACACCACATGGCCTTGACACCGCATGGATTGCAAATTCAGTGTAAATCAGGTGCAAAAAGCACTCGGGGGTTCCTTGGACTTCCTGAACACATTTTACACCTACTGGCAATGCCTTTAACTGTTTCCACAGTGCAGACGGTGCTGCCCGCACTGTTTAAATTTAAAATTAACTGCATGCAAACACACATGAACAGAGCACTATCCTGGCACCAGAATTCAAGTTTCACCCAGGCATGTAAACAGGGTTAAAAACAGAAATAAAAACAGAAAATGCTGGAAATACTCAGCAGGTCAGGAAGCATCTGTGGAGAGAGAAACAGAGTTAACGTTTCAGGTCGATGACCTTTCGTCAGAAAATACTGTAATACTTTCATCAGAACTGGAAGATATTAAGCAAGTGCAGAGCCAGGGAAATTTCTGTGATCGGGTGGAGGGTAGGAGTGATTAAATGACAAAAGTGATGATGATGTAAAGCAAAAGGAGGTGATAATGAGACAAGTAGAGAAACAAAAGATGGGCTCAGAGGAGGTGTAAATAGTTGCAGCAGAGTAAGTAAAGGCTCCCACGATACAGGAACGTGATGGGAGAAAGGCGGTAGACCCCAGGGGTGCAGACCTACCGGATCCTCACCCCAAGTACCAGCCTGACCTCATCCACTTCCAGTGCCTCTGGCGCAGTCATCCTCCATTGCCAACACCTGCTATCCAAGAATTTTTTTCTTGTCATGTCTTATTTAACCATCTCCTGCTTTTCACTTAAGCACTTTACAAGTAATTCCCTTTCTTTTCTCATATGTATGTGTGTGTTTGATCCTCCTTCTTCTTCCCTTTGTTCTGTTCCTTTTCAAATGCTGTTCATCTGTAATACAGGAACATGAGGAGGCCATTCAGCCCCTTGAGCCATTTGCTATTCTATTAGATCATGGCTGCTCTGTATCTTAACTCCATCCATCCGCCTTGGCTCTATATCCCTTAATACCCTTGGCTAGCAAAAATCTATCACTCTCAGATTTAAAATTATTGATTGAGCTGGCCTCTATTGCTTTTTGTGGGAGAGAGTTCCACACTTCTAACACCCTTTGTGTGAGGAAGTGTTTCCTAACTTCTTTCCTGAATGGCCTGGGCCTGATTTTAAGGTTATATACTCTTGTCCTAGACTCCCCCACCAGCGGAAAAAGTTTTTCTTTATCTACCCTATTAATTCCTTTCAAAATCCTAATAACCTCAATCAAATTATCCCTTAACCTTCTATATTCCAGGGAATACAAGCCTAGTTTATGTAATCTCTCATCATCTACCACTTGGGCCCTGTTAACATTCTGGTGAATCTACGCTGCACTCCTTCCAAGGCCAATATATCCTTTCTAAGGAAACTTCCTCCACTTTATAGTCTAGCTCCATAATTATAAGGGCTAACATTCCATTAGTCCATTTGATAATCTTTTGTAGCTGACTATTACATTTTAGTGATCTGTGTACATGGACCCCTAAATCTCTTTGGACCTCCACTGTTCCTAAATTTTCACCATATTAAAAATACTCGGCTCAATCCTTTTTTGGTCCAAAATGGACGACCTCACAATTACCTGCATTGATATCCATTTGCCACAGTTTTGTTCGCTCACTTAATCTATCACAGTAATGCCAACTCTTGTGAATTAATCGCAAGACACGCGATTTTTAATGAAAATTTACCCCAACTCACGATCTCGTGATTCAACTCTGAAAAGTCATGATTTTTTTCCTACTTTATTAATCTCCGCCGCCTCAGCTCCAGCATAAAAAACAAATAACCTCCAGCCTGCCGCCTCCCGCTCTGCCCCGCCCCCTACACTACTTCTGCCCTCTCATTGATGGAACAGATTCCCCCTGGTACGGCCCTCATCTTCACTCTCTTAAATCCAAGGGACGCAGACTTGAACGGAGATGGTGAACAATTGGTTTATCCATTCACCGCAGATCAGGCTGGACCACATAAAGCATTATCGGGTCCTGCTCTCGTCTGCCAAAATTGCTCACTATTCCAGAATCATTCTGGAATACAAAGATAAACCCCAGCTTCTAGTCTCCACTGCTAACCGTCTTTTTAAACCCCTCTCCCCTGTTTCCTGCACCTTCACCTCCAACAAGTGTGAGGAGCTCAGGGATTTCTTTGTCTCTAAGATTGAAACCATCCTTTCAGCTGCTTCTACCACTTCCCATCCTTCCCCTAGCCCACCTAGCCAAACTTCCTCTAAGGTTTCTCCCTGCCCTAGCCCTGAACTCACGTCTTTCTCCAGTTTCTCTCCGATCCTCCCTCATGACATCTCCACGCTCATCTTGTCCATGAGACCCACTTCCTGCTCCCCTGACCCTATTCCCACCAATCTCTCCAATCAGATTTCCACCCTTGCCACAATACCGATGCTGCTCTCATCAAAGTCACAAATGACATCCTTTGTGACTGTGAAAAAGGTAAACTATCCCTCCTCATCCTTCTCGACTTGTCTGCAGCCTTTGATATGGTTGACCACTCCATCCTTCTCCAATGCCTCTCCACTGTTGTCCAGCTGGGTGGGACTGCATTCACCTGGTTTCATTCTTATCTAGCCAGAGAATCACCTGCAATGGCTTCTCTTCCGGCACCCGCATTGTTACCTCTGGTGTCCTCCAAGGATCTATCCTTGGCCTGCTCCTATTTCTCATCTACATGTTGCCTCTTGGTGACGTAATCCGAAAACACAGTGTCAGTTTCCACATGTACGCTGACGACACCCAGTTCGACCTCACCACCACTTCTCTTGACTCCTCCACAGTCTCTAAATTGTCAGACTGCTCCAATTTTGGATGAGCAGAAATTTTCTCCAATTAAATATTAGGAAGACCGAAGCCATTGTTTTCGGTCCCCACCACAAACTCCGTTTCCTAGCTACTGATTCTATCCCTCTGCTTAACATCTGTCTGAGGCTGAACCACACTGTTTGCAACCTTGGTGTCATATTTGACGCTGAAATGAGCTTCTGACCACATATCCATGACATAACTACGACCGCCTATTTTCACCTCCGTAACATCGCCCGTCTCCGCTCTTGCCTCAGCTCGTCCACTGCTGAAACCCTCATCCATGCCTTTGTTACCTCTAGACTTGACTATTCCAATGCACTGCTGGCTGGCCTCCCTTGTTCTACTTGAGGTCATCCAAAACTCGGCTGCCAGTGTCCTAACTCGCACCAAGTCCCGTTCACCCATTACCCCTGTGCTTGCTGACCTACACTGGCTCCCGGTTAAGCGACGCCTCAATTTCAAAATTCTCATTCTTGTTTTCAAATCCCACCATGGCCTCATCCCTCCCTATCTCTGTAATCTCCTCCAGCCCCACAACTCCCCGAGATATCTGCGCTCCTCTAATTTTGCCCTCTTGAGCATCCCTGATTATAATCGCCCAACCATTGGTGGCTGTGCTTTCTGTTGCCTAGGCCCTAAGCTCTGGAATTCCCTGCCTAAACCCCTCCACATCTCTACCTCTCTTTCCTCCTTTAAAATACTCCTTAAAACCTACCTCTTTGACCAAGCTTCTGATCTCCTGCCCTAATTTCTCCTTATGTGGCTCGGTGTCAAATTTTTTTCTTATAATACTCCTGTGAAGCGCCTTGGGATGCTGTACTACGTTAAAGACGCTATACAAATACAAGTTTTTGTTGTTGTCAATCATTGAGATAACGAATGGGATCAGATTGAGGGCAGTCATAAGACTGATGCATTCGTAGTCGGAGATCATGGATCGTTACCGGAAGTGGCAGTAAATGATTTGATTGACATCATTATTAGCCAATAGACAATTGCGTTGTCAACAATGACATTGGAAGTGCCAATCAGAGAAAGGCTGAGGTGGGGATTCGACTGTCGAATTGTATTGAACCTTTTCAGCAGCACGTTGCGAAGTACGGTATGACAATGGGCCAGGTAGGAGGCAATTCCTGTGTCTTCCTGCTATGTTTTGATGGTAGTTTTTTCTGAATTAAGTGACATTGGCTCGTATTTTCCGATCCCTACGGGGTGTGTAGGAGTTGTGTACACACCGGTAGGGACCTCACAAGTGCCGGTTTCAGGCATGCAAAGCGCATGCACTGAAAACTGGCATTTCCGATCGGTCAAGAATCCTCTTGACAGATCATCCACCTGCCCTGGAGAAGGGCCTCTGCCGGCGGAGAGTTCCGCTTTCTGCAGAACCTCCGCCCACTGAAATCCCTTAAAAATCTTATGCCTGGTAAAAGCAGGCATAAGGCCTACTTTTACCAACATAAGAGTTTAAAAAAGTAAAATAAAATGTTTTTTCCACTCATTTATAATTTTAAAATACTTTTAAAAAGGTCAGTTTAATTTTAGCCCAGTAAAAAAAAATTTTTTCAAAAAATTTAATTTTTGTTTAAATTATTTTATTTAATGTAATTTTAACTAATTTTAAAAACGTGATTTAAAAAAAATTATTTAATGTTTTGATGTGTTTTTGGAGTGATCTCCATTCATACTTTTGACAGGTCTAAGCTGGCAAAAGTATGAAGGGAGATTCCCTTCACCCATTAGTTCCCCATGGCCCAGGTGATCCCAGGGACGCTTGCGAACCGCCTGCGCCCCCGGGATACGTGGGCCCTGCACTTTTTGTCGTGGAGAGGCCCAGGAGCGGAAATGGCTGGACCTCGGGAGCCCTCAGGTAAGGGCGTAGATTTATTCCAGATCGGAGGCCCCCGCATGCGGGAAGCCTCCGATCGGAAAATACGGGCCAATGTTTTGCATGGTGCTGAAAAGTAAGATGAATTGTGTACGATAGTTGGTGTTTAATTCAGGTCTTTGTTAAATTTGTATGAACGTGTCCCTTCTCTTAACTCTTACAGAAAGCCCTGTCTGTATTTCTTACCCATGCAGAAAGTTGCATCTCTATTATTTACTGCTGAAAATCGCTAAACCTCATACTTGGGGGGGAAAATCAGTACAAGAGCTGCACATCTGAAATAAAATAGATCAGAAGTGATTGAGGTGATTTTATAGTGTTTAAAATTATGAAGGGATTGGACAGGATAGGTAGAAGCAGATTGTTTTCTGCGATTGAAGGGTCGAAATTAAATGACAGTGTTCCAGAAAGAGTAATGGTCAAAAGCAGAGCGAGGCCGGCCTGCGAGTGATGCAACAGCGCGGCCACCGATCTACCTACTCCTATTCCCATTTCTTATGTTCTTATGTCAGTAATCGGTTAGTGATGGCCAAATGCGCTTCCTTTCCGGGAGCAGAGAATGTGCTTTCTGTCCAGGAGCACAGGTCAGCAAGGGGTCAAGTTGGGAAAACATAGCAACTCATGATTTCTATACCAAATCTCATGATTTCTAAGAGTTTGTCTCCTGATTTGAGAGGCGTTTAGGTTTGCAATACTGCTATCAATGTCTCTTTGTAATTTCATGCTCTTGTCTACACTACTTACTGTGCCACCAATCTTTGTGTCATTGACAAACTTGGATACGTTGTGTACAAATTTGGCTGCTGCGTTTCCTACATTACAGCAGTGACTACACTTCAAAAGTACTTCATTGGCTGTAAAGCACTTTGGGATGTCCTGAGGTCATGAATGGCGCTATATAAATGCAAGTCTTTATTTTTCATACATACAGTAAACTCTTTCGTATCCGGCACCATGATGGAAAGTCAGTAAAAAGGTGCACTCAAGTCATTAAAAGGTCACTGTGATAGGGTGGAGGGCAGGAGTGATTAAATGACAAAAGTGATGATGGCGCAAGGCAAAAGGAAGTGATAATGAGACAAGTAACGAAACAAAAGATGTGTCCAGAGGAGGTTTAAATGCTTACAGCGGAATAGCAGAGAAGAAGGGAAGCATGGACAATCTGGCAAAGAGAAGGCTCCCGGGGTGCAGAAACGTGGCGGAAGAAAGGCAAATAGAGTCATAGAATTATACAGCACAGAAAGAGGCCCTTCGGCCCATCACGTCTGCGCCGGCCATCAGGCCCTGTCTAATCTAATCCCATTTACCAGCATTTGGTCCGTAGTCTTGTATGCTATGGCATTTCAAGCGCTCATCCAAAAGCTTCTTGAATGTTGTGAGGGTTCCTGCCTCTACCACCCTTTCAGGCAGTGAGTTCCAGATTCCAACCACCCTCTGGGTGAAAAAGTTCTTCCTCAAATCCCTGCTAAACCTCCTGCCCCTTACCTTGAATCTATGCCCCCTTGTTATTGACCCCTCTACTAAGGGAAAAAGTTCCTTTCTATCTACCCTATCTATGTCCCTCATAATTTTGTACACCTCAATCAGGTCCCCCCTCAGCCTTCTCTGCTCCAAGGAAAACAACCCCAGCCTGTCCAGCCTTTCTTCATAGCTGAAGCGCTCCAGCCCAGGTAACATCCTGGTGAATCTCCTCTGCACCCTCTCCAAAGCAATCACATCCTTCCTATAGTGTGGCGACCAGAACTGCACACAGTATTCCAGCTGTGGCCTAACCAGCGTTTTGTATAGCTCCATCATAACCTCCCTGCTCTTATATTCTATGCCTTGGCTAATGAAGGCAAGTATCCCATATGCCTTTTTAACCATCCTATCCACCTGTTCTGCTGCCTTCAGGGATCTATGTACATGCACACCAAGATCCCTCTGATCCTCTGACTTTCCTAGGGTCTTACCATTCATTGTGTATTCCCTTGCCTTGTTAGTCCGTCCAAAATGCATCACCTCACACTTTTCAGGGTTAAATTCCATTTGCCACTGTTCCGCCCATCTGACCAACCCATCTATATCGTCCTGCAGACTGAGGCTACCCTCCTTGCTATTTACCACCCCACCAATTTTCGTGTCATCTGCGAACTTACTGATCATACCTTTTACATTCACATCCAAATCATTAATGTAGACCACAAACAGCAAGGGACCCAGCACCGATCCCTGTGGTACCCCACTGGACACAGGCTTCCAGTCACAGAAACAACCTTCGACCATCACCCTCTGCCTTCTGCCACTAAGCCAGTTTTGGATCCAATGTGCCAAGGCACCCTGGATCCCATGAGCTCTTACCTTCTTGACCAGTCTCCGATGCGGGACTTTATCGAAAGCCTCACTGAAATCCATGTATACCACATCCACTGCACTACCCTCATCCACACACCTAGTCACCCCCTCAAAAAATTCAATCAAATTAGTCAGACATGATCTTCCCTTGACAAAGCCATGCTGACTATCCCTGATTAATCCTTGCCTCTCCAAGTGGAGACTAATTCTGTCCCTCAGAATTTTTTCCAATAATTTCCCTACCACTGATGTTAGGCTCACTGGCCTGTAATTCCCTGGTTTATCCCTACTACCCTTCTTGAATAATGGTACTACGTTAGTTGTTCTCCAGTCCTCTGGCACATCCCCTGTGGCCAGAGAGGTTTTGAAAATTTGTGACAGAGCCCCTGCAATCTCCTCCTTTGCCTCACACAGCAGCCTGGGATACATCTCGTCCGGGCCTGGGGATTTATCCACTTTTAAGCCTGCTAAAACTGCTAGTACCTCCTCCCTCTCGATGCTAATATGTTCAAGTATATCACAGTCCCCCTGCCCTATTTCTATGTCTACATCGTCCTTCTCCATAGTGAACACATGCAAAAAATTCATTTAAAACCCCACCTACATCTTCTGGCTCCACACACAGATTGCCACTTTGGTCCCTAATGGGCCCTACTCTTTCCCTAGTTATCCTCTTGCCCTTAATATACTTATAAAACACCTTAGGATTTTCCTTTATTTTGCTCGCCAGTGTTATTTCATTGTCCCTCCTCGCTCCCCTAATTTCTTTTTTAAGTATCCCCCTGCACTTTTTATACTCCTCTAGGGCTTCCTCTGTCTTTAGTCCTTTGTATCTGCCAAAAGCCCTCCTTTTTTTCCTAATCCATTCTCGTATATCCCTTGACATCCAAGGTTCCCTGGGCTTGTTGGTCCCACCCTTGACCTTTACGGGAACATGTTGCCATTGTACTCTCTCAATTTCCTTTCTAAAAGACTCCCATTGCTCCGATGTGGATTTTCCTACAAGTAGCTGATCCCAGTCCACTTTGGCCAGATCCTGCCTTATCATATTAAAATCGGCCTTCCTCCAATTTAGAACCTTTATTTCCAGTCTATCTCTGTCCTTTTCCATGACTGCCTTAAATCTCACCAAATTATGGTCACCGTCACCAAAGTGCTCACCTACTAACACTTCTACCACTTGCCTGGCCACATTCCCTAGAATTAGGTCCAGTACCACCCCCTCTCTTGTAGGACTTTCTACATGCTGGCTCAAAAAGCTCTCCTGGATGCACTTTAAGAATTCTGCACCCTCTAAGCCTTTCACACTCTGACTATCCCAGTTAATATTGGGGAAGTTGAAATCCCCCACTATTATTACCCTATTATTCGCACATTTCTCTGAGATTTGCCTACATATCTGTTCCTCTATCTCCCCCTGACTGTTTGGGGGCCTATAGTACACTCCCAGCAAAGTGCTTGCCCCCTTTTTGTTTTTAAGTTCTACCCATATGGCCTCATTAGAGGAACCTGTTAATATATCATCCCTCCTTACAGCAGTAATTGACTCCTTAATTAATATTGCAACACCCCCTCCTCTTTTACCCCCCCCCCCCCTCTGTCTCGCCTGAAGATTCTATACCCCGGAATATTGAGCTGCTAGTCTTGCCCCTCCCTCAACCATGTCTCCGTGATAGCAACAATATCATACTCCCATGTGTTCATCAACACCTTCAGTTCATCCACCTTATTCGCAAGACTCCTTGCATTAAAATAAATGCCATCCAGCCTTGCCCTACTCCCTTGTGCCGTTACATATTTGCTCTGCCTTCCAAGCTGACTTGTTTTTTCCTCTATATTTGGCTGTACATCACCCCCTATTATAGCTCCACTCTGTATCCCATCCCCCTGCCAAGTTAGTTTAAACCCCCCCCAACAGTGCTAGCAAACCTCTCCGCAAGGATATTTGTCCCGTTCTGGTTCAGGTGCAACCCATCCGACTTGTACAAGTCCCACCTTCCCCAAAAGCAGACCCAGTGATCCAGGAAACTAAAGCCCTCCCTCCTGCACCAACTCTTTAGCCACGCATTCATCTGCTCTATCCTCCTATTCCTATACTCACTAGCACCTGGCACCGGGAGTAATCCAGAGATTACAACCTTTGAGGTCCTGCTCTTTAATCTGCTACCTAGCTCCCTAAATTCTTGCTGCAGGACCTCAACCCTCTTCCTACCCATGTCGTTGGTCCCAATGTGAAACACGACCTCGGACTGTTCACCCTCCCCCTTCAGAATGCCCTGCAGCTGTTCAGTGACATCCTTGACCCTGGCACCAGGGAGGCAACAAACCATCCTGGAGTCACGTCTACGGCCACAGAAACGCCTATCTGTTCCCCTTACGATAGAATCCCCTACCACTATTGCTCTCCCACTCTTTTTCCTCCCTTCCTGTGCAGCAGAAGCACCCCTGGTGCCAGGAAGTTGGCTGTTGCTGCCTTCCCCTGGTAAGTCATCCCCCTCAACAGTATCCAAATTGGTATACCTGTTTGAGAGGGGGATGGCCACAGGATCCCCTGCACTACCTGCCTGCTTCTACTGCTCCGCTGCCTGCTTCTACTGCTCCACCTGATGATCACCCATTTCCCTTCTGCCTGTGCAGCCCTTACCTGCGGTGTGACCAACTCACTAAACGTGCTAGCCACGACCCTCTCAGCATTGCGAATGCTCCAAAACTCATCCATCCGCAGCTCCAGCGCCTCAATGCGGTCTGCTAGATCCCAGGGTGCAGACCTACCGCCCGTCCACTATGCCTACCTTTTGTCTTTTCAGCTATTGACAGACCTGCTGTGTAATTCTAGCATTTCATGTTTCTCTTTCAGGTTTCCAGCATTCATTTTGTTTTCTTTTATCTCTATTACCTTTTCTTTGTTAAGATGAACTGAGGTACATTTGAAAATATATAAATTAGCCATCCTGAGATTGCCATAGTTTGCCTGCAATTATTATTGTATGAGTTATACATGTAAATTAGGTGTACATCTAAATTAGGTATAATTAAAAATTCATTAATGTTATCCTTAACAAAAATGACACATACACATCACATTTAATAAAAGGAAAATCTATTTTAATTAACCAAATTTGCATGCACTAATTTTTATTCAAAGAATGAATATATTATCCCTATCATAATACACTCTCTAAGATTCAACTTAAGTTTTTGAATTACTAAGGGAAAGTATATTTTGTTGCACATGCATTTTAGCATAACTAATGTGCTATCCCTATTAACATGATGAATATAGCCTCCAGATCTTTGTGCATTTTATGCTTTTGTACTGACAAAATGACACAAACAACTATATATTACAACGCTATGACCAATGTGTTAGAATTCCTTATAGTAAACAGAAACAAAGGCAGCTCCCTTGATGGCTTAATGAGAAAATGCATTGTTCAGTGTGGAACTCAGCCACCAACACCAAGAAAAAAAGCTCAGATTCAATCCTGTTTTGTGGCTGAATTTCCTCCCCTCAGCTGGGCTAGCAGGAGCTGTTTTTAAACTCTTGCTGTGGCTACAGTTGACCACAGCATCCCTGGCACTACAGAGGAGGGAAACCCTGCTAAGGATCTCATTCCTGATCAGTGTACAATAAATTCTGCTGGACAGTGCACATGTGTGGATGTCACGTGATGGTAGGATCACGATTGGTTGTGGTGTTTCCCAGGGTGAGTAGCTTGCTGCCACCCCCCGTCAAGTTCACACACAAAGGATGGCCACTTGAGTGAGGTATCTGAGTGTAGGATCTCCAGGATCCGTGCAAAGAATAGCACAGATCCTGGTGAATGGGAAAGATACAAAGAATAGCAAAAGGTCACAAAACAGATAGTCAGAGCTACTTGCAAGGGATATCAAAATCAACGCAAATTTTTTTTACAATTATATTTGGAAAAAGAGAGTAGTCAGGAACAATGTTGGCCCCTTAAAAACAGAAAGCGATGATAATAAGGAAATGGCGGACATGTTGAACAATTACTTTGTGTGTCAGTATTTACAGTAGAGGAAGAGGATAACATGCCATAAATCCCAAGGAAACTAATACTAAATAAGGGACAGGGACTCAATAAAATTAATGTAAGTAAAAAAAAGTAATGACAAAAATTATGGCAGTAAAGAATGACAAATCCCCAGGGCCAGATGGTTTCCATCCCAAGGTTTTAAAGAAAGTAGATGAGCACATTGCCCTAACTCTAATCTTCCAAAGTTTTCTTGATTCAGGAACCACTCCTTTAGATTGGAAAATTGCGCAGGTCACTCTGCTATTTAAAAATGTTGAGAGAGGGCAACCAGGGAATTATAGACCAGTTAGTCTAACATCTGTTGTCAGGAAATTGCTGGAGTCTATAATTAAGGATAGGGTGACTGAACACCTAGAAAATGTTCAGTTGATCAGAGAGAGCCAGCATGGATTTGTGAAAGGTAGGTCATGCCTGACAAACCTGATTGAATTTTTTGAGGAGGTGACTAAAGTAGTGGGCAGGGGAAAGTCTATGGGTGTTATTTATATGGACTTCCAGAAGGCATATGATAAAGTCCCACATAAGAGACTGTTAACTAAGGTAGAAGCCCACGGAATTGAGGGCAAATTATTGACCTGGTTAGGAAATTGGCTGAGTGGCAGGAGACAGACAGTAGGGATAATGGGTAGGTACTCTTAATTGGCAGGAGGTGACTTGTGGTGTCCCGCAGGGATCTGTGTTGGGGCCTCAACTATTCACAGTATTTATTAATGACTTAGATGTTGGCATAGAACATCATATATCCAAATTTGCTGATGACACAAAGATAGATGGCATTGTAGGCAGTGTAGATGGAAGCATAAAATTACAAAGGGATAGCGACAGATTAAGTGAATGGGCAAAACTGTGGCAAATGGATTTCAATGTAGGCAAATGTGAGGTCATCCACTTTGGACATAAAAAGGATAGAACAGGGTGCTTTCTAAATGGTGAAAGGCTAAAAACAGTGGGTGTCCAAAGAGACCTAGGGGTTCAGGTACAAAGATCATTAAAATGCCATGAACAGGTACAGAAAATAATCAAAAAGGCTAATGGGATGCTGGCCTTTATATCGAGAGGACTAGAGTACAAGGGGGTAGAGGTTATGCTGCAGCTGTACAAAACCCTGGTTAGACCACACCTGGAGTACGGTGGGCAGTTCTGGGCACCACACCTTAGGAAGGATATACTGGCCTTGGAGGGAGTGCAGCGTAGGTTTACCAGAATGATACCCGGATTTCAAGGGTTAAGTTACGAGGAGGGATTACACAAATTAGGGTTGTATTCCCTAGAATTTAGAAGGTTAAGGGGTGATCTGATCGAAGTTTTCAGGATATTAAGGGGAACAGATAGGGTAGATAGAGAGAAACTATTTCCACTCGTTGGGGATTCTAGGACGAGGGGGCATAGTCTAAAAATTAAAGCCAGACCTTTCAGGAGTGAAATTAGGAAACATTTCTACACACAAAAAGAGTGGAAGAAGTTTGGAACTCTCTTCCGCAAATGGCAATTGATGCTAGATCAATTGTTAATTTTAAATCGGAGATTGATAGCTTTTTGTTAACCAAAGGTATTAAGGGATATGGGCCAAAGGTGGGTATATGGAGTTAGATCACAGATCAGCCATGATCTCATTGAATGGTGGAACAGGCTTGAGGGACTGAATGGCCTACTCCTGTTCCTATATTCCCCATCTCTCCACTGAGCCTCAATTCCCCAGTCTCCATCTTTCCCCTGATCCCCATTCTCCCCTTGATCCCTCAGTCTCCTTCTCATCCCCCCACTCTCGAGTCCCCCTGATTTCAGAGACGTCTCCCCAGATTTCAAGCCCCATGATTTCAGAGCTCCAATGGCGGCAGGATATTTAAATAGCTGATCGCCCGGGCTGCTGTAGGCACAGCTCAGGAGAGGTACCCCTGATTCCAGGAAACTGCTGGTCATTCCGGGAGGGTTGGGAACCTATACTATCCTCTTCACTGTTTACTACATTTACAAGTTTTGTGTATCCTACAAACTACCATGAGCTCAGTCTTTGAGGCTAATTATTAAAGTTGAAGGATTTATTCTCGGAATTTCACCATTTAAAAGCAAGATAAATCAATGTTGTTATTTGAAAAAAAATGGAATAAAATGCTCTTTTACAGCATGTTGTTATTTATATCTTTTGAAGCACAATGGAATTGGATTTTGGGATTGAATGAGAGATGTGATTGTGCTAGGCTTTGTGGCCTAGACATTAGGGAACGCTGGAAATCTGCCGGTAACATTGGTGGCCAAGGATAACGGCCGCTGGCCAAGAGAGCGCAGGCAGCATCAGCATTTTGGTATTACCTTATCATCAGTGCGGCGGTAATTTGGTAGTGCAATGTGCTCTTTGCAGTGCTAATGTCAGAAGGAGGCCAAAGGTCACCTCGGTCTCCCGCTCGCAGTGTAGGGGAGCGGAGAAGAAAGGAGCGACCCGATCAGTTGCCGTATGTGCTCCAAAAATATTAGCTGCCACCCGATGTTTATTGATTTTTTGTTTGTTTAGAACATGAATGCAGACAAAATACATTTTATCACAGATCATTTTCAATCACTGCAATGGAGTTCACGCATAGATTTACTGACCCACAAACATTGTAGGTCTCCCAGAAAGCTGCCAGAAAATGCAACTCCACCCAATCCCCCCCACCCCCCCGCCACTGATGAGCAAACAATGAAAGTTTAAACAAAGAACCTTAGCAAAGGAGGCATTTGAAGTTCCGGGCCTAGAAATTGAGTTTGCGCTGCGCCAGGGCTTTAGCGCCGGAAGTTAGCGCCGGCGCTAAGTCCCTTTGCGCGCGCCAAAAATTCAGTAGCGCCGCGCCCAAACGGCTGCCGGCGCTACTGAAGGGTTTTAGCGCCTGAAAACTGGCGCAACGCGCCACATTGCGGCGCTATTCCGGCGCTGCGGCGCCCGCTGCGGTGCGGCAGGCTCGGGAAGTGCAGGCCTCCTCCTTCCGTTAAGGAGGAACTGCCTGCACCCGGCCGCGGCCCGCGCAAATCTCTTCAAAAATGAGCTCGGCACCTCGGACAAGTGCCGGGCTTGCATCTGTTCCGGGGGGGGGGGGGGGGGAGAAGTCCGGGGAGGGAGCTGCGGGCAGGCGGCCGGCGGGAAAGCGGCCGGCCGCCGCGCCTCCTTAAAGCGCCGGCGCAGACTCCGGCAACACTCGTTTGCCGGAGTCTTAGTTGCGGCTGCCGCTGGCGAGGCGGCCGCAACTGAATTTCGGCTTGGGGCCGGGTTACCACGGCAACCGGGACGCTGCGCACACCGATGACGTCATCGGTGCCGGCGCAGCGTTACCGGTCTACTGCCGCGGAAGGGCCCCAGGCAATTTAGGAACCGGCGCCAATTGCAGCGCTAGGCCCTCTAGCGCCGCAAAATCGGTGCTAAGGGCACTGAATTTCTAGGCCCCGATGTCCATCCTCATAAGTCCTGCCAGACTCCTCGTGGCTGTTAACGCTGCTGAAAGACCTTTTAGCGACAGCAAATACTGTCGTGACTTAGCACGGGCGGCAATGTGAGCCAAGCACGCCAAAATGGATGAGCTGGCGTCAACTTGGTGTTGCACGCCGATTGACGTCAAACTCCACTTCATTAAAATATCAATTACTGGCAGCGCTGACGACCCGCTGAAAATGGCGGCCGCTGTGGTACCTGCCGCCAGCTGGCGGAAGAGCCAGCTGCCATTTCTGCGCCAAGCCACCCGAATTCCATGTGTTATTAAGCAAGCAACAAAGGACTCTTTTGACTGGCAGAGTGTCTCACGTGGTCGGGTGGGAGTGGAGCTGCAGGAAGTAACTCCTGACCTGGTGTGTCACACGTCTTGCATTGCAGCAATGGGCTTCCTGTCAGCTGGACACAGGCCAGGCAATGACATTGAACATGTGGGGAAGTCTATGGTTTTGCCATCAACCTAGCTGCAAAAGGAGTACATTAAGGTAAAAGCCTTGGCGAAGGAAGTACTGAATTAGTAATGAAAATGAAAATAGGCTGCACCATTACAGCGCTGGATCATAGTGAGGCATTTATAACACTCCTATTGCCTGTTGTGCTGTGGACAGTCTGTATGTTTAACCTGGGCCTACAGTGCAACATAATTTAACAGCACAGCTTTCAGTTTCTTTCCCCTACCTGTCGGTGCAGATTCAAAATCAGTTCCTTTTTGATTTGTTTTTTTAAGTATGTTATTATGGCTTAGGTTATCAACCTCAGTTCACCCATGTTGCTAAAGGCATTGTTGCAGTGAGTTTTCTTAGACTGAATATTAGAAAATGATTTTATTTAAAAATATTACAGAACAATGCTTATGCTGTGTTACCTTTTCTGAGTAAGTGTAACTCCATATTTTCCCATCTGCCAGCACTCTGGATATAATCCTGCCACTCTGATCATATTCCATTCTTTCAACCCAAGTTCCCCGTTGAATGGCTGTCAGCAGCCCCATAGGGGAATAGGTGACATTGACCTCATTGAACTTGTTGCTGGGTGACCAAAGAACTGGGCGTCCTGATTGGTCATACTGGATCTTGAGAGTAAACTTTCGATGGTCATCGTAGATCTTTCCGATTCTGGTGACACGGTCAAAGTCTATAGACAGCAGGTTTCTGTTATGAGCCTAATGAGAAACAAAATCTGCATCAGCAAGAGTTGTCTAGACAGGTATCATTCAGGACAAGGCCATTGCTTTGGCTTACAAATCAAGGTCAAGATAAAATATATGTTGCATTATCGAATGTAAAGAAAGACTGGTCACTTTTCTGTGTATACATTGTAATTTATCTTCTAAAGAATTCTCCATGAAGCACTTGTGGATCTCAGCAGTTTGTGTCTAGAATTTCAGTAAAGCATAATACAGTAGTGGGTGTGCAATAATGTTGTACTATGTCAACTACATCAATTTGCATTTATATAGTGCCTTTAACACAGTAAAACGTCCCAAGCACTTCACAGGACCACTTGAATTGTCGAAAAATAGCCAGCAGGATATGTGTAGATTTTACCTTTCCAAACACATGTTTTGTCTGGAAACAGCGTTTTGAGCTGTGCAACAATAGGGTGAAATATTGATAGCTACAGGTCTGGCACTGATAGCACAAAAACATCAAAATGATGGTTGGGTCCAGATACCTGATCAAAGCACTAAAAAGAAAGGTAAGATTTGCATTTATACAGTGCCTATCACGACCTCAGGATGTCCCAAAACGCTCTACTCTACTAAAGTACAAATGAAGTACTTTCGAAATGTAGTCACTGTTGTACTCGAAAACCACGCTGCCCGAGGCATGATATTCTAATGTACCATTTGAATCTAATCTCAATGTATATAATTCTTGATCTAGGCAACTGTGTTTCTCAAGATCCATGATCTTCAGGCAATTACCTTTGTTTTGATGTATAAAGCACATTATAAACACAGAAATATGCATAAGCAGCACTAAGCACGATAAATTATTCCACTGATCAATCTTAATGAATTGTTGTTATCCTATTCTATGGGGTTCAGTGGTTTAGGAGCTATATTAAGTTCATTTAATAAAAAAGACAACCATCAAGGCAAAAAATTAAATGCCAAATATTATGAAAAAATGTCACATTTTGCTATTCAAAAAGCAGGGTCCGCTTCTCCATATATGTATCTATATACTACACATACACCTGGTTCAGTACATTTTAATATTACTTTTGATTTGTTTAATCTTACCGCAGGTAACCTTTCTTTTCTTTTAAGTTTATTATTGAACATCAGAGGTTTACAGCATAGGTGGTTGTCAGTTGGCCCATTGTTCTGTGCTCGCTCTCTGCTAGAGCAATCCAAAACTAATTCTGCTGCCCCTGTTCTCACCTCATAGCTCTGTATCGTCATCTGCTTCAAACATTTATCCAACTTTTCTTTAAAAATGCAACAGTCTCAGTCTCAACTGCTGCTTGTGGCAAAGCAGTTCCTACTCCTACAACCATCTGTATAAAGACATTTCTCCTTATTTCTCTTCTCACTTTTGGTGATCATTATAAGTAATGAGGGTTCAATCGCTGAATCTGCAACCAGAGGGAATAATCTTTCCCTTGTGGCAGAGCCACCAAGGAACTCTTATACGAATGTATATAATTGCCTTTAAATCTGTATTCTTTCACTGTATGTAAATAGCGCAGTCTCTAAAGGGTTAAGACCGAACGCGATGATGTCATCACATGGGTCACGTGACGTTCCCAACGGCAGGAAACGTGATGACGTCATGACGTCGGACTGAGGGGCCTCCCCTTCTCGGTCCTCGTGGAGCCAGCATTAAGCAAGCACCTGTTGATTTGTTCTCCTGCGTTTTTGTTTGTTACTTCCACCAGTTTGCATTAAACATTGTTTTGGTTAGCTGATTGACTCGCTCTCAGTATTTTCGTCAGGAATTTACCAATTCCTACACCCTAATTATAAAAGTCTTTATTAAATCCCCACTTAGTCTTCTATAGTACAGTGGAAATAGTTCTAGTTTCTCAAGTCTCTTCTCATAACTAGCTTCATCCTGGTTAATCTACACTACGCACTTTATAACTTTAATGTCCTTTCTATAATAGGGTGCCCCCAGTATTCTAACTGTGGCCTAACACATGTTTTGCATAAATTTATCATGACTTCTTTACTCTTGTATTCTATGCCTCATTTATAAAACTCTAAATGCTGTAGGCCTTTTTTTCCTGTTTTTCTCTGCCTGCACTCTTACTTTCAGAGAATTATGTATTTGAACCCTTAGGTCTCTCTGTTCATCCACACCTTTCAGCCTGTTTCCATTGGGTGTATCCCTCCCAAAATATATTACCTTTTACTTATCCACATCAAATTGCATCTGTCTGCCCATTCCACTAACCCGTCTATGTTTTCTTGAATCTTTAACAGTCCTACTCACTGTACACCAAACCTCCTACTTTTGTCTCATCAATAAGTTGAGATTTTGCTTCCTATGCTCAAGTCCAAATAATCAATACAAATGGAGAGCAAAAGTGGACCCAGCACTGACGCATAGCATATACCACTTTCAACCTTCCTCCAATTGGAGCAGCATCCATTTACCCTAACTCTTCATTTCATGTTCGTCAACCAACTTTCTATCCAAGCTGTTACATTCCCTCTTGCACCATTTGCATAAATATTTCTAGCAAGCCTCTTGTGAAACATCTTACTGAATGCCTTCTGAAAATCCATATACACTACATCGAATGTTTTTCCTTTTATCGATCTAATTGGACACTTCAGAAACTCAGCTAACTGGTCTATAGTTGACCTGTTTATCTACTTTCCCTTCTTGAACAAAGCTGTTACATTGGTTACTCTCTAGACCCAGGGCACAATTAGCATCGAGACTCTGCTATCCTTGAGTTCTGTGAATTCCTTTTCTACAATTATCTCTAATAATTGTTCCACATACTCCTTGAAAAAACTGATGGGAGTTATCGATATAGTGTCTCCGCCATACCTTAATCCTTCTAAATTACTCTCCCTTCATTCCTGAGCAGCCCTACCTTCTCTTTTCCTAGTCTTTTACTGTTTATATATGTTTATAAAAACCCTTACTATTTCCTTTCACATGATCTATAGTCTTTTTCCTATTTGCTTTTAGCCCTTATAATGTACCCTTTCGCCTTACCAGTATATTTTCTATATCATCTTCAGTATTGTTAGCCTTAATTTTATCAGTTTAGTTTGAATCTCTATTTATCCACAGAACAGTAATCATTGCCCCCCTTCAATGCCTTATGGAAATATATTTATTTTATATTCAATCCATCTCATTTTTTGCCAATTTATTGTGGTTACTGATCTCAATTCAAAAATTAAAATAGACATATAAGTGGGAATTTTCAAAGGAGAAAATACTTTTTTTCTCAGTATGATTGTTTAAATCCAATCCATTATGGGTTTGATGGCTGAAGTCTTGATGGATTATAATAATGAGATTATAACAATAATCCATTTCAGCAAGCAATACATTACAGCAGATCATTTTGTTTACAAAATATCACCCTCCTGTCAGTTATTCATATTTTGTAAAACTAATTTTAAAAAAAAATTAGTTTATGGGATTTGCGCATCGCTGGCAAGGCCAGCATTTATTGCCTATCCCTAGTTGCCCTTGAGAAGGTGGTGGTGAGCTGTCTTCTTGAACCACTGCAGTCCGTGTGGTGAAGGTACTCCCACGGTGCTGCTAGGGAGGGAGTTCCAGGATTTTGACCCAGCGACGATGAAGGATCGGTGATAATGTTTTGATGTTTTGTCATCTATTTTTTGAAACACTGTGTTTTATTTTTATGTTATCTACATTCTGCCCCTGCCGAAGTTGCAGACAGATGAATTTAATGGCCCTAAACTTTCTTGGGTCATGATCCTGGTACTTACCCTGGGATCATGCATGCTGGTGCCCTTCTGTGCTGATCACACAACAGTATCTGGGTCAAGGGGAGGGCATCTAACCTCCATGAGGCCTAAATTGCACCGCTGCCACTAGGGGCACATCTTGGGCATGACTTTCCTGTTCCAAGGTGGTGTCAGATACCGTCCACCCGAAAATCCATTGCAGATGGCCCGGCAGCCATCTTTATAAAGGGCAACCATGTAAATACATTTTTTAAAAACCTCCAGATTCTTTAAGGGTCCAGGCCACAATCCCAGCCTGAACCCCACCGGTGAGGTCCATTTTCAGCCTTGGGGAGGCTTGTATGCCTGTTTTCACCTGGCATACAGCCTTCCAAACTTATACCAGGACCCTTGGAGAATATGGGAAATCCCAGTATAGAGAGTCCCTGTTCTCAGCCTCATTCCCTTTGCATCAGTAGCCTTGTTTGAAGTGGCTGGGTCTGGGTCACTTTGCATCAGGGCCGTGGTGAAGTTTGCTGCTGCCCTGGTGGACTCCTGCCAAAATTGTAGTTAAGTTCACTGGAAGAGCTGAGCAAATTTGTCTCCACTACAAATGTATTAGCATGCTGGTTACCATTATCATTTAGTACAATTGTAGCCCATTCATTTTTATTTGTTATTGTCCACCTGATGTAGAAGCAACTACCTGGAACATTGTCCATTGCAACATTCACAACCTTGAGATACACAACTTGGAAAATGGTGCATTTTTGATAATGCGGATGCAGTAACGGGTTTGGTGGTTGTGCGGTCCTGTTACAAATGTGGGTCTGCGTAGATACTTTCTCAGGTTCAGTGGGTCAGTTGCTTTCGTAAGCATTTTACTTTTATGGGAGTTGACTAACACCATCCAATCTCTACTATTTTTTAATTCATTCACAGGATGTGGGGCGTCGCTGGCAAGGCTGACATTTATTGCCCAACCCTAGTTGCCCTTGAGAAGGTGATTCTTGGACCACTACAGTCCTTGTGGTGCTTTATACTTTGTCATAACTGAATGGCTTGCTCGGCCATTTCAGAGAGCAGTTAAGAATCAACCACATTGCTGTGGGTCTGTATGACAGCATAATCCAGGAACATAATAATAGTGCACAGTTGTGATCTGGGCTGGATATTTGTGTCTTTTGCATGTGTACTTCTGTGTACATTGTCCAGTGGAATGCACTGAGCACATAGTATATATAATCAGTTACATGACATTTCATCAGTCAATTGTGTTTTATTTTGTTAATGGTTTCCAATTATTAGAACATCAAGATAATTATGCATCCCTTTCTATGGGTAAAGCACTTTTTTTTGTACTCACCCTAAATCTCCTTCCAAAGACAGCAAGGTTCCCTTTGGTCTGCTCCTTTCTCTGCCGCCACTCCACTATGTTGGGATTGTGTTCAGTAGGCAATGAAATGTTACATTTTCCCATAGTTGGATTTGCAGCTCCAGCCAAGATGTGAGGTTCTGTCTGTAGGGTCAATTCCATCCCACTGGCAAAAGTTACTCGCAAAGAGCCATCCGGACCAACCCGGTAGGTATTTTGAATGTGTTCTGGAAAAAAAATCCCCAGAATGATTAATAATTAAATTTACTCTTAATTAAAATAGCCCTGCTGGATCTGACTTAGTCCACCAACAATTGAATGATTCCATTCGCAGAACAGTGGACTACAATGTGAGCTGAGCTGTGGTTTGCAGTGGGATATTGAAGCCCAGTACATTAATAGAAACAAATTCATCAATGAATAACCTGGTAGGTTGAGTTTGCTTAATTTAGCTGTGAGTGGCTTTCAGTCGCAACGCCTCAGATAATGAAGCAGTCCATGCCCGAATGCAGCAAGGCCTGGATGACATTCAGGCTTGGGCTGATAAGTGACAAGTTACATTCGCACCATGCAAGTGCCAGGCAATGACTATCTCCAACAAGCGAGAGTCTAACCACTGCCTCTTGACATGTAACGGCATTACCATCGTCGAATCCCCCACCATCAACATTCTGGGGATCACCATTAACCAGAAACTTAACTGGACCAGCCACATAAATACTATGGCCACAAAAGCAGGTCAGAGGCTAGGTATTCTGCGGCGAGTGTCTCACCTCCTGACTCCCCAAAGCTTTTCCACCATCTACAAGGCACAAGTCAGGAGTGTAATGGAATACTCTCCACTTGCCTGGATGAGTGCAGCTCCAACAACACTCAAGAAGCTTGACACCATCCAGGACAAAGCAGCCCACTTGATTGGTACCCCATCCACCACCTTAAACATTCACTCCCTCCACTACCGGTGAACCGTGGCTGTAGTGTGTACCATCTACAAGATGCACCACAGCAACTTGCCAAGGTTTCTTCGGCAGCACCTCCCAAACCTGCGGCCTCTACCACCTAGAAGGACAAGGGCAGCAGGCACATGGGAACACCATCACCTACAAGTTCCCCTCCAAGTTACATACCATCCTGACTTGGAAATATATCGCCGTTCCTTCATCGTCGCTGGGTCAAAAAACGGGACTGCTGTGGTTCAAAAAGGCAGCTCACCATCACCTTCTCAAAGACAATTAGGGATGGGTAATAAATGCTGGGCGTGCCAGTGACATCCACATCCCAGGGATGAATTAAAAACAAAGTCCATTGGCCAAATATAGCCAAGGAAATATTCTTGAGGTCCTGTCCCAGGCACTTGTGCCTCATTTTTGATTAACTGGGGAGAAAACAAATGATTGCTTCTGTTCCCTAATCAGTGACCTCACTCAAAAATGTGCCAGAGTGGACATCAGGAGAGGATATAATTGAGCCTGGCTGTGACACACCTCAGGTTAGAATAGCCTGCCATCTGTCAAGGTTTGGGCTCAAAAATTAAGATTGGCCACTATAATGATGTAATAGAGGCACTTGGTGCCAGTGGAATTGCACAATTGTTGGGGTAGAAATTGCGGTCGGAGGCGTACCTCTGGAGTACGCTTCCGACCCGCGAAACAAATCCGAACCTGCATCCAGGCTGCAGAGAGTTCTGGTCTCGGGCCTCCAGGCAGACGCCAGTGTAAAGGCCCACGGATCTCAGGGACGCAGGCGGTTCGGAAGCGTCACTGGGCTCACGTGGGGCTGGTCCTCCAATCACAACGGAGGATTCCATTGCAATAATTTTCGAAGGGAATCCCCTAATGATATGCAATGGAATCCCTAAATAATTATACAATTTACACAATTCTAATAAATATAAATGTACTGCATTTCAATTTTATTCATAAGTCCCTACATTGCACCAACCTCAAAATTTTTTTAATTTTTTGACAAATAATTTTAAACATCTTAATCCGGGCCAATATTTTCATAAACTAATTTAAAGTGTATGTGCATCATTTTTGATTTTTAAATGTTTAATTTAAGGCTTATTATAGACATCCTTATACTGATGAAAGCAAGCCCTACACCTGCTTTTACCAGCTGTGGGCAATTGTTGGGCAAATTGCCCAACTCTGTGCCAGCAATACTGATTTTCCATGCGGTTCGGATTTTGCGTCCGCGCAAGCACATGCGGAAACCTGGAAGTTGCAGGGCCTTTCAAATAGATTACGACGGCGTGTACGCCGTCACGGAGACTGCAATTTCAGGGCCAATATCTTCAGGAGAGGAGAAAGGGAGAAACATTATCATTGTGACAATTAAGGAATAAGTGAGCAAGACTGTATTTTATGATGGAGATCACAATATGCCACAAATCCATTGGAAGCACATTTGTATGGGTTCGTGGCGGTAAAAGCACTTACTGTCTATAATAAACAAATATGTAAATATGCTAATATATGTACATATATGGTAACACTGTGCCTTTCCTTTCTGGATTTTTAAAATTTATTTTTTTAACCCCAATTGTTCAGTTCATATTTTACAAGGCAGGTGCCCTTGACATTTCCCACCTAGAAATATACTTTTTTTCCAATGGGACTTTGCAGATCATTTTTTTGGGTGCTCTTGGTGAGACATTTCAATCCTCTGCATTTCTGTTGTAGAAAATGACACCTAGAAAACAGAGCCTGTTATAACTAAAATGTCCCTTTCTTTAAAGAGCAAAGGCCAACATGCTGACACAGAGACGCGAACAGGTTGATACATATTTGGTATATTTTTGAAGTAGTGTAAGAGTGTCAACTTATGTTTTGGAACAAATAATAATTATATTCACAAATGAGCAATGAATTATTGCGCACTGAAGCTGAAATGTCCCAGGCACTCACTATAATGCTGTCATTTGGATCCCTGAGAGAGTTCTCCTGCTAAACTTCCCTCATGTTCTGCATCTTGATGATAAGCAGCAACTTACCATATTTAAATAACCATTGCGGGACTTTAAGCTTTGTGGTGGCTAATGTATGCTAAATGAGGACCACTTATTTTTTTTCTCCTCTCCTCTTCCATCATGAATCCATTGATTTCTTCCTGGGGTCTGGTTACAATGGCTACCAGTAGTCCTTTGGTACTTTGCCCAAGTGTCTGTTCTTCATATTTGTGCCAGCAGAGAGTTGGCAAGCTATTCTTTGTTTTGGCCATCACAGCTGGGCCTGAACCAATACATGCCCAGTGAACATAAATTAAGAGTGTTACTGGATAATGATCAAGAGCAGGAACGCCAAAATATTTTCCTCTTCGTATTCCGGGAACACATAGCATTCCAACTGCCATTCTGGGCTGAATTCAGCCAACATATCACATCAAACCTCGGGCCTTCTGCTCTGAATGCTCAGCTATGCATTACCTTTAGCATCTGAGTGATCGGGAAAGCTCTGAAGGCGAGGTTTCAACATTGAATGAATCTTTCAACTGGCTCCAACAATCTGCATTAGAAGTCAGAGTGAAAATCTGTTCTGCTAAGGGCAGGATTCCAGTCACATCTGGTGGGAGACACACTGTTTAGGCAAGGGGTAAACCAGTGGCTGCTGTTATCCATGCCACTGTCATCAGTGCAACGAGCAGAAGAAACGTGGGCAATGGACTGGTTGTTCCACTAACTTGTCTGGTTTTGTGTGGACCAGTCTGTAACATCAACATTTTGGTCGTATCCTGTTTCCAGCACTAAATGGGGAGATGGGAAAGCCATCACAAATGTTCAAAATGGGGAGGGAAAGCTCTGAAAACAATCCAGTGCTACAAGCAGGTTAAAAATGCCAGAGGTTCTCCCCAGCCTGGAATTCCACCAAACAATGTGATCATTTAACTATTGGAAAGGGGTGTCAAAAGGAACATGTGCTGCCCTTGAGAGCACAGTGAGAGCAAGTTTAGAGAGAAAGTAGGCAGTACTTTCCATTGGTGTTACAAAGGCTTACTTGTATAACTAGGAGTGGGCCTTTGGCGTAGCGGTAGCATCCCCGCCGCTGGGCCAGAAGGCGTAGGGTTTCGAACCCCGCTCCAGACAGTCCCGGCAAGTGGAGTCGGAGCTCCGGCTCTAAATTCTGGGTTGACATCCAGCGGGATACTTGCGTCCATGGGTGTGGGTGGCCCCCCCCTCGTATGGGTTGTGGGAGCCCGTAAAACCCTCCCGTCATAGGACTAACCACTCTAATGGCTGGTACGAAGATGGTTACGGTCACGGAAGGAGCGTTAATCGCAGCCAGAAATCCTTCCACCACGTCATACAGTTCCCCAAAGGGAACAGTGTGAAGACACGTATGACGACGACTTGTATAACTCAAGAAGATGTGGGTAGGACATGGCTCTGGGATTCAGTCTTCACCCTCACCCACCACTTTCAGGATCTGCTGCTCGTAGTGATAGGGGGAAGTAGAATACGCTTGCCCAAATATGGGCAGGTGTGGTCAAAGGACATGAAAATAATGGCGATGCGTCACACAACGCATTTCTTAACATCAGTGTCAGCTGTGGCTCAGTTGGTAGCATACTCGCCTCTGAGTCAGAAGGTTATGGGTTCAAGTCCCACTCCAGGGACTTGAGCACATAAAGCTAGGCTGACACTGCAGTGCAGTGCTGAGGGAGTGCTGCACTGTCGGAGGTGCCGTCTTTCGGATGAGATGTTAAACCGAGGCCCCATCAAGTGGACGTAAAAGATCCCAAGGTACTATTTCGAAGAAGAGCAGGGGAGTTATCCCCGGTGTACTGGCCAATATTTACCCCTCAGCCAACATAACAAAAACAGATTATCTGGTCATTATCACATTGCTGTTTGTGGGAGCTTGCTGTGCACAAATTGGCTGCCGTGTTTCCCACATTACAACAATGACTACACTCCAAAAAGTACTTCATTGGCTCTAAAGTGCTTTGAGATGTCCGGTGGTCGTGAAAGGCGCTATATAAATGCAAGTCTTTCTTTATTTGTACCCTAGCAACACTGAACGCTAGGAAGGCCTATGCATGTCTGGCATCCAGGTTTGCTATGGTGGTAGGGGGGATTTAAAACTTAGTGCCACTGCCGCCTTTGCAATCAATCACATGGTCTCGGAGGCCTGTCACAGCTATTTTGCAACCCTCTCCCACAGAAGGCTCCCCAGTGGAAGTGGTAATTCTGCCTGGAGCTAACCAAAACTAAATTAAAAGATCCTGACCCCAGAAAATCAACCAGGATCAGGGGTGAGCCATTGGAGCAGGTGGAACTTCCACCATGCCAAAGATGTGCTGGGATTATGCAAAGTGGAAATCCCAAGTGTGAGAGAGGGAAAAACGGATGGGAAAAGATAAATCTGGAGAAACGTTTACCAAAATCTTAATTAAATCGTTCTGAAATCCGCACTGAGTCTATTGCAGACTGAGCCAATAAACTCAAGAAGAATGCAATGGAATCACATACTTTTAAAGATACTGTGATGAAATATGTCATTCATCAGACTCTGTATTTAGCTACATATATTGTATTGCCTGCTCCTGTGTTTGTATTGCCTGCTCCTGTGTTTTACCTTGTATTGTATATAGTGCACCGCCCCCTTTCTCCCCATTGGGTGTGTCGGCTCCGCCCATACCTGGCCCTACTTAAGACAAGCCCAGGCTTGTCTTGCAGCAGAACAGCAGAATGCTAGGTGAAGACACAGGCATCTTTCTTTGCTAATAAAAGCCTTGTTTTATCCAGTTAACTTTGAGCCTTGAAGTTATTGAGGCGCATCAATTTTATTAGCAAACTTTCAACGATGGATCAACTTTTGAAACCGGAACGCTTGGATTTGGACCCGCATGCTTCGGATGCATCGGCACGGTTTGGACACTGGTTCCAGTGCTTGGAATTTTTTATGGCCAACTCCGAAGCCGTCACAGCCTCTAAAGCCACCGGAGATGTGAAACTCGGGATCCTGCAGAATCGGGTAAGCCACCGGGTTTTTCCACTCATCCAAGACGCCGCCACCTACCTGGATGCCTGCAACATTCTAAAGGCCCACTATCAGTGGCCTACCAACGAAGTGTACGCCAGGCATCTGCTTGCTACCTGCACACAGCGACCCGGAGAGTCGCTAGAGGACTTTCTAGTCACCCTAAAAGTGCTTGGCAAAGACTGCAAATGCAAAGATGTGAAAGCCACGGTATACACAGACGAGCTTATTCGGGATGCCTTTATCGCAGGCCTTAGCTCTAATTACATCCGGCAGAGACTGCGAGAGAAAACGGGCCTAGATCTGACACAGGCTGTGGACACAGCGCGATCGCTGGGTGTGGCTCAGAAGAACTCTGACTCCTACTCTTCAGGCCGCGCGGCCCACGCCGCCTCTGCTTCCCCGCCCCGTAGCCCAACACCGTCGGGGCCCTGCTCTCCCCCCAGAAGCCCTACGACCGCCGCGACGCATCGGGGCCCCAAATGCTACTTCTGCGGGCAGCCGAAGCACACCAGGAACCTGTGCCCGGCGAAAGGCACCACCTGCTGTAAGTGCGGTAAGAAGGGGCACTTTGGGAAGGTGTGCAGAGGGAACCCCGCAGGCAAACCCGCCACCGCCGCATGCGCGCCGTGGGAGCGGCCATCTTGGACGCCATCTTGTCCGACCTCATGGGGTCCACCATCTCGCGAGCAGACATCGTGGACGCCATCTTACCCGGCCTCGTGTGGCCCACCATCTTGTCCCGATCAGGGCCCTACAGTGGCGTCGATCACAGTGGACCAGTCCAGACCGCACCCACTATCCAAATCGATGGTGGACATCGAGGTAAACAGGTGCAAGGTTAAATGTTTAATTGATAGCGGGAGCACGGAGAGCTTCATTCACCCTGGTCTGGTACAACGACTCTCTCTAACTATAGTCCCTACTCAGGGCACGATCTCTATGGCCGACAAAACCCAGATATCGACTATTGTGGGTTACTGCGCGGTACGATTGTCCGTTAAAGGCACTGTATATAATAATTTTAAACTGTTAATTATGAAGGATTTATGTGTGAGCGTGATCTTGGGCCTGGATTTTCAGTGCCACCACCAAAGCATCACGCTCAATTTCGGTGGGACCCAGCCGCCCCTCACAGTGTGCGGTCTGGCTACCCTGAAGGTAAAGCCGCCTTCGCTATTCGCGAACCTTACCCCTAACTGCCGGCCAATAGCGACCAAAAGCAGGAGGTACAGCTGGGAGGACAGGCGGTTTATCACGACCGAGGTAGACAGGCTCCTGAGGGAGCGCATTATTGAACGTAGCAACAGCCCGTGGCGCGCCCAAGTGGTGGTGGTGAGGGGTAGCGAGAAGAAGCGGATGGTGATTGACTATAGTCAAACAGTCAACATCTATACCCAACTAGACGCCTACCCGCTACCCCGCATATCCGAGATGGTGAACCAAATCGCCCAATACCGGGTGTTCTCCACTATCGACCTCAAGTCAGCGTACCACCAGCTCCCTATCAGACCAGAGGACCGTTCGTACACCGCCTTCGAGGCAAACGGACGCCTCTACCAGTTCCTCAGAGTCCCCTTTGGGGTAATGAATGGGGTCTCGGTCTTGCAGAGGGAGATGGACCGCATGGTCGATGACCACCACTTGCAGGCAACCTTCCCCTATCTCGACAACGTCACCATCTGCGGCCACAACCAACAGGACCACGACTCAAACCTCGCGAGGTTTCTGAAAACCGCACAAAAACTCAACCTCACTTACAACGAGGACAAGTGCGTTTTCAACACCACGCGCCTCTGCATACTAGGCAGCGTGGTGGAGAATGGGGAAATCGGACCAGACCCTGACCGATTGCGCCCCCTATGGGAGCTGCCCCTGCCCAACACTCCCAAAGCCCTGAAAAGGTGCCTGGGGTTATTCTCGTATTATGCCCAATGGGTCCCTAACTACTCCGATAAAGCCCGCCCCCTCTTGAAAGCATCCTCTTTCCCGCTCTCTGCTGAGGCCCATGCTGCCTTCAAAAGCATTAAGCAGGATATTGAGCGGGCCACGCTACAGGCAGTGGACGAGAACACTCCCTTTCAAGTGGAAAGTGATGTGTCTGACTTTGCCTTGGCGGCCACCCTCAACCAGGCGGGGCGGCCCGTAGCTTTCTTCTCGAGGACCCTCCAGGGGCCCGAGATCAGACACTCCTCCGTGGAAAAGGAGGCCCAAGCCATCGTGGAGGCAGTGCGCCACTGGCGGCACTACCTAGCCGGCAAACGCTTCACCCTACTTACCGACCAGCGGTCGGTAGCGTTTATGTTCAATAATAAACAGAAGGGGAAGATTAAAAATGATAAGATTCTTAGGTGGCGGATCGAGCTCTCCACCTTCGAGTATGACATCATATACCGGCCGGGGGCCCTTAACGAATCCCCCGACGCCCTCTCACGAGGGATGTGTGCCAACGCCACCGGGGATCGGCTACAGACCCTCCACAACGACCTCTGCCACCCAGGGGTCACACGGCTGTTCCACTTCATAAAGTCCCGCAACTTACCCTACTCGATTGAGGAAGTTCGGTCTCTGACCAGGAACTGCCGCACTTGCGCTGAGTGCAAGCCTCGGTTCTACCGCCCCGATAGAGCCCACCTAATCAAAGCTACACGGCCCTTTGAGCGGCTTAGCTTAGATTTCAAGGGCCCCCTCCCGTCCGTCGACCGCAATGTTTACTTCCTGAACATTGTGAACGAATACTCCCGTTTCCCATTCGCCTTCCCCTGCCCAGACATGACCAGCGCCACGGTCATTAAATGCCTCAACAGCCTGTTCTGCCTGTTCGGTATGCCAAGCTATATCCACACGGATAGGGGGGCGTCCTTCATGAGTGAAGAGCTACGCCAGTACATGCTGTCCAAGGGGATTGCCACGAGCCGTACCACCAGCTACAACCCCCGGGGTAACGGTCAGGTGGAGCGAGAGAACGGGACAGTATGGAGGGCAGTCACCCTAACTCTAAGGACCAAGGGCCTCCCTATCTCCCGCTGGCAGGAAGTCCTCCCAGATGTGCTCCACTCAATACGGTCACTATTGTGTACCGCCACTAATGCCACGCCTCATGAGCTAATGTTTGTGTTTCCTCGGAAATCCACCTCAGGCATATCCATACCGTCATGGCTCTCCACCCCAGGTCCGGTACTTTTGCGGAAGCATGTGAGGGGCCACAAGACGGACCCTCTCGTGGAGCCAGTGCACCTGCTCCACGCCAACCCACAATATGCGTATGTCCGGCACGCCGACGGACGGGAGGACACTGTGTCCATAAAAGACCTCGCCCCAGCCGGTAACAACAGCAACAACGATAACGACTACAACAACAACAGCAACAACGACAACAACCACAACAACTATTACCCACCCACTCCACCCACTATTCTTTCATCACCCCCGGAAGAACACCAGCCAACGGTACCCCCATCACCTACTCCTTCAACAACCCCGGTGGCGCCCCCGGCAGAGACCCAGGAGGTCACCCGGGACACCCAGCCGGCACCCGCGGCACCGCAACCGTTACGTCGGTCACAGAGGACTATCACACCCCCGGACAGACTAAATCTGTAGAAGGGGTGAATGTGATGAAATATGTCATTCATCAGACTCTGTATTTAGCTACATATATTGTATTGCCTGCTCCTGTGTTTGTATTGCCTGCTCCTGTGTTTTACCTTGTATTGTATATAGTGCACCGCCCCCTTTCTCCCCATTGGGTGTGTCGGCTCCGCCCATACCTGGCCCTACTTAAGACAAGCCCAGGCTTGTCTTGCAGCAGAACAGCAGAATGCTAGGTGAAGCCACAGGCATCTTTCTTTGCTAATAAAAGCCTTGTTTTATCCAGTTAACTTTGAGCCTTGAAGTTATTGAGGCGCATCAGATACATTTGAAACTTAAGAAACATTTCTAGCAGTTGCCACGTAAACTCATTTTCTTTTGGTTCACTGTTAGCCTTATTTTGGGACAATTTAAATGTCAATTTTAAATGGATTGATGGACAGGTTGATTGTAAATTGATTGACTGACAGATAGGTCTGCACAGTGCACTCCAATTACTGCGATCTAGAGCTGGAATGGGTTTAATGATTGACAAGAATGCCAGAATTTTATTTCACTTGTGATTTGTGACGTGACAGCCATTCTCCGGGTTTATGGAGATTGGGAACACAGAATTCAAACAACAAACCTGACCTCTTTGAATTGTTGCTGCATAAGGTTAGGCAAAATATATTAATTACTGTGTGATTCGCAGGGATCAAGGCAACACTTTTGCGTTATCTTATTGACATAAGCATTGTAGGTTAAATCACAGCCCAGGGTCAATAAAGCCGGCTTTTACCAATGCACACCATAATCCCTGCTTTTTATTTCAGATCGCGGATTGCTAAAAAAAAATGATTCTTGGATGAATTTTTAAAAATCAATTGTACCTATTTTCCGCATTAAAATTCAGGTACTGAGCTGTGCACATGTTTAATTTGTGACATTGTGTATAATGAGAAGTACAAATGAGATGGGAGCACATATCCGTACATGGCTTTTCAGTGTAAAGAACAGAAAGAATTGTCGTGAGGGGATTTCAGGGGTCAGAAAGAAGAACGTTTAAGCGGTGACTGTTCCTTTTTGCAGGACAAACCCATTCCACCAGCTTTTCTACTGAAAAATCCAAGATTAGGGCCGACAAGTGTAGTTGCACTGACAAGCAATTATGTTGCATTATTAAGTTAACAAAAAATAGTTGGAATGCATTTGCAAATTGTACTTATTTTGCAAAACTTATATTTACACTGTCTAAAGCTATAGCTACTCTGTTATCTTTAATTATTCATATGTTTTTACAGGCCAAAAACCTGTGCTAGCTGATCCAAATGTATGCCAAATCTATTATTTCTTCAACAATATGACCAAAATACAGTGCTTTGTACTTGACATATGAACATATATTTCCAAGGGAACAATACAATTCTGCAAACCTTATATTTTTTATCAATACACTCAATTCAGCAATACTCCCCACACACCCTAAACCCTCAGAGCAAATATTACAATTTTTAAGAGTTTAAAAGCATGTTTAAGAGACATCAGAAGTACAAATATTACAGGTTCAGTGAGGTCTGGGACTCAAATCACTACAAATTAAAAGCAGTTTCTGATATTTTAGACATGTGGTGTGTTCAGTGAATACAGTCTGGTTTACCTTGCTTGAATATATACACAACATTGGTAGCTGAGAAATTGGTTGTGATAGCAAAGTTCTCTCTGTTGGATAGATTTGCCTCCACTTGCACCGTTTTGTCCACATCACTATAGAAACTGCTGACTTGGCCCGTAGGAAAAGTCACATTCGTCAGGTGACCATCATTGTCATACCTGGGTAAAAAAAATAAAAGTTTAAAATTAGAAATAACACATGTTGTTGACACCATATAAAGTTGCCTTAGGATGTTCTGCTCTAGGGAAGGAGGGACTAAATATTCAACCTTTCTTTTAGATTAAATTGAGTCCAAAAACACATCAGGTTCCACATGTATGCTGACGACACCCAGCTCTATCTCACAACCACCTCTCTCGATCTCTCCACTGTCTCGGACTTGCCTCACTGCTTGTCCGACATGTAGTACTGGATGAGCAGAAATTTCCTCCAACGAAATATTGGGAAGACTGAAGCCATTTTTTCTGGTCCCCGCCACAAACTCCACAAAATCCCTGTAAGCTGTCCAAGGCTGAACCAGACCATTCGCAACATTGGTGTTGTATTTGTCCCCGAGATGAGCTTCCAACCACATGTCCGCTCCATCACCAAGACTGCCTACTTTTACCTCGGTAACATCGCCCGTCTCTGCCCCCGCCTCAGCTCCTCTGCTGCTGAAACCCTCATCCTTGCCCTTTCACCTCTAGACTTGACTATTCCAACGCTCTCCTGGCCAGCCTCCCATCTTCCACCCTCCATAAACGTGAGCTCATCCAAATCTGTGCTGCCCGTGTCCCAACTCGCACCAAGTCCCATTTACCCATCACCCCTGTGCTTGCTGATCTACATTTGCTCCCGGTTCGGCAATGCCTCGATTTTAAAATTTTCATCCTTGTTTTCAAACTCCTCCATGACATCGCCCTCCCTATCTTTGTAATCGCCTTCAGCCTTACAACCCTCCGAGATCTCTGTGCGCCTCTAAATCTGGCTTCTTGCGCATCCACAATTTTAATTGCTCCACCTTCAGTTGCCTAAGTGCTAAGCTCTGGAATTCCCTCCCTAAACCTCTCTGCCACTCTACCTCTCTCTCCTATTTTAAGATGATCCTTAAAATCTACCTCTTTGACCAAGCTTTTGGTCACCTGTCCTAACATCTCCTTATGTGGCCCAGTGTCAAATTGTGTTCGTTAACATCCTTGGGACGTTTTACTGCGTTAAAAGCCTATATAAATGCAAGTTGTTGTTGTTTCAGATTGATGGCAATTGCTGGAGTAGCAGCTCTACTCCACATCCACCTGCTTGACGCTGGCTATAGTACGTCATCTTTATATGGTGTCTGAACTGGAAGATATTCCATCCCCAACACTAACATCTCTGTTAAACATCGACCATCAAGAAACTAGATGGTTCACAGTGAAAGTTGTACAATGGGAACGATAACCTTGTAATTATGGTACATTAACAGTAAAAAAAAACGGATTATTTTCTATTTCAGTTTCAGTTTTGGGAGACTATACTGGTCTCCTTTGTTTATACTTCCTCCCACCACATCTGGTGATAGTTCCTAGAACTCATGCAAAAATGGATCTCTGTTGCTGCCGGAACAAAGTAAGTTGGCCAGTTTATATTTGCAACTGTAGGCGATAGCAAGAGAACACCTGCTGCAGTTTTTAAACCGTAAAATAGGCTTATGATGATTTGGTGGTAAAGAATGGGTGTAATGAGCATGTAATCAAATTCTTGTAATTCGCTAGCCTTGTATCATACTCACTGAGAACACTATCATTATTTCCAACAGTCACTGGGGGTGTTTTTCAACTGTTGCCTACCCATTTCTCGCCTGAAAAATGGATGGCCACCTTGGTCGCCCCTTGGATGCCCAAAGCCCACCAAATGTAAACTACTGGGAAGCTGCTTCTATCCGCAAATTGGCGTCCTACGCTGCTTGTAGGATGGCGTCTGCTATTTTCAGGTACGCCATGCGTGATCCGCCCACTTGTACCAGGTGGTGAATGACCTAACCAGTGATCATTAAATCGACCACTGGAGATCACCCCAGAAATGGGTGGAACATTTGGGAGGGAATTTTTGTGGGGCCAGGAAGAGCAGGAATGTTCCCCCTTGTCCGTCAAAAACATTATGGCTTTCTGTCAGCCATGGGCTTAGCATGCTCATGGAGCGGCTGGATTTTCCACTTCCCAGTTTTGCAAGCTGGCCGATAGCGCTGATCGAGTGCCCAGAGAAGGTGGTAGTGGGCCTTCTTCTTGAACCATTGCAGTCCTTGTGCTAATAGTGCATCCCAGGATATTGACCCATTGACAATGAAGGAACAGCGATATATGTCCAAGATGGTGTGCGACTCACAAGTGGAACTTGGAGGTGATGGTGCTCTTGCTACCCTTGTCCTTCTCAGTGGTATTGGTTGCAGGGATTGGCGTTGCTGTTGAAGTAACCTTGGTGAGCTGCCACTTTGCATCCTATAGATTGTACATATTGTAGCCAAGGTGCACCGGTGAGGAAGGGGATGGATATTGAGTGGAGTAGCAATGACACTGATCAAACAAATTGCTCTGTCCTGGATGGTGTTAAGCTTCTTAAATGTTGTTGCCGCTGTACCCAGTCAGGTGAGTATTCCATAACAATACTTGCTTGAGCCTTGTAGAGGTTGGAGAGGCTTTGAGGGGTCAGGAGATAAGCCACTCCCAGCCTTTGACCTGCTCTTGTAGTTGCGGTGTTGATATGGCTGGTCAAGCTTAGCTTCTGGTTAGTGGCGATCCCCATTATGTTGAAGCTGTGGGACTCAGCAATGATGTTGTTGTTGAAGATCAAGGGAAGATGGCTTTGCGTTCTCTTGTTTGATGGTTATTACCTGGCACTTATGTGTCACAAATGTTACCTGTCACTTGCTAGCCCAAGTGTAGATGTTCTCAAGGTTCTGCTGTTGGCTAGCATGGGTATGCTTCATTATCGGAGGATTTATGAATGGAACTAACCACTGTGGTGTCATAATTCTGACCTTAAGATGGTGGGAAAGTCATTGATGAAGTAGCTGAAACATAGAAGATAGGAGCAGGAGTAGGCCATTCGGCCCCTCGAGCCTGCTCCGCCATTTAATGAGATCATGGCTGATCATCCAAATTCAGTACCCTGTCCCTGCTTTCTCCCCATATCCCTTTAGCCTTAAGAAATATATCTAACTCCTTCTTGAATATATTTAATGAATTGGCCTCAACTGCCTTCTGTGGTAGAGAATTCCACAGGTTCACCACTCTCTGGGTGAAGAAATTCCTCCTCATCTCTGTCCTAAATGGCTTACCCCTTATCCTTAGACTGTGACCCCTGGTTCTGAACTCCCCTGCCATCGGGAACATCCTTCCTGTACCTAGTCTGTTTAGTCCTGTTAGAATTTTATAAGTTTCAATGAGATCCCCTCTCATTCTTCTAAACTCTAGCGAATATTTAATCTAATCGACCCAATCTCTCTTCATACGTCATTCCTGCCATCCCATCTGGTGAATCTTCGCTGCACTCCCTCCATGGCAAGAACATCCTTCCTCAGATAAGGCGACCAAAACTGCACACAATACTCAAGGTGTGGTCTCACCAAGGCCCTGTACAACTGCAGCAAGACATCCTTGTTCCTGTACTCAAATCCTATTGCTATGAAGGCCTACATACCATTTGCCTTCTTAACCGCCTGCTGTACCTACATGCTTACCTTCAGCGACTGGTGCACAAGGACACCCAGGTCTCGTTACACTCCCACTTTTCCCAATCTATTGCCGTTCAGATAATAATCTACCTTCCTGTTTTTGCCACCAAAGTGGATAACCTCGCATTTATCCACATTATACTGCATTTGCCATGCATCTGCCCAATCCACCCAGCTGAACAGAGTTGAGTCGAGAACCACAACTACAGCCATCTTCCTTTGAGTTAGGTATGACTCCAGCCCCTTGAGAGTTTTTCATTTGACCTCAGTTTTGCTAAGATTTGTTGGTGCCATACTCAGTCAAGTACTGCCTTGATGTTAAGAGCAACTATTCTCACCTCTTCTCTGGTATTCAGCTTTTGTGGCTCATGCCTGGATCAATGCTGTGATGCGATGTGGAGCCAAGTGGTTCTTGTAAAACCTGAACTAAGCACCAGTTAGCAGATTATTGTTGCGTAGGTGTTGCTTGATGGCACCGTTGATGACACCTTTCATCACTTTACTGATGATTGGGAGGAGACTGATAGGACAGCAATTGGGTGGGTTAGATTTATCCTGTTTTTTTATTGATAGGATATACCTGGGCCATTTTCCACATTACCAAGTAGATGCCCGTGTCATAACTGTACAGGAATAACTTGGATAGGAGGTTGGCTGTTACTGTTGGCAAGTCTTTGGCACTACAGCTGGGATATTATCATGATCCCATGGCCTTCATTGTGTCCAGTGCACTTAACTGTTGCTTAATGTAATGTGGAGTGATTCAAATTGGCTGGACATTGGTATCTATGATGTGAGCATCGTGGGAGGAGACTGAGTCCACTTGGCACTTTTGGCGGAAGATGCTTGAAAATACTTCAGCCTTGTCTCTTGCACCCATGTGCTGGGCTCCACGATGGTTGAGGATGGGTATGTTCATGGAGCCTTCTCCCCCTGTTAGTTGCCTGACTGTCCTCCACCATTCTCAATGTAATGTGATAGGGCTAGGTAGCTTTGCTCTGATCCGTTGATTGTGGGACTGTTTAGCTCTGGCTGTAGCCTTCTGCTTTTGGTTTTTAGCATGCAGCTATCTCTGTATAGTAGCTTCCTTAGGTTGGCACCTCATTCTAAGGTGCAGCCTAGTGCTGCTCCTGGCACATCTTTCAACACTCCTGGGCTGGCCTCCTGGCTTGATGGTGATCGAGTGAAGGATGTGCTGGACTATGAGGTTACAGATTATGGTGGCATACAATTAGCTGCTGGTGATGATCCACAGTGCCTCTTGGATGCCCAGTTTTAAAGCTTTTGGAGCAGTTTGTTCCTAGAACTGAACCTGGCCAAAAGAGCTCCAATGCCCTTTTAAATTTTGCACAAGTGTTTAATACTTTGAATACAGATAAGTCACCCAACGAATTAAACTCTTAAGTAAAAAACAACAACACACAGTTCAAACCAAACTATACAATTACCAGTATGCAAGGAGTACTTGCCAAATGGAGGAGAGACTGGATGATTACATGGCTTTACAATCCTCTCTGCAAGACTGATGTGAAGTGCCAACATTGCCAACATTTCTGATTTCATTAATAATTTACTGATTTTCTATTATTCTTTGAACAAATACCTGCTTCCATACACCACCTTATGAAGAACTCAAAGCACTTTACACAGTTGTTTTTTTTTGGAGTGTAGGGTTGTTGTTACACATGAAGATGATTCAGGAATAGAAGGGAGAGAGAGAGAGATAATATTCCTCTTTCCTTCCCTTACCCCTGCGAATTGCACATTAACATAAAAGGTGCAAAATCCATAAATCTGTGAGTGTCGTTAAGACTGGAAGCCTGACAGTGCTCTAGCTTACTCCTAAGTTGGTAAGATAACATACTCTAAGCCCATTGTTCCTATTCATTGAAATGTTAAAGGATTTTTTACATTACAGTTTCACATTTTTCAAACCTTATTTTTTGAACCCAGCTACTGTGCTGTTTCTGCAATTCCCCCACCCATCTGTGATTTATTCCAATATGCCATCAGACTGCCATCAAGCTCAAGTGTCCTCAACCAACAGCAACTGAGTATTCCTCTCAGGCAATCAGTTTGAAGTACTCAGCTGAAGCAATATTAAAATGCACCTTAAATGCATTTTCAAAAATCAAGACATTTTGTAAATCCTTAAGAGATGGGTAATTTTGAGCAATTTTCAATGCTAATAATAAGGAAATTCACTTAAAAATTTTAGTCCATCTATGTTGTAAAATTGGTATATCTGTGCATTTTATCTGTCTATCACATTTTCTGTATCACAATCCCTGCACCAAGCTCTAGCATCAAACTTTGGTAATTGGCTCAAGAAAAAGTGATAAATCAGAATTCAGGAAATAGGAAATGTGCAAATCAAAAGTTAGAAAGTTACCAATGAGCAAGTGCAAAAGACTTATGAAAACAACCAATCCTGAATGACCAGTCAGGCGAGCCTACCATTAAAACAGGAGCTGAACCAAGCAAATAGCCTAAAATACTTTAAATATCTATCTTTGTCTAACATTTCTCCCCTTCAGGCTGCTAAGGGTTCAAAATAATGTTTGTAACAAAAATACATTTTTCACAGGTGCATGATTAAACGTTTCTTTCAAAGTGTCTTTTGTGTCTTTGAATATCTTATTAGTAATTGAATCTTTGAAATTGCAGCACAGAAGGAGACCAATTGGCCCATGGGGCCTGTGCTGGTGTTAGCTCTTCAGGAGGAACTACCTACTCAAATTGCATTATTCCTTCCCTTTTCCACATCACTTTAGATTTTGTGTGTTCAATTATTTATGTGAAAACCTTTTAAATGATGTTATTGTCTCAGCTTCAACAGCCACTAGTGGCAAAACATTCTGGGGAAGAAATTCCCCTAGAGGGCCATTTGGGGCGCTAAGTCAAAAATGCTTGAAAGGTTAGCGCCAGGCGCTAGCTGTAGTGTATGTGATCGTCCCACCTTTAAGAGAACCGTTCCACCTTTAAGAGAACTATTTTAAGAGTTGCACTACTTTATCTTGGCTGCTGTATACTGTAATACCGGTGGTGACCACACCGGTATATAAGTGCTGTGTAATGATTTATTGGGCAGTTCCGCCCTGACCTTCGAATAGTAAAGACCTGTTAAAGTTTACTCTTGTGGTCTGTGTAGTAATTTTCAATATAACACACAGACTTAACAGTGGTGACGAGTACGATCTTACCCTGCGGCAGAGATACATCCAAGGCAGTTTAACGGGCGTCGAGAAGAGGCATCCGCCCTCATCATTCTGCTGAGAGAAGACTCGGGTCTGCAGAGCAAAAGAAGAATTCTGACACGAAGCCTTCCATCAGCAACAGGCAGTGATCATCCCTTCTATCACGGTGGTGGGTAAGCCGATCAGCGACGAGCAGCAAGTCGGCCATGTTGACTGTGAAGTAGGGGAGGGAAAAACGGAGGATATAAGGGCGGAGAACTCGACCACGGCTGGGGAAAAGAACCGGACAGAAGTCGGGGCCAGAGGCGCTGAGACTGGGGCAGCGTAAGGCACGGAAGCCGCGGTGAATGCAAACGCAGCCGGTGTGAGAGACCGGGCTGCAAGCGGGCTGGAAGACGCAACAGCGTCGAGAGAGAGCTCGACCGCGACCGGTGAAAAAGGCCGGGCAGCTACCGAGGCCGCGAGGCGCAGCGACCGGGACGATCGTAAGGCACGGGAGAAAATAAAAAAACCGCGGAGAACTCAGCTGCAGCCGGGGGGGAAAGGACCGGACTGCAAGAGGGGCTGGGAGGCACGATTTGAGAACCGCTGGGGAGGGCGAACGCAGCAATACGGCAATCGCCATTACAGCCAGCGGGGGAGAAAGGCAAACGCGGGAAGCCGCCATTTTCGTAGGCGGGGGAAGAAGACGAGCGCGGGAAGCTGCCATTTTCGTAGGCGGGGGAAGAAGGCGAGCGCGGGAAACCGCCAGTTTGAAAAAAAAAAGAAAAATTTCTTTTTGTCTCTAAAGAAGATTGCGAGGATGCCTAAGCGTGGTAACATCAACGATTTCGATCCCGATGTTGAAGATTGGGCAACGTATGTAGAACGCATAGAGATATATTGTAAGGCAAATAAAATATCAAATGAAGATAAAGCATTAACCTTACTAAACTCAATGGGTGCGAAGACATACGGGCTATTGAAGCATCTTCTATCACCAGCTAAACCAGCGGATCAGACTTTCGCTAATATTGTTGCTGTCCTGAAGAATCATTTGAACCCCACACCGCTGATGTTAGCGGAACGGTTTAAATTTTATGCGAGAACGCAACTGAAAGAGGAAAGCAACGCGGAGTACTTAATTGAACTGCGTAAGCTAGCGAAATACTGTCAGTTTGGGGAAGGACTGACAGAGGCACTGAGAGACAAATTCGTGTGTGGATTGTCGAAAGAAGGAACACAAAAGCGGTTGCTTGAAGAGAATGATCTTACACTTGATAAGGCTGTCACTATTGCAGCATCGCACGAAGCCGCAGCGAGAGGCACTGCGGAAATGCAGCTGAAGGCAGTGGTACTCAGCGTAGATCAAATGGCTTTGGGTACAACGAAATGTTATCGTTGTGGAAAGACAACACACGATCAGAACCAATGCTGGTTTAAAGACCAGGAATGTAGAAAATGTGGCAAGCTTGGTCACATAGCTAAAGTATGCCGGTCAGGAAAGAAGACCAGCAACAAAAAGTCACCGCAGGAAAAGTGCAGAAAGGTACATAAGGTGGCTGAGAAGAGTTCGGATGAACAGAATTCGGATTCAGACTCCAACAGCAAGGAACTGGGTAGTCTGAGAATTCACAATGTGAGTAAGGAAGCTGACCTACAAACTATCTGGGTCACACTTCAGATAGCAGGAGTCCAGATGAAGATGGAATTGGACACCGGATCGGCGTTGATGGTCATGAATAAGCAAGATTACAAAAGGTTATTCAAACATATTCCCCTACGGGATACGGAGATAGTATTAAAGACATACACGGGGCAAAGAGTATACCCCATCGGAAAGATAAAAGTCAAGGTGGTACACAAGGGCAAAGAACACCAAGGAATGGACTTATATGTACTACCCGAGGGAGGTCCACCACTTCTGGGACGGGAGTGGATCAGGAAAATAAATATGGACTGGCACTCCCTAAAAGCAATGACGGTAGATTCCGGAAAAAGAAAAGATGTCAAACCTGAACGATTGTCCAGAATATTGGATGAGGGCATATGCAGCAGTGACAGTGACAAAGCCGAGAGTGAGAACTCGGTGAAGACAATCAGCTCAGACTCTGGAACTGATGATGGTAAGACCAGCCCATGTGCAAAAGACAAGTCTAAAATGGACTTGCAGACTAATGATGGAAAAACGAAGGAGTGCATCAATGCTTCAGAAGAGAACAAAGTATCAGAACAGAATTCCACTGAACAACAACAACATAGTTTGACAGAGAATTCTGAGTCTGTCCAGTCTACAGACATGCACATTTCTGAGGAACACCGGGCTCGAACTCAACTCAATTTCAAACTACAACAGCAATTAGAACAAATGATTCGCCGTTTTGAGCAAGAGATGAATGCAAAGAAAAAGTTCTTTGACACAGAGTGGGAGAATCTGGAAAGACAGCAGAAGCAGCTGATTGAGAAAATGGAACAGGAACACACAAACCGTCTGCGCGATGAGGCCAAATGAATCAAAGCTGAGCAAGAAAGGGAATATGTCAAATTCATCGATCAGTTGAAAGCTAAGAAGAAAGAGCACCCTTTTGTGAGCAGTGTCAGCAGTAATAAGCCACTCAGGGAATTGGTGGCAGAGGCAAAAACTGAAGATGCTGCAGAGATCAAGTTTGTTGCTGAAAGCGCTACTTCCAGAGCTTTGCTTCGAATTAAAGAATTGCCAGTTAAAATTGTGAAACCCTTAAGAGTGAAGATTGGCATGGAGGAACATCGTGTCATTTTCGAATGCAAGGTTTCCAGGCCAAATGCTGCTGTCAAGTGGTATTACAAAGACAAAGAGATTCATCCCAGTAATAAATATGAGATTGTGAGTGAAGGTGTGTACAGGAAGCTCGTTATTAATAATATCGCTTTTGAAGATGAAGGCAACTACATGTGCGATGCCATAGATGACCAAAGCACAGCAAAGTTAGATGTAGAAGAACAATCAATTGCCATCATTAAACCCATATGTGATGTGGAAGTGACAGAGCCAAGTGACGCCATTCTTGAGTGTGAGCTTTCAGTTGCTGACGTGAAGCCTCCAAAATGGATACTAAATGGTGAAATTCTTCATGCTTCTGAAGATGTGGACATTGAGCATCGTGGCACTATTCATCGTCTCACTCTGAAAAAAACAACTTGTAAGATGACCGGCTTGCTGCAGTTTATCGCAGGGAAATCAAAATCTGAGGCGAGGCTGACTATTAAAGAGCCTCCGTCAAGGGTAGTCAAAGAACTACAGAACATTACAGTGGAAGAGAAGCATTCTGCTACTTTGAGCTGTGAGTTTACACCTACTTCCAAGATGGTCAGATGGTACAAAGACCAGAGCTTAATTGAATCTTCTGACCGATACAAATTTAAACAAAATAAGAATGTGATAGAACTTACCATTACAAATCTCACACCCAAAGACTCTGGTGAATATAGCTGCAAATCAAGTAATGCACAGACCACAGCCACACTCACAGTTGAAGCTCCAAAAATAGAAATAATAAAACATTTGGAGGACGTAGATACTGAGGAGGACAGCAATCTAGGATATTCATGTGAGTTGTCCCATGATGATGAAGATGATGACTCATCTGAACCATTATCACCCCTACCAGGTCACGCACGTGGTCCCTCCGAACTGAGCCAAATCAGTCTGGAAGCAGAAAAACTTCCCAAGGTACTCGAGCCTTTAGAAGTCAACAATGCTGGTTCTGAAGCTACGAAAATTCAAGCTGTTAAGTCCAGGGAAGGACTATTAGATAAGTCACCCCAGCAACGAAAACCTACTACACCACCGAAAACTACTACACCACCGAGGCGCTATCCGGACCGAGTCAGGAGGCGCAGGAGGCGCCGCCTCAGAGACTGAATCTGTGAACTGTTTTTACATGAAGTTGTGTATATATGTTATGATGTTATGTTTAATGGGAAATATATACTGTTAAGCTAAAAAGGGAGGATTGTAGTGTATGTAACCGTCCCACCTTTAAGAGAACCGTTCCACCTTTAAGAGAACTATTTTAAGAGTTGCACTACTTTATCTTGGCTGCTGTATACTGTAATACCGGTGGTGACCACACCGGTATATAAGTGCTGTGTAATGATTTATTGGGCAGTTCCGCCCTGACCTTCGAATAGTAAAGACCTGTTAAAGTTTACTCTTGTGGTCTGTGTAGTAATTCTCAATATAACACACAGACTTAACACTAGCTTTTTCGAACATTTGAGAAATTCCCATTTTTTGCTCCAAGAGGGAAGTGGAGCGCGAAAGCAAGAGGTGGGGAATGTCCCAATCCGGGGCGATGGGTGCAGCAGCGCCACGTGTGCCCATGCATGGTGCTGCCGCGTTGCAGGGGCTCTTCCCTCAATTAAAGGGAAGGGCGCCCCGCTGCGAGCTCTGCATTTTTTTTGGCATCTGCTGGAGCAGCGGGGTACGGGAGTGCCGTGCGATCAGCCCGACACTCAAGCTGAGTACCGGGGCTGACTGATCGTGGTGCTCAGAATTTTTTTTTAAATCAGTGATTTTATTCATATGAGCCGGCCACCGTGCCTTTAAATGGTGCACCGTGAGCGGCCAGCCTCACTGTTCGCGACCCCTGCAGCAGTCGATAACATCGCCCGGCGCTGCTGCGGGGCGCGAGGGGGATTTTTTCTCCCGAGGCGTTACCGGGACGATCTCCGGGCGCAGAAGATCAGGGCGCTAAGAATGGGAATTTCGCCCCCTCTATGTTCTAATTGTCCTCTGTGTGAAAAATTTCTAACTTTCTGAAGATAATGTTGAACCTATGTCCCTTTGCTAGTAATTTGTCAAGCAGCATGAAATAATCTTTCAATATTTATTTTGTCAAAACTTTCATAATGTTGAAAACTTGTGTTAGATTACCTGTAACCTTTTCTGTTTCAGTGAAAAAGCCTCAATCTATCAAGCCAGTCTTTAAAACTTTAACTTCTCATTGCGGCTATAATTCTATAAATTTAGGGTCCTAAATCAAAACAAAGGAAACCAGGAAGGTATGAGGAGTGAGTTGGCAGTGATAGATTGGGGAGCTTCATTAAAAGGCATGACGGTGGATAGGCAATGGCTGACATTTAAGGAACGAATGCATGAATTGCAACAGTTATGCATTCCTTTCTGGCACAAAAACACAAATGGAAAAGTGGCCCAACCATGGCTAACAAAAGAAATTAAGGATAGTATTAGATTCAAAGAGGAGTCATATAAAGTTGCCAGAAAATGTAGCAAGCCTGAGGATTGGGAGCAGTTTAGAGTTCAGCAAAAAAGGACCAAGAGATTGATTAGGAAGGGAAAAATAGAGTACGAGAGTAAACTTGCAAGGAACATAAAAGTGGACTGTAAAAGCTTCTACAAGTATGTAAAAAGAAAAAGATTAGTGAAGACAAATGTAGGTCCATTACAATCGGAAACAGGAGAATTTATAATGGGGAACAAGGAAATGGCAGAGCAATTAAGCAAATACTTTGGTTCTGTCTTCACAGAAGAGGACATAAATACCTTCCCAGAAATGCGAGGGAATCAAGGGTCTAGTGAGAAGGAAGAATTAAAGGAAATTAGTATTAGTAAAAAATAGTGCTGGAGAAATGAATAGGACTGAAAGCCGATAAATCCCCAGGGCCTGATAATCTGCATCCCAGAGTAGTAAAAGAGGTAACCATGGAAATAGTGCATGCACTGGTTGTCATCTTCCAAAATTCTATAGATTATGGAACAGTTCCTGCAGATTGGAGGGTGGCAAATGTAACACCACTATATAAAAGAGGGAGAGAGAAAACAGGGAACTACAGACCGGTTAGCCTAATATCAGTAGTAGGGAAAATGCTAGAGTCTATTATAAAGGATGTGATAACAGGACACTTAGAAAATATCAATGGGATTAGACAAAGTCAACATGGATTTATGAAAGGGAAATCGTGTTTGACAAACCTACTGGAGCTTTTTGAGGATGTAACTGGTAGAATAGATAAAGGAGAACTAGTGGATGTGGTGTATTTGGATTTTCAGAAGGCCTTTGATAAAGTCCCACATAAGAGGTTAGTGTGCAAAATTAAAGCATATGGGATTGGGGGTAATATACTGCCATGGATTGAAAATTGGTTAACAGACAGGAAACAGAGAGTAGGAATAAATGGGTCTTTTTCAGGGTGGCAGGCCGTAACTAGTGGGGTACCGCAGGGATCAGTGCTTGGGCCCCAGCTATTCACAATATATATCAATGATTTGGATGAGGGAACCAAATGTAATATTTCCAAGTTTGCTGACGACACGAAACTAGGTGGGATTGTGAGTTATGAGGAGGATGTAAAGAGGCTTCAAGGCGATTTAGACAAGTTGAGTAAGTGGGCAAATATATGACAGATGCAGTATAACGTGGATAAATGTGAAGTTATCCACTTCGGTAGGAAAAACAGAAAGGCAGTGTATTATTTAAATGGTGATAGATTGGGAAATGTTGATGTATAGCAGGACTTGGGTATCCTTGTACACCAGTCACTGAAAGCAAACATGCAGGTGCAGCAAGCAGTTAGGAAGGCAAATGGTATGTTGGCCTTCATTGCAAGAGGATTTGAGTACAGGAGCAAGGATGTCTTACTACAGTTATACAGGGCCTTGGTGAGACCACACCTGGAGTACTGTGTGCAGTTTTGGTCTCCTTACCTAAGAAAGGATATACTTGCCATAGAGGGAGTGTAGTGAAGGTTCAGCAGACTGATTACTGGGATGGCAGGACTGTCATATGAGGAGAGATTGGGTCGACTAGGCCTGTATTTACTAGAGTTTAGAAGAATGAGAGGGGATCTCATTGAAACATATAAAATTCTGACAGGGCTGGACAGACTGGATGCAGGGAGGATGTTTCCCCTGGCTGGGTGGTTTAGAACGAGGGGTCACAGTCTCAGGATACAGGGTAGGACATTTAGGACTGAGATGAGGAGAAATTTCTTCACTCAGAGGGTGGTGAACCTGTGGAATTCTCTACCACAGAAGACTGTGGAGGCCAATTCACTGAATATATTTAAGAAGGAGATAGATAGATTTCTAGACACAAAAGGCATCAAGGGGTATGGGGAGAGAGCGGGAATATGGTATTGAGATAGAGGATCAGCCATGATCATATTGAATGGCGGAGCAGGCTCGAAGGGCCGAATGGCCTACTGCTGCTCCTATGTTTCTATATTTCTATGTTTGCTGGACCCATTCCATAACTCTAACATCCTCCCTAAATTACACGCCCAGAACTGCACATAATACTCCAACTGTGGCCTAATCAATGTCTTGTACAAATTCAGCACCATTTTCTTAGCTTTTATAGAATCGTAGAATCATAGAAATTTATAGCACAGAAGGAGGCCATTTGGCCCATCATGTCTGTGCCGGCCGAAAAAGATCTATCCAGCCTAATCCCACTTTCTAGCTCTTGGTCCATTGCCCTGTAGGTTACGGCACTTCAAGTGCCTATCCAAGTACTTTTTAAATGTGATGAGGGTTTCTGCCTCTACTGCCCTTTCAGATAGTGCATTCCAGACCCCCAGCACCCTCTCTGAGTGAAAAAAGTTCTCAGGTCCCCTCTAATCCTTCTACCAATTACTTTAAAGCTATGCCCCCTGGTTATTGACCCTTCTGCTGAGGGAAATAGGTCCTTCCTATCCACTCTATCAAGGCCCCTCATAATTTTATACACCTCAAGTAAGTCGCTCCTCAGACTCCTCTGCTCCAAAGAAAATAACCCCAGCCTATCCAATTGTTCCTCATAGCTAAACATCTCCAGTCCTGGCAACATCCTCACACATCTCTGTACTCTCTCTAGTGCAATATTCAATATGCTATAGGTAAAACCCTTCAATTTTTCTGTTCTTCCATTCTGGTTATCTTATCATTCAGGGTATACTTCCTTTCACTGGGTTTTTTCCCCCTAAAGTGTACTGCTTCACATTTCCCTGCATTGGATTACCTCTGTCCACCACCCTAACCTGTCTGTGTCCTCATGCAGTCTCCCTTACAGATTGCCATGCCCCTAATTTGGTATAATCATCAAGCTTCAAAATCATTCTTCTTGTAGCTATGCCCAAATCATTTATATAAATGGAAAACAAAGAGAGATCCCAGCATAGATCCTTGGGGCGCACCACTACCTGCCAACCCGAACAGCATACATTTGTCTCTACTCTTGGTTTTCTGTAACCTGCCAACCCGAACAACATACATTTGCCTCTACTCTTGGTTTTCTGTATTCTAGACATCTCGCTATCAATGGAGATAGATTCCATTTAAAACAATACGCCTTAATCTTTTTCCCAGAGTTAACTCTCGGGCAAATTTTAACTTTTGACAATAGCGTAAAACAGGCGATTGCGAATCGGCCGCCGGTTACACACTTTGTCCTATTTTGCTTTCCATTGACTTTACTGGAAAATAAAATCGGGTGGGGTGTATAATGGGCGGTCTGTCTTGAAGGCAAGATTCGCTTTTTAAATAGTCAATAAGCAGTAATAAATACAGCAAGTTCAAATTCACTTCACAGAAATATTAACAAGTGCAGTTTCTGTAATGGGGTACAAGCCACTGGGGGGCGCACTACACCACTGTGCTATCAAACGCACAGCTGCAAACCACTCCGGAAGAGTGTTTGGGAAACACAAATCTTAGTATTGCTTCAAGCAAAATAGGATATTTGCTGTTGCACAGTAGGATTTATTTCAACCTTTCACAGCGTGGAGTGACTAGACTTTTGTGACCATTAAAAACAGTCCATTTTTATACCACAGTATCTAACACAGTGCATATAATGGATACAGGTAACTGTTGACACCAGGTTTTCAGTTGTTTTACTACAGTAATTGAGTTACTAAAGAACAAAGGTTAATCTCAATCACACGCTAATTAGAGGATGAAATGGAAATATTTTGGAAAGAAAATATTAAAATGAATGGCAAAGTGACTGTAGAGCACAGGACTAACACAAATTAATTCTTAATTAATCTAGTTAAATCATTTTGAGTCTTTATTTTTAATTGTTAGAGGTAGAAATTGCACTGCAGAGAAAATGCTTCTATTTACCGAGTCTCTGCTAATTCTCTTTGTTATGTATAAGAGCTGGGGTTTCTGGTTTTGTTTCTATTTGGAGTCTGGAGAGTTTGATTGTTTGCAAAAATCAAAGGCAGGTCTTTCATGCTGATAGGGGCCACAGATACATTCCTTCTACCAAACTGCTAATGATGTCAGGCACTTCTACATTAACAGGGATTAGCAAAAGATACGGAGTGGAAACATAACCCCCCCAGGGCTCAGCAGCCCATCTACCCGGCCAAAGGTGGGGCACAGACAGTACTGACAGACCAGACCCCAGGACTGGGCTGCTCACCAACAGTGTCAGAGATTGCAACTGAACAGTCTAGGCTCCACAGGTAACTGGATCCATCTCACACACAATCAGATTTGCAAATTTGGACAGCTCAGTAGAGTTGTCACCGTGTGGCCAATCCAACGTGGAACCACCGCACGCGTGCATTAAATGGGTCTGCTCCTGTATCACATGAATGAGAAACAAGTCCACTTGTGCATGCACACATTGCAAACAGGCCCACTTGTGTATGTGGAAATGTGCCTGATCACAGGAAGCCCAAATGAGAAACGGGTCTGGCCATGCAGATGCAAACGTGAAATAAGTCTGACTGTGCATATGTGAAACCGATCCGACCAATCGCACGTCTATGAATGAGAAACCAGGTCTGCTTGTACATGTGCAAATGAGACACAAGTTCATTTGCGCATGTGTGAATATGAAACAGGTCCGTTTGTGCAGGAGAAGCAGGTCCATTAGAGCTCACATGAATGAGAAACAAGTCCACTTGTGCCTGCACAGATGAGAAACAGGCCCTCTCATGCATAGCTTTTTTTTAAATTCAGTAATCGAAAGATGGACTTTTGGCTGTCCAGTTTGAGCTATTAAAATTACCCGGCAGAAGGAAAGGGCAGACAGGCCGCCACCTTAACTCCAACCTTGTGACCACTGAGTATTAAGCACCCACCTTTGTTGTTTTTGTTCCAGCCAAACACAACAGCTGCTTTACTCGCCATCAGAGGTGCTAAAGGGAGCCAAAGTCGGGTGCGCAAAATGGCTGTGCACAGGCACAGTGTTAAAGGATGTTCTTCTGTGAAATTACGGTGGCATTTTCTTTACTTCCCCACTGCATCCAACTCATGTGCTCAGAATCTGTGGTATTTTAGTAAGTGCAACTTAAACTGAAATGCTTCGCTGTGCCTCCATCCTGGCCCCCTGGTCAGTCCAGTTCTTATTCCTGCATCCAGTGCCACCTCCATCTCCTGTCATTGTCATTCCAATCCCAGGTCTGGCCCGGAATCTCCTGCATTGTGTATTAACCCCCTCACAACCCAGGTGCTCTCTGCGTGGCACCTCGCTCTACTTGTTCCATCATTTTTCTGTGTCTGTTACTTGATAATCAGTTTACAAAAGATAGGAGATTGTTAAACCTCTATATATGCATTTATATATATTTTTTTTACCATGTACTGGATTGTTTAGGATTTATCTGTAGGATACCGCGGTTTTACAAGGGTTAGGAGCATTTCTCAATAACACGGTTTGGCAGTGAGACTTTTTAAAATAATCTGTACCGTATTCTCATTCTTCTGACGATTTTCACAGGAGATTGTTTTTGCAACCATATATCAGAAGATGGGATACAAGCACAAATATCTATTTGCTTGGATGTTTAGATGGCTGTCTTTTAAATACACACATATCTATTACTTTGGCTTCATTGTTTATTTCTAAGAGTTATTTTTAGTCTTCTTACATTAATCCGTCTACCGAGGTTCCCTGCTTCTCAATCAGCTCAGGCACATTTTGAATTTGTGAAATGGACCTAGAATTGCCTCAATCAACTACAATGCACTGCGTCGATAATGTAGCCAGTTGTAACGAGTATTTTTGAATGTCTTGATTTGAATCGATTGTTTGCATACAACAAATAGATTACCTGTTTGTAGCATTATACTGGAGTAGTATTACTCTGCAATTTGGGGACATTTATGTTGCATTTATGGTTAAAGAGGCTAGTGAAAGGGGAAAATATGAGCTGGCTATAAGGATGAGGCTGTAATTTACTTATTGAGACTGTGAAGGAGCAAGGTGACTGATAACCTTGAGTGTGAGCGGGTGGATATCAGATGATTGACTGTTCTTGAGCATGAACGGCAGGACGCCAGATAATCAACAGCCCCAAGCATAAGCAGCCCAGCTTCAGATGATCGGCAGCACCAAGCACGTGTCCGGGTGTCAGATAATTGACATCTCTCTCTCTCTTAGGCAGTCCCTCGGAGCCGAGGATGACTTGCTTCCTTGTTTGACAGCACCGTGTTTGTTGAAGGCAAGTTTTGGTGATGAATTTAATTGAGTTTCTGGAAGAAGTGACTGAGTGGGTAAGTAAAGGGATTGCAGTAGATGTGGTATATATGGATTTTCAGGAAGTATTTGATAAGGTGTCTCACAAAAAAAAATCATGTATAAGAGGAAATGTAGCAGCATAGATAGAAAGTTGCTTGACGGACAGGAAATAAAGAATGAGGGTAATGGGTTTTGCTGGGACTGTTGAAGCATTTGGATGTGCTGTACCCCAGGGGCCAGTGCTTGGTCCATATTTGTTCTCGGCTTATATAAATGATGTGGATTTGAGCATCAGGAATAACAGCTCAAAATTTGCTTAAGACATGGAAATAGAAGGTCCTCCTCACACAGAGTGCAACTCTACTTATCACAGCAAGTAGATTTTATAAACTGAAATCAAAAATATAAGCAACACTAATGATATCTTACTCATAAACTGTTGTCCATCCGTTTTCATTGTTCTTTGTTGCTAGCAGACCGCTGTTGCCATGGTATGTCATCATCGCTAAGTCGTGGCCCTGGGCAGATACCCTTTTCAAGGCCCCATTGTTGCTGATAGTTAACCAATATACCTGACCACCAGGCACCACGAGCCAGAGAGGGGCACCATTAGCATCTCTGCGAATATGGAGCGAGTTGCCGTTGTTGCCGGCGATGGTGCTGATGTCGCCCTCACTGTTGTAACTGAAGTTATAAACGTAGTCTCCTGTTATCAGGTTCAAGGTGTTCAGGTGGGTCCCATTAATGTTAAAGAGATACAGCTCTTGGTCTGCTGGCGAAGCCACCTCGTATACTTTTAAGCGGCTGTAGAGGGGTTTGTTCCTGGTCACCGCTCGGATACGGATATTGCCAAGGTCCGCTATGTATAATGTGCCATCTGGAGAAACAGCCAAGGAGGTCGGTGTTTTCAGCTTTGCGTCCTTGGCATATCCACCATCACCTAGACACAGAGGAAATGCGATGATATTAATAACACAAGTACTTTTTAAAATCACCAGTGGAACCATTAGAATAAATCTAGGATCCTTCACAAAGCTGATGATATATCTGGGAGAAAAATACAATTAACACGAAAGGCCTATCGCTCATCCAAAGCTACGGCCATAATTTGTTGCAAATCTCTCTTCCCCCTCTCATCACTTACCATCAGCTGCAGATGCTCTATTTATTGTGATCATTATTTTGAAGATTTGATCAGCTTGTGGTTAATATATTATAAACTTCCCTTTCATCATGCTTCCTTTATTAATTACAGATACTGGAGTACAGCCACTTTCGTAAATTTCTTTTTAATTTTCTCAAAGTGTTGACACTTGCTGGGGTGCAGTAACGTGAATGCCAGCAGACCATTGATACCTAGCCCAAGTGCCCATTCTTTCGGTGAGAGTCGAAGCAGCGAGCATCAACAGGTTATTCGACCATTTAGGGAGGAATCACAGCCGAGCCGGATCCTCCTCTCTCCCTACAGGCACTTCCGTATCAGAATCCTTGACGGATGTCTCACTTCCCTCGCCTAGAGGAGCTGAAGCCAATTGTGGCGAGTCAAGTGCGTCAGCTAACTCAGCAACAAACCCTGGACTCTTAGTCTGTGTGCTTCGTACTACACAAGGATTGACTTCATCCACCAGGTCATCAAGAGAGCTCAGCATCTTTGTATTTCATGCAAGAATAAAAAGAATGATTAAGGACTCCTCAGTGGTATTATAGAAGAAGCTATTTGTAATCTAATAACTCTGCTGCTCAGACTTAAGCTTTCACTTTTTTTATTCCTCTCTTTTCTCTCTCTCTCTATATATATATATATATATATATTTATTCAATTGCACGCATTTGCAATATGGGCTATTTATCGTCCGCAGACAAATTTTGTTGTCTGTTAAAGGAACGCTGTCTTTGTGAAGTAGGTACTGTCCAAACTTTTAGTGTTTGTTTGCAAACATAAGACGTGTCATCTTGCCCTACTTTGTCGCCGCTCATGCCTTTAGGTCTGTAGGTTGTCGATTTAAAACCCCACACCAGGGCTTGATCACATAATCTTGACTGACACTCCAGTGCAGTACTGAGGGAGCGCTGCATTGTCAGAAATGCTGCTTTTTGAACAAGGCATTAAATGAGGCCCTGTCTGCTTCTAATGGGAGGATGGTCGGATTGGAAGGATGAGGACAAAAGGATTGTAGGCTTTCCTCATCCGAAGTAACTGAACTGAAATAAAATAACTGCATCAGTTCAAGCAGTACCACTACGATGAATACACTGTATGGCTTTTCTCCTCCTGCAAAAAAAAAGTCGAATAATTTTACAGACAAGACTATCAAATTAGAAAGATTTTGTCTGTAACAAATATTACTTTCATCAGAGGTATAATTAGATTTTTTTTTTATTGGCAGCCAATCAGATTATCTGCATATCACACTTGGCACCTTGCCTGAAAAGCTCCCATAATTAAAACATGTCAGTTTTGCTGTTTATTTCCTTTGACCCCTGTTTTTAACAGTCTCCTGAATGCAAGACAACAAGGGGGGTTATCAAATTTGCTAGGAAGGGAAAGATCTAGAGCAAACACGATGGGTTTTTGTTGCAATGGCATCACGTGTAGGGATTGGGTGGCACAGTGGACAATACATTGGCCTTTCACCTATGGGACCTGTGTTTAAATCTAGCTGAGGTTGATGGGCTGAAAGTTCCTACATGATTGAGGTTGGGCAAGTATCCATGCAGTTCACAGCACTGCAATGGAAAATTGTCCTAATGGTGCAGTAGAAGGCACTCTTCTGAGATTTGGGTTGAGGCATATTGTTGGGGACAGAAAAGCTTCTAATCATGCTATGGCAAACCTGGGACTGCTTGATACTGACACTGGATGCTTGAAGATGGAGATTGTTCCATTCTGCAGCAGCTTGATGAGCACAAACTTTACTCAAAAAGAAGTTCAAAATTATGAGGTTACACCTAGTGATGCAGAGACATTTCATTGAGAAATATATTAGTGTTCCTTGGAGTGATGATGGGTGAGGCAGGACAGGGCTCTGTTGCAATGGCTCTCATGGTCATAGTCACTGAGCCTACTGTCACTCATTATTCGTGCTTACAGGTGAAGAATAGCCATTTCCATGAGCTACCGGAGTGGGTCTGTCAACCTTGAGTACGAGTCACAACCTTCAGGAGGGGTGGGAAAAGAATAGAAAGAGTGAGAGAAAGGGGTAAAAAACACAACATATATTTGGCAACAATATCAACCCAGGCCAATAGAAAAAACCTGACCCTTGCACATGAATGATGTATAACTATACTAAGAGATCTGATGTACAGGGTATTATAGCTTTCAGTTTGAAATTCAAGACATAATTATTTTACTAGGGTGAGGAGCAGACACAACTCAGTAATACCAATGAATATCGCAAACCCACAGGCAATATTCTATCAACCTTACTGAATTAAATATTTGAAATTCACTGGCAGTACAATGAAACCTGTCTCACTCTTTGACAGTTTCATGTCAGTCATTTAAAACAAATCTCAGATCAGTAACTTAAGATACAATCACTATTTGACTTTGAAAACAATTTTGTTCCAATTTTATTCCCTTTTCTTCTGAAGGTACTGGCTTTTGTTCACTTCTCATTCTATGTACACGGCCAGTCCGCCAGCACTTTACCCAACTGGCTGTTGTTCATGTGTTGAGCATTGCCGCTGATAGCAACTCTCAGGACCAATAAAAACCTGACAGTGCATGTTGACAGGCTGCTCAAATGTGGAGGGCATGATAGCCGAGCCCGATCCTTTCCTCACCTATTGTTCACACACAAATACTTTGCCGCAGGGGTCACTGGACAGAAATCAGGAGCTTTGGGAAAACTAGTTCAATTTTTCCCTTCTGTGTATCACCCACTTCTGGCATGCCAGCTAACTCAGCACAGGCCAGGTATTGAACCTGGGATCTTCTAGTTCGTATGCAAGCACAGGAACAAGATGGGAATAAAATACTTGATTTCTGCAAAGAACGAATTACTGGAATTTTTGTTCACATAAAAGGAAAGGATCCCCAAATTTCCAAGAGTGATTGCAATGTTTCAGAATGCACAAATCAAAATTTGAAAATGAAGAAAGATTGGCTTCAGTGCTCCAGCAACAATGAGCTGTAAAGCCCAGAAGCATTGATTCCTGGTCTCTGCTGAATTAGTTGATCTCAGCCTGGTGGTAGGGGGTGGGTGTGGGTGGCGGGCGGGGGGAGGAGAGATACAGCTGGCCTCAATGCTCTTGGGTGAGGGAAGGAAAAAATCAGCCACGGTTCCCATTCTTGATGGTTGTGCAGTAAACCCAGCTGGAAAGTGAATGAGTGTGCACATAGGGCAATCACATAGGGCTTGGCTGTGATGGCTCCAAGGTGGAAGTGCTTGCCAACACTCGCTGTCTAGGGGCATACACGAAGAATGGCCACTTGGACCGGAGACCTGTATGTGCCCATGGAACCATCCCCTAGGATAAGAAGGGGAGAAAAAATTAATACAGAAGTTAAAACAGTTGACGAGGACACGCAGTGATAAATTGGTGCCTTTTGCCTTTGATACTAAAAAAAATCATCATAAAGAGTTTGGCAAATGGACAGCAATGTAATATCAGCTTCATTCTAATAGACTTTTATAATCTGATTAGGAGCAGTCATCATTTTTATAATAGATGTTTCAGCCGATTCCTTTGAATCTCATTTCTACGTTATTAAACCATGGAGCGCACTGCTGTGAGGACTGGTAATGATATAGTATGTGAATTTATAGGCACTCCCTTACTTCAAGTAAGTCTACCAATTTGCATAAGCCAATCGTGGTGGCATTGGGGAAGCCAGGTGAACTTCAAGCCCATCCCTCCCCCAATAAGGAGGAGACCATTAATAAACTATGGACACAATGTCTAAACTTAAAATCAATAACCAGTAAAATTTTTCAATGACAGTTGTTAAATTTGTGCCAATAAAACATTCAATATCTTACAGTGCCCGTTAATCATGGACAGCTTCAGGCAAACAGGTAGACACCACATGGTCACAGTCCATGGCCACCTAGATGTGTACTAGACATTTAAATGTGGAAAAACAGTTGGTGAGACCCTCCTCTGTAGCTTTGGCATTCTGGATCTGTGCAATATAAAGTTCTGCACTTCTGCCAGCACCCAAGACCTGAATTTTTATTGGTCTTGAGAATTGCTATCAGAGGCAGTGCTCAACACATGCTCTCCAATGGACCCAACAGGGATTGGAGGGACACTAGAAGTGGAAACGATGCAAGTGGGTGTGCATAGGTCATGAGTTTCTGTCTCAGTTCCACTCTCGTGCTGTGCTAGGTTAAACGCAAAAATAAAAAGCAATGTGTGACTGTATCAATTTTGCTCAGGCCCTCAGGATTGGCATCCAACTGCAGAATCACTGGAGCTAATGGGCTGCATCAGTGGCCAATTTAATAACATTTAAAAGGGTAATCACATGTTCTCATTCAGCGTAACAACTGTGCCAACACCAGAGAACCTTCAGAATAGATTCTGCATAAAAGAAATTATTGTATTGAATAAATTTAAGTGTTATTCCAGAAGAACAATTTTGGATTTGCTTGCAAATTTTTATAATGTAAGCTTGACTCCAAAACGTTAAAAAAAAAAATCAAATTTTTATGCTTACTTTTGATTCTCATTATGTGGAAATATTTATTATTAAAGTTACTATCAGCAGAAAAGCAAATCTGAGAACGAATGGCATGATTCCACCTCCTTTCTCCATATCCAGTTTTGGTCTTTCAAAAAATTGACACCCTTAATCACCACTAATTGCTGTCCACTGCAGTGTTCAGTAGGCTGGTGATCTTGTTTTAAGAATACTTTGGAATAATTCCATACTGTCAGTAATCTATATTTTTTGCCTAAATAACCAGAGAGAAGAGGATCAAACCAAATGTAGAGTGAGTGTAGAACAGAATGGAGTAAAAAGATCCAGCCTACACCAATTTCTGTCTGAGTAATTCCTTTATAATAAGTCTCTATAAAAGATAAAGGGCAAAAAATTGAGTTGTGCCCCCTTTGGGGTGTTAACTTTGCCGGAGCACTAAAAGTAGCACCCCCGGGGATTGAAATTGAGTGGTAGCGCCCCAAGAGGGAAGCGGGGTGCTACTGGAAGCGCCCCGCCTCTCTCTTGGGGCACTGCAAGGGAATATCATGGCGCTACGTGCCACAGCGCAGGCCTTCCTCCCCTTCTTAAAAGGGGAGGGGCCTTGCGCAGCATGACCCGGGGCCCATCTGGGCCCCCGGGAATCGGGAGTGTCAGCAAAAGAGCCTGGCACTCAAGAGAAGTGCCGGGCCCGTGGAGCGCAGCCGGCACTCCGCGGGGGGTAGGTCAGGAGGCTGGGGACGGCAATGGGGGCAGATGGCCAGCAACAAAAATGGCTGCCCAGCACCTCACCTTTAAATAGCGCCGCCCCAGCTGCAGGTAGGCCCCCCTGATCCCGGCGGACATAGTGTCGACTGGTAAGTCGGGGCGTTACCGAAAATTGTGGCTGGGGCGCGAGCGGGGCGTGTGCACGGTGATGACGGTTAGCGCCGCTGCTAACCTCCTGCTGAATTTCATGGGAGGTGTTGGCAGCGCTGCACCTGGGCGCTAGTTGCTTTGCACCCTCTTAGGGCATTAACAGGAGGTGCAAAGCAACCGAATTTTCCCCCCAAAGAGTCATCTATATATATAAATCGGTCGATCTGTCTGTCCTTCTGTCTGTCCTTCTGTCTGTCTGTCCTTCTGTCTGTCCTCGCGTGTGCGTCTGTCTGGTATGCGCTCGAAAGTTATAGAGCATACCTACGCGTGCGTTACGTCGAAAGAAAGCTTACCTTTCCAAAACGGTCTTAAGCGTATTTACGTTTCGGCCGGGCAAAAATCGCGCCCGCGGTATCCGAAAAACTTTCAACATTCCGCTCATTAGCATCTCATTATCTGCTCATTAGCGACAGAGTGACCTCAAGGTTTGGTGACCTGACGGTCGACCAATCGGTGCGTGTGTGGGTGGGCCTTATCGTTCTGAACCGAGGTGAGTGGCCGCCATCTTTATCCTCACCTTCTGTGTGTTTATTTGTTAGGAGCGATTTTTTTTTAATGTGTAAAATGTCAAAACACAATGTCTAAAACGTTAAAACACAATGAAGATGGTGTCCCATCTTCTTAACAGCCGTTTTAAAAAAAATAACTTTTGGTGTTTTCAGCAAGAATGCGCGTTCCTTCTCCGTGGCAGCTTTTTAAAAACATTAAAAAACTTTCAAGATGGCCTCCCATCTTCTTAACACCCGTTTATTAAAAAAAATTTTAAAAAAATTTCTGTTGCTTTCACAGACTGCGCGTTCCTTCTCCGTGGCAGCTTTTAAAAATAAAAAAAATAAAATTTCTCTTGGTTTCACAGGCTGCGTGGGTTACCCCGGCAACCGGGCCCGCCGGCCGTCTCCATCAGCCGCAATCGGTGGACTTCAAGCCAGCTCGGCCGGGGAGGCGGGGCTCTCGGGACTGCGGGGCGGGGGGGGGGGCGGGGCTCTCGGGACTGCGGGGCGGGGCGGGGCTCTCGGGAGTGCAGATCTCGGCCGGGGCTTGCTGAGCGTGAAGGGTTACCCCAGCAACCGGGCCCGCCGGCCGTCTCTCAGCCTCAAGATGGCTCACGCCTGTTCTCGGCTCAGGAGTGCGGGGCGGGGCGGGGCGGCTGGGGCTTGGAGAGCGGGGCTCTCGGGAGTGCGGGGCGGGGCGGCGCGGCGCGGCAGGGTTACCCCGGCAACTGGGCGTGGCCGTGGCCGTCTCTCAGCCTCAAGCCGGCTCACTGTTCTCGGGGTTTGGCTCCATTTGCGGCCGCGGGCCACTCGCCCTCTCTCCTTCCCTCCGTCTCTCTCCCCCTCTTTCTCTCCCACGCTCCCCCCTTCTCTCCCCTTCTCACCCCCCTTCTCTCCCCCGCTCCCCCCTCCTCCCCCTCCCTCCCCCCTCCTCCCCCTCCCTGCCCTCCCTCCCCCGCCCTCCCTCCCCCTGCCCTCCCTCCCTCCTCCCTTCCCCCCGCCCTCCCTCCCCCCCGCCCTCCCTTTCCCTTCCCCCCCGCCCTCCCTTCCCCCCCACCCTCCCTTCCCCCCCACCCTCCTTTCACCCCCCTCCCCTCCCCCCCTCCCCGTCCCCCTCCCCGCCCCGCCCTCCCCACCCTCCCCGCCCTCCCCCTCCCCGCCCTCTCTTCCCCCCAGTCGCTCTCTCTCTTCCCCCCAGTCGCTCTCTCTCTTCCCCCCAGTTGCTCTCTCTCTTCCCCCCAGTCGCTCTCTCTCTTCCCCCCAGTCGCTCTCTCTCTCTCTTCCAACAACAACATTCCCTCGAAAAAGCCTCGGCACCGCCGGGCACTTCAGCTATATGTTATATTGCTGCCTATAGGTAAACCCAGTAATAAAAACACACACTTTCATGTAATCATTAATAAACTTAAACTGACTATAAGAACAATACTACACCGTTTGTGAAGTTTAAAATGGGGAGGAAGGAAGAATGGAGCAGTGATTGGGGTTTAGAGACAGGAGGACAACATAGGTCAATCATCATGCTATAAAGGCAGGAACTCTGATGTAGGAAAGATTGTTTGGAGAAAAAAAAAGAGAATTCTGTAACTGGGCTGAAATAATGTTTCCAATTTCTATGTGGGTGGGTGGGTAAACACACCAAGGTATGTACACAGTATTTGTTGCAAACATGCTTGAAAATTAAACTTTTGCTGTCTAGTTTTAAATTGTCCAAATTATTGGGCAGTCAGTTCCAAAACTGGAATGTCCAGACAGGTGGACCTTACTCAACTGGAAAGTACTTTTCAGCCAATCAAATCATTCAGCTAAAGGACAACTGAACATCATGTGGCTCGTGTGGAGCATAAACCTTGGCATGGACCTGTTGGGCCGGATGGCCTGTTTCTGTGCTGTAAATACGACGTAGCCTTAGTTGCTGGATTATTCAGTGGTTCCTGAACAAATCTCGACTGAATACAGCATTACCTGAGAAGCAGTTGCAGTTGGGATCGATCTTGCAGTCACATTCTGTTGACATGCCAGCAAATATGAAGATCTCGCCATTGGTAGTGACCTGCTGTATGCGGTTGATCTTCCTCTCATCCGTCTCCGCTATGTAAAGTACCCCACTGTGAGAAACAGCAATGGCTCTGGCTGACTCCAGAGTGGAGTGAATGGCCATCTTGCTCATGAGAAAATGGTTGATGCCTGGTACCTGGCAGTGGATAGGCCGGCCTGCAACAATCCGCACACGACTGGTTTCTGAAACCTGTAGCACAATGTTGTTGTCAAGCACGTAGAGGGAATTATCGATGGGGTTGACTGCCAGGTCAGTTGGCCATTCAAGGCGCACCTGCAAAGAGCAACAATTTGTACTTTATCAACGAACTGTGTAAGAACTGCAAATTTGCTGTCCAATTTCTTGATATGTATTTGAGCAACGGCAAACAGTGGAATTGTTTTTTAATGGGGCAGTTTAAGTGGAAAGGCATTGCACATAATTTTCTTTGAATATTTGTTCAAAAGTCTTTCAATTAGCTTCAAATATTTCTTAGTGTACAATATTCTCTACAAATCCTCATTTCTACCATGAACTGACACACAAGCATCAGGCACAAGAATTCTGGAAACGCGGATCTGAACCTTAATGAGTTTATTCAAATAACTGTTATACTCTTAACACTAAGCATTGCTTAGGATGGATGAGGCAGTTGGTTTTCAAATGAGAGAAAGTGGTATGTAATTTAAAGGCAACAAGCATCCAATTTCTAGAATTGACTTACATTACAGAAGCAGAAAAATGTAGTGCCATCCAGAGTGAGAGACTGTAAGCGGTTCAGATCAAGTTAATCAGATTATGGGTCTGGAGCTTCTTTAGGGCACAAAGCGATTAGTGATTTAAATCAGCTTGTTTACCTAAATCGGACTCCATTCAGGTGCCTCCAGCACAGTTGGCTTTGCACCATGATGGAATGGCAATTTACGTTCTGAATTTTCTGAGTTAGCATCAGAGTTAATATCCTTTCAATAGGTAAATGTCATTCTTTTCATTTCAATCTTTCATTTCTCCTGCAATCTTCAGATGTTTAAAACTCTAAGCTTGGTTGTTACCTAATTATGACTTCCATGATTTACCTCATCTCTTTTACACTTTTCAACCTTGGTGGTGTGCTGAATATGGACCTTATTGTGAATCATCTGTAAATCCATCCAAAAAAATGTAAATTTGTCGTTTTATTATGCATGCACAGGCACAAGTATATTCGCACTTACTAAATTGAGCTACATGTGAAAAATATGGAAATAGAGCAAGTTGCTGTGCATTTGGGTCATCTAATAATGATTGAAATAAGAAGGAAGTAAAATAGAGGATAGAAATCACAAAATGGCATTTACCAAGATGAAGAAGTTTCCGTGTAATTGTAACATTAAGCTGGTGATAAGAGGTAATCTTAAATTAACAGCTCATTCATAGTCAATGGGCAGAAAATCCACCCCAGAATGCTTAAGTTTTATGTGTGGTAATAGCATTGTACGGATATAGAAACTGGCCTTTTGAACAGTGAAGGAAGCAGAAGATTAGAGGCATTTGAGTCACAGTTGTTAGAAATTAGGGGTACCTAGGTACCTAAACAATATATGGTTACGCGAATGAAACTGTGATGTGAATAATACTGTGTTTAAATGATTACATCAGTGCTCGAGACAAGTACGGGGCTAATGCATAAATTATGTTTTACTGGGACTGTGTAAGTTTTGGTTTTCTAGATGCTTGTATTAGAGTTTGACTTTAGTTAGTTAGATTAGATGATGCATAACATCCCACACATGGGCCCACAGTATGGCCTTGCCAGCTAACAACAGGCTAGCTGTCTGTTGTTTGTAAGTTAGAACTTGGACTTTGTTTAACGTATCTTTAATTTGGCCTACTAAGACCCAACCTATGTTTCTTCCATTATGGCTAATAACCATATTATAATGCTAAGGTCATGAACTCTAGAGTTTGTTTAACAGAACTACTTGCAAAGATATGTACAAGTTTATTAATATAATAAAGGACATAGAATAGAAGGAATTTATGGGAGTTACGGTACCATCTCAGGATGGAATAGTCTGTTAGATGAAGGGGAGATAGTTTGGGTAGCGGCTGGTTGAGTAAGACAGCTCTGGTTTGGGTCTCTATTTTAATGGGCCAAAGCTGTGCCTGGTACACGCACTGGCTGCACCAGGGGTCACAAGACAGGATGAGATAAGAGAAGACAGTCCTTAGCCTGTTGTAAGGCCATGATTGGTTAAGCACAGAAAGCATGTGTAATGGTTGTGAGAAGACACCGGATAGTTGGGTGATAACAGGAGGGTTGGCCTTTTTCCATGATTTAAACAAAGAACTCGACATGCCATTGGGCAACTTGTTTTAAGGGGAACCTCTATAGGTTAAATGATCCTGTCCATATTCTACTTTAGGCCTTAAGAGAATAAAATAAAGACCCTAGCTGAGACTGTGGAGCAGAGGGCCCCCAAGAGTGAAATCGGTGGTCTAACACTCTTCCGAGGATGAACTCATGCTGACCCTAGTCTAACACTCTTGGGTAGTTCAGAAAGAGAGAGCGAGACTCGTGAAACAAGAAAGAGAACGAATAAGAAGAGTTGTTTGTGCACGTCAGTCGTCTGTCCGATCGGGTCCGGTACCAGCTGCTTGTCACGGTCGTATGTTTTTGCTGTATAACTAATGTGTTATATTGTGTCCTAAACTCTGATTAAACACAATATACCCACCATATTGGTTTGCACTCGATACTGATTATTTGAAAGACGAGAGATGAGTTCATCTCTACACAGTGCAACAGAAAAAGATTGAAAATGAAGACTGAATAATGACAGGGTCCTTGAAGTAATGCAAGAGAACTGATGATGAAAAGAAGAATTGTATACTATAAGCACATCACTCTGGAATCACAGAAAGTTGTCGGGTTGTTGCTGTCTGGAAAAGTTGACAATGATACGGCAAAGAACACCATGGTTAGATAATACAATGGAATTGATAGATGTAACTTCAGGGGCTGATACAATCCACCTGTGCAGTGCCTGAAAAGCATGGAGTAGACTGATCATCAAACTTCAGAGAGATAATGAATGCATATAACAATAACTAACGTTATAGAACCCCAACAGGTAGCTGGACTCCAAAATGAAATATGTAGCAACTTAAAGTAATCCAAAGTCAAAATATTTCTTTGTAATTTTGGGATTGTTCACCTACATCGAAAATGTATGGATACTTACTAACATTGAAATAAAAGAACATAAGAAATAAGAGCAGGAGTAGGCCATTCAGCCCCTCGAGCCTACTCCGCCATTCAATATGATCATGGCTGATCTTCTACCTCAACTCCACTTTCATGCAGTATTCCCATATCCCTGATTCCCTTAATATCCAAAAGTCTAGCAATCTCTGTCTTGAATATACTCAACGACTGAGTCTCCACAACCATCTGGAATTCCAAAGATTCACCACCCTCTGAGTGAAGAAATTTCTCCCCATCTCAGTCTTAAATGGCCGACCCCTTATTCTGAGACTGTGACCCCTGGTTCTAGACTTCCCAGCCACGGGAAACATCCTCCCTGCATCTACCCTGTCAAACCCATTTAGAATTTTGTATGTTTCCCAGGTCCCTGTAAACACCAACATTTCCCAATCTCTCACCATTTAAAAAATACTCTGCTTTTCTATTTTTCCTACCAAAGTGGATAACTTCACATTTCCCCACATTATATTCCATTTGCCATGTTCTTTCTCACTCACTTAGTCTGTCTATATCCCCTTGAAGTCTCTTTGTATCCTCCTCACAACTTACATTCCCACCTAGCTTTGTATCATCAGCAAACATTGATATATTACATTTGGTCCCCTCTTTAGTTCAGTGGATAATGCAGTGCTCAGTGTGGGGTACTCAACCATTTTGACCAGAAAGGTCCCAGGTTTGATTCGTGGCCTGTTATTTGATTTCCATTGGCTTAGTGATAGGTGAGCTCATTTTCCCTCAATTAGAAAAATGAAATAAGCCAAGGTTCCCTTTCCTGCTCGCTATCCCACAACTCTTGGTAGAAAGTGTTAAATATGCCCCTGCCGACTGAACAGCACAGGAATATTGATATTTGAAACTTCAGCAAAGCCCACAGAGTACATGACTTAATTTTAAACCCCTCTGCCATTTTCTTTCCTTATGCCCAACTGCGATGACACCAGGTTATGACAAAACCAGGCTATTGTAAAACTAATTAAAAATTGTATGGAGATAAAATATCTACATCCTTCAAGACATGGGATGCTTTCATATTAAGTTTGACCCCAGTTGTGTAATATCACATTATTGTCTTAATTCAAAAGATTAGGATTTGAAGATGGAAAGAAAGCAATAGATCTCTGAAGAGCTCTTGGCCATCAGACAGGAGTAGCTAAAGCAGGCCGAATAAATATTACTAATACTGTAATATTGCCCCAACAAGAAAAGCACATGGCCTGATATTCCCTCTGGCTCTTCCAGCAATTTGTACATCCTGAAAGAATTGGTGCTATCTTAATGAAAGCCAACTTCATACCAAAAATGGTGTATCATGTTGAATAGACCAACGCCACATTTGTCAATAACAGAAACTATACTTGGAAATGTTATATTGCTGGGAGGGACCTGTTATTCCACCATATTGTGGAGTGCAGCATTGACTGTTTTATGTTGCAACTTATAAGAAATTAACTGATTTAACAAAAATCTACTGCAAAACATCGACACCCATGATGACAAATATGTTGTAAATCAATTTCTGCCTATGGAAAGACTTGCATCACCTTCATTGCGACAACTAATGGAGAGTATGGGCAGGATTTTCATTGGCTCGTGGAGTCGGGATTGGAGGCATGGGGGGGGGTTTAAAATCCCGAAATCAGGGGTCCTGACCCCATCCCGCACCCAAACCCGACTCCATGCCAGTTTCAAAGAAGGCGGGTACCCGCCCTGCACTGGGACCCGCCTACCCGAGGCGGGAAGGGATTAGTGCCAATTAATTGCCTGTTAACAGGTAGTTAACAGGCAGTTTTTAGCCTAATCCCTATTTTTAAGCTTGAAGTGTGTGTTTCCCGATGGCTCCAAACCACGCCAAGTTAGAGGAGGCGGGCCGTCGGGTTGAAGGACTTGGAGGGGTTGAGATGTCCGTGTTCAGGTGAGTGATGTGTGCATGAGTGCAAAGGTAAGTGTGTTTGGTGTGTCTAAAGTGATTAAATAAGTTTTACATACCTTTTCTTACCTTTTCAGCCTTCCTTCCTTTAGGTCTCGGGAGTCCCTCATCTCACCGGCACATAAAGCAGAATGGCTGCGAACTGTCAAAAGTGACAGCCTGCAGCTTTCTGTGCAGGAGAGATTTCTAACCGAGTCTGTGGAGAAGGACTCATGTTAGAAGTAAGACCATCAGTGTTTGACAGCTTCAAACAGCTGTGAAACACTGATGTTTCATCTGTCAAAACCTCTTGACAGATGAAATTTCAGTCTGTACTGTCACCTGTTGCCGGGTGGCCCTTAATTGGCCTGCTGAGCCCGCTGGGTGGGCTCAACAAGGTCAATCAAGTTAAAATCGCGTGGACTGGCCGCATCTCGATGGAGGTGGGACTACAACCCCGAAAGTGGTAGTCCCGCCTCCCACCCGACTCCTGAATGAAAATCCTGCCCAATCTATTCGTACTGTCATGATTTACCTTTTCTATACCATATAATAATACAGGTTCCTCCTTCTCAGTCACCTTGATTGAAGGCTAAAGAGCCCAGTTTTTCTGGTATTCTCTCACCGCCCAGTCTCTAATGCTGGCCACCAGTCTCATGGTTCATTTCTTCAGTGTTTGTGCTGTGTCCTTTTGGCCAAATCTCGGCACAGTACTTGGTGTGTGGTCTGGCTAGAGCACTGTACAATTTCAGAAAAACCTGCTGTGACATATAGTCCAGTGATTCAGCAATCCTGTTCAGCATTCTGTTTGCTTTGTTAATTGCTGTTCCTCAGTGACTTGACATGTTAAGTGATGAGCCCACTAACACCCCTACCTCTCTTCAACCTCTCCTTCAGCTGTTCCTACAGTACTTTATACTTAGGTATTTGTAGGTTCTATGACTCAATCTTCCCGTGAGCTTGGCAACTTTGCATCCAGTTTCTAAGTCCAAATTGTTGATCTAAATTAGGAACAATAGGGGACCTGGCACAGATACTTTGAAGCACTCCACTGAGTGTTCTGCCCCTCCACACTAGCATTTCTCTCCAAACAGGTACCCACTCCTTTCTTTACTTCAGCCAGTTTCTTATCCTTTTTTAATTTGGCACAAATAATACTTCTTTCATTTAAAAATGTACTTCCAATTAGCAAAGTTTGTGAGATAGTGAGCAATGATTGATAGTTCTGGGGAACATTCATAGAAGTTTCTGCAATTTGTTGGGATAGATTTTGACTTTGTGCGATAGTACCATATGGGTGATATCAAATTGGCAGCCCGTTTTACATCTCTCCCGAGTTTTATTTCCAGAGATGTAAAACGGGCTGCCGATTCCCTATCAGCCGTTTGACACTATCGCACAAAGTCAAAATCTACCCTGTTGTGTTTTTCAAAGCTAAGGTGGGGGAAGAAGTAAATATTATAATTAGATGAGTAGAAATCAGCAAAAGAAACTAGTTGTAGCTCATGGTATTCAACGTAATTGTTCTCCAGTTTGGAACAGGCTAAGCATGTAAATTTTTAGAGAAAGGAACTAATGGAAAGATGTTAATTAGGTAGGCAGACTGCATAAAGTCAGTGGAAACAATTTGACTTTGGACAATAGTGTAAAATGCATGACATTGGCTCGGGCACCCATTATACACCTCTCCCGATATGTGTTTCTATTGACTTCGATGGAATTGAAAATCAGGAGAGGTGTTTAACGGGTGGCCGATCTGCACTCGCATGTTGTACACTATTGTCCAAAGTCAAAATTATCCCCAACTAGTTTCAGATATTCTCTTCAAATCAAAGTTAATATAATGACACAGTATAGCACTATGCTGGTCTTTGAACTAACTACTACAGCTTTTCTCCTCTCTTCTGAGCCAGTGACTCATGCGGAGTAATGGTTCTATGGGTATCAGGAGTATTCAGTACTTAGTTCACGTGACCATTCTTCATGCCTGAACCTAGACGCTGATTAACATGAATCAGTCATTCATGAAAGAAAGACTTATGAAATAATACTGAGCGGCCTGCGGGTGGCGCTGTCCAGGGAGAGTATAAATACTCGGGCAAGGGCCCAGCTTGCACAGGACATTCTTAACAGGAACTAATGAAGGACACAACTAGACCTCCATGTTGTAAAACAGTTGATTAAAGCTTTGTTTAACGCTTAGACCAAGTGCCGAATAGTTTTCTTACGTCACTGATTGTATGATAAATGAGTGGAGACATCACTGTCAAGCCTCATACTACACATGCACACATTCGGCAGGACTCGCCGGTGATGATCAGGAGCGGGAAACCTGGCTGATTTTTCTTCTCCCTAGTCCAGAAGGCACTGAGGCTAATTGTAGTGCCCCACCCTTGCTCTGGCTGAGATCAACTAACAGCATAGACAAAGGACTGAACCTGGGACCATGCTTTATATACTTCGCTAATTAAGATGTCTTTGAACATTTTGAAGCCAGTTATCCTCCTCAAAAAGCTTTTATTGGAGCTCAAACAGTAGAATTACTACAAATCAATGCAAGTGTTTGAAAAATCAATGCTATTTCATATCCAACATGGCACCTGCCCCTCTCATAGCTATTCATTGTTTTCTCTGGTGACTAGTCAGGTTATCTATTCATTGCGCTTGGTAGCCTGCCAAAAAATGTTTGTAATTCAAGTCACTTTAACGTAAGTGAATTCACTTAGTGCTTCTCCTTTTCCTGGCTGCACTTCGAAAGCCAGTAGTAATGTTTACATCGCACAAAGATGATAGATTTCAGCATATTCTTGGCACATGGAAAGTTACATTTAATCATTGGGATGGTGAAAATATGCTCCAGTTGAATTAACTCTACAGGCTAGTAATTTCCCAGGCTCAAGCCCAATCTATGCTGAGTTAGCTGATTTCAGCCAGGCAATAATAGAATCATACAGCACAGAGGAGGCCATTTGGCCCATCGTGCTTACACCGGCTCTCTGAAAGAGCTGACCAACTAGTCCCACCCCCCTGCTCTTTCCCCAAAGCCCTGCAAATTTTTCCTTTTTAAGTATTTATCCAATTCCCTTTTGAAAGTTATTGTTGAATCTGCTTCCACTGCCCTTTCAGGCAATGCTTTCCAGATCATAACAACTCGCTGATAGGAGCACTGTTCCTGGTTTTAGTGTCCAGGCTTAGGGAAGGGATAAATCAGCCAAGATTCGCTGCACTTGATTGCTCTGGATAGCGCACTCTGGATAGTCCATGTGTATGTTGGACGCAGAAAGGATTGGGCTTGGCTATCATGGGTGAGGTACTGGTGAATGCCTGGTGCCCTGTGGAATTGTTCCCCAGCAAGGAGGGGAGAAAACTGGCAGAGAAATTTGGTGCAAAAAAAAAAGGGAAAATGTTGCCCTGAAGAAATCAGGTTGAAATTTTAAACCGGTTTCATGGAAATACGCTTACAGTTTTGTTACACTTTGAATACAGAATAACACAAATAAAACACTGAAGAAAGGGAAAAGAATAACTCACAAGGACTCATTTTAACCGTGGGTGATGGTGTAAAATGGGCGATATCGGATTGGCGCCCATTATAATTCCCGCACAATTTTCCCTTCCATTGACTTCAGATAAAGGAAAATTTTGGCGTGTTGTACAATCATAGAATGATATGGCACAGAAGGAGGTCATTCAGCCCATTGTGCCTGTGCCAGCTAATTTAACATCTGTTTCACACCATTGCCCAAAATTAAAATGCCTCCCACAGCTACATATTTCCCTGGTGTACCCAGGTTTGCATATTAAATGTGTGATAACAAATTCCTTACAAATAAAAATGTTACTTTACTTACCTCAACACAGATAAAGCACACATTCTTTCTGCTAAATAACACTGGAACTTCTCGATTAGAGATAATACAACTATGCTGTACAATCTTTGCACCCAATTTTACTCTGCTTCAAATGGAAGAAAAAATCCTGGATTACATGCCACCAGAAACATAACTAAAATAAACACTTATCATAAAAAAAAATTAAAAAGCCTAAATATGAAACACTGCAACTTTTTCTTTGACTATGCCCTGAGGAAACCTGTTCTTGTCTTGTATGATTTATTTATGCAGCTGTACATTACTCTGTGTGGACTCTCTTTCTGCACCTCACCGTGTTCTCATTAACATTTCCGTCTGTACACAGCAGTAAGGCTCTCACCTCACACCTCAGTGTTGTAGGTTCAAATCTTGGTGGAGTTTAAGGATCAAGTTGCAGTCATGTTTGTAATGAATTCATCAATTTTCAATTAACACATTGTACACAGCTTTATTGTTCATGTTTTACTCAAAAATGCAAACAAATAGCTCATTTGGAGAATCAGAGATGATGATTCTTCAAATTATTAATAGTGACTTTGGGGAATTTAAAGCTGCTTTTATATTGGCAGTGTTTTAATTCAGATTCTGTGAGGCCAGCATCTGTGAGCCGGCTCCCGGTGTTTTGATGCCAAGTCTGGTTCCATTATACCAGTGACAGACTCATAAAAAATTGAGGTCTAGTAGTATGCCAGTGAAGAGCCTTCGAGTACCAGTTAAAAGTCCTGTGCTGGCAGCCTCAATGAGAACATCCCATTGATTGTGCCACTAAAGTTTATTGGGAAAGAAAAATATGGCACAAGCGTCATTAACCTTTCTGACGTTCTTCCACTTTCGATGTTGTTTTCTTCGATAGGTCCCAATTACTCCCCATCCTGTGGGTTTGAATTCAATTATCATATCTACTGAATGATTAGGCACACCAGAAAAACTAAATTTTGGGGGTAGAAATTGGAGCTTGTTGCGCTCATTTAACAGCCCAATTTTGGAGACCGACATTCTGCGCTCCAAGTTCGCCTGAAAAATGTAGGACTTGAAATTGGGTGGGCCGCTTACAACAGGCGTTAGGTTCCTTAAATACAGGAAACTTTGTGCTATCCGGCACCGACGGGACCGAGCTGTTGCCGTCCCATCAAAACTGCTGGACAAACCAGCGCTAATGTTGAAACATACGGAGATTTTGAGCTCCGTATCTGGCAACAAACCCTGTTGCTTAGCAACAGCTTCTAAACAGTCGGCCGTACCTTGCAAGCATCTCTGTAGCTTAGCAACAGCTTCAGCGAGACCTTGCAGAGCCTGACTGGTGAAAAAAAAGCAATGAAAAGAAAAAAAACCTAATGAAACGGCTCCTGATTTTTGCTGGTGGCTCGAGTATTCCGGACAGTTAACCTCCAGATAAACCAAAGTTTCCTGTATATAAATGAGGGGCCTACAGCCTGTTTTACATTCACTTACAGAAATTGTGCAGTGATGAGGAGGGCAGGCGTCGGGATTCTTCATTGGCCGCTGAGCTTGAGAAAATATTTATTTAAAACTCTCCTGTGGAGTCAGGAGGAGCAGCAGTGCTCCCCCGACTGTACATTCATCGCGATCACGCCCTTCCCGTCCCCTTCCATTGCCTGCTCCAACCCTCCTTCCGGGACTTACCTTCGGGCTGCCCCCCCAGTGAGGCAAGCAGCTCGATATTCTTCTAAGTAAATGTAAGGAGGCACCACAGGCACTGGCAGCTCACACAACCAACCTGTAATGAAGCCTGAGGCCTAATTTCGGGCTGGCCTTGGGCCTCCCGATTGGGACACACGATGCTTGCACAGTGACAGTTCTGGGCCCACTTAACTTGCTTCTACTTTGTATAATGTTTCAGAATCTGATCTGCAGCTTTGCACATTTACCTGAGAAATGTCCATTACCGAGTCACAGCTCAGAGGTTGCGTTGACGTTAGGCCATTGGAACCGATTATCGTTGTGATCACACCATCCTGATCAACCTTTCGAATGGTGGTTCCATCCACAAAGAAGATGAATCCATACTTATCTACAGCTATCCCTATTTTGAAACAGCAAGGCAAAGAGAATAAAAGACAATGAAAAAAGTTGCCAAGATGTAAATAAAGAAATAACACGCATTTATGTAGTGCCTTTCAAGACTTCAGGACATCCCAAAGCTCTTCAAAGCTAATACTTTCATGTTGTAGTCACTGCTGTAATGTAGGAAATGTGGTGGCCCATTCGCGCACACCAAAATCCTATAAACAGCAATGAGATAAGTTACCAGCTAATCTGTTTTTCATGGTGTTAGTTGAGGAATAAATGTTTCGCACACACCAGGAAAATTTCCCTGCTCTTTTGCATATACCCAAGAGGGAAGGCAGCGCCAACAATGCACCTTCAACAGTGCAGCACTCCTTCGGTACTGTACTGAAATGTCAGTCTAGGTTATGTACTCAAGTCTTTGGAATGGGGCTTGGACCTGGAATCTTTGGATTCAGGTTAGAGTGTTATCTCTGAACCAAGGCTGACAGCAAGTAAAGCTTCCTCTACACTGTCCCGTCAAACACTCCCAGGGCAGGTAAGCACGGGTTAGAGCTAGGGTAAATCTATGTAGCAGTAAACTGAAGAATTAGTAAAATTGCTGCAGCTCAATTAACTATGCTATCCAACTTACAGTATGTACCAAACAACAATGCACTAGAGACAGTGGTAATTTCCAAATTGTAATTAGATATAATTATCCACACAGTACAATCCTACAAGTGTGTTTTGGATAAACATGAATTATTTCTAATTGCAGGCAAATACAAATATAGGTTACTAAATCACATTTTCAACACTGTTGACAACTGCTCTCATTCATAGTCATTTCCTGCTTTATTTTTGCTTACATTTTTGCAGTCTATGCTTTAATTATTTTGCTACTAACATAAACTGTACTTTTCTAGATGTTGTGAATTTGACATCATGCAAGACAGTTTTCCTCCATTTTGATCTATTTTAGAATGTTGTGATTATTTTGTTCAAACATTGAGCTAAAACTTTAAAACTGTGTTTTGATGAAAATAAGAATAGCTACCTACCTTTTCCGACAACACTTGGTCTCATATGCAATAGGTCAAGAATAATTGCCAGCACTAAGTCTTAAACATTTGGAGATTGCATGCATCACATCCAGACCCAATGTACGGTTAACATTTTTTATTTTCTTCAGAGCATACTGTGCGTCTAACCTTTGCCAGCTGTGGCACAATGGTATCACTCTCCCCTGTGAGCCAGGAAGTTGTGGGTTCAAGTCCCACTCTAGAGACTTGAGCACACAATCTAGGCTGACACTTCAGTGCAGTACTAAGGGAGTGCTGCACTGTCGGAGGTGCCGTCTTTTGGATGAGATGTTAAACTGAGGCCCTACCTGTCCTCTCAGGTGGACACAAAAGATGCCATGGCACTATTATGAAGAAAAGTAGGGGAGTTCTCCCTGGTGTCCTGGCCAATATTTATCCCACAACCAACATCACTAAAAAAGAATGACTATCTGGTCATTATCTCATTGCTGTTTGCGAGACCTTGCTGAGTGGAAATTGGCTGTCATGTTTCCTACATTACATCAGTGACTACATTTCAGTAGTACTGCATTGGCTGTAAAGCGCTTTGGGAAGTCTTGAGGTTGTGAAAGGAGCTATATAAATGCAAGTTATTTCTTTTCATCAATAGAAAAAACATTTATGTATGTTCATAGTACATGTATTTCTATTTTCATCATATTCTATTAAAGCTCAGCATTATGCATTAGGGGTCAACAGTCACTACTATGTCCATGTAATGGGTTGAAATCATACTGTGTGATCCTAGTAAAGAATATGTTACATGTTTGTATGAATCTTAGCATACTATTTTAATCAAAGTTTTAATTCCATTTGTTAAAATAGCAGATAAAGTAATTTCAAACCAGTCTGTCAACATATTTACAAAACCAAAATACTGCGGATGCTGGAAATCTGAAATATAAACAGAAAATGCTGGAAACACTCGGCAGGTTAGGCATCATCCAGTTCTGACGAAGGGTCATCGAACTGAAACGTTAACTCTGTTTCTCTCCCCACAGATGCTGCCTGACCTGCTGAGTGTTTCCAGCATTTTCTGATTTTATTTCTGTTAACACGTTTGTTGCTAACATTGCACAGTTTGATTTCAACCCATAAGTTATTAACACCAAAATCACCCTTTCACCTGCGTCTCTCCTACAGTATCTTTACCTATAGTGTCCCACTCTTGTAGATGACATATTTTTGAAGTGTACAATCAATCTGAATAAAATGTTGCTTCAGTAGCGCGCTTCAAAAAAAAAAAAGATTATTGGCTTGTACCATCATCCTGACCATTAGGACAGCAATAGCATTCAATAAGGAGTTTCTAACGGATCTAGCAATACAAAATGAATTATTATGGCATCAGCATAACAGCAAGCTCCACTGAAGTCTTTCACTGCAGTAGTTTGTTCTCAACTTTTGATTTTTTTTGAGTGGAAATGCATGCAGGTCTGATTGGCAATAGTTGAAAAACAAATTGAAAGCAAAAGCATCATTATAGGTCGAGAGGCAATATTGAGAAATCGGAGTATTGTATTATAAAGGCAGCTGATTTTTATCTTGATGGAAATGACTATTTCATCAAATCTCCCCAGCAAAATGGGAATTGCTAGTTGGTGTATAACAATGCACTGGGCACCACTCATGATTGCAGTGAGTCACACGGGGTTAAATAAACACTTTGGGAAAGCAAAATCCAATATTTTGGATAATATCCTGCCATAAACTATGGTGCTCTGAGCTTCTGGCAAAGAAAAAACAGCGTTTCTCAAGCTTATTGATCATTTCCATGCAGCCATTGGCTAGACTTGCTTTACGAAAACAATACTGGGCACTTGAGTATGAATACACTTGAATGCAAGAGCTAGAAACCTCACCACTTGACCTTTCATGCCTGTAAAAGACTTGAAATCAGTATAGTACTGTACTCTTCTCCAGAAGTACCAAGCAGAGAAAATAGTAACAAATCTTCATTTATGTTTTTTTATTAGCAGTATTATGATTAGATTGGCTTATAATCCAAACAATTATAAATTCATATTGTGCACTATTCATTTTCACGTGTTAATTAATGAAACTTGCCTACTTGCATTTTTATTACTTTACTTTAAATGTTAGGAGGTTCCTTGCTACAGTAAGCAATACTATAATATTCTGCCCAATGATCACTTAGCACTGATACTGAAACAAAATGAATTCCCAGTGATCAGAGTACTTCAGGACTGTACTCTGAATAGTGATGGTGTTCAGGCAGATGTGTTAGCGTTCAAAGAACAGATTAAGCAAAATGAACCAAAGTACATTGAATGGAATTTCAATTTTAACTCTTTTCAGATATTAACGGGTTGAAATTGCATTTGTGCAATATCAATAATGAATGTATTAATGCAGACATATGAAATTGCTATCTCCACTGTTTTAACAAAGGCATTGATAGCAGACAGAGGAATTTCACAGACTATTAGGAGACATGGGTGGAAAGGGTTAAAATGCAGACTGCTGATGCCATTATTCTAAAGAAACATGACATGAATGTAGACAGAACATGAATGCATGCTCTGGACCTTGAAAACATATTGGCCCGTATTTTCCGATGCCTACGGGTGTGTACGAGCTGTGTACACACCCGTAGGGACCTCACAAATGCCGGTTTCAGGCATGCGAAGCACATGCGCTGAAAACCGGCATTTCCGATCTGTCAAGAATCCTCTCGACAGATCGGACGTCTGCCCTGGAGAAGGGCCTCTGCGGGGGGGAGAGTTTCACTTTCTGCAGAACCTCCGCCCGCTGAAATCACTTAAAAGTCTTATGCCTGGTAAAAGCAGATGTAAGGCCTGTTTTTACCAGCATAAGAGTTTTAAAAAGTTTTTTTTTTAAATTTTCATTTATAATTTAAAAATACTTTTAAAAAAGGTAAGTTTATTTTTAGCCCCGTAAAAAACTTTAAATATTTTTTCAAAAAATATTTAATTTAATGTAATTTTAACTCATTTAAAAAACGTAATGCTTTTAAAAAAATGTATTTAATGTTTTGATGTCTTTTTTCAGTGATTCCCCATTCATACTTTTGACAGGTCTATCTGTCAAAAGTATGAAGGGGGATTCCCTTCTCCCATTGGCTCGCCTGGCCCACGTGATCCCAGGGATGCTTGCGAACTGCACGTGCCCCTGGGAGACGTGGGCCCTGCACATTTCGTCGTGGAGAGGCCCAGGATGCACCTCGGAAGCCCTCAAGTAAGGGCGGAGATTTTTTTCCCGCTAGGAGGCATCCGCACGCAGGAAGCCTCCTATCGGAAATTACGGGCAATTAAAATGTGGTCTAAAGACCTGGGAAAGGGAAACTTGCATACTTTAGTAAGTTAGATAGTTGATAGCAGGATGATTGAAGGTCGAGTCAGCTGCCCCATATCATTAGGGCCATTGCATCATGTACATTGTAGCTCAGAAATGTGCATATGAACTAGGTGTGATTAGGTCATGCTGCCATGCTGGCCATGCTTTATAATGGCATTTTGATAAGAGACTTGTAAGAAAAAGGTATAGAAATCAAATGTATTTTAATGTGAATTTGGATTCGACCCGAGAAGATTGAAGTCAAGAACAGTAACTCAAAAGACATTAACCTAGAAATTACATCATGCTGCTGCACTTGTTTTACAAGCTCCTGCTCACCATATTGGACCTTTGCACGCCTGTAAAATGGGCACAGCGTGATTCAATTTCTAGGCCATCATTTCCCCAACTAAGTTCACTTGGTTGTAGCACCTTGAATCAATGATCTTTGCTTGTGAGCATATCATCTTACCATCATTGACTGAAGTAAAGCTAGCTGGTTAACACAGATGTATGTGGTAATAATATTGCACAGTGTGCTTTTAAATATTAATCTGACAAAAGATATAAGCCTAGAGATTACTATTGGTGATGTGAGTGGATGAATACTTAACATGCTTTTATGACATTTCTCTGTCTACTATTTTAGCAAAGGCATCAACCCATATAAAATAAATAACATAACACCTGTGTTTAAATAGTGGACACAGGAACGTCGTATAAAGTCATTTAAAGTTTGTTCATTAGGATAATGAATTATCCTATCTCTGTAAACTCCTCCAGCCCTATAACCCATTGAGATCTCTGTGCTCCTCCAATTCTGGCCTTTTACACATCCCGAATTACCTTCACTCCACCACTGACAGCCGTGCCTTCAGCAGCCTAGGCCCTAAGCACTGCAATTCCCTCTCTACCCCTCTCCATTTCTCTACCGCTCTCTCCTCCTTGAAGTGACTTCTTAAACCCTACCTCTTTGACCAAGCTTTTGGTCTCCTGTTCTAATTTCTCTTTATGTGGCTCGGTGTCAAATTTTGTTTGATAACGCATTTACACGTGTAAAGCGCGTTGGGGTGTTTTACTACATTAAAAGTGCTATAAAAATGCAAGTTGTTGTTATTGTTAACCAACAATAATTCCTAGGCTTTTCTATGGTTGTTTGCAGTAGATAAATTTTAATATTTGTTTCATTAATTTTTTCTTTTTAAAAAACTGAAATGATTTAATATTCACACAGCACCGTGAAATGAATATATATTGGGTTAGAAATTGGGGTCCAATGGCATCAGGACGCCTAATGTCATTTGTGTCTCAATCAGCATTGCTACCCCTAGTTACCTAACCTATCCACAAACTATGGGCTGGAAGCAGGTCTGACACTTATTTTTTCTGCGTTCTCATGTTTTATGAGCCTGAAAAGCTTTCATCATTCCATCTCCTTGCTGCTGTGGGTGCTACAGAAATGTCCCTGATGCTGAAAACCGCTGCTCCATTTCACTCCTGATGCTTCCTCCCCTCCTCTTTAAGGTACTGCCGCAAACATATGATAAGTGGTTGACCTACCGAATTTCCTGTTCTCCCAAACTGCGAGCTGCCTATAAGCAGTGCTGGCAACTCACGCCATCAATGCAAGCGAGACCCAACCATGAAAATTGACCAGGCCTCCTGCCAGCGTTATCAAGGGGGCAGAACTGCCTGATATACGTTTTAAAGCAAATTCACCCTCATTGTGTCCAAAATTGTATGAACGCAAAATGCATTTGCATCAAATTTCTAGTTACAATTTTTTAACAGAGGCATTAATCTATTTATTTTAAATAGGTTAACAACCTTCATTAAAATAGCCGACAGGAATTTTATACAAAAATGTGTTAACTTCTAATGCCACAAAGAGTAATTTCTAGTCTTAACAACAGAAAACGCTGGAAAAACGCAGCAGTTTCTCTCTCCACGGACGTTGCCCTGGCCTGCTGAGTTTTTCCAGCGTTTTCTGTTGTTATTTCGGATTTCCAGCATCCGCAGTATTTTGCTATCGTATTAGTAATTTCTAGTCTATGGTTATAATAAGCTTTTTACTTGAAGCCAGCTTCTGCTGTATGAACAATTGCACATGATACAGACCAATTATGCACTGTACTGCAAATTAATTCATACGCAACCTGCATTTGAATGTTTATATGGTACAGCTGATTTCCTGACTGTAGCTAACATTTCCTGTCAGCCACTGAAAGGTGAACAAAAATTCCTTGTGTATTTTAGGTAGCTGGAGTTAAATTCTAGCTTCTCCTGAGAATGTACTTTACCTCTGGGACTGGTGAGGGAGGCTTCAAATGCTTTTCCCCCGTCTCCACAATGGTTCTGATCAAATGGGAGACACTGATCTCCGGTTCCAGCCACCACCTGAGAATTCCTTAGGAGGTCTTTGGTTTGAATAAGGGACTTCACTCTGTACACTTTCCTGCTGCTGGTATCGGACAGGTAAAGCAATCCGGAAACGGGGTCCACAGCTAGGTAGTACTTGTGAGCAGGACTGTGGCTGAAACATAAAGAAAAGCATTTCAGAAGTTAGAGAGTTGACTTCTATTTCCTGTACCTTTTGTAGACTTGTATTGTATGCCTTAACAAAACGTAGCAAAATGATAAAAAAAACTAGCAATGTTTATGGTTAAATCTAGTAACATTAAGGGGCTGCTGTCAAACTGGATATTGCTGTACTGATAACTTTGTGATTTTCGATTTGCATTGTTCTTCAAGTCAAGGTGACTTCTCAACTGCCATTTTGTTTACCAGAGATACTTTTCAGACACAAGAGACCAACTCCTTCAAAAAATAAATGATTGCCATGGCAACCAAACCAAGATCTTGTACAAGTGACCATGAAGTATATTATCTCCTCTTTTCCACTCATGCCAGGTAATCGGTAACCATGGTAATGTAATGACACTTAAATCATTCTGGAAAGTTTTCAAGGTTTAATTCACACTTTCCTCTCTAGAAACAACACAAGCAACATGAACTACGTGAATGAAGAAATGATCTGGCTAACAACCTAAAACAAACCAGAACCAACTAATTGATTTATTCTACTACCCCAGTTTAGGTTATAGCTCAGAAACAGATCTCTATTGTGTTTGTATAGGGTCATTTTAACTCTATAATTTACAATGATTTTAGTGGAGCTTTGAGCTGTGGTCCTACCATCATAATATTTGGAAGTTTCTATGTCTGGTACACAGTACCCTTGGGTGTGGTTGACCATCTGCCATGTCGCTGTTATTCAGTGACTCTCAGAAAAATCTCTCAGAAGCTATCAGCCAGCCACTGACTCCAATGATGAAATATCAGTTCTGGCTGGCTTCCTACATTACAACAGCGACTACACTTCAAAAAGTACTTCATTGGCTGTAAAGTGCTTTGGGACAATCTGAGGTTGCGCTATATAAATGCAAGTCTTTCTTTCTTTTATAGTGCTAGTACTGCCAATGAATGAAGAACTGATACCAGCCGTGTTACTGAGTGACACGAGTGGCAATTTGTGTGTCATTCTCTTTAAATGGATGACGGATGGCATGACTGAATTTGGTCAGTTAAACACTGCTGTGGTGTCTGCTTTGAGTCCCATTGGACACAAATACTTGATCCACCAGCTGTACTATTAATAAGTTTCGCCAGCTCTCAGCTGGCATCAAGCTGCTTGCCTGATGAAAGCTAAGCACCTCACCAACAGGAAATCTGTCACTTTGTCACATTCCACCAACAAGAAAATCTCCTACGGACAAACATCAATGTCTGTCGCCTTGTTTACCCTGATGTTTTTATATTGGTGTAAAATCCAGTAATCTCTAGTGTAAATTACCCTAATTGGACTGTGTCAGTGTATGAACTCAGCCTTCTGCAGGCTATGATTTGTACCCGGGTTATATGGACAGGTCTTTAATCGAAACAGAAGTACGTGAGTACTGGAATAAATGCAGATTTTGTCTCATATAGGTAAACAGATAGAGTTGCAACTGTGTACGTAATAAAAATCACTTTATTCCAAGAATTTTGCACATAAACTGACAAAGATTCACTTTGTTAGCTGCTTTCCTGTGTACTGCAGTATTATGATTGAGGTTGTTGCTGAGGTGTACCAGCTGGTCCTTGAAGAATTTCAGGAACAATTTTGGCTGGAATTTTGCCAGCGCTCAGCGGACGGGATGGGTGGCGGGTCAGCTGTTAAATTTTAAATGACTGACAGCGGGTCGGGAACCCGCTGTCAAAACGCACACACTGGACTTTCCCAAAGTCGGGTCTGTCAGCGCTGAGCAGACCTGACAGGCAATGGTGGGGGAGGCAATTAAAATCATTAGTGGCTTGTTTACAGCCACTTATCAATGGTTTTTCCCCAGCTTTTTGAATTTGACAAGTTGCCCACCAGTTTCCCGCTAGGCCTAGGCCTCGTCTGAGGCGGGAGGTCAGTGGCCATTGAATCAGCTGATGAGTTGACAGCTTCAAAATGTCAAGTCAAAGCTCCCAGCTGATTGAGACATGTTCCCTTAACCATTAGCTTCTCAAAACTGCATTTCCACTACAGATTCAGGATACTGCAGGTCTTTACACAAGTCTCCATCCAGTCTGACCTCATTACCTCTCCCACCATAGACAGATCACTTCTGTCATTTGTACTTCACCTGCCATCTATTCCATCAGCATGGGTGCCCCTGAATAAATCTCACCTTGGTCCTCAAAATCTCACTACGATCAGCCCCAACACCAGCAGCACCAGGCACACCAGCAGCACCAACAACAACACCAACCTTCTCCGCAATCACCTGATGCTGCACAGGAAACAGGGCATCAGCACCCAACCATATTGCTGCCCGGGAGGCCTCACCATGGCCAGATTTACTTTACTTGACACTGCACACCCTGGCTGCCACATGATGCACCAGGTTGGCACCATCCCACACCATCATTATAAAGCATCCCTACAATGCCCAAGCCATTCCTTTCACACTCATCACCATTGCGGGGGGTACCGTTATGTCTCACCATTCACTACAACTCACTAAGCCACTTCCAAAGGTGCTCACAAATCTGTCCAAGAACACAAAGTGTTGAAAGTAAAGATTTCAATGTTTGACAGCAGATTAACAGAAACTTTACATGAACATTGGCTAAAATACCCAAGTGCCTACCCTTGTGTCTTGTTAGTTGGTATGTTTGCACTTGGATGAGGGTGAGTGTGAGAGTGGCTAGTGAGATGGGGAAGTGATAATGTAGATAGAGAGGGATGGGTGGAGGTACAAGGTAAGTTGTTGTGAGTAAGGATGTGCAGGAGTAGGGTAGGGAAGGCAGACTGATGGGGATGTGATGAATGGCACAGCAGGATGAGGTTGAGTGTGGCTTTGCATTAACATTCTGTGATCTACTGAGATCATTGAAAGGTTTGCAGCACTGCACCCAGGTCCCTCCTGATGACATCCCTGCTTGTGCCCTCCTCTGCAATGTGCAACCAGGCTGTGTTGATCTCCTGGGGAGGTCTCTTCACCCATGTGAAGTGAAGAGGACCTCCCTGCATGCTGTGACTCCCTCCATAAGCATGTGGAGGGAGTCATGGGAGAGCCTGGGTGCAGCCGTGTACCTCTGTGCAGTGCTTGTCAGTGTTTGCAGCACCTCAATGCTGTTGAATACTGATAGGTCAAACTAAATTTGGACATGGTCCCTTTAAGGAAATCGGCTGATGACGCGTCATAAATGACGTCATCAGGCCCGCTTCCTTCAATTGGCCAGGAAACGTGCTGGGCGGGCTTAACAAGCCCAATCATCGGAAAGTAATTTTGGAAGCCGGGATGGAGCCAGCAGCGGGGCCGAGACCTGCCACCGACATCGCCTGCCACGGACCCACCGAGGTTCGTGAAATCATGGCCTAACTGTTTGCACTGTACTACCAGTGGCAGTGAAGGGCAGCACTGTCCTGCGCCTATGCCACAGGATTCTTCCAGCAGCAACAGAATACCTCCCAGGAATCAACTGCTTTTCATGCACCACTCCATTAAGTGAGTAACTGAAACCGTGTTTTGCCATGTACCCGCCTAGCTACGTACACTTCAGCTGTCACCTGTAGCAGCTGAGGGAGCAAAACTCCTTCCAAATCGCTACCTTTCCGAAGTGCAGGGAATAATTAATTCTACTCATAGAGCCAGTACTGCCGGGTGTGTGCAAAGAAGAGCAGTGGAATCTGTCCATCGCTTGCTTGGCTCAGTGGTAGCATTCCTGTCTCTAAGTCAGAGGGTCAAGGGTTCAAGCCCCTCTCCAGAGACTTGAGCACATAATCTAGGCTGACACTTCAGCGCAGTATAGAGGGAGTGCTGCACTGTTGGAGGTGCCATTAAACTGAAGCCTTTTATGCCCTCTCAAGTGGATGTAAAAGATCCCATGATACTTATTTGAAGAAGAGCAGGCGAGTTCTCCCAGTGTCTTGGCCAACATTTATCCCTCAACCAACATTACTAAAGAAAACGGATTATCTGGTAATTTATCTCATTGCTGTTGTGGGACCTTGCTTTGCGCAAATTGGCTGCTGTGTTTGCGGCTTTAAGCACCTTCATACTGTGCTGCATAACCCTACTGTAAAGGTCTAATTACAACCCTCAGTTGTGGAATCCTGTTTTTTGCTTCTGGTTGTATTTTGACTGATGTGTTCAAGTAATTTCATTAAGGGTACTGCATCTGTCATTATGAAATTCATGAATACGGTGGCACACATATGCAGAGCACTATCGATCATACAATGAGGACCACAGCTGTGCACTTAGCAGTTTTGCTTATCCTCTTTGGGGGAAGTGTTGTAATGGAAACCTTGACCCATGATGGCTAGGAGTCAAATGAGTGACAAATGTAAAATACATATTTTTTTAATAATGCCAGTAATTTGTGTTTATGATATCATACTGAATTAAAATTCATGAATTTATTCAGTTGAAATAAATAAAGGCGTCTGCTAGGTATCATATATGGTCTGGAGTCTGTGCTTGTCCCTGAATTTCAGCTCACTAGGATCTTGCACACAAAGAAGGCATTGGCTGAAGACTATCATGTCAAAAGTTTCCTCATAGAATGAAGCTATCACTAGAACCCAACACAGATTATATCCATTTGCGAAAATCTATTCTTAGTGCAGGTTGCTTTTAAAATTAATTAACATTTTGACTTAAACAAACAGAATAAACAGACCTACTCACCGCTGCAAAGCCCAACATAATAATCAGTGAAATGAAAACATAAATGGACTGTTTTGATCATAGAATCATAGAAATTTATGGCACAGAAGGAGGCCATTCGACCCATCGTGTCTGTGTCGGCTATTCAGCAAAGGCATTGTTGATGTATTTGCACCAGTCAGGGTTGCTTTCATGAACCCCATGTCCCAAAAGTGAAGTTGTTGGTAAGCGTCGCCAAATTTCAAGGTCTGAGAAGCAGGAGGTGGGGGAGCAGACAAAAGAAATCCTGACATTTAATTTTACAGCTCAGACTTACAATGCAATGTTGCAAATTCCTTTTTGAAATTATGAATTGGCAGAGGCTGCCCAGCCCAGCCTAGTCTGGTTTGGCCGAGGGAACCGCATAGCGGTGGCCAGGTTGGACCAAGTGATGAGTGACAGCAGCCTGGGCTTCTTTCGTCAATTACCAATTATCTCCATAAATTCTTCTTCCCTGCCCCTTCTGCTCTCACCTCCAACGGTGTGAGGTGCTTTGGACTTCTTTGTCACTAGGATTGAGACCATCTGCTGCTTCCCCTTGCCCACCAAAGCAAACCTCCTGCCAGGCTCCCCCTCCCTAAACCGACATCTTTCTCTAATTTCTCTCCTATCTTGACCTCATTCCCACTAAACTACTGACTATACATCTTCCCTTCCTGGCCCCCATACTAGCTGACATTGTAAATGGTTGCCTATCCTCAAGTACATATTCCCCCTTTCAAAATCGTCACCATCATCCCCTTCTTAAAAAAGCCAATCTCTATCCTTGCAAGCTACCGCCCCATCTCTAGCCTCCATTTCCTCTCCAAAGTTCTTGAATGTGTTGTCTCTTCATGTTTGAATCTCTCGAATAGCATTTTTGTCCTTGCCACAGCACTGAAACAGCCCTAATAAAAGTCACAAATGGGATCCTGTCATTATGATCATGGTGCATTATCCCGCCTCATCCTCCACGTCATTCTCCTCTAATGCCTTTACTCTGTTGTCCAGTTCAGTGGGATTTCCCTTGCTTGATTTCACTCTTATGTATCCGATTGCAGCTGAAGCATCTCTTCCCAACCCAAAATCATACCTCTGGAATCCTCCAAAGATCTATTCTTGGCCCCCTCTCTCCGTCATCTACATGCTGCCCCTTGGCAACATCATCCGCAGACACAGGGTCAAGATTCCACATGTGCGCTAATTACAATCTTTTGACCCCTTCACTGCCTCTGTGTTTTCAGACTGCGTGTCCGAAATCCAATTTCCTCCAATTAAACATTGGGAAGACTGAAACCATTGTCTTCGGCATGCCACCACAAACTCTGAACCAGTTTGTTCGCAATCTTGGCATCTTATTCGATTCTGAGCTGAGGTTCCGACCTCCTATTCCCTCCATCACAAAGAACATCTACTTCCACCTCTGTAGCATCTTGTGTCTCCATCCCTACCTCAGCCCATCTGCTGTAGAATTCCAATGCTCTCCTGGCCAGAATCCTGTAGCCACCTTGTGTAAATTTCAGCTCATTCAAAACTCTGCTGCCTGTATCCTATCCTTCACCAGGTTTGTTCGCTGAGCTACTTTGGCTCCCATTCCTCCAACACCTCCAGTTTAAAATTTTCATCCCTTCATGGTCTCATCTCTCCCTATCTCTGTAACCTTCTCCAGCGCTACAACCCCTGCCAAACTCTCCATTCCTCTGACTCTGGCCTTTTGTGTATCTCCCCTCCTTTCGAACAACCACTGGCAGCCTTGCCTTCAGCCACCTTGACCCTACACTCTGGAATTTCCTCCTTAAATTCCTCTGCCTCTCCACCTCCCTCTCCTCCTATAAAACACTCTTTAAAACCCATGCCTTTGACCAAGCTTTTGGTCACCTTTGCTAATATCTCCTTCTTTGGCTCGGTATCTATTATTGTCTAATTATGGGTTTGTGAAGTGCCTTGGGATATTTTGCTATGCTAAAGGGGCTAAATGAATGCAAGTTATTGTTGTTGTTGAATTCAACCTTGATATACCTATCAATTCATCCAATGAAAAGCGACGAGTTAAGAAAGTAACTATAGGTTTTTATTGGCTAAATAACAGAGCCCACCCTCGTGGGTGATCGGATCCAACAAGGAGGAATGCCAGCCAGTCGACCACCTTTATACCTGGGCAGGTAGGTGGAGCCATGGGCGGAGTCAGCAGTGGTCAGCCCAGGTATAACAGCGTGACAAGAGGCGACCTCGTATAGTGATACAACAGTGTGAACAGTGATAACCATAGAGTAACGATATAACAGTGATAACTATAGTGTAACGATAGTGAACGATAAAAGTGGTTTACCACATTCACCCCTTGTTTAGATTTGAGTCCGGCGGGGTGAAGTGTACTACCAGTTCTGGTATGTCAGTCTGTCTGGAGGCCTCGTAAGCCTTTCTGATCGTCGCAGCGGCGGTGTTGCGTTATCTGGTGTTAATGCTGGTGTCTGCGTGGTCGGCGAAGGCTCGTGGGGTTCCGGCATGCCGTCTACCTGGGCTGGAATTGGGGGGGTGGTGTGGGGGGGTAAAGGTGGTGTCTCCGGAATGCCCGAGGGTGCGAGGTCTCGTAAGGAGACTGTGTCCTCCCGCCCGTCTGGGTATGCCACGTAGGCGTACTGGGGGTTGGCGTGCAGGAGGTTCACCCTCTCGACCAGGGGGTCCGTTTTATGGGCCCTCACGTGCTTTCGCAGCAAGACAGGCCCCGGAGAGGTCAGCCAGGTTGGTAGCGTGGTTCCTGTAGTCGACTTCCTGGGGAAAACAAACATTCGTTCATGGGGGGTGGCGTTAATGGCAGTGCAAAGTAGTGACCGGATGGAATGCAGCGCTGCCGGGAGGATTTCCTGCCAGCGGGAGGTTGGGAGGCCCTTAGACTTTAAGGCTAAGAGGACGGCCTTCCATACAGTCGCATTCTCTCTTTCCACCTGGCCGTTCCCTCGGGGGTTGTAGCTGGTGGTCCTGCTTGCAGCAATACCTCTCGCTAGTAGGAACTGACGGAGTTCCTCGCTCATGAAGGAGGAGACCCGGTCGCTATGTATATAGTTTGGGAACCCGAACAAGGCGAAGAGGTCGTTCAGGCATTTAATGACCGTGGTACTGGTCATGTCTGGGCAGGGGAAGGCAAAGGGGAAACGGGAGTACTCATCAACAATGTTGAGGAAGTACACATTATGGTCAGAGGACGGGAGGGGCCCCTTAAAATCGATGCTCAAGCGCTCGAAGGGGCGGGTGGCCTTGATCAGGCTTGCTCTGTCCGGCCTAAAGAAATGCGGTTTGCACTCGGCACAGGTCTGGCAGTTCCTGGTCATGGTCCTGACCTCCTCGATGGAGTAGGGCAGGTTGTGGGCCTTAATGAAGTGGTAAAGTCTGGTGACCCCGGGGTGGCAGAGGTCGTTGTGGAGGGTCTGAAGTCTATCAATTTGCGCGTTGGCACATGTAATTCGTGATAGAGCATCAGGGGGTTCGTTCAGCTTACCTGGCCGGTACAAGATATCATAATCGTAGGTGGAGAGCTCGATTCTCCACCTCAAAATCTTGTCGTTCTTGATTTTGCCCCTCAGCTTGTTATTAAACATAAAAGCGACCAAACGCTGGTCGGTGAGGAGGGTAAATCGTTTGCCTGCCAGGTAATGCCTCCAGCGTTGTACAGCCTCCACGATCGCCTGGGCCTCCTTCTCGACCGACGAGTGTCGGATCTCAGGGCCCTGTAGGGTCCTTGAGAAGAAGGCCACCGGTCTCCCCTCCTGGTTAAGGGTAGCGGCTAGGGCGAAGTCGGATGCATCGCTCTCCACTTGGAAAGGGATGGACTCATCCACCGCGTGCATTGTGGCCTTAGCAATGTCTCCCTTAATGAGGGAGAAGGCTGTGCACGCTTCCTCCGTAAGGGGGAAGGATGTGGACTTCATGAGGGGTCTGGCTTTGTCCGCATAATTGGGCACCCATTGGGCATAGTAGGCGAAGAGCCCCAGGGTTCTCTTCAGCGCCTTTGGACAGTGGGGGAGGGGTAACTCCATGAGGGGGCGCATTCTTTCGGGATCGGGGCCGATGACTCCGTTCTCTACTACGCAGCCGAGGATGGCAAGGCGCGAGGTGTTAAACACACATTTCTCCTTATTGTAGGTGAGGTTCAGCCGTTGGGCTGTACGGAGGAATCTTTCCAGATTAACATCATGGTCCTGCCGGTCGCGGCCGCAGATGGTGACGTTATCTAGATAGGGGAATGTGGCGTGCAGCCCGTTCTGGTCAACCATCCAGTCCATCTCCCTTTGGAAGACCGAAACCCCGTTGGTGACGCCGAAGGGAACCCTAAGGAAGTGGTAGAGGCGGCCATTCGCCTCGAAGGCGGTATACTGGCGGTCCTCAGGGCGGATAGGGAGTTGGTGGTAGGCCGACTTAAGGTCGATGGTAGAGAATACTCGGTATTGTGCAATCTGATTGACCATATCAGATATGCGGGGAAGGGGGTATGCGTCCAGCTGGGTGTACCGGTTTATGGTTTGGCTGTAGTCGATGACCAGGCGGTTTTTATTGCCGGTCTTAACGACTACGACCTGGGCACGCCAGGGGCTGGTGCTCCCCTCGATGATGCCCTCCTTCAGGAGACGCTGCACCTCAGAGCTAATGAAAGCTCTGTCCCCGGCGCTGTACCGCCTGCTCTTGGTAGCGACGGGTTTGCAGTCGGGGGTGAGGTTAGCGAACAGGGAAGGTGGCGGGACCTTGAGGGTGGATAGGCCGCAGGTGTTACGCGGTGGGCGGTTTAAAAGCTGCTGGTTGTCGACTGTGAGTGGGGGGAGGGGTCCACCGTATGTTAGAGTGACACTTTGGAGGTGGGATTGGAAGTCCAGCCCTAGTAGGACGGCAGCGCAGAGCTGGGGCAGGACGAGGAGTTTAAAATTTTTATACTCCGTGCCCTTAACTGACAGGGTCACAACACAGTAGCCGCTGATGTCTGTGGCATGGGACCTCAATGCCATCGAGATCCGGTTGCGCGTTGGCCGGACAGTGAGGGAGTAGTGGCTCATCGTGTCTGGGTGGATGAAACTCTCCGTGCTTCCGCTGTCGAACAAGCAGGTCGTGGCGCGGCCGTTTACTTTGATGTCCATCATGGACTTGGACAGGTGATGCGGGCGGGCTTGGTCCAGTGTGACGGAGGCTAGTGTATGGCTGAGTGAGCTGCTGTAGTCTGCGGGTGAGGCGGTGGTCGGGTCTGGAGGCAAGGTGGCGGTCGAGTGTGGTGGGTAAAATGGCGGCGCCCACGAGGTTGGACAAAATGGCGGAGAAGATGGCTGCCCCCACAACTCACATGAGGCACTGCTGGTGTCGGTTGCCTGGATCAAAGATGGCCGCCCCCATAACTCACACGTGGGGATGCTGGCATCTGTGGCCTTGATGGAAGATGGCCGCCCCCACAACTCGCATGAGGCACTGCTGGCCTCTGTTGATCTCCCTCTGCAGGCCTTAGCAAAGTGGCCTTTCTTCAGGCAGCTTGAGCACGTCGCGTTTCTCGCTGGGCAGCGCGCCCTCGGGTGTTTCGCCTGGCCGCGGAAGAAGCAGCCGGCGGCCCGATCGCGGGGCTCCGATGTCGCAGCCGGTACCGGGGGTGGCGGTCCCGATCGGGTCCGGAACGCCGACGCTGAGGTAGGTCCCAGGGGCGGCGCTGCGAGAGGTATTGCGGTCGGGGTCGGTCCCGAGTCCCAGGGTCGCGAATTACAGTACCTGGAGTACGCCTCGAGGTCCCGATGGGCCACTTCTAGGGAGCGAGCGAGGGCTGCAGCTGTGTTCAGGTCGAGGTCCTTTGCTTCAAGCAGTCTTTGCCGTGAGTAGTCGGACCGCAGGCCTTTCACGAAGGCATCGCGGATATTATCTTCAGTATTGTCTGCCGCCGTTACCGCTTTAAAGTCACAGTCCCTGCCGAGTGTTTGTAGCGCCCGTAAAAATTCATCTACAGACTCTCCTGGCTGTTGCGGGCGGGATCTTAGGAGATGTCTGGCATACATGGAATTTACCGGGCTCTGGTACTGTTGTTTCAGCAGGTTGATGGCGGCCTCGTATGTAGTAAGGTCCCGGATGAGTGCGAATACTTTAGGGCTCACTTGGGCGGTCAGAACTCTTAGCTTGGATCTCTGAGGCACGCCGGATTCTCCCAGGTAGGATTCGAAACAGCTCAGCCAGTGTTCGAAGTCGAGGGCTGAGTTTGCTGCCTGTGGGCTTAGATCCAGGTACGGTGGTCGGAGGGCTCGCAGCCAGGCCGGCTGCTGTGGCTGTTGTAGCTGGGCGTCTGGCTGGTCGTTTGGCTGGTCGTTTGGCTGCTCAAGTAACGACATTTTGAAATTTAGCCAATAAAATTGATATACCTATCAATTCATCCAATGAAAAGCGACGAGTTAAGAAAGTAACTATAGGTTTTTATTGGCTAAATAACAGAGCCCACCCTCGTGGGTGATCAGATCCAACAAGGAGGAATGCCAGCCAGTCGACCACCTTTATACCTGGGCAGGTAGGTGGAGCCATGGGCGGAGTCAGCAGTGGTCAGCCCAGGTATAACAGCGTGACAAGAGGCGACCTCGTATAGTGATACAACAGTGTGAACAGTGATAACCATAGAGTAACGATATAACAGTGATAACTATAGTGTAACGATAGTGAACGATAAAAGTGGTTTACCACAAACCTCCCTATTTCACACTATACTGTTTCCAAATTGAAACCTAATCATCTTTTCTGGATGTATGCAATTTATCCCAGCAAGGCTGTTGTACTAATGCACCTCCACATTGACATCTGCTTTGACATGACAATAGTTGCATGTCTTGATCCTATTTATTTATTTTATTCATTCATGGGATATGGGTGTCACTGGCAAGGCCAGCATTTATTACCCATCCCTAGTTGCCCTTGAGAAGGTGCTGGTGTGCTGCTGCCTTGAACCGCTGCAGTCCGTGTGGTGAAGGTACTCCCACAGTGCTGTTAGGGAGGGAGTCCAGGATTTTGATGCAGCAACGATGAAGGAACAGTGGTATATTTCCAAGTCAGGATGGTGTTTGACTTAGAAGGGGACTTGGAGGCGGTGGTTTTCCCATGCACCTGTTGCCCTTGTCCTTCTAGGTGGTAGAGGTCACGGGTTTGGGAGGTGCTGCCGAAGAAGACTTGGCGAGTTGCCGCAGTGCATCTTGTAGATGGTACACATTGCAGCCACAGTATGCCGGTGGTGGAGGGAGTGAATGATTATGGTAGTGGATGGGGTGCCAATCAAGCGGGTTGCTTTGTCCGGGATGGTGTCGAGCTTCTTGAGTGTTGTTGGAGCTGCTCTCATCCAGGCCAGTGAAGAGTATTCCATCACACTCCTGACTTGTGCCTTGTAGATGGTGGAAAGGCTTTGGGGAGTCAGGTGGTGAGTTACTCGCCACAGAATACCCAGCCTCTGACCTGCTCTTGTTGCCAGAGTATTTATGTGGCTAGTCCAGTTAAGTTTCTGGTCAATGGTGACCCCCAAGATGTTTGTGGTGGGGGATTTGATAATGGTAATGTCATGTGAAGTGGGGCTTTCGAGCTCTACTATAATTAAAGGGTTAAGAAAGGGTCTCAGGAACTGAATGAACCAATAGGCCTTTTGCAGTAGTCAGCTTTTTCTAAGTTGCTTAACTGGCAGTTGAGATAACGCTAAGAATAGCATGTCGATTTTGCAGTAGTGTTAGAATGATTAATGACTGCAAGCTATGTAACTTGGAAATAATTGCAAATAGTAGAACAATGAATCGGAAGTAAAGAGGCCTAGAGGGGCAGGAAAAGCAGAACAATGAGTCAGGAGTACAATGTTGGTGAAACCCCACTTGGCATAAGCAAAGGTTATAGTTGCAGCAACAGCTTGCGGTAATGAAGCGTGTATGTAATGTCACGTGATTGTAGGCGGCATTGATGTAAGTTCTGCTCTGTGTTGTATAAAAGACTGCTTAAAACTTTGTATTAGCGGAGAGAAGCCTGGCTAGACCGATAGCAGGTTGTCCCCCCACAGGTGTGAATAAAGACTGCTTGAATCTTTGAACGCAGACCTGGTGTCAAGTGTTTATTTCAAATACTCCACTTCAATTGACGTAGTCAGAAGGATCTCAAATGGACAGCAGACACCGGCAGACGGAAGCATGTCAACTGTGTATGTTTAAAATCACCATGCATAGTTAGGACAAAGTAGAATTCTGCTACATGTCGGCTGCCCGAGAGATCCAAATCTACAGGTCTGAGCAAGACTCCACGCAGTCTACGGATAACAAACTCAGGTAAAACGACTGTACTAATATTGTGTTATCTAGATTAAATCGATACCGTGCCGTTGCAAAAGTCGGCATAGGTTGCAAATATCCGTCTCACTCAGAAGGAGTCTGGGAAAAAGAGAGATACCTCTGACAACAAATTGATGGTTTAGGTTGCAAGTAACGGTCTCACTCTACAGGAGTAAGTAAGAGATGTACCGCTGACAACAAATAGCCATGGGAAGTGAAAAACTTGAGTGGGTACCGGAGTGGTCTTTGATGCGGTATCTAGCGGACAAAAATCAGAAACTAATTGAAAAAATGATTAAGCAAAATTGGAAATCCGACGACCCACCCGCTGATCAATGAAAATGGTGGGAGTCAGAAAAGAAACAAGAGGAAAAAGCCCTCGTTTTAGTTACTCACGTGAATTATGAATTAAGTAGATGGACTAGACTATGGACTGAGAAACGACGGAGCAATGATTAACAGACAGTAGGTGTGATGGCAACAGCACCCATTAAGGCACATGAAGAGGATGACGACGATATAAAGTGGGGAGACTTAGGTAGAGATTGAGCCAAAGAAGGGAAATGGAGAACACTGTGCGAAGATGTTAATGGGGTCTGGGCAAACAAAAAAAAACAGGAATGCAGGTTGGTAAAAGCAGACCCCATTGTAGTACCGGGCCCCATCCATAACGCACACCAACAATATACCTGGACAAGAGTCCCACAAGGATTTCACAATAATCCCAACATATTTCACTGGGTAATGGTGCCAAGCATTGGAGGACTTGGATCTGACCCGGTATAAAAGGGGGAGGGTGAACAGTCAGAGGTCGTGGTTCACATTGGGACCAACGACATGGGTAGGAAGAGGGATGAGGTCCTGCAACAAGAATTTAAGGAGCTAGGTAGCAGATTAAAGCGCAGGACCTCAAAGGTTGTAATCTCTGGATTACTCCCGGTGCCACGTGCTAGTGAGTATAGGAATAGGAGGATAGAGCAGATGAATGCATGGCTAAAGGGTCGGTGCAGGAGGGAGGGCTTTAGTTTCCTGGATCACTGGGTCTGCTTCTGGGGAAGGTGGGACTTGTACAAGTCGGACGGGTTGCACCTGAACCAGAACGGGACAAATATCCTTGTGGGGAGGTTTGCTAGTACTGTTGGGGGGGGGGTTTAAACTAACTTGGTAGGGGGATGGGATACAGAGTGGAGCTATAATAGGGGGTGATGTACAGCCAAATATAGAGGAAAAAACAAGTCAGCTTGGAAGGCAGAGCAAATATGTAACGGCACAAGGGAGTAGGGCAAGGCTCGCTGGCATTTATTTTAATGCAAGGAGTCTTGCGAATAAGGTGGATGAACTGAAGATGTTGATGAACACATGGGAGTATGATATTGTTGCTATCACGGAGACATGGTTGAGGGAGGGGCAAGACTGGCAGCTCAATATTCCAGGGTATAGAATCTTCAGGTGAGACGGGGGGGGGGGGGCGTTAAAAGAGGAGGGGGAGTCGCAATATTAATTAAGGAGTCAATTACTGCTGTAAGGAGGGATGATATATTAACAGGTTCCTCTAATGAGGCCATATGGGTAGAACTTAAAAACAAAAAGGGGGCAAGCACTTTGCTGGGAGTGGACTATAGGCCCCCAAACAGTCAGGGGGAGATAGAGGAACAGATATGTAGGCAAATCTCAGAGAAATGTGCAAATAATAGGGTAATAATAGTGGGGGATTTCAACTTCCCCAATATTAACTGGGATAGTCAGAGTGTGAAAGGCTTAGAGGGTGCAAAATTCTTAAAGTGCATCCAGGAGAGCTTTTTGAGCCAGCATGTAGAGAGTCCTACAAGAGAGGGGGCGGTACTGGACCTAATTCTAGGGAATGTGGCCGGGCAAGTGGTAGAAGTGTTAGTAGGTGAGCACTTTGGTGACAGTGACCATAATTCGGTGAGATTTAAGGTAGTCATGGAAAAGGACAGAGATGGACTGGAAATAAAGGTTCTAAATTGGGGGAAGGCCGATTTTAATATGATAAGGCAGGATCTGGCCAAAGTGGACTGGGATCAGCTACTTGTAGGAAAATCTACATCGGAGCAATGGGAGTCTTTCAGAAAGGAAATTGAGAGAGTACAATGGCAACATGTTCCCGTTAAGATCAAGGGTGGGACCAACAAGCCCAGGGAACCTTGGATGTCAAGGGATATACGAGAATGGATTAGGAAAAAGAGGGGGGCTTTTGGCAGATACAAAGGACTAAAGACAGAGGAAGCCCTAGAGGAGTATAAAAAGTTCAGGGGGATACTTAAAAAAGAAATTAGGAGAGCGAGGAGGGGCCATGAAATAACACTGGCGAGCAAAATAAAGGAAAATCCCAAGGTGTTTTATAAGTATATTAAGGGCAAGAGGATAACTAGGGAAAGAGTAGGGCCCATTAGGGACCAAAGTGGCAATCTGTGTGTGGAGCCAGAAGATGCAGGTGGGGTTTTAAATGAATTTTTTGCATCTGTGTTCACTATGGAGAAGGACGATATAGACATAGAAATTGGGCAGGGGGACTGTGATATACTTGAACATATTAGCATCGAGAGGGAGGAGGTACTAGCGGTTTTAGCAGGCTTAAAAGTGGATAAATCCCCAGGCCTGGATGAGATGTATCCCAGGCTGCTGTGTGAGGCAAAGGAGGAGATTGCAGGGGCTCTGACACAAATTTTCAAAACCTCTCTGGCCACAGGGGATGTGCCAGAGGACTGGAGAACAGCTAACATAGTACCATTATTCAAGAAGGGTAGTAGGGATAAACCAGGGAATTATGGGCCAGTGAGCCTAACATCAGTGGTAGGGAAATTATTGGAAAAAATTCTGAGGGACAGAATTAGTCTCCACTTGGAAAGGCAAGGATTAATCAGGGATAGTCAGCATGGCTTTGTCAAGGGAAGATCATGTCTGACTAATTTAATTGAATTTTTCGAGGGGGTGACTAGGTGTGTGGATGAGGGTAGTGCAGTGGATGTGGTATACATGGATTTCAGTAAGGCTTTCGATAAAGTCCCGCATAGGGGACTGGTCAAGAAGGTAAGAGCCCATGGGATCCAGGGTGCCTTGGCACATTGGACCCAAAACTGGCTTAGTGGCAGAAGGTGGTGGTCGAAGGTTGTTTTTGTGACTGGAAGCCTGTGTCCAGTGGGGTACCGCAGGGATCGGTGCTGGGTGCCTTGCTGTTTGTTGTCTACATTAATGATTTGGATGTGAATGTAAAAGGTATGATCAGTAAGTTCGCAGGCGACATGAAAATTGGTGGGGTGGTAAATAGCGAGGAGGGTAGCCTCAGTCTGCAGGACGATATAGATGGGTTGGTCAGATGGGCAGAACAGTGGCAAATGGAATTTAACCCTGAAAAGTGTGAGGTGATGCATTTTGGAGGGACTAACAAGGCAAGGGAATACACAATGGCCTAGAAATTCAGTCTGGACACTTTTGGGGCGCTAAAGTCGGGCGCTCGCTAAAGTTAGCGCCCGCCGGAAAGTGTAGGCCACATCGCCGAAATTCAGTAGAGTTGGCCCTAAGTTTGGCCGAGCGCTGAAACTGGCATTGAAATGCTGTGTTCCGGCGCTAAGCCGGCGATGCGGCCTAATAACGCCGAAGCCGGGCACAGCGCAGGTGCGGTCATGTTTTGATTGACAGCAGACACCCTGACGCCGGCCAGCTCTTAAAGGGGGAAGGGTCAACTTTGACTGCTGCCACGCCCTGCATACTGGAGCCCTGCAGCTAGGCCTCAGCACTACTGGTGTGCCAAAATAGCGCCTGGAGCAATGGAGAGGGCCCGTGAGCGAGCGCAGCGCTTCTCAGAGCATGCTCTGAGTGTGCTCATTCATGGTGTGGAGAAGAGAAGAGAGATCCTGTGCCCGGACAGTGGCAGGAAGGCTCCCAGGAGCCAGTACAGGAGAGCCTGGGGCAAAATCGCCCGCAGGGTGTCATCCACCTGTGATGTCCCCAGGAGTGCGGACCAATGCCGCAAGAAGTTCAACGACCTCACTCGGATGGTGAAGGTGAGTACCCTTTCCAGTGTCCCCCTCATCCTTGCATGTGCACCTCACATTATGGGCAAAGGGACCTCAAAGGCCTAATGGGCAGCCCTCCTCCCGCAGCAATGGCACTTGCATGTTCATCAATAGCACTTTCTGCACTTAACACACTGGCCAAGCTATTCGACCATGGGAGGCAGTGCACCCAGCAACAGGGCACCACACTGGCCAAGCTATTCCACCATGGGAGGCAGTGCACCCAGCAACAGGGCACCACACTGGCCAAGCTATTCCACCATGGGAGGCAGTGCACACAGCGACAGGGCACCACACTGGCCAAGCTATTCCACCATGGGAGGCAGTGCACACAGCGACAGGGCACCACACTGTACTTAGAGGCCGTCCTTTCTCTTGCAGGCCAAGCTGGCGAGCAATGTAAGGAGCCAGGCTGTCACTGGTGGAGGCCGTCCCAAGTACCAGGCGCTCACTGATCTGGAGGAGAGCGTGGCACGACTCATGCGTGGCCGGGTGACTGGCCCTGTCGCGATCGGCGAGGCGGACCCTGTACTGGTACCCACTGGTAAGGACATGACCGGTTGCACCTCCCTCGTTGCCCTCGCGCTTCAGATCTACATCCTTTCCCACTGACCGACAAATGCGCATAATGCACCACTCAGGCCTCCCTCGCTGACGGCCTGTCCTCACTCTAAAGCTACTCTTGTGCCTTCCTGCTTTCAGCTGGTGAGGAGGAGGTGGTCCCTGAAGCGCAGAGAGCCAGGCCCTTGGAGGAGGAGGACGTCGAGGACCAGGAGGAAGGCGGCACATCGGGGGAACCCTCCTCCGCGCCAGGGGATGGCAATGGAGGGGAGACGTCTGGCCTGCAGGAGAGCCAGGGGGAGGTGTTGGAGGGGAGGGCCGAAGCTGGTCCCAGTAGGGTGGACGCACGCGGGAAGTGTCCGGCAGCACGCCGGCCTTCTCCCCAGAGCGGGGAGGTGTTGGAGGGGAGGGCCGAAGCTGGTCCCAGTAGGGTGGACGCACGCGGGAAGGCTCCGGCAGCACGCCGGCCTTCTGCCCAGAGGGGGGAGGTGTTGGAGGGGAGGGCACAACCTGGCCCAAGTGGGGTCGATGCACGCGGGAAGGGTCGGCCAGCTCGGCGGCCTTCTCCCCGGAGGGAGAGTCCGCCCTCCAGTCCGGACACGGTCCTCGCCCAAGAGGTGCGCGTCCTCGATGAGATGTCGGCGGCGTCTGAGCGGCGCCACCAAGAGTTCATGGGGGTGGTCGAACAGATGCCTCACGCCATTGAGTCCCTGGCTCAGAGTGTGGTGGCTTTCGGGGAATCACAGGCCAGGGGGTTTGAACAACTCACGGCAGCGCACGACAGGGGTGTCCAGCAACTGGCCGCAGCGCACGACAGGGGTGTGCAGCAACTCGCGGCAGCGCAGGACGCGGGTGTGCAGCAACTGGCGGCAGCGCAGGACGCGGGTGTGCAGCAACTGGCGGCAGCGCAGGACGCGACTCGCGAGATGAGTGGTGCCGTCCACACACTGGCAGAGCTGATGCGGGCACATACCAGGGCAGTTCGGGCACTCACTTCTGCCACACTCGCTGTGGCACGGAGGCATCGCCATGGCACCCGCCGCCCTGCTGCAGCACAGCGGTCTGGCCTCCCCCAGATTGCTGCGCTTGCTACACTGCCAGCCCGGCCGAGTGCCAGTGTCTCTGGCGAGCAGCGCGCACCTGCCATCAGCCAGCTTGCCCCCAATGGTGCTGCCGACACTGCCACTCCCCCAGCCAAGGTGCGACGAGCTGCTGCTAAGACTGATGCTGCCCAGCCACAGCTGCAGCAGTCAGCAGGCGGCCCCTCCCGGGCCAGGCCTCGTCTAGGCCGACCCCCAAGGGCATCTGCCGACACGCTTTGTGGCCCTCATGAGCCTTCCCCCAGCCTCGCCACACCCGCAGGGCCCAGGTTGAGGCGGAGCAGCAGGTCGGCCAGGGGCCGGAGAAGCCTGTCTAAGGACTCGCCCTCTCGGCACACCCATTAGAGTGTGGTGAGAGCGGTTTCTTTTATATTGGGGGGCTTGTGTTGTGGGGGGCATTATTTTGTTAAAGCCGAGGATCAAGGCATTTTTTGTTCTCATGGGGGTGTCTCTGTTGTGGGGGGGGGCTTATTTTTGTAAGGCCGCTGTTGAAGGCCTTTTGGATGGGCAAGTTTTGTTAGTCCTCCCCAGGTTTTGGGAGTGACAGATGTTTTTGACTGTTTTTTGGGGGTCTTGTCTGTTTTTCTGTTTCATGTGGGAAGGGCCCTGAGTTTGTGAAGTAAAGCTTTTGATTTATTCAGCATGTCCAGGTGTCATGTTTGAAGTGGTTGTTGCGTTAACCGGCTGAGGGCTTGCGGAGCGGCTGCCTCAGGTGCGTTCATTGCCACAGGCCATTCCCTGACAGGGGGCCTAGAAGTGTCGATCAATAAGCCCCCGGCGGACGGCCCTTGGCCCTTGTCGCTCCCTCCTGGGCTGGTCCTCCTCCTCCTCCTCCTCCTCCTGCTCGTCCTCCTGAGGTGGTGGTGCAATGCCAGGTGGCAGTGCCTGAGTCCTGCGGATAGCCAGGTTGTGCAGCATGCAGCACACGACGACGAACTGGGAGACTCTATCCGGCGAATACTGAAGAGATCCTCCGGAACGATCCAGGCAGCGGAACCGTTGCTTGAGGACGCCTATCGTTTGCTCGATGATGTTCCTTGTGGCTTGATGGCTTTCGTTGTATGCCTCCTCCGCTGGGGTCCTGGGCGCGTGGAGCGGGGTCATGAGCCATGTACACAAAGGGTAGCCCTTGTCCCCGATAAGCCATCCCCTTGGTGGAGGCTGTGCCTCGAACATGTCAGCCACAGTAGTCTGGCGCAGGATAAATGCATCGTGGCTGCTTCCTGGGAAGCAGGCATTGACAGCTAGGATGCGCTGCCTGTGGTCACACACCAGCTGTACATTTAGGGAATGGTAGCCCTTCCGGTTGCGGTAATCCTCGGCATTGTGGATAGGTGCCCGCATAGCCACATGCGTGCAGTCAATGGCGCCCTGCACCATGGGGAAGCCCGCGATCCTGCCAAATCCGACTGCACGCTGCTCCTGCCTCTGTCGGGTCATGGGGAAGGAGATGAATTGGTGTCTCCTCGCGTAAAGTGCATCGGTGACCTGCCGGATGCAGCGATGTGCGGCGAACTGGGAGATGTTCGCTATGTCCGCAGCAGCGGCTTGGAAGGAGCCGCTTGCATAAAAGTTCAGAGCCACCGTGACCTTCACTTCCACCGAGAGAGACGTCCTGCACATCAGCTGTGGACGCAGATCTGTGTGAAGCAGCTGGCAGATCTCTGCAACCACCTCCCTTCTGAAGCGCAGCCTCTTCACACAATGCGCCGCAGTCATGGTGAGATAGGACACCTGCAGTCATGGTGAGATAGGACACCTGCTGCCGGTATTGCCTGAGTGGGTAAGGCCTACGTTGCCGACGCCTGATGGCCCCTCTGCGTCTAGGCATGGCTGGCCCTCTCTCACAGCGTCTGCGAGCCCTTCGCACATAATGCTGCAACTGAGGGTTGGCCCCCCATACAGCCCCCATAATAAAGTTGAGAACAGATAAATCACAATGAATCAAATGTCAAAGCACTGGCCAGAAGCCAAAAATACCTCTCCTATGTTGTCCCAAATCAGTAACCTCTGTCCCTTGGTCTCTGTCCAGAAATCCAAAGCAGTAAAGTCATTGCAGCAAAATGGCTGGGCTTTATAGGTCAGTGTAAGTGCCCTTTAATTTGCGCTCCCAGAGGCCCACAGGGCCTCTTTTGCGTTCCACCTCACAGTTCTTAGCAGCGCCACGCCCACATTGGACGGGCGCCACTGAATTTCCGGTTTGGGGCGCACAAACAGCGTTGCGCGACGATATGGCGTCATAAGCTGCGCGCGCACCTGAGCGGGCGCAAACACTTTGCGCCGGCGCTAAATGTCAACTGAACTTGGGCGTCGGCGCAGATCGGACTGCGTTCAGGCGCTAAGTGTCTAGCGCCGGAAATATAGCCCTTTTATGGCGTTAGCGGCTGGCGCAACCCACTGAATTTCTAGGCCAATGAATGGTAAGACCCTAGGAAAGACAGAGGATCAGAGGGATCTTGGTGTGCATGTACATAGATCCCTGAAGGCAGCAGAACAGGTGGATAAGGTGGTTAAAAAGGCATATGGGATACTTGCCTTCATTAGCTGAGGCATAGAATATAAGAGCAGGGAGGTTATGATGGAGCTGTACCAAACGCTGGTTAGGCCACAGCTGGAACACTGTGTGCAGTTCTGGTCGCCACACTATAGGAGGGATGTGATTGCTTTGGAGAGGGTGCAGAGGAGATTCACCAGGATGTTACCTGGGCTGGAGCACTTCAGCTATGAAGAAAGACTGGACAGGCTGGGGTTGTTTTCCTTGGAGCAGAGAAGGCTGAGGGGGGACCTGATTGAGGTGTACAAAATTATGAGGGGCATAGATAGAAAGGAACTTTTTCCCTTAGTAGAGGGGTCAATAACAAGGGGGCATAGATTCAAGGTAAGGGGCAGGAGGTTTAGAGGGGATTTGAGGAAGAACTTTTTCACCCAGAGGGTGGTTGGAATCTGGAACTCACTGCCTGAAAGGATGGTAGAGGCAGGAACACTCACAACATTCAAGAAGCATTTGGATGAGCACTTGAAATGCCATAGCATACAAGGCTACGGACCAAATGCTGGAAAATGGGATTACATTAGACAGGGCCTGATGGCCGGCGCGGACGCGATGGGCCGAAGGACCTCTTTCTGTGCTGTATAACTCTATGACTCTATGACTCTAAAAGCACCCTGGTACAGCATGTAGACAACCTCTTGATCACATCCGAAAGCCAGGAAGGACACATGGGAGCACTACTGTGCACCCTACAAACGTTGGAACAAGCTGGCTTTAAGGTAAACCCCAAGAAAGCTCAGGTGGGACTCACCCAGGTGCGATACTTAGGACATGAAATAAGTCAAGGTTCTAAAAGCTTACCCAGGGACTGAAAGATAGCCAGGACCACTTACAGCAAGGGGAGTACGAAAGGTACTAGGGTTGTTTAATTATTGCTGGAACTTTATACCCCATTTCACGGCTATTGCGGAACCCATCCAGAAACTGATGTGTTTGTTTCAGCTCCACCCACTTTTCTGTACAGAGAGCTAAAAGCTGTTTAACCCTTTGAAGACTTGTCTTGAACGATGGACAAGCTTGCGTTGTTTTAAGTTTGTTAATTGTTTTACAAAAGATAAGCTTCAGCCTTGAAGTTACAGTTGCCAATGTGCCTGGATGAAAATGAATTTAAATGTTTACAAGGCATGGGTGATTGTTTCTTTGTTAATGTGGCTGAGGCTTCTTCCTTTATTTTTCAAGTGATATTGGTTAGTTTAAGAAATTGATCTGGATTGAATTGGAATTATGAGGTTAATTAAACTATTAAAACCAGACTTTTATTGTGGCCACGGTGAAATTCTGGTTGGTGTAAATTTGTGTGGAAGCTACTAGTTCCGGATAGGTGGCAAAAACACATCAACAATTTTTGAAATTTTTTGACTAATTGCAAGTATGGGGGAACCAGGAAAAAAAAAGGGAAATGCTATTGTGTGGAGTTGCTTCACAGAATGTTTAGGATATCTCGTTTTAAAGGTACAAGACTTTGCAAAAGTAAAGATTTACTTGAAAGCTGTGAAGTTGTGTGACCAAGCCTGACAGTGGTTGATGTCTGTGTTTGCCCTCTTTTGAAATGCAAAAGAAAGTTGTTAACTCTTCTCAGAAGCAGCTGTGAACTCTGTTTTTAACTCCACAAGAAGGTGTGGGTTTTGTAAACATTTTGGGCATTGTTAAATTTTTAAGTTTTAAATTTGAGTGGATTGACGAATTAACTCATTTGGCTCTTAGGAAAGCCGCAATGGATTGTCTGTTTTACTTTTAAGCAGGGGGCCAGATGAGTGTTGATGGTGCACGATTACCAGCTCCATGATGGGAAACTCCTATACGCATTGAGTGCTTTGATGCTCGTAGTGGATGGGATTGAACTGATGTAAAAAGACTACTGAGCACTTGGTTTGAGTATAAAACAAGCCTTTAATCAACTGTTTCACAACCAGGAAATTCTAGTTACATCACTATTTCCTGGTTAGAAAAACGTCCTGAACAAGCAGGGCCCACGCCCGAGTATTTATACTCCTTGGACGGCGCCACCAGCTGGCCGCTCGGTGTTATTTCATGAGTCATTTCTTCATGAATGATAAGATTCATGACATGAACTATATCAGGAATCACGGCAGCTCGGAAACAGCACCAATGGAACCATAACCTCACTGGATACAAGGTTTTCTGTTGTAAATGAGATGAATGTAACAATTAAAAATCAAACTATAACATGTCATAATTGGACAGTGAGGGTAACGGAGCAGAGGGTGTATGAGGGGCAAAGGATTTGTTTAAAATGCTCAAATAAGGCTACTCCGAACGGGATGATCCTAGAATTCTGGTTTGCACCAGGTGAAACCACAAATAGCCTGAGGTTGAGGAAGGCAAGAGGAATCATAGTTATCCCGTTAATTGATGGGACAAGTTTCTGTTGGACAAATTTCTGGTCAAGTAATCACACAGGAGTATATATGTGTGTAAGCAGACATTTCTCCCACGATGATCCTCAAATTAAAAATCGTTATGATAATATTCAATGTCTTGATCAGTCCAAAGAAGCCATTCAATTAAAGGCGAAAGAGAAACCAATGCCACCCGATGAGGGGAGTGAAAAGTGCCCCATCCCATTCCCTGCTCCAATTAGCGGATTGGTGTTGGTTCCGAGTGAGTTGTCAATGTTACATGATGTTGTATTAGATGCAAGGGAGGTTATTATCAATATGTCCGGTATCTAACAGTACTATGTGTATTAAACCTAAAAGGATGGTAAAAATCGGGAACAGGGCTATTCTGCCTTTAATGGATCAGAATCCGATGCATGTTAAGGGATCAACCGAGATAGATGATTTGGGGAAATACCTGTCCATTTTTGGATATGGATTAATGAAAATTTCACTGAGTTTGTGAAAAGGATTGGAAAAGTGGGATATTTCAGAGTGTCCCACAGAATAATTAAAATTGCCCTTAATGTTAGCGGGATAGCCTTACCTGAGCGATGTGACAGACACACAACGGGATTATGGGAGAATTTGTTGAAGAAACAATTAATAGGACCCCAAGGGCGGTTAAATAGGAAAAGGAGGGGAGTCCTAGAAATGGCAGTAGCGGGGTATGTGGTGGGGGTGGCAACTGTTAATACATTTGACATAGATAGTATAGACTAAGAAGTTCCAAATCTAGCCCAACGCTTAAGGGCCCTTCTGCAAAAGGGAAACGATTTAACTTCCCGGTTGTCGAGAACAGGGGAAGAGGTCGCTAGACAAATGTTGCCAGTTGAGGAAATCCTAGAGCCTCATGCCCAAACCATCAATAAAATAAGTGCGCGAGTAAATGATCTAATCCAAGAAACACATAAGGAACTCGTATGTACAATGTACGGCACATGGTTACTAGGGAATATCCAACATAATATAAACCAGATGAAACAGGGTAAGATACCCGATTGGATAAGCAATGATCAGTTGTCTAAATGGACTCAGGACGGGATTATCCTCTGCGATGTTCATAAGACAACCCAAGTGTTCCTATCTCCAAGTAATTGCATTACTAAAAAACTGAAACTGATAGGTATGATTCTAGCTATTCCACAAATAAAGGTATCGGATGCCGAACCTCTGTGGGCAGTACAGAACATAGGCGAAGTACAAGGTCAATCCCGGGTAAAATTCCATGATACGGCCCCTTATGCGGTAACACAAAGGGGCACATTCCAAGGGGTGCAAATCAATGGTTGCACTCAATATTTGGATGTGGTAGTATGCGCACACCCCATGGAGGGAGGGCAACGCATGACGTGCGGGTTCACTCAGATGGTTAATTGCACGTTGTAGATTAGTCCCCTCAGACATAGAGGAACTGAGATGGCAGCCCGGGATAATGGGACGTACTGTATATCTACCAACGAAAATAATTACGATCATGGTGGCACTGAATGTGCGATTCCACAACCTAACTTCTGTTTTACGCTTAAAACTGTGGTCAAGCTAGGCCATCAATACCTATTTCCACAAAGAGAGGAACACGCCAAGAACATCACCTTAAACAACCCATGCTGGGATGATGAAATGAAACAATATGAGATACCGAGTTGGCAAGACATTTCACGTCTCGAAGAATACTTGACTCAATTGAAAAAGGACACCGAGAAGAGCATACGACATTATCATGAGATCTTGGAAGATTCCCTACAGCATTCAGAGGACATAGAAGAAACCCTGAAAGACACTCAATGGTGGGAACGTGTATGGGATTGGGGACTGAATGTTGATATACATCCGTGGTTTCATATAATCTCACATGTATTGGTAATTGTGCAACTCATATTGGTACTAGTGTTGCTCATAATGGCATGTGTGGTAGGTAAAAGAGTACAGAGCAAGAGAAAGGCAAAAGCTTTAGTTAAGGAACAGGAAAAATTAATGCGCTCTGGAATGATCTGAGTTACTGAGAATAAGCATAGGGAGACAAATAGATTAATGGGCTCTTGTAGTGGTAGGCTTTTAATTAATGGCAGGGGAAGGATGAAATAACAGTAATGCCCACAATTTGACACACCTGAAGCCCCACGCCTCCTTTGACGAAATTGAGCTGATCACTCAAGATGTAATGAGTAGGAAGTGTTCAGGTTGGGTGGTTTACTTGAACTATTGTGCAAGTACCAAAAGGGGGGACTGAAGTGGGGCTTTCGAGCTCTACTATAATTAAAGGGTTAAGAAAGCGTCTCGGGAATCGAATGAGCTAATAGGCCTTTTGCAGTAGTCAGCTTTTTCTAAGTTGCTTAACTGGCAGTTGAGATAATGCTAAGAATAGCATGTTGATTTTGCAGTAGTGTTAGAATGATTAACAACTGCAAGCTGTGTAACTTGGAGATAATTGCAAATAGTAGAACAATGAGTCGGAAGTAAAGAGACCTGGGGGGCAGGAAAAGCAGAACAATGAATCAGGAGTACAATGTTGGTGAAACCCCACTTGGCATAAGCAAAGGTCATAGTTGCAGCAACAACTTGCAGTGATAACGGTCATATGCTTTTCCGGTAATGAAGGCGGTACCTTAATGTCACGTGGTAGGCGGTATTGATGTAAGTTCTGCTCTATGTTGCATAAAAGACTGCTTAAAACTTTGTATCAGCAGAGACAAACCTGGCTAGAACGATAGCAGGTTGTCCCCCCAGAGACTGCTTGAATCTTCGAACGCAGACCTGGTGTTGAGTGTTTATTTCAAATACTCCACTTCACATGGGGAGGTGGTTATACTCTCTCTTGTTGGAGGTGGTCATTGCCTGGCACTTGTGTGGTACGAATGTAACTTGCCACTTATCAGCCCAAGCCTGGATGTTGTCCAGGTCTTGCTGCCTGCAGCCATGGACTATTTCATTATTTAAGCAATGCAAATAGGACTGAATGCTGAGCAATCACTAGTGAACCTCCCCACTTCTGACCTTATGATGGAGGGAATGCCATTGATGAAGCAAGTGAAGATGGTTGGGCCCAGGACACTGCCCTGAGGAACTCATGCAGTGATGTCCTGGGGCTGAGATGATTGGCCTCCAACAACCACAATCATTTTCCTTTGTGCGAGATATGATTCCAGCCACTGGAGAGTTTTTCCCCTGATCCCCATTGACTTCAATTTTACTAGGGCTCCTTGGTGCCTTACTCGGTCAAATGCTGCCTTGATGTCAAGGGCAGTCACCCTCACCTCATCTCTGGAATTCAGCTATTTTGTCCACGTTTGGACCAAGGCTGTAATGAGCTCTGGAGCCGAGTAATCCTGGTGGAACCCAAACTGAGCATCAGTGAGCAGGTTATTGGTGAGTAACTGCCACTTGACAGCAGTGTCAACAGCACCATCCATCACTTTGCTGATGATTGAGAGTAGACTGACGGGGTGGTAATTAGCCAGATTGGCTTTGTCCTGCTTTTTGTGGACAGGATATACTGGGCAATTTTCCATTTTGTTGGGTAGATGCCAGTGTTGTAGCTGTACTGGAACAGCTTGGCTAGACGCGTGGCTAGTTCTGGAGCACAAATCTTCAGCACAACAGCCAGGATGTTGTCAGGGCCCACAGCCTTTGCTGTATCCAATGTGCTCAGCCATTTCTTGATATCACGTGGAGTGAATCGAATTGGCTGAAGACTGGCTTCTGTGATGGTGGGGACCTCAGGAGGAGGCCGATATGGATCATCCACTTGGCACTTCTGGCTGAAGATGGTTGCAAATGCTTCAGCCTTGTCTTTTGCACTCTCGTGCTGGGCTCTGTCATCATTGAGGATGGGGATATTCATGGATCCTCCTCCTCCCGTTAGTTGTTTAATGGTCCACCACCATTCATGACTGGATGTGGCAGGACTGCAGAGCTTTGATCTGGTCCGTTGATTGTGGGATCACTTAGCTTTGTCTATGGCATGCTGCTCCTGCTGCTTAGCATGCATGTAGTCCTATGTTGCAACTTCCCCAGGTTGGCACCTCATTTTTAGGTACACCTGGTGCTACTCCTGGTATGCTCTTCTGCACTCCTCATTGAACCAGGGTTGGTCCCCTGGCTTGGCGGTAATGGTAGAGTGAGGGATATGCCGGGCCATTAGGTTACAGATTGTGCTGGAATACAATTCTGCTACTGCAGATGGCCCACAGCGCCTCATGTATGCCCAGTTTTGAGCTGCTAGATCTGTTCTGAACCTATCCCATCTAGCATGGCGGTAGTGCCACACAACACGATGGAGGGTGTCCTCAGTGTGAAGATGGGACTTCGTCTCCACAAGGACTGTGCGGTGGCCACTGCTGCCAATGCTGTCATGGACAGATGCATCTGCGACAGGTAGATTGATGAGGATGAGGTCAAGTGGGTTTTTCCACTCTTGTTGGTTCTCTCACCACCTGCTGCAGGCCCAGTCTAGCAGCTATGTCCTTCAGGACTCGGCCAGCTCGGTCAGTAGTGGTGCTACCGAGCCACTCTTGGTGATGGACATTGAAGTCCCCACCCAGAGTACATTCTGTGCCCTTGCTACTCTCAGTGCTTCTTCCAAGTGGCATTCAGCATGGAGGAGTACTGATTCATTAGCTGAGGGAGGACTTCATGAGGTCTAGAGTCAATGCTAAGGACTCACAGGGCCACTCCCTCCCGACTGTATGCCACCTTTGGTGAGTCTGTCCTGCCGGTAGGATAGGATATACCCGGGGATGTTGATGGAGGAGTATGGGACATTGGCTTAAGATATGATTCTGTGAGTACGACTATGTCAGGCTGTTGCTCGACTAGTCTGTGGGACAGCTCTCCCAATTTTGGCACAAGTCCCCAGATGTTAGTGAGGAGAACTTTGCAGGGTCGACTGGGCTAGGTGTGCCGTTGTCGTGTCCGAGGTCAATGCCGGGTTGTCCGTCTGGTTTTATTCTGATTATTGTTTTTCGTAGCGGTTTGTTACAACCGAGTGGCTTGCTAGACCATTTCAGAGGGCAGTTAAGAGTCAACCACATTGCTGTGGGTCTGGAGTCACATATAGGCCAGACCAGGTAAGGACGGCAGATTTCCTTCCGTAAAGGACATTAGTGAACCAGATGGGTTTTTACAACAATCCGATAGTTTCAGGGTCACCATTACTGAGTCTGTGGAGCATCCAGTTTCAAACACAACTCGCAGTGATTTGGGGATTGCTTTGGTGACTAAACATGCATTCACTGTAACATTTTACATGTATTCTGTCAATATTATCTTAGCCACATTACTAATATGGAACACAATATTGTTCATGAATCTTTAAATATTTGCTGACACATACAGCTCATGTTATTGTTTTATAGATATATTAGACCTTTAAAAATCAACCAGATGAGATATTGCAGCTTTGAAGCTTCAACGCATCACAAATGAATGTTATGCTTTTAAAATTTATTAAAGTAGTGTATTTGCTTTGGAATTGTGATCCTATAGGAGAATTCCTTGCTGCAGACATATGGGAGGGAGTTTTAACCCACAGGGGCGGGTGGGAGGTAAAAAATTTTAAATCTCAAACCTGACCCCAACCTGCCCAGTTCTGGTTTTAACTGAGGCGGGTTGGGGGCGGGTGATCAATTCGCTCTCGGGAGGCGGGTCAGCCAGTAAAACTTTTTATGGAGAAAGAAAGAAGAAAAAAAGACTTGCATTTATATAGCACCTTTCACGACCACCGGACGTCTCAAAGCACTTTACAGTTACACTGCTGAGTGCCTCTATTTTAACCCACGGAGGCCAGGTTTCCCAGGGCTCGGGAATCCTGGCAGGTAAAAAGGTGAGAAGGGCCAGATCCATGAGGTAAGTGCATTTACAGCACTGTCTGTGGACAACGTTCCCTTTAAGCTATGCAGCCACGCAACGCTCTGGAGATCCCGCACAGCTGGTTCACCGGTTTAAAAATGGAAAAACCGCACATGCACGGAATGTTGAATGGCCGTGCAGCCCACTAAAGGGGCCGCGTGGCCCCCCAAAAAATTAGAGGGAACTTTACTTGTGGGCCAGGAGTAGCAGGAGTGTTTCCTCCAGGCCCAGCAAGCAAATCTCTTCACACCCCGTGATCGGCCAACCCCACTGCCCGCGATCTCCTACCTCCCCGATCTCCGCCTCCCCCCAGCCCCCCGCGATCTCCTACTTCCCCGATCTCCGACTCCCCCAGCCCCCCACATGATCTCCTACCTCCCCGATCTCTGACTCCCCCTACCCCCCCGCGATCTCCTACTTCCCTGATCTCCGCCTCCCCCCAGCCCCCCGCGATCTCCTACTTCCCCGATCTCTGCCTCCCCCAGCACCCCCACGATCTCCTACCTCCCCGATCTCCAACTCCCCCAGCCCCCCGCGATCTCCTACTTCCCCGATCTCTGCCTCCCCCTACCCCCCCCGATCTCCTACTTCCCCGATCTCCGCCTCCCCCCTACCCCCCCACGATCTCCTACCTCCCCGATCTCCAACTGCCCCCAGCCCCCCGCGATCTCCTACTTCCCCGATCTCCGACTCCCCCCAGCCCCCCGCGATCTCCTACTTCCCCGATCTCCACCTCCCCCCAGCCCCCCGCAATCTCCTACTTCCCCGATCTCCGACTCCCCCCAGCCCCCCGCGATCTCCTACTTCCCCGATCTCCAACTCCCCGCACCCCCCCAATCTCTGACTACTCCCCTCCCACCCCACCATCTCCTACTTCCCGATCTCCGAATCCCCTCACCTCCCCGATCTCCGACTCCCCCCAGCCCCCCGCGATCTCCTACTTCCCCGATCTCCGACTCCCCGCACACACCCCCCAATCTCCGACTATCCCCACCCCACGATCTCCTACTTACCTGGCATCCGCTCCCTGGTTGCTTTTCCCACCCTGTCAATCAGGCTGGCTGTTGGGTGGGTAACCTGTGGAGAACATTTAGAAGATGTCCTGCAGTTAATTTCAGCAGGACGTCCAGGAAACCCGTACATCGGGTTTCCCGTCTGGAAATCCTCCCCCTCCCGGCTCTCGTAAGGGCCCCAAGTAAATAGCGGGGCCCATAGTTTCAATCTGGGCATCTTAATTATTACTGCTACTGGCCTGTGGTCTGTACTGCCATAACCCTGCAATCATAGAACCCAGAATGACCTGTGCAAGGTACAGTCCATGGGCTTTGTGAAGGAAATGCACAGTTCTGGAGTTTCAGCCCTACTATAAAAATGTAAAAGTCTTCCCACAGACTGCAAGGTACGATTTCAAATTATGCATTTGATCACACATCATTTTAAGAATATGAAATGCCTTTGTGGGGTGGGGGGGGGGGCGGAGTAGAGGGGGATGAGCAAATCAAAAACATTTTAAAACTTCAACCTACCTGTGTCTCATGTCTCTGTTTCTGATGTAGCAAGTTGGAAAAATCGCAAATGCACCAGACGAGGAATGGAAAAGGAAAACAGGGTTTAATTGCTGTGTAAACCAATTTAAAGGAAACAGAATTATGTAAAACCACAAATAAAAATATACACAAAAAAAGTGGGTGAAATCGTGCTGTATATTAGTATACAAAGACTTAAATGTTTTAGTATGAAAATCCTTCGCTTTTTTAATGGAGGTTCTGAGCCATTTATATGAAACTGGTTAAAATAGAGAACAAAGGTACATTAAATATTCATACACTAGTACACACAGCGCAATTTCACCCCATTAATTGTTACGTGGATGCACTTCATCAAGGGGAATGGCATCATCTGAACAAGGGAAGTGTTTGCAGCCTTATCTGCAACAACTAGTTTTTTTTTTTAATTCTTGGGTCATGGGCACTGCTGGCAAGGTCGTCATTTATTGCCCATCCCTAGTTGCCCTGAGAAGGTGGTGGTAACTGAATGGCTTGTTAGGCCTCTTCAGAGGGCAGTTAATAGTCAACCATGAGGAAGTGGGACTGGAGTCACATTCGGCCAGACCGGGTGAGGATGGCAAGTTTCCTTCCTTAAAGGATAGCATTGAGCTAGCGCAAGCCCCAAATCTGTGATATTGCATGTAAAGCGGCCAATCAAAGGGATTGCTGGAATCTGCCCCCCCCCCCAATGATTGGCTAATCCTCGCCTTTAAGGTGAAATTGTCGGTTCGACTCCTTCTGCGCACCACCTGACTAATGAATGGATTACTCAAAAACTGACTCTGATTGTGTGAAGGCATCAGTGGGCATGGCTGCGACACCCACCAGTGTTAACAGCCTGCTTGCACTCATTATCTAGGCTCAAACATGAACAATGGCTAGTCAGGTGAGCTCCCAGAACACTGCTGGTGCTTGCACAATCATAGCTCATCATCAGTCACAGTCTTCAGAAGAGAAAAACTACACAATGTAAACAAATTGCACAGAAGTTTCAGTTGTCTTCGAGTATCTCTTGATTCTTAGAGTCCAACTGTTAGAAGTTAGTCAACCTGTTATTGGTTTGTTGCTAGGCAAACTACTGAACAAAAATAATGTGTGACATCATGGGCCTAATTCTCCTTATTTTGCGCACAGGTTCAAATAAAAGTGCAACATACAAGTGTAACATGTGCAAATCCATTCTCCCTATCCCTCTGCATAGTCCCAAGGAGCAAAATATATGCAGTGTTGAAATAAGGGTGTGCCTGACTGCCCTCTCATCAGCAGCCATTTTGTATTTCACAGGAGTAATGGAAAGATTGCAGTGCCCAGAAGGGAACAGTGCATTTCCTATTTTTTCTTCTGGGCTCTGTCTTTCTTTTAAAAAAAATAAAATGTTCCACAAAAGGGACAGTTACCTATTTCTAATGTATCTTACTTTGTTATGGTGGTTGGGGGAGGGGGTTGGTGGTGGGGTGGGTGGAGGTTTGAAACCCTCCACCCCCTAAATAGGTAGACAGTTTCAGAAAAGTCTTGCTCTTAGTGATTGTTCCCGTCCACGTCTTTACGACATGGCAAGCAAAGCACATTGGAAAACAGGTTGGTACTGCAGATAGTAGCACGCCACCAGAACTTAGGCAGCTTTCCTTACTCATGGCCTACACTTTCCAACATCTGAACTGGCTCTAACTCTGGGGTGATGGGGGAAGAAAGCAATTCTTGTGAAACAGACGGAAAGCAGTGCTTATACCAGCTCTTTATACACAAGCTATTTGCTGCAAATGGAAATAACTTTTGCGCTCAAATGCACAGGGGTAAAAAGAACCTCATGAAATCTACTGGGAGATTCATAGTAAGCAGAATTTCCACTTAGTTATACATTCCCCATTCTGACAACAGTAAACCTTTTAAAATGTCAGGCTTGTAATAGCCGAACTTCAGGTTCGAAACTCTAATATATAAATCAGTCCAAGCACGTCATACCTCAATTCTAAAATATTTATGGCATTTCCAGATGGAAAGATCCGACGTACAAAATTGAAGTCCCCAATGTAGACACTGCCATCTGGGCCGCATGCCATGGCAACTGGTGCATAGAGTTTATTGTCGTGTGCCAGGCTGTTGCAGTTTGGACAAGCAACGCTCCGTTGACGGCCATTTCCCATGACGCTTGTAATGACAAGTGGCTGCTGGGATATAAACTGGTTTTCTCCATTTCCTTTGTGCAGTATTCCTGAACACAAAATTAAAAGAAGGAAATAACTGAGAGAGGCAACATATTGGTTTTGTCAGATTATTGCTGTGGTTGGGCAGTTTGTGATTAGAGCCCGACCTTCGTCCTTCATGTAAGTGATAACCGCGGACTTAAATCAGAAGAAAATCTAGGACAGTGATCAACACTCACAACCCTTCCCTACCACCTTGGTGAAAAGACAATGATGGATATCGTTATGAATCTGTTGCAATGTGAAAAGATGTTTAAATGTAGTTGTGAACATGAAAACCATTAGTGCTGAATTAACTTAAAGCTCATTCAAATTTTAATTTATTGTACTAAACTATTTTTGTTATCCTTATTCTCTAATTTTCTCTCTTTTCTTTCCTCCTCTCTAGAAGGCAGTTGCTCTTTGTAAGTGACCTTCCAAGATCATCAGTAACCCTATAATTATTATTCTATAAAAGCGGGGGTGTAGGACTAAGCACGACTGCTCTTCCAAAGAGCCAGCACAGACACGACGGGCCGAATTGCCGCCTTCTGTGCTCTAAGTCTCTATGGGGGGAATTTTTTGGGGGGGGGTCAACAGGCGCGATCGGTGGTGGGTCGGGTGGGAAACTGTTTTTTTTTGCCAGCGGGTCGGGACTCCACTGTCAACCCGCCGCCATGCGCCTTTACCAAATGTTAGGTCTGTCAGCGCTAAGCAGACCCGACACGCAGCAGCGGGGGAGGCAATTCAGGTCATTATGACCATGTTAACAGAGGATTAACAACAATTTTGAGCTCACCTTTAGAATTTACCAGTTCACCAATGGGGTCCACGCTGCTTGGGGATCACATATGTTAAGCTGGGTGGGAGTTGAATGGCCGTGGAATCATCTTATTACTTGAAAGCTTGAAATGTGCTATAAAAGCTCCCACCTCACAGCTGTTTACTTTCCAAACTCGGAAGCTGTTGCCTACTGCATTTGGAAAACAGATTGAGCTTTATGCAGGTTGCAAGTGTTTGGAGCAAAATGCAGTGTCACCTCATTGGAACAACCTCTTTCACTATTGACAGATTGCTTGTCATCTCAAGTTCACCTGCCATCTATTCCGTCAGCATGGGTACGGATTATACTCTCTCACCTTGGTCCTCAGAATCTGACCACGATCAGCTGCAACACGAGCATCACCAGACACACCAGCAGCACCAACAACCTCACCAACCTTCTCTGCAATCACCTGATGCTGTACAGGACAGAGGGCATCAGCACCCGACCACATTGTTGCCTGGATGCCAGGGATGGCCTCACCATGGCCACATTTACTTCACTTGACGCTGCATGCCCTAGCTGCCACATGATGCGCCAAGTTGGCACCACCCCACACCGACGCCATAAAGCATCCCTACAATGCCCAAGCCATTCCTTTCATACCCCTCACCATTGTGGGGGGTACCGTTATGTCTCACCATTCACTGCAACTCACTAAGCCACTTTCAAAGTTGCACACAAATCTGCCCAAGAATGCAAAGTGTTGAAAATAAAAGTTTCAATGTTTGACAGCACATTAACAGAAATTTCACATAAACATTGGCTAAAATCCTTGTGTGTTGTTAGTTGGTATAATTGGACTAGGATGAGGGCGAGTGTGAGGGATGGCTAGTGAGATGGGGAAATGATAATGTAGATATAGAGGGATGGGTGGAGGTGCAAGGTAAGTTGGTGTGAGTAAGGATATGCAGGAGTAGGGTAGGCAAGGCAGAGTGATGGGGATGTGACGGGTGGCACAGTAGGATGAGGTTGAGTGTGGCTTTACAGTAACATTTCGTGATCTACTGGCTTAACGTCTCATTCGAAAGACGGTACCTCTGACAGTGCAGCACTTCCTCAGTACTGCACTGAAGTGTTAGCCTAGATTATGTGCTCAAATCTCTGGAGTGGGACTTGAACCCACAAACTTCTGACTCAGAGGCGGGAATGCTACCATCGAACAAAGGCTGACACTGTACAGCTAAATACAGCATAACACACACTGAAGACTGTGAAGGAAAAAGATGAAATTGAAATGTTGAATTATCATTTTTTTTGTTGAGAAACCTAGGTTCTATGCATTCACCTATCATGCAGGCTATTAACTAAGTTTGGAAACAGTAAAAGGGCAAATGAGATAAATTAAGAAGTAATGATTAGCCTGGGTACTAAAAAGCCTGTAATTCAGTTGGTAGCACCCTCGCCTCTGAGTCAGAATGTTGTGAGTTCAAGTCCTACTCCAGAGACTTGAGCATAAAAATCTAGGCTGACACTCCAGTGCAGTACTGTGGGAGTGCTACACTGTCGGAGGTGCTGTCTTTTGGATGAGATTTGAATTGAATTGAACCGAGGCCCCATCTGCACTCTCTGGTGGATGTAAAAGATCCCATGGCACTATTTTGAAGAAGAGCAGGAGAGTTATCTCTGGTGTCCGGGCCAATATTTATCCCTCAATTTCTAAAAATAGATTATCTGGTCATTATCACATTGCTGTTTATGGGAGCTTGCTGTCCACAAATTGACTGCTGCATTTCCTACATTACAACAGTGACTACACTTCAAAAGTACTTCATTGGCTGTAAAGCACTTTGGGACATCCGGTGGTCATGAAAGTTGCTATATAAATGCAAGTCTTTATTTTTCTTTTAGAAGAGCAAAAGGGAAATAAGATTCTTTTTCATTTCGCAGATTTTGAGAACATGGAATGCTTTACCGCAATTGACTAATGAGTCAGAGACTGTAAGATTTAAAATGGATTCTGATAAATATTTGAAAAGGAACAATCTAAAATGATATGGGTAAAATCTAAGGAAATGGAATTAGAATAGATAAGTCTAATTAAATAGCTAACTTTGATACAGGCATGGTGGGCTGAATGGCTTCCTTTTTTGCTGTAATTTCTATGATTTCCCTGCTTTGAATTTGTGCTGTGTTTTATTTCCATTGAGTAAATGATTTTTAAAAAAATCTTGAGCAGTAGAGCTGCTGGCCCTATACCTAAAACAATATGCTTCTGGATTCACTATGAATGTTAAACTAATGAACATGGACTAGTGCATAAAGCATATGTGTTATAATTATTCAGAATTTTATTATAAGTTCTAACACTTCTAAGCTTTTAGACCAAAAGATTATTCCTGCAAGTTAATGAAATCACAAAGGATCAATCGCATAAGAACATAGGAATTTTTGGAACATTAGAACCATCAACCCTATCCCTTTTCACAGATCGAAACCAGACAATTGCCTTCTCAATATACCCCTTCCATATTTTTATAAATAAACACATCTAATTGTACCATTTGTACTTAATCCTTCACTGTGTTCCCTGGTATTTTATTCCACAAGATTTACCTGAGTGCAGAACTTCTATTCGAGTTCCCATCTTACTCCCAAATTCCGCTTTGCGGAAAGCCTCCGTTCAGTCCGTAAGGGTGACCCCGAGCTTCCGGTCGCCTGTCACTTTAATTCACCGCCCCATTCCCACTCAGACCTCACTGTACTCGGGCTCTTGCATTGTTCCATGGAAGCTCAGCGTAAGCTCGAGGAACAGCACCTCATCTTCCGATTAGGCACTTTACGGACTCAATATCGAGTTCAACAATTTCAGATCATAACCTCGGCCCCCATTACATTTTTAATTATTTTTTATCCACACCTTTGTTTTGGCCCTTTCCCCCCCCCGCTTTTTTCTCTCCCACATGGCAGCTGTCTCTCATTCTGTCAGCACATTTCACACCTAATCTCGAGCCGTCTTTTGTCTCCACTAGTCCTATCACCATCTCATCTCGTTTTGAATACCTCTTAATGTCTCTTCACTTCTCTTTTGTTCTCTCCTAGCCTGGCTTTTCAATCTATTTCATTTCCTGTGCTTTTCCAGTCTTGACAAAGGGTTTTGACCTGAAACGTTGACTCTATTTTCTCTCCACGGATGTTGCCTGGCCTGCTGAGTTTTTCCAGCATTTTCTGTTGTTATTTCCTGATTTTTAACTTACGTCTCATGGCATTTGAAGCCTTCACTATAGTAAATAATTTGCTTAGACAAATTTTGTCAAGCAGTTTTCTCTTTCATTTCTCAGCTAAATAAAACGTCTTACTTTTTTTTTCTGCAACATGTAGTATGAGGGTTATTGGAATGATATGCCATAATGCAAAGACCTTGGAGAAGTAGTTAAAGGGAATAATACTGGAGCATTGCCACTCCATCTTTTCATATAACAACAGAATCTGAATCTAAATCAAAAGCCAACATAATTTGCAAAACTCAAGTTGTTGACTGAAATAAAAATAAGATTGCAAAGGCGTCTCAAATTTTAACTAATTGGTCTTAGATTCAAAAAGGACTCAAATTTCCTAGAAAATAAAGGTTAAATTGGAGATTAAAGGTTGTTTCTTTCAATGGCAGAAATGAGTTGAGTCTGTTATTAGTTACAATGGAAAATGGGAAAATGTTCCTTTCTCTATTTGCAGCAGACTTCACCCGAATCATCTGTAATTCTATCATCAAAGCATTTTACACAATTCAGAATACAGAGGCAGCAGGATTTTTCTTTTGCTTTTCATTACTGCACCCATCATTCCAAATGAGATATACGAAATGTTATGGGTAACATTATAAGATTAATGTCAGTTTTAACATCAGAAGGGATTCAGTCTCACTTGTTCTTTAGCACTGCTCTGGTCATAGAAATCTGACATTTGTTTAATTAGAAAATGTCACATGAAATGGTTCCTGTATTCTGTTTTTCATCCTGATGCTTTATTATATGATCATGGAAATTTTTAACAGATTATAAAACTATTATTTCACACTGAAAATGCTGGAGGGAATAAAAACAAATAAAGGCTAATTAGTTTTACTGGTAAACTCTGCAAGCTGTCAACTGCAGGCTTTCACAATCAGGCATCCTGAGTAAACCAATCATATTCCCACAGGTAGGCCAAAACCCCTCTCTGTCAGACAGAAGAGACATTTAACAACTTAGAAAGTAAACTGTACAACCTCAGGGCAGTGTACATGGCCCAACCATCTTCAGCTGCTTCATGAATGACCTTCCCTCCAAAATAAGGTCAGAAATGGAGATGTTCGCTGATGACTGCACAGTGTTCAGATAATGAAGCAGTCCATGCCAACATGCATCAAGACCTGGATGACGTTTGGGCTGATAAGTGGCAGGTAACATTTCGCACCACACAAGTGTCAGGCAATGACTATCTCCAACAAGCGAGAATCTAACCATCGCCCCATGACATTCAACGGCATTACCATCGCCGAATCCCCCACCATTAACATCTTGGAGGTCACCATTGATCAGAAACTTAACTGGACCAGCCACATAAATACTGTGGCAACAAGAGCAGGTCAGAGGCTGGGTATTCTGCGGCAAGTGTCTCACCTCCTGACTCCTCAAAGCCTTTCCACCATCTACAAGGCACAAGTCAGGAGTGTGATTGAATACTCTCCACTTGCCTGAATGAGTGCAGCTCCAACAACACTCAAGAAGCTCGATGCCAACCAGGACAAAGCGGCCCGCTTGATTGGCACCCCATCCACTACCTTAAACATTCACTTCCTCCACCGCCGGCGTAACGAGGCTGCAGTTTGTACCATTTACAAAATGCACTGCAGCAACTTGCCAAGGCTTCTTCGGCAGTACCTCCAAAACCCGCGACCTCTTCCACCTAGAAGGACAAGGGCAGCAGGCGCATGGGAACACCACCACCTCCAAGTTCCCCTCCAAGTCACACACCATCCTGACATAAAAGTATATCGCCGATCCTTCATCATCACTGGGTTAAAATCCTGGAACTCCCTTCCTAATAGCACTGTGAGATACCTTCACCACACGGACGGCAGCGGTTCAAGAAGGTGGCTCACCACCACCTTCTCAAGAGCAACTAGGGATGGGCAATAAATGCTGTCCTTGCTCGCGATGCCCACATCCCATAAAACGAATTTAAAAAAAAAGACTTGCTCCAAGTTTTCAACCATAGCATTATTAAGTGGTCTGCTAGTGTAACTGTTAAGATAATCACTTGCCATGTGCTTGAATCCCATCAATGGCCAACACTTGAGCCCGATGCTATATTAACCATATAGGTTTTTTTTCCTCAAAATGCCAGGTCCACAAAATTCAAACAGGCAAATCAGCACAGCATGAAATATAAGCAGCCAACATTGGGGGATGGAGAGAGTCATCCTAGCCAAGTATTGGGAGAGACTGGGAGCAGTGCCAGTCAGCGCCTTGAAGAGTCAGAGTGGCCCCAGCCAGGCAGGAAGAGGTGAACAGCCCAAGCCAGCCAGGATCGAGGGAGAGCGGGAATGGCCCTGGCCAGCCACCATCAGGAGAGAGTAATTGGGATTATCAGCATTGCACAAAGTGGGCCAGGAGTAAACAGTGCAGTGGAGAGTAGGTTGGGAACAGTTAGCTTCATGAAGAGTTGGGTTGAGAGTAGCCAGACAGCATTGAATTAGAGCTGACCACTAGTCCAAAAGAAAGGTAACCTTTCCCTAGTCAGGATTAGGTACAGAAACAAATTTTTATTTTTATTTCTATTTAATAGGATTACTGAATAGCCCTTCTGGATGCCCTAAATGTGTCATTATCCATTGTGTGCGCTGGCTACAATGTTTTAACAGCTTAATGGCTATTAGTAATGAGATTTAGTGACATTGCTGCAGCAACTGCATTTTAAATCAATCTTTGCCCTGTGTAGAGTGACATTGTACTTGAAAGCAATGACTACTGTACCAGCAGTGAATGTCAAAAATAGTACAATAAGAGTGTTCTCATACCATGTAAAGGTTAACATCAGGGTCGCAAATTTACAATAACTGAATTAGAAAAACTAAGGCCAGAATTTTGCCGGTGCTCAGCGGATGGGATAGGTGGCAGGTCAGCTGTTAAACTTAAAATGATTGACAACGGGCCGGAAACCCGCTGTCAAATTGTGTACACTGGACTTTCCCCGATGTCGGGTCTGCCAGTGGGGGAGGCAATTAAAATCATTAGTTGTTTGTTTACAGCCACTTATCGATGGTTTTTTCCCAGCTTTTTGGATTTGACAGGTTGCCCACCGGTTTCCCACTATGCCTAGGCCTTGTCTGTGAAGCTGAGGCTGGAGGTCAGTGGCCATTGAATCAGCTGATGACTTGACAGCTTCAAAATGTCAAGTCCAAGCTCCCAGCTGATTGAGATATGTTCCCTTAACCAATAGATTCTCTAAACTGCATTTCCACTACAGATTCAGAGACTGCGGGCCCGATTTTGTGGCTTGTATGGGAAATGGTCGGATTCCCCCGAATGTGGGGTTCTGACACACAAAAAAATGTGTCAGCCAGCTCCACGCAATTTTTCCTCAAGTGGCCAATTAATTCCCAGCATGTGGGCAGCCTTGCTAATTGTCCATTTCTAGTCAGAAAGCCCCACAGTATGATGTCATCATTCATGGTGTTTTCAAGGTCCATAGCAAGCACTGCATCCTCTGAAGGCTTCCAAATGAACCATACAGGATGGCAGAGGAGCCTGCAGCAGCTGTGGCCAGTGCCAGACCCCGAGCTGCCTCCAAATTTGATGAAGCTTCACTGCAGGCATTATTGGATGGGGTTAGGGCCCACAGGGAGGTCCTCTTCCCTAGGTCAGGCAGGAAGACGCCTCCCACTGAGACCAAGGCTGCATGGATGCAGGTGTCAGCAGATGTCAACTCGAATGTGCATGTAACCTTGGCATCACATCTCTAACTCCTTCCAGGACCATCCAGAGCCCCCGTCCCCACTGTGGAGGAGGAAGAGGCCGTGCAGCTAGACTCCTCAGAGGAAGCTCCAACCTCTTAGGGCGCAGCGTCAGCAGAAGTAAGCGCACCCAGCACCAGCGCAGACACTCACACCTCGGGGGGACCTTCGGGACATTGAGTAGTGTTGTCACCTGGTGCTTCACAGCTCACAAGTGAGCCTCAGCAGATTCTGGAGACAGGGACAGCAGTGAAGTGTCCTCGTCGAAGGGCGCAGGACTCTGCCAGCTCAGCTCAGTTGTGCTGCATGTCGACCCTCTGCCTCTGGGTCTATCCGCAAGAGAAGAGGTGATGGATCTCCATGCACAGATGCAGGAGTCTCTGGCAGGTTTTGTCTCCAGGGTCGCTGCGAGTGTGGAGCGAATGGAGGAGTCCATAGCAACCATGAGCAGAGCCTTTGTGGAGTCATTGGTGCATGAACGCATCACCATGGAAAGGTTGGCAACCTCCATGGAGGTGATAACTCGCCAGGGTACGGAAAACATGGTGAGTGCTCATAAGAGAATGACATCTCTTGAGCAGCGTTGGCCATCTATTGAACAGAGAAACCAGACCTTCATGGAAGTCCTTCTGAGTAGGACTGCCAGTGCAGAAACGGGTCCCCATGGTCCCCTAAAGCGCAGCAAGGTGCTCTCAAGCCACTTCCAAGCGCTGGCCTCTTCTGGTCTCTGCAGCTTCAGGTGAGTGAGCAGCAGCCTGGTGCTCCTGGTGCTCATCCTGCTGTTCCTGGTTCTGCTGCTGCCGCCTCTGCTGCTGGAGATCCTCTAATGGCAGGAAGGGAAGGAAAAAAAGGCGTCCCATGCGTCTCGTGGATGCCTCCGCTGAGGAAGCGCTGAGTGAGGGTGGCAAGAGGGGCTTCCCAGGAGATCGCACTGGAGAAGTGTGTGAGGCTCCAACCTTCCACAGCTGTGCCTAAGACTTGAAGAAGTAGCCCCAAACCTGCAACAACAAGGTCCTTCAGCAAACAAATGCTGTCCCTTTAAATCGCAGCTTTCCCGAATGAGCTGCAGCTGACAGCAAGCAAGCCGGCAAGCTTCACGCCAGGTTTCATCAGCAGGGTTCCCCGCAGGCGTGTTTAGCGTGGGGAACCCCACAAAATCGCAACGGCCCCTGAAAATCGGCTTAAACATGGAAATAAGTGGTAATTAGTGTTCCGACGGCCAGTTCCGCCAGCGGCAGGCGAGACTGAATCGGGTCGCGGAGAAACGGCGGTCCGAAAGTCGGATGCGGCGGGGAATCAGGCGGGGGGGTCGCAACCCGCTTTTTCAGCGATTTTCGGCCCCCGGCCGCATGAAAAGCCGCCCGACGGCTGCCAGAAAATCGGGGCCTGCAAGTCTTTACACAAGTCTTCATCCAGTCTGACCTCACTATCTCTCCCACCATTGATAGGTCGCTTCTGTCATCTCTACTTCACCTGCCATCTATTCCATCAGCATGGTTGCCCTTTATACTCTCTCACCTTGGTCCTCAGAATCCCACCACAATCAGCCCCAACACCAACAGCACCAGGCACACCAGCAGCACCAACCTTCTCCGCAATCAACTGATGCTGCACAGGACACAGGGCATCAGCACCTGACCACATTGCTGCCTGGGAGGCCAGGGATGGCCTCACCATGGCCAGATTTACTTCACTTGATGCCGTACACCCTGGCTGCCACATGATGTGCCAGATTGGCACCACCCCACACCATCATCATAAAGCATCCCTACAATGCTCAAGCCATTCCTTTCACACTCATCACCATTGCGGGGGGTACCGTTATGTTTCACCATTCACTGCAACTCACTAAGCCACTTCCAAAGGTGCACACAAATCTGTCCAAGAACACAAAGTGTTAAAAATAACGTTTTCAATGTTTGACACAACATTAACAGAAACTTTACATGAACATAGCATAAAACACCCAAGTGCCTACCCTTGTGTGTTGTTAGTTGGTATTATTGCACTAGGATGAGGGTGAGGGGTGGCTAGTGAGATGGGGAAGTGATAATGTAGATAGAGAGGGAAGGGTGGAGTTGCAAGGTAAGTTGGTGTGAGTAAGGATGTGCAGGAGTAGGGTAGGGAAGGCAGAGTGATGGGGAGGTGATGAGTGGCATAGCTGTAGTGTATGTAACCTGTACCACCTTAAGAGGATACCTTAAGGTGATGGACTACTTTTTGATGGCTCCTGTACATTGTAGTACCGGTGGTGACCACACCGGTATATAAACCCTGCGGAGCAAAGTGTATCCCAGTTCAGCCCTGACCCTCAATCACTAAAGACCTGTTTACTTACTTCTGTAGTCTGTGTCCTGTTATTCAGTATAACTGCAATTGAAACCACAGACTCAACAGTGGCGACGAGTCTGATCTTACCTTGCGGCAGTTTTGCATCAAAGGAAGCTTCGTCCTCAGGAACGGGCGTCGAAAAAGGGCATCCGCCCTCAACATCCTGCATCGCACGGGGGCCATCGGAAACCCGGGTTGGTTTGCTGACCACGAAGTCAAGCATCAGTGAGCATCCCTTCTACGACAGCGGCGGGTAAGCCCGATCGAGCGGCACGGGGGGGGGGGGGGGAAGTCGGCCGAGTTGTCAGTGGGAGAAGGGGAGGGAAAACGACGAAAAGGGCGGAGAACACGACCGCAGCCGGTGTCAGGGGCCGGACTGCAATCGGGCAGAGACGCGCAGCAGCCAGAAAAGCGTTTATGGCCACAAGGACCGTGGGAGCGGCGGGGGAACAAGAGCAGCAACGCAGGGGAAAATAAAGGACCGCTGGGAGGCGTGGACGGCAACAGCGCGGGAATCGCCATTTTGAGTCGGCGGGGGAAGAAGACAAGCGCGGGAAAAGCTGCCAAGCGCGGGAAAAGCCACCATCTTGGAAAAAAAATAATATCCAAAGGGGAAGGAGAAACTCAGCAAGGATGCCAAAAACGGGTAACATCACTGCTTTTGATAACGATGTGGAAGATTGGGCCACTTATGTGGAACGCATCGAAGTTTACTGTACAACGAATGAGGTACCGGAGGTTAAGAAAGCACTAACCCGATTAAACTCAATGGGTGCGAAGACGTACGGGTTATTAAGGAACCTTGTAACACCAGACAAACCGGTAGGAAAGAGTTTCGCGGATATTGTTACTATCCTGCAGGAGCATTTAAACCCCACGCTGCTGCTGATAGCGGAACGATTTAAATTCTACAAAAGAATTCAACTTAAAGAAGAAAGCAACGCTGAATTCCTAACAGAACTGTGCAAGTTATCAAAGTACTGCCAGTTCGGAACAGGACGAGCAGATGCACTGAGAGATAAGTTTGTGTGTGGGCTCCTAAGGGAAGCAACCCAGAAGCGACTGCTAGAGGAAAAGGATCTTACGCTGGACAAAGCTTTCAGCATTGCAGCAGCCCACGAGGCAGCAGCACGGGGCGCTGCAGAGATACAGCAAAGGCCACTGGAATTTAACGCCAATGAAATGGCATTGGGCGCAGTAAAGTGCTATCGTTGTGGAAGGACAACACATGACCAGAACCAGTGCTGGTTCAAAGATAAAGAATACAGGCAATGTGGCAAACTTGGTCACATAGCGAGAGTATGCCGGTCCGGAAAGAAGACCAGCAGCAAAAGTCACCGCAGGAGAAGTACAAAAAAGTACACAAGGTGACAGAGAACAGTTCGGATGAACAGAAGACGGATTCAGACTCCAGCAGTAAGCAACTGGGTTGTCTGAAAATACATAATGTGGGTAACACAGCAGACCACCAAACTATCTGGGTCATGCTTCGGATTGCAGGGGTCCAAGTGAAGATGGAATTGGACACTAGGTCGGCATTAACGGTCATGAATAAGCATGATTACAAAAGGTTATTCTCGCACATTCCTCTGAGGGATACGGAGATTGTATTGAAAACATACACGGGGCAAATAGTATACCCCAAAGGAAAGATAAAAGTAAACGTGCTCTACAATGGTAAAGAAAGTCAGAAAATGGACTTGTATGTGTTACCTGATGGAGGTCCGCCACGACTGGGACGGGAATGGATCCGGAGAATAAATGTGGACTGGCATTCCATACAAGCATTGACTGTAGATACCTGTAAGGAGGACAACGTCAAACCTAAATGACTGTCGGAAATCTTAGACGATGCTAAGGAGGTGTTCCAACAGGGACTTGGAACACTGAAAGGAATTACGGCAACCATCAAGGTTGAAGAACATGCAAACCCAACATTTTTCAAAGCCAGACCGGTGCCTTATGCGATACGACCTGCTGTGGAAGCAGAGTTGGAAGGGCTAGAACGTTCAGGGGTACTGTCCAAGGTGGACTGGAGCGAATGGGCTACACCCATTGTTCCTGTCATGAAGCGTTCATTGAGCAACAAGCCGGGGGAACCTGGGAAGGTTCGCATCTATGGCGATTTCAAGATCACTGTTAATCCGGTTCTTCACACGGTGCAATATCCGCTTCCGCGGATTGAAGATATCTTCGCTTCGCTGTCTGGCGGGAAACACTTCACTAAGATAGACCTGGCGCAGGCGTACCTACAGATGGAAGTTGATGAAGCGTCACGTCAGTATCTCACAATCAACACGCATAAGGGCTTATATCGGTACAATGGACTGGTTTTTGGAGTGGCATCGGCTCCAGCGATTTGGCAAAGGGCCATGGAGCAGGTATTGCAGGGAATTCCAGGCACACAATGCTACCTGGATGACATCCTGATTACAGGAGATAACGATAAGGATCACCTCGCAAATTTGGAGCAGGTGCTCATCAGATTGAAAGAATATGGGCTCAGAGTTAATCGCCAGAAATGCAAGTTCTTTCAAAAGCGAATCTCGTACTGCGGCCATGTCATTGACCGGGAGGGGCTCCATAAGTCACCTGACAAGATCGAAGCTGTGGTAAAAGCTCCTGCACCGGAAAATGTATCCCAGTTGAGGTCGTTCCTCGGGTTGGTTAACTATTACCACAAGTTTCTTCCAAATTTATCCACGGTGTTACACCCGCTAAACACTCTTTTGCAAATGGGAATACCATGGAAGTGGAGCGATGATTGTAAGCGGGCTTTTCAAAAGAGCAAGGCACTGATCACCTCTAAGGAAGTGTTGGCTCACTTTAACCCAACGCTGCCTATTCGCTTAGCTTGTGATGCTTCTCCATATGGTATCGGGGCAGTGCTCTCACATAAGTTTCCAGATGGCTCGGAAAGGCCAGTCGCTTTCGCATCCAGATCATTGACCTCCACTGAGCGCAACTATGCTCAGATAGATAGGGAGGCTCTCAGCCTCGTGTGGGGAGTTAAGAAATTTAACCATTACCTGCAAGGCCAAAAGTTTACGCTGCTGACAGATCACCAGCCGTTGGTTTCCATTTTCAACCCTAAGGAGGGTGTTCCGGTAATGACGGAGCAGAGGCTTCAGAGATGGTCCCTTTTCCTAGGGGCACATCAATATGATATCGAATTCAAAGGTACAAAGCAACATGGTAATGCTGATGGGCTGTCGCACTTGCCACTACCTACAGCGGAAGAGGCACCGGCAGTTGACCCTCTTGAGATATTTCACTCGACCATCATCGAATGCTTACCAGTCACCAATGCGGGTATTGAGAGAGAGACCCGAAATGACCCGACACGGTCTCGGGTCTACGACTTGACAGTGAAGGGATGGCCAGCACATGGTGAACCACTGTTACCAGCATTCTCAGCCAGACGAGAACAGCTGTCCGTATGTCAAGGAACATTGATGTATGGAACAAGGGTGATTATTCCTCCAAAATTAAGAGAGAGAGTTCTGAAAGAATTGCACGAAGGTCATCTGGGGGGAGTCAAGATGAAAAGCCTTGCTAGGGCTTATGTGTGGTGGCCAGGTATCGACAAACAAATAGAGGATCTGACTAAAAGCTGCTGAGGGTGCCAAAAAGTTCAAAACGCACCTCCAATTGCACCGCTGCATCCGTGGGAATGGCCTTCAGCCCCATGGCAACGTGTGCATATTGACTTTGCAGGTCCATTCATGGATTCCATGTTTTTGGTAGCAGTAGACGCACATTCTAAATGGCCAGAAATGATTAAGATGTCGACCACTACCTCTGAGAAGACGATCGCAGTTCTAAGAACCATATTTGCAAGGAATGGGTTGCCGGAGCAAATATGTTCAGACAACGGACCACAGTTCGTGTCAGAAGAATTCCAGAAATTCATGAAAAAGAATGGGGTGAAACACTATACATTTGCCCCATATCATCCGGCTACAAATGGGTTGGCCGAGAGATTTGTATAAACGTTCAAAAAGGCGATAAAGGCCATGAGTGAAGACCATATTCCACTACAACACAAGGTGGACAATTTCCTGATGGCGTATCAAAACGCCACGCATGCAGTGACAAATCAAAGCCCTGCCATAATGTTCTATAACAGAAGGTTGCGGTCCCGGTTGGATTTGTTAAAACCCAACGTGCGAAGGGAAGTCGAAAACAAGCAATTCCAGCATGTAAATAACAAGGCCACTCGTAGTTTCGAAATAGGACAACCAGTGTTGGCCAGGGACTATAGGGATGATAAATGGCAACCTGGAACAATTCGTGCACGACAAGGACCCTTAAGGTACACGGTAGACGTTGGAGAGAACGTAATACGACGTCATGCTGACCAACTTGTGGAATCGAGAACAAGGGTCGACCCCATGTCTACGGCAGAGACACCAGTTGAAGAACTTATTGAGCCTGTAGCATCTACCTCAGACTCGAACGTACCTGATGATGTTCAATCCATAGGAGGTCAAGTGGATGAGTCACCCCAGCAACGAGAACCAGAGACCCCTGAAAGGCGTTATCCGGCCCGGATCAGGAGGCCTCCTCAGAGACTGAATCTTTGAACAGTTTGTGTGTAAATTGTATATATGTTATCCATGTAATGTTTAATTTGGGATGTATACTGTTAAGCTAAAAGGGGAGGAATTGTAGTGTATGTAACCTGTACCACCTTAAGAGGATACGTTAAGGTGATGGACTACTTTTTGATGGCTCCTGTACATTGTAGTACCGGTGGTGACCACACCGGTATATAAACCCTGCGGAGCAAAGTGTATCCCAGTTCAGCCCTGACCCTCAATCACTAAAGACCTGTTTACTTACTTCTGTAGTCTGTGTCCTGTTATTCAGTATAACTGCAATTGAAACCACAGACTCAACAATAGCAGGATGAGCTTGAGTGTGGCTTTGTACTAATGCTTCATGATCTACCAAGATCATTGAAATGTTTGCGGCACTGCACCCAGGCCCTCCTGACCACATGCCTGCTTGTGCCCTCCTCTGCAATGTGCAACCAGGCTGTGTTGCTCTCCTGGGGAAGTCTTTTCCACTCACTATTTACAATCTACATTAATAACTTGGATGAAGGGACCGAGTGTAATGTAGCCAAGTTTGTGGATGATACAAAGATGGGCGCGAAAGCAAGTTGTGCAGAGGACTCAAAGAACCTGCAAAGGGATATAGACAGGCTAAGTGAGTGGGCAAACATTTGACAGATGGAGTATAATGTGGGAAAGTGCAAGGTTATAAACTTTGGCAGGAAAAATAAAAAAGCAAATTATTATTTAAATGGAGAGATTTTACAAAATGCTACAGTTCAGAGGGACCTGGGGTCCTTGTGCATGAAACACATATTGTTAGCATGCAGGTACAACAAGTAATCAAAAAGGCAAATGGAATGTTGGCCTTTATTTCAAGGGGTTTGGAGTATAAAAACAGGGAAGTCCTGCTACAACTGTAAAGGGTATTGATGAGACCACACCTTGAGTACTGCATACAGTTTTGGTCTCCTTATTTAAGGAAGGATATACTTGCATTGGAGGCAGTTCAGAGATGATTCACTAGGTTAATTCCAGAGATGAGGGGGTTGACTTATGAGGAAAGGTTGAGCAGTGACCTTATTGAAACATATAAGATACTGAGGGGGCTCGACAAGGTAGATGGAGAGAGGATGTTTCCCCTCATGGGGAAATCTAGAACTCGGGGCACAGTTTTAGAATAAAGGGTCGCCCTTTTAGAACTGAGATGAGGAGGAATTTTTTCTCTCAGAGGGTCGTAAATCTGTGGAATTCTCTGCCCCAGAGATCTGTGGAGGCTGGGTCATTAAATACATTTAAAGTGGAGATAGACAGATTTTTGCAAGATAAGGGAGTGAAGGGTTATGGGGAGTGGGCGGGGAAGTGGCTTTGAACCCTAGATCAGCCATGATCTTATTGAATGGTGGAACAGGCTGGAGGGGCCAAGTGGCCTATTCCTGCTCCTATTTCTTATGTTCTTAAGAGGACCTCCCTGCGTGCTGTGTCTACCTCCATAAGCATATGGAAGGAGTCATGGGAGAGCCTGGGTGCAGCCGTGCACCTCTCTGCAGTGCTTGTCTGTGTTTGCAGCACCTCAATGAGTCATCAAATGATGTCACCAGACCCGCTTCCTCTAATTGGCCGGGAAATGCGCTGGACGGGCTTAAGAAGCCCAATCTCGGGAAATTAATTTCAGACGCCGGGATGGAGACAGCAGCGGGGTCGGGACCTGCCACGGACCCACTGAGGTTCGTAAGATCGCAGCTTAAATTTCTATTAAATAGTATCCTAAGACTCTTACCAATACTTTGGATTGTATTTTACTACTCTGTTCCTTACTCTGTGAAAACCGTAAATGAGTCACTATTTTATATACTAATTGATCTCTTGTGACATTGCACATGGCAAGTCAAGACCAAATGTACTCTTCAGGTGAAGCAGGGTTAGAGGGCGGGAAATAATTGGACCAGGGTATGCAAACATAAGTCTGTTCCCATTTTAAATTCATAGGCCCAGAAATTCGGGTCTCCATGGGTGAGTATGCATGGGGTACTCACCCGTAGGCCCAATGGAAGTGCCGGTTTCCTGCATGCACTGCGCATGCGCGGGAAACCGGCACTTCTGTTCCCCTGAAAGCAGGTGTTCAGAGGTCGAACGCGTGCATGGGAGAGGCTGCGCGTGCACATCGAACTTAGGTTTTTTTTGCAGGTTTTCCCGGGAGGGTAGGTCTGCAGAAGTTACACATTTAAAAAGCAGGCGTAAGGCCTGCTTTTTACAAGGTAATTGGTGAATTAATTAAAATTAAAACATTTTTTCCACAGGTTTATTATTTTTAAATACTTTAAAGCAAGATAAGTTTATTTTTAGCCCCGTTACAAAATAAAATTATATTTTTCAAAAATTTAAATTATTGTTTAAAATAGTTATTTCATGTAATTTATAGTTTATTTAAAAAATGTGATTTAAAAAAAAATTTATTTGAAGATTTAGTGATGTTTTGGGGCCCGTAGTATTTCTAAGTTTTGACAGCTCTTCCTGTCAAAGTTATGAATGAAGCACTCCCTGCTCCGATTGGCTCCCTATGACCCACGTGATCCCAGGGGACGCATCGAACTAACTGCGCCCCTGGGATACGCAAGCACTGCGCGCCGGCAGCTGGACCGGACCCCGGATCGGAATTCCATGCGGGCCCACAGCACAACGGCCGGCGCGCAAGGTAAGTGCAGGTCGGGGTCTTACACCCGCGGGAAGCCCCCGACCCGAATTTCTGGGCCATATCTATTCTTATTATCGTATTCCATTTCATGTCCACATTTATAATGTAAATGATCTATGCAAACTTTGAGCAACAGTTATGATCAGATTCATTTAATTCAATAGAAAAAACTTATCTTCTCATAATGACACAAAAATATTGAGCACGCTACACCACCACACATCAGTAAGCCATGTTACTTAATTTAAACAAATAATTCCTCTGTGTTCTGTCTTACAAAACAGGGCAGAATCTCCTTTCCCTGAAGTCTAATTTCTGTTACTCAGCCTGCCTTTTGCTGCCTGATTGCAGCCCATGAAGCCACTTTCCCTTTTTAATCTCTCTCTTCACAGACAGAGAGCAAGGGGCATTCCAACAAAATGATTGTGTGGTGTTTTTTTCTGATTATCTAGATGAGCTAATGGATTGCTTATTGATTAGTTTTTGAAGAAAACAGCTTCCAAATAGCATATTAACCACTTTTCATCTAGTCACTTTTTTTCAACCTTTGCTAAAAAAAAATTCAAATCCTTGTTGTAGATAATTATCAGAGAATCCTGAAATATGATGGGGATCTTATCAAATACCTTTTGAAAATCATATACAACATACACTGCATTCCCTTTGAAAATGAACACTGGGATTTCCTTAAAAATGTCAATTAAGTTAGTCAAACATGACCCACCTTTTACAAATCCATGCTGACTACCTCGGATTAGAAGATGCCATTCTAAATGTTTACTATCCAAGGTGGTTGGCTCAAAAGTGATCTAGTTCTCTGATAAGGAGGGACCCTCATGTTAAGACAATTTTGCTATTGGGAAGGCTGGAACCTCCTGGTTTAGTGTATAATATCAAATTAGCATAACATTTAATAATAATGAAAGATATAAATAAAGTTGAAGTAAGTAAGCAATTTAATATGGATAATAAGTATAAGATTAGAGGAAATAATATAAAATTCACAAACATCCAGCGTGGTTAGATATTGGAGAAAGCTTTTTCTCCCACAGGATAATGGGTACGTGGAACAAATGCTAAAAGAAGATAGTTGATTTAAGGTTGAGTAATGGCTTTGACAAGTTGGGTCAACATCTGTTCTGCTAAGAAGACGGAATGAGGGATTTTAGGAACAGTGCTTGATTTTTTTCAAAGGATGGTAAAAGTGGCTGCATAGAAAGAGAGACTTGTATTCATAAAGTGCCTTTCACAACCTCAGGATGTCCCAAACGCTTTACAGCAAATGAAACACTTTTGGTCCGCTGCCTTCAGGGCAATCCTGTTTTACACAGGGGGCCTCCGACAGACATTAGGCCCCTTATTTACATAACCAAAGGGCCTAATGCCGGTTTCAGGAGTTGGTCCTGGAAGCCTATTGTTTTGCCTATACCAATATGGCGGGCGGCGCACTTCCAGCTCGTAATGAGCGCATGCTTCAGGCCCACCATATTGGAGACATAATAGGCTCTTGTTTTTTGGGTACTAAACGGGCACAGTGTCATAGAATTTCTAGGCCTCAGTGTCAACACCAAGCACTCCAAGGTCAGGTGCAGCATTATTAAATGCAGACTAAATCTCCCCCACCAACATACCTCAGCACCAACCCCTAATAAGGAAACCAGTAATTTCATCTCCTACACCAGCCATCCTGTGGTCTCTCTGATTAAGATTGCCATTTGGTGTCAAATGAGAGTTCGTTTTTTTGCATTTGATCTATGCCCATTAGGAACTGGATTGAGGTTGCCCAAACACATTGCTCATAGAGCCCGTATGACCAGGAAGGAGAGACCATCATCTCATTAGTATGGGCTGCATTTGAACACAGGCCTTAGGGGTGAAGCAACATATAGCGTTGCTTTTAATGATATTGAAAAATTGACAAAGAAGATCCTGATTGATTAATGTCTGTTGTGAATCTAACGCCTGCATTATGTTGTAGGCACTTACCACTTTGTATGTTCAGGACATGATGCTTGTCCAAAGACCAGCCACCTAGATTAGAGGCATCCTTTTCAAACCCCTGTAGAATTGCTGTCCTTTTCTCCCACAGTATCAAGTCAGGACAGTTTTCGTATTCATAACCCACTGAAACTGAGAAACAATTAAAAAGGAACATTTAAATCTCTTCATGCTGAAATTATAGCTTCAAACACAGGCATCATCTCTTTCAATGAAACATTCTTCATTGTCCATAATCACTTTAATTCAGATTTTTGTACTTGATGTTTCAAAATTAATATTTTTTTTGGTGGTAAATTCTGACATCAGACTGTAACTGCTAAAAGAGTCCAAAAACCAGCAGATTAACTCTTGGTTGGTTTAAATCTGTATTTCTAGAGGCGAGGACCACTCATTCACACTCCTGCACTATTTAGTTTCACTTAATTTTCTCTTTACTAAAACAAAATTAAATAAATATAGGGATAGGTGCAAGGTTTTTGATATATTATTGGATGTGTTTAATATTGTAAAATTATGGCACTATATATTGTCACATGATTTGTTGGTGAAAATATCTAAAATTTGAATGCAAAAGATACAGAATGTGAAAGTTTTTTTATAATAAAGTCACCAAACCCCAGAAGAGGGAAACTGGTCCAGCTATGCTTACATAAAATACAAAACACAGCCTTCAGCACACAAGGCCTCTGAAGCCGATTGATGGACTGTATTTTTTTTTCATAAATATTTTTTCTAAAGGCATTGATTCTTGTTAAGATACTGCTCCAGAAGCATCGATTGCTCTCCAGTACCTTGCCCAGTGAGCCAAGACAGTGAAAATCAGCGGGTTATTAGACAATGGAGTGAATAACAGGTGAACCCATATTGTTCTCACCCGATCCCCACAAGCACATACTTCTAGCCGGGATCACTGAATAACAGGCAGGAATGGGAACACTCAGTAATTTCCCCTCCTTTTTAAGCTGAAGCCAATTGTAATGTCCCTACTCCTATCCCAGCTGTGATCAGTCCAGACCAGGGGGTGATTTTCATTCAGAAGTCGGGAAGGAGGCGGGTCTACAACTTTTGGGGTTGTAGTCCCGCCTCCATCGAGATGCGGCCAATCCACGCGATTTTAACTTGATTGACCTTGTTGAGCCCGTCCAGCGGGCTCAGCAGGCCAATTAAGGGCCACCCGGCAACAGGTGACGTCACAGACTGAAATTTCATCTGTCAAGATGTTTTGACAGATGAAATATCAGTGTTTCACAGCTATTTGAAGCTGTCAAACACTGGCAGTCTTACTTCTAACCTGAGTCCTTCTACACAGACTCAGTTAGAAATCTCACCGGCACAGAAAGCTGCAGGCTGTCACTTTTGACAGCTCGCAGCCATTCTGCTTTCTGTGCTGGTTAGATGATGGACTCCCGAAACCTAGAGGAAGGAAGGCTGAAAAGGTAAGTACAGGTAATTTAAACTTCTTTACACACTTACCTTTGCACTCATCACTCACCTGAACACCAACATCTCGACCCCTCCAAGTCCTTCAACCCGACGGCCCGACTCCTCTAACTTGGCGTGGTTTGGAGTCATCGGGAATCCCTCACTTCAAGCTTTAAAATAGGGATTAGGCTAAAAACTGCCTGTTAACTACCTGTTAACAGGCAGTTCATTGGCACTAATCCCTTCCCGCCTCGGGGAGGCGGGTCCCAGTGCGGGGCGGGTACCCGCCTCCTTTGAACCTTACATGGAGGCGGGTTGGGGGCGGGATGGTGTTGGGACCCCCGAATTCGGGACTTTAACCCCCCGCATGCCTCCAATCCCGACTCCACGGGTCAATGAAAATCGACCCCCAGGAGTCTAAACTAGGACTTTCTAAGGATTGCTTCTGTTTAGTTTGATCACCTGTGATTCAAAATTGATGAAAAAATGGACAATGGACTAATAATTTTGATGCCATGTCTTCCAAATATATATACATTGGAGGTAAGGTGTTACTACCTGAATGGCATCACTGGTTTCACTGTAACTTGTAGGTAAAAGCATTGGAAAATAGGGTGGTAAGCCCAGTCCCAAATGTGAAATTACAACTTTATTAAAGAGGGAAAGAATGGCATAAAGCGTTTGTGTCTGTTCCTCCCTCTCACAACATTAAAAGCAGTGGCTGCTTCTGCTGAAGGACATTTTAAAGGCAACTCTGGAATAGAACCTAATGATCTCTCCAAAATAGCAATTGGCTACTCTCAGAAGGTGGAAAACATTTGCTTTGAAACTTGTCTTTATTGTGCAGATCAGATCGTAAAAATAAATTAATGCCAAGGATTAAATGTTACATTAAATAAAAACTGTTTGATGCCCAAAATATTCTCTTAACATTATTTTAGCATAAGCAAAGCCCAGTCATACAGAAAGGAAAAAATAAATAACATGACCTGGTTGAGATGATGCTAGCCCAAAATTAAATATTCAATCAAATCCATTTTAATTAACAGTAACTTATCACTTTGTGTGTGTTAAAAACAAGATTAATGTAGCAGCTTCCAAAGACCTCCATTGAGTATTTTATCATATCATATGGAAAATAATTTCAAATAATTACCTTGTGCTTGCACAAATAATGTACAATTCACGGCAACACATTGAAAAATATTAAACTATATAACATACCTTCTGCTTCAGTGAGACCAGAAACCTTCTGCCCATAGACATCTGTTTTGTTCCATGTGAATGTGTAAGCCAGGTCAGGTCTGGCAGGAAACCATTTCTGGAAGAGCCGCCCCTCAATAGCAATCATGAGGTGAACCTTGATTAGGCCGGTTGGGATAAAGGCATGAGTCGTGATAATCCTCAACAATGATTTATACCCAGGAGCATGGCTGCTGAGGTAGCTGAGCTTCACAAAGCTGGCTGGGATAGCAATCTCTTCCTGTACAACCTGCCAAGAAAGGTTTACACCTTTGAGTTTGAAATAGTTTTGTATCATGCGATAGTAAACTTCTGACACAATGATGCAACACAAAGTCACCTGTTTTTAAGGTTATTCGTTTTCTGCAATAAAGGTTCGGGAATCTGGTTTAAATCCAGCCCAGACTGACGGGATGAAAATCTCCTCCATCTGCTGGCTGTAAGGGTCCTTTAGTTTTGGCAATCTCAATCCAGTTCCAAAAGGACATGGGCCCAATAAAAGTGCCCTTAATTTAACACCAATTGGTAATTTCACTCAGACAGGCCACAGGATTGGTTTGTGTGAAAAATGTCACACTGGTGCCAGTAGCGAGTGCTCATGTGGTTGTGGCTCAAGCACATTGATGTGGCAGAGAAGAGAGATCTTTACTCTGCACCTATCTTTACGATACCTGGAAGTGCTTAGTGCCGACAATAGATGCCTAAAAGTGTTTCACTCCTCAGTACTAATGCCTTTCACTTTAAGCGTGAAATTCATTAAAAGAAAGACAAGCTGTTTTATTTGACTCAAATGCAGAATCCTAGTTCTTATTATCTGTTTGCCAATTTCAGGTCAAGTTACTCAACTAATCAAAACTCCACCCTCAACTGACATCTGCACACACCAGCTTTATGGCCAGCTCCTCATTAAATCAATTTCAGCAATTACATTTTGAATATTTTCTCTGTAAAGTTTAAGATGTGTGGCGACCAGAATTAAGTCCAGGCTCTGTCAGAATCTAGCTAGTGGATAGAAATTAGTTAATACCAAATACTTCAGCCCATCTTGCCGCTTTGCTAAGAACAGCTGTGATTCATCAGGTGCTATGGGCACAATTCCATTTGGTTTGCAAGAGAATTGAAGGTATTTCTGGGGTGGATGTCATAAATTAGTGCTTGTGATGCAGACAGGATGGGAGAACTTATTGGTAATACGGAGCTCAGCACATCCCACATGATTTTTTTGTTCATTAGCTTTGATGGACATAAACCACTGATCAAAGTCAAAAAAGTTTAAGTGGCATTTAGCCCCAAGGCTTATAGACACCCCAAAGTGTGCAAGGCTGTTGCTGACGTTTAACCAGCAAAAGTTGCTCAGTTTACCAGCACAAAACAATGGGAAGTTTTCCACTGTTTGTGCAGGTATGACCTCCATACACGTTAGCTGGGTTATCTACTGCTGAGTTGGATGAATGCCATCCCCCAGTGACAGGCTTGCCCTTCCAGACTCCATGAATAAGTCAGGCTGAGGAGTCATTCACAGTGCTGGTCATGCATTAGTGAAATGGAAGCTCCCATAAATTAATACTTACATGTTCAAAAGATGACACTAATGACCATGTATTTCTATTTTGCGCAACTGTACAGATAATTGTTATTAGTGTCATTATTGATAGAAATTACACAAGTCTTCCCTATTCGTGGTAAGAAGCCGAAAACACTCCTTGGGTCACTGCTGTTCATTATTTTATAACCTCACGTAAGTGACAGCTTATTATATTTCATGGAGAGTGGATTTTACTGTAGTTTACTATCCAAAATAGGCTGACAATACTACACAAAACTTATAATCTGTGAGGCTATATGCTATAAAATGCATAATAAATCTGGTCCTATGCCTATTTCTCAAAGAAATTGAGATTTTAACTATAAAAAAACACACTGTCAACACTATTATGGCCACTGAAAACACAATTGTTTTATGACCTAGAAAATTAAGTAAATTTTATTGAGGAACAGGAAAAAGATACACTGAAGACAACTCTTGTTGGCACCAAGCTGCTTACTGATTACCTCAGCACTACTGTTGAAACAAGAATCTGGACCAGAAACTCTCTGAGACATGCTGGACAATTTTGATCACTGCTTATTCTGGTATAAATATCTATGTTCCATTTTCTAAGATTCACATAACATTTTTTTGAAATTTTGATCACTGCTTATTCTGGTATAAATATCTATGTTCCATTTTCTAAGATTCACATAACATTTTTTTGAAATTTTGATCACTGCTTATTCTGGTATAAATATCTATGTTCCATTTTCTAAGATTCACATAACATTTTTTTGAAATAGCAAAAGAAAGAGAAAAACAGAATCAGCTTAGAGAAAGGACACAGAGCAAGCACATTGTTCACTCGAGACAGAAATTCAGAAACAGTATGACTCAAGAGCCAGTGGTCCTAACTACTGTCTTACAATATTATATGCAATATCTCAGAACAAGATAGTTGTCTGATGTTCAATGGGGTGACATCAAGCAGTAACTCAAAAATGCTTTAATACTTGGAAAGACAATCAAAAATGAGAAATGATGAGAATCCCAGAGGCGGGCATGCAATAAAACTTCAACTATAACCGAAACCTGAACAAGACCCCAGATGCAGGGAAATAAAGAAAACGCAGCCCAGTGGAACGCAAGCCTCAGAATAGCTCTGTTCCTCTTAATACTTAACATTTTTTGATACACATGGAAACCTAGCACTTTATTTCAGAGTCTCCAAAAGAAAATCACTGAAAAATTAACAACTAGAAACCATTCAATCTATTTTACAAATATGAGATCTAGGGATGATTGAGGGGATTTTCCTCAAGGAAGCCACCTGTTTTCAGGTGGTGCAGTGCACCGAATGTAAAGAGATAGGGCGGGAGGTCTCCCGCTGAATCCCTTCTGCCGAATCCTCACTCATAAAATGGCCACAAAGGTTTTCCTCTGTCCATTCCCTTGAGGGTGGATTGCACCACCTTCTGCAGGTGAATGACCGCGTGTAGGCAGGGCTCAGTGTTCCGTTGCATTTCTGTCCCATTATGCTGCTGCTCCACCCCTGGTGAACAAATACCTGTGTGGAAGAGAACTTTTGTTGTGGAGGGAGCCTGACTGCCAAGATGCTACCAGCCATCATGTTCTTCACTTGATGTGCTGCAGTAGCTCGGAGTACTGCTGCTTCCCGTTCCTATCCATTCATTTGCCTCTGCCATTTGAGGCATTATTGGTTATTCATCTCATTGTGGGACCTTGGTGTGTGCAAAATGGTTACCTACATAACAATAATATCTGAATTTCAAAGTAATTAATTGTGCCTAAAAGCACTTTGTGTCATTTCTGAGAGATGTGATAAGGCCCTATATAAATAAATCCTTTTTTTCCTCACCCTCCCACTGAAAAAATCATTACATAAGAACATAAGAAATAGGAGTAGGAGTAGGCCAATCGGCCCCTCGAGCCTGCTCCGCCATTCAATAAGATCATGGCTGATCTGATCCTAACCGCCAATCCACTATCACAGAACCATCTCCTGAATCTAACAGAATTAGACACACGAAATAGGAGCAGGATCAGGCTACACGGCCCCTGGGCCCGCTCCGCTACCCACAGGGCCATGACCGATCCGAACCTAGACTCATGTCCAAATTCCTGCCCGCTCCCCGTAACCCTTAATTCCCTTTACTTCTAGGGAACTGTCTATTTCTGTTTTAAATTTATGTAATGATGTAGCTTCTACAGCTTTTTGGGGCAGCATATTCCATGGACCTACCACCCTCTGAGTGAAGTAGTTCCTCCTCATCTCAGTTTTGAAAGAGCAGCCCCTTATTCTAAGATTATGCCCCCTAGTTCTAGTTTCACCCATCATCGGGAACATCCTCCCCGCATCCACCCGATCCAACCCCTTCACAATCTTATATGTTTCAATAAGATCGCCTCTCATTCTTCTGAACTCCAATGAGTAGAGTCCCAATCTACTCAACCTCTCCTCATATGTCCATCCCCTCATCCCCGGGATTAACCGAGTGAACCTTCTTTGTACTGACTCGAGAGCAAGTATGTCCTTTCTTAAGTATGGACACCAAAACTGTACACAGTATTCCAGGTGCGGTCTCACCAATATCTTGTACAACTGAAGCAATACCTCCCTATTTTTATATTCTATCCCCCTAGCAATGAAAGCCAACATTCCATTGGCCTTCTTAATCACTTGCTGCACCTGCATACTAACCTTTTGAGTTTCGTGTACCAGGACCCCCAGATCCCTTTGTACTTCAGTACTTTCCAGTGATAGCCTTCATATACATGTCCTTTTTATCTCTCTGATATTATAACTGAACGTAGAAGCAATTGTAGACATAAACTCATGACCTTGATGTCCCCCACCACCCCACACACCACTGGCACTATAGTCTGCACTCAGTGTCAGCCTTGGCCCAGTGGTTGCACCCTTGTCTTTGAATCGTGAAGGTTGTGAGTTCAAGCCTCACTCAAGAGCCTTGAGCACATAACCTAGGCTAACATTTCAGTACAGTACTGAGGGAATGCTGCAATATTAAAGATGCTGGCCTAGAAATTCAGTTGCCTTAGCGCCGCTTTTGAGGCGCTAGAGGGACTAGCGCCAGAGTTATGGCCAGTTTAAAAATTCCCTGGGGCCCTAAATCGGCGTTGCACTGGTAGCGCTGCGCCGGCACCGATGACGTCATCGGTGTGCGCAGCATCCCGGTTGCCGTGGTAACCCGCCCGAACTCCGAAATTGAGTTGCGGCCGCCTCGCCCGTGGCAGCCGCAAGCAACGTTCTGTCAGAGGTGCCTTACTCCAGTTTGCGCCGGCGCATTAAAGGCCCCGCGGCGGCCGGCCACTTTCCCGCCGGCCACCTGCCCGCAGCTCCCTCCCCGGACTTCTCCCCTCCCCCCCCCGGAACAGATGCAAGCCCGGCACTTGTCCGAGGTGCCGGGCTCATTTTTAAGCTGATTTGCGCGGGCCGCGGCCGGGTGCAGGCAGCTCCTCCTTAACGGGAGGAGGAGGCCTGCACGTCCTCAGCCTGCCGCACCGCATCGGGTGCCGCAGCGCCGGAATTGCGGCGCGAAACGGCAGTTAGCGCCGATGTACCGCCGCAAAGACCCTTCAGTAGCGCCGGCAGCCGTTTGGGCGCGGCACTACTGAATTTTTGGCGCGCGCAGGGGTCTTAGCGCCGGCACTAACTTCCGGCGCTAAAGCCCTGCCTACGCCAGAACCCAATTTCTAGGCCGCTGTCTTTTGGATGAGGCCCTATGAAAGATCCCATGACATTATTTGAAAAAGAGCAGGGGAGTTTTCTTGATGTCCTGGCTCACACATTTATCCCTCAACCAACATCACTAAAATAGATTATCAGGTCATTTCTCATTGTGGGATTTTGCTGTGTTTCCCTACATTTTCCACTTTGAAAGTACGTCATTGGCTGTAAAATGCCTTGGGAATGCTGAGTTCTTTCTTTCCTTCTTTGCACTCACAGCAAAGGATTCATAAACTCTTAATTGCGGTGAGAGATTAGGATACCAGCAGGAAAACACTCTGGGGTCCCAGAGTATATACGTTTTATCCTGAAATAGCTGTATAGGCCATTCTAGAGCTGGATCATTATTTGCTTGCCTCGAGAGCCTAGCTCCCTCTTTACTGAATTCAAGTAGGCACATCTTTCAAATAAACAACGTTTGCCCATTGCAGCTTGTCTGTTGACATTAATTCAACCTATATGAAGAAGGTAAAGGACTATATCGCTTTGGTGTGAAAGCTAGCATACTTTTTCATGGTTCACTATCCTACATTGCTATGCAGCTGGAAAATGCAGCATTTTTTTCTACCTATCAGAAGGTATTTGGATGTTCTGCAGGAATAGGCAAACTGAGTAATAGTACAGGTCCACAATCCCTTATCCGCAATTCCGAAATTCGAAAAGCTCTGAAAACCGAAAGTTTTTCGTGGAGCGTCACTCGTGTGCACGACATGACCCGAGTGGTGCCAAACATAACCCGACGCGGCCGATGCTTGACCCACGCAGGTGTGAGGCGTCAGTTGTGTCTCAGCGCTGCTACCAGTCACACGTGTGTCTGCTCTCTGATATTTTTTGTGATTTTGTGATTTTGAGTTTAATTTCACTGTGAAAATGTCAAAAAGAGCTGCAGATACCCCTACCGTTCTGAAATCCGAAAAATTCCGAATTCCGAAACACATCTGGTCCCAAGGGTTTTGGATAAGGGATTAATAACCTGTACTACTATCCTACTGATGCATGCTTTTAGTTTCTTCCTTGTGCCTCAAAGTTTATCACACCAACTTAATAAACATTTTAATGTTGAAATATGATACACTGCCCCCCACAAAAAAAATTCAATAATATGGTATTATTCTAACACATCAGGATTCTGAAAACAACTGTTCCTACTTGTATTTCTGGGATGGCTGGTCCTCTCTGTGGACAAGATCCTGTAAATGTCGTCAGGGGCGAAGGAAGGACAATTGGATTCAGAGTAGCAAAGCTACTGAGATCACAGAAAGGAGAATTAGATCCTACTCTCTTCATGGTGACTTTATCCACGACAATAAATCTGTTCCACGGCAACCAGAGAGTACGGTTTTCAGTGATGAAGGGAGCACGCTCAAAGACAAGTGTGACAGAGATTCCTCCAATTGCTACAAGATCAAAACTGGTATTAAAGAGAGAAAGAATTCAAAATAAGTAAATGTTCAGAAGAAATCAAATGTAAAATTGGATCAGACTTTGATCTGAATATGATCTAAGTATTGCAGTTGGCATAAATTTCACTTTAAGTGACGACTGAAGTCTAAACCAGCTTTGAACACATTAGAAGTTTGTCTTTGATGGTAACACTTACTCCGTGTGGAGCACTATTCCACATCAAAAGTTTTAGATTTCCTTGGCAGTTAGTTTATAATATTAATATAGAAATATCTGGAAAATCTGCTCAACTATCAATTGTACTTTCATTTGAGCAAGACATTTTGCTATTCCTGAGTTGTCCCTTGTTTCACTATGCGTACTGTGGATTTTTATGAACAAATAGTTTGGCAGTAACAAGAAAACAGATTTACAATTTACACTGACAGATGTCCTCACAGTACAGAAACTACTCTGCACATTTAGACAACTATAAAATGGCAGTAAGATGATATTTTACATCTAATTCTAGGTCCAATGAATCTTACAAGGTGTCTTTCTGTCAGAGAGATCGTTAGCCATTATTACAGAAATGGATACATGATGATGGTGAGGGACAATTTCTAAATATATGGTATAAATTTTGCAGTTAAACAGACGAAGACACAGATAGATTTCAGTATAGGATTGATCTTCTACAGATGCATGTAATGAAGTGATTAAACAAATACACATTAGTACAAATTTCCTTGGAAGCAGTTAACATTTATCCATCATTTCTAAGGATTCTGAGTAAAAATATATTTACATCTATCGAACCATCAAGAAAAGCGAATATTCAAAGAAGTGGGTCTAAACCTATTGAACTTATTCTGTTTTGTACACTTTACAAATTTTATCAACGCATTTGTTTAAAAATCTGCTGTATTATTTAAAACAATTAACTGTGCTTGTATAATTTAAGGTAGATCCCTCACCTCAATTATTAATAGAACAATTGTTAAAGTCTGTCAACTTTATTAACACTATAATGTTCAACAGTTTACAAACTTAAATCTATACCTTTGCTCTTGTTGTCAAATTTAAATTGCTCCTCTTTTCAATTAATTGTTCCAGTTCTTCCCCTGTTCTTAATAGACTGAACGACCGGCAATGTCACAGGTTGAGACTATGCTTTTTGAATTCTTTAATGGACTCATTAGAGCAAAGGGTGGAACAATTCATATGAAAAGAAGGGAACACTATCATTTTAGGATTTATTAAGGGGATAATTGTTTGCCAGATGTTCCAAAGTATCCTGCTTGCTTTGAAGAGTTACTTTAAAAAATGATAGATTCAAATTCAAGGGTTATCTACAACTCAAGCCTAATTACTTTAATTGGGTGAAAGTCTTGTTAGATTGCAATTCTGCTATTATATCAAGTGCAAAGTGTAGGCAGACTGATTTCTGGATTGACCTCCCTCTTCATAGGGACATACCTCCCTCAGACATAGCCTGACTGAGGTTGGAAACTTAGGGGGAGAAATTGGGTATGTAGCGCCACCTATTAGCGCCTAAAGAGGGCAGTCAATGGCTGTAGCGCCACTGGCCACGCCTCCCGCGATATTCAGCGAGGGCGCTAATGGTGGTGTTAGCCTGGTGCGCTGTGCCGCCACCGATGACATCATCGGTGTGCGCAGCGCCCCATTAGCGCCCCGATCTCAATATTTGGTAGCGAACGCCGCTGTAGCGCCGTTCGCTACCCGCGCCCGGTTCATGGGGCCTTGCTGTGCCGGCAGTGGTGCAAGTTAAGGTGGAGGTGCGGGGCGGCCGCCTGCCAGCACCTCCATCCCCGGCCTCCTGACCCCCCCCCCCCGCGGCATTGCCGGCTGTTTCCCGAGAGCCCGGCACTTCTCCTCGGTGCCGGGCTCTTTTGCCGGCACTCACGATCGGGGATCGCGCTGTTGCAGGCCCCTCCCCGTTAACAATGGGGGGAAGGCCTGCAGTACCGCAGCGTGCCGTGCCGCAGCGTGTGGCGCTGCGGCACGTTGCGCTGCGATATTCAGTTTCAGCGCCCTAAGAGGGACGCGGAGCGCCTCGAGCCTCGCCCCATCTCCCTCTAGGGGTGCTGAAACTGAATTTCTGACGTTCATTAATGCTCCGAACGCTGCGCAAAAATCAGCGCCCAGGCGAACTTGGCGTCTCAACCCAATTTCTAGGCCTTAAAGTCTTAGGGGGAGAAATTCAGATGGTTAGCTCCTCCCATTAGTGTCTGGGGGGACTGGGGGGGTACTAATGGGGTGCTAATGGGTTAGCAACCGGGCGCGGCGAATGCAGCAACGCCCACGAACTTCTGTGCCGGTTTAGCACTGGCGCTAACGCTTACTGCCTGGGCCTCGAGTGCCTCGCAGATCGTGACGTCTTAAAATGTACAGCGCCCCGTTATCGCCCCGGATGTGAAATTGCCTCCCACCCCCTGCTGTATCGCCGGGCGTGAACAACGGCAGGAAGAGGAGGCATTGTCAACTCGGCTGGCCGCTTGGGGAGTGCTAATTAAAGGGAATGGTTTTCAGGTAGACCAACCTTTATTATTTGCACCAGCTTGGTATCTGCTCAAAGTTTTTGATGTTTCATTGCTGCAAGATGTCCAAGCCCTCCACTTTGTGAGAGTGTTTGGGGCTGTAATGGCAGTCACGCAGGTCGCCTTGCAACGCAGAACTGCCGACAAGTAGGTTGTGCACCATCATTGGCCCTTCCCTTTAAGCAAGGGAAGCAGCCTCTGATGCCGTTAGTAATGCGTTCCAAATTGTTCAGCGCTCCGCCGCTACTGCCCCGCGAGAAGTGGTTAGCGCTTGATTTAACGCTCCACTTCCCTTTTGGAGCACTAAAGCTGAATTTCCCGGCAGGAGAGAATCATTAGCGCCTGGCGCTACTTTTTCTACTTTGCAAAAGTTAGCGCCCCAAACGGGGCTATATCAAATTTCTAGCCTAGTAGATCATTAAGATAAGCATAGTTGAGGGCAGCTATTTGGTTTATCCTTCTTTAGAAATCTATGCCCCCCCCTGTCATAGTGTCTGTCTATTGAAGATTCCAGAGTTTTTGCCTCCAGTATCATAGCTAAAGATTATTTCAGGTATTGATCATGGGGGCAGGGGAAGTTATTGGCTCTTGCCATCTCATGGTGTCACACCAGACATTTAGTAGTGAACTTCAACTGAACATGACAACAATTAAAAATATTATTCGTTTATTCAAAAAAATCACGAGGGTGAAGTAGCTGAACTCTGAATGTTATTAAATGTCATATTCTGTAAATTTAGATAACAGACATTTGAAGTTTGTTCTTAATCATATTTTTGAGACATTAGTTTTAGGATATCAGTTATAATTTCTTCTTGCCCCACTTGGATCTAATTTGCTACCCAGTAATTCCATAAACTAAATTAGGTGCGTTGAGGTAACAAAAATTCAATTTTTTAAACATTTGAAATCTGTCAACAAGAGGGCACTATAGATTAAAGTGATATAATTAACTCATATTTTATTAACCACTTTCATCTTTCTATTTTTCCCTTATTAGCATCTTACCACAGGATGATGAACACAATGCGTGAAAGCCACCAGGAATCAATATTTTTATCTGCCATGAGACCAATGATTGTATTATCTATGATTGTTCCAGCTTCCCTGTTAAAAATTCACATCATGCTTCCCCATTAATAAACACGACTTCTATCTCAGCCTCATTTTGGTGTCTCATTGATAGGCATCCTGCCGTCTTATTTGTTCAATTAACAAGGAAATTTGACTCAGGGTGCATCTGGTGGCAAGAGGGCCTGAGGGAATAGCAAAAGGCATTCTGCTGCACCTGCCATCCTGACGGCTGATGGTGTATCCGTAATCAGCATGGTGCAAAAAGCTGATGTTCACGCCGACCAGTGGGGTTTCATCCATTGCCGCCACCTGTCCTCGAATGACACAAACACGGCTGAAACGAGACAATATGCAGATAAACATACAGAAAAAAACTGATCAAATAATTGCAATTAATTTATTCTTGAATCCTGACGTAATCAAATGACGTCATCAGACCCACTTCCTGTTAATTGGCTGGAGGGCGGGCTTAACCAGGTCAATCAAGGGAAAATCACGTCTGCAGAGCGGATGCAGCTGGGAGTGGGACCAGAACCCGGAAACCAGCTCTCCCGCTATCATCCCAACACCTTCATTAAATTCGTGGCCGGAGATTTCTCCGCAATGGGAGTGCTTGAGAATGGTTCATTTCAATGAAATACCCTAATCAGACGAATGCTTGCATAACACATTCATTTATCTCAACCAGCCTAGATGAGATTAGATTAACTGTACTTAGCTCTGTTAAGTATTCCCTTTTATAGGCTCTCATCTTGTCAGGAGCTCCTTGCTAATGGCATAAAATTGTTGTCTGCAAACAGTCTGCCCAAGCTGAAGCATGAGAAATAGCAAATAAGGTAGAAATTCACTGGGACCTTTGTAACAATTTAATGCATAATCCTCATATAAATAGCTATGTACAGCAATCACACATTTATATTTCACCACAAAATAATTATTGCCTAGACTACTGCAAGCTCAAAAGTGCTGCCACCACCTGTAATTGTAAACGTATCCTCATTTAGACAGTTATTTAAAAGAGCTATTTCTTTTTCAAGACTTCCTGTGAAATGTTTCACTGGATTTTAACACCTAAAAATGGGTGGGTTGGGGTCAGGTCAGAGGTTAAAGTTTTAAAATCTCAAACCCAACCCCGACCCGCCCACTTCCGGGTTTAAGAGAGGCGGGACAAGGGGCGGGCTGGCTACCTGTTCCCAGGAGGCGGGTTGGCAATTTTAATATTTTAATGGGGCTGGCAGCCTCTGATTTAACCTATTTTGCAGTTTTACAGTGGGCAACCGGGTTTCCCAGGTCTCAGGAAAGCCGACAGCTGAAGGGAGGCGAGGACAGCAGTCCTTGTGGGCCAAGAGTAGCAGGAGTGCTTCACTCCTGGCGCTCCCTCAGCCCATCAGACCCCCCATACAAAGGCCCCTGGGTCGGGGATCATACTCCTTCCAGGATCGAATATGCCCCCTGGGGATTGGGGATCGGACCCCGACCAACATCAGACAATGCCCCCCACTCCCCCAGCCCCCGTCTCTGGGGTCGAAGATCTGGCCTACCAGCCTGCTCTGGAGTCCTCCCTGCCGACTGGAAGCCAAGCCTGTCAATCAGGCTGACTTCCGGTCAGGGAACTGGTCAAGGACAAAAGGCGCACTCTGTGGACTTCAAACTCCAACAGCATGCGAGGAAAACCATACTTTTGTGTTTCCCATCTGAAACTCCGCCTCTCGCCTACGTAACCCACCCTTGTTAATATCCAGGCCATTGTTCTCATCAAGGTGAGGAGGGTTATGTTGAAGAATGGATCATTTTCTGTTTCAAAACACTCCCAGTGTCAGTATCAAGCAATCCCAGGTCAGGTATGGCACAATTAGATGCAAAGTAAAGTTGACTCTACGCTGTCCCAAACATGTCGCTTAGTTTCAAACTTAACCTTAGAAGTGTACTCTCTACTACACCAGTGTGATATTTTCTTCCATTCGGGAGAACACAGGTTAAGAGAAGCAGAGATGGTCAAATGCGATGGATCACAGTCATTGACAATTTGGGTGAAATAGTTAATGAAGAACTCACAACGAACAGAACAGAGTTGAGAGAGATTGGGAAGTAACAGAATCATGACCCTTGTTTCTGTTTTGCTTTCTTCCCGTTACCAAGTGGATACATCTTCTACTCTCATAATTCAGGAATTTCAACAGGCTTTGTCATCCCAGGGGAGATGTTATTAAAACTCTCGCCTCCGAGTCAAAAGGTCCTGGGTTCAAGTCTATGTCCAGAGATTTAAGATCACAATCTAGGCCGACACTTCAGTGCAGTTCTGAGGGAGTGCTGCACTGTCAGAGGTGCTGCCTTTCAGATGAGATGTTAAACCGAGGCCCCGTCTATCCTCTCAATTGGACGTAACAGATTCCACAGCAGTTTTTAAGAGCAGGGAGGTTCTCCCAGTGTCCCGGCCCACATTTGTTCCTCAACCCAAAACATGGAAAACAGATTATCTAGTCATTTAACTCATTGCTGTTAGTGGGGCCTTGCTGTGTGCAAATTGGGATGTCGCTTTTTCCCTACATTATAACAGTGACTACACTTAAAAAGTACTTAATTGGTTGTGAAGCACTTTGGGATGTCCTGAGGTTGTGAAAGGTGCCATATAAATGCAAGTTCTTTTCTTCCATGTATAACATTCCATACATGACATTACTTGCACTGGACAACTATTATCATTTCAAAATCATAATAAAAATGATGCTTGTATCTTCCAGACCCTTTTCCTGCCAACTAGTCCTTCTATAAGTACCTTTATTTATTTTAATGTTCTAAAATTCAGCAACTGTGTGAGTAATTTAACATTTGTGACCCTCAAACATATTGTGGGCTGGGTGAAGCAGTAGATTAATTTTACCCCCTCTGGGACCATTGTTTGAATGCAGTCCAGACATATGTAGTGAAAGTCTCCCCCGTCAACTGCTTTTAAATGTCCTATGTGAACTAAGTGTGGGTAGTCTTAATCCAGTTCTGAGTGGGCATAAACCTGCAGCACAAAACTGCCCCTAATTTGACACTAAATGACACGGTCTCTGAGAGAATTTACATTGTAGAGGGCAGTATTCTGAGATTAAGGATGGGACATATTGTAGAAGGAACTTTACTCTTGATGCGCCTCAATAACTTCAAGGCTCAAAGTTAACTGGATAAAACAAGGCTTTTATTAGCAAAGAAAGATGCCTGTGTCTTCACCTAGCTTCACCTAGCATTCTGCTGTTCTGCTGCAAGACAAGCCTGGGCTTGTCTTAAGTAGGGCCAGGTATGGGCGGAACCGACACACCCAATGGGGAGAAAGGGGGCGGTGCACTATATACAATACAAGGTAAAACACAGGAGCAGGCAATACAATATATGTAGTTAAATACAGAGTCTGATGAATGACATATTTCATCACAGCTCTGTATCTACTTGTGCTGTATCTGATCTTGAAGTGCTTGATACTATTTTCCACTTTAAGCACCTCTCATCTTGAGGAGCACAAAATACAATGTAAAAGTAATGATTGTAATATAGTCTCCTTTATGTTTACGTTCCAGCACTGAGTTATGATAGTTTTGACTGAACTTCTGAGCAACCTAAATCTACAGCTCAAAACTGTTCTTAAACTTGGCACAGTTAACATAAATTTGGCAATTATTCAACAGACCAAAAGGTTGGGAGTTTATGAAATGGAAAAATCACCTTGGTGCAGTAAGGAATGCTCTTCTGTGATTAGGGTTTGATGGAATGTCAAGCTGAAGCGGGGGCAGCTCGGACACAGCATCTGACCCATGGCATACCATTATTGCTTTACAGGAGGCCATTACATACATAGCATATCATAGCACCATGGTAACAGGCATTTTCTTTCAATGGTTATTCAAGCTTGATCCAACATTTCATGGTTAGAATAATTGCTATAGATAAAAATGGAGCAATAATTTATCCAAATGAGGAACTACTGAGCCAGTCCTATTATAGATATTAACGAGTTTCAAAGAGGTGCAATCAGTTGGCAGTGTTGTTGGGATAATTGCTAATATTGGGATTCTACAATAACAATCTGTCAAATGAGTATATACTTTCTGAAAAAAGAAATAATAATTCAAAGCAAATGATTCTAAGTGGAGGGGTAGCCCTTCTACTCTGCCAAGACCACCATTTGGCATGTGGCCAGGATAAAGAGACTGTGACATTAACATGCTACTGGTCCACTTCCTGTTCATTTCATCATCGTCATCGGGACCCGACATATTTATGTAAAGGGTGGCTTTGGACGGGTGTCCAGGGGAGTAGGTAAAAATCATAGATGACTGGATACTAGCAGCTTTCTGGCGGGTAAGTAACCTGGGTAATTTTAATTCCCTCCCCTCCCCCACTTCCCAGACAATTTTACGAGATGACATCTGCCTTTAAAAATATCCACTAGGTGGGGAAAATTGTTACGATGTGATAAACTGTAGAGGAAATTCAGGGCACAGAGGGTTAACCTGGTATTATACTGTTTAGCTTCCATTGGGCATAACAAATACACTGCTGGAGTCAATTTTACCAAATGCCACTGGAAATGATGAAAAAGTAAAATGTTTTTTGATTAAAAAGGCCATATATGTGATAAATATTATTTTCTCTAATATCCATCCTATTTGGGCTGAAAATAATAGGGAAGTAATAGAGGATTTTGAAATTAGTCATCCTGCAATCATTACTAGCTATATATTTCAACTGCCTTGGGGAATCCAGGTTTTTGAGTGTAATATCAGTTTCCAGGTTTCGAGACTAATAGCATGAAGGTGATACATTTTATTGAGCTTGTTTCCATGATCACACTGAGCTCGCTCTATTTTCTCTATTGTGTTTCCAATTGAGATCACGGTAAGGACTGTCCTCTATACAGCAAAGTAGGATTGCTTTTCTGGAAGGGTGAAATCAATAGGGCTGGAGGACCTCCTTCATATGAACCTATCTTGTGGCAATTGCAAACCTGAAGGTGGGCTGTACTGAAGAGAGAGAGAAAAATTACACAAGGCTGTAATCTAACTAAGGGGCTCAGATATCATAAACCACAATGTAGAAGCTTGATTAGTTTACATCTACTGAAGGCCTTGGTTGGATTACAGCTTCGATATCATTCTAGAGCAATTGATTTGATAATAGGTGGTCCTGGCGGGGAATGGTGCTTGCAGGGACTGGATCTAGGGAAAGTCTATTAGCTCTGCTTCTTGTTTGGAGTGCTTGATCACGGCTATTTAGTCCTACTATCTACTGATGTGGTGGCATGAAAGTAAATATGATTGTGACATTGTTACTACCGGTTTATTACAGAGGTACAGAGTTTACATAAAGAGAAGCTACCAGATACCTTGGAGTGACTGCAAGCAGTAATCTCATTAAGGAATTCTAAGGGACTCATAATGAGAATAAGAATGAAACCAGAGTACCCTATAATTATCTCAAACCTAAATTGATATTATAGACTTAAAGTAACTGCTGTACATCCAGTATCATATGCAATATATGTAATATTAGTGTGTGTGAAGTGATCACTGCTCATTTATTGGTGTCAATTTAGTGCTGAGAAATAACTTGATTAGTATATCTATAATATATAAAAAATCTGCATTTGTGCAATCTTCCTGTCAATTTTTACCATTATAAATTCCCATGCCCACATTTGTAATAGAAGTCTATGTAAACTTGTCACACTGTAATTATATCCTTCTTCAGTGGAGGCACTGCAGTGCCACCACTACTGGGATGGTGTCATTACAGCAGGACAAGGTGACATAGTCAGTTATAATTATGCCTGTGGATGTAGGAATTTTTAATGGTAATATAAAATAAAGGACAGAATTTACGACTTTAAAATGGGGACTGAATTACGTCTATGCGGTCTGGCCCAATTATCCCCTGCCCTCTAATCCCACTACACCTCAAGACTACACTTGGTCTTAACTCACCGTAGGCAGGGTGATTAACTAGCATTATTTTAAAATCAGAAAAATTCCACTCCAAACAGGATTGACAGTAGTTTTTGAAATTATTTAAGAAAGGATTGTAATGGGAATGAGGAGATACATGCACACATGTATTATTAGTTGAAATCATGTTGTCCAATATTAATATTAACAATGAGGCCCAATTTTGGTTCCGTAGACATCCAGCAGGCACTGGGCAGAGGAGCTCACAACCTGCCCAGTGATAAAACCAATTCTCACGGTCGGTGCCCCATTAACATTACGATGGTGAGCTGCTTGCACATTACAAGCAGATCAAAGAGGGTGGAAAATCCACCATGGAGCTCAGCCAGTCCAGGTAAGTTAATAGGGTTGGGGGGGGGGCAAGCCTGGGGAAGGGGCACAGAGCATCCTTCTAACCCTACAAAAATCATTTTACAACCTTTAAGTTCCTTTTATAGAATCATAGAATGGTTACAGCAGAGAAGGAGGCCATTTGGCCTGTCGAGCCCATGCCAGGTCTCTGCAAGAGCACTTCAGCTAGCCCCACTCCTCTGCCCTTTTCCCATAGCCCTGCAAATTTTTTTCGTTTAGGTACTTATCCAATTCCATTTTGAAAGCCACAATTGAATCTGCATCCACCATCCTTTCAGGCAGTGCATTCCAGATTATAACCATTCGTTGCATAAAAAAGTTTTTCCTCATGTCGTCTTTGGTTCATCTGCAAATCACCTTAAATCTGTATCCCCTGGTTCTTGATTCATCCGCCAATGGGTACAGTTTTTCTCTATCGACTCTATCTTGACCCCTCATGATTTTGAGCACCTCCATCAAATCTCCTCTCAACATTCTCTGCTCTAAGGAGAACAACACCAGCTTCTCCGGTCTATCCATGTAACTGAAGTCCCCCATCCCTGGAGCCATTCTTGTAAATATTTTCTGCACCCTCTCTAAGGCCTTCACATTGTTTCTAAAGTGCGGAGCCCAGAATTGGACACACTACTCCAGTTGAGGCCGAACCAGGGTTATAAGAACATAAGAAATAAGAGCAGGAGTAGGCCATACGGCCCCTCGAGCCTGCTTCGCCATTCAATAAGATCATGGCTGATCATCGACCTCAACTCCACTTTCCCACCCGATCTCCATATTCCTTGATTCCCCTAGAGTCCAAAAATCTATCTATCTCAGCCTTGAATACAAGAACATAAGAAACATAAGAACATAAGAACAGGCTTCCCCAGGCTTGCCCTATCAAAGACTCAGCATTCACAGCCCTCTGGGGCAGAGAATTCCAAAGATTCACAACCCTCTGAGTGAAGAAATTCCTCCTCATCTCAGTTTTAAATGTTTTATAAACGGTTCATCATAACTTCCTTGCTTTTGTACTCTATGCCTCTATTTATGAAGCCCAGTATCCCATATGCTTTTTTAACCGTTTTCTCAACCTGCCCTGCCATCTTCAAAGATTTGTGCACATATACCCCCAGGTCCCTCTGTTCCTGCACCATCTTTAGGATTTTACCCTTTAGTTTATATTGCCTCTCCTCATTCTTCCTACCAAAATGTATCACTTTGCACGCTTCTGCGTTAAATTTCATCAACCACGTGTCCGCCCATTCCACCAGCCTGTCTATGTCCTCTTCAAGTCTATCACTATCCTCCTCACTGTTCACGATACTTCCAAGTTTTGTGTCATTTTGTACATTTTGAAATTGTGCCCTGTACATCCAAGTCAAAGTCATTAATATATATCAAAAAAAGCAGTGGTCCTAGAACTGACCCCTGGGGAACACCACTGTATACTTTCTTCCAATCTGAAAAATAACCATTCACCACTATTGTGTTTCCTGTCACTTAGCCAATCTTGTATCCATGCTGCCACTGTCCCTTTTATTCCATGTGCTTCAACTTTGCTGGCAAGCCTATTATGTGGCACTTTATCAAACACCTTTTGGAAGTCCATGTACACCACATCAACCATATTGCCCTCATCAACCCTCTCTGTTACCTCATCAAAAAACTCAATCAAATTAGTTAAACATGTTTTGCCTTTAACAGATTCGTGCTGGCTTTCCTTAATTAATCCACACTTGTCCAAGTGACTGTCAATTTTGTCCCGGATTATCGTTTCCAAAAGCTTCCCCACCACCGAGATTAAACTGACTGGCCTGTCATTGCTGGGTTTATCCTTGCACCCTTTTCTGAACAAGGGTGTAACATTTGCAATTCTCCAGTCCTCTGGCACCACCCCCACACCGCCCCCCCCCCCGTAACTAAGGAGGATTGGAAGATTATGGCTAGTACCTCCTCAATTTACACCTTTAATTCCCTCAGCCTCCTAGGATGCATCCCATCTGGTCCTGGTGACTTGTCTACTTTAAGTACAGTCAGCCTTGAGTACCTCCTCTTTATCAATTTTTAGTCCATCTAGTGTCTCAACGACCTCCTCTTTCACCATGACTTTGGCAGCATCTTCTTCCTTGGTAAAGATAGATGTAAAGTACTCATTTATTACCTCAGCCATGCCCTCTGCCTCCATGTGTAGGTCTCCTTTTTGGTTCCTAATCAGGCCCACCCCTCCTCTTACTACCCATTTACTATTTATATGCCTATAGAAGACTTTTGGATTCCCCTTTATGTTAGCTGCCAGTCTATTCTCCTACTCTCTCCTTGCCCCTCTTATTTCCTTTTTTACTTCCCCTCTGAACTTTCTATATTCAGCCTCGTTCTCACTTGTATTCTCAACCTGACATCTGTCATACGCCCCCTTTTTCTGCTTCATCTTACTCCCTATCTCTTTTGTCACCCAGGGAGCTCTGGCTTTGGTTGCCCTACCTTTCCCCCTCGTGGAAATGTACCTTGACTGTACCCGAACCATCTCCTCTTTAAAGGCAGCCCATTGTTCAATTATAGTTTTGCCTGCCTGTCTTTAATTCCAATTTATCCGGGGCAGATTTTGTTCTCAACCCACTGAAATTGGCCCTCCTCTAATTAAGTATTTTTATTTGAGATTGCTCCCTGTCCTTTTCCATAGCTAATCTAAACCATATGATACTATGATCACTGTTCCCTAAATGTTCTCCTACAGACACTTGCTCCACTTGGTCCACCTCATTCCCCAGAACCAGATCCAGCAATGCCTCCTTCCTCGTTAGGTCAGAAATGTACAGATCAGGAAAGTGGAGTGGTCTACAGCAACCCCTTTAGGAATCGCTGGTTAGGCTACTCAGTGCATGTGCCATGGACAGACTGTGCACGGCACACGCTCTGCCCATTGGTACGTGAAAATGAGGCGCCCACCAAAAACAGGCTGCTCATATCAAAGACCCCAACAAACCTGAGCGTCAGCGGGAACATGGTGGTAAGTTTTGCACCACAGTTTTCATCATGTTACCACCCCATTACTGCCCGACAGTGAAGCCAAAAAACAGAACCAAATTGTTTATACTTTTTTACTGAATTCCTTTGTCTGCAATTTTAATGCCTTCCTTTAAATAGCAGACAAAGGAATTTAATTTGAATGTGTTAAATATCAGAGCAATCTCAATAATTTTAAATTGAAAACATGATTATTCAATTTAGTCCAAGATCTGTTTAGATTTGAAGAACTGAAAATAAGTAATGGTTTGTATTTATGATATAAAATAATTTATACAAACTCTTCATTAAGCCAATGTTATTAACAGTCTAATGTCAGGCATTGTAGAATAGAGGGGATTGGGGACGATGGTGAAAAGGCAGTTTGGTGAGCTTGACCAATCAAAAAAAGAAGATGCCTGTTGGGTCTAATAGTCTATTTCCCGTTCCTAACAATTCTTGTATTTTTATTCTAAAATATGCAATCTTGCATTTGTGAATATCACCTTGACTTCAGAAAGATAGATAAAAAGATATTAGATAGAATAAAAAATAAATTACCTGCTGTCAAAGAGACCATCACTGGGGAGTACGTGTGTGTTGTCCTTCCCAACCAGGAACCTGATTCTATCGTAGAAGAGTCTTGGGGGATGCAGGGGAAAGGGCAATTGACTTTGCTGGATCAGGTCAAGCGGGTCAGGTGATCCTTGGCAGAGTTGACCAGTGTAACAAATGGTTTGCCTGCAACAGTCTGGGTCCATGCAGTCTGTTAAACCATCTGGAAGGAAAGAAGAGTGAAATATGTGGCAGTGCTTTTAAAAATGAATGTATTTGGCTCCAAGATAGTAATATTTTGCTGTTGCCAATGTGGTTTTTATAGCACTGACAAAGGAACTTTCCTTTCAGTTCTAAAATTAGCTTAGAGCTGTCAGATGTCCGTTTTCCAACCACTGTTTGTCTTAACTTGTTATTATATTTTAAAACATCCGAGAAGCGCCTTAAAGAGTACTACACTGCGAGTCAGATCAGAAATTAGTCTCTCTCCTCCTGCTGGTGCTGACTGATGCTTGGGTGTAGTTCCATGGCTGCCAGCAGACCATCCCTGGTCATTCTTCATGTGTGAGCAGAGATAGTGCGTCAACAGGCGACACAGCTCACATTTATCCTGTTGTCATCAAATGTTCACATTGCCAGAGATCACTGAATAGTGATCAGGAGCAGAATCCAAGCTGTCTATCACCTCCCTAGCTCAGTGTACCTAAGGTTCATTGTAGCATCCCAACTGCTAGACCAGCTAAGAGCAGCAGTAGTCAAAACATAATCGCCATTGGATATTTTAGTTTTCCTTTGATTTGCAGTGGAACCATATTTTTTTTCCAGATCCTGTACTATTGAGCAGCTTTACATCCACTCTGTCTTTATTTCAGGTTTCCAACATTTGCAGATTTTCTTTTTAATACTTGGAGTATTGTCACTGATTTCTGTGAAAAATCAGCCTGGTTTCAATGAGCAGGATTGTGCAAAGGTCTACTGTAACTAAAGTTGCTGAAGACTATGATGTATCTTGCACATCAACCCATCAGCTGAGAACAGCCTGTCCTTCCTGGATAATGGCTTCAGTGATGCGTCTCTTTAGCTTTTATGCACACTATCACAACAAACTTGACTATGTATAAAGCTTTTAGTGCAGAAAATTGCCCTAAGGGATTGCACAGAAGATTAAATATGAGTACTGAGCATAGGGCTAGGAGAGGTGACCAAAGGCATGGTTGAATAGGTAGGTTCTGAGAAGGGTTTTGAAGAGATAGAGGAAGTGAGGCAGAGGGAGTTCCACAGAGCAGGCTGGCGAAAGTTGGGCCACTGTTGGTGGAACAAATGGAGGAAGGTTGTACAAGAGGCCAGAGTTAAAGAGAAGGGGTATAAGCGTGGAGGTCTTCATAAGAGGTAGGGTCAGGCCATTGAAGAATTTGTAGATGAGGATAGGATTTTGACATTGATGGATTGATTGATGGAATTAGCAGAGAACAGAGGGGCCAAGTGGAGATTAAAGTGGTCACAACCAAGCCCAATCTGTTCTCATCCAATGTCCACATATACGCACTTCCAGAAGGAGTCACTGTACAGCAATCAGGAGCAAATATTCTTGTTATTCCAAGGGTGCAAAAGCCAATTGTGGTGCCCCAATTGCCACCCTGACTGTGTTTAGCCAACTCAGCACAGATTGGAGATCAAACTTGAGGCCTTCCTGGTACGTATGGCTCAGCTACTACTGGCTACACCTCCTGAGTGATGGAGAAACTATTCTGATACATCTTTAAGTGTGTGGTTCAGTGCCAGATGGCACATGCACAAGTGAAGAGTTTTTTTGGGAACATTCCAGTGATACAATAAATCAATTATTATTATTAGGTTTTATCTACGGATCATATTTCAGCCCTCCCATCTTAATAGAAGTCTCACATTACTGAACGCATTGCAAGGTATTGCAGTCTGGGCCAACAGGATCAGTTGCTGTAAATCTGCAACCTAGGCCGCGATTTCCCTGACCTCGGAGGGTCCGTGGCGGGTTCTGACCCCGCTGCTGGGCCAGCCCACTGTGTACAATGATCTTACATTGATTGGGCTTGTTAAGCCCGCCCAGTACGTTTGCCAGCCAATTGAAGGAAGCGGGTCTGATGACGTCATTTGATGACGCGTCATCAGCCGGTTTCCTTAAGGGGACGGTGCGCAAATTTCATTTGACAGCTGTGCTCTCAGTGTTCTACAGCATTGAGGTGCTGCAAACACTGACGAGCACTGCACAGAGGTGAACAGCTGCAACGAGGCTCTCCCATGACTCCCTCCACATGCTTATGGAGGAAGTCACTGCACGCAGGGAGGTTCTCTTCCCTTCCAATGGGCAGAAGAGACCTCCCCAGGAGACCAACGCAGCCTGGTTGCACATTGCACAGGAGGACACAAGCAGGGATGTTGTCAGGAGGACCAGGCTACAGTGGCGCAAGCCTTTCAATGACCCCCAGTAGATCACAAAACATTAATGCAAAGCCACACTCAGCCTCATCCTGCTGTGCCACTCATCACATCCCCATCACTCTGCCTTCCCTACCCTACTCCTGCACATCCTTACTCACACCAACTTACCTTGCACCTCCACCCATCCCTCTCTATCTACATTATCACTTCCCCATCTCACTAGCCACCCCTCACACTCACCCTCATCCGAGTGCAATCATACCAAACAACACACAAGGGTAGGCGCTTGGGTGTTTTAACCAATGTTCATGTAAAGTTTCTGTTAATGTGGTGTCAAACATTTAAACTTTTATTTTGAACACTTTGGACAGATCTGTGTGCACCTTTGGAAGTGGCTTAGTGAGTTGCAGTGAATGGTGATACATAACGATAGCCCCCGCAATGGTGATGAGTGTGAAAGGAATGGTTTGGGCATTGTAGGGATGCTTTATATCAGGGATGTTGTCAGGGTACATCATGTGGCAGCCAGGGTGTACAGTGTCAAATGAAGTAAATCTGGCCATGGTGATGCCATCCTTGGTGTCCCGGGCAGCAATGTGGTTGGGTGCTGGTGCCCTCTGTCCTGTGCAGCATCAGTTGATTGTGGAGAAGGTTGGTGGTGTTGTTGGTGCTGCTGGTGTGCCTGGCACTGCTGGTGTTGGTGCCAATAGTGGTGGGATTCTGAGGACCAAGGTGCGAGAGTATAAAGAGCACCGATACTGATGTAATAGATGGCAAGTGAACTTGAAATGACAGAAGTGATCTGGCAATGGTGAGAGAGGTTGTTCCAATGAGGTGACACTGGATAGAGAGTTTACTCCAAACACTTGCAACCTGCATAAAGCTCAGTCCGTCTTCCAAATGCAGTTCTGAGCTTGGAAAGTGAACAGCTGTGAGATGGGAGATTTTATAGCACATTTGCAGCTGTCAAGTAAAGAGATGATTCCATGGTCATAAAACTCCCGACCTGCTTACCTGAAGTGATCCCCGATCACCGTGGGCCATCTAGTAAAATGTAAAGGGGAGCTCAAAATACTTCTTAATGGGCTGTTACCAAGTCATAATGACCTGAATTGACTCCCCCGCCGCTGCGTGTCGGGTCTGTTCAGCGCGGAAAGACTTGACATCTGGGAAAGGCGAGTTGACAGCAGGGTCCTGACTCGCTGTCGTAAAAATTTTTTTCCCAACCGACCCGCCACCAAATGCACCTGCTGAACCCCCGAAAAATTCCCCCCCTAATATATTAACTAGGGGTCAATAATGGATTCCTTTTTAAAGTTCTATCGTTCATGAGTGTATAGCTTTCAAATAATTTGTTATATTTATGTTGCCTTCCCTGCTTTGAATGGATTGATCAACTGACGGGTTAATGGGTTGAAGCTCAGTGATGTAGCAATCATTGAGTAGAGCAGCTTATATGGTATCCAGTGCATTGACTGGTACCCAGAGACCTGGTACGGACACTGGTACTGAATTGGTACTCAGAGTCCTGATATTGACACTGGTATAATATTATTATCCAGAGTGCTGATACTTTCAGGCAGGAAACTGAACAGTGTATTTCAGATATAGTTTGCTATTAAATGTACATCTGATATCAAAGTGGAATGGAACACCATGCTGTCAAGTTTGTTTCCTGGCAGCTGTTAAAGGTATCGTCAGCCTTCCCATTCTAAGTTCTGCTAATTTCAAAAATTCTGATTAAAAATTTTAATTGGTGTCTGTCAGCATTATGGGGATAATACTGTAGCTCGGAGGAACAGCTCACTTCAAATCTAAAGTGGATTTTGTTTATTTATGTTTGACCTCCGTACTATTGTCTGTTAGAATTTTTGCAGCACACAGCCTAATGCAATACCTCACCTTCTTTTGCTATTTGTATTTCTTCTCCCTTTCTTAAAGTACAGAATTGTGTGATGCTATTTTGTTATTTGTAATGTACTTGTCTTTATTCCACCAGGGAACCCTCTAATATGGCAATTAATGGAGGTTCCATTGTATTAATATTCAAAATCAGTTCCACAACAAAGACATAATTTTAACATTCATTTAATCGGAGATATGCGTGATAATAGCAATAGCTCAAAATACCCAGTGGCTGTTTGTGCAAGCTTTTTATAGCTCTTTCATTCAATTAACTTCTCACGCACCTCAGATGTGGCATGAGTAATTCAACAATAATTTGGGTGTCCTTTTCCAAGTAATTACTTTATAGTTCATAGCCTTCAATATAGATTAACTCCCTTGTTATAAAAATATCTCCTGTAACCTTAGGTTAGCAATGATGAAGACAGGGCTGGTTTTTTTCCAATTTGCATCTGACAACAGCACTATAAGCATGACAAATCAGGTACAGTGTTGGGTCAGTAGCAATGATATGTGCCCCAAGCAACAAAGTTCCACTTTACAAATCCAAATTCATCAGAGCATGTGCTGTACTAAAATGGTACTTTATTCTCCAATGTCTAAATTCTAGTCTCAAGTCTGCTAGACTTAGGGGCATAAATTTATCTTGGCCACAACTGGCAATAGCAAATCACCAGCCCGTTTAACACTCTGCCCGATCGTCTTTTCCACCAAAGATGAATTTTAACCCTAAGACTCTCGGGCATCCTCAGTTGCTCTCACTGGGAGAAGAACTCATCAGTTTAAATTTACATCATGCTAATACAAAATAACAGGTATTAAAAAAGGAAGCCATTGCTACAACACACACTGTGGTATCAGCTTTCTTAGTATTAGAGAAACCATATATAAAACATTATTTGTATTACACACTCCTTGTTGAAACAGGGTTATGGGTTGGCTCCCAAAAGTGAAACATAATGGCCTGGATTTTGCGGTAGAAATAATGGTGAGATGATCAGCGTTCACCGTCATTAAAGCGTAAATCGGACAGCAACTTTGAGTGACTGCACGTGCGCAGTTGAACACGGGAATTAGGAAGTTGCTGTCCCGAGTTGCCCTGCTCCTCCTAAAACTTCGTTATAACAGTATCTCGCTGAGAGGCTCGGCATTCAAATACATGAAGGGCATGAAGATGTGGTACTTACCCACTGGATATCCACTAATCTCGTCAAAAAAGAATGAGGGCTTGTCCATTCAAGTGTAAGTGAATTTTTAACAGTGTGATAAGCAATGTCCCCCATAAGCTGCACTGTCTCCGGCGCAGCCTGCCTCCCCCAATGCCCGGCCCATTCAAATTTTTGCACGGTATCTACAATGCAAAAGCCAGTGAGTGGCCTGTGCAGGACCTTGCAGATGACTGCGTGGCCACGCAGCTTAGCGGAAACATTGGTGCAAAACAACCTCTCTGGTGCTGAAAATTAACTTTTACAAGTTTGGAGTCTCATTTTTTCAGATTTTAATTATTGTTGGAAATTTTTTTAAATTAAAAAATGTAAATAATTTTTGTTTAACTTTTTCTTTCTGTCTCTTTTATCTCCCTCTGTTAATTCCATCTTTGTTTCCATCTCTTTCGAGAGTAGCGGTGAACGGTTGTTTTTCGGACTGGAGGAAGGTATACAGCGGTGTTCCCCAGGGGTCGGTACTAGGACCATTGCTTTTCTTGATATGTATTAATGACTTAGACTTGGGTGTACAGGGCAAAATTTCAAAATTTGCAGATGGCATAAAACTTGGAATTAGAGTGAACAATGAGGAGGATAGGGATAAACTTCAAGAAGACATAGACAAGCTGGTGGAATTGGCAGACATGTAGCAGATGAAATTTAACGCAGAAAAGTGCAAAGTGATACATTTTGGTAGGAAGAACGAGGAGAGGCAATATAAGTCAAAGGGTACAATTCTAAAGGGAGTGCATGAACAGGGAGACCTGGGGGTATGTGTGCACAAATCGTTGAAGGTGGCAGGGCAGGTTGAGAAAGCGTTTAAAAAAGCATATGGGATCCTGGGCTTCATAAATAGAGGCATAGAGTACAAAAGCGAAGAAGTTATGATGAACCTTTATAAAACACTGGTTCGGCCTCAACTGAAGTATTGTGTCCAATTCTTGGCACCTCACTGGATGTGAAGGCCATGGAGAAGGTGCAGAAAAGATTTACGAGAATGATTCCAGGAATGAGGGACTTCAGTTTGCAGGGCTATGTGGAAAGGGCAGGGGAGTGGGACTAGCTGAGAGTCGGCACGGACTCGACGGGCCGAATGGCCTTCTTCCGTGCTGTAACCATTCTATGATTCTATGAAGTGCTCTTTCAGAGAGCCAGCATGAGCTCAATGGGCCAAATGGCCTCCTTCTGTGCTGTAACCATTCTATGATTCATTTTCTGTACATGATTTGGCATTGAATTAAATATTCTGGGGGAAAAATTCGGGAAAAATTTGGTTGCACTAATGGGGCGCAAAGCAACTAGCGCCCGAGCGTGGCACCGCCAACGCCTCCTGCAAAATTCAGCGGGAGGTTAGCGGCAGTGGTAACCATTAGCGTCCCGCAGCTCTGGGCTGCCGGTGATGATGTCATCGCCGCGTGCAGCACCCCAGCCGCGATCTTCGGTAGCGCCCCCTGACTTACCGCTGGACACTATGTCCGACGGGGTCAGGGGGGGCCTACCTGCAGCGCTAATTAAAGGCGAGGTGCTGGGCGGCCATTTTTGTTGCTGGCCACCTGCCAGCACCTGCCTCCGTTGCTGTCCCTGGCCTCCTGAGCGCCCCCCCACCGAGTGCTGGCTGCACTCTGTGAGCCCGGCACTTCTCTTGGGTGCCGGGCTCTTTTGCTGGCACTCCGATCCCTGGTGACCCAGCTGGGCCCCGGGTCATGCTGCGCAAGGCCACTCCTCTTTAAGAAGGGGAGGAAGGCCTGCAATACCGTGGCACAATGTGCTGCAGTGCATTGTGCTGAGGCATGTAGCGCCGGGATATTCCCTCGCAGCGCCCCAAGAGGGAGACAGGGCGCTACTGATGAATTTTGGCGCTAATTTTTTCCGAGCGCAAAGGGGGCGCGACTCAATTTCCCCCCCGCTGACTTACACTTCCTAGTTTAGCCTCTGCGTGCCTCAGTAAGGATTCTTCAATCTGATTGGTTAAGGAGACACACCTTTGCTCGCCCTGTTCACACAGGTCCCAAATCCCCTGTAGGGCTGTATTCGATTTCTAATAACAGCATCTTCCAGCGCAAAAGCCCATAGAAAGTCTGTGGGCAAGTGTAAGTGGCTGCCGCCGTTCCTTCACCATTGACCACAAAATCTGGGCCAATATGAATGAAAGAGTCCCTGGAATGGCCAATTAGATAAAGGCACTGCTCAGTGTGGTTCTGAGCCAGATAAACCAAAAGGCCTCAGGTCTGATCCAAGGCCTGTGTTGAGTTATTCCATTCAGCTGGTGCAATAAATTAAGGTGATGCAGTTGATGAAATTTTTGAGTGTTGGTTGATCACAAGCTGGGCAATAACCAACAGCAAAAAAAACAAGGCTGGGAATTTTAATGTTCTGATGCACTGGGAGCTTAGGGGCCGGGTAGCGTGCTGGAAACCCGGAAGTCTGGGTTTCCCCACATGCTGTGGAGTTTTAACTGTGGAGTAATTCTTTTGATACTCTAAAAATATAATAGGGCAATGTGTCCATGTTCTCAAAAAACACAAGTTATTCTGTAGTCTATTATCCCTTGCATGAAAAACTGCAATGCATTGCCTGCCATTGAAACTCAAACGCTGAATCCAAGTTTGGGAACTGAATCGCCTATCTACAAATGCATTCACATATTGAAAATGGAACATGACAAAAAAGGATAAGAATACAGAGTGATAGCTGGGAATGATGTGCCTGACTGTAGTAATTATTTCTTCAGCATGTCATTTTGAAGCATTGACCGGTCATAGCTGTATTTGAACAAATGAAATAACCTGAAAAATGACAATCTAAAGGAAAGTATGAATTCCATAGAAGAGTCACTTGGCACAAGCTTAGTCTACTTCAACCATGCTCCTATTTCGGGGAACATTGTCAAGGATTATTAAGAAATTCTAGCAGTTATGTCCTTAAGGAATGAGATATATATTCATTGGATACATTAGTTGCAGGCAGACACATTTTGTAGTCTCTGTGCTGTAGTCAACAGTTTACAACCACATTTCTTAGCGACAGATTCTGTTTCTGAAGCTTAATTTTATGCAATCAATAATGGGATATATCTTTCTGTGGTAAATAAGTTATAATATTTGTCATCGTGGAAAACAAAAGTTGTACCATACTTCAATTAGAATTCAGCACTTTCAGGAAACAAGGGCCGAGTGAATATTGTTGGAGAAATTAGCAAGGAGGGAAAAAAGCAAGATGGAGTCCACAATCACATTAAAAAGAAAAAAAAGACTTGCATTTATATAGCACCTTTCATGGCCTCGGGCCGCCCCAAAGCACTGTACAGCCAATGAAGTACTTATTTTATCGCAAATGTGATCAGTAGGAAAAAGTCAGAACAATGTCTTTCCTAATGAAGATTCTAATGTCACACATTAGAATCTTCATTAGGAAAGACTTCCAAAATCCACAACGATTAACTTTATGAGGCCCATGAAGATTAACTTTATGAGGTCCATGAAGATTAACTTTACAAAACTAACTTCTCCTCAACCATTGCAAGTTATACTGTCAAATATATTAAATCAATTGTAAAGCTTTCAGATACCAGGTAAATCTAATTACAATTCCTCGGAATATTCCCAGAAATAGTACAATCTGATCACTCTGCACACTTTGCTGCCTTCAGTTCCCATGAAATGGATTTAAATTGAAGTTTAACAGTATAACTGCACTTTTCTAAACTCTAATAACATTATAATAATTGAGTAACTAAAGCCATACAATTCCATTACATTAATTGAGAAAAGGCATAAGCACTGATAAATAGTGAATTCTTACTAAAAAAAAAGTGTTTGAATTTTATCTCATGGTATCCTATCCTCCCTTAATCTCTCCCTCCATGTAAACTCCCCAACCCATATTCATGGCTATCCCCTTGACCTTGCCATCTCACGTGGCCTCGCTACTCCCATCGTGTCAATCACAGATAAGGCCATCTCTGATCACTTCCCTGTGTCCCCCTTCCAACCCTACTTCCTCTCTCCCAATTCACTTACAACTGTACTTTCAAAATCCCAGCTGTCTAGCCTTTGGCCCTCCATTCACCATGACATTTCTGCAGCCATCGATCTGCTCAACCACACCCTCACCTCCACCTCTGATGCCCTAGTCCCCATTAAAACCATTACTCTCTCTCACCCTGGCCGTTCCCATGTTATGGCCCTCATCTCTGCTCCCTTAAGTCCAAGGGATGCAGACTTGAACGGATATGGTGGACAACTAAGTTAGCCATTCACCACCAGATCTGGCTGAACTACATAAAGCACTATCGGGTCCTGCTCTCATCTGTCAAAACTGCTCACTATTCCAGGATCAGCCTGGAATGCAAAGATAGCCCCTGGCTTCTTTTCTCTACTGCAAACCATCTTCTTAAATCTCTTTCCCCTGTCTTCTCTACGAACAAGTGCGAGGAGCTCATGGACTTCTTTGTCACTAAGATTGAGACCATCCGATCAGCTGCCTCTGCCACTTCCCTCCGTCCTCTAGCCCACTGGGCCACACTTCCTCTAAGGTTACCCCCTGCCCTAGCACTAAACTCACATATTTCTCTAATTTCCCTCCTATCTCCCCTCATGCCCTCTCCGAGCTCATCTTGTCCAGGAGACCCACCTTCTGCTCCCTTGACCCTATTCCCACTAAACTGCTGACCACCCAACTTCCCTTCCTGGCTCTCATACTTGCTGATATTGTTAATGGTTCTTGCTCCTCAGGTACTGTTCCCCTCTCCTTCAAATCAGCTGTCATCATCCCCTCCTCAAAAAAAACAGCTTTTGACCCCTCCGTCCTTGCAAACCACCGCCCCATCTCCAACCTCCCTTTCCTCTCCAAAGTCCTTGAAATTGTTATCACCTCCTGTGCCCATCTTTCTGGAAACTCCATATTTGAATCTCTCCAATCAGGTTTCCACCCCACTACAGTACCGAAACAGCTTGTGTGACATCCTTTGTGACTGTGACAAAGGTAAACTATCCCTCCTTGTCCTTCTCAATCTGTCTGCAAACTTTGTCATGGTTAGCTGACCTCAACCAGACAAGTAGCACTGAGGTGTTGCAATTGGTTTTCAAGGCTGTGGGCAAGGTAGGAACAAGATTCACCAAGGTCCCCATTTCTGATTTCAAAACATCGACCCCTAATGGAAAGTGCACATGGGTGGATGTCGGATGAGGACGGGATTGAGCTTGGCTATGAGGCTCTTTTCTAGTTGAAACGTTTTTCCAAGATCACTATCGGGGTTCACAATTGAACAATGGCCCCTTTGTCCAGGGTCTGGTCACACAAACACTGGGGAGCTTTCGGTGCTTGTGAAATTGTATTACAGCAAAGGTCAGTGCTTTGGGGAAAGATGGGGGAAAAAATAAGAGTAGGACGGAGGCGCTTTCCCTTCAATTTTAAATTCAAATTGTGAATTACTGTACCTCCATCATTATCTCTGTTATCGTCACACACCATTTCCATGATGACATTACATCCTGTTCCACTCCAGCCCGCTTGGCAAACACAGTGCCATCCGTTCTGGTCCAACGTACATCTTCCATTTCCATTACACAGGCCAGGACATCCCTCTGTCAGAAAGGTTTTATTAAAAAAAAACAGCCGATAAATCAATTAATATTGTACCAGTACTATATCGTTAAGATATACATATAATCATAGAAACATAGAAGATAGGAGCAGGAGTAGGCCATTCGGCTCCTCGAGCCTGCTCCGCCATTTAATGAGATCATGGCTGATCATCCAAATTCAGTACCCTGTCCCTGCCTTCTCCCCATATCACTTGATCCCTTTAGCCTTAAGAAATATATCCAACTCCTTCTTGAATATATTTAATGAATTGGCCTCAACATCTTCTGTGGTAGAGTTCCACAGGTTCACCACTCTCTGGGTGAAGAAATTCCTCCTCATCTCAGTCCTAAATGGCTTATCCCTTATCCTTAGACTGTGACCCCTGGCTCTGGACTCCCCCGCCATCGGGAACATCCTTCCTGCATCTAGTCTGTCTAGTCCTGTTAGAATTTTTTTAGTTTCAATGAGATCCCCTCTCATTCTTCTAAACTCCAGCGAGTATAAGCCTAATCGACCCAATCTCTCCTCATACGTCATTCCTGCCATCCCAGGTACCAGTCTGGTGAATCTTCGCTGCACTCTCTCCATGGCAAGAACATCCTTCCTCAGATAAGGTGACCAAAACTGCACACAATACTCAAGGTGTGGTCTCATCAAGGCCCTGTACAACTGCAGCAAGGCATCCTTGCTCCTGTATTCAAATCCTCTCGCTATGATGGCCAACATACCATTTGCCTTCTTAACCGCCTGCTGCACCTGCATGCTTACCTTCAGCGACTGGTGCACAAGGACACCCAGGTCTCGTTGCACTTCCCCTTTCCCCAATCTATTGTCGTTCAGATAATAATCTGTCCTCCTGTTTTAGCCACCGAAGTGGATAACCTCGCATTTATCCACATTATACTGCATCTGCCATGCATCTGCCCAATCACCCAACCTGTCCAAATCATATTGGAGTTTCTCTGCATCCTCCTCACAGCACACATCCCCACCCAACTTTGTGTCGTCTGCAAACTTGGAGATATTACATCTAGTTCCCTCTGTATGAAACATTGAATATTTTTAAGCAAAAGCTAAGAGCTTTTATTTTAACAGTGACACACTTGAGATAGACACAAGCTAATGCAACTACTACTATGTTTGGATGAAAAACAGCACATGGACCTAGCAAAAACCTTATTTTGAAATAAAAAACAGAAAATGCTGGAAACACTCAACAAGTCAGTCAGTGTCTGCGGAGAGAACAGGCAAGTTAACATTTCAGGTATAACTCTTCCTTGAGTGTCACTGGAACCATACAGAAGGCCAAAGGTGGAGATATCAGATTGACAATCAACAGGGTGCACAAGGTTGCACTTGTGCAAGTGTTTGGCAAAGTGGTCACCTAATCAATGTTTAGTCTCCCCAGTGTAGAGAATACTGGACCATGAGCAATAGATACAGTATACTATGTTGAAGGAAATATATATAAGTTGCTGTCTCAACTGACTGTTTGGGGCCCTGAAAAATAGTGTAGGAGGAGGGAAATAGACAGGGGTTGCATCTCATGTGCATGCCTTATCTTGCCTGTTTAATTTTATTCACTGATCCACTGAGAATCAACTACTAATTTAATAGCATACTATTTTTATTACACTGGTCTTCATTTTTATTTTTAATAAAATGATCTGAAATTTCTTGTATTATTGTCAATTCATCTTCACATTAAGTTTTGCCCCTCTACTCCATTGATCCCTGCCTCAGAGGGCTGGGCAGGAAACCTGTTCTCAGATCGCCATCAATGCCAGTCTGTGGCTGGTAGTTAAGAGATATAATAAAATGTTATACATTGTCTTTTCTTCCCATTTCCCCTCCCTTCTCTAGGAAAAATACCCTCCTTCACTTAAGATCAGGAACTCACCATCTTGCATTTTAGAATATGTCAACTCACTAAAATATTGTGCCACTAAATGCAAGTCAAGAGCAAAGAATTATAATGGTAATATATTTTTGTTTACTCAAATGATTAATCTTAATGTTGTTGTCTTTATTATTTTTAATGTTCTCTCAAATATTGATGATCATATTTTGGAGGCTTGCTCACTTGGCCAGAACATTCAATGTGTAATAAATTTAATTAATCTTATGTTAATCTAACATTGTTCATCTGTTCTTTGCTTTCATGGGACCAGAATTAAGTTAATAAAAGCTCAATGTGAGTCCATTCTGCAGACACAAGCAGTTGTCTGAGGCAAGGTATTTTTTTTCGCCTTCATTATGATCTCACCATTGGGGCAACAGAGAACGTGAAATACCTAAGACCTACTTCTAATTTATGTAAAAAAAGCATCAGATTCAGTTTTATAATAGGGAAAATGGGAATATATGTATGGGAATATTTCAGCAGGTTGCAGGAAAATCTTAGCATTTATTTTTACTTTGAATGCATATTACATTCAAAGGGGTAAAGTGTTCTGAAATGGCAGTTTGTGCTGAGATAATGTAGAGCACAATTTCGGGAGTATTCACCACATCCATGGTTGTCCCTCACTTTGGAGTAGGTTTTGACTTTGTGCGATAGTGTAAACTGGCTGATAGTGAATTGGCAGCCTGTTTTACATCTTGCTTGATTTTTATTTCCATTGAATTCAGAATACCCTCAACTAAACCAGCATCTTGTTTTCATTACACATTTTGCTATTTAAAAAAAAAATTAAATGCTGCAGTATGTTTTAAAGAAAACCCCATCTTCAAAAACGATTTTGGCTAGTTTTCTGTTCTAATGAATGTACTTATTGTTATATCACTGTAGATGAATGGAGAGATATTATGGACTTACTCTTACCTTTTACAACATTATCCAAATGTTGTGCTTAAAAAAAAAGGAAAGATCTTTGAGGCAAGAATAATCCAAATGGAAACATACTGAGAAAACAGTTTGATTTTGGAGACAACATAGTATTATTTGGATTTTTCTTACCAACGGTACAGTGCTCTCCCTCCCAGCCAGGACTGCACTGACATTTGCCATCCTTACACTTTCCGTGCTCAGTGCATCGTGGGTGACATGTGTGCTGGTCACAAGCTAGGCTACCCCACCCCTTCTCACAGTGGCACAACCCACCTAAACATACGCCATGCTTGCCACAGTCCACCTCACAAATTTCTGCAAGAGACAAGAGAATTGTTTGCTGTTATAACATCTTAATCATTTGACCAATTATACTGGGCACATTTGGACCACATGACAAAGGCCAAGTTGAGATTTTCTTTCGATCAACAGAGGGAATTTTAAAAGTGAGCCAAACTGGATTTTACTATTTTACGATTGGGGAAAACTGAATGTTTGGCTAAGCTGCTTGGTTTTGGTCCAAATTTGCTACAGAAACCCACACTATAACAGAAAGTAACATCCCTGTATAATCTGGAAACAGATGGCTGTACTGCTAGCCTCATTTGAAGAGACATATGCCGTGCATGGTGGCTGTATATTGGAAGCTGTTCACGTACTGTTTGTTGGCCTGGTTCTGCACTGGGTTTAAGCAGTTCCCTTGTTTCAGACTGAACCAAAAGGAATAAATGCAGGACTTCAGCCAGTCATAGTGCATGTGAATTGCTTTTTGTCGGGCTGATTTTTCAAAGCACTAAACAAACATGCTGGATTTTACCTTTCTGCTCCAACCAAGCTCAATACAAACTTCAGAAACAGGAGAGCTGAATCTTTAATCTCAGCAAAAATGGATCCGAGATCACTGTGTGAGCGTGATGTCTCATGAAATGAGCAGCTGATCTTTCACCTGATTCAGCAAGTCAGCTTACTTAAATTCCTCACATATGGTCCTGGCCCACATTTCTCATGAGTGCAGCCAATATAATCAATGAAGGGAGGTGGGGAATGAGGAGAGCAGCAGCTCTGGCTCATCTTTCTTCACTTCTTTTTTTTCCTGTTGTTATGTAAGTTCTAATGAACCTTTTATGTCCATACTTCTTAAAGTTTTTTTTAATCACCCCCCTAAGCACCATTACCAGCACCATTTCCCAGTGTGATTTCCCTGTATCAGAGGTACTTAGAAGAAGAAAAGGATCACTGAAAGGATGGCAGACAGGCCAGGCTCTACAAGAGGTGCTCTGTGCCCACCCATCAACACATGCACACCCGCAGCTATCAACTGAGGTGACCAGACAGCTTTAGCAAACAATTAGTGCATGCAGAGGTGCCAGCTTTAAAGGTTGGCTGTGATGGCAGACATGATGACACAGATATGCGTGAATGTCTGGATGATTCTTCAGATGTATGCCTTGCTTTATGCGGGACTGAATAAATGAAGGCATGCCAGAATGAGCATCAGCCAGGAAAGCTTTATGGGCTATATCCATCAAGCTTACAACAATCATATTTATAGGCTTGGTTGCGCCGACCTGTAGGAACTTCACATTTATCCTCACCTATATTTAATTATGGCACCACATTCTTATTTTTTAGCAGAATATATTTCTCTTGAATTCTATCAATCTCTCTTTTAAATATTGTTCACTTTGTTCTACCTCTTAGTCAATATTCTTCTCTAGTTTACGCCCCTTACACCTCATAGATGGCTTTTTTCTAATCTATTACTTTGGTCTTTGTACCAACTATAGGCTAGAAATTTGTCTCGGGCGGTGACACAAAATGGGCGGTATCGGATCGGCCGCCCGTTACACGTGGCGCCAGATATTCAGTTCCATCGGTGGAACCGCTCCTTTTGCGCCACTGTCTGCAATGAATTTCTAGGCCCAGATCGCTCTCTTGAGCATCATCCTAAATTTTATTATATTGTGATCACTACTCCCTATATGTTCTCCTATGCTTACTTCTCTTATCTGTTCTGGTTCATTTCCCATTACTAGGTCTGGCAATGCTTCATCCCTTGAGGTTTTTACATATTGGGTCATAAAGGAATCTTGGGCACACTGTAAATACTCAATTCCCTTTTCCCCATTCAGTCCATCTACTTAGCAGTTTATTTGGGGGTATTTGAAATCCCCCATGATTATGATACTGTTTTTTTTCCACTCATTTCATCGATTTTCATACATATTTTTCCCTCTGCTTGCTTTCTGTAGTATACCCCGAATACAGTGACCGATCCCTATCCTATCTGAATCCATAATTAGGAGGAGAGAGTTGAGTTCCACTGGAGCAGAGAAGGCTAAGAGGAGATTTAATAGAGGTTTTTCCAATTATGAAGGGTTTTGATAAGGTGAATAAAGAAAGACCATTTGATCTGGTTGGGGAATCAATGAGTGATGAGGGGTCATAAATTAAAAAAATATCACTTAGAGGAGAGTGACTAGCGGAAATGTCTTTACACAGAGGTTTGCTGGAACATGGAATCCTTTGCTACAGGGAATAGTTGAGGCAGAGACCAGTGTACTTTTTAAGGAAAAATTGGATAAATATTTGAAGCAGGGGAAGATACAAGGCTATGGGATGAGGTCAGTGGGATTAGTTTTGGATTGTTCTAGCAAAGAGCTGGCACAGACATGATGGGCCAAATGTAAAATGGGCCAGTGCTACGATCACAGGTGCCTTTGTTCACACACGCTCCTATTCAGCTGCATATTGTTAATACATTGAAATAAATTCTAGCCTTGCCAGAAATAAAAATTCCGACAGTTCAATCTCCGATTTGGAAAAAAAAAGCAAATTAACTCTTAACCCTGAAAGGATGAGGGGACACAACCTTTTAACTTGCAACTCCCATCAATGCACAGATTGTATGCTGGGGAATTCTGCAAACTTGAGAGAGCCTGCAACTTTAATCGAAAAAGCTTTAATGAAGGCATTAAAAGACAATTCAATGGGTCAGCTTCCAGAAGCTATTTAAGAACTGCTGCACCCGTGGAGGTTTCCTCGCTTCTATTTCAAATGGAGACAAGAGCGAGCGCAAGCCTGGCACAAATGCTGCTGAATTGTGCTTGGCATGAATTTAAATGTTTTTCTATTAAATCTGGGTTCTTAATAAGGCTCATCCAGGAAATGAACACAAGCACTTCTGTTCACCAAAACTAGAGGAGCCTGGAATTGCAGGCCAGAAAGAAATTGGCACAGGGTCTCCTCTTCAATTCAGAGTTCCCTCTGCGCCAGTTGCACACCTGCTTTCCCAGTTCACGGGATTGTAGAATTGACCTTTACATTTTAAAGACTGGACATGTAATAAGTTATGATCGATTCCATTTCAGAGTGTATCTATTAAGTGCACAGTGAAAAATACATTAAAATGTCACTGCTAATTTCTATGTTAGTCTGTTCTTTTCAGTGTATTACAAGGACCGTTTCCTTGTGAGGTCACATCTAAGTAAGTCCTAAATGCTCATTTCCATCGCAATGATTGATCTTTCGACCAGACTCTAAGAATTGAGTATATTCTAATCGCTTTAAAAGGTGAGTTTTAGCTCTCTCAATGGCCTAATGGGGAAAGGCACTGTTTTAGTACTAAGCCATAAAAATCAGAAGGTTAAGGATTCATTCCCTTGCTTGTGCTGAGTTGGCTGTCCTATAAGGGGTATCAGTAGCAGTCTTACAATTGGCCTTGCCTAGAAAGGGAATAAAAAAATCAACCGAGGTTCTTCCTTCTGATCGCTATCTAGCAATCTCTGACGGAAAGTACGTGTGTGGGGATATTGAGCAGGCACGGGATTGGGCTCAAATATGATGACCCCACAATTGAATAACCTGCCAATATTAAACAGTCCGGACTCAAACGTGAAGAATAGCCACATGGATGATGAACTAGAGGAATGCCAGTAACTGTCGAAGTGTACGCCAGCATAAGTCTGTGCCCTCAACTGAGAAGGGAAGAAAATCAGTGGCAATATGGTTCATCTCAACATCAGTATTTATTTTATCGGAAAAAAACCAATCATAATCTTTCAGAAGTGCCTAATATTTTTCTTCTATCCATTTCTGTTGATCTTTTGAGTATTTTTGTTTAAATCGTGCTAATAGTGCTGCTGGCTGAATTGATTTGCAGATTCAATGAACCCAGTAGTGTGAGGGAGCCGAATTATGATCAGTACAGATAGAGCCATTAACTGAGGGTGTTTCAGCAATTTTGTTAGTTCAAGTGCGTGTTCATTCATCTTCCTCATACCAGTGGACTCAGCAACTCCTCCAAGTAATTTCCCCGGCGATGTTTGCATGTTCACTGAAGGCAAACATTCAAAATAAAACAGAAATTGACAGAAAAAGGACTTAAAGTTAATCAATAATATTCAGGGCTGTTTTAAACTGATGGTGGGGCTGATAATATGGTCCCAATACCATGAAACAAGAGGCTGACCTCCCCTGATAATGCAAGGCTGGTTAATTTAAATATTTTGGCCTAGAAATTCGGTGGGCTGCGCCACCAGTTAGCGCCTAAAGAGGGCACTCAGTGGCTTTAGCGCCACTGGCCGCGCCTCCCGCGATATTTAGCTGGGGCGCTAATGGCGGCGTTAACCTGTTGCGCTGCGCCGCCTCCGATGACGTCATCGGTGTGCGCAGTGCCCCGCTACCGCCCCGATCTCGATATTTGGCAGCGACCGCCTCTAGCGCCGTTCGCAAATGGCGCCCGGTTCACGGGGCCTTCCTGTGGCGGCAGTGGCGCAAATTAAGGTGGAGGTGCGGGGCGGCCGTTTTTTCCGGCGGCCGCCTGCCAGCACCTCCGTCCCCCTGATCGCCCCCCGTGGCATTGCCGGCTGTTTTCCGAGAGCCCGGCACTTCTCCTCGGTGCCGGGCTCTTTTGCTGGCACTCGCGATCTCTGATCGCGCTGGTGCAGGCCCCTCCCCCTTAAGAATGGGAGGAAGGCCTGCAGTGCCGCAGCGTGCCGTGTCCCTCTTGGGGCGCTCAAGCTGAATTTCCAGCAGTCGCTACTGCTCCAAACGCTGCGCTAAATCCGGCGCCCAGGCGAGCTTGGCGCCCCGTTTGCAGCTCCACCCATTTTCTCCCCCTTTGACTTTGTTTGCACCACTTAGTGCATGACATACTGGATGCATCTAGTCCTCAATTTACTCCTGTTACATAGTATTTACAGCACAGAAACAGGCCATTCGGCCCAACAGGTCCATGCCAGTGTTTATGCTCCACACGAGCCTCCTCCCACCCTTCTTCATCTAACCTCATCAACATATTCTTCTATTCCTTTCTCCATCGTGTGTTTATCTAGCTTCCCCTTAAATGCAACTATGCTAGTCGCCAAATCTATTCCTTGTAGTGGTGAGTGCCACATTTTAACCACTGTCTTGGTAAAGATGTTTCACCTGAATTCCCTATTGGATTTATTAGTAACTATCTTATATTTATTGCCCCTTGTTCTGGTCTCCCCCGCAAATGAAAACATCTTCTCTTCGTCTACTCTATCAAACCCTTTCATAATCTTAAAGAGCTCTATCAGGTCACTGCCCTGGTCTTCTCATTTCTAGAGAAAAGACACCAGCCTGTTCTAGATGGGGTAGAGGAGCAGAGTGATCTGGGGGTACAGATACACAAATCACTGAAAGTAGTGACGCAGGTTAATAAGGCCTGAGGTGTAACACCTCAGTTCTGGTATCATTCTAGTAAATATTTTTTTACACCTTCTCCAGTGCCTCTATATCCTTTTTATAATATAGATACCAGAACTGTTCAAAGTGCTCCGACTGTGGTCTAACCAAGGTTCGATACAAGTTTAACATGACTTCTCTGCTTTTCAATTCTATCCCTTTAGAAATGAACCCCAGGGCTTTGTTTGCTTTGTTTTATGGCCTTATTGAACTGTGTCACTACTTTCAGTGATTTGTGTACCTGTACCCCCAGGTGCCTCTGCTCCTTTGCACAATTTAGACACTTATTTGCCAGGCAGTATTCTTCCTACCAAAATGTAACACAACCATCATCTTTGGCCCCAGCCATAATTCTGCACTCTTGCCACAAATTTCAAACCCCTCCCTGTCCACTGTCTCAGGCTGAATCATATTGTTCACAACTTCCACATTCCATTTGATCCTGAGTTGAGCTTCCACAAATACCATCCATTTTGGCCTGCATAACATCACACATCTCGGCCCCTACCTCAGCCCATCTGTTGCCGAAACCTTTTTCCATGCCGTTGTCACTTCCAGACTCAAATTCCCGCCCTAAACCTCTTTGCCTCTCCACCTCTCACTCCGCCGTTAAGGCCATCTTTTAAACCCACTTCTTTGACCAAACTTTTAATAGCCATCTAATAGCTCCTTCTTTGGCTTGGTGCCGATGTATGTCTAACTACACTTCTGTGAAGCTCCTTGGGGCATTTTTTCTATGTTAACGGCGCTATATAACTCCAAATTGCTGATGTTGTAGGTGAGCCAACTTGAAGACTTCTTCAGCTGCTGATCCCAGGGATTTGGACCTCACAGGGTTTGTATACAAAAGTACTTTAGTAGCATTTCATGGCATCCTTTGAGAGTACCAAGCAGCCTATACAGTTTGGAGGCATCAATGGAAGAGTCCACCAGCCTCATTTGTGCGATCGTGCATGACTGCGTGACCAAGATGAAAACTGTGGTGTATGTAACCTGTTCCACCTTAAGAGAACTACCTTAAGAGATGTACTACTTTCTCTTGGCTGCTGTATACTGTAATACCGGTGGTGACCACACCGGTATATAAACGTTGTGTAGGGATTTGCTGGGCAGTTCAGCCCTGACCTCCGAATAGTAAAGACCTGTTAAAAGTTATTCTTGTGGTCTGTGTCCAGTGATTTATAATAAGCATAACTGGGACACACAGACTTAACAGTGGCGACGAGTCCGATCTTACCCTGCGGCAGTTTTACATCCAAGGCAGCTTCATCCTCAGAACGGGCGTCGAGAAGAGGCATCCGCCCTCATCATCCTGCTGAGCACCATCGCACGGGAGGCATCGCGAACCCGGGTTAAAAAGAAAAATTCTGACCACGAAGCCCTCCATCAGCGACAGGCAGTGATCATCCCTTCTACCACGGTGGTGGGTAAGCCGATCAGCGACACGAGCAGAAAGTCGGCCGCGTTGACTGTGGAGTGGGGGAGGGAAAACGGAGGAAAAAGGGCGGAGAACTCGACCACGGCCGGTGAAAAGGGCCGGGCTGCAATCGAGGCCGAGAGGCGCAGCGACTGGGGCAGCTTAAGGCACGAGAGCCGCGGAGAACTCAAACGCAGCCGGTGTAAAGGACCGGGCTGCATGCGGGGCTGAGAGGCACAACAGCAGGGGAAGCGTGAATGCCCACGGGAACCGCGGGGGAGTAAAAGCAGCGTCGGGGAATTGAGAACCGCTGGGGAGGCAAGAACGGCAGCAGCACGGCAATCGCCATTGCAGCCAGCGGGGGAAGAAGACAAACGCGGGAATCCGCCATTGTAGTCGGCGGGGGAAGAAGACGAGCGCGGGAAAGACCGCCAAGCGTGGGAAGCCGCCATTTTAGTAGGCGGGGGAAGAAGACAAGCGCGGGAGGCCGCCATTTTGAGAAAAAGAAAAATTAAAAAACTTGCAAGGATGCCTAAACATGGGAACATTAATACCTTTGATAGCGATATCGAAGATTGGACCACGTATGTAGAACGCATGGAAGTTTATTGTAAAGCAAATAAGGTACCAGATGATGAGAAAGCACTAACCTTATTAAGCTCAATGGGTGCGAAGACATACGGGCTATTGAAACACCTTCTATCACCAGATAAACCGACGGATCAGACTTTCGCGAATATTGTTACTGTCCTGAAAAATCATTTAAACCCCACGCCGCTGATGATAGTGGAACGATTTAAATTTTACAGAAGAACGCAGCTGAAAGATGAAAGCAACGCTGAATTTTTAATTGAACTGCGTAAGCTATCAAAGTACTGTCAGTTTGGAACAGGACTAGCAGATGCGCTGAGAGATAAATTTGTGTGTGGATTGTTAAAAGAAGGAACACAAAAGCGACTGCTTGAAGAGAATGATCTTACGCTTGATAAAGCTGTCACTATTGCAGCATCGCACGAAGCCGCAGCGAGAGGCACTGCGGAAATGCAGCTACGGTCACCGGAACTCAGCACCAATCAAATGGTCTTGGGTACAGTAAAATGTTATCGTTGTGGAAAGACAACGCACGATCAGAACCAGTGCTGGTTCAAAAATCAGGAATGCAGAAAATGTGGCAGGCTTGGTCACATAGCTAAAGTATGCCGGTCAGGAAAGAAGACCAGCAACAAAAAGTCACCGCAGGAAAAGTACAGAAAGGTACACAAGGTGACAGAGAACAGTTCGAACGAACAGAAGTCAAATTCAGACTCCAGCAGTAATGAACTGGGTAGTCTAAGAGTACACAATGTTGGTAATGAAGCAGACCTCCAAACAATCTGGGTCACACTTCAGATAGCAGGAGTCCAAGTGAAGATGGAATTGGACACTGGATCGGCATTGACGGTCATGAATAAGCAAGATTACAAAAGGTTATTCCCACATATTCCCCTACGGGATACGGAGATTGCATTGAAAACATACACGGGGCAAAGAGTATACCCCATCGGGAAGATAGAGGTAAAGGTGGTCCACAAGGGCAAAGAAAGCCGAGGAATGGACTTGTATGTGCTACCTGAGGGAGGTCCACCACTACTGGGACGGGAGTGGATTAGGAAAATAAATATGGACTGGCATTCCTTAAAAGCACTAACGGTAGATTCCGGTACAAAAGATGTCAAACCTAAACGATTGTCCAGAATATTTGACGATGCTAAAGAGGTGTTCCAACAGGGACTGGGAACACTGAGAGGAATTACGGCAAACATCAAGGTTGAAGAACATGCAAACACGAAATTTTTCAAAGCCAGACCGGTACCTTATGCGATACGACCTGCTGTGGAAGCTGAGCTGGAAGGGCTAGAACGTTCAGGAGTACTGTCTAAGGTAGACTGGAGTGAGTGGGCCACGCCCATTGTCCCCGTCATGAAGCGTTCATCGAGCAACAAGCCGGGGGAACCGGGGAAGGTTCGCATCTGTGGAGATTTCAAGATCACTGTTAATCCGGTGCTTCACACGGTGCAGTATCCGCTTCCGCGGATTGAGGATATCTTCGCTTCGTTGTCTGGCGGGAAACACTTCACCAAGATAGACCTGGCGCAGGCGTACTTACAGATGGAAGTTGAGGAAGAGTCACGCCAGTATCTCATGATCAACACGCATAGAGGCTTTTACCGGTATAATAGACTGGTTTTTGGAGTGGCATCGGCTCCAGCAATTTGGCAGAGGGCCATGGAGCAGGTATTACAGGGAATTCCAGGCACACAATGTTACCTGGACGATATTCTGATTACAGGAGATGATGACGAGGAACACCTTACAAATTTGGAACTGGTGCTCACCAGATTGAAAGAATATGGACTTCGAGTTAATCGCCAGAAATGTGAGTTCTTTCAGAAGCGGATCTCGTACTGTGGTCATGTCATTGACCAGGAGGGGCTTCATAAGTCTCCTGACAAGATCGAAGCTGTTGTGAAGGCTCCCGCTTCGGATAATGTATCCCAGTTGAGGTCGTTCCTAGGGTTGATTAACTATTACCATAAGTTTCTGCCAAATTTATCCACGGTGCTGCACCCGCTGAATGCTCTTTTGCAGAAGGGAGTACCATGGAAGTGGAGCGAGGACTGTAAGAGGGCCTTTGGCAAAAGCAAGGCATTGATCACCTCAGAGGAAGTGTTGGCTCACTTCAACCCAACACTGCCTATTCGTTTGGCTTGTGATGCTTCTCCATATGGTATTGGGGCAGTACTCTCACACAAGTTGCCAAATGGCCTGGAGAGGCCAGTCGCGTTCGCATCCAGATCATTGACCTCCGCTGAGCGCAACTATGCTCAGATAGATAGGGAGGCTCTCAGCCTTGTGTGGGGAGTAAAGAAGTTTAATCATTACCTGCAGGGCCAAAAGTTTACGCTTCTGACAGACCACCAGCCGTTGGTATCCATTTTTAACCCTAAGAAGGGTGTTTCGGTGATGACAGCACAGAGACTCCAGAGATGGTCCCTTTTCCTAGGGGCACATCAATATCAGATCGAATTCAAAGGTACAAAGCAGCATGGTAATGCTGATGGGCTGTCGTGCCTGCCACTACCTACAGAGGAGGAGGCACCGACGGTTGACCCTGTTGAGTTATTTCACTCGACCATCATCGAATGTTTACCAGTCACCAATGCAAGTATTGAAAGAGAAACCAGGAACGACCCGACACTGTCCCGGGTCTACGAAGTGACAGTGAAGGGATGGCCAGCACATGGTGATGCACTGTTACCGGCATTCTCAGCAAGACGCGAACAGCTGTCCGTCTGTCAAGGAACATTGATGTATGGAACAAGGGTGATTATTCCTCCTAAGTTAAGAGAGAGAGTTCTAAAGGAACTGCATGAAGGTCATCTGGGGGGAGTCAAGATGAAAAGCCTTGCTAGGGCTCATGTGTGGTGGCCGGGTATCGACCAACAGATAGAGGATCTGACGAAAAGCTGCTCAGGATGCCAAAAAGTGCAAAATGCACCGCTGCATCCATGGGAATGGCCTTCAACCCCATGGCAACGTGTACATATTGACTTTGCTGGTCCATTCATGGACTCCATGTTTTTAATTGCGGTGGACGCACATTCTAAACGGCCAGAAGTGATTAAGATGACTACCACTACCTCGGAAAAGATGATCGCGGTGCTAAGAACGATATTTGCAAGAAATGGATTGCCAGAACAAATATGTTAAGACAACGGACCGCAGTTCGTGTCAGAAGAATTCCAGAAATTCATGAAGAAGAATGGGGTGAAACATTATACCTCTGCCCCATATCATCCGGCTACAAACGGGTTGGCCGAGAGATTTGTACAAACGTTCAAAAAAGCAATAAAGGCCATGAGCGAAGATCAGATTCCACTACAACGCAAGGTGGACAAATTCCTACTGGCATATCGAAACGCCACTCATGCAGTGACAAACCAAAGTCCTGCCATGATGTTCTATAACAGGAGGTTGCGGTCCAGGTTGGACTTGTTAAAACCAAATGTGCGGAGGGAAGTTGAAAACAAACAGTTCCAGCATATAAATAACAAGACCACTCGGAGTTTCGAAATAGGACAACCAGTGTTAGCCCGGGACTATAAAAACGAGAAATGGCAATCTGGAACAATTCGGGCCAAACAAGGACCCCTGATGTACACGGTAGATATTGGTGAAAATGTAATACGGCGTCATGCTGACCAACTGGTAGAATCGAGAACAAGGGTCGAACCCAGGGTTACGGCAGAGACAACCGTGGAAGAAGTTAGTGAACCTGAAGCATCTACCTCAGAAGTGAATGTACCTGAGGATGATGTCCAATCCATAAGAGATCAACTAGATGAGTCACCCCAGCAACGAGAATCAGAGACCCCTGAAAGGCGTTATCCAACTCGAATCAGGAGGCCTCCTCAGAGACTGAATCTTTGAACTGTTTTGCATGAAGTTGTATATATATATATCTATATGTTATTATGTTATGTTAAATGGGGATATAACTGTTAAGCTAAAAAGGGAGGATTGTGGTGTATGTAACCTGTTCCACCTTAAGAGAACTACCTTAAGAGATGTACTACTTTCTCTTGGCTGTTGTATACTGTAATACCGGTGGTGACCACACCGGTATATAAACGTTGTGTAGGGATTTGCTGGGCAGTTCAGCCCTGACCTCCGAATAGTAAAGACCTGTTAAAAGTTATTCTTGTGGTCTGTGTCCAGTGATTTATAATAAGCATAACTGAGACACACAGACTTAACAAAAACCACCATGAATAATGAATGGCCCACTGCAGTGGAGCCCTCATTGGCGAAGGTCATAACAAGGCATAGCTACCATAATTAATGCTATGACTTGGCACTATACAAATGTTGGGCTCCCAATAAAAACAGCCTGCTTTGAATGGATTCACAATATTGGGGAAGCAGCTTGAGACAACCATCATACCAGGCTTCAACAAGCACATTGATATTCAGTGGTCTGTTCTTACACAGATCTGTATCCTTGGTGAGGGAGTGCCCAGAATCAGAGGAATGGCAGGAGCTATCACACGTAATGGAGGTATCTTTCAGGGTGAGGCTACATCCAAACCTCCCAGTCATCCCACTCAAACGTTTACAGATATGCACCCAGGCAGCCACAATATCACTCACTGTCAAGTCAGCAGTTGCAGGGTCCCCCTCAGTTCCAGCAGAACAAGATACTGGGCCACCTCTACCTCTGGAGGCACTCACTGACACCCATCAACTATTCCTCCTTCCTCTGGGGGACCACTTAGAACATGGTGAGGAATTAGAAGAGACACACCATTCGCCTCCATGACAGTGAGCACTGGGGCAAAAGACACTGAATACATCTGTGTCATATATTGCAAGAGTTAATTAAAGTTTACTTGACCGATAGGAGTGGGCCTTTGGCGTAGCGGTAGCATCCCCGCCGCTGGGCCAGAAGGCGTAGGGTTTCGAACCCCGCTCCAGACAGTCCTGGCAAGTGGAGTCAGAGCTCCGGCTCTAAATTCTGGGTTGACATCCAGCGGGATACTTGCGTCCGTGGGTATGGGTGGCCCCCCCCTCGTATGGGTTGTGGGAGCCCGTAAAACCCTCCCACCATAAGACTAACCACCCTAATGGCTAGTACGAAGATGGTTACAGTAATGGAAGGAGCATTAATCGCGGCCAGAAATCCTTCCACCACTTCATACAGTTCCCCAAAGGGAACAGTATGAAGACACGTACGACGACGACTTGACCGATGCTGGAAATTGTTCTGGTATGAACCAAATTGAAGTTATTGGGGAGAAATTATTTTCATTCGTGGGTCTTGATGTACATCTAGGGCCCACTGGACGTGCTGCTTTATTTCTGCATCTGTGGAGATGATTGTTTTGTATTGGAGGTGTAGTTAATTAAAGGTCTGGCCAATTAGACTTCTCTGTTGACCCTTGCAGATAGAAACATAGAAGATAGGAGCAGGAGTAGGCCATTCGGCCCTTCGAGCCTGCTCCGCCATTCAATGAGATCATGGCTGATCATCCAAATTCAGTACCCTGTCCCTGCCTTCTCCCCATATCCCTTGATCCCTTTAGCCTTAAGAAATATATCCAACTCTTTCTTGAATATACTTAATGAACTGGCCTCCACCGCCCTCTGTGGCAGAGAATTCCACAGGTTCACCACTCTCTGGGTGAAGAAATTCCTCCTCATTTCAGTCCTAAATGGCTTACCCCTTATCCTTAAACTATGACCCCTGGTTCTGGACTCCCCGGCCATCAGAAACATCCTTCCTGCATCTAGTCTGTCCAGGCCTGACAGAATTTTATAGGTTTCGATGAGATCCCCTCTCAATCTTCTAAACTCCAGTGAGTATAAGCCCAATTGACACAATCTCTCCTCATACGTCATTCCTGCCATCCCAGGTATCAGCCTGGTGAATCTTCGCTGCACTCCTTCCATGGCAAGAACGTCCTTCCTCAGGTAAGGCGACCAAAACTGCACACAGTACTCAAGGTGTGGTCTCACCAAGGCCCTGTACAACTGCAGCAAGACATCCTTGTTCTTGTACTCGAACCCTCTTGCTACGAAGGCCAACACACCATTTGCCTTCTTAACCGCCTGCTGCACCTGCATGCTTACCTTCAGCGACTGGTGCACAAGAACACCCAGGTCTCTTTGCACTTCCCCTTCTCCCAATCTATTGCCATTCAAATAATAATCTGCCTTCCTGTTTTTGCCACCAAAGTGGATAACCTCACATTTATCCACATTATAGTGCATTTGCCATGTTTCTGCCCAATCACCCAAACTGTCCAAATCGTACTGGAGTTTCACGACATCCTCCTCACTGCATACCCTCCCACCCAGCTTTGTGTTGTCTGCAAATTTGGAGATATTACATCCAATTCCCTCGTCCAGTAGAGTTGCTCATTGTGCAGCTAATTTCTCTGTCTCATGGAGGGCCTCATCTTCTTTTACTTGTTGCTGCCTTTCTTCTTCTGTCTGTTCCATAGTTAGGCCCCTTTGCATGGCAAAATTGTGCATGACACAGCAGGCAACAGTGGCTGGGCAACTCCTCATAGCTGTGTCCACTCCACCGCCATTACTTCACTGGATGCTGGGGCCCTGTTTTCACATAAACAGCTTGAAGATTCTGGCAACGACTCTGGTGGAAGCATGGCCACATTGTACCTCTCCTCAGACCTTCTCCTTTGGCAATGCAGTTGTGTCAGGAGCCTAACAGCCATCCCTGCAGTCTTATTGGCCCTTCAAATGACACTGTCACTGTTGATTATTGCAGGATGATAGATTCACAGGAGTTGCCAGGGTAGTGAGCACGGACGTCCATAATTCTGATCCTAAGATCGCAGATCACCCGCACATTCATGGAGTGTTAGCCTTTTCTATTCATGAATGGAGTTGGTGGTATGGGCACATATGGCCATGTTAGTCCAGTCAGTTATGCCCTGCGCTTATGAGAATCCTGCTATATGGTAGAAGTGGAAGTCTCTTTCTTCTAACTGCTTTCCAGAGGAAAATTGATGAAATCATTGATACTGCCAAACAGTACACAAGTGACCTATTTGAAGTAAGTGCATACTGCAGCTTGGAAGATGTGATAAGAGATCTCCCACACTTGGCTGAAAGGAGCCTGCCTCACAAAAAATCAATGTGGCTGTAATCATCAGAGCCATTGACAAAGCTGTGCCTGTGCTGGAGCTGGTTTACAAGTATGGCTGCAGGCGTGTGCATAGTTCTGTTATTGAATCCTTTGGGAATCTTAGTCTGTGCCGACCGAGGTATGAAAACCATAATGGCAGCGCAAAGATATGTTCTATTAGTGTGTCTAAGAAGCAAACACATCCGTTTGTCATGCCCGTCCTGATTATTTGTAGGTTCTGGAGGAGAACAGAGATGTATGCCCATAACTGCACCTAAATGTGTTCACCAACAGAATTTGGCTGCACAGTCACATGTAAGAGATGCTGTACAGCATTCAGGACCTGTCCGAAAGGCTCGAAGAAGTTCCCCAAACTTCCTTTGACCAGCAAAACTAAAATACCACAGAAACAGTGAGTTCCTAAAAGATAAAGGCCTAGAAATTCAGTTGGCGCCGCGCCAGGGCTTTAGCGCCGGAAAGTTAGCGCAGGCGCTAAGTCCCCCTGCGCGCGCCAAAAATTCAGTAGCGCCGCGCCCAAACGGCTGCCGGCGCTACTGAAGGGTGTTTGCGCCTGAAAACTGGCGCTACGCGCCGCATTGCGGCGCTATTCCGGCGCTGCGGCGCCCAATGCGGTGCGGCAGGCTCGGGAAGTGCAGGCCTCCTCCTTCAGTTAAGGAGGAGCTGCCTGCACCCGCCCGCTGGCCGGTAAAATCGCCACAAAAATGAGCCCGGCACCTCGGGGAAGTGCCGGGCTCGCAGCCGAGAAGCATCTGTTCCGCGGGGGGTGGGGGGAGTCCGGGGAGGGAGGTGCGGGCAGGCGGCCGGCGGGAAAGCGGCCGGCCGCCGCTCCACCTTTATGCGCCGGCGCAAAGTCCTGTAAGACTCTGTTGCCAGAGTCTTAGTTGCGGCTGCCACGGGCGAGGCGGCCGCAACTGAATTTCGGCGCTGGGGCCCGTCGGCATGGCGACCGGGACGCTGCGCACACCGATGACGTCATCGGTGCCGGCGCAGCGCTACCGGTCTACCGCCGATTCCAGGGCCCCAGGGAATTTTTAAACTGGCCATAACTCCGGCGCTAGGCCCTCCAGCGCCCCAAATGGGGCGCTAGGCCTACTGAATTTCTAGGCCAAAGATTCATTGCTGTTCTTGCAGTAACAAAAGGACCTAACTGAAGTGGGCAGCTTTCTTTGCAGAGCCTGTTTTATTGGGTGATCAACCTATCATTCTGTTTAGGCCTTGGGATTACATTTTGGAGACCTCCCGTCATTTTTACATTAGATTTGGCTCTTATACGAGTCTTGCACACAGACTCAAAGTGCTAGCATGTTGCAGTGGGCACAGAGTAGTCCTTAAGCCTCCATGCCCATTAAAATGGGGCTTCAGTACTTCATGCAAAAGTACTTCAGGTGTATCCAATCAAATTATCGGCCTTGGTGTGTTATTCCCTCCCTCCTTTTAAATTTCTTTTTACTATTTCACAATATTCGTAGCCAGTGTGTCCACTTGGAAAATTGTCGTTAAAAGGGGTACTGATAGTGTGCTTCCCTCTTTTCCCCCAGTATTCTCCATTTTCTCCCTCTCCTGTAAGTACTGACTGTTGCTGGGGTATGTTTAACCAGCACCAATCACCCTCTAGTACCGCGTTATTCTTACTTATAATCCTGGATGTTAAAGGCCGGCAGGTTAATTTCCCATGAAGTCCATAACAGCCATGTCTATTCCTGCTCTCACCCAAGGTGCAAACAATTGCACTTGCAGCAGGGAGCCATAGGAGAACAATCAGGAGCAGGAAGGCCTGGGTAATTCCACCCCCCACCTCTACTGAAGGGCACTAAACCAATTACGATAAACTCAGAATGAACCTGGAACCTGCTGTATAGTTTAATATTGTATCAGGCAGCTCCGTTACCAACTAAGCCATTAGGGAAGCTTGGTGACCTTCCTTTTAAAAAAGGTTTAATGGTTACTGCAAGGGAATTGCCATGCCACAAATTTCTACATCTACTACAAGTGGCCTGATTTGTTGCTGCAATTTAGCATAAAAAGTGCCCGAGGCAGTAAAAATATGGGAGGTGATATGAGTGATAACAAATGATTCGCTGTAACAATAATTGTAGTCAGAATCCCTCCTAAAAAGAGGGTGTTGACAATCAGATTCCTCTTTAAGTAGTCCTAATACTTCCTTTCACTGTAAGATGCCAACCTCAACTTTCACAAGAGTACAGACTATGATGTACTTTGGTTTACATTTATGTAATAATACAAAAAATATCGGCCCTGAATTCGCGGTCGGCAGCATAGCTAAGCAGTGCGCTGCCGACATCTGAATGAAATTCGTACTTTCCTCGTGTGAACCCCCTTTTGAAAAGTTGCTTTCAAATGCTGCACAACTCACTTAAAATAATTTAGCAGCCAGAAATGCTATTTTATTAATAAATTATGATAATTGCAATAGTACTTAATACACAAACCAAGATTATACTACACAAACTTATAATTACAGTCTTATAGTCCTATCGAATTTGTTTCTCCTCTATTAGACTAACTAACTTTTGATTAATTTTAATAATCTAAAATAGAGAGTTTACACGTCTGATAACATGAGGAAATCATGAAAACATGAAACAAATCCTACCCAAATAGAAGTTGGGAAATAATTAAACCGAAACTACAAAAGGCTTTTGGACAGCAAAGGCGGTGACACAAAAAGGCCCTGTTTTCAAACTCGAACAAATTAATGTTTCTTTCAAAGTTTGTATCCGCTCAGACACGAACCAGTGCCTCACTAGCATAAACGAATACAATTTTCTCACCCCCTCCCCCTACGCTGTGCAACAGGCTCCTGAGCCTGTTTGCACCAGACATAAAAAATTTCAGGCTAATTAACGCGCAGTAGGTGGGCAATTAGCCCAATTTATCACCAGCATGTTGTTTTGAATGGGTAGGTGAAACGTGCAGCAAAACCGATGTGCAGTCAGAACTTGACAGACACAATTTCAAAGGCGGTACGGCGGCATACTGTGAGAGTACACCGTCATACCAACTGCAAATTCCGGACGAATTTTAATGATTCTTGGGAGGAGCTAACAAAATATAATTCTGGGAAAAGTTGCGGAATAATTTTACCATACCACACTTCATAAACAAATACTTCCGAGAATTAGATGGACAATTGTAGAAATGCCTAGTATATATGAAATAAACCATCCTGTGCTCGAGAGGGGGAAAACTGACCAGGGTTCCTGCTCATGGTAGGTTTCTGGCGAATCCTTCTGGAATGTCCTCATGTGTGGCCATTGGTGGGAAACAGGATAAGGCTGGGACGTGAAGCCCTTCAGCATCAAATTGACTATTGACATTCACTGCCCAGGCTCAAAATGAAGAATGGCCACTTGAGTCATATTACAAAGGGCTGTAATCATGGCCCAGCAAGAATCAATGGCCCTGAATTTGCAGTCGGAGGCTTCCCGCAGGGAAATGCCTCTGATCCACAAATAAAATGCCCGCGTGCCTGGTGGTCCAGGAGATATGGAGACTCATGGACCTGGGCCTCCCGGGTACCCACAGGAAGAGGCCCACATATCCCGGGGCGCATGTGGTTCGCAAGCGCCCCTGGGATCATGTGAGCCGGCCCAACGAATGAGAGAAGGGAATCCCCATTCATGCTTATGGGGATTCCGTGTGTACGGAAACCCCATAAGTATGAATGGGAATACCCCCAAAAATACCTTTACACTTCAAATAAATAAAAAAATCACATTTAAAATGAATTAAAATGGCATTTAATTAAATATTTAAAACAAATTAAATTTTTTGAAAAGTAAATTTACATGTTTTAAAGGGGCTAAAAATAAACTTACCTTATTTCACAGGTTTTAAATGTATAAATTATTGATAAAAATTTTATTTTTCTGTTTTTTTTAAAACTCTTACGCTGGTAAAAGCAGGCCTTACGCCAGCTTTTACCAGGCATAAGAATTTCATAGGCATTCGCTGGGCAGAAGTTGGGCAAATAGCGCAACTCTCTGCCCGCGGATGCCCTTTTCCCAGGGATGCGTCTTGACAGATCACAAGTTCTAGGTTTTAGCGCTTGCCTAAACCCAGAACTTGCGCAGCCCTTACAGGCGCGTGCGCACCTTGTACGCACCCGTAGGGGCCGCAAATTACGGACCAATGTTTTCAGGGGGAGGGGGAAAATTGGAAAAGAAAAAAAATACAAACTCTTCTTTGTTATTTCCAATAATCTGCATTTGTAAAAAAAAAAATGAATATTGGATCACATGCAATATCTAAAATTAAATTCACAAACTAATGTTGCAGATATTCTAGTCTTTAAATTGTGAATTTATATTGTTCAGAAAGGTTTGCATTCAACACCAACTGCAACCTGCTCAGAGTGAGGACTGTGCTGAGCAGAGTATCACAAAATGTTATCAGGCTTTAAGTACTGACTGCGTTTGCAGCCAATGTTAAAATTACACAGATGTCGCTGACATTTCAAATCAGAGTCCGACTGTTTCCCAGAAATCATGGCAAAGCACTTCTCATTTCTCTCCTATTGTTAATACTTGGTGCCTGGTTTCCAAAAGTACGGCAATCAGAAATAATGTAATGGAGATGAGGCTACAGATATGGAAGGAGAATTAATTCTGCTGAGATCTTGCACCGATGAGCTGTGCGCTCCTGATCCAAATTCAATTCATAATGAATGTGCTGTATTGATTACAGTCAGCAAAGAAGTATTTTTAGAAACAAAAATGTGATCAATAACATTTTATGGGCAAAAACTGGTAATGGCTATATTGAGTCTGATTCATTACAATTATTTAAGATTTGGAGTCAGCAATGCACAATGCTCTGGAAGCTTCCAGCGCTGTCACAGATATCTTCAACTATTATATATTATTTACATTTTTGTTCATTTTACCTCCAAATTTTTTCTTTGCCCTTCCTCTCATCTGGATACTGACTCCTCAGCGGTTATGGATCCATGGGCACTGGAAACTCTCTGGATAATCTTGCTATTCTGCATGTATGAGCCTAGGCAGTATCAGTGGGCTATTCAACCACAAAGGGTTTCACAGTTGACCAATCCTGTCCTCACCCAACATCCACTCATGCAGTTCCAGCAGTGGTCACTAGGAAGTAATTAGGAGTGGAAACCCCGGCCAATTCCCCCTTCATAACCAAGGAGCTCCAGAGGTCAATTGTGCTGTTCCCTCTGTCCACCCCACACACAAAATGCACAAACAACTGTAACATAGAAAGAAAATACTACAAATCCATGGGAAAGAACAAACACCAAAAGCAAATAAAGGCAAAAACTTGTGAATCTTCTGTAATTTTATTCAGGAGCCATAAATAAAGCCCAAGTTCACCTAAATATTGCTCCCTTATCAAAGGGAGCTTTTCTTTCAACACTTCACACTACTCCAGGATAGAATAAAAGAAAAAAGTTTATCTTCTGCTATGAAATCCCTTGCCACTCTCCAACTTCTTTCTATTTCAACATTTCTTCCATCTCTTTGTTTTCTTGATTCTAGCACGGTAGTTGATCCACTGAACTTTCTCCTTTTGCTCCTCGTATGGCACAAATACATGCAAATATCTTCCTCACTGTACCCTCATTGTGTTGAGATGAAAGCTCATTGTACAGTCTCCTACTTTAATTTATCCTTTCCCAGCACGCATAAACTTTGGAACCTCTTGCCTCCCCCTAGCCTTTCCTTCTCGCACAGCCTTCAGGCTATTTAAACCCAAGGTTGTGGTCACCTAATCACTATTTCCAGATTCATTTCATCTCTTACTTTTTTCAACCTTATGCCATGAGCCATGGCCCTTTACATTGATTTCTCAAATTAAAAAATTGCTCCCATTGTCCTCTGAGAGATACTACGCAAGTTTAAATTTGCTATGACAGCAGGACAAGAGAAGAGCAGAAAGATTAGGTGTTAATGCTTTCAAAAAAATTATGACCTGACTGTGGCAAGGACTGAGAAACCTAATCAAATACACCTCTTGCTTGAATCAGGTTATCACCATTATCCACTCATCCCACAAATCTGTGCTGATAGAAAGCCATTCAATTGCTTTATTTTCAGTCACTCTACCCCTTTTTGGTTGAGGTTACAGATTGAACTTTTCTGACTGAAGCCGATTCAACGGCGAGATGGTGGGCTGTTGAGTTCTTTCTTCTTTGGCTAATTTTGGATTTTGTGAATATTTTTGTTTAAATACTGATTCCTGAAGGTAACAACAACAACAACTTGCGCAATCAGACAAAAATCAACATCGAGCCAAAAGTGGAGATATTACAAGTACATTTTTGTCATAGATGAAGGAACCAGAGGCAGGATGTCCCGTCTCATCTCCATTGCTACCTTTGTCCTGCACAAAGGAGTGGGAGAGACAGATAGCTCTAGAGTAAGAGATAGTACAGTATTAGGTGGGCTCAGACTAAAAAAGTACAAGAAGGTCTAAGATAGGTTTACAGTGCATGTGTGCAACCGCACAAAGCGTGGTAAATAAGGTTGGTGAGCTGCAGGCGCAAATAGCCACATGGGCAAATTATGTTGTGGTGATAACGGAGACCTGGCTCAAAAAAGAGCAGGATTGAGTACTAAATATTCCTGGATATAAGGTGTTCAGGAAAGATAGGGAAGGAAAGAAAGGAGGTGGGGTGATTAAGGAGAATATTACAGTGCCGGAGAGAAAGGATGTCTTGGAGGGGTCAATGGCAGAATCTATTTGGTCAGAGTTAAGAAACAATAGAGGTGCCATTACACTACTAGGTGTATTCTATAGGCCACCAACTAGTGGGAAGGATACAGAGGAGCAAGTTTGCAGGGAGATTACAGAGAGGTGCAAGGCTTATAGAGTAGTGATAATGGGGGACTTCAATTATCCTAATATAGACTGGGATAGTAATAGTGTAAAGGGCAGAGAGAGGGGGAAGAATATCTGAAGTGTGTTCAGGAGAGCTTTCTTGATCAATACGTTTCCGGCCCAGCGAAGAAGGAGGCATTGCTGGATCTGGTTCTGGGGAATGAGATGGGTTAGGTGGGTCAAGTGTCAGTAGGGGAACATTTAGGAAACAGTGATTATTGTATCATAAGGTTTAGATTAGCTATGGAAAAGGACAAGGTGTAACCTAGAGTTATAATACTAAATTGGAGTAAGGCCAATTTCAGTGGGTTGAGAACGGACTTGGCCCGGGTAAATTAGAATCAAAGATTGGCAGGCAAAACTGTGATTGAACAATGGGCTGCTTTTAAAGAGGAGATGGTTCGGGTCGAGGTACATTCCCACGAGCGGGAAAGGTAGGGCAACCAAAGCCAGAGCTCCCTGGGTGACGAAAGAGATAGAGAGTAAGATGAAGCAGAAAAAAGGGGCTTACGACAGATGTCAGGTTGAGAATACAAGTGAGAATCGGGATGAATCTAGAAAGTTCAGAGGGGAAGTGAAAAAGAAACTAAGAGGGATGAAGAGAGAGAGTATGAGAATAGATTGGCAGCTAACATAAAAGGGAATCCAAAATTCTTCTATAGGCATGTCAATATTAAACAGGTAGTAAGGAGGGGTGGGGCCAATTAGGGATCAAAAACAAGACCTACACATTTTTTTAAATATTCGTTCCTGGGATGTGGGCGTCGCTGGCAAGGCCAGCATTTATTGCTTATCCCTAATTGCCCTCAAGAAGGTGGTGGTGAGCCGCCTTCTTGAACCGCTACAGTCCGTGTGGTGAAGGAATTTCTACAGTTCTGTTAGGGAGTTCCAGGATTTTGACCCAGCAATGATGAAGGAATGGCAATATATTTCCAAGTCAGGATGGTGTGTAACTTGGAGGGAAACTTGCAGGTGATCGTGTTCCCTTGCGCCTGCTGCCCTTGTCCTTCTAGGTGGTAGAGGTCGCGGGTTTAGGAGGTGCTGCCGAAGAAGCTTTGGTGAGCTGCTGCAGTGCATCTTATAGATGGTACACACTGCAGACACATTGCGCCGGTGGTGAAGGGAGTGAATGTTCACATGGAGGCAGAGGGCATGGCTGAAGTATTAAATGAGTACTTTGCATCTGTCTTCACCAAGGAAGAATTTACTGCCAGTCATAGTGAAGGAAGAGGTAGTTGAGATACTGGACTGGCTAAAAGTTGATAAAGAGGAGGTACTAGAAAGGCAGGCTGTACTTAAAGTAGATAAGTCACCAGGACCGGATGGGATGCATACTAGGATGCGAGTGAAGTAAAGGTGGAAATCGCAGAGGTACTGGCCATAATCTTCCAATCCTCCTTAGATACGGGGGTGGTGCCAGAGGACTGGAGAATTGCAAAAAAAGGGTGCAATGATAAACCCAGCAACTACAGCCAGTCAGTTTAACCTCGGTGGTGGGGAAGCTTTTAGAAACGATAATCTGGGACAAAATCAACAGTCACTTGCATAAGTGTGGATTAATTAAGGGAAGCCAGCATGGATTTGTTAAAGGCAAATTGTGTTTAACTAACTTGATTACGTTTTTTGATGAGGTAACAGAGGGTTGATGAGGGCAATGCGGTTGATGTGGTGTACATGGACTTCCAAAAGGCGTTAGATGAAGTGCCACTTAATAGGCTTGCCAGCAAAGTTGAAGCCCATGGAATTAAAAGGACAGTGACAGCAAGAATATGAAATTGGCTAAGTAATAGGAAACCGAGTAGTAGTGACGGTTGTTTTTCAGACTGGAGGAAGGTATACAGTGGTGTTCCCCAGGGGTCGGTCCTAGGACCACTGCTTTTCTTGATATATATTCATGACTTGGACTTGGGTGCACATGTTTCAAAATTTGCAGATGACACAAAACTTGGAAGTATAGTGAACATAGACATAGACAGGCTAGTGGAATGAGCGGGCATGTGGCAGATGCATTTTAACACAGAAAAATGTGAAGTGATACATTTTGGCAGAAAGAATGAGGAGAGGCAATATAAACTAAATCGTACAATTCTAAAGGAGGTGCAGGAACAGAGAGACCTGGGGGTATATGTGCAGAAACCATTGAAGGTGGCAGGGCAGGTTGAGAAAGTGGTTAAAAAAGCATACGGGAGCCTGGGTTTTATAAATAGAAGCCATGGCGTGGAGATGCCGGTGTTGGACTGGGGTGGACAAATGTAAGAAGTCACACAACACCAGGTTATAGTCCAACAGCTTTATTTGAAATCACAAGCTTTCGGAGCACTGCTGACGAAGGAGCAGTGCTCCGAAAGCTTGTGATTTCAAATAAAGCTGTTGGACTATAACCTGGTGTTGTGTGACTTCTTACATTTATAAATAGAGGCATAGCAAGGAAGTTATGATAAAGCTTTATAAAACATTGCTTCGGTCACAACTGGAGTATTGTGTCCAATTCTTGGTACCGCACTTTAGGAAGGATGCGAAGGCCTTTGAGAGGGTGCAGAAAAGATTTACAAGAATGGTTCCAGGGATGAGGAATTACAGTTATGTGGATAGACTGGGGAAGCTGGGGTTGTTCTCCTTAGACTAGAGAAGATTGAGAGGAGATTTGATAGAGGTGTTCAAAGTCATGAGGGGTCTAGACAGAGTAGATAGAGAGAAACTGTTCCCATTGGCGGAAGGATCAAGAACCAGAGGACATAGATTTAAAGTGATTGTCCAAAGATCCAAAGGTGACATGAGGAAAAACATTTTTACGCAGTGAATGGTTAGGATCTGGAATGCACTGCCCGAAAGGGTGGTGGAGGCAGATTCAATAGCTTTCAAAAGGGAATTGGATAAGTACCTGAAGGAAAAAAATTGCAGGGCTATGGGGAAAAGGCAGGGGAGTGGGACTAGCTGAAGTGCTCTGGCAGAGAGCCGGCATGGACTATCTGGCCTCCTACTGTGCTGTAACTATTTTATGATTCTATGATTCTGGGCACTGGCTCGGGTCTGCCTCTTTGGGGAAATCCATGAAAAGGCAGTACGGACTGGACATAATAATGGGTATAATTTTGATCTTTCATCCAATATTTATGATTGGCCCTCATTTCGATATCAGCGGCAAGTTGTTGGTGCATTTCGAGCTGCTTGTCAATTGGAGAGGGACAGAACTCCTTCGGCTCAAGTGTAGAGCCCAGCTGGTGCAGGTAAGTGAAAAGGAGGGAGGAGGTAATCCGAGGGTGTGGGGGGTTTGCGCACAAGGTCAGACATCATGCGGGTCGATTTTTGACAGGTTAGGAGGAACATCAATGCTCCTCCTGACCCTTGAAAATCTCTGTTAAAACTGAAACTTTACCTGTTTTTGAGCAGCCAACAGCGGTCTCTTGAAGAACAGCTGATTAGGCCATTCCACACATGGTAGCACTCGGCAGAGTATGCATCGGGCATGCTCCAATCAATGCTACTGAAAATTGCAAATGGGCATAGGACCTCGATTTGCATGGACAATTAAGTTTCTGCCAGTTTTATGCAGAGGAATGCCTGAAAATCACTTTGGGTGGACCTTGAGTGGCCAATGGGTAGGCAAGTTTTTTCCAATTTTCAACTGCCAGCCATGCCATTTAGAATGCAGTTGAAAAATCATCCCCAATGCCTCCTTTTCCACTCCATTGTGTCTGGTCAACAAGAGGAATATTGGGGGCAGTGTGTGATGACAGCGCACAGGGTTCTTAGTGATTTACAAATGGAACATGTGAAGCAAGTAGGTTAAAATGTGCTCATTAGTTTGTTTCTTCCACCAAATTCATTATTAAACCATTGGTGTTAATTTATAGTTCATTTATAATTTATGCCTGTAATAATTTGTTTGCTTAGGTCCACGACGCAAGTTTTTTCTCCTTCAGAATATGTGTTTTAGTAACGAAACATTAATCCTTAGAAAATTGTATCATTAACAGAATGAATGCTGCACTTTACTGTTGGGAAAAAAATGGCAATGTTTTGTGAGTGGCACGTTTAAGCGGATCACTGTTGCACAGTTTTGTAAAACTGTATCAATGAAACGCTTGGAATAAAAACTGAAGCCGAATTTTTATTCTCTTTCACGTTTGCCACAAAAGCTGTCCTGAGACTGGGAGAGATTCTCGTGGTAATAATGCTTTAATATTTTGGGTGATGGATGGCAGAGGAGACACAAAGTCAACAGCTTTGTTGTTTTTGTACATTTTTAATTTCACACACCAGCATTTGGTCCTTTCCCTTCTTGTCGCTCCCTCCGACTCCTATCTCCCTGGCACTTGCTTTCCACGTGGCCTGCTTTTCCACTGTCCTCAGCCATTCATAATTGGAGTAGTCTAATGTGATGGATCGACAGTGACATTTGTCCAATAGTGAAAGTCACCAATCAAAGCTCAATAAAGGCGAATAAGCTATCAGTTTAACATCTCATTTAAAGGATGGCACTGCCAGTAGTGCAGCTCTCCCTTGGAATGCCAACCAGATATGGAGCTCAAACTTTAAACTCCTGATAACCCCAATTGAACTAAGCTGGTACACATACTACTCATTTAGTCCCAATTATTGGCGAAATAACAGCAATTTAGATTGATTTTACATCAGAGCCTTATTGCCAGGAAAGACTTTAATCCCATTAGTCTGGATGGATTTGTATCTAAGTCCCAGTGGTGAAAGGCCAGTGTCTAACCTACACTATTCAAAACGTCATATAGAGTATAAGTGGTAAAAATATCGTATTTCCCTTTATTTAAAAAAAAAAAATTTTAATTAGTATTTCCCTTTATTATGTCTTTTCCCATTAAGCAAAAAAAAACTATTCACAAAATTAACAAAAAAAAAGGCAGGAAATTACAATATCAATCATAATTCAAGGGGGGGAAAATTCGTGTTCGCCAGCAAAGTGCTGGTGTTACCGACAACTGCAGTTAACGGCCACTGGAAATAGCCGCAACGATAACCGAGTGACATTGGTCTGGGGGGCGTGGAGACAGGTGGCACAGCGCTCACCTTCCGTGCAACTCTGTTAAAACTGAATTACCTTCCTAACCTCAACAAATGGGAAAACTACCTCAGCACTAACACAAATGGCTCATCAAGCCAGGGAAGGGGCACTGAGGGTGACACACACACCACTCCAGCTTTGTTCAGGGGGTCAACACTACAAGAGTGGCCCTCTACTCACAGGGGCCAGGAGGCCCTCCAGAAAGAACAATGTGGGAGTACATTACCAAGGCCGTCACTGCCTGCAGTGTCACCCCCACCACCTGGCTCCAATGCCCAATGAAGCTTCATGACCTCAGACCACTGGTCAAGGTCAGTGAATGCATCTTCAGAAGCTGTCACCTATCAACTGCACCACTAGCCTCACACACTGCTCAATGCATGGCCCCCAACCACTCACTTGCCAACAATCTGCACCAACGGTGAGACACTTCTCCCATTCCTATCATCACCTCACCCCCTTGGAGGAGACGGTGCAGGCCATTCTTGGCAGGGGCATGGTCGAGCCCTTAGCCAGTGGCGGGGCTGAAAGGATACAAGATGCGGGTATCCTCGCACGTTATCCTCCTTTTGGCATGCACCTCTTGCTTTCCTGCCCTCCCATCAGCACAACTCCACCCGTGTGCCTTCCTCACACGCATCCAAGAAATGCAGCCTGCCCAGCCAGTGAGTCAATGAGAAGAGGCAGCCAGCCCAGCCAGTGGGACCGCAGGGAGGTGATTCCATTCTGGATATCCCCGCCACAAAGGGGCTGTCTGGGGTCCATCCTTCCTTCTGCGTCTTCTCTCCCCTCTTCTGCGAATGCTGTAAATGTGAAATGATAGCACAAAATGCTGGAAATACTCAGTTGGTCAGGCAGCATGTCGACCTTTTTCTAAAATTTGTTTATGGGATGTGGGCATCGCTGGCAAGGCTAGCATTTATTGCCCATCCCTAATTGCCCTCGAGAAGGTGGTGAGCCGCCTTCTTGAACTGCTGCAGTCCGTGTGGTGAAGGTACTCCCACAGTGCTGTTAGGTAGGGAGTTCCAGGATTTTGACCCAACGATGATGAAGGATTGGCGATATACTTCCAGTGTGTGACTTGGAGGGGAACTTGCAGGTGATGGTGTTCCCATGCACCTGCTGCCTTTGTCCTTCCAGGTCTAAGAGGTCGCGGGTTTGGGAGGTGCTGCTGAAGAAGCCTTGGCGAGTTGCTGCAGTGCATCTTGTAGATGGTACACACTGCAGCCACGGTACGCCGGTGGTGGAGGGAGTGAAGGTTTAAGGTGGCGTGCCAATCAAGCGGGCTGCTTTCTCCTGGATGGTGTCGAGCTTCTTGAGTGTTGTTGGAGCTGCACTCATCCAGGCAAGTGGAGAGTAGTCCATCACACTCCTTACTTGTGCCTTGTAGATGGTGGAAAGGCTTTGGGGAGTCAGGAGGTGAAACACTCGCCGCAGGATACCTAGCCTCTGACCTGCTCTTGTTGCCACAGTATTTATGTGGCTGGTCCAGTTAAATTTCTGGTCAATGATGACCCCCAGGATGAAGATGATGGGGGATTCGGCGATGGTAATGTTGTTGAATGTCAAGGGGCGACGGTTAGACTCTCGCTTGTTGGAGATAGTCATTGCCTGGCACTTCTGTGGCGCGAATGTTACCTGCCACTTATCAGCCCAAGCCTGAATGTCGTCCAGGTCTTATTGCATGTGGGCATGGACTGCTTCATTATCTGAGGAGTTGTGAATGGCGCTAAACACTTTGCAGTCATTAGCGAACATCTCCATTTCTGATCTTATGTTGGAGGGAAGGTCATTGATGAAGCAGATGCCTTGAGGAACTCCTGCAGCGATGTCCTGGGGCTGTGATGATTGACCTTCAACCACCATAACCATCTTCCTTTGTGCTAGGTATGACTCCACCCAGTGGAGCGTTTTCCCCCCGATTCCCATTGACTTCAGTTTTACCAGGGCTCCTTGATGCCACACTCGGTCAAATGCTGCCTTGATGTCAAGGGCAGTCACTCTCACCTCATCTCTGGAATTCAACTCCTTTGTCATGTTTGGACCAAGGCTGTAATGAGGTCGGGAGCCAAGTGGTCTTGGCAGAACCCAAACTGAGTGTCGGTGAGCAGGTTATTGGTGAGTAAGTGCCGCTTGATAGCACTATTGATGACACCTTCCATCACTTTGCTGATGATCGAGAGTAGACTGATGGGGCGGTAATTGGCCGGATTGGATTTGTCCTGCTTTTTGTGGACAGGACATACCTGGGCAGTTTATCACATTGTCGGATAGATGCCAGTGTTGTAGCTGTACTGGAACAGCTTTGCTAGAGGCGCGGCTAGTTCTGGAACACAAGTCTTCAGCATGATAGCCGGGATGTTGTCAGGGCCCATAGTCTTTGCTGTATCCAGTGCGTGTAGCTGTTTCTTGATATCACATGGAGTGAATTGAATTGGCTGAAGACTGGCTTCTGTGATGGTGGGGACCTCAGGAGTAGGCCGATATGGATCATCCACTCGGCACTTCTGGCTGAAGATGGTTGCAAATGCTTCAGCCTTGTCTTTTGCACTCATGTGCTGGGCCCCACCATCATTGAGGATGGGAATATTAATGGATCCTCCTCCTCCCTTTAGTTGTTTAATGGTCCACCAACATTCATGGCTGGATGTGGCAGGACTGCAGACCTTTGATCTGATCCATTGATTGTGGGATTGCTTAGCCCTGTCTATAGCATGCTGCTTCCGCTTTTTAGCATGTATGTAGTCCTGTGTTTCAGCTTCCCCAGGTTGGCACCTCATTTTTAGGTACGCCTTGTGCTGCTCCTGGCATGCTCTTCTACACTCCTTATTGAACCACGATTGGTCCCCTGGCTTGATGGTAATGGTAGAGTGAGGAATATACCGGGCCATGAGGTTACAGATTGTTCTTGAATACAATTCTACTACTGCTGATGGCCCACAACGCCTCATGGATGCCCAGTTTTGAGCTGCTAGATCTGTTCTGAATCTATCCCATTTAGCATGGTGGTAATGCCACACAACACAATGGAGGGTATCCTCAGTGTGAAGGCGGGACTTTGTCTCCACAATGACTGTGTGGTGGTCACTGCTACCAATACTGTCACGAACAGATGCATCTGTGACAGGTAGACTGATGAAGACGAGGTCAAGTAGATATTCCCTCGTGTTGGTCCTCTCGCCACCTGTCGCAGGCCCAGATTGGCAGCTATGTCCTTCAGGACTCGGCCAGCTCGGTCAGTAGTGGTGCTACCGAGCCACTCTTGGTGATGGACATTGAAGTCCCCCACCCAGAGTACATTCTGTGCCCTTGCTATGCGCAGTGCTTCTTCCAAGTGGTGTTCAACATGGAGGAGTACTGATTCATCAGCTGAGGGAGGGCTGTAGGTGGTAACCAGCAGGAGTTTTCCTTGCCCGTGCTTGACCTAAAGCCAGGAGAATTCATGGGGTCCGGTGTCAATGTTGAGGACTCCCAGGGCCACTCCTTCCTGACCGTATACCACTGTGCCGCCACGCCTGGTGGGTCTGTCCTGTTGGTGGGACAGGACATACCCAGGAATGGTGATCGAGGAGTTTGGGACATTGGCTGAAAGGTATGATTCTGCGAGTATGACCCGAGACATGAACTCTGTTTTTCTTTCCATTGATGTTGCATGACCTGCTGAGTATTCGCAGCATGTTCTTTCTTCTCAAAGGCCTTCATTTACCATCCGAGCCCTTGCAAGTGTCCAGCAGCACTCCCTACACCCTAAAAAAACTTCTCACATCTATTACCACAAGCCACCACTTCAATAAAATAAAAAAAAACAGTCCAAACACTTAAATTCAAACTTAACTGAATGATGTGTGTCCCCCTTTAAGAGCTGCAGACATCGGCAGGTTAACCTGGTGTGCTTAGGGCCCAGTGCTGGGGTCGAAGTTCGCGTTGGTGACGTTAAGTCGGCATTGCACGTTGAGTGATGTCACCATGCTGCCATTTTCTTCCCAGGGTGCTGCCAGTTACCAGCAGCGCAAAGGGGGAGAGGAATATGGCAGCCGTTGTGGGACCCGCCACCAGCTGGCGAAAGAGCGGCGGCCGCCGTTTTATCGCCATTTCATGGTGCTACGGAGTGGCGGTAGGTACATGAAATTCTAGCCCAATTGTTTGAATTTTAAAAGAGAAACTGACGGTGAGGCTTCCTTTATACATTTATATCAGCAGTGAAATGAATAATTACCGGATGCTAATTATTCCATCACTTGGACTAATGCAATTGAGAAGGGGTAAAATGCTGTGACAATGATGGCCATTTCATTGGCACTCTGCTTTGCATTTGTTACTGAAATATGGCTATCTTTAAGATTTAAAAATTGCAAGGACAGTAGGGCTTTGGTATGGAAAGATTTTCTACACAGTACAATATTTTGGAGGTCAGATGTAACAAGAGACAGATATGTCAGAGATCGCATCTTACATTGTATGAGCAATACCTCTTAGCCTCTCCAGTAAGAGAGAATATTGCAGCATTTCCATTTCCCTCAACCCACCCTTATGGCCCATCAGATCAGTACCAAATTGATTCCAAGTCCAAGGCAGGGAACTGGATTCAGAAAGCCCCAAACTCATTTTATTGAGATCCTAGCAGATGAAAGCAATATCAACTGACCTGCCTAAATTTGCACTAAAATTATCAAATTAAATAAATATATTCTCAAAATTATTGTGCAATCAAATCTCCTCAGGGGTAATTTTAACTTTTAATGATGGGTGCAAAACAGGTGAAAGCAAATGGGTCACCAGTTTTACATCTCGCTCAATTTCTTTTCCATTTCCTTCAATTGCAAACGAACAGGTTTGACAGAAAATAATGCCCAAAATAGACTGAAATTTTTAAACTTGGTTCCACCACAAGTGCTACAGTACTAGAAGCTCATTAATTCTCCTTGTAGTCTGTATGTTGATTCCCATTAGCGTTACTGTATTACACTTCATGCTTGATTCATCCTGTTTGGGGTCATGTTACCAAATATTTACCACTGATTGTGGTATGTTGCTACTGGCTGTAATCCAACACACATGTAATTACAACTACTCTGCATTGTTTACATTAATACGAGACACAACTTTAACAGAAGATTACAAGTGACCAAAACTCTAATCAAGACAATTATTGGAGTCCAATCTCATGTGAATATGTCTGGCTGGCTTTGCCCTATATTTGCAGGATGCTAAGAATATAAGTCTAGAAATCACTGCTGTTGATATGAAAGGAAATTAGTTAACATATTCAGATAATATTCCTCTGTATAATGTGTGAATGCAGGCTTTAAACCTTTTACTTTAAACAGATTAAAACATCCGCTAAGATAATGCACAAAAATTTCATATGAGCATATAAATTGTTTCTCTGTTTATTGGCAACAATGTTAAGTTAGACTGGAAATAGGGTTTAGTAACTCTCACCGTCTTACATGGATTGCTGATCACAGATATGAATCTACTGCCATATAACTATCCTTCTCTATTATGAAATTCCCGAAGCATTTTAAACAATTTAAGGAATCGGTGATCTTTGAAAATAGTAATTTTGATTGAAGGATATGATGAATGGAATTTAACATTATTTTTTTTTAGTACTGTCCAACAAAGTAAAATGAATACATTTTTAACAGGCCAGCCATTTTCCACAGGTATATTTGAAAGAAATCAGGAGCCGTTCAGCTCAACCAGTCCTTGTTGGTGTTAATGCTCCACAGGAGCAGTAGTCCTAATACCATGTGCGTGCCCCCTTTCCATATCCCTTTATTCCCCCTTTCCTTCGACTACCTATCTAACTTATTCTTATAAGTTGACATGGTCTCTGCTTCAATCACCAACTCCAGTCCTGCATTTCACAGCCTCACAACCTATTGTTTAAAAAGATTTCTCCTGCTCTCTGTTCAAAATGTTGTATCCTTCCCCCCTCATTACAGACCTCTCAACCAATGGAAACAATCAGTTTCTATCTACCCTGTCCCATCCCTTTATAATTTTAAACACCTCTATGAAATCATCCTGTAATCTCCTCTGTTCTTATGAAAACAGCTCCAAAAGCATACTTGAGTGAAATTGCCAATTAATGTCGAATAAAGGGCTGTATATTCCGATGCCTATGGCTGGGTATGCGCTGTGTACACACCCGTAGGGACATCGGAAATGCCGGTTTCAGGCATGCACAGCGCATGCGCTGAAAACCGGCATTTCCGATCTGTCAAGGCTCTTGACAGATCGGACGCCTGCCCTAGAGAAGGGCCTCTGCGGGCGGATAGTTCCGCTTTCTGGAGACCCTCCGCCTGCAGAAAACCCTTAGAAATCTTACGCGCAAGGCCTGCTTTTACCAGCATTAGAGTTGAAAAAAGTAAAAAAAAAAAAATTCACTCATTTATCATTTAAAAAATACTTTTTAAAATAAAGGTAAGTTTAGTCCCGTAAAAAACTTTAATTATTTTTTTCAAAAAATTTAATTTTTGTTTAAAATATTTAATTTATTGTAATTTCAACTCATTTTAAAAATGTGATTTAAAAAAATTATTTAATGTTTTTACAGTGTTCTTGGGGGTGATCTCCATTCATATATTTGACAGGTCTATCCGTCAAGTGTATGAAGGGAGGCTCCCTTCTTTGATTGGCTCCCCATGGCCCATGTGATCCCAGGGATGCTTGCGAACCGCATGCTCCCCTGGGGTACGTGGGCCCTGCGCATTTCGAGTTGGAGAGGCCCAGGAGCGGAAGTGTCCGGACCTCAGGAGCCCTCAGGTAAGTCCATAGATTTTTTCCAGATTGGAGGCCTTCGCACGCAGGAAGCCTCCGATCGTAAAATACGGGCCAATATGCAATGTTGGGCTATGGGCTTATGGCCAGTACCCAAACTCTCTTCGCTTATGAACAGCAGAATTTGAGAGTCATGACTTTCATCTTGTTAATGAATCCAGATCTCAGAATTGAAAGACAATGTCGCACCCAGTCCATGCAGTTTTTTCACACTCTGGTAAATTATCAAGTGTGTAATCAGCAGCTTCAAGCTCTTCCAATATAACTGTCAAATTCAATCCAGTTTGCTCAGTTTCCTCTTCCTTGACAAATCCCTGTCCTCTTCAAGTTACTATTTTTAAACCAAGGTTACACTGTAATTTCAAGTGTCTGTAATCATGATACAGACTTGATAAATGAGCAGAGTAGATGCCACTGCAATGAAAACAACATCTACCAAAGTATTTCTGTGACATCTGCTTGTTTGTGCCTTACCACGTATTTAGCTACATGCTAGAACTCATCACTTCAATTTAATCTAGAAGTCTGCATATGGAAAATCTATATTAAGAACACAGAGCAGAAGAACATTTAGAAACAGGAAAAGGCTATTAGGCCCCAGAAGCCCATCCCCAAGTCCTTTCTCTCTCTAGACATGCACCAAATTGTTTCTTGAACCCATTTATTCTATCTGCTTTGATGGACTTCCTTGGTAACTTGGGTTATCCTGGGTGAAAAAAGTTCCCCTCCTTACTCCTAACTTCTTAATTTTTAACTATCGCAGGATATTTCACACACGAGTACTGCATCGTCTGAAGACAGTGCAGTGTGTTATGCAGAATTAAATGAAGATGGTGCATGAGAGGCTTGGATTTTTGTATATTTTGTATTAAGCACACAGAGGGAATAGCCTTACAGAGAACTTAAGACATAATGTGGAAGGATGGACAATTTTTACCATTACTAGAATTTTTTTTGGGGGGGAGGGATATTGATATTTCCTACAGATAAGAAATAAAAACAGAATGCTGGAATTGCACAGCAAGACAATCAGCATGTGAAGGAGATTGGCGTGTTAACGTTTCGTATGGACACTCTTCATCAGAGCTAACAGAACAGGCCAGAGTGTCATTTTACAGAGCAAAACATAGATAGGATCTGGTTGAAACAGGGTGTTAGCTGTGCACTGAACAGAGACTTCTTTGGAGAGCCCCTAAATGGGAAAATCCCCACTGACCAGGCAAATGTGCACTCTCTAGTTCCAATTTGCAACCCCCCCTCCCCCATACAAGTACTGATGTGGGCAAATTTGGCTCAATGTCATACATATGCCAATAGAGAAAACAGGCTGTGAACGGCACTTTGTAAAACGGCAGACAATACATGTGTAATTACCTGTTGAGCAGTCAGAACCTGTCCAGTTGTGGTCACAGTTACAGGTATTTGTTTCTGCCAATAGGGTCCCATGGCCTGAGCATTGCTCATGACAAACAGCTGCTGGGGCTTCGCACTTGAGTCCTCTCCAGCCAGCAGCACAGTGGCATTCGCTCTGTACACACACACCATGTCCAGAACATGTCGGATCCAAGCAGTCTTCTACAGAAAAAAGAAAAATAACAGTTTGAGGGAAAAGTAAACAACAACAACTTGCAATAAAATAGTCCACTTAATGTAGAAAAATGTCCCGAGACACTTACAGAAACATCACGAGACAAAAAATCGACACCAAGCCAAAGAATGAGATATCACCAAAAGCTTGGTCAAAGATTTTGAGGAGGGTTTTAAAGAAGGAGAGAGAGGTGGCGAGGAAGGGGTGTTTCAGGAGGGTATTCAAGAGTTTAAAGCCTAGAAGGTTGAAGGCATGCCCGCCAATGGTGGAGGAGAAAAGGATCTGGAGGATTCTCAAGTGACCAGAGTTATAGGAACACAGAATTCTAGGACTAGAGAAGATCACAGATATAGGGCGGGGACAAGGCTATGAAGGGATTTAAACATGAGGATAGAATTTTAAATTTGGAGGTGTTGGGAACGTAGGTCAGTAATCACAGGGGTGATGGGAGAGTGGGATTTGGTGTGAGATAGGGTGAGGGCAGCAGAGTTTTGGATGAGCTGAAGTTTATGGCGGGTGGAGGATGGGAGGCTAGCTAGGGGAGCATTGGATTAGTCGAGTTTGGAGGTGACAAAAATATGGACAATGGTTTCAGCAGGAGATGGGCTGAGGCAGGAGCCGAGGCAAGTGATGTTATGTCAGTGGAAGTCGGTGGTAGATGGAGAGGTTATGACATTGGAAACTCAGCTCGGGATCAAAATGGGTTGGGCTGGTTCACCTTCAAACAGTAGCCAGGGAGGGGATGGGATCGGTGGCGAGTTTTTAGAAGGGGACGGTAATGTATTATCACATGGTTTGTCACACAGTTTAGTATGAGCATGCTCAGTTCGCTCTGGCCTAGTAAACAAGCACCTTGACTAGCAACTCACTGTGTCTCTGTCCTTCATTTGTTCTACCCACATATATTACATTTTTGGCGACAAGAATGACCGAGCTTGCGAAGCATTCAGTTCTTACATTGAGTGGATGGAGATGTTTTTTAGGGCCGATAACATTATTGAGACCGAAGGTGCAGCGGAGAAAGTTCAAGCTCGAAATAAAGTAATTTGTGAATGGAAGAAAGCAATTTTTTTACCGGAGATCAGGCCAGAACATTGACAAACCTACTCGTGCCAGGGAAAGCGAAGGATGTGTCGTTTAAAGACACTGTCGAGAAATTTGAAGACAATTTTGATCCAAGGCCATTGGAAATAGCAGAGAGCTATAAGTTTGGTACCAGAAACCAAAAACAAAGTGAAACCATCAGTGAGTACATTATAGCTCTTAAAAACCTTTGCATTGTAACTTAGGCACATTTTTGGATCGTGCGTTGCGAGATAAGTTTGTGTGTGGACTGGTGGATAAGCGCACACAATCCAAGTTACTGAACACTCCAAACCTAACGTTTGACATGGCATGCAAAATTGTCCTACCTATGGAGATGGTGTCTAAGAATGCTAGGGAGCTCCGTCCAACTCAAGTGACTAGTGCAGCCGAGGCCTACAGTCACAAGTCACAAGTCACCGCCAAACCTAAAGTTGTGAGGTCAAGTTAAAAGCATGTTGGTGAGTGTAGTGTATGTGCCTTTAAGTCAGAACTACTTTTACAGCTCCTGTATACTGTAGTACCGGCAGTGACCACACCGGTATATAAGCTTTGCGCATGCCTCTGTACCCCAGTCTAGAGATTACCCTCCTCCAGTAAAGACCTGTTATTTGTTAATGTACAGCATCCGTGTGATTATTTATCAATTGAACCACGGATCCAACAGTGGCGACGAGTGTCGATTCGAATCTACCTGCAACATAAAAATTTTTTTTTAAATAGTCGAGGCCAGGAACATGGGCGCAACCACGAGCAACCGCCCAGCAGTCAGGCAGAGATCCAACTTCGCAGGGGAGGCTGTGGAGAGCCGGGCTTGGTTCCCCAGCCACAATGAGCAGTAAGAGACCGACGACAGGTCCAGTGCAGACCCTTCCCGAGCAGCGGCAGCTGGAGCCGACCGACAGCAGAGAGAGAGCCGAGCAGCGGTGACGGGGTAAGACAGAGGGTGAAGAGCGCAGGGCGCAGCCGGGGGTTGAACACCGAGCGGCGTCGAGGAAAAAAAAAACTAAAACAAACCGGAGAGAGAGAGAGGGTAAGAAACAGCCGGGTTCTAGACTGAGTGGCGTCAAAAAATATCAAAAGAAGAACGCGCAGAGCACAGCCAGGGATCACGGGCTGAACAGGGTCCGCGGGGCGAAGAAAGGGGAGACGCCATTGAGCCGCGGAGAAGCAGGAAGAGCGCGGGAGGCGCCATTGAGCCGCGGAGAAGCAGGGAGAGCGTGGGAGACTCCATTGAGCCGCGGAGAAGCAGGGAGAGCGCGGGAGACGCCATTGAGCCGCGGAGAAGAAGGAAGAGCACGGGAGACGCCATTTTGAGAAGCCGCAGTGGAGAAGAAGGGCGAGCGCGGGAAGGAAGGAAAGCGCGGGAGACGCCATTTTGTGCCAGCGGAGAAGAAGGGGAAGCACGGGAGGCGCCATTGGTGATAGTTAACGCACAACCAAGGATGCCGAAGAGTGGCAGTATCTCTACATTCGACAATGAAGTCGAAGATTGGGTGACATATGTGGAACGTATTGAGGTGTACTGCAGGGCGAATGAAGTGCCAGATGCTAATAAAGCACTGGTTCTGTTCAATTCCATGGGTGCAAAAACCTATGGGCTACTGTGAAATCTAATAACCCGAGAGAAGCCGGTAAACAAGAATTTTGAAAGCATAGTAGAAATCCTACAGGACCACTTAAACCCCACACCGCTGCTGATAGCAGAACGATTTAAGTTCCATAAAAGGAACCAACACAAAGACAAAAGCAATGCTGAGTACCTAACGGAACTGTGCAAGCTATCGAAATACTGCCAGTTTGGAGCGGGACTAGCAGACACGTTAAGGGACAAGTTTGTGTGTGGGCTACAAAGTGAAGGAACCCAGAAACGGCTTCTATCAGAAAAGGACCTTATGCTGGACAAAGCTTTCAGTATGGCAGTATCACACGAAGCAGCCGCAAGGGGCGCTGCAGAGATACAACGGAGACCGCAAGAATATGGCACCAATGAAATGACCTATGGAACAGGGAAGTGCTATCGCTGCGGCAGAACAACACATGACCAGAAAGATTGTTGGTTCAAGGACCAAGTGTGCAGGCAGTGTGGAAAAGCAGGACACATAGCAAGAGTCTGCAGGTCTGGGAAGAAAACCAACAGTAAGAAATCTCCACAGGAGAAGTACAAAAAGGTACACCAGGTGATGGACAGTGGTTCAGACGAACAGAAAAGTGACACAGACTCCGGAAGCAAGGAGCTGGGTTGTCTGAAACTACATAATGTAACCAAAATGGAGGATCACCAGACTATCTGGGCTACACTCAAGATAGACAGAGTCCAATACACAGGGTCCGCTCTAACAGTCATAAATCAAAGAGACTACAAGCGGCTATTTTCACACATACCCTTGAAAGCTACAGAGATTGTCTTGAAGACGTATACGGGGCAAAAAGTCTACCCCAAAGGAAAAATAAGGGTGAAAGTGACATATAAAGGGCAGGAAATACCTGAAATGGATATATATGTATTGCCAAATGGAGGACCACCACTGCTAGGACGTGAATGGATCCGGAAGATACAATTAGATTGGCATTCCATACAGGCACTGAAGGTTGAGGCCAAAAAGGATGACGACGTCACACCTGGACGACTGTCAAAAATGCTAACTGATGCAAAAGAAGTGTTCCAGGAGGGACTAGGAACACTAAAACGAATAACAGCAACGATTAAAATAGAGGAAAATGCAAGCCCAAAGTTTCTGAAGGCCAGACCAGTGCCTTATGCGATCAGACCAGCTGTTGAAGCAGAGCTGGAAGGGTTGGAACGTTCAGGAATACTGTCCAAAGTGGACTGGAGCGAGTGGGCTACACCCATCGTTCCTGTAATGAAGAGGTCATTGAGTAATACGCCTGGGGAACCAAAGAAGGTCCGCATCTGTGGGGATTTTAAGGTGACAGTGAACCCAGTCCTTCACACGGTGTAATATCCGCTTCCACGAATTGAGGATATTTTTGCCTCGCTATCTGAAGGTAAACGCTTCACCAAAATTGATCTAGCCCAGGCGTACTTGCAAATGGAGGTGGAAGAAGCTTCGAAACATTACCTTACGATCAACACTCATAAAGGTCTCTATCAATACAACCGGCTGGTGTTTGGTGTAGCCTCGGCTCCGGCTATCTGGCAAAGGGCGATGGATCAGGTCCTGCAAGGGATTCCAGGGACCCAGTGTTATTTGGACGACATCTTGGTCACAGGCGAAAATGACGGTGATCACCTCGCCAACTTGGAGAAGGTGCTCACCAGATTAAAGGAGTATGGGCTACGAGCTAATCGCCACAAGTGCGAGTTTTTCCAGAAACAGATCTCGTATTGTGGCCACGTCATCGATGAAGAGGGGTTACATAAGTCCCCTGACAAGATTGAGGCAGTAGTCAAGGCTCCAGCACCGGAAATTGTGTCAGAACTGAGGTCGTTCCTCAGGCTGGTAAACTATTACCACAAGTTCTTACCAAATTTGTCTACGGTATTACACCTGCTGAAACACCCTACTGCAAACAGGGGTACCATGGAAGTGGGATGACGAACGTAGACGAGCTTTCCAGAAGTGTAAAGAATTGATCACATCAGAAGAGGTGTTGGCCCATTTCAACCCAGCACTACCAATTCGTTTGGCATGTGATGCATCACCCTACGGCATTGGAGCGGTGCTGTCGCACAAATTCCCTGACGGGTTGGAGAGGCCAGTTGCCTTTGCGTCTCGGTCACTAACCTCAGCCGAGCGCAACTACGCCCAGATTGACAGGGAGGCCCTCAGCCTAGTATGGGGAGTAAAAAAATTCAACCACTATCTGCATGGGCAGAAGTTCACCTTGCTGACTGACCACCAACCACTTGTCTCCATCTTTAATCCTAAGAAGGGCGTGCCAGTAATGACTGCACAGCGGTTACAAAGATGGTCCCTGTTTTTAGGGGCGAATCAATATGATATAGAATATAAAGGCACGAAACAGCATGGGAACGCTGATGGGCTATCGCACCTGCCACTGCCTACGGTGGAGGAAGCACCAGCAGTGGACCCTATCGAGATATTCTATTCGTCGATAATTGAACAATTGCCAGTAACAAACGCGGATATAGAGAAGGAGACCCGCAATGATCCGACGCGGTCACGGGTATATGAATTGACGGTGAGGGGGTGGCCAACACATGGCGACTCACTGTTGCCAGCATTCTCATCCAGAAGAGAACAGCTGTCAGTATGCCAGGGGACAGTGATGTGTGGATCCAGAGTGGTGATTCCACCCAAGTTAAGGGAGAGAGTGCTAAAGGAGCTACATGAAGGTCATCTGGGGGGAGTGAAAATGAAAAGCCTTGCTAGGGCTTATGTGTGGTGGCCGGGAATCGATCAACAAATCGAAGACCTAACTAAGAGCTGCTTAGGATGCCAGAAGGTCCAAAATGCACCACCACATGTTTCTCTACACCCATGGGAGTGGCCCTCCTCTCCATGGCAACGGGTGCACATTGATTTCGCTGGTCCATTCATGGACTCAATGTTCTTAATAGCAGTGGATGCTCATTCAAAGTGGCCTGAGGTGATAAAGATGTCTTCAACCACTACAGAGAAAACGATTGCAGTCCTACGGACCATATTTGCCAGAAACGGGTTGCCAGAGCAGATTTGCTCTGATAATGGACCACAGTTTGTGTCCGACAAGTTCCAAAAATTCATGAAAAGGAATGGGGTAAGGCATTACACATCCGCCCCGTATCATCCAGCCACAAATGGATTGGCTGAGAGGTTCGTACAAACCTTTAAGAAGGCGATAAAGGCCATGTGCGACGAGGAAATTCCACTACAGCATAAGATGGACAATTTCTTATTAGCCTACCGAAACGCGACACATGCAGTTACCAACCAGACCCCGGCCATGATGTTCTTTAACCGAAGGTTGAGATCTCGTCTGGACTTGCTCAGACCAAATGTGCGAAGAAATGTTGAGGACAAACAATTCTAGCACATCAATGAGAAGCCGACAAGGAGCTTCAATGTAGGGCAACCAGTCTTGGCCCGTGACTATCGAACAGAGAAGTGGCAACCCGGAATGATATGTACAAGGCAGGGGCCATTAATGTACACAGTGGATGTCGGGGAGAACATTGTGAGGCGCCACGTCGATCAGATCTTAGCGTCACAGGAACGCGTCAACCCCATGTGTCGAGTACCTGGGGATGAACCCGACATACCGGTAGCATCTACTTCAGACCCAGTAGCAGTGGAACCCGATGAACTACCCAATGAAAAGGGGTCAGAATCGCCTCTGCACCAAGAGCAAGAACCTCTGGAAAGGCGCTATCCTGAAAGGGTCAGGAAGCCGCCCCAAAGACTGAATCTATAACTGGACTTTTGTTATTGAATGTACATGTAAAAATGTTAATTGTTATTTGAATATTAGGGGGTATTATTAATCTAAAAGGGGAGGAATTGTAGTGTATGTGCCTTTAAGTCAGAACTACTTTTACAGCTCCTGTATACTGTAGTACCGGCAGTGACCACACCAGTATATAAGCTTTGCGCATGCCTCTGTACCCCCAGTCTAGAGATTACCCTCCTCCAGTAAAGACCTGTTATTTGTTAATGTACAGCATCCGTGTGATTATTTATCAATTGAACCACGGATCCAACAGTGAGAGTAGTTCAGTGAATTGTTATTGCAGCAATGGAAATCACTCACCACAGTCCTGCCAATACAGAAATGCAAAGAGTTTTCACTGCCAGAAGCAAGGCCATCTTTCAACAGCTTCAGAGCTAGATCAATGGTAGGAAGTAAGAACCATTCTAGTGGCAATGCAAAGCAGCGACAACAAAGGGAGGAATTCACAATATTGAAGTGAACACACCTGATGTTGGAGAACAAGGCATCTACAGTATCTATGCCACTAGCGGCAACATCAGCAGTCGTGAGAAAGACTTCTGTACAAAACTTTTGATCAACAAGTAATATATTGATGTGTACATCAACATGACGGCAGACTGCTCTATCATGAGTAAGGACACATATGAGAGCAAGTTTAATCAAATACCACTTACAAAGAGTACCGTAGCGTTAAAAACCTACTCCGGAGAAATCCTAGAGACATGTGGACAAATGTCTCAACACAATGGCCAGTCAGTAAAGCTGCCTATTATTGTAGCGAGCTACAACAACAGACCAACCCTCATGGGCAAAGACTGGTTGAGAAAGTTAAAACTAGACTGGAAAAACATCTTCAGTGTAGATGCTTCAAAGAAGTGACTCGACACAATGCTGAACAAGTATGAAAGCATGTTCACAGACAGTTAAGAGGATATCACTGGGTATGACCCGCATATCTGCATCAAGTACATTGCGAAGCCTGTCTATTGTAAGTCAAGGCTGGTCCCCTATGCATTGAAAAGTCAGGTGGAGGAAGAGCTAGCGAAGCTGAGAGAACGGAGTGCTAGTAAAAACTGACAAAAGTAAATGAGCTACGCAGGTTGTGGTAGTGCCCAAAGCAGACAAAACTGTACGCTTGTGTGGTGACTACAAAGTTACTATCAACCAAGCAGTTGACGATGAGCAGTACCCGTTACCTACATCACAAGATTTGTATGCAGCACTCTTTGGGTCAAAGGTTTTCTCCAAGATTGACCTGTCGCACACTTACACTCAACTGAATGTTGACAAAGAGAGTCAACAGTATTTCACCATCAACACGCACAAGGGACTATATTCATACACCAAGCTACCGTATGGTGTAAAGACCTCCACCAAAATCTTCCAGGCTATGATGGATAAGATTTTTCAAGGAATTCCAAATTGCTTATGCAATCAAGACGATGTGCTGATTGCAACAAGCAGCGAGGAAGAAAATCTAGAAGTGTTAGATATAGCACTTCAAAGGTTGAATGCACACAATGTAAAATTGAAAAGGAGCAAATGTGCTTTTGTGCAGCCTGAGGTTGTGTGCCTAGGTCTGAAAGTTGATGCAAATGGCTTGCAACTAGTGAAGGAAAAGGTTGATGCTGTCATCAATGCTCCAAAGCCACAGAATGTGTCCGAGTTAAGATCTTTCCTTGGAATGGTCCAGTGCTATGCACATATCGTATGAGTTAGCGACCATGTTAGCTCCATTGCACGAGCTCCTCAAGAAGGATGTCCAGTGGAAGTGGATGAAAATGCAACAGGAAGCTTACAATGCTTGTAGGAGTCTCTCTAGCGATGCTCTCTTGTGCACTAAGATACAGAGCGTGAGCTTAAGTTAGCGTGTGATGCATCCAGTTATGGTGTGGAAGCTGTCATAAGCGACGTAATGGAAGACAGCCAAGAGAAACCAATCACGTTCGCATCGCGAACCCTCACAAAGAGCGAAAGAAACTACGCGCAAATTGAAAAGGAAGCACACGCCATAGCGTTTGGAATCAAGAAATGACAACAGTTCCTTATCGGCAGAAAGTTTACCCTGATAACCGATCACAAACTGCTCCTAGCAATATTGGAGCCCAAACCTGCCATCTCTGCAATGGCCGCATCAAGAATGCAACTTTGGGCAGTGTTGTTGTCACAATATGGCTACACGATTGAATATCACACTTCAAAGCAAAATGCAATCGCAGATGCATGGTCCAGATTGCCACATGAGGATTCGTGTTGGGAGTGAAGATACTATTTTCATGCTAGGTGCAGTTGACAAAGACTTTCCTGTGATTGCAACTGAGATTGCGGATGAGACTCAGAAGGACTCAGTACTGAAAACACCTTGAATGATGGACTGATCAGTGTATGGACACAGAATTGAAACCATTCCAGAACCATCGTACTGAATTGTCTTGTGAGCAAGGTTGTAGCAAGTGGGGAAACAGAGTGGTGGTACCTACTTCTTTGAGAGATAGAATTCTTGCCGAACTTCATACTGAACACCCAGGGATCGTCAGTATGAAATCAATTGCAAGAAGCTTTATTTACTAGCATGGATTGGACAGTGATCTTGACTCACTTGTCAGCAAATGCAACGTTTGCAGAAACAAATGACCCAAAATTCCACTACAACCCTGGTCATGGCAAAGTAAACCTTTTCAGAGAGTACATGTAGACTTCTGTGAGAAAGCAAATGATTATTTCCTGGTACTTGTAGATAGTCACTCAAAGTGGATTGAAGTGAAACACATGGGTTCAAATAGTACAACTGACCATACCATAGATGAGTTGAGGTCTATCTTTGCATGCCATGGCTTACCTGAAGAGCTTTTTGCTGACAATGGCCCTCAGTTACATTCTGCTCTATTCCAAGAGTTCATGGAATGGAACGGTATCAAACACACTCTCGTTCCATCATATCATCTAGCTTCAACGGAGTAGCCTAAAGGTCAGTCAGAATAGTAAAAGAAGCTCTCAAAAAGCAAGTGCTGCAGGGTTGTTTGGGACTCAGCACGAAGCAACTTTTGGCAAATTTCTTGCTCAAGTACAGAACTACTCCACACACTACAACTAGATATACCCCAGCAGAACTATTGATGAAAGAGGAGATTGAGAACACGATTGAGTCTTGTACAACCAAATTTGGCCTCAAGAGTTGAACAGAAACAGTTGAGTCAGAAACGTATTTATGACCAGAATCAGAAAGAACGCAGTTTCAAACAAAACGAGTGTGTTCATGTTCTCAGTCCCCCTGGCAAGTCGAGTTCACACAATTGGGATGTAGGAACCATAGTAGAGGTTGGTGGAACCAAGAGATATTTGGTAGAAATTGGTGACAACATCCAAAGTGTTCATGTAGATCAAATGATCTCTGCTAGAGCTGGACCAAGACGTGATCTTGAACCACTTGATCATGAACTCATCCATGAGTTTGACTCAGTTCAGACTTCAGTAACTGAAGTACTGGGTTCAAACAAGTCTGAGATAGAAACAGGATCATCTTTGAGTTCGGAACCAAAACAAAACAGCCCAAAAATTGGTTCAACACCAAAAACTTCAGTAAGGAGATCAGGAAGGCTCCCCCAACCTGTTAAAAAGCTGGATTTGTAGTTTATTTAAAAGAAAAAAAAGCCAGGAGTATTTGATATATGGTACATGTAATGCTGGGAATGGTGGGACCCTAGTTTGGTTGTATTTGAGAGAGGAATACCTACTTTTTTTTTAAAAAGGGGAAAGTGGTGTAATGTAGTATCACATGGTTTGTCACATGGTTTAGTGTGAGCATGCTCAGTTCGCTCTGGCCTAGTAAAGCAAGCTCATGGACTAGCAACTCATCCCATCTTTGTCCTTCATTTGTTCTACCCACATATATTACAGGGACTGAAGTGGATGGCTTCGGTCTTCCCAATGTTTAACAGGAGGAAATTGCAGCTCATCTAGAACTGGATGTCAACACAGAGGCAGTGGATGTGTTGCGAGATGTGGTGGAGAGGTAAGACTGGGTGTCGACAGTGTACATGTGGAATCTGACTCTAAAAAATCAAAAACAAGAAATCATATCATAAGAGGAAATTCCAATCTCTATCTTATTTTTTAAAAAAGTGTTTGTGCTCATCAAAGTGAGGGACATTACTGCTGAAAAATGGGCACCCAGTGACAGCAACAAGCACTGCCAGGGCAGGTATAATGGGGTAGAGTTTCAACTTTGAGCGCAGTCAGCAATCTGGGCGCAAACTGTGCTCGAAATTGCGCCGGTTTTCCAAGGTGAAGTTATGGTTCAAGTTTCCGCTCCAACTCATTTGCCTAGCCACAAACGTAAAATCTTCCATGAACCAGTGCAATCGAGCAGCATTTTAGAACCGAATTGTTTTTTTCCCCCCCTTGCATTAAAAATATATTCCTTGATCCAAGACTGGTAACCTGGTGCATTTTTATTAATATAGCTGAAAATGGGTTTATCACAAAAAAATATGCATTTTTAACCTATGAGTAACCTGATTTTAAATAACTGAAAATGACTTGAACAAACTGTATAGAGCCATTTATTAGTTTAATTGGTGTACACTAGTCAGTTTTTTTTAATTAAAGTGAGCTTGCTGTGTGCAAATTGGTTGCTGCGTTTCCTACATTACATGTGACTACACTTCAAAAGTATTTAATTGGCTGTAAAGCGCTTTGGGACGTCCTGAAGCCATGAAAGGTGCTATATAAATGAAAGTCTTTCTTTCTTCATTTCTTAATCTGAAGAGCCTCCTCGAAGGGTCGTAAACGGGCGCAATAGGCGGAAACTGGCCATGGTGATTAATTCGATCTTGGCGCGCGGGCCAGTTGTGTGGGCAGGGCTAGCCTCCAACGCGATGTTTTTTAAACCAGCATAAAAGATCGCGGAAAGTCAATTTGCGCAGGACATAACTTGCGCTTGAAATGCCTCAATCTTTTACGTCAGGCGAAAACCAGTGCAACCTAGCGGAAGCTCTACCCCAACATGTATATCATGTTGTGATGCAGAGCAATGCTCACTCTATCCATCTCAACAATCCATTTCAGCCTCAATGCCAGAAATGCAGCCCCTACTACACCAGTGTGACCATTTTCTAAATTTCCCCATGTTTTTTTTCCTGAGTAACGACCAATTTAGTGCCAACTAATGCCAAATTAAGCATAACTTTGTGTTGTGGGCTCCTTGAGACAGCCCAAACTCATAAACATTGGTATTTTACAGGCTGTTCTTACAGCCAGCAGACAGAAGAGATTGGTCTGGACTTAAACCATTTCCTATTGGTGAAAGCCGAGTGTCTAACCCACTACACTACCCAGTGCCCACAAAAGTTTTTAACCTAGAATATTTATTAAATAGAAAAGGCATCACTCATAAATCAAGACGTATAAAATATTTTTTGACAGTTGTTCAATAGGTAACATTTTTGCATATTTGCTCAAATGCAGTTGGGCTATTTGCAAAATGTTAGCAGAAAAATGTAACAATTTTCAGATAAATTGCAACAAAATTGCAGAAGGCCACATCTTAATACTTCAGCAAAAGCATTGTGAGAGCGGGTCACAGAGCAACATATTGCTGCCAAATGTCCCGCTCGGATTGGGGAGAGGAGTAGTCCATTATAGTGGAGGATGAAAATGCTTATACAACTGAAATCACTTAGCCCTTGATTCACTAACATTTACCACAAAATCTTCAGTTTGTGGGGAATGTGAGACAGTCATTCTTTTTGCACGTCACTTGCAAAGTGACAGAATGACAGTTATATTAAACCTGAAACTGAAAGCTTGGTGTTATGGAATATCTAAGCAACTATTCATTCTACTGTCGAATTTTCATCACCTGCTAAAAATACACTTTATAGGTGTTCAAAAGTAAGCCAGATTTGTGTGTCATTGGCAACCCTGGGGCCTCTTGTTAGGAAAGAGACCAGACAGCTTGGGATGAGAATTTTCCTGTCATCTGATCCGACAGCACTTTCCCCAGCAAAGTAAGGCCTGGCACAGGCTGTTACATAAGAACATAAGAAATAAGAGCAGGAATAGGCCACTTGGCCCCTCAAGCCTGCTCCGCCTTTCAATAAGATCATGGCTGATCTAGGGTTCAAAGCCACTTTCCAGCCCGCTCCCCATAACCCTTCATTCCCTTACCTTGCAAAAATCTGTCTATCTCCACCTTAAATGTATTTAATGACCCAGCCTCCACAGCTCTCTGGGGCAGAGAATTCCACAAATTTACGACCCTCCGAGAGAAGAAGTTCCTCCTCATCTCAGTTCTAAAAGGGCGACCCTTTATTCTGAGACTGTGCCCCCGAGTTCTAGATTTCCCCATGAGGGGAAACATCCTCTCTGCATCTACCCTGTTGAGCCTCCTCAGTATCTTACATGTTTCAATAAGATCACTTCTCATTCTTATAAATTCCAATGAGTATAGGCCCAGCCTGCTCAACCTTTCCTCATAAGTCAAACCCCTCATCTCTGGAATTAACCTAGTGAATCGTCTCTGAACTGCCTCCAATGCAAGTGTATCCTTCCTTAAATAAGGAGACCAAAACTGTACGCAGTACTCAAGGTGTGGTCTCACCAATACCCTGTACAGTTGTAGCAGGACTTCCCTGCTTTTATACTCCAACTGCTTTGAAATAACAGCCAACATTCCATTTGCCTTTTTGATTACTTGCTATACCTGCATGCTAACTTTGTGTTTCATGCACAAGGACCCCCAGTTCCCTCTGAGCTGTAGCATTTTGTAATCTCTCTCCATTTAAATAATAGTTTGCTTTTTTATTTTTCCTGCCAAAGTGGATAACCTCGCACTTTCCCACATTATACTCCATCTGTCAAATGTTTGCCCACTCACCTAGCCTGTCTATATCCCTTTGCAGATTCTTTGGGTTAGATTTTCGTGGAGCCGTCAGGCGGGGTTTCAGGCGTGTGGGGGGGAAAAATCCCGAATTTGGGGGTCCCGACACCATCCCGCCTAAAACCCCGCCCCACGTAAGTTTCAGGTGCGGCGGGTACCCGCCCCACACTGGGACCCGCGAAACCAGGTGGGAAGGGATTAGTGCCAATTAACTGCCTGTTAACAGGTAGTTAACAGGCAGTTTTTAGCCTAATCCCTATTTTGAGGGGTTTCATGTGGGATTCCCGACGGCTCCAAACCACGCCAGGTTAGAGCAGGCGGGCCGTTGGGTTGAAGGAGTTGGAGGGGTCGCGATGTCGGTGCTCAGGTGAGTGATGGGTGCATGAGTGTAAAGGTAAGTGTGTTTGGTGTGTCTAAAGTGTGTAAAGAACTTTTACTTACCTGTACTTACCTTTACAGCCTTTCTTCCTGTAGCCGTCAGGACTGCATCACGCAGCCGGAACTTAAAGCTGAACGGCTGCGATCTGTCAAAAGTGACAGCCTTCAGCTTTGAGTGTTGGTGAGAGTTCTAACTGAGTCTGTGCAGAATGACTCAGCTTAGAACTCAGACTGTCAGTGTTTGACAGCTTCAAACAGCTGTGAAACACTGATATTTCATCTGTCAAGAACTCTTGACAGATGAAATTGCAGTCTGTGACGTCACCTGTTGCCGGGTGGCCCTTAATTGGCCTGCTGAGCCCGCTGGGCGGGCTCAACAAGGTCAATCAAGGGAAAATCGTGCGGATTGGCCGGACGTCGAAGTAGGCGGGTCAAAAACCCGAAAGGGAATGTCCCACCTTCTTTCCGACAGGTTCGGGAAAATCTACCACTTTGAGTCCTCTGCATAACTTGCTTTCCCGCCCATCTTTGTTCTACCATTTAAAATACTTTTATTCAGATCAAACAAGAATTTTTTTTAATCTGGTCTATGAATAGGCTTACAAACATTCCTGTAATTCATATGAGTCTCCTGGCTCTGTGATTGTGCTCTTAAGCTCCTGATTGTTACATTATTATTTACAGAATTCCCCTCGAGTGCCAGACTCCCTAAATTAGTTGGAGGAAACGCCATTGAAAATAGCAAGGCCTGCTGAAAACATTAATTAAAGGGCCAGTGATTTGCTCTAATTAAACTTTGAGATAAGATTTAAACCTCAAAGAGTCATATCATGACCTTATCAACTAATAGTAATGCTCGTGACATCTCACACAGGAACTTTTGTGAATTTAATTCCATCCATTTTTCTGTGAAAACCATAAATCAGTGATCTTGTTCCTGGAGTATTATTTTGTGAGGTTTTGGCTCTGGTGTTTAGCACCCAGCCCAGTTCTAACAAAGATTAAACATTTCCCATTTAAGAGATCAAAATGAGCTACACAGAAACAGAGACGTTATTCACAATCTGATGAAATAGAATGGTGGAGGTAATAAAGAAATTATCAATTATAGATCATGTTGTGAGATTAGAGACTTCACTGAAATCCTCCAGTCTGTAAAGTGAACAAGTGACCTTGATGTGAAGGTTTCTCTAGCTTACATTATCTACGGCATCTCACAGATTGGTCAGAAGGATGTGTGTTTCTATGGTTCAGGATGTACATATTGCTATGTCTTCCATAATAGAATGTTTTTATTACTAACTAAATGTTTTCTTCACACAAGTGGTAGTGTGAAATAAATCACGTGTGAAATGACGTTTTTTTTGCACTCCATTGTCAGCTAACAATAAATAGAATAAAGCACACACTATTACAAATGGCCACAATGGAGATACAGATGCACCAGTGTGCTGTGCCATGGAGTGGGGGATGAGGCGCGGGGGGTGTGGGGTGGGGGGGGGGGGAGAAGCAGATTCATGCCAATGATCCTTCACACAGTGGGTTTGTGTTTTTTGGGTAAGTGTTGGGGAGAAAGACAGAGGAAAATTGAACATGATTAGGGCAAGTGGTCGACGACCTTTCATCAGAACTCAGATAAAGTCTCCTGGTCCAAAGTTCTTGGGGCCCTACTCAGCCGCCTGAAAGGTAGACAGGCATTTGCCCACCAGTCTGTTACAGCCCTCACCCTATACAAAATCCCAGATGTTGGGTCATTACAGGGTGGCTGTGCGATTTCCAGCATTACTGGGACATACTCCCTGGCTGGGGACCAGAAATTCCAGAAGGGAATCTTGCCACTACTTTAATAACTTTTGTCAGTAGAGGTGCAGTCAATAGTGCAAGGATGTTATTACAAAAAATCCACTTTACAATGTATTTGAGTTAGCACAATCATTTAGTGATTTGTTTCCTCCAGTGACTCTTGAGGTATGGTTCCATGAATACAAATAACTCCGCAGTACCTCACCCAGATGACCATTCCTCATATGTGAGCCTAGACAGTGAGTGTAGAGGGCAGCACAGTGGAACTCTGTACAATCCTTACTTGATGTCGACACACAACCACTTTTCATGGAGATCGCTGGATAGTATCCAGGAGTGGGAGCTGTGGTATATTTTCCCTTCCTTTAGCAAGTCAGAACAATGCCAATTTTGAGTCTGTGTGTTAACATGGATTAATCAGGACTGATTTCCAACAAATTTAGGAGGATGGGCACAAATGCTTTAATGTTCCATCAATGCTAACACACCAAATTATTAAATCACAATTTGCATGAGTATTATCTCTAATGCACACAGGAATTGCACCAACATTAATTATTATAGGCTATGAAACAGCTTTAACAAGGAACAAAACTTTTTCGGTGGACCAACCTTCCTCGCAGCTTTCTCCTTGATAGCCAGGAATACAGATGCAAATTCCTGCGACACATGTGCCATGGCCATGGCAGGTTGGATCAATACACTGATCTCCTGGTACATCACACTCTTGTCCCTTCCATTCATTGTGGCATAAGCAATGACCTTTCTCATACTGACCATTTGCACTGCAGAGGACAGGGCAGGAGTCTGAAAATGGGTAAAAATAATACATCAGTACCAACAGAGGCCTTCTAAGCTCACACGTGCATGTTTCACATTTTCTCCATTACATAAGCGGTTTTCTGAATGTTAACTATTGTAAGTAGTGCTGAATGATCCATTTTATTCAGGATAAGGCTAATATTCCTTTAGCATAGGATCATTACGGACACTGTCTCCATAATGATCCTATAAGAATGAAGAATGCATGCCATAGTGACTCACCAGAGTGTTATCACAGGCCTTGTATCTGGCAATGTTGAAGTGGGTCAAAGATGTCAACATTCTTTCTCATACTTTTTCTAATTTTCTCCCCTCATTTATGAAAGAACATGGCTCCTTGCCGGTTTACAGTTCCTGTAGAACTGGCCACCCTCCAATGATCTCATCCAAATAACTATTATTCAATAAGCTTACGCACTGACTTTCTGAGACCAATTGTAAAACTCTGGATGAGATCAACTAACTCAACACAGACCTGGGATCAAACCTAGGACCGGCCTGGTCTATATGACTGAGCTACTCTCTGCCTTAACTAACTGAGCTCTTGGGAAGTCTAGTTCTAAACATTTTACACTCTCTGTTTATGTTGACTAATGAATGAGGAAAACTGAACACATTGCCTAACCCTAAAAAGAGAAGGCAGATCACAGGGCTCACTACAAGACCATCCATTAGTTCAAAATCCAAACTACAAGAGGAGCATGAAATTGAATATATTCACTTAAATTGAATGTATTCACTTTGAGACACATCTCTTTGGTACCTGAAGCTAATCACTTAGGAACCAAATTTGGTTCCATGCCAACAGTTTGCTCACCTCAGCGAAACAAGGACAATAATGTACAATTAAGAAAGTTCTCTGGAGTGAAGTACTTTTCTGTCCCCTAAGAATGAACACTGAACCAAAATCTAAATTCAAAGTGATCTCAGTTGAGCAGTTTGAGGTTAAACACTGAATAAATGAATTAGACCCAAAGGTACATCTTGTACTTGGGTTGGAATCCCTTGCTTTTAATAAAATAAGATGGTACGCATGTAGAGAGACAAAGGGTGTGATTTTATGGGTGTTCCTTTAGGATCTTTAGTGGAGGAATTTGCTCATGCAATGTACTGTAGTGTATAAGAACACGCAACTATCTTCTGAACATCCCTGTTACACCTTATGTTTGTGAAGTTCATGGAACCAATCAGCGCAGATCCACAATTATCACAGTCTAGCAGCCTAGCAATCACCTCAAGTTATGCTCAATAAACAGCCCTAAGAGAATAGAATGAGCCAGTTGTGAAGAAAATTGCAACTTGTAACCTTCACAATGACGGGGAAAGCAAATCTACTCACAAGAGAAGACCCTCAAGTCTCCTGCTACCTTTTAACACAGTTCAGTAACTGCTTCCCTGGTGAACTTAAAATCTTCCTTCTTCTGATATGAGATCTTGGCCCTGTAGACCTTTCTTTCATATGACTTTCTCCTGAGACCCCTGCACCTGTGTGCCTGAACTTTGTGTTTATCTTCTCCTGATCTGAAAGATTGATATCAGCCACAATATGCGCACAAGTCATGCTGCTGCCATCCTCTTGCAACTATTTTATTCTGTTACCACAAGCACTGAGCTGGATGTAAAAACCAACATGCACACTGGTACTTTATACAATCTGAAAATGTAACGTGGCCTGCTTTGATTGGATCCACTGATCTGTTCACTTAAGATGCTTAATTATTATCTTTGCAGTAGTTTCTGACCACTCTAAGCCTCGGTCAAAAAACTGATAACCACCATCCAAAATAGATGATTGATTTGATGTGTGTAGCAGTCATGTTTCTGGGTGTTATTAGACGATTGAAGTATCAGCAACACCTAGAAATTCAACCCTGAATGTCTCTCTTCACATATATACTCTAATTTTTAGTATTTTCGTTCAAGTTTCTGCACCATCATGGCACGATTCCTGGTGTTATGATCAGATCTCCACATTCTACACCAATGCAGCCAATTCAGTGTATGTAGCCTTAGTAATGTGCATTTTTTTTTTGTTTAAGGGTTGGGAGCGATACTGGCAAAACACGTTGCCGGCTCTAGTTGCCTTGACATATTATTCTCTAACCTCTCTTCAAATTGATATAGTTGCAGTGTGGTTTGATAAATAATGACTGCATTGTACAATACATTCATGTTAGCTCAACAACTTGCCACAGCTGGCTTTACCTCGTGCACAGTCAGGCCCAAGAAATCCTGGAAAACAGTGACAGTGGCCAGAGGTACATTCTCCATTCCCATTGCAATTGGTAGAACATTCATCCATTGATTCTACAAGCAATGATAGCATCGAGTAAATGTTTCATTCCTTATTCCATTAGAAACAAGATTTAACAGTGATAAATAGATTTGAATAACATTTACCTAACTGTGGTATGTGCCTGATGCCATAATGCCCCAACAAGAGTGTACATTTAATCTGGGCTGAGCAATACAAATTTTCAAAAGGGTTCATTCTCTGGACTTCTCTGCCCAGGACTGGTGATATGTCACATTTTTGAACACAACAATTTCCTTCTGTACCATCTCTTCCCAAGCCACACAAATTTTATTTCCCAGAAAGAAAAGGTAGCCCACCCACCTTCTGATGATCTTTCACTCTTCTTGTTTCTTCTCCTTTCCTATCCTCTACTCCTTTACAGCTATCAGAATCTAGACACTACAGGTAACTCACTAGAGCATTGTTAGATGCAAATGATACGGCAACATTTCAGTTAAAATATATGAGTTTCTAAAAGGACATAAAAGAGGGGATGCAGCTCTATTTGTTAATGAGTACTTAAATCATCTCAAGGAGAGATTATATATTTTTTTGGTCTGCAGGGTAGAGCTGAAGCAATTTAGATGTACAGGAAACTTTGAGTTATCTGGAGGCGAACCGTCCGGCAAGCTGGAGCCACCGGCAAAAATCAGGAGCCGTTTTTTATTCTTTTAGTTTCTTTTCTTTGCTTTTTTGAACAGTCAAGCTGTGCAAGGTCTGTAGCTAAGCAACAGCTTCAGCTAGAGACGCTACAGAGACGCTTGCCGACTGTTTAGAGGCTGTTGCTAAGCAACAGGGTTTGTTGATTCATACGGAGATGAAAATCTCCGTATGTGTCAACATTAGCTCTGGAGTGTACGGCAGTTTGGAGGGAACGGCAGCAGCTCGGTCCTGTTGGTGCCAGATAGAACAAAGTTTCCTGTAGTTTGATCAAGCTATTAGTCTAAAATTGGCCATTTGTATCTATTACAGGCCTTCAGGTTAAGCGACCCATTAGGTTTAGACAACCAGTGAACAAATTAAAAATGCAACAGAATTAGGTAGTGTTTGTGTTATGAGGGATTTAATTTCCCAGGTATTCAGTGATCATATATATAACAGCTCAGAGATCTTTTGTTTGCAGCTGGCACTTAGGCTTTCATGAGCTTTAGTATCAGGTGTGGTCATTTATTTTGTCCTGAATTCCCTTTACTGGCATTGGAGTGTTGGGCACCAGGACTCCTTCATGCCAGGAGGAAAAGGGGATCAGCGGAAAGATGCATGATGGTTAGGCTACCGGGAGATGCTCCGAGCCCTCCTGCCTGCATTTGCACCCCAACATTTGCAGAGATAGGTAGCAAACCTCACTAGGACAGACATTGTTGGTGGAGCCTCTTCTCCTCAACGATGGCTGGGCCAGCAGACCTCATGGCGGCAACATATTGAGAAATGAATGGCTGTCTAACCAGAATGCTGGAAGGCTCTTCAGAAGCCTCCCAATCACAGCATGACATGCTTTATGTGGTATTGCATGAAAAAAGGCATATCAGGGTGATCAGAAACCAGCGTTGTCCATTTGGCCTCACCTGCCAAGAAGCCACTAACCATTTCTGAAGGCCTTGGCAAACCCACTTGGGAATGATTGTGGTAATCTGCCTTCGAGTCTGAAACTTCAGAGGGGAAGATACAGAGTGCGACCATCTGCTGCAAGGATATGAGCGGCCACCATGTAGCATAGAGCTTGCATGTGTGCAGGTACAGTAATGGGATGGTGTAGTATAGTGACCAGAGGAAAACCCTCCTTGCAAGTATCTGATGCAGTGTCAACTATGAAAAAGGAAGCCAAGTGCTGGGGTAGGCTGTCCTTTCCCTTCATCCTGGCCTGCCACTTCTTAATTCCATCCCCTTTCATTCTTGGCAAAGGTTACTGATGGTAAGAGATCCCTTTTAAATGCTCTCCATAAACTTCCTAAGTTTTTGATTTGATGGACTAATTGGTTCTTTTCCTGTTCTTATTCATATGCTCTTAATACAGCTAATTATTAAAGAGAATTTCACTAATTTTGCATTCCTAATTCCTTGTTTTCTTATTCCCAACACAAAGTCTGTTACAACCTTCAGGTATGAGAATAGCCAGGTATGTCAAAGGGTCTGCACAGGTTTCTAACTGCAATACTGCTCCAGAAAAAAAAGGGAGATACAAGATCAATGTTGGAGGAAGAAAATCACCAACAGTTAGGCTGGACATTTGCTACCAATGTAAATCCAAATTGTAAGCATCAATGCCTATGTGCTATTCAGTCTAAGTCGCTTTATAGAACTTATTAATAGCAGATCTTTGTTCAAATACTTTATCACATGTCAGTGGCTTACAAAATTTTGTACTTTAAGAACCCCCCTGCCAATATTGATACATTCCCAAGGATCTTTTGCAAATATTAACATGCTTCCAGGGACTCCCTCCAAATATGTGTTAGCATTTGCGTAGGGTTCCCATGAGTGTTTCAATATTTGCAAATACTGATGCACTCCTAGGAAATCTCTAAGTACCGATACACTGCCTAAGGGCCCCCTAGCAAATACTGACATGCTTCCAAAGACTCCCTGCAAATATTCACACATTCCCAGGCACCCCATGCACATATTGATGTACATCCAGAGACCCAAAGCAAATATTGAAACACTTGAGTCGATTTTAACCCTACCAGCCAGGGAGAAACTGGGCTGTAGGGAGTTAAAATGCGATTTACACGCCGATGTCCGCCTGAATCCCACTGACTACAAGCCAGCGGGGTCCTTCTTTAAATATACAAATCAGGGTCTGATGATGTCATCGGGCCCTAAACTCAATTTGAACTCAAACGTAAATGGGGAATCCACTGCGAGTTTCCTTCCAGATAAGTTCAACTGAGAAGGGGATTGGAGGCAAAAAAGGCCATTTAAGGCAAGTTTTTAAACTTTCCTTTGCAGGGCCAGGAGAAGTGTCCAGGCTCCACAAGGAATGTTTGGGCCTCCTTTGCCCTGAACTAACCTCACCCCCACCTACCACTTCCATACCGCAAGAACTGTCTCGCACACAGAGCCCTAATCAGCACAGTTACCTGAGTGCTGGCAGGCAGCCAAGGCCAGCGCAAATATCCATAGGCTGGCAGCAGCTTCCCACCCACTTCCTGCCCAGGACAAGCAGGAAATTGGTTGGCGGCTGGTGATAATGAGGCCCGGTGGTTAAAATCACCATGACCTCATTCTGCTGTGGGTGCGCGGGAATCTAACTGAAACCAACGATATCCTGCCGGAAACCTGTTGGCAGTTAACATTCCACTAGAATCAAGGGGATCTTATGAAAATATTGATACATTCTGAGGAACTCCCTGCAACAACTAAAAACATTCCCGAGCCTCCCCTGAAACACTGACCATGGTCCTGGAGCCCCTTGTCCTAAATGCTGAAGGGCAGAGGGAAACCAGTGCAGTCGATGCCAAAAGATTTGATAAATCATTGGTTAGGCTTCAGCTGGAGTACTGCATCTAATTATGGCCACTTCACATTAGAAGGGATGTCATGGCCTTGGAGAGGGTGCAGAGGAGATTTACCGCAATGATAACAGTGATGAGAGAATTCAGTTATGTGGACAGACTAGAGAATCTGGGATTGTTCTCCTTAGAGCAGAGAAAGTTGAGGGGAGATTTATTAGATGTGTTCAAAATTATTAAGGGTTTGACCGAGTAAATAAGGAGAAACTGTTTCTATTAGTAGGAGGGTCAGTAATCAGAGGATAGAGATTTAAAATAATTGGCAAAAGAATGTAGGGGCTCGCAAAATTCCCCTATTTTCCCTGAAGATTGGGAAATATTGGTCCACATCGTGGATGAAGAATTATGTGTTTTGAATTGCCTCTGGGTTGGATCAATGTTTTTAAAGCATACTCAGAGCCACGAAAGACTGCTCTGAGATGGACAGCATGTGGACAACACCGGAATCGAGGAGTTCTGTGGAAATATTCGCACACATTAAGACAGTACATTTGATTTGAATTTGTGCCCTTGAGCCTGGTCAATCACAAAAAGGTTTTAAAATGGCCGTCAGAAAGCATGGCCAAAAGACAAAGCAGCTCGTGGAGTATGTCTGTGGAAAAAGTGAGAGGATACAGTGGCAGTCTGACCTGTCAATCAAACCAGGGAGTTTCCCCTTTGTGGAGAGGCAAGGTTTGTTTACACAAAACTGCAGGATGTTTATTTACTTAAGGGATTAACCCACTTGAGACTAATGCAGAGATAATCGATTGAAACTGCTGTCTGTTGACACAGCACTTAAGGGTGGTTTCAGTCAAACCAGAATCAAAGGCTTCTGTTTACACAGAAATCCAAACCCATTCAAACGCCCTACATACACAATGAGGCACATTGAAACTGTGAAAAGGACTTTTGATATGCAACAGTTTAGGAATGGATGGGTTTGAATCACCCAATTCTGAACAATACGGCAGTTGGATCCCTTTTGTTTTAGCCCAGGCGAACTCCGGATGTGGGCGGGAGCATTTCGGCCCCAGAGTGCAGACACGTTAAAACCACCCCAACCACTTTGAATCAGCCAATCATGGCTTTCTTTTGTGTATTGGAACTTTTGGGCGCAAACTTTGCACACAGACCTTTTTCAGCACCAAACAGGAGTTGGCAGGATATAAAAGATAGCTCCTGAGAAGCTATCTCTCTCTTACTTCGCTGGACCACAGGTGAGCAGGTTTTCTGACTCCTCAGCAGGGCAACCGAGTAAGGAGTTAGGGGGTGGTAATTAAGGGGAAATTGCTAAGATTGTTTAATTAACATTGTAGTCATTAATCCCGTGTTTTTGCCATCTGCCTTCCCCCATTTAAGCAATTTTACTGTAATTACTGTGTTCGTGTGGTATAGTTTAAAATTTGATTACAGTTTCTTTAGTTTAATAAAGTTTGACTTTCTCACACCCAGACCAGTTGTCCGTTTTAATATATCATTAATTATAAGTCCTTCAGTCAGAACTGGAAGGTGGGGTAGCGATTCGAAACCGCTGTTTGAATTGGTTTACAGTGTAGCAGGCAAAGGCTGCTGACCAGGTAAATTACCGTAAACCAGTTAAAAGATGCCTCTCTACAAGAACGAGAGAGAGATAAGGAGTAACTTTTTTTTTAAACACAGCGAGTTATGATGATCTGGAATGCACTGCCTCTGCAAAGGTGGTGGAATCAGATTCAATACTAACTTTCAAAATGGAATTGGATATTTTGAAAAGGAAAATTTTGTAGAGCTATGGGGAAAGTGCAAGGGGATGGGACAAATTGGATAGCTCTTTCAAAGAACCAGCACAAGCATGATTAGCCAAATGGCCTCCTTCTGTGCTGTAAGATTCTATGAGGTAAAAATTCGGTAGTGCCCCGAAAGAGTTAGCGCCCCCGCGGCCGATTTTCCCAGGTAGCACCCAGAGAGGGAGGAGGGGCGCTACTGGAAGCGCCCCGCGTCCCTCTTGGGTCGCTACGAGCCAAAACCGTGGCACTACGCCACGGTACTACAGGCCTTCCCCTCCTTCTTAAAAGGGGAGGGGCCTGGCGCAGCGCGTCCCGGTGCCCAGCTGGGCCACCAGGGATCGGGAGTGCCAGGCTCACGGAGAGTAGCCGGCACCCTGTGGGGTGTGGGGGGGGTGCTTCATGGGGCCAGTAACAAAAATGGCCACCCGCCACCTCCCCTTTAACTAGCGCCGCCCCGGCCGCAGGTAGGCCCACCTGACCCCGGCAGACATAGCACCCATGGGCGCTACCCAATATTACAGCCGGGGTCCTGCGCACGGCGATGACATCATCGCCAGCGGCGCAGTGCCACGTGTGCTAATGGTTAGTGCCACCGCTAACCTCCCGCTGAATTTCGCAAGAGGCGTTAGCGGCACCGCACCCAGGTGCTAGTTGATTTGCGCCCCGTTAACACCCTCTTAAGGTGCTAACAGGAGGCGCAAATCAACTGAATTTAGCCCCCTATGTGTATATATACAGAAACAGAAATAATGTGCTAGTATGTAAAAAAGATATATATATAGTGCTCCTGGGACAGTTTTTCCCCATCTTAAACAGACAGAAAGTTGATGATTTTGAATGGGGGGAAATTTTAACCTAATAAAAGGGTGTGTTGGGGGCATGGGGGTAGTTAAAGTGTTAAAAATGTGAATCCTGACCTGAACCTGCCTCCAACCTGCCCAATTCCGGTTTTAATGGAGGTAGGACGGACAGCCAATCTGCTGCCAGGAGGCGGGTCGTCTATTTAAATATTATAATGAGGCTGGGAGCCTCTTCTTCAACCTCCATTTTGTATTTAACTTTACCTGATTGGGTTTTGCACACCTCGGAAGACCGAAGCTATTGCCTTCGGTCCACACCATGAACTCCGTTCCCTAGCCATCCACTCCATCCCTCTCCCTAGCATCTGTCTGAGGCCAAACCAGACTGTTCGCAACCTTGGTGCCATATTTGAACCGGAAATGAGCTTCAGACCACATATCCGTGGCAGAACTAAAACCGCCTATTTCCACCTCCGTAACATTGCCCATCTCTGCCCCTGCCTCAGCACATCTGCTGCTGAAACCCTCATCCATGCCTTTGTTACCTCTAGACTTGACTATTCCAATGCACTCCTGGCTGGCCTCGCATATTCTATCCTACGTAAACTTGAGGTAATCCAAAATTTGGCTCCTATGTCCTAATGCGCACCAAGTTCCGTTCACCCATCACCCTTGTGCTTGCTGACCTCCATTGGCTCCCAGTTAAGCAACGCCTCAATTTCAAAATTCTCATCTTGGTTTTCAAATCCTTCCGTGACCTCACCCCTTGCTAACTCTGTAATCTCGTTCAGCGCCCCCGCCAACAGAGATATCTGCGCGCCTCCCCGATTTTAATGAAATAACTGGGCACTGGATGCAATAACTGGGCACTTAGAAAACTAATAGTAAGACTGGGCAGAGTCAACATGGATTTATGAAAGGGAAATCCTGTTTAACAAACCTATTGGAGTTCTTTGAGGATGTAACGAGTGGATTAGACAAAGGCGAACCGGTAGATGTGATGTATTTGGATTTTCAGAAGGCCTTCGATAAGGTCCCACATAAGAGGTTGGTGAACAAAATGAGGGCACATGGAATTGGGGAAATATACTAGCATGGATTGAGAATTGGTTAACAGACAGAAAACAAAGAGTAGGGATAAACGGGTCCTTTTCAGGATGGCAGGCTGTGACTCGTGGAGTACCGCAAGGATCAGTGCTTAGGCCCCAGCTATTCACAATCTATATCAATGATTTGGATCAGGGGACTAAATGTTACATTCCCAAATTTGCTGATGATACAAAGCTAGGTGGCAGTTGTGAAGAGGCTTCAAGGGGATCTCGACAGGCTCCGTGAGTGAGCGAGAACATGGCAGATGGAATATAATGTGGATAAATGTGAAGTTATCCACTTTGGTAGAAAAAACAGAAAGGCAGAGTATTTCCTAAATGGTGAAAGATTGGGGAATGCAGATGCTCAAAGGGACCTGGGTGTCCTTGTACATGAGTCACTGAAAGTGAATGTACAGGTGCATTAGGAAGCCAAATGGTATGCTGGCCTTCATTACAAGGGGATTTGAGTACAGGAGTAAAGAAGTCTTATTCCAATTATATACGGCCTTGGTGAGACCACACCTGGAGTACTGTGTACAATTTTGGTCTCCTTACCTAAGGAACGAAGGGTCAGAGATTGATTCCTGGGCTGGCAGGACTGTCATATGAGAAGAGTTTGAGTAAACTAGGCCAGTATTCTCTTGAATTCAGAAGAATGAGAGGGGATTTCATTGAAGCATACAAAATTACTGCAGGGCTTGATAGGGTGGATGCTGGGAGAATGTTTCCCTTGGCTGGGGAGTCTAGAACCAGGGGCCACAACCTCCTTAAAACCTACCTCTTTGACTAAGCTTTTGGTCATCTGTCTTAATTTCTTCTTACGTGGCGTGGTGTCAATTTTTTGTCTTATAACACTCATGTGAAGTGCCTTGGGACGTTTTACTACGTTAAAGGCACAATGTAAATACAAGTTGTTGTTGTTGTCATGAAACCCACCAGCTGATGCAAAGTGACGACTGCTGGAGTCAGGAGATAAATGCCTTCACACTTACCTCCTGCATCCAGGGTCCCCACCCAACCATGAGCTGTGAACCCCCACGAGGCCTCCAATCACCCTGTCCCCCCAGGCTTCAAATCTCCTGCCACCCAACCCCTCACCAGGCCTCCCCCATCCCGGCCTCTGATCCTCCCCATGCTCCCTCCACCACCATGCTGCTCCTCCGGTCCCTGGTCTGTTCAGACACCCACAGCTTCTCCTTCAGCCAGCCAGCCCGTGATCGCGATGTTCAGACCCCACCCCGCTCCTCCGCCAACCTCTGCCCCCATACGATCCCTCCCTCCCTCCGTGCGGCCAAGTGTCACAGGTCTACCCGCCTGGATCCACTAACCTCTCAATCTGGCTGGCTGCGGGTGGGAAACAGAAGCTTCCCTTTCAACTCAAGCCCTGCCATTAAATTCGGCTGGGCCTGCGAGAAACCCGTTCTCCTGGGTTTCCCAACTACCTGATTTGCCTAACCTGTGAGGCACAAATCAACATAGAGCAAGAGTAAGGGATCTTTTCACTTAGTTTTCCTTCTAAAAATCATAAATTAGAATATTTTTAGTGCTCTCTCCTAGACTCTTCTTGTCCACGGTTACTAAATGTATTATTATACTAATATATTTCCTCTTGCATTGCTCACAAGCTGAGAATGAGTCTATGTTAATTGTGGTAGATGCAGAGGGCAAGGATCAAGGGCTGAGGCAAGGCAGGGAGTAAGCGCGGATCAAGACCCATTAGAGATTGGGTCAATCAAGGAGGACGTGGTGGGCAAGGCAAGGTGGTAGTGTGAAAAAGCATACCAGCAGTACATATTTTATTACTGTGTTACAGTATGAAACTCTTAAGTATATATTAACTCCAGTAAAAAAAGTCTTAGCTACTTTTGAGTGAGTGGAGCTCTGGAAGGAAAAGTCTTAGGCCTGAGGGCAGGCTTACCCAGGGCAGAGGCCTGGAACTTGTAATCTGACAGGCGAGACTGGAAACTAATCTGTAATGTATTAACACATGGTTTAGTACGAGCATGCTCAGTTCGCTCTGGCCTAGTAAACAAGCATCTTGACTAGCAACTCATCCTGTCTCTGTCCTTCATTTGTTCTACCCACATATATTACATTTTTGGCAACGGGGATGGGATCCCAAAGCCATTTTTAGGGATCATGGAAGGATGCGGTGTTCAATCTTCGAGTAGAAAAGTTTAAAGTGAATTTGTGACACCTAAACTGAATTTTTGCGATGTTTTACTGTTAATGCTGATGCAGAATCATCTGTGCTTCGCCTTCGCGTGTATGTATACACAGCGACAGCGGCGTTGATTCTCACAGGTAGCGTGCCGAGTCACTGTTCGACAGGATCGGGACAATCATGGCCGCACCTACGAGATTCATTGGAAGCCTCGGTGAACCATTCAGTTCTTACCTTGAGCGGATGGAGATTAAAAAATTTTTTTTTTTTTTTTTTTTTTTTTTTAAGGCCAATAACACTGTTAAGACTGAAGGTGCAGATGAGAATGTTCAAACTCAAAATAAAGTACTTTGTGAATGTAAAAAAGCAATTTTTCTAATGGAGATCAAGCCAGAAATCTACGGAATGTTGACAAACCTACTCGTGTCAGGGAAAGCGAAGGATGCGCCTTTGAAGACATTGTCAAGAAGCTTGAGGACCATTTCGAACCAAAGCCGTTAAAAATAGCAGAGAGTTATAAGTTTGATACCAGAAACCAAAAACAAAGTGAAACCATCAGTGAGTACATTGTAGCTCTTAAAAACCTGTCTTTGCATTGTAATTTTGACACATTTTTGGATCGTGCGTTGCGAGAAAAATTTGCGTGTGAACTGGTGGATGAGCGCACACAGTCCAAGTTATTGAACACTCTGAACCTAACGTTTGACACAGCATGCAAAATTGCTCTATCTATAGAGATAACGTCTAAGAATGCTAGGGATCTCCGTCCAACTCAAGTGACTAGTGCAGCTGAGGCCTACAGTCACAAAGCCACCGCCAAACCTAAAGTTGAGAGTCTGGGTCAAAAGCATGTTGGTGAAAGCAGTTCAGTGAATTGTTATCGCTGCAATGGAAATCATTCACCAGTCCTGCCAATACAGAAAAGCAAAGTGTTTTCACCGCCAGAAGCAAGGCCATATTTCAACAGCTTACAGAGCTAGATTGAACGCAGGAATTAAGAACCATTCTAATGGCAAGGCAAAGCAGCGACAACAAAAGGGAGGAATTCACAATGTTGACGTGAACGCACCTGATGTTAAGGAACTAGGCATCTACAGTATCTATACCACTAGCGGCAAGGCTAGCAGTCGTGAGAAAGACTTCCGTACAAAACTTTTGATCAATAACCAATATGTGTATCGACACGGCAGCAGACTGCTCGATCATGAGCAAGGACATATGAGAGTAAGCTTAATCAAATGTAACACCCCTATTTAAGAAAGGAGGGAGACAGAAAGCAGGAATCTATAGACCAGTTAGCCGAACATCTATCGTTGGGAAAATGCTGGAGTTCTTCATTAAGGAAGCAATAGCAGGGCATTTGGAAAATCATAATGCAGTCAAGCAGAGTCAGCATGGTTTTATGAAAGGGAAATCATGTTTAACAAATTTGCTGGAGTTCTTTGAGGAGGTAACGAGCAGGGTAGACAAAGGTGAACCAGTGGATGTGGTGTATTTGGATTTCCAGAAGGCATTCGATAAGGTGCCACATAAAAGGTTACTGCATAAGATAAGAGCTCATGGAATTGGGGGTAATATATTAGCATGGATAGAGAATTGGCTAACAAACAGAAAGCAGAGAGTCAGGATAAATGGGTCATTTTCTGGTTGGCAAACGGTAACTAGTGGGGTGCCACAGGGATTGGTGCTGGGGCCTCAACTATTTACAATTTACATTCATGACTTGGATGAAGGGACCGAGTGTAATGTAGCCATGTTTGCAGATGATAAAGATGGGTGGGAAAGCAAATTGTGCAGAGGACTCAAAGAACCTGCAAAGGGATATAGACAGGCTAGGTGAGTGGGCAAACATTTGGCAGATGGAGTATGTGGGAAAGTGCGAGGTTATACACTTTGGCAGGAAAAATAAAAAAGCAAATTATTTTTAAAATGGAGAGAGATTACAAAATGCTACAGTTCAGAGGGACCTGGGGGTCCTTGTACATGAAACACAAAAAGTTAGCATGCAGGTACAGCAAGTAATCAAAGGCAAATGGAATGTTGGCCGTTATTTCAAAGGGGTTGGAGTATAAAAGCAGGGAAGGCCTGCTACAACTGTACAGGGTATTGGTGAGACCACACCTTGAGTACTGCGTACAGTTTTGGTCTCCTTATTAAAGGAAGGATATACTTGCATTGGAGACAGTTCAGAGACGATTCACTAGGTTAATTCCAGAGATGAGGGGGTTGACTTATGAGGAAAGATTGAGCAGGCTGGGCCTATACTCATTGGAATTTAGAAGAATGAGAGGTGATCTTATTGAAACATGCAAGATACTGAGGGGGCTCGACAAGGTAGATGCAGAGAGGATGTTTCCCCTCGTGAAGAAATGTAGAACATGGGGGCACAGTTTTAGAATAAAGGGTCGCCCTTTTAGAACTGAGATGAGGAGGAATTTCTTCTCAGAGGGTCGTATATCTGTGGAATTCTCTGCCCCAGAGAGCTGTGGAGGCTGGGTCATTAAATACATTTAAGGAGGAGATAGACAGATTTTTTGCAAGATAAGGGAGTGAAGGGTTATGGGGAGCGGGCAGGGAAGTGGCTTTGAGCCCAAGATCAGCCATGATCTTATTGAATGGTGGAGCAGGCTCGAGGGGCCAAGTGGCCTATTCCTGCTCCTATTTCTTATGTTCTTACGAAGAGTACTGTAGATTAAAAACCTATTTCAGAGAATCCTAGAGACATGTGGACAAATGGAATGTACAGTTCAACACAATGGCAGTCAGTAAAGCTGCCTATTATTGTAGTGAGACACAACAACAGGCCAACCTTCATGAGCAAAGACTGGTTGAGAAAGTTAAAACTAGACTGGAAAAATATCTTCGGTGTAGATGCTTCAAAAAAGCGACTCGACACAAAGATGAACAAGTATAAAAGCATGTTCTCAGACAGTTAGGAGGGCATCACTGGGTATGACGCGCATATCCGCATCAAGTCCAATGCGAAGCTTATCTATTGTAAGGCAAGGCTGGTCCCCTAGACGTTAAAAAGTCAGGTGGAGGAAGAGCTAACGAAGCTGAGAGGGAACGGAGTTCTAGTAAAAACTGACAAAAGTGAATGGGCTACCCCGATTGTGGTAGTGCCCAAAGCAGACAAAACTGTACACTTGTGCGGTGACTACAAAGTTACTATCAACCAAGCAGTTGACAATGAGCAGTACCCGTTAACTACATTGCAAGATTTGTATTCAGCACACTCTGGGTCAAAGGTTTTCTCCAAGTTTGACCTGTCGCATGCTTATGCTCAGCTGAATGTTGACAAAGAGAGTCAGCAGTATCTCACCATGAACACACACAAGGGACTGTACTCATACACCAAGCTGCCGTATGGAGTAAAGTCCTTCCCCAAAATCTTCCAGGCTACGATGGAATAAGATTTTGCAAGGAGTTCCAAACTGCTTATACAATCAAGACAATGTGCTGATCGCAACAAGCAATGAGAAAGAAAATCTAGAAGTGTTAGATTTAGTGCTTCAAAGGTTGAATTCCCACAGTGTCAAATTGAAAAGGAGCATTTGTGCTTTTGTGCAGCCCGAGGTTGTGTACCTTGGTCTGAAAATTGATGCAAATGGTTTGCAACCAGTTAAGGAAAAGGCTAATGCTCTCACCAATGCTCCAAAGCCACAGAACGTGTCTGAGTTAAGATCTTTCCTTGGAATGGTCCAGTACTATGCACGTTTCTTACCTGAGTTAGTGACCATGTTAGCGCAATTGCACGAGCTCCTCAAGAAGGATGTCCAGTGGAAGTGGACCAAAGCGCAACAGGAAGCTTACGATGCTTATAAGAGAAGTCTCTCTTGCGATGCTCTTCTTGTGCACTAAGACACAGAGCGTGAGCTTAAGATAGCATGTGATGCTTCCAGCTACGGTGTGGGAGCTGTCATAAGCCATGTAATGGATGACAGCCAAGAGAAATCAAACACGTTCACATCACGAACCCTCACAAAGAGCGAAAGAAACTACATGCAAATTGAAAAGGAAGCACTCGCCATAGTGTTTGGAATCAAGAAATTCCAACAGTTCCTTATCGACAGAAAGTTTACCCTGATAACCGATCACAAACTGCTCCTAGCAATATTGGCGCCCAAATCTGCCATCCCTGCAATGGCCGCATCAAGAATGCAACGTTGGGCAGTGTTGTTGTCACAATATGACTACACGATTGAATATCACACTTCAAAGCAAAGCGTAATCGCAGATGCCTTGTCCAGGTTGCCACATGAAGACTCCTGTGATGAGAGTGAAGGTGAGATTTTCACGCCAGGTGCAGTTGACAAAGACTTTCCTGTGAATGCAACTGAGATTGCAAATGAGACTCAAAAGGACTCCGTACTGAAAAGGGTTTAGGAAAACACCTTGAATGGATGGACTGATCAGTGCTGAAACCATTCCATAACCGCCATACTGAATTGTCTTGTGAGCAAGGTTGTATCAAGTGGGGAAACAGAGCGGTGGTACCTACTTCTTTGAGAAATAGAATTCTGGCCGAACTTCATACTGAACATCCATCTTGAATCACTTGTCAGCAAAGTGGATTGAAGTGAAACATTTAGGGGGCGATTTTCTCACTGGAGGTGGGTTTCAGTTTAGGTGGGTTTGAAACCCGCCTCCACTAATAGTTTTCAAAAATTTGCGATTTTCCCATGATTGGCCACTTGATTTCAGAGGTGTGAGATGCCCTTGGTCAATTATTGTTTTGGGACTGAAACTCGCCTCTGTTGACAACACTTTTCCAGCCTGATTTTATGGCTTCTTGCTCCCTTGGCTCATTCCACAGGATTTCCGCCTATCCTGCACCACCTGCAACATATTTTGAGAAACCACTATGTCCAATTCCAATGCAAGGGTCTCCTTGAGGCTCTCGGATGAGGTGCTGCAAAAGTTGTTTGAAGGGGTGACAGCTAGCATGGAGGTGCTCTTCCATTCATCTCGGAGGAAGAGGCCTGCCAAAGAAACCTCTGTGGGTACAGTTGGCAAGGGGTATAACCTCCAGATCTGTGTGCAGAATGGGAGAATGTTTCTGTGTATTGATGAAATGCCATCCCTGTTGGAAAGCATTAAAATGATTTGAAGCCAAAATGTTGGCGTTATGGTATCTGTTCTTTCGCCTTAGGCAGCTCCACATTGCGAGCACCGCCACACTTGCATTGTCAGGTTGGTGGCCTGAGTGAAAGGAGGCCGGAGAGTCATGTCCATTGTCAATGATGTCCTAGGATGGAGCCAAGGACATATGCCAACTTGGGCAACCTATGCAAACCTGGCCAGGATAAGTTCATCCCTTGCATCCTGGGCAGCCATGTGCTTGTGTGCTGCTGCTGGTCGATACACCGGCGCTCTGACCTCCTCCTGCTCCTGCTCCTCCTCCTCCTCCTGCTCCTCCTCCTGCAGATTCTCCTCCTCCTCCTCAGCCTCCTTATCCTCCTCAGCCTCATCTGAGGAGGGCTGGAACTGAGCCACTTGCTCATCAGGAAGCTGCAAGCCATGACACTGTGCAATGTTGTGCAGTGTACAGCAGACCACGACCATTCTGGAGACCCTGTATGGTGTATACTGCAGGGCTCCACCTGATCGGTCAAGGCAACGGAAGCGCATCTTCAACAACCCAATGGTTTGCTCGATGATGGACCTGGTTGAAATGTGGCTGGCGTTGTAGCGCTCTTCAGCCTCATTAGCTGGCCTCCTGATCGGCATCATTAGCCACTTCTTCAGGGGATAGCCTTTGTCACCAAGGAGCCATCCATTAAGTTGGTTTGGTGGATTGAAAAGCGGAGGAACACTAGAGTGCCGAAGGATGAAAGAGTCATGGCAACTTCCACAGAACTTGGTGCAAACATGCAAAAACTTCTTCTTGTGGTTACACACCAGCTGAACGTTGAGGGAGTGGAAGCCCTTTCGGTTGACAAAGATAGCTGGGTTGTGATGGGGTGCCCTAAGGGCCACATATGTGCAGTGTATGACGCCCTGCACCATTGGCATGCCTGCCATATTTGCAAAGCCAACCGAACGCACGGTTATACTTGCTTGATCCCTTGAGAACTGGATGTAATTGTGCGCCTTTGCGAAAAGGGCATCGGTAACCTGCGTGATGCAACTGTGGACGGCTGACTGGAAGATGCCGCTGATGATCCCTGGAAGAAGCCTGAGGCAAAGAAGTTGAGTGCGGTGGTGACTTTGACAGCCACCGGCAAGGAGTATCCATCTGTTCCTCTGGGCACCAGGTCTTGCTGCAGCAGGCTGCAGATCTCTCGGACAACCTCTCGTGAAAGTCTCAGCCTTCTTTGGCACTGCTGCTCACTCATGTTGAGGTAGCTCATCCTTTGTCTGTAAACCCTCTGTCAGGGGTATCTCCTGCGTCGAGGTTCCTCGATGCGCTGGTGCCTTCTGCCCTGTGCAGCATCAGGTGGTTGAGCAGGAGGTTGGGGCTGCTGCTGATGTTGCTTCTGAGTGCCTGAGCAGGAGGTTGGAGCTCCTGTTGATGTTGCTGCTGAGCTGCCTGAGCAGGAGTTTGGGGCTCCTGCTGGTGTTGCTCCCAAGCTGCCTGGTTCTGTTGCTGCCCTGGATGGTCCTCATCCTCATCTGAGGTCCATGCAGAAAGAAAACAAATGGTCCCCATGCTGCTTGCCTTTGAGGAAGCGCTCATTGCAAGCGGGGAGAGGGTCTTCCAAGGAGGTCCCACAGTTGATGGAGTTAAGCTGCAGCACCTCCGACTTCAGAAGGCCTTCTAAAAGTGCTCAGAGACCTTGTAAAGCCAAGGGCTGGCACCTGCAAGTAATCCTTGCTGCAATAAACGATGTCTCGTTAGACCTGCAGCTGTGAGGAGGCCACCCACGAGTCAACCCGCTGGTTTACCTGGCGTGGTTCAGGAGGTGCGTGGAGCACGCCAAAATCATCGAAAAATCACGAGGGCCTCTCAAAATAGGCTTAGGGAAGCCCTTAATGAGCATTTAATGATGAAAAGTATCATTATGGCCAGCTGGAGGCAGGACCGTTTCCCGACCTCCAAAATCGGCACCGGCAAAATCCCGCGGAGGCGGGTTCCAAACCTGACCTCATTGAATCCGATTTTCCCATCTTTCCCGCCTCCAAACCCGCCTCCTCTGACGGCAGAAATTCGCCCCCATAGGTTCGAACAAATCTGAGATAGAAACAGGATCATCTTCGAGTTCCGAACCAAAACAAAACAGCCCGTAAATTGGTTCAACACCAAAACTTTTTGTAAGGAGATCAGGAAGGCTCCGCAAACCTGTTATTAAACTGGATTTGAAGTTCATTTGTAGCATTTGCAGTTGATATAAAAGAAAAAAAAACAGGCGTTTTTGTTATGTGGTACATGTAATGCTGGGAAAGGAACCATAGTTTTGTTGTATTTGAGAGGGGAATGCATACACTTTTTTTTAAAAAGGGGAAAGCAGTGTAATGTATTATCACGTGGTTTAGTATGAGCATGCTCAATTCACTTTGGCCTAGTAAACAAGCACCTTGATTAGCAACTCATCGTGCCTCTGTCCTTCATTTGCTCTACCCACATATATTACATAATCGATATTGATGGCTGCAGAGACACTGGGCAAGGTGGCAGCCACCATGTACTGCATCTTGCATCTGTTAAGCAACAATGGATCAATGGCTATGTGATTAGTACAGACCAATCAGGTTGGATAATGAATGGACAGACTTGACAGTACACTCAAAATTTTACTTAGTGTCAAAACTGTTGCTATCTGTGGAATTTGAGCAAATGAGATATATTACACAATTGATAGTGATAATAACTCAAATTACGAAGGTATATAGAACTTCCATTTATATGGCACCATTAATATAGAAAAACTTCCAAAGGTGCTTCATAGAAGCATAATCAGACAAAAATCTACACCGAGCCAAAGAGGGGTGACTAAAACCTTTGTCTAAGAGGCAGGTTTTGAGGTGGGTCCTAAAGGAGGAGAGGGAGATGGAGAGATTTAGGGGGGAATTTTCCCAGCCCTGGGGAGGCGGGACTGCTGGGAAAATGGCAGAAACTGGGAGCGGGTACCGACCCCACTCCCGCCTCCAGCACGTCTCCATTGAGAAAATCCTGCCTTTAGTGAGGGAATTCCAAAGCTTAGGGCCTAGATGGCTGAAGGGAGTGAGGATGCACTCGAGGCTAGAGTTGGAGCAATGTACCATCTGGTACACTTCTTTATCAGGAAGTTAAAAATAACTCGATGAAAACTAGATTAAAAATAAATTACGCCTTTCTGTGACCTAGGCCAGAGTTGGACCCTATTTACTGATGTCATTGACCCAAGTGCATCAATGCAATGATTACATTTTTAAACAATGTTAATAGTCATTATTTAATATTGTTAATGCTAGAAATAAACAAAATAAAACAAGATGAGAAACTGTCGATTTTGTTTGAAAAAAAATACATTGAGATGTCCAGCAATTAATTGATGTGCAACTCCAGGATTTTCAGATAGTCAGAGGCAGCACCAGGTGATTTGTACTTCTGCAGAACCTAGATTTTCAAAATCCCATACATACAGAAATGATGTTTCGTGCCACCACAATCTTGTGCAATTTACAATATTTGAAAAGTTTGTGCTGTGAAATGTTTCTTAAAACTCTTGAAAAGATAAGTGACAAGATTTTCTACTTCCAAGCAAATGTGCATTTTTAAATATGTACAGTCTGCACTTGTAACCCACCATTATGGCAAAATTGTGCACAAATTATTCATAAGGGTGCGATACTTTGCCTGAAGTGACAATGTCATAGCTGATGACAGTATATTACCAAAATGATTAGACTGTGCTATTGAAGACAGATCATACATTCAAAATGGTAGATTAAATCAATTTTCAGTCTTTTAAGATTCAGAAGATCAAATCTAGTGTTATGAATAGTCTGCTACAACTAATCAACAAACACAGCATAAACTGTGACCTCACACTCAACTCCATGGAAAATTAAATCAGTATGAATAATATTAACAATTTTAGAATTATTATTTTAAATAATTTGTTGGTCCATTTTGATTGAAAATTGACAATTCAATATCATCAGCCATTCTTTCAGAATGATTGAGGTTATGGTCAAGTTTTTATAACTGGCAAAGTGCATCACAAGGGATTGTTTAGGCTGTATTTATTTAGTTTGAATGGAACAATCATGCAGCATACTAATCAGTAAGGAGAATTAAAGGCTATTGTGAAAAAATCATTAAAGCCATTAGCTGAATGCATGGCTGCAGTTAAAAAAAAAAGGCAAACCAAGGTTATCTTAGCAAAAGCATATACTGTAGTACAAATCAGAACGAGATTCTTTTATCTGCTATTTTAACATAGATATTAACTATTTAATTTTAGAATAATACTCACAATGGTTGAGTTTATGCTACTGACGAGGAGCCTTGCCCGCTGACTGCACAGAAATAAATTGTTGGCGTGTTACCCATGATATCCCAATCATTAAAATTAATAGATAGAAAATCATGGGCAGTATCTTCTTAATTTCCTGATATACACAGTGAGTGGGCAAATGTCTAGTGCTGGTAGCCTACATCATAAAATTAGCCCTGCAGTGTCAGCTTGGCTCGGTTGGTTGCATTCTTGCCTCTCAATCAGAAGGTTGTGGTTTCAAGCTTTCTCCTCCTGCCTCCCCAACAACCAAAGCCCCCCCCCGCCTCGTCCTCAGAACTAAATAAGCTTTAGTGAACCATGAGTGCAACACGAAGTGAATGTTGCACCGGTCAGAGGTGCCATCCTTTGGATGAGAAGTTAAACTGAGGCCCTGCCTACCTGTTCCTCTGGTTCAGGTGCATATTAAAAATCTCACAGGCGCTATTTGAATAACAGCAGATCATCACTTGGAGTCCTGGCCATCATTCCTCTCTCAACCGACACCACAAAAATTTAATTAACTGGTCTTCTATCTCATTGATGTTTGTTGTATGCAAAAATTGCTTCTGTGCTTGTCATAATAACAGTGACTGCACTTCAAAGTAATTTATTTCATGCAAATTGGTATTTTGGGATGTTTCTGATAGATGCGATAAGGTGTTATATAAATGCAAATTCTTTCTTTCTGTATGAACAGGGTAATTTCAAGTCACAATCTTGTTACAATATAAAAACTTACATTCCTATCAACATTCATAGGAAAAGAAGGTGGCCATTCAGCCCCACAGGCCTGTTCCACCATTCAATCAGATCCTGGCTAATCTGTACCTCAACTCCACTTACCTGCTTTTGATCCAGATCCCTTGACTAACAAAAATCTATCGATCTCAGTTTTGACAATTTCAACTGACCATAGTCTTTTGGGGAGAAAGTTCTAGATTTCCGCTACCCTTTATGTGGAAAAAGTGCTTTCTGATATCATACCCGAATAGCCTAGCTCTAATTTTCAGATTGTGCCCCCTTGTGCTGGATTCACTCACTGGAGGAAATAGCTTCTCCGTATTTACCCTATCAAGGACTTTATCATTTTAAACACCTCAATTAGATTGCCCCTCAAACTTCTAAACTCAATGGAACACAAGCCGAGTTTCTGCAAACTGTCTCCATGATTTAACCCTTCACGCCCTGATATTACTCCTTACATAGAGAAAAAATGTCTTCCAATGTTTTATATTGAAGAAGAAAAATGGTGGAGCATAGAACAGGAGTAGGCCATTTAGCCTCTTGAGCCTGTTCTGCCATTTAATGAAATCATGCCTGATCTGTGACCTAACTCCATATACCCGCCTTTGCCCCATATCTCTTAATACCTTTGGTTAACAAAAATCTATCAATCTCAGATTTAAAATTAACAATTGACCTCACATCAATTGCTGTTTGTGGAAGAGCATTTCAAACTTCTACCACCCTTTGCGTATAGAAGTGTTTCCTGACTTCACTCCTGATAGGTCTGACTCTAATTTTTAGACTATGCCCTGTAGTCCTAATCTCCCCAACCAGTAGAAATAGTTTCTGTCTATCTACCCTATCAGTTCCACATAATATCTTGAAACCTTTGATCAAATCACTCCTTAACCTTCTAAATTCCAGGGAATACAACCCTAGTTTGTGTAATCTTGCCTTGTAATTTAATCCTTGAAGTCCGATATCATTCAGGTAAACCTACGCGGCACTCCCTCCAAGGTCAATATATCCTTCCTAAGGTGTGGTGCCCAGAACTGCTCCCAGTACTCCAGGTGTGGTCTAACCAGGGCTTTGTATAGCTGTAGTATAACTTCTACCCCTTGTATTCTAGTCCTCTAGATATAAAGGCCAGCATTCCATTAGCCTTTTTGATTATTTTCTTTACCTGTCCATAACATTTTAATGATCTATATATATGGACCCCCAAGCCTCTTTGGACCTCCATTTTTTCTAGCTTTTCACCATTTAGAAAGTACCCTGTTCTATCCTTTTTAGGTCCAAAGTGGATGACTTCACATTTTCCTACATTGAAATCCATTTGCCAGAGTTTTGCTCATTCACTTAAGCTATTAATATCTCTTTGTAATTTTACTGCTTACAATGCCACCTAACTTTGTGTCAATGGCAAACTGGGATATGTGGCTTACTATCTCATCATTTAAGTCATTAATAAATATGGTGAATAGTTGAGGCCCCAAAACAGATCCTTGCGGGACACACTAGTCACATCCTGCCAATTAGAGTACCTGCCCATTATCCCTACTGCCGCTGTGTCAATTTCCTAACCAGGTTAATAATTTACCTTCAATTCCATGAGCTTCAATTTTAGCAAATGCCTTCTGGAAGTCCATATAAATAATATCCATAGACATTCCCCTGTCCACTACTTTAGTCACCTCTTCAAAAGATTCAATCAGGTTCATCAGGCATGACCTACCCTCTGATCAGCTGTAAATTTTCAGGGTGTTCATTCACTATCCTTAATTATAGACTCTAGTACTTTCCCAACAACAGATGCTAGGCAAACTGGTCTATAATTCTCTGGTTTCCCTCGCTCACCTTTCTTATATAGCGGAGTGATGTGCAATTTTCCAATCTAAAGAAGCGGTTCCTGAATCGAGAGAACTCTGGAAGATTATAGTTAGGGTATCTGCAATGTTCTCACCTACTTCATTTAAAACCCTGGGATGGAAACCATCTAGTTCTGGGGATTTGTCACTCTTTAGTGTCATTATTTTGCTTATGTTAATTTTTGGTGAGTCCCTGTTCCTGATTTAATATTAGTTTCCTTGGGATGTCCAGCATGCTATCCTCTTCCTCTGCTGTAAATACTGACGCAAAGTAATTATTCAACATGTCTGCCATTTCCTTATTTTCATTGACAATATCACCATTATCAGTTTTCAAGGGGCCAACATTGCTCCTGACCACCCTCTTCTTCCTAATATAATTGTAAACATTTTGTGTTGATTTTGATATCCTTTGCAAGTTTGTTGCCAGCCTCCCTTTTTTGTAGCTCTTACTATCTGTTTTGTCACACTAAGCAGGAGGACATTAAACAGGAGGGAAAATTAGAAAATAGAAAAGGTGGAGCATAGCGAAGATATAGTTAATGAGTAATATTTTGAGGAGCAAGGAGTAAAGTGGAAAGTTGGAGGGATCTAAAGTGGAACTCCAGAGAGCAGGGGCATAATGGCTGAAAGAGGGGTCACCTGATGGTTGAATGGAAGAAACAAAGAAAATTAAGTAATGCAGTGTCTGGCCAAGAATATATAGCTGGAAGGGCACACTAAATTAGGATGAGACAAGGCCCTGAAGAGATTTGAAAGCCAGGCTGATGAACTGGACGTCAATTCACTGGGGCACAGGGAGCCACTGGAGCTTGGAAAGTAAAGAGATTGTTGGACATTATGGGGGTGAGTACACTGGCTGTAGAATTTTAAATGAGTTGTAATTTCAGGAGGTGAAGACAAGGAGAACAGCTTGAGGAACATTAGAGAGATCAAGACTCATGATGATAAAGGCATGGATTAGGATTTCAACAGTACTAAGAGAGGGATAGGAGCAGAAGTACCAATGTATTGAAGCTGGGAGAACGTGGTCTTGGTAACAGAATGGATTTGGGGGAATAGCCTCAATTTGGGATCAAGCAGTAGGCTGAGATTCCATATTCCCTGACTCAGCCTGAGATAGTTCTGGAGTCAAGGTCAGAAGCATGTAGGTGCTGATGGGAGCTAAAGAAGAGAGCTTTGGTTTAGCTGACATTAAGGTTTTGCTCATCCACATTGTAATGTCAGAGAGATAGTTAGAGGGGGTAGCAACAGCCTTTGGATCAATGTAGTCGGCAAAAAAACAATAGTTGTTTAGAGTGCTGTGTGCAGCCTTGGTCATAATATTTTAGGAAGGATATTATCCTTGACAAGGTGCAACTTGGGGTAATCAACATGATATTGGATCTTCAGAATCTAATTTATGTGGGAAAAATTAAGGATGTTATTCTCACTGAAAATCAGACTTCAAAGTAACCTCATAGAAGCTTTCAAAATTGTGAATGGAATTAATAACATTGATCCAAATAACTTGTTCATATGGCAAAGGGTTCACAAACTGGGGGGGGGGCATAATTCTAAAATATTGATATCAGCAGCAAGCAGAGAATTCAGGTAAAACTATTTCACACAACAGGGCTAAATTCCTGATTGCAATTTTTGGCATACAGATTTATAGGTTCACCCAAGTTCTTGTGTGCAATTCTAATACAGTTATTCATGCATTTATTTTGTTCACATAAGAACAGTTTTTGCTCTTCGAAGAATTTTATTTTGTTGTTGTTGACTTCTGACACGATAAAGCACCATATAAATCCAGGTTTTTATTTCAAAGGGTAATACAATAAGGGACAATTTTTGAATTTGCATTTCTGTTGGCAATTGCAAGTATGCTCCCCATGATTTTCCATCCATTAATTTTAATGGTTAGAAAACTGTGGGAAGCATGCCTGCAATTTTCTGATATTCAATGCTGTTGGGAGGTTCGACACTGGAAACGTGCATTTGAAAATCAGTCCCATGGAGTAAGTTACCAGGAAAAGCCATTGAAACACATGGTATGAATGAGTTACACATACAATTATGGGGGAGAAATTCAGCATGTGAGCACCCCCAGTTAGTGCCTGGCAGGGGCGCCAATAGGGTGCTCAGGCAGTAGCGCTGCGGTGGGGCAAATCCCGCGCCGCACGGCAACTTCGCCGGCCCCGTAGCGCCGGCGATAACAGTTAGTCCCTCGGCACCTTTCACAATGTAGATCGTGATGCCAGCGAGCGTACAACACCCCCTGCCTTACCGCCTCGCGCCGACAGCACCAGGGAGTGGAGGCATGAACCAGCCAGCTGGCAGGGCGCTACTTAAAGGGATGCGCCCCAGCTGTCAAGGAACCTCCATTCCAAAGGTCAGTTATGAGTGGCGGAGAGCGCAGGATGCATCTGCAGCCAAATAAAGGCTGCTTAGTCCCTGGAGTGTTGCGGGCAGTCAAAGGACTTTGCATTTCATCCCACAGCATATCGCTGTTCTGCACTCCCCAGATCATTGGGGGCTGGTGTGCAGACTCCAGTGACCCTCCCCTTTAATGGCTGGAAGACGCCTGCGCCAATGCTCACTCCCGATTGCACAACACCTGAAATTCGTTATCAATTGGAGCCTAACGCCACTCACCTATGCCATTAGTGGCTGAATTAGCGCTCCCTGCATTCTTTGAGTGCTGAGACTGAATTTAGTGGGCAGTGAGCTTGATTAGTGCCTGGCGCTAAACTTCCAACTTCTCAAAAGTTAGTGCCCCAACCAGGGCGATACCAAATTGATAACCCAAAGTTTCTAAAGAAATATGGAATTGAGCTATATGGTGGGAAGGTGCATTGAGGTCAATCAAAAAGGGGTAGATTAAATTTCTGCTTTGTTTTCCTAAAACCTATGTTGTTTAGAGAAGGAGCCTTTGGTCAGTGACTTAAAGACAAATGAAACATTTCTGTTAAGCATAATTTGAATATGTAATTGAGGATAACTTACCTATCACCGAAGTAAGCACAAAGACCTGTTCCATCTTCTTCCCATCATTGTAGAAGGCAAAATGCCAAATTCCTGGATCCACATATTCAATGAACCCTGCCTCCTGAAGGGTCATCAGGATCAAATTCTGAGGTGTGTGTTTTGATTTGTCTGGAGTTTTGGTCTCCTGTTTAATCAATTGCTTGCCATCCAGGAGTTTCACAAAATCAAACTGTGAAGGGACAGGGTAAATCAAATTAATTTGACAATATTCTTCATTCTTCACAATTAATAATGTCTAGGGATTGTAGATGCACAACTTTCCTTAGTTTCTGTTCTGTGGTCAGGTTTGGCTTAATTTAATACATTTCATCAACTGCAAGCAAGACATTTCTACTGATGGCTCGAGCAATGAGACTTGCAGACCATCTGTGATGAGTATCATTATTTCTCCATTAGGTCCTCCAGGTGGAACCATTCCACCTCACGGATAAGTGATATTCTATTCATCCCTTTTGTCCTGTGATAATTGTGCCTCCTGTCAATTCATTTACATTAGTATTGTTAACAAAGATTCTGTGATGCTTTTAGTGATGAAGAATGTTTACGGTGGGCAGGCATATTAGAACTGGGAAAAAAATATATTAATTTTCCTGTAGGTTTAAGATTCCTTTGATAGTACGTCATACTCAATAATCTTTATCTACTTCAGCTATATGTAGGTACGGTAGTGTAGTGATAATGTTACTGGACTAGTAATCCAGAGGCCTGGACTAGTCATTCCAGAAAACGCGAGTCCAAATCCCACCAAGGCAGTTTGAGAATTTGAATTCAGCTTAAAATCTCTGGAAATAAAAAGCTCGTATCAGTAAAAGTGACCAGGAAGCTATCTGACTGTCGTAAACTGGTTCAGTAATGTTCTTTAAGGAAGGAAACCTGCCATCCTTATCCGTTCTGGCCTATGCGTGCCTGCATTCCCACATCAATGTGGTTGACGCATAACTGTCCTCTAAAGTGGCCATTCAGCTGTATCGAACCACAACAAAGAATACTACACAAATTGCAATGGTTCAAGAAGGTGGTCCAACACCACCATCTCAGGGAAGCTAGTGATGGGAAATAAATGCCAGCCTTGTTCGTGACGCCAACATTCCAAGAATTACAATTTTTTTTTTAATTGAATGAAAAAAATATTAAATTTCCTCATCAACAAGTTACTTCTCAACTTTGGCAACCCATTCTGTGGAGGGGAACTTGCTCAGATAACATTCTTAGTGCATTGTTGAATGCTGCTGAACCTGATCACATAAATACAAGGTTACATTCACTTGTACCTACTTGTATCTTGTTGGCTGGTGTCAATTAAAGCTATACCAGTACCTGTGTGTGTGTGGGTGGAAGGTTCCGTCGACCATAAATCCCCAATAAGGCATCTTTTGCCAAAGACACATTAAATTTCAGATAGAGGGGGTGCTCTGTGGTGACTTGAAACCGCCAGAACAGACCCGGTGGGATGGCCTGCATGACTTGCATTCCAATATCCACTTCTCCAGTGTCAATGGCTCTGCCTCGTTGAAATACATTCACAGTTTTTCCTGAAAAAAATACACAACAGGAAATGTTTACATTGGGAATAATTTTACAGCAGAAAGTGGATTCTTTATTGGAAAGTTCTATTTATCAATTTCATTCCCATTTGCGCTAAAGTGGAATCACTTCAGAACTATATTGTACTAAACTGTTCTTGGTCAGGTACAGAACGGATGAATCAAACACAACTTTGGATCAGAAATCTTTCAATGCACCAACAGATTTCCCCTCTCTTATTTTCTCTCCAATTGTCTCTGCTGCCCCAAAGCCATTGATTCCCTCCCAGGTGTAAGAATCCATGGAGAGTAATCCTCCAGTATCTGGCCCAAGTGCCATTACTTATGTATGACTGTGAATGTTGGCAAGCCTGATCTTATCCTCACCCTGACATCTGCACATGAACTCTTCCAGTAAGGGCAGCTATGTGAGCAGGAGTGGGAACCCTGACCAATTTCCCTTCCCTAATCACAATGCACGCAAGTCAGTTGTAGGGCTCCTAATGTTGCCCTGCCTGAGATCAACTAATTCAGTGAAAACCAGTAATTACATTTAGAAACTTCTTCCTTTTGATCAATATAACTCAGGGCTGTAGACCTTACCACAGAACATTTGTGATGGCTAGAGGTTTCAATTTTCTACATTTTCGGTATCAGACCATTCAGAACTGATAGTGAAACATTTCACATTCAATTCAACTCTATACAGTGCACCTATATTCAGTGGGAAGTAAATTTATTTAGAAAAAGAGATAATTACTTGAATTAATACATTTTAGGAAACACTTAAGGCTGAATCTTCTCAGGCGGGCTGTGTAGGCGGGGAAGGGGGCGAAGTTTCTGTTGGGAAACCTGGAAGTTCAGGTTTCCTTGCATGCTGTGGAGTTTTGACACCATAGCGTGTGTAGTTTAACTTTGACAGATTCCCCACCCAGAGGTCAGGCTGAATGATAGGCTTGACTTCCAGTCGGGCGGGGAGCACTCACATTCCCCCAGGTAGGGAGCCTGCAGTGGCTACTGGGATGAGCATGAAGGGGTGGGGAGAGAGCTTGGGGGGCTGGGGAGAAGCATTTACCTTCTCCCTGAAGCTGTCTTCACCTCCCTTCAGCTGTTGGGTTTCCCGAAGCTTGGGAAACATAGCCGGCCAGGGTTAAACCTGCAAAGCAGGTTAAGTCAGAGGTTGCCAGCTTCATTAAAATATGAAGCCTCCTGGGAGTGGGTTGGCTGCCCGCCTCTTGTCCCGCCTCTGTTAAACCCAGAAGTGGGCGGGTTGGAGTCAGGTTTGAGATTTTTAAAATTTTAACAGCTCACCAGACCCCCAATCCACCCATTTTTGCAAGTTAAGGGGGTGATTTTACCAGCCCTGGGGAGGCGGGTATGGGGGCGGGTGCCCAACCCACCTCCATGCCATCTTCTCAGGAGGCGGATAGCCGTCCCGCGCCGGGTCCCGTCTCCTTGGAGGTGGGATGAGATTAAAGCCTATTAACTACCTGTGAACAGGTAGTGAACAGGCAGAAAATAGGATTATCCCCTTTTTGCCCTCACAAGTACGGGCTTCCCGAAGGCTCCAAAACACGCCAGCTCAGCTCAGCGAGTATTGGGTCTGCAGGGGTTGGGGGGGGGGGTGCAAATGTGTGGTGTGAAGGTAAGTGATGGGTGCAAGAGTGTAGAGGTGAGTATCTGAGGTAAGTGCAAAGTGTTTTTAAAAAGTGCACTTACCTTTGTTTCTTCCTGCAGGCTTCAGTCGGTGTGTATGCGGAGAGTCTCAGACCTCCGCGTTGGGATTGACAGGTGGCCGTTGCATTCACAGATACAACCATCTCATTTCTACAAAAGAAAGAAGTTTGATGGGGTCTTGTATTCAAGACCTCATCAAACTGCAGAGAATGTCACTGATTGACAGCTTCACAGAGCCGTCAAATGATGACAATGCATCTGTCAAAAAGTTTTGACAGATGAAACGTCATGAAACGTGCTCTGCAACTGGCTTTCCCTTGATTGGCCTGCTAAGCCCGCTGGGCGGGCTTAACAAGGTCAATCAAGGGAAAATAGCGTGGGTTGGCCACAAACCGATGGAGGTGGGACAGCAACCCGACAAGCAGCAGTCCCACCTCCAACGCGCCCCCAGTCACAAAATCGCCCCCTTAGATTCAACCCTTCAAGACTGCAGCTTGACAGAGATGAAACATTTCCCTATTTATTCACAGTTAAAAAACAATCACCAGTGGCAGTTGGACATGGTTAAAACTAGGTTTAGAGATTGTTCTAAATTTAGCAGCCTTAACTCTGAATTTCTAACAGTATCAACTGTACCATATTCAACTCACTCTGTACAGACTCAGCTTGCAATACAAAATAATACGCAATGTAGGAGCTAGCCTGAGGATGGAAACATTCATTTCACTTGAGGCTTATTTACTGTCCATCACTGCTCATTTCCAACAATCCCACCATTTAATGTTTCTGTTCTCTCAAATTTCCAGCACTGAGTTAGGTTGCCAGGCCACTTAAAAGAGATAAAAGATCTATGATGGGTTTTTTCTCATCCAGATACAGCTGACTCACTCCCTTCAAAAATAAAGTACGAGTTAGTCATAAGAATCTTTAGGGGAACATTTCCTCTGTGTGCTAATTGTGAGGAAATCATAAACATGTAGAACCTTGATTATCTGAACTCTCATTATGCAAACCTAACATTATCCACCGGAATTTCCGTGGGACTTCGGGCTTTGTTTTATGTTAACCAGGCAAAAATACAGCTGACTGTTGTAAATTTATTTTCTGCAGGCTCTGGGATCTTGATCCAGCAGGATAAGCAGTTGTTATCTGAACGCCCAGTACCTGGTACCATTTACTATCCATGCAGCTCTGATTTAGCTTTGTGTCAGATAATCAGTGGGCGTCAGGCTGCCAGAACTCTGTCCAAGAATATCTCATTTCTAAATTGGAAAATGGTGAGTGTTATCTGCACATGCTGGGAACTTGATGACTTGGTAATCTAAATTGACCAATCTGAAACTAAGGACTTACTTTGCCAGTATGGGAGTACTCTTCATTATCTGCCAATCTCCATTATCTTCGGGGGCTGGGGGGTGGAGGTAAGTCAATTTCATGATGACAGATTAGCAAGCTTCCACATTACGATTTTACTACAAATAGACAACCGAGGAATCCTTCTCCTTCAGTTTATTTTCAAATTTACTGCATAATTTATCCCTTACGTGAATGAATAACTAACACACAGGTCTCAGTAAGGTAGGCTGACATTGATAATCAACCTAGTCTATCGCTATGATGCTAACTGTTAAATTGTTTATATTTTAGAAGGTATGATCTTAGGATTCATTAATGTAATTGAACCTGTTAAACAACAGCAACTTAGCTGTGAAACAGCTACGCTTGCCCATTATGGTTTGTTCCTTTTATCTTTTTGTTGGTGTATAAGCCTGGAAATTATGTTATGCAATATTATTATGTGAACATTCACATTTCTCCAGAGACACTGTAATTGGCATCAATCAACCTGGGGTAGAGAGGAGAATTTTTTTTTTTCCACGATTCTTGTTCCTGACTATTGTCCATTTACCATGAGTGCCAATGTGTTGGCATCAGATAAAGACATGGTCCCGTTTCATAGGATGACTGTCACCTATGGAAACATCCCTCAGCAAGGAATCAACACCTCCAGACGAGGAACAGGAGAAAGAAAATTTGAGGAAACAACTTCCAATTTCATATAGTATTAATTCAGAAAACAAAACCAGGTTGAAATTGAGAAGTTAAAAAGGTAGTTCGTAAATACTGTGGGAACAAGAGCAGGTCAGAGGCTAGGTATTCTGCGGCGAGTGTCTCACCTCCTGACTCCCCAAAGCCTTTCCACCATCTACAAGGCACAAGTCAGGAGTGTGATGGAATACTCTCCACTTGCCTGGATGAGCGCAGCTCCAAAAACACTCAAGAAGCTCGACACCATCCAAGACAAAGCAACCTGCTTGATTGGCACCCCATCCACCGCCTGAAACATTTACTCCCTCCACCACTGGCGTACCATGGCTGCAGTGTGTAGTATCTACAAGATGCACTGCAGCAACACACCAAGGCTTCTTTGGCAGCACCTCCCAAACCCGCAACCTCTACCACCTAGAAGGTCAAGGGCAGCAGGCGCATGGGAACATCACCACCTCGAAGTTCCCCTCCAAGTCACACACCATTCTAACTTGGAAGTATATCGCTGTTCCTTCATTGTCACTGGGTTAAAATCCTGGAACTCCCTCCCTAACAAGCACTGTGGGAGTACCTTCACCACACGGACTGCAGCAGTTCAAGAAGGCGGCTCACCACCACCTTCTCAAGGGCAACTAAGGATGGGCAATAAATGCTGGCTTTGCCAGCAACGCCCTGATCCCATAAACAAATAAAAAAAAAGTTCAATTAATTCCACTGAAAATAAACATGCCACTCTGCAACGGTGACAAATTTTATCATAATAGGAGGGCAGTTTTTTTGAATTATCCACATTTGCAGATTAATTTAGTTTGCAATTGTTTTATTCGGTACGGCCTTATAAAAAATTGTTTTACAATATATACACGGCAGTAATTTTTTCTTTAATTCCCTTTCATAAATAACCTGGTAATATCAAAGGCCTTCTGTGACAAAACCTAAAGTCTTTGAGGTTCTACATCATTGTTTGTAGTTGGATATCGTGTGACATGATTGTCTTAAAAAAAACAGAAAATTTGGTAGGAAAATTTACTTTCTGTAAAAAATCTTTTTGATGGATGTTACTGTAAATCAGTAAATTTAAATGTAGTACTTCATATTTCTCTGCATTGAACTGTGCCCGACACCTCTCTGTCCTTCCTGCTAGGATGCATATGTCCTCCGGCATTCTTTCTCACAGTTTGCCATGTCCTCTAATTTGCTATCAGCACACTTCAAAAGCATTCCTCTTTTGCATATGTCCAAATAATTGATATAATTGGAAAATAAGAGACCCCAGCACAGATCTCTGGGGTATGTCACTACCCACATCCCCAATTAAATGAGAAAATCTACTTACTTGCATTACTCTTTGCTTTCTCACCCCGAGCCACCCCCTCTATTCATGTGGCCACATTTCCTTCAATACCATGTACTTCAATTTTTGTAACAATATTCATAACAAATCTCTTATGTGGCACCTTATCCAACACCTTCTGAAAATCCATATATATAACATTTATCCATTCTCTTTATTTATACACTGTGCGATTTCCTCAAAATATAATTAATTTAGCCAAGCATGACAAACCCATTGCACTATTCCTGATTAGCCTAAGGCCTTTCTAAGTGTTTACTAAGTTAAACCCACATTATGTGCTCCAGGGGGGTAAATTTTGACTTTGTGCGATAGTTTAAAATGGACAATAGCGAATCAACAGCCTGTTTTGCCATCTCTCCCAATTTTAATTTCCATTGGGTGTAATATTTGCCATCTTCCAATCCTTTGGTCCAATCCCATTTCCACAACATTTTGGAAATTGCAGGTTAGTGCCTCAAGCAACTCTTCCCCAACCTCCTTCAATATTATGAAATGCACAACACATGCGCCTGATGACATTTTATTTTTAGTTTTATTAACCTTTTTAATACAGCATCCTTTTGAATATTTATCTCCAGTAATGACACCTCCACACCCCCCTGAAACACTCTCATAGGCTTATTTTCACTTTCCCCTGTAAAATCTGAAAACTACCTAAGAAAACATCTCCTACATTCTCTCACTCTCAATTACAAGGTGGCCACAAAGTCTCAGCCTTTCTTTGATTATCCTTGTACCTTTGTTGAGCACTTTGGGATGACCCAATGAAGTGGAAGCACTCTATAAATGCAAATTCATTCCATCTTTAATGTGTTTACAAGAATCCTTGCTATTTCCCTTGATGTTGACTGCTCGTCTTCTTTAATACTCACTCTTAGTTTTCCTAATCTCTCCATTTGCTTTCTTCCTATACCTTTTATAATTCTGTTTTCTTCTAAAGTAAGCATTATCTTATCACCTCATATTTTAAAATCAGCAACTGCTGGTTCAGTGCTTGTTTTGTAATTTTGTCCAACAATTAATCTGTGTTAGGTCCCCTTTTATGCCACTGAAATAAGCTAATTTACAGTCCAACACCTTTACCTTGGACTCCTCTTTTACTTAAATCTAATTTCAATGTGAACCTAATTAGTATTCATGTATTCTCCTACATTCAGGTCACTTATTTGTCCTACTTCATTACCTAGAATCAGATTCAGCATTGCATTCTGCATTGTCAGACATGCAATGTAATGATTAAAGGAACAGTCCTGGATGCATACCGAGAGCCCTTTCCTATTTTGGCCACAAACTTTTGTCTTACCCCAGTCTAATTCAGGACAATTAAAGTCCCCCATAGTGCCTCCATTTCAACAATGACTACTCTTTAAAAAAATATATACTTCATTGGCATAAAGCACTTTGGGACATCCTGAGGTCATGAAAGGTGCTATGTAAATGCAAATATTCTATTCTAACAACTCATGTTACCGCTGAAAATCTCTCTAAATTATCTACAAGTCTCATCCTCAATTTCTTTTGCATATTTAGTGGCTATAATATACTCCCAATATGGTAACAGATTTCTTACTATTTAACTTTACCCAGGTAGAATCTGTATGAGCACCATAATCGATTTGTTTTCCTTTCAGTTGTGGCCATGTCTTTAATCATTAAAGACCAAATCACCTCCTTTTTTTCCTTCTCTATTTCCCTGAAATGTAATATTTCTGTTTCCAGTCTTGCCCTGGCTAAAAGAAACAACGTTCTGTCAAGTCTTTATCATTCCAGTTATTGTGCTTGACGTGGACAGCAGCTAAAGAGAAGCAATCCAATAATTCAAAGTCATCTTTTAGTTGGGTTTAAATCACTTGGCAAAACAAGCCAAGGTCCTATTTAATATTTTTACTTGGAAAAAGAAACACACCACAGATGTTCATAATCACAGGTGTGTTAATCCCAGCTGTTATCCAACTGTTCATAATAGAAAACAGATTAATTTTAGTATTTTAAAAACGTGACATGCCTGAAATTAGGAATGGATAATTCAGATCTCTTGTTTGTTTCAAGTCTTTTAAAAGCAAATAAATGCTCAAATCCTCATAGGATAAAGGAATAAATCAACTTAGATACCTATTGATGCATGCAGGGAAAGTTTTCAAAACTGCAAATGCTCAGATGTGATTGAAAACTCTCTTCAATTGTTCTAGGGGGGAAATATTCAGCTGAGGCCCAAGCTTTTGAGACAAACTGAGGCCTTCAAATAAAATTATTATAGAAGGCATTCAAAGACATAAATGACAATTTATTAGGCAAATTTATTCATGTTATTGTGAAATATATAATTTTTTAACTTTATTTTGTTCAACATTTTGGAGATTAGGCAATGGATTTCGCTCTTCTTGCTGGAGGAGGATCAGGCCCTCAGGACTTCCACCAACCATGACCTGAATCAATTTTTCCTGAGTGAGAGTCATTACATATGTAGGGTGGACTCACCCTGCCTCAGAAAGGGAGCCTGCTAATGCTGAAGAGGCAGATGCAGTGAAACTGCAGTGGGATTAAGAGGAGGCAGACCATTTAAACGGGCAGAGGTGCCCTGAAGACAGGGAATTATTTTCAAGGCCTTTATGGAGAGAGAGGTGGCCACTACTATGCTCTATCCCTCCAATTAATAAACTGGTGTGCCTGCTGCCCTTGCTCCAGGATCAGTCACCACCTCTCTCCTGGTGGTCCCTGGGATCAGCAATAGCCGCAGTGGAAGTCAGCAAAATTGGGTGGGTTTCTGGGCCTTGCCTCCTTGCTGTCATTTAGAAGTAGTGGAACAGGCGTCCACTTTCCCTACTGGGTCATGGGGAGGAAAACTAAGGTTGGGATGGGAAATATGACGATTGGGCACCCTCCCCAATTTTCCAGTGTGTTAGACAACAGGAAGTGAATGCAGTTGCAAGACTTTATATGTAGATTCCATTCCATTTCATTAAAGATTACTTGCGTTGGATACATATAAATTTGCAATATTGGACATAAATATACAATGTCATATTAAATTAAGGACTGGGTGGATGACTTCAGGACTTGACCAATGGCTGAGCCGGTTAATAATCTAGTTTCTCCTCGATCTAAACACAAGACAGGTGTTATTGGTGTATCGTCACACATTGAGGATTTTATTCCTTTATATTGCCTGTGATTGTTCAATATATCACAATATTACTGTGAAATTTATTAAGATATGCTCAGCTGAAATCCATAATCATGAATTTAGACAAAGTTTGGAATGTTAAACTCAATTGAGTATCTCTAATATCAGAGTAGCACATTAGCTCACAGTTCTCGCTGATTTAAAAATAAAGCTTGTTAAAGGGCTGGGTGATGCAGTAGGTTAGATAATGGCCTTTCACATCAATGGTCTGGATTCAATTCCAGTTCCATCTGAAGGGACGAAAGTCTTCCTTGGTGTCTTGAAAGAAATTAGTTTGGACACTTTCAATCAGCTCTTATGGGTATAATCCCAGAGCATATACTGCCTCTAGTATTGGCAATTGCAAAAGGAAAGGGCAAAGGATGGCTGGTGTTTGAAAATGAAAAAAATCACACTAGTGGAGTGAAAGGCTGCACATCTGACTTAGTGGCTGAGGCACATTATTGGGGAAGAGTGGACAGAACTATTCTCTGCCTCGCAATGTCCAGATTCTGACCCAAGAGTGATTGGTGACATTAGGTGACTGAAATGGAAAGTGTTCAATTCCCCAATGCCAAACTTGGTAGGCACAAAATGTCAAAAAAAAGTGGAACTGCAGATACAAAAACAAAAGGTTATGGGGTCGATTTTCCCGAAGCTGTCGGGAAGAAGGCAGGACTACAACTTTTGGGTTTTAGACCCGCCTACATCGACGTCTGGCCAATCCGCGTGATTTTCCCTTGATTGGCCTTGTTGAGCCCGCCCAGCGGGCTCAGCAGGCCAATTAAGGGCCACCCGGCAACAGAGTTCTTGACAGATGAAATATCAGTGTTTCACAGCTGTTTGAAGCTGACAAACACTGACAGTCTGAGTTCTAACATGAGTCCTTCTGCACAGACTCAGTTAGAACTCTCAGCAGCACTCAAAGTTGAAGGCTGTCACTTTTCACAGCTCGCAGCCATTCAGCTTTAGGTGCCGGCTGAGTGATGCGCTCCCGACGCCTACAGGAAGATGGGCTGTTAAGGTAAGTACAGGTAAGTAAAAGTTCTTTACACACTTTAGACACACCAAACACACTTACCTTTGCACTTATGCACCCATCACTCACCTGAACACCGACATCGCGACCCCTCCAACTCCTTCAACCCGACGGCCCGCCTGCTCTAACCTGGCGTGGTTTGGAGCCATCGGGAATCCCACACGACACCCCTCAAAATAGGGATTAGGCTAAAAACTGCCTGTTAACAGGCAGTTAATTGGCACTATTCCCTTCCCGCCTGGGGTCGGCGGGTCCCAGTGCGGGGCGGGTACCCGCCGCCTCTGAAACTTGTGTGGAGCGGGGTTTTGGGCGGGATGGTGTCGGGACCCCCGAATTCAGGATTTCCCCCCCCCCGCCCACACGCCTGAAACCACGCCTAACGGCTCCAGGAAAATCGACCCCTATATCTCTCAAAAATGTCTCAAAGCCCTTCTGATAAAATGAATAATTGCTGTTATTTAAACAAACATGGTTGCCATTATCTGCATAATAAGATCCCACAGAATGCAATGAAATGAATGATCAATTAATTTATTTTTAGTACGGTTGGTTACGTGAAGAACTGCCTCCTCTACTTTGAATAATGCTATGGGATCTTTCATGTCCCCCAAACTCCCAGAAAAGGACAATGAGGCCTTTGTTTAGTACCTCATTTTAACAGCGGCAATTCCCACAGTGCAGCTCCTCTTCAATACTGCAGTGGCGTCAAGTCTGGAGTGGGGCCTGAACCTACAACCTTCTGACTCAGAGGCGAGAATGTGGCTCAGCTGACACACATATAGTGACATTCTTAAAATGAGAAACATCTATAATTTAATGACTTACTTCTCTTAGTCCTTTTTCCTTATTCTTTAGGGAAGGTATATCAATAACGGTTTATAGATTTCACCATTTATCTTATTTGACCACAAGCTGATTTTTTTCTCCTTTCTCCTACAGTATAATTTGAGTTCCCTTCAGTTGTATCAGGAAGGTTGAGATACACTGGGAGGCATTGCATAAGAGCAAAAACAGATGAACTGGTCAGTCAGCTTACTGCTGTTTTGGGGATCTTGCTGTATGCAGAATGGCTGCTATGCTTGCTTATGTAACAACAAGCACTTCAGAGTAATTCATCAAATGCGAACTGTTCGATGACACTTCTGAGTGATGTAATAAGGTTCTATATAAAGGCAAGCTTTATCTCTGCAAGAGGATACATACTTTTATCACCATCTCTAGATTACCAATGATATTTTATCAAATACGTTAACCATTATTGAAAGTTGGAGACTTCATTAAAAAACTCACCTACCTAATATAGACCATAATCACCAATATATTATGACCCCAACATGGTGCAGCCATAGATGTTCTCACTATTCTAAAGCATTATGCATAGCTTGTAGCCACGATTAAACTGCAAACAATAGGTTATAATAAAGAGTCAGATAATTATAGTTCTTAATGCTGGGAAAAATCTATCCTCTGTTGAACAGAGATCACCCATTAGAACTTGTACATATTAATATACACTGTTGAAAACTGAAATTGGATTCATCAAAACATAATGGCCTAGAAATTCCCTTGGGTTTGCGCCCATTTAGGGGCGCAAGAGTGGGTTGCGCCGGAAGTTGCGTCGCCGCTGAAATTAGGTGGGCCTTTAAATCGGCGTAAGCCGGTAGCGCTGCGCCGGCACCGATGACGTCATCGGTGTGCGCAGCGCCCCGGTACCGCCCGAAACCACGCCGATCCCCATCTTCAGTAGCGGCCGCCTCTTCCCTGGCGGCCGCTAACAACGTTTTGAAAACCTGGCCGTGCTGCAGCCTTAGAGGCGCTATTTAAAGCGGAGGTGCGGCCGGCCGCTTTTTCGGCGGCCGCCTGCCCGCACCTCCTTCCCCGGCCTCCTCCACTCCCCCCCCCGCGGCATTGCCGGCTGGTTTCCGTGGAGCCCGGCACTTCGCCGTTGTGCCGGGCTCTTTTGCCGGCACTTTCAACGGGGCTCCGGCCGTTGCAGGCACCTCCCCCTTAAGAGAAGGGGGAGGCCTGCAGTACAGCAGCCTGCCGCTCCGCATTGGGTGGCGCAGCGGGACCGGCAGCGCTGAAATTCATTTTCAGCGCCCCAAGCGGGGCGGGCACACCCTGTACCAGCGCCCGCTTCCGCTTTGGGGTGCTGAAAGTGAATTTGGGGCGGGCACAACTGGCTCGGCGGCGGGCGCTAAATTTCCGGCGCAAACGTGCTGTCGGGGCGTCACCGAATTTATAGGCCAATATATATATATTCACACACTTGTTCATACTTTCAGCTGAAAATCATGAGTTTTGATAGTGAGTGAAGAAAATGCAGAAATGTAGCATTTTAATTGTTTATATAATTAAAACACATACAAATTCACAATATATATCAATGATCTAGACGAGGGAACTAGATGTAATATCTCCAAGTTTGCAGACGACACAAAGCTGGGTGGGCGTGTGTGCTGTGAGGAGGATGCTGAGAAACTCCAGTATGATTTGGGCAGGTTGGGTGATTGGGCAGATGCATGGTAGATGCAGTATAATGTGGATAAATGCGAGGTTATCCACTGTGGTGGCAAAAACAGGAAGGCAGATTATTATCTGAACGGCAATAGATTGGGAGAAGCGGAAGTGCAATGAGACCTGGGTGTCCTTGTGCACCAGTCGCTGAAGGTAAGCATGCAGGTGCAGCGGACGGTTAAGAAGGCAAATGGTATGTTGGCCTTTGTAGTGAGAGGGTTTGAGTACAGGAACAAGGATGTCTTGCTGCAGTTGTACAGGTCCTTGGTGAGACCACACCTTGAGTATTGTGTGCAGTTTTGGTCACCTTATCTGAGGAAGGATGTTCTTGCCATGGAGGGAGTGCAGCGAAGATTCACCAGACTGATACCTGGGATGGCAGGAATGACGTATGAGGAGTGATTGGGTCGATTGGGCTTATACTCGCTGGATTTTAGAAGAATGAGAGGGGATCTCATTGAAACTTATAAAATTCTAACAGGACTAGACAGACTAGATACAGGAATGATGTTCCTGATGGCGGGGAGTCCAGAACCAGGGGTCACAGTCTAAAGATAAGGGGTAAGCCATTTAGGACAGAGATGAGGAGGAATTTCTTCACCCAGAGAGTGGTGAACCTGTGGAATTCTCTACCACAGAAGGCAGTTGCGGCCAATTCATTAAATATATTCAAGAAGGAGTTAGATATATTTCTTAAGGCTAAAGGGATCAAGGGATATGGGGAGAAGGCAGGGACAGGGTACTGAGTTTGGATGATCAGCCATGATCTCATTGAATGGCGGAGTAGGCTCAAGGGGCCGAATGGCCTACTCCTGCTCCTATCTTCTATGTTTCTATGAATTACCTTTACTATAAAGCAGACCAACTGAATCAATAGAAAACAATATTGGAGGCATCAAGCAGTGGTGAGGGGCACAGGTACGGCTGTGTAGCGTGTGGTATGCAGAAACAAAGTTAAAATAAGTTACTAATTAAACCGCTCTTCCCTCTCACTCTTGCATTTGTTATGTCAACTGAACATACAAAGGGTTGATTATGTAGCAGTAATAATGACTGAAAAGCAGTTGAGTAATTGGTGACTAATGCATTTCATAATAAATGAACTCACTAATCTTCACACTGGTTCCAATTAATCCTGATATACATTACATACAAGTCAAAATATGGATGCTTTCATTGTCAAAGCAATATAAATACCATAACTATACTGCTTATGACTAAAATACTTCTATTAGCCGACAGTGTTGTAGATGAAATAGAGTTGATGGCATCATCTTGTTAATGTGTAGCTTCTCCATATTTATTACAACAGCTCTGCTGTTGAAAAAAATCCTTTTGGGTGTTAGTGTTCAAGTGTGTAGGTCTATATGAATGTGCTACTGAGAAAGTGAAGGGCCACAGCCAACACTGCATGACATGCCATGGTTAAAAGGAGCAGGATAAATCAAGAAGTGGTGGTGATGCACATCAATTTTACAGGGCCACTGTACTACCACTTGTGCACCATACAAACCAGTTTCAGATGCATGTCAACAACAAAAAAAAGTGGTAAGTAAACTTGAAAGTAAGGTCAATGATCGGACTCCTGAGTGCACTGGAGCTGCACTGGAACTGGAACTGCACCCCCCCCCCCCCCAAATAGGTATTCTTAGACTGTTTGGGCATTTTACCAGGTACCAGCAAGATGTGACTTCAAAAGTGCCAGAAAGTCCACTGGACTGCCTGGGAACTTTTAGAACTTTGTATGTAACCTTTTAATGTTAGAAGAAAGCCATGCTGCCCCTCACTCTCCAGTGGAAAGAAGAGGTCCACATGTGTGTACAAACGTGCATGCACAGAACTTTCTTTGGCATGCAGCTTGACGCTTGGGTCAAGTGGCTGTGCACTACAATTATTGATTGGAGACCAGTGTTAGTAGTACAGTGACATCCTTAAAACCCTGTAGATTGTAGGATGGAGGAGGTTAAGGAGGCCTGGGAGGTGGAAGGACCTACATAAAAATGAATAGTCAGACAAATAGAATGGTAAACAGATAGGCAGACATAATAGACGCATGACCCTAAAAGGGACATTGAGTGATACTATTGCACAAATGTTTAACACACTCATATCAAATTCCTCTCTCCATATTTTACAAGAGGTGTTAACTGGTTTAATTTAAATGGATGTCTCCATTAAATAATGGAGAGAAAAATTGGTTACAAGCTCACTGAGCGTTCATTTGATAGCATAATCTCTCATTTCCAGGCTTCAGTTAGCTACAGAGTTTTTCCACCTGAAAACATTAATATCCAGATACAATAATTCAAATTTACAAGTTTATAGTATACAAATTTAGTTTTACTTCAAACGAATAGGAAAGGGACAGATAGATATATAGGCAAACAGAGGGACTGAAATATAGTGAAATTGATCGATAACTAAAGCTCCTGTTCCTGGTATGATGTGACATTTATACAGAATGCGGAACTGACTATATAATGCACTCATGGCTTTGTGATTTGTATTTTAAGCCTGGTTATTTCAAGAGTTATATAAGCAGGTTGCATCACACCAGGACCCATTCAATATCAGCTTGTACAATGGCTAAGTGACAAGACAGAACAAAATGAAATAGAGTACTAAAGGACACAAGTCTTAGCTGCCTATTACTTCAGAAAGTTGCCATTTGATACAAAACAAGGGTAGAGTTTATGAATCTAAAATCTTGATTTGTATACTGCATTTCACTTTTAAAATCTCTAGAACTGAAAGCTGTGATGCAGATTACCCACTTCCTTTGGTGCAGCTTCTGGATTTTGGAATTTTTTGATGTGTGCTGAAAGGCACTAACTCCACCCATACTAATCTCCCATTTGCCATGTGTGTCGTCTTGAGCTAAATGGATCCATCAATTGAAGAAACAGCTGAAAAAATTCCCGCCCATGACCAATTTGCAGTCAGACAGAAATGTCGCTCTTGGCCCAGATGTGAACACAAGATATAGAATTATCCTCCAAATGCTCTTGTGCCAGTACATTATTGATCAGTACTGTATTTCAATCCACGTTCACCGTTACGCTCTCCATTAACAAAACCTCCACTGAAACACATTACCTGAGGAACACAGGGTTCACTTTGTATGGCAATCAGCTCACTGTAATTAGTCAAGCACTTTATGTTTGAGGTATCATGTTTTAATTGTGACCTGAATGTCTGCCTAACGTGCTATTGCAGGAGTGAAACCATAATTTACCATCTCACTTACACAGGAAACAGATGATACAAATGCTTAAGTGACTGGGCAGATTAGTTCTACCCTTTCTCCCCTAAATTGCATTATGACAGCTTTAATTCCCTGGTCCATTAAACACTGCCTAATCTAAGTTTTGTTAGATGACCTGTGCAGGTTTTTTTCTATATCTTCCTGCCAGAAGTATCTGTAACAAAATCTAAATAGTCAGTAGTTGTGTACGTTCAGAGAAGCAATTAAAAAACAGCATCTTCCTCTTATAAAATAAACTATCTGTGGTGCTTATTGCCATTAATATTGGTGTTCATGTGCCATGGAATTAATGACCAGGGCAGCATCATGTTTACACAGTGTGAGCTTTACAACTTTATAAATAGCACTAATCCCCCAATAAAATCAGAGTTTTCTTGTAATCACAGAGGTCGTCTAGGGAGTTAAACTGTGATTCCACTCATCATTTTTTAAGGTTCATTAGGTGCGCAGCTACCTCCAAGGCCTCCTTTGTCTTTCATGTCATCTTTGTCTGAACCTTTTCCGCCCATGGGAGATGAAGTAGTATCCAGGTTTTCCAGCCCAGTGAAAGATTTGCTTCCCCCGTTCTCGTAGAGTTGTCCATGTACTGGCTGCAGCTGCCAGGTCAGGCCAAACAGGTGCACTGCTGTAAAACCAACAGGCAGTTTTTATTCATGTACGTAGATCCCTGCAGTCAATTCAGATGTACTCGGCAAAGTGAAATGATTAGGACTCATTTTAAATGAGAGCTCAGCCTTCAGTCTACCTTGTTTTCCAGTTTCATAAATATGGCAAGTGATTTGGCACAGTGGGAACATCTGTGACAAATCCAGTGAGTTTCTACACTCACTATCTGTGGCGCAATTTTCTGCTCGAGTACCACAATTTTGCATAAATAAGTCCCAGAGGTTGTGCAAATGCTAATTTCTAGCAGGTGTAAGTGATAAATTACCTGCAGCAACAAATCATTTGCCCTAATCATAAAGTGAAATGGATCATTGAAGGAGGGTACTTTGCATTATATCTCTGCACGAGAGACCCTGTTTACATGGAGGTGCAAGTGAACAATTTGTTTCCTAGCATATTGGCTATTGCATTTTTCAAATCTAGTCATTTAATAATTTTTGGTGCAATTAGAATAAGGGATAATATTCCAATTATTTAACACACTACCTAAAATATTAGTGACACTCTGAAACCATGCTTAAAAAATGAGTGATAAAACTTGCCTGATGGCCTAATAGGTAAAGACACTGTCTGATTTACTAGTTTGTCATATAGACCTTGATTCAATTCCTGGTCTGTGCTAAACTAACTGATCTCAATTAGCTACAATTTGGCTTGAGAGAGAAGAAACCAGTCAGGATTCCTATTGCTGATTGCTACCAGTGACCCCTGCTGGGAACGGACATGTTTGGAAGTGGGGTAAGGACAAGAGCAGGGCTGGCTCGGATGCCCTCCACAGTTGAAATCCAGACAACGCCCATTGTTTAGGCTGTCAGGTGAAGAATGGCAACTTGAGTGAAGAATCAAAGGACTGCCAATGGGTGTGGAACTGCATCCCAGCAAGATCCAATTCCTTGAGGAGAGATACACTTAGGGCAGAACAAAAGTTGGGCAACAAAAATGTTGGCTTGCTTAGCAAGAAAAAACATTTAGCAAAAAAAAAGCAAAAATTGATTAACAACACCTCAAGTCTAATATTTTTGGACTTCCAAGATTCATGTCTATTTAATTTTTTTGTCTGGTTTTAGGATTATCAGACACGTCAGATTAAGCTAAATTCATTCAGCAGGTACAAATAATTTGAAAAAAATCTCACATACATATCACCACATATAAACAATGCTTCTAGTGACACTAAAATGATTCATTCCACATGGAACAAATTGTTAGGAGGCTTGACACTTTCTTGTGGATAGAATAATTTCCTACTTCATGACGACACATGCTCTAAAACACTAAACCTTATCCATATGTGCCAACTACCAGCATTCCAGCCCATGTGCCAACTTGTTAATATTTCATAAGAGAACATAAGAAACTTAATTTCATAAAACAACTTTTTCAAATAGCTTGGAGGTTGGAAATATTAATCAATCACAGTTGGCTGAAGAGTGGGACTTGAATATTTCAGTCAATCAAATTGGTTGGAAGGGGAGACGAGAGCCTGTCCGAACCGATCAATCAGACATTAGTTTCTCCCACTGCTGGTTGCACATGAACCTGAGGCAGAAAGTTTTAAAGTGAGCTGAAAGTCACATCCTATGTTCCCTGTACGGTGTGCGTGTGCGCGGCTGCACGGTCACCTGTAAGGTCCCGCGCTGCTAAATGCACAGGCCGCGCATTCAGCTGGAGAGCTGAAGTGGGGGGTCGGGCCCAAGCCAACAAGCGGGAAAAAGTCAACAGTGCCCTGGACAAAGATGGCGGCCCTATGCGCTGCATAAAGCAGAACTCGCGCTAAGATGGCGACACCAGTGCCCTAGACAAAGATGGCGGCATTGTTCAATGAACAAAGCAACAGGACCCCCTTCCCGGATAAATATGGTGGCACGCTCACTCTGGACTGCAAAAGCAGCTCTGGCGCCTCGCAATAATGATGGCTGTGGGGCCTTTCCATCAGGTGGCTGATGCCATTGAGGTTCCCTTCCCAGAAGTGACTCCTGGTAAGTACCATAGCAAAATACTGCAGATGCTGGAAATCCGAAATAACAACAGAAAATACTGGAAAAACTCAGCAGGCCAGGCAACATCCGTGGAGAGAAAATAGAGTCAACGTTTCGGGTGAAAACCCCTTTGTCAAGACTAAAGAAGCACAGGAAATGAAATGGATTAAGAGGCCAGGCTGGGAGAGAACAAAAGAGAAGAGACATTAAGAGGTGTTCAAAATGAGATGAGACGGTGATAGGACTAGTGGAGACAAAAGACGGCTCTAGTGAGTACCAGTGGGAGCCGAGCATCCGGAGAGCAACAGCTGGAGGTCCAGTTAACATGGGAGCGAGCGGCGAGGGGAGCAGCCTGACCGGCGGCCTGCAGGAGCCTGAGCAGCTCAGCACAGTAAGGAGGAGGCCCAACACCAGCTCACTTCCTGTCGACTGCGCTCCACTTCAGTGCAGCTCCACTCGGTACTGCGTGAGCAATGTACTATCCCGGTTTCAGTCCTGCAAATATTTAGCAGTGCTGAGGAGTATTTTGCCTTTGCTTCTGGTTTTCTAAAATATGAAGCCATCTCGACAGTAGTTCAATCTGTAGAAAGTATTCTGGAGTTGTGAATACTTTCTACCTTCCGAGATATAGTGGATATCCTACAGGAGATGTATTGCATATCCTACAGGTCCTTCAGTAAGTGATTTACCATGATCGGGGCTAACTGTTAGACCTGAGCTGCAAAAACTCGGTGTGGCAGAGAGTACAAGACGCTCTTTCTCAGTTCATAAAAGATGCAGTCTGCTTATGGAAACTGTTGTCAAGCCATTTACATGATAAAGTTTTGAAAACCTGAAGTTTAACACCCGCATCATCTTAATTAACACAGTGTTATGCTGCACCTTCCGGGCCTGGCCCGGGCCGCTCCAGACCCTGGGGGTGAGGGGGTATCTCTGGGTACCGGGGGTGAGTTAGAATATATTTATTTTTAGATTAACTGTTTAAAAAAAAATTATCCTGATCTCTGGATAGTGAGTGTCTTGGTGAACCTCTTCAGGCGAAACTTATTTTTTAGGTTTCACGCTTCAATTCATGTGGTGTAATGCAGACAAAGGTGAGCTGTGGATGTGTAAACCAAGGAGATGGTCCTGAACTGGAAATATTGATGTGAATGATGAGTGTCTGATTAAAGCTGAACAATACCAAGCTGGGAAGGGTAGGAAGCACATGGTATTAAAGGGATGGTGGTAATTTGAGTACATAATTGGCTTTGGGATAGGAGGCAGAGAGTAGTGGTGAACAGATGTTTTTCTGACTGGAGAGAAGCATACAGTGGGGTCCCCCAGGGGTCGCTATTAGGACCATTGCTTTACTTGTTATATATAAATAACCTGGGCTTGGGTATAGGGAGTACAAATTTGAAGATGATACAAAACTTGGCAATGTAGTAAATAGTGATTTGAGACAATGGGGTGGCAATATGGCATTACTGTATACTGTATATATGCTTGTAAGTGGTTGTTGTTGTAAAATTTGCCCACGGACAAAAAGGTGGCGTTCCAAGGAGTTCATGGCTCGCTCAGTACAACAAATAATTAGAGGGAACATTGGTCACATCTATATTTATTTAGTGTTTGACTTCAAATAAGTCATATAAATTAATTAATATAAATAAATTAATATAAATAAATAAAACCAATAGAGAGCATCCTGACGAACTGTATCACAGTATGGTATGGCAGCTGTAGCTACTATGACCGGAAAGCCCTGCAGCGGGTAGTCAAAACTGCCCAACGCATTACCGGCACCCGGCTACCGACCATAGAGCACATATACCAGAAACGCTGTTTACGGCGGTCACGGACCATCATCAAAGACCCTACCCACCCCAGCCACAGTCTGTTCGCCCCCCTGCCATCTGGGAGATGCTACAGATGCATTCGCACCCGAACGACCAGATTTAGGAACAACTTCTTTCCCAGGGCTGTCATCCTACTGAACTCCACAAATAAACTCTAAAGCCTGCACACCTGTCAATGCACTTTATTCTGTTTATGTTAATGTATTACAAGCCAAATGAATGTTGAATGTTTAAATGTCTTAATCTAAATGTACACTCTCAGGAGCCGCAAGCCTACATTTCGTTGTACTGCACTTGTGCACTAACAATGACAATAAAGTTGATTATTATTATTAAGCTGCTAAAATAAAGCTTTGATTTTTTTAAAATTCTTAAATGAACCTTCTGCAATAAGGTGGTTATTCCCTTTTCTTTATGAAGTCCATGGGGGCGATTTTCTCAGTTCCGAGGAGGCGGGTCTGCCGGGAAAATGGCAGAATTTGGGGGCGGGTGCCCAACCCACCCCCAGCCCGCCTCCGTGCCCTCTTGCCAGAAGGCGGGAAGCCGCCCCGCGCTGGGCCCCGTCTCCTTGGAGGCGGGAAGGGAATAAAGCCTATTAACTGCCTGTTAACAGGTAGTTAACGGGCAGAAAATAGGATTATCCCCATTTTGTGCCCTGAAGTGCGGGCTTCCTGACCTGGGGGAACCCCGCCAGGGTGTAGGAGGTGAGCAGTGGGTCTCCGGGGGTCGGAGGGGTCTGAAAGTGCGCTGTAGAGGTGAGTGATGGGTGCAAGTGTGGAGTGGTAAGTATATGAGGTGAGTGTAAAGTGGTAGAAAATGTTAACTTACCTTTGTTTCTTCCTGCAGCCTTCAGCTGCTGTGGAGCTGGAGTCCCCGACATCTCCATTGTAGAGATCACAGACTGGCTGCTGCATCCTCCGATGCAACAGTCATCTGATTTCTGCAAAGTAGAAAGGTTTGATGAGCCCTGAACACAAGGGCCCCGATTTTCGGCTTGTGTGGGAAATGGTTGGATTTCCCCGAATGTGGGGTTTCTGACACACACAAAAAAGTGTCAGCCAGCTCCACACAATTTTCCCTCAAGTGGCCAATTAATTCCCAGCATGTGGGAAGCCTTGCTAATTGTCCAATTTCAGTCAGAAATCCCCACAGTATGATGTCATCATTCATGGTGCTTTCAAGGTCCATAGCAAGCACTGCATCCTCTGAAGGCTTCCAAATGAACCATACAGGATGGCAGAGGAGCCTACAGCAGCTGTGGCCAGTGCCAGACCCCGAGCTGCCTTCAAATTCAATGAGGCTTCACTGCAGGCATTATTGGATGGGGTTAGGGCCCACAGGGAGGTCCTCTTCCCTAGGTCAGGGAGGAAGAGGCCTCCCAGAGACCAATGCTGCATGGATGCAGGTGTCAGCAGATGCCAACTCATTGGGAGTCACCAGAGGAACCTTGGCATTACATCTCTAACTCCTTCCTTTACTCCCCCACAGTACCATCCAGAGCCCCCGTCCTCACTGTGGAGGAGGAAGAGGCTGTGCAGCCAGACTCCTCAGAGGAAGCTCCAACATCTGAGGGCGCAGCGTCAGCAAAAGTAAGCGCACCCAGCACCAGTGCAGACACTCACACCTCGGGTGGACCTTCGGGACATAGAGTAGTGTTGTCACGTGGTGTTTCACAGCTCACAAGTGAGCCTCAGCAGATTCTGGAGACAGGGACAGCAGTGGAGAGTCCTCGTCGGAGGGCGCAGGACTCTGCCAGCTCAGCTCAGCTGCGCTGCATGTCGACTCTCTGCCTCTGGGTCCATCCGCAAGAGAAGAGGTGATGGATCTCCATGCACAGATGCAGGAGTCTCTGGCAGGTTTTGTCTCCAGGGTCGCTGCGAGTGTGGAGTGAATGGAGGAGTCCATAGCGACCATGAGCAGAGCCTTTGTGGAGTCATTGGCACATGAACGCATCACCATGGAAAGGTTGGCAACCTCCATGGAGGAGATAACTCGCCAGGGTATGGAAAACATGGTGAGTGCTCATAAGAGAATGACATCTCTTGAGGAGCATTGGCCATCTGTTGAACAGAGAAACCAGATCTTCATGGAAGTCCTTCTGAGTAGGACTGCCAGTGCAGAAACGGGTCCCCATGGCCCCCTAAAGCGCAGCAAGGTGCTCTCAAGCCACTTCCAAGCGCTGGCCCCTTCTGACCTGTACAGCTTCAGGTGAGTGAGCAGCAGCATGGTGCGCCTGTTGCTGATCCTGCTGTTCCTGGTCCTGCTGCTGCCACCTCTGCTGCTGGAGATCCTCTAATGGCAAGAAGGGAAGGAAAAAAACGCATCCCATGCTTCTCGTAGATGCCTCCGCTGAGGAAGCGCTGAGTGAGGGTGGCAAGAGGGGCTTCCCAGGAGATCTCATTGGAGAAGTGTGTGAGGCTGCAACCTTCCATAGCTGTGCCTAAGCCTTGAAGAAGTAGCCCCAAACCTGCAACAACAAGGTCCTTCAACATGCAAGTCCTGTCCCTTTAAATCGCAGCTTCTCCATTGACCTGCAGCTGACAGCAAGCAAGCCGGCAAGCTTCACGCCAGGTGTCAGCAGCGGGGTTCCCCACAGGCAGGTTTGATGTGGGGAAAGCCCCAAAGTTGCAACGGCCCCGGAATAACTACCTCAACAAGCTGATAAATGGTAATTAGTGTTCCGACGACCAGTCCCGCCAGTGGCAGCCGGGGCTGAAGCGGGTCGCGGGGAAACGGCGGTCCGAAAGTCGGACGGGGCAAGGAATCAGGCGGGGGGGGGGGGTCCCGACCCGCTTTTTCGCCAATTTTCGGCCCCCGGCCACATGAAAAGCTGCCTGACAGCAGCCAGAAAATTGACCCCAAGGACTCATCAAACTGCACATAATGTCAGTGTTTGACAGCTTCACAGAGCTGTCAAACGATGGCATTTCTTCTTTCAAAAATTCTTGACAGATGACACGTCATAAGTTGATGTGCTCTGCAACCGGCTTCACCCTAATTGGCCTGCTGAGCCTGCCAGGCGGGCTTAACAAGGTCAATCAGGGGAAAATCCCGCTGGTTGGCCAGAAGTTGATGGAGGCGGGACTGAAACCCGACAAGTGGGAGTCCCGCCTCCAAAAGCTTCCCATTGTGAAAATCACCCCCTAAAGTTTTATTTTTAGATTTAAAGTATCTGTAACCCTTCCAAGAAACTTTATTTTTGGCTTGACAGCAGAATTACAGTAGGTTCCAAAGTGACAAATATGACAAATAAAGTGCTAAGAATCAAAAATTTCTGGGAATGGGTATGTACCAGACTTAATTAGAAAATGAATCTCATTCCTTCACTATTTCCCTTTAATAATTTATAAATCCATCACTGCTGCAAATAGGGCTTTGGTGTACTTTTGGGTTTTCCCCCAGCAATAAGAGTGATTGAATGTTGGATGTACTTGCAGCTTAGCTTATGATGAGCCCACGTATCTAATTATTTCAATCTAATTCTTTGTCTTCACATGTCATAGGCCTACCCTTGGGGTGGGTTTTGAACTGTTAGTTCTGTTGCGGCTGCTGGTCAGCTTTTGCCAGTTTTCTAGGTTGGCATGTATATTATCCTATTCAAACCAACACAGTTCAGTCCATGTTATGACACAATAGGATCGATTTTGAGCTGTACTGTCTGGGTGGAGCACAGAAGAAACTCGGGCGGGGAGGATTGCAAGCTTGTAATTCAGACTGCTCTATTTTCTTCCATTAATTTAAATGGACTGAAAATTGATGTGGGGGTGGGTGCGGGGGCTGGGGGGTGGGGTGGAAGGATGGAGGGCTCCGTTACAGGTGTGTGTTCCTCCCTGTTGGATTTTCCTCTTTGTGCGCCACACCCAGGAGATACTTTTCATCCAGGTGGTACGAATGAAAATCTACTAAAACAAAACCTAGTGTATTGTAATCTCTCACCAAAAAACATGACATTTAAGGTGAATTAGTTTCTTACCTAATATGGGTATGAGTTCTAGTCCATGTGCAGATCTTTAACTTCTTCTCTAACTTGCACATAACTAAAATAATCCAGTCCTTAATTTGCCCAAACACTCACTCACTCTTGTGGGTAATGTAACATTTATGTAAGGTTCTCTCCTTCAGGGTTCAGCATTGGCTCAGTTTTCTCGCCTCTGAGTCAGAAGGCTGTGGGTTCAAGTGCCACTCCAGAAACTTGAGCACAAAATCTAGGCTGACACTCCAGTGCAGCACTGAGGGAGTGCTGCACTGTCGGAGATGCCTTCTTTTTGGATGAGGCGTTAAACCACGGCCCCATCTGCCCTCTCAGGTGGATGTAAAGGAACCCATGGCACTATTTTGAAGACGAGCAGGGGAATTCGCCCTGGCGTCCTGGCCAATATTTATCCCTCAACCAACTAAAACAGATTATCTGGTTATCACATTGCTGCTTGTAGGACCTTGCTGTGAGCTAATTGGCTGCCGTGATTTCCTATATTACTACAGTGACTACACTTCAAAATACTACATTGGCTGTAAAGCACTTTGGAATGTCCTGATGTCGGGAAAGGCGCAAAATAAATACAAGTCTTTCTGTATTTTCTTTCTCACAGTGCTTTATCTTACTATGCTCTTCATCATTTCCTTCATAGTTACTCCCTCTGCTTCTTCCAATCTTACAAAAGTTGTTTAATGTTATACTTTCAGTTGACCATCAGTTTGCATATTTGGAAGTTGTCTGAAAGAATTTGTCACTAAAACAAAAGCGAAATACTGTGGATGCTGGAAATCTGAAATAAAAACAGAAAATGCCAGAAACACTCAGCAGGTCAGGCAGCATCTGTGGAGAGAGAAACATTTCAGGTCGATGACCTTTTGTCAGAACTGGAAGACGTTAGAGATGTAACAATTTATAAGCAAGTGCAGAGCCGGGGAAAAAAGGGAAAGCTCTGTGATAGGGTGGAGGACAGATTAAATCACAAAAGGGATGAAGGTGCAAGGCAAAATGGGGTGGTAATGGGACCAGTAAAGAAACAAAAGATGGGTCCAGAGCAATGTTCCATCTTAGGTTTTTTTCTGTGTGTGGCCTCTAAGGAGCTGTGCAGCCCATTCGCAGTTTTCCGCATGCTCAAAACTTAACATTGAAAAATGGCCACACATGCGGGAAACTGCAGGCAGCACATCAGAAGGCAGTGGGAGGAGGTAGCAGAAGCTGTCAGTGTGCCACGTGTGTTGCCCCCAGGACCTGGATCCAGTGTCGCAAGAAGTTTAATGACCTCACACGAGTGGCCAAGGTGAGTGAGTGCATCTTCAAATGCCATATCCCACCAACTGCACCATTAGCCTCAGCCACTGCTCAATGCACTACACCCCCATCACTCAGCTACCAACAATCTCTAGTAATGACGATTCATACCTCACAATCATAGCTTCACCTCATGCTCACACACTTACCACTGCTGCAAGCCTAACGCATACATCTCATACCTTTCACACACTGCCAGCAATTCAACCATGACAGGCACATCACCCAAACGCATTGCACCACACTCACTGACACACTTCCCTTTCTCTTGCAGGCCAAGATGGCGCATAACAGACATGCGCAACAGCAGACAGGCTGAGGGGAAGCACGTCTTCTGAACCTCACTGTGCTGGAGGAGACAGTGGTGGAGATAAATGGAGCATCCGTCACTGAGACCATGGCGAGCGGCGAGGTTGAAAGTATTGCTGATGACGGTATGCTCATACCTAATCCTTCTTCTCTCATCCCACGTACAAGCTGCTGATGGTGTAAACATGTACATCTTGCTTTCCCCACTCCCCTCACCACAACCCGACCCTTGTGCCTTTCTCCTTTCAGATACACAAGAACTGCCAGCAGCCCAGCCTGACCCCGACGTAGTAGAGGAGGAGAGTGAAGGAGAAGACGAGGCACTGTCACTCAATTTGACACTCCCAGGCACCAGCTCAGAAAATGGCACTCTGCATACTTTAGAAGCAATATCTGCACGTGGTGAGTCACCAGGCATGAGTGGACTGCAGCCAGGCCAGGGGGGAAAGGGTAGCTCGGGTTCCAGCTCCCCAGAGGGCATGTTCGCGCAAGAGTTCTCCTGCACAGGACTCAGATGATGACTTCGATGGGGTGGCCGACCGAAGAATGGTGATGTGCATGCACACACAGGCCTGCCAGGGAGCCTCTTGTCAGTGTCAAGAAGGAGTCCAGCTTCAACATTGCACGAGGCTTTGCATGGAGTTTGGAGCTCATGATTTCCAAGATGGAAGTGATGGGCAACTCCATTAGGACACTTGTGGACCCAACCATGATGCTAGGTGTAATGGATGATGTCACATCTTCCATAGCAGCACAAGCAGAAGCGACCCAATGTCTGAGTGCTGCAGTGGAAGCTCAGACTGCTCTCATGTAGGCTCAGTTTGCTGCCACGCAAGCTCAGACTGATGCTACCGTGGCTGAGTTTATGAGTGTGAAAAGGGGCTACAGGGTTTCACAGCAATCCAGTGATCTGTGCTTTAACAGATGGCTAGGAATGCTGAGGCGCTGCCCTGCGGGAGTGGCAAGAACCTGCTGTCCTCTCAAATGACAGAATTTGTACTCCCACCCCTCGCACTCCCTTGCTGCTGCCTGTCAGCCAGCCAGCCCACCCAGACTGCTGCCACGTATGCAGAGGTCGGCAGTCTACAGCTGGGCCTCTAGGCCCAGAGCTGCTTGAGGTTGTCCTGCAAGGCCATCCACAGTCTCCACCATGGAAAGTCAGCAGCCTTCCACCAGCCATGCTGCAGCCACTGGGGTAGCACTGCGTAGGAGCACTAGGATAGGCAAAGGAACACGAAAGACAGATACTAAGGGAATGCAGAAGGGTGATTAGTTGACTTTGTTATGTAGTTTTGGATTGATTAATTTATAAATTATTTTTGTAATGTTTGTTTTGTGGTGGCTCTCATTTCAGCTTTGTGCCCAAGAGGACGCTGTGATGTTCTGTGACAAAGGGATGGTAAAGTGGAGAAATGGTGAGCAACGGAGATCTGGGGTTTCATTCAGGGGAACCAGATTCTGATGAGGCTCTGCTGCCTGCTTCCTCCCTTACTCCTCCTCCACCTCCTTCTCCTGAGCTGGTTGCGGAACCCGTGGTGGCAAAGACTACACCCTCATGATAGCCAAGTTGTGGAGGATGCAGCAGACCACCATTAATGGCGCATAACAGACATGCGCAACCCACTCTGGCGTGTACTGGAAGGCTCCTCCCGAGTGGTCAAGTCAGTGGAACTATTGCTTTAGCACGCTGGTGGTCTGCTTGATGAGGTTCCTCGTGGCAGCTGGCCTTGAATTGCCGGGTTGCGGAGGGGAGTCATCAGCCAGGTGTAGAACAGATAGCCCTCGTCTCCAAGCAGCCACCCTCGGGTTTGATGTGGCGGCTGGACGATTGCTGGACTGGCAGAGGATGAAGGCATCATGACTGCTGCCAGGATACCAAGCATTCACCATCATGATGTGCTGGGCATGGTCGCACACCAGCTGCTCATTCAGTGAGTGGGGGCCTTTGTGGTTGCGGTACATCTCAGGATTGATGTGCAGCGCCCGCAAAGCCACATGTGTGCAGTTGATGCTGCCCTGTACCATGGGGAAGCCTGATATCCTGGCAAAGCCACATGTGCGCTCCTCCTGCTTCTCCCTGCTCAGAGAGAAGACAATGAAGTCCCTGCTCCTGGAGTACAGAGACTCTGTGACCCCTGATGCAGTGGTCTAAGCAGAACTCTTGAAGTCAGAAGCAAGGCCTTCTCCACTTGCAGCACCACTCCCTGTCACCTCACCAACTTTAAATAACTATAGAAAGCTCCAAACAGTTGTACAAATTTACACAGAGCCAGCAGAAATCAAAAAGCAAGCCACCATCAAGTTGTTGATGGTCGCTTTAAATACAGCTGGTGGGAGCTCCCTTGTGCAGCTGAACGCACGTTCAACTGTTCATGTTTTGGATAGGGCATTGAATGGAGCAGCAACAGCCAAAATGGCACTACATGTGTCAAATCAGCATTGCACAATGATTGACGTCACAATCTGACTGATTAGCATTTTTCTGGCGAATGCAGGTAACGGCTGTGCTGCCGATCTGCCCAAAATGGCGGCCACCGCGGGCCGCGCCAGAAGTGGGCAGAAGTGAGGCAGCTGCCATATTTACACCGAAACCAGCCTTAACAGCCGCCACTAAGGTGCCAAATTTCACGGCCGTTAACTCTTGTTTCTCTCTCCACAGATGCTGCCTGACCTGCTGAGTGTTTCCAGTATTTTCTGTTTATATTATTGATAGCATTAATCAATGGATTGCGTTGTAATATAGAGTAGTTGTGAACTTCGAAGACTGCTTTTTCACCTCTCTGTGTGTAAAGATTGATCCTCCTGGTCTCTGTCTAGGAAATGACTCATTCACTAGGTAATGACAGCCAAAATCCAATACCATTTCAGGGAACAGCAGTGCTATTTTTAATCACACTTAGTAAACAACATATCAGGTGATATGGGCAGAATAAATATTGCTTAACACTGAAGTGCAGTCATTTAAACTTAGGTGGGGCAAACCCATGTGATGTAACAGCCAAAAGTTTGAAAAATGATGGACTGAACATTTATTTCATTAGTCTAATAATCTATCATGATTGCCTTTAACGGTTCATAATTATTTGCCTGATATCGAAATAGATCTGAACAAAAACAACATCCATTTATTTCCCTTGCTTATCATATTAAATATGGCTTAACATCACCAATTCAATGCTTTTCCCTTGTGATCTCATTAAAAATATCACAGTGGCATAATAGTACTTTGGTTTCTCTGCTTAAATGGAGTTGACTGTATGTGAGCTAAAATCCACAGAGCTCAAATGCTGCTGTCACTCTTCTCACTTCCCTTTCCTTTTTCTTGTTTTTTCAGTAGTGAGGAGTCATTTTGCTGATCAACAAGGGATGTTAGTGCTGGGGAATTGTATACTTTTCATTTCAGACCCCCAAAACCAGATAACGCTCCCAGGTCAGGTTTGGAATGATAAGATGCTCTACCCATTCTTCCTCAACAATGTGCCTCACTCCCAACTTCAATCTCTACTGCATCATGGTGACAATAGTTTCAAATTTCTCATATGAGCCTATAGTAATCTGGGATGTAATGTTTAAGCTATCCACCAGATGGAGCCAAAGATTAAGGGATCATATTCACCAGTGTTTAAGGTAATGTCCTGGTACACCAGTTAGTATGGTAATGTGGCATTGCATTATGGGTATGACTCAGAGGTGAATCCTCCATCTTGGCTCATGCAGTTAGAAATACTGTGTTTTGCTTGCAGCCTGTAAGTGTTGTTTCTCTGCTACACCGTGTAATAAACAGTTGGGTTTTGTTCCTTATATCTCGCTTATCTCAGTTTAGGACCTTACCACTCGGATATCACATATTGGCGATGAGGATCAACAGATCACATCTTGAAGAAGAGAAATAAAAGAGCGCTGAATAACCGATCATGGCTGCTATGGTAGGAAAGATCTCTGCTTTTGATGTTCAGACTCAGACCTGGGATGAGTACTGCGAGGTGCTGATGCATTTCTTTGAAGCAAATGATATAGATGATGTCGAAAAAAGGAGAGCTATTTTGCTCACTTCCGTGGGAAGTCAGACGTATAGTTTAATGAGAAACTTATGCAGTCCTGCAAAGCCGGGAGACAGTAAATTTGCTGAATTAGTGGCCTTGCTGAAGGAACATTTCAATCCCAGACCGAGTGAGATTGTACAGCGTTTCAAATTTAATTCACGGAACAGGAAACCGGGAGAGACTGTATTGGATTATGTAGCGGTGTTGAGAAAATTGGCACATGATTGCAATTACGGGGACAACCTGAAAGACATGCTGAGAGATAGGCTGGTTTGCGGGATAATGGATGATCGAATGCAGAGGAGATTATTGTCCGAGACTGGGCTTACGTATGAAAAAGCGTTGGAACTTGCTCAAGCCATAGAGACAGTGAACCGAGATGTAAAAGAAATACAAGGTTCAGACTGGGCTACTACAAAGCAAGTTGGAGGTCAGGTTAATGTGCACAAGTTAAATATGCGTCAGAAACCACAACGTGAGCATGTAAAAGCATGTTATAGATGCAATGGCGATCGCCTGGTGAGGGAATGCAGGTTCCTGGAGGAAAAGTGCCACAAGTGTGGGAAAAAAGGACATATAAAACGTGCATGCAGGGCAAAAGCAACCGTGGAGGAATACAAACCAAAAGGGGAAGGAAAGCAAAACCTAGGAAGAGAAGTGAAAAAACAGGGAGCACATCACATCAGCGGAGAAGCTGAGAAAGAAGACGACATGTTCATAATGCATAGTATGGTAGAGAACATTCCAAAGGTGGATCCTATCACTTTGCAACTGACAGTAAATGACTCTAAGGTCAACTTTGAAGTGGATACAGGACGCAGCGTAACCATAATGAACAGGGAGGAGTACTCAAAATTGTGGAACCGTGCAAAAGTTCCAGAGTTAAAGTCTCGCTCTATGCAGCTTAAAACATATACCGGTGAACGAGTGGCGACATTGGGTACAGCTACTGTAACTGTGCAACACACGGACACCGTGGAACAGCTACCTGTAGTTGTAGTACCGGGTTCTGGACCAAACTTGTTAGGTCGGGGCTGGATACAAGAACTTAAATTAGATTGGGGAGCAATAAATCAACTAGAGGGAGGCAAACAATTGTCTTTGCAAGAAGTGTTGATTGAACATGAGAACGTGTTCAAGGAAGAACTTGGCACATTTAATGGCCCCCCAGCTAAGATTTATGTAGACAAGGAGGCACTGCCAAGGTTTTTTAAACAACGACCTGTGCCGTATGCCATGAAACCGAAGGTAGAGGCTGAGCTTGACCATCTTTTGAGAGAGAACATTCTGGAACCCGTGAAATGTTCAGAATGGGCAGCTCCCATTGTATCTGTTTTAAAACCGGACAATTCGGTAAGACTCTGTGGAGATTATAAATTGACTGTAAATAGGGTGTCTAAACTAGAACAGTATCCTATTCCCAAAACAGAGGATCTCTTTGCAAACCTGGCTGGAGGGAAGAAATTCACGAAGCTGGATATGAGTCATGCATACTTGCAGATTACACTAGATGAGGAATCCAAGAAGTATGTAACCATAAATACACACAAGGGGTTGTTTACCTATAACCGCTTACCATTTGGTGTCTCATCTAGTCCAGCTATTTTCCAGAGGACTATCGAGGGCATACTGCAAGGGATTCCACATGTTTCAATCTATCTGGATGACATTCTGGTGATGGGAAGAACCGACCAGGAGCATCTGAGCACTCTGAGAGAGGTACTACAAAGATTGGATAAGGCTGGGTTACGGCTCAAGAGGAGTAAGTGCACTTTCCTGGGGAATGAGGCCGTGTTCCTGGGACACAGAGTGGACACCACCGGGCTCCATCCAATCAAGGAGAAGGTACAAGCACTGCAGGAGGCCCCAGCTCCTACCAATGTGACCGAGTTAAAAGCTTACCTGGGACTGCTAAACTATTATAACAGATTTTTACCAAACTTGTCAACAGTGTTAGCACCTCTTCACAAACTTCTGCGTAAGGAGACACAGTGGCAGTGGGAAGAGGAACAGAGGGTTTCATTTGAACAGTCCAAGAAACTGATGCTGTCGTCGGATGTGCTGGTTCACTACAATGCAGAGAAAGACATCATTCTCTCTTGTGACGCTTTACCTTATGGGGTGGGGCGGTTCTTTCACACAGCTTGGAAGATGGAACAGAAAGACCAATAGGGTTTATGTCTCAAACTCTGACCCCGGTGGAAAAAAACTATTCCCAGTTAGATAAAGAGGGATTAGCAGTAATGTTTGGGTTACAGAGGTTTCACAAGTACATGTATGGCAGGAAATTCACCATATGCACCGATCATAAACCTCTTCTATCTCTGTTTAATTAAATGAAAGCAGTACCACAGATGGTGTCACCCCGGATCCAGAGGTGGGCAGTGACGTTGAGGGCATAGGAGTATGTCATCGTTTACAAGGTGGGCAAGTACCATGGGAATGCAGATGCCTTGAGCCGTCTTCCACTGCCAGGTACACCTATCCGTGCAGCTCCAGAGGACAGAGTTTTGATGTTGGAGGACACGGACACGGCAATTGTGACCACGGAACAAGTAAGGACTTGGACCGGTAAAGATCCAGTACTGTCTAGAGTCCGAGAATATGTGATGAGGGGTTGGCCACAGCATCCGGAAGGGACTGATTTCACACCTTACAGTGTCAGGAAGACAGAGCTGAGTGTGCAGGATGGTTGCGTGTTGTGGGGAGCACGAGTGATTATTCCACAGCCAGCACAACAGTCTATCCTAGGGCAACTACATCAGTGTCATCCTGGAGTTTCGCGTATGAAAGCCTTGGCAAGGAGTTACTTGTGTTGGCCAAAGCTAGATGAGGAGATAGAAAATCTAGTCAAGACATGCAGCACTTGTCAAGTACACAGGAAGGCACCAGCAGCAGCTCCTCTCCACCCCTGGGAGTGGCCGGATAGACCATGGAGAAGATTACATGTAGATTATGCGGGTCCATTCATGGGAGCTAAAATCCACAGAGCTCAAATGCTGCTGTCACTCTTCTCACTTCCCTTTCCTTTTTCTTGTTTTTTCAGTAGTGAGGAGTCATTTTGCTGATCAACAAGGGATGTTAGTGCTGGGGAATTGTATACTTTTCATTTCAGACCCCCAAAACCAGATAACGCTCCCAGGTCAGGTTTGGAATGATAAGATGCTCTACCCATTCTTCCTCAACAATGTGCCTCACTCCCAACTTCAATCTCTACTGCATCATGGTGACAATAGTTTCAAATTTCTCATATGAGCCTATAGTAATCTGGGATGTAATGTTTAAGCTATCCACCAGATGGAGCCAAAGATTAAGGGATCATATTCACCAGTGTTTAAGGTAATGTCCTGGTACACCAGTTAGTATGGTAATGTGGCATTGCATTATGGGTATGACTCAGAGGTGAATCCTCCATCTTGGCTCATGCAGTTAGAAATACTGTGTTTTGCTTGCAGCCTGTAAGTGTTGTTTCTCTGCTACACCGTGTAATAAACAGTTGGGTTTTGTTCCTTATATCTCGCTTATCTCAGTTTAGGACCTTACCACTCGGATATCACATATTGGCGATGAGGATCAACAGATCACATCTTGAAGAAGAGAAATAAAAGAGCGCTGAATAACCGATCATGGCTGCTATGGTAGGAAAGATCTCTGCTTTTGATGTTCAGACTCAGACCTGGGATGAGTACTGCGAGGTGCTGATGCATTTCTTTGAAGCAAATGATATAGATGATGTCGAAAAAAGGAGAGCTATTTTGCTCACTTCCGTGGGAAGTCAGACGTATAGTTTAATGAGAAACTTATGCAGTCCTGCAAAGCCGGGAGACAGTAAATTTGCTGAATTAGTGGCCTTGCTGAAGGAACATTTCAATCCCAGACCGAGTGAGATTGTACAGCGTTTCAAATTTAATTCACGGAACAGGAAACCGGGAGAGACTGTATTGGATTATGTAGCGGTGTTGAGAAAATTGGCACATGATTGCAATTACGGGGACAACCTGAAAGACATGCTGAGAGATAGGCTGGTTTGCGGGATAATGGATGATCGAATGCAGAGGAGATTATTGTCCGAGACTGGGCTTACGTATGAAAAAGCGTTGGAACTTGCTCAAGCCATAGAGACAGTGAACCGAGATGTAAAAGAAATACAAGGTTCAGACTGGGCTACTACAAAGCAAGTTGGAGGTCAGGTTAATGTGCACAAGTTAAATATGCGTCAGAAACCACAACGTGAGCATGTAAAAGCATGTTATAGATGCAATGGCGATCGCCTGGTGAGGGAATGCAGGTTCCTGGAGGAAAAGTGCCACAAGTGTGGGAAAAAAGGACATATAAAACGTGCATGCAGGGCAAAAGCAACCGTGGAGGAATACAAACCAAAAGGGGAAGGAAAGCAAAACCTAGGAAGAGAAGTGAAAAAACAGGGAGCACATCACATCAGCGGAGAAGCTGAGAAAGAAGACGACATGTTCATAATGCATAGTATGGTAGAGAACATTCCAAAGGTGGATCCTATCACTTTGCAACTGACAGTAAATGACTCTAAGGTCAACTTTGAAGTGGATACAGGACGCAGCGTAACCATAATGAACAGGGAGGAGTACTCAAAATTGTGGAACCGTGCAAAAGTTCCAGAGTTAAAGTCTCGCTCTATGCAGCTTAAAACATATACCGGTGAACGAGTGGCGACATTGGGTACAGCTACTGTAACTGTGCAACACACGGACACCGTGGAACAGCTACCTGTAGTTGTAGTACCGGGTTCTGGACCAAACTTGTTAGGTCGGGGCTGGATACAAGAACTTAAATTAGATTGGGGAGCAATAAATCAACTAGAGGGAGGCAAACAATTGTCTTTGCAAGAAGTGTTGATTGAACATGAGAACGTGTTCAAGGAAGAACTTGGCACATTTAATGGCCCCCCAGCTAAGATTTATGTAGACAAGGAGGCACTGCCAAGGTTTTTTAAACAACGACCTGTGCCGTATGCCATGAAACCGAAGGTAGAGGCTGAGCTTGACCATCTTTTGAGAGAGAACATTCTGGAACCCGTGAAATGTTCAGAATGGGCAGCTCCCATTGTATCTGTTTTAAAACCGGACAATTCGGTAAGACTCTGTGGAGATTATAAATTGACTGTAAATAGGGTGTCTAAACTAGAACAGTATCCTATTCCCAAAACAGAGGATCTCTTTGCAAACCTGGCTGGAGGGAAGAAATTCACGAAGCTGGATATGAGTCATGCATACTTGCAGATTACACTAGATGAGGAATCCAAGAAGTATGTAACCATAAATACACACAAGGGGTTGTTTACCTATAACCGCTTACCATTTGGTGTCTCATCTAGTCCAGCTATTTTCCAGAGGACTATCGAGGGCATACTGCAAGGGATTCCACATGTTTCAATCTATCTGGATGACATTCTGGTGATGGGAAGAACCGACCAGGAGCATCTGAGCACTCTGAGAGAGGTACTACAAAGATTGGATAAGGCTGGGTTACGGCTCAAGAGGAGTAAGTGCACTTTCCTGGGGAATGAGGCCGTGTTCCTGGGACACAGAGTGGACACCACCGGGCTCCATCCAATCAAGGAGAAGGTACAAGCACTGCAGGAGGCCCCAGCTCCTACCAATGTGACCGAGTTAAAAGCTTACCTGGGACTGCTAAACTATTATAACAGATTTTTACCAAACTTGTCAACAGTGTTAGCACCTCTTCACAAACTTCTGCGTAAGGAGACACAGTGGCAGTGGGAAGAGGAACAGAGGGTTTCATTTGAACAGTCCAAGAAACTGATGCTGTCGTCGGATGTGCTGGTTCACTACAATGCAGAGAAAGACATCATTCTCTCTTGTGACGCTTTACCTTATGGGGTGGGGCGGTTCTTTCACACAGCTTGGAAGATGGAACAGAAAGACCAATAGGGTTTATGTCTCAAACTCTGACCCCGGTGGAAAAAAACTATTCCCAGTTAGATAAAGAGGGATTAGCAGTAATGTTTGGGTTACAGAGGTTTCACAAGTACATGTATGGCAGGAAATTCACCATATGCACCGATCATAAACCTCTTCTATCTCTGTTTAATTAAATGAAAGCAGTACCACAGATGGTGTCACCCCGGATCCAGAGGTGGGCAGTGACGTTGAGGGCATAGGAGTATGTCATCGTTTACAAGGTGGGCAAGTACCATGGGAATGCAGATGCCTTGAGCCGTCTTCCACTGCCAGGTACACCTATCCGTGCAGCTCCAGAGGACAGAGTTTTGATGTTGGAGGACACGGACACGGCAATTGTGACCACGGAACAAGTAAGGACTTGGACCGGTAAAGATCCAGTACTGTCTAGAGTCCGAGAATATGTGATGAGGGGTTGGCCACAGCATCCGGAAGGGACTGATTTCACACCTTACAGTGTCAGGAAGACAGAGCTGAGTGTGCAGGATGGTTGCGTGTTGTGGGGAGCACGAGTGATTATTCCACAGCCAGCACAACAGTCTATCCTAGGGCAACTACATCAGTGTCATCCTGGAGTTTCGCGTATGAAAGCCTTGGCAAGGAGTTACTTGTGTTGGCCAAAGCTAGATGAGGAGATAGAAAATCTAGTCAAGACATGCAGCACTTGTCAAGTACACAGGAAGGCACCAGCAGCAGCTCCTCTCCACCCCTGGGAGTGGCCGGATAGACCATGGAGAAGATTACATGTAGATTATGCGGGTCCATTCATGGGAGCTAAAATCCACAGAGCTCAAATGCTGCTGTCACTCTTCTCACTTCCCTTTCCTTTTTCTTGTTTTTTCAGTAGTGAGGAGTCATTTTGCTGATCAACAAGGGATGTTAGTGCTGGGGAATTGTATACTTTTCATTTCAGACCCCCAAAACCAGATAACGCTCCCAGGTCAGGTTTGGAATGATAAGATGCTCTACCCATTCTTCCTCAACAATGTGCCTCACTCCCAACTTCAATCTCTACTGCATCATGGTGACAATAGTTTCAAATTTCTCATATGAGCCTATAGTAATCTGGGATGTAATGTTTAAGCTATCCACCAGATGGAGCCAAAGATTAAGGGATCATATTCACCAGTGTTTAAGGTAATGTCCTGGTACACCAGTTAGTATGGTAATGTGGCATTGCATTATGGGTATGACTCAGAGGTGAATCCTCCATCTTGGCTCATGCAGTTAGAAATACTGTGTTTTGCTTGCAGCCTGTAAGTGTTGTTTCTCTGCTACACCGTGTAATAAACAGTTGGGTTTTGTTCCTTATATCTCGCTTATCTCAGTTTAGGACCTTACCACTCGGATATCACATATTGGCGATGAGGATCAACAGATCACATCTTGAAGAAGAGAAATAAAAGAGCGCTGAATAACCGATCATGGCTGCTATGGTAGGAAAGATCTCTGCTTTTGATGTTCAGACTCAGACCTGGGATGAGTACTGCGAGGTGCTGATGCATTTCTTTGAAGCAAATGATATAGATGATGTCGAAAAAAGGAGAGCTATTTTGCTCACTTCCGTGGGAAGTCAGACGTATAGTTTAATGAGAAACTTATGCAGTCCTGCAAAGCCGGGAGACAGTAAATTTGCTGAATTAGTGGCCTTGCTGAAGGAACATTTCAATCCCAGACCGAGTGAGATTGTACAGCGTTTCAAATTTAATTCACGGAACAGGAAACCGGGAGAGACTGTATTGGATTATGTAGCGGTGTTGAGAAAATTGGCACATGATTGCAATTACGGGGACAACCTGAAAGACATGCTGAGAGATAGGCTGGTTTGCGGGATAATGGATGATCGAATGCAGAGGAGATTATTGTCCGAGACTGGGCTTACGTATGAAAAAGCGTTGGAACTTGCTCAAGCCATAGAGACAGTGAACCGAGATGTAAAAGAAATACAAGGTTCAGACTGGGCTACTACAAAGCAAGTTGGAGGTCAGGTTAATGTGCACAAGTTAAATATGCGTCAGAAACCACAACGTGAGCATGTAAAAGCATGTTATAGATGCAATGGCGATCGCCTGGTGAGGGAATGCAGGTTCCTGGAGGAAAAGTGCCACAAGTGTGGGAAAAAAGGACATATAAAACGTGCATGCAGGGCAAAAGCAACCGTGGAGGAATACAAACCAAAAGGGGAAGGAAAGCAAAACCTAGGAAGAGAAGTGAAAAAACAGGGAGCACATCACATCAGCGGAGAAGCTGAGAAAGAAGACGACATGTTCATAATGCATAGTATGGTAGAGAACATTCCAAAGGTGGATCCTATCACTTTGCAACTGACAGTAAATGACTCTAAGGTCAACTTTGAAGTGGATACAGGACGCAGCGTAACCATAATGAACAGGGAGGAGTACTCAAAATTGTGGAACCGTGCAAAAGTTCCAGAGTTAAAGTCTCGCTCTATGCAGCTTAAAACATATACCGGTGAACGAGTGGCGACATTGGGTACAGCTACTGTAACTGTGCAACACACGGACACCGTGGAACAGCTACCTGTAGTTGTAGTACCGGGTTCTGGACCAAACTTGTTAGGTCGGGGCTGGATACAAGAACTTAAATTAGATTGGGGAGCAATAAATCAACTAGAGGGAGGCAAACAATTGTCTTTGCAAGAAGTGTTGATTGAACATGAGAACGTGTTCAAGGAAGAACTTGGCACATTTAATGGCCCCCCAGCTAAGATTTATGTAGACAAGGAGGCACTGCCAAGGTTTTTTAAACAACGACCTGTGCCGTATGCCATGAAACCGAAGGTAGAGGCTGAGCTTGACCATCTTTTGAGAGAGAACATTCTGGAACCCGTGAAATGTTCAGAATGGGCAGCTCCCATTGTATCTGTTTTAAAACCGGACAATTCGGTAAGACTCTGTGGAGATTATAAATTGACTGTAAATAGGGTGTCTAAACTAGAACAGTATCCTATTCCCAAAACAGAGGATCTCTTTGCAAACCTGGCTGGAGGGAAGAAATTCACGAAGCTGGATATGAGTCATGCATACTTGCAGATTACACTAGATGAGGAATCCAAGAAGTATGTAACCATAAATACACACAAGGGGTTGTTTACCTATAACCGCTTACCATTTGGTGTCTCATCTAGTCCAGCTATTTTCCAGAGGACTATCGAGGGCATACTGCAAGGGATTCCACATGTTTCAATCTATCTGGATGACATTCTGGTGATGGGAAGAACCGACCAGGAGCATCTGAGCACTCTGAGAGAGGTACTACAAAGATTGGATAAGGCTGGGTTACGGCTCAAGAGGAGTAAGTGCACTTTCCTGGGGAATGAGGCCGTGTTCCTGGGACACAGAGTGGACACCACCGGGCTCCATCCAATCAAGGAGAAGGTACAAGCACTGCAGGAGGCCCCCAGCTCCTACCAATGTGACCGAGTTAAAAGCTTACTCGGTCACATTGCTAAACTATTATAACAGATTTTTACCAAACTTGTCAACAGTGTTAGCACCTCTTCACAAACTTCTGCGTAAGGAGACACAGTGGCAGTGGGAAGAGGAACAGAGGGTTTCATTTGAACAGTCCAAGAAACTGATGCTGTCGTCGGATGTGCTGGTTCACTACAATGCAGAGAAAGACATCATTCTCTCTTGTGACGCTTTACCTTATGGGGTGGGGCGGTTCTTTCACACAGCTTGGAAGATGGAACAGAAAGACCAATAGGGTTTATGTCTCAAACTCTGACCCCGGTGGAAAAAAACTATTCCCAGTTAGATAAAGAGGGATTAGCAGTAATGTTTGGGTTACAGAGGTTTCACAAGTACATGTATGGCAGGAAATTCACCATATGCACCGATCATAAACCTCTTCTATCTCTGTTTAATTAAATGAAAGCAGTACCACAGATGGTGTCACCCCGGATCCAGAGGTGGGCAGTGACGTTGAGGGCATAGGAGTATGTCATCGTTTACAAGGTGGGCAAGTACCATGGGAATGCAGATGCCTTGAGCCGTCTTCCACTGCCAGGTACACCTATCCGTGCAGCTCCAGAGGACAGAGTTTTGATGTTGGAGGACACGGACACGGCAATTGTGACCACGGAACAAGTAAGGACTTGGACCGGTAAAGATCCAGTACTGTCTAGAGTCCGAGAATATGTGATGAGGGGTTGGCCACAGCATCCGGAAGGGACTGATTTCACACCTTACAGTGTCAGGAAGACAGAGCTGAGTGTGCAGGATGGTTGCGTGTTGTGGGGAGCACGAGTGATTATTCCACAGCCAGCACAACAGTCTATCCTAGGGCAACTACATCAGTGTCATCCTGGAGTTTCGCGTATGAAAGCCTTGGCAAGGAGTTACTTGTGTTGGCCAAAGCTAGATGAGGAGATAGAAAATCTAGTCAAGACATGCAGCACTTGTCAAGTACACAGGAAGGCACCAGCAGCAGCTCCTCTCCACCCCTGGGAGTGGCCGGATAGACCATGGAGAAGATTACATGTAGATTATGTGGGTCCATTCATGGGAAAGATGTTCCTCATAATCATTGATGCACATTCCAAATGGATGGATGTGTATCCTGTAAATTCTGCTTCATTTACTGTTACTATAGACTGCCTGCGTAGGAGTTTTAGTAATCAAGGGCTACCGGAGATCGTAGTAAGTGACAATGCCACGTGTTTTGTGAGTACAGAAACAAAAGAATTCATGAGAAACAATGGCATAGTGCACGTGACCTCAGCTCCATATCATCCGTCTTCAAATGGACTTGCGGAGAGAGCCTTACAAACATTTAAGGAGATGATGAAAAAAAGTGCGGAAGGGAGTTTGGCAACCAAGGTGTCACGAGTTCTGTTCAGCTACAGAATAACACCTCAATCTACCACAGGACTCTCTCCTGCTGAGCTGTTGTTAGGACGTCGACTACGCTCCACTCTTGACCTGGTTCACCCAGACCTAAAATGGAAGGTGGAAAACAGACAAATCAAACAAAAGGAGAACCATGACAGAAGGACAAAGAGCCGCAGTTTTGGAGAAGGAGATGCGGTCCTTACCAGGAATTTCAGTTATGGTCCAAAATGGATTCCTGGCGTCATAGACTCAATGACCGGTCCAGTATCATATACGGTCATGGTGGGAACTGGTCAGGTAGTACGCAGACATGTAGATCAGATACTGACCAGACAAAGGGAAATCAAACTGGAGGTTCCAGAGAAGATGTCGGAGGACAAGTTGGCCCCCAGTTATCCAAATGCATCGGTGGTACCACCACCATGAACAGAGCCAGTTCTACCTGGACCCCCTTCGTCAAGAGGAAACCATCGTAGCAGAGTCAGATACTCTGAGTACTGCTCAGGAGCAGCAGGTGGCTCTACCACAACCAAGCAGGGACTTGACTGTAAGACGTTCACCAAGGACTCGCAAGCCGCCAGAGAGATTGATAACGACCTGCTAGATTTGTTCAGTATGGACTATCGTTAAAGGAGTTTCCTTATGGGACTTTTTAAGAATGTTGTTAAGAAATTAATGTAAACTTAAGAGGGGGGGGATATAGTAATATGGGATGTAATGTTTAAGTTATCCACCAGATGGAGCCAAAGATTAAGGGATCATATTCACCAGTGTTTAAGGTAATGTCCTGGTACACCAGTTAGTATGGTAATGTGGCATTGCATTATGGGTATGACCCAGAGGTGAATCCTCCATCTTGGCTTGTGCAGTTAGAAATACTGTGTTTTGCTTGCAGCCTGTAAGAGTTGTTTCTCTGCTACACCGTGTAATAAACAGTTGGGTTTTGTTCCTTATATCTTGCTTATCTCAGTTTAGGACCTTACCACTCGGATATCACAGAGCCATTCTGTGAGATGCCAAATGGTGCTGAATTAGAGACAGTTTTGTGCTGTATATGGCCACAAGGAACAGGATTGAGATGACCCAAATCAGTTAAACTCATAGTGAGATTAAATTCCACCTCATCTATTATCAAATTGTTTTACCTTCATCATAACCATCATTGAAGTCTCTTTAAATGCTACACCTGTCATTTTTGAATTATTCTAGGCATGGGAACAATTTGTACAGTGTTTTAGACTGAAGAGCTTCCCATTACTGAGAAGATATCATGGGGTAGAAATTAGTCTTGGGCCATAGTGCAAAATGGGCAGTATCACATTTGCCGCCCTGCTCGATATCCAGTTCTATTGACTTCAGTGGAACTGAATATTGGGCAGGGCATACAACAGGCACCACTGTGATTCTGCCCATTTTGGGCTGCCACCCAATATGAATTTCTACCTGCATATCTTAAATAAAAAATCCCACAAATATCCATAGTCTATCGTGCCACAAATCTTCATTGATCATCAATTACTATTAACTGTCCCCAATAATCCACTGGGGTTATTTCTGTGAGGCTCCGCTTCCAGAGGCTACGACATTGTAACCTAATTTTCTGACGCTTGCTCACTGTTAACAAAGTCCTGTACTGAGAGCGGAGCCTCACAAAATTAGTGCCCTTGTCTCTAAGCAACTAATGCCAAACATGGCACTTTTCTTTTTTCAGCATTGTGATCTGAAAGAAATCATGATACAATATGTCATTTCCACTGTTTTTTTGTTTGGAAGTTAAGCTGCATCAATTACCTTTCATAAAGTGCTGTTAATGTCACATTTCATGAAATCAACCAAACTAATGAAAAAACCTGAACATAAACCTCTAACATTTTGCAAATTGTTACACTAACCATCTTGTCAAAATGAAGTGCCAAGAAGCGATCCAGTCAAAATTCAGCATTCTGCCAAAAAAAAAATGATAGACAAAAGTCGCAATTTTAACTTGGGCTGGCAGTCCGGCTTGCGATGCTGAGGCGGGCAGCAAACTGTCCCAACCTCGGGACTGTGAGGCCGAGGAGATGTTAACTCCTGGGCCTCAGCTGTATAGGAACGGATCCTGGCACTCAGGAAGGTCAGTGGGAAGGGGTTGAAGAGGACCTCACAGTACAGGAGATGCCTAAACTTTCCTTGTGAGGCTTGCGGGAACATTCCTGCTCTTCCTGGCCCCACAAGGAAAGTCAAAACAAGTAAAAAAAACACTCTTACCTTTTTGGGCCTCTTCTGGCCCCGACTCCTCTTCCTGTTAGGTTGGCCTCACAGGAAAGCAATGGTTAAAATAGCAGTCAGGCCCCTATTATGTCATTGGAGCCAAATCTGCATATTTAAAGAAGGACCCCACCAGTTTCTGGCGGGTTTCTCTCTTGCTTGCTCTGAAGAGCAGTTTACAATCAAAACTTCTGGGAGAAGAGCGGAACTTGGCGGGTAAGTCTCATAAGTGATTTTAACTGATTATCCGACTGGTATCTGTCGGATGGGCAGGGTTAAAATCATCCTTAAAGTAACTTAAAAATCCTTGTCTATGGAGGGAAAAATCAGCCTGGGCTCTCGCTTCATATCATCACTTGTATAATTATAATCGCTTCATAATGTCTCAGATACCTCCATTACCATCCCTGGATATGTCCTTTCCCACCGGCAGTAATGACCTACCAGAGGTGGTGGCACAGTGGTATACAGTCCGGAGGTAGTGGCCCTGGGAGTCTGCAACATTGACTCCGGACCGCATGATGTCTCATGGCATCAGGTCAAACATGGGCAAAGAAACCTCCTGCTGATTACCACCTACCACCCTCCCTCAACTGATGAATCAGTGCTCCTCCATGTTAACACCACTTAGAAGAAGCACTGAGGATAGTAAGGGCACAGAATGTACTCTGGGAGGGGGACTTCAATGTCCATGAAAAACAGTGGCTCAGTAGCATCACACTGAATGAGCTGGCTGAGTCCTGAAGGACATAGCTGCCAGACTGAGCTTGTGGCAGGCGGTGAGAGAACCAACACGAGGGAAAAACCGACTTGACCTCGCCCTCACTAATCTAACTGTTGCAGATGCATCTGTCATAGAATCATAGCATGGTTACAGCACGAAAGAAGGCCATTCGACCCATCAAGCCCGTGCTGGCTCTCTGCAAGAGCAATTCAGCTAGTCCATGAACGTATTGGTAGGAGTGACCACTGCATAGACCTTGTGGAGACGAAGTGCCATCTTCACACTGAGGACACCCTCCATCGTGTTGTGTGACACTACTACCGCAGTAAATTGGATAGATTCAGAACAGATCTATCAGCTCAAAACTGGGCATCCATGTGGTGCTGTGGGCCATCAGTAGCAGCAGAATTGTATTCCACCACAACATGTAACCTCAATGCCCGGCATATCCCTCACTCTACCATTAGCATCAAGCCAAGTGACCATCCCTGGTTCAATGCTGAGTATAGAAGAGCAAGCCAGGAGCAACACCAGATGTACCAAAAAAATGGGGTGCTAATGTGGTGAAGCCACATCACAGGACTACCTGCATGCTAAACAGTGGAAGCAGCATGCTATAGACAGAGCTAAACAAGCGATCCCACAAACAATGGCTCAGATCAAAGCTCTGCAGTCCTGCCACATCCAGTTGTGAATGGTGGTGAACAATTAAACAACTAACGAGAGGTGGTGGCTCCATGAACATCCCTATCGTCAACAATGGCAGAGCCCAACATATGAGAACAAAAGACAAGGCTGAAGCATTCACAACCACCTTCAGCTAGAAGTGCTGAGTGGATAATCCATCTCGGCCTCATGTTGAGGTCCCCACCATCACAGATGCCAGCCTTCAGCCAATTCGATTCACTCCATGTGATATCAAGAAAGACTGAGCGCACTGGATACAGCAAAGGCTATGTGCCCTGACAACATCCCTGCTGTAGTGCTGAAGACTTGTGCTCCAGAACTAGCCGCGCCTCTAGCCAAGCTGTTCCAGTACAGCTACAACACTGGCATTTATCTGACAAAATGGAAAATTGCCCAGGTATGTCCTGTCCACAAAAAAAAGGACAAATCCAATCCAGCCAATTTCAGCCCCAACAGCCTAATCTCAATCATCAGCAAAGTGAAGGTGTTGTCGACAGTGCTACCAAGCGGCACTTTCTCACCAATAACCTGCTCGCTGATGCTCAGTTTGGGTTCTGCTAGGACCACTCGGTTCCAGACCTCATTACAGCCTTGGTCCAAACATGGACAAAAGAGCTGAATTCCAGAGGTGAAGTGAGAGTGACTGCCCTTGACATCAAGTCAGCATTTGACCGAGTGTGGCATCAAGGAGCTCTAGTAAAATTGAAGTCAATGGGAATCAGGGGGAAACTCTCCACTGGCTGGAGTCATACCTAGCACAAAGGAAGATGGTTGTGGTTGATGGAGGCCAATCATCTCAACCCCAGGACATTGCTGCAGGAGTTCCTCAGGGCAGTGTTCAAGGCCAAACCATCTTCAGCTGCTTCATCAATGACCTTCCCTCCATCATAAGGTCAGAAGTGGGGATGTTTGCTGATGATTGCAGTGTTCAGTTCCATTCGCAATTCTTCAGATAATGAAGTAGTCCATGCCCACAAGCAGCAACACCTGAACAACATTCAGGCTTGGGCTGATAAGTTCCAACTAACATTTGTGCCACACAAGTGCCAGGCAATGACCATCTCCAACAAAAGAAAGTCTAACCACCGTCCCTTGACAATCAATGGCATTACCATCGTCAAATACCCCACCTTCAACATCCTGGGGGTCACTATTAACCAGAACTTTAACTGGACCAGCCACATAAATACTTTGGATACAAGAGCAGGTCAGAGGCTGGGTATTCTGTGACGAATGTCTCACCTCCTGACTCCCCAAAGCCTTTCCACCACCGACAAGGCACAAGTCAGGTGTGTGATGGAATACTCTCCACTTGCCTGGATAAGTGCAGCTCCAACAACACTCAAGAAGCTCAACACCATCCAGGACAAAGCAGCCTGCTTGATCGACACCCCATCTACCACCTTAAACACTCACCCCCTCCACCACTGGCACACCGTGACTGCAGTGTGTACCATCTACAAGATGCACTGCAGCAACTCGCCAAGGCATCTTCTACAGCACCTCCCACAACCCGTGACTTCTACCACCTAGCGGGACAAGGGCAGCGGGCGCATCGGAACACTACCAATATTACCTTTTTTTTGGGTGCGCGGCCCCTTTAAGTAGCTGCGCGGCCCAGTCAAAATATCGCACATGCGCGGTTTGTCACATTAAAAAGCCGGCGAGCCGGCGGCGTGGGAGGTCCCCAGAGCTGCATGGCCGTGCAGCTTAAAGGAAACATTGATCACCACCACCTCCAAGTTCCCCTCCATGTTACAGACGATTCTGACTTGGAAATGTAATGCCATTCCTTCATCGTCACTGGGTCACAATCCTGGAACTCCCTCCCTAACAGCACTGTGGGAGTACTTTCACCACACGGACTGCAGTGGTTCAAGGCGGCAGCTCACGAGCACTTTCGCAAGAGCAATTAGGGATGGGTAAAAAATGCCGGCCTTGCCAGCGATGCCCACATCACGAGAATGAATAAATAAAAAAAAGTGACCCCTGTTGGGAAATGTGTAAGAATTAGATTAGACTTGATCGAACAGCCCACTGACACTTGACACCACTGTCTAAACTCACACATTAAGAATGGTCCTGCTGAGTGTTTCCAGCATTTTCAGTTTTTATTTAAGAGTGGACACTTAGGCAAAGTACTGGAGGGCTCTTGGCACCAATGGGACTGTCCCCCATCATCAGCGAGTGCCTTGAGGAGTGGAGGGAGAAACAGTGGAGAGAAAAAAATAAGCAGGTAGGGAATTAGTAATTAAATCATTTTAAGTGCTGGCACAGAGCGTAGCAACTGAGAATGGCTGCACACAAGCGCAGGGCTAACTATAGATGCGAGTTGGTGCACTGCCGGTGGTTGCTGAGTAAAGTAGAGTAGAGCATGAATAATATCTAGGAACTAAGACCAGCATGGATCACTGACTGGAGACATTTTTACAGAAATGTTTTTGTTACCAAATCACTTTAATATTTCAGGAACAAACTGGAATGGACCTTGAAAACAAATGATGCTTTTATAAATGGTTGAGCACTGGCATCTAAGGTACTTATTTTAGCTTTGAATTCTCTTTTCAGTGCAAGTTCTGCTTGGGCCAGACACACAATCAATAAATGTCCCCCAATGACCATCAAAGGGCATAGAAGCATTGTTTAAATAAAGTAAAGAAAACAGGACTTTTTTTTGGTTAAATATCTAGCTCAGATGATTAAACAGAAGGGATTTGTGCATTTGAAAGAAAACCAGATCACCTGCTGAGAGAATGACACAGTGCCAGAAGAATTACGATGAAAATCATTAGCAAGTCTTTGATTTGAATGTTGGATTCAATTAGTGGACCATTGCAGCTACTAGCAAAAGACTATAGAAAAAAATTCAGCACAAATATTTACAGTGAACTGGCATCACAGTCTAAAAGACAGACAGTTTTCAGAGACAAGAAAAGCCCTACTAATTAAATTCATAATTGAGTACTGGCCTATACTGAGATGATATAGGCTGGCTTTACTAATTGCTGCACTATACTCACAACTGAGATCTATTACTGTCTCTCCACCCATAGTGCATTAATATAAATCAACTGTACTCTTTAAACAAAAATAAAGATTCCAACGCTGGAATGAGATTCAGTTCAATACGAACATTTCTGTAGCTGTTATCTAACACTAGTTACAGATAAATAATCTATATATAATTTATGAAATTTTTATAGCTGTTTTCAAAGTTAATTCACTTCTTTTGCTGTGTAAATTTTGTGCTCAGCCAGTGAGGGATGAAACACTGAGTTGTTCTTGTCCAAATAGGCAATTGGAGAGAGATAACAAGATAAATTAAGATGTTTACATTAAAGATTGCACATTAATTGATGAAATCGATCCTTTACTACAGTTGTTATCCTGTAATTTTTCTGTAAAGGGAAAAGAAGCAATGACTTTGTCAGTCTGGCTGGGATATTTCCTGATGTCTGGGGAATGTCCACACAGACCACAAATGGTCCATGGTCAAATCAAGATGGCACCATGGGAAACCCCATCCATAGGGAAGGGTTTTGATCCCACTGACACCACGGACATTGGGTCATTTACTTTACAGGTTTGACTTATATAGTCCCCCTGCAAGGTAGATGGGGTGTCAGTGAAGAAATTTAGCATTGTCCACTGGTACTTGAAGAGGGAGCTAAAAGAAAAATTGAAGAAACAATTATAGGATAAAAGGAAAAAGAACAATCAGTAAATTGGAATGCATCACAGACACCTTAAAATATATCTATTAAGAAAATCCATGCAATTCTAAAAATAAATAATTTAACTTTTTCTTATACAACCTAAAATAATCTATTTTATGCACAGAATAAAATGTAGTATGAAGTTAAGAGGAAAATAATGAAGGGATGTCGTGGAAAATAACAGATGGGTTTAAAGAAGAGACTTACCAATAACGTAGGCGAGGAGGAGTGCTAGTGTTACAGTAATAGCTGTAGCACTCAGAGCCGTGCATTTCCAGTTGCAGCACTTGTAAGGTTTGTTGAAAGTGAAGGCAGGCCTGGAAAAGGTGCTTCTGGGAAGGGGTCTCGGAGGCGGAGAGTAAACAGTATTGGAGGTCAAAGGATAGCTCGGATTGGTAGTACCATAGAGGCTGGATGTACCAGATCCTGGTTTAAATAGGAAATGCCTACAGGAAAAGAGAGAACGAGGTGAAATAAGATTGAATGAAAGAGATAGGCTGAAACTGTTACTTACTGTTTGACATCTGTTCCTCATACATCTGCACAATGTTGACACCTTGATCACAATTTGGGGGGAAATGTCCTTTGCACTCTCCTTCAATAACATTGTATTTGTAGCTAATTTTTTTCAGCCTTTGACCTTTTGAGGCAATGTTATTGGAACCATCTCCCATTTGCCTGAATATAAGAAAAGTCAAGGACAAATAAGGGTCATTCCGCCACTGAAGCTCATCCCCATGGAACCCCAACTCTCCTGAGATAGCATCCTGCTGCAGTTTAAACATCCTTACTACCACTCCTTGAAGATTGTTATGAACAGTTATCGCCCTTTGAGTAACAAAATTCTTAATATCTGTTTTAAATTTACATTTATTAATTTAAACTTATGTTTTTGGTACAACTTTCCTGACTTAATTTGTAGTAACCTATTCATTCAAAATAATATTCTGTTAATTTGTAGTAACATCACAGACCTGCTGAAATGTCCATATCAGGACTTCCACAATTACCCAACTAGCTTAGTATAAGGATGGCGTGAATGTTAAGAACTGAGAAGGAGAATCCATTAATTAACAACCCGTCTGCTCCCAAAAGTAAATAAATAATTAGCAAGAGAGAAGAGAAAACAAATTAAAGTTGAAAATGAGCATTTTTCCACTTAACTGAAATATTTGCATTTAAAGGAAGTAAGCATTAGTAACATGGAGATTTCAGTTTCTCCTCATTCCTAGCAGGAATCTTTACTTAAGAAAATCATTTGGAACTTTTACTTTACTAAAATACAGCCAATGGCAAACAGGTGGTTCTCCCGCTAATAGCTGCATTATAACAAACAACAACAACTTGCATTTATATAGATCTATTAACGTAGTAAAACTTCCCAAGTCACTTCACAGGAGTGTTTAGGGAGGAAATTCCAAAGCTTAGGGCCTAGGCAGCTGGAGGCATGGCAACCAATGATAGAACGATTAAAATCAGGGTTGCGAAACAGGCCGGCATTGGAGGAGGGCAGAGGTCTCGGAGGGTCGTGGGGCTGGGGGAGATTACAGAGATAGGGAGGGGCAAGGCCATGGAGGGATTTGAAAACAAAGATGAGAATTTTAAAATCGAGACGCTGCCGGACCTGGAGCCAATGTATGTCAGTGAGCACAGGGTTAATGGGTGAACGGGACTTAGTGTGAGTTAGAATACGGGCATCAGAGTTTTGGATGAGCTCAAAGTTACAGAGAGTGGCTTGGAGAGCATTGGAATAGACAAGTCTACTATAGATAGTCTAGAGGTAACAAAAGCATGGGTGAGCGTTTCAGCAGTAGATGAGCTGAGGCGGGACGGAGATGGGCGATGTTATGGAGATGGAAGTGGAGGTCTTGGTGATGGAGTGGATATGTGGTCAGAAGCTCATCTTGGGGTCAAATAGGATGCCAAGGTTGCGAACATTTTGGCTCAGCCTCAGACAGTTGCCAGGGATAGGGGTGGAGTTGATGGCGAGGGATCGGCGTTTGTGGCGGGGACCGAAGACAATGGCTTTAGTCTTCCCACAATTTAATTGGAAGAAATTTCTGCTCATCCAGAACTGGATGTCGGACAAGAAAAATGACAAATCAGAGACAGTGGAGGGGTCGAGAGAGGTGGCGGAAGGTAGAACTGAGTGTCGTCAACGTACATGTGGAACCCTGACGTCATGTTTTCAGATGATGTTGTCGAGGGGCAGCATATAGATAAGAAATAGGAGGGGGGCCAAGGATAGATCCTTGGAGACTCCAGAGGTAGCGGTGCGGGAGCAGGAAGTGAAGCCATTTCTGGTGATTTTCTGGGTACGACTGGAGAGATAAGTATGGAACCAGGTGAGGGCAGTTCCACCCGGCTGGACTAGTAAAGTGCGAGTGGATTCATTGGCTCTGCTTCTGGACAGAGAATACTGTTGAAGGGATAGTAAATGTGGGACAGTTGGGTAGGGAAGCTGGCATAGCACAGGTCTGAAACTGCCACAAGCAATGTAGAAATATCTTTGGAGCCTCTTAGCTGCTGCAAATTTCAGTAAAAGCAATTAGTGGATTTGAACTCCAGATTTCTATCTCCCCTCTTTGTTTTAGTTGGACATGCTCTGACTTTTCCGGGTCAGTTTTATAAGAAAAGCTTCTCCATCCTTGATCATCCCAGCTCTAGGAAAGGGTCACACCTGAAACATTGATATAGCTTTTCAGATCCTGGCTGACATACTTTAGTCGCATTTTATGTTTTCATTTCCATCAGCACCATCACCTCCGAGTCAGAAGGTTGTGGGTTCAAGTCCCACTCCAGAGACTTGAGCACAAAAGTCTAGGCTGACACTCCAGCGTAGTACTGAGGGAGTGCTGCACGGTTGGAAGTGCCGTCTTTCAGATGAGACGTTAAACCAAGGCCCTGTCTGCTCTCTCAGGTGGACGTAAAAGATCCCATGGCAATATTTCGAAGAGGAGCAGGTGAGTTATCCCCAGTGTCCTGGCCAATATTTATCCTTCAATCAACATCACTAAAACAGATTATCTGGTCATTAACACATTGCTGTTTGTGGAAGCTTGCTGTGCACAAATTGGCTGCTACGTTTCCTACATTACAACAGTGACTACCCTTCAAAAGTACTTCAGTGGATGTAAAGCGCTTTGGGACATCTTGTCGTCATGAAAGGTGCTATATAAATGCAAGTCTTTATTTCCAATTTTTAGTTTTATTTTCAAAAAATAGACTTGCATTTATATAGTGCCTTTCACGTCCTCAAAGATGTCCCAAAATGCTTTACAGCCAATGAAGTACTTTTGAAGTGTAGTCGCTGTTGTAATGTAGGAAATGCAGCAGCCAATTGTGCACAGCAAGCTCCCACAAACAGCAATGAAGTAATAATTTTTTTTGATGTTGGTTGAGGGATAAATATTAGCCAGGACACTGGGGATAACTCCCCTGCTCTTCTTTGAAATAGTGCCATGGGGTCTTTTACGTCCACCTACAAGGGCAGACGGGGCCTCGGTTTAACATCTCATCCAAAAGACAGCACCTCCGACAGTGCAGCCCACAATCTTCTGACTCAAAGACAAGAGTGCACCACCATCATTAGTGAGCAAACCCTTGAACACTGCAGCTATCATCCAAAAAGCTGGAACTCTTGTCACTAGTTTCAATAAGATTTATTCCTCTTTTATTTTTCTGCCCATTTTACCTTTTCCTTGCTTATGCCGTACATTGGGCAGGATTTTCATTGGGCCGTGGAGTCAGGATTGGAGGCGTGCGGGGGGGGTTAAAATCCCGAAGTCAGGGGTCCCGACCCCATCCCGCACCCAAACCCGCCTCCATGCCAGTTTCAAAGGAGGCGGGTACCCGCCCCGCACTGGGACCCACCTACCCGATGCGGGAAGGGATTAGTGCCAATTAACTGCCTGTTAACAGGTAGTTAATGGGCAGTTTTTAGCCTAATCCCTATTTTGAAGGTTGAAGTGTGGGATTCCCGACGGCTCCAAACCACGCCAAGTTAGAGGAGGCAGGCCGTCGGGTTGAAGGACTTGGAGGGGTCGAGATGTCAGTGTTCAGGTGAGTGATGTGTGCATGAGTGCAAAGGTAAGTGTGTTTGGTGTGTCTAAAGTGATTAAAGAATTGTAAATGACCTTTTCTTACCTTTTCAGCCTTCCTTCCTTTAGGTTCCGGGAGTCTGTCATCTCACCGGCACAGAAAGCAGAATGGCTGCGAACTGTCAAAAGTGACAGCCTGCAGCTTTCTGTGCAGGAGAGATTTCTAACTGAGTCTGTGGAGAAGGACTCAGGTTAGAAGTAAGACTGTCAGTGTTTGACAGCTTCAAACAGCTGTGAAACACTAATATTTCATCTGTCAAAAGCTCTTGACAGATGAAATTTCAGTCTGTGACGTCACCTGTTGCCGGGTGGCCCTTAATTGGCCTGCTGAGCCCGCTGGGCGGGCTCAACAAGGTCAATCAAGTTAAAATCGCGTGGATTGGCCGCATCTCGATGGAGGCGGGACTACAACCCTGAAAATTGTAGTCCCGCCTCCAACCCGACTCCTGAATGAAAATCCTGCCCATTGTTGCCCAACTGGAAGGACAGGCAGCTGACCCATCCCCAGGCCTAAATGACATGTCAGGCCTAATATGTGTGGTGGCATGACATGATGATTGACAGGCAAAAACATGAACCAGTCACATTGAAATAAAATTAACACTTCCCATTTTGATATTCCAATATATGAAAAAGATTTGCATCATATTTTTGCTGATTAATATTGATTTCCAACAAAATAATTTTAAGAGGATGTAGTTTTAATTTGCAACTGTCTAGAAATAAGTGGATGCGTTGGCTCTGACTATCAACAATCTGGGCATTGTCTCCTTGTTGTATTTAGCGAACAATTTGGCTCCAAATGTCAGTACATTGCATTTAGTGGACATTCCTCTTGGGTTGCATTAGAACACTATCAAGACTTGCCATGAATATCGATTTTTATTCTAATTAACTGAAGCAAGTTGTGAGCACTCCTGCACTCTTAACCCTCTATTATTATATTACAAAGAGGGTTTGTGGATTACCCTTAATGTCTTTGGAACAAACTTTATAAATAAACGTATTTACAAACAGGTATTGATTAGAGCCTAGGTATTCCAGCCCCATTCTGAGTGGAGGGAACCCCACGACTTTTATTTTACGGTGGCTCATTCAGGTGCTCTCAGAGTGCTGTTGTGCGCTAGTCCCATTAGTTCAGCCACATTTTTAAAGCTTCAAACAAAATGTCAGGCAGCTCACTGGCCACTTTTGCCTCCCATGTGGCAACTCTCTCCCTCATAGTAGGTGTTCACTGTGGCTCGGTGGGTAGCACTCTCGCCTCTGAGTCAGAAGGTTGTGGGTTCAAGTCCCACTCCAGACACATGAGCACAAAATCTAGGCTGACGCTCCAGTACAGCACTGAGAGAGTGCCGCACTGTCGGAGTTTCCGTCTTTCGGATGAGACCTTAAACCGCGGACTCGTCCGCCCCCTCTAGTGGATGTAAAAGATCCCACGGCGCTATTATGAAGAGCAGAGGATTGCTCCATATTATCCCTCAACCAACATCACTAAAAAAAACCTGATTATCTGGTCATTATCTCATTGCTGTTTGTGGGACCTTGCTGTAGGCAAATTGCTTGGGACACTCACCCACCAATGTCCCACTTCCTTTCCGAGCTTTCTATGACTAGCATACCCACTGGAAATTGGCTGGCTCCTTCTTTACATATACAGATTAGGCTCTGATGATGGAATCGTGCCCGGTCTGCTATTTTAAGCATTAGTCTGATTGGCGAAGCGGTTGGAGGATTTCCCCCAGGTCAACCTATCGCAAAGAAGATAGGGAGCCAGAAGAGGCAGAAACAGGTAAGTTTTTAAACTTTTAGCTTAGTTTCCTTGTGGGGTGAGAAGGAGCAGGAGTGCCCTGTTTAGGCCTTCCCTGCCCCGGCCTCCCCCCACTCTTCCTGATCGCGAGTGTTAAGTCTGTGTGTTCCAGTTGTATTAAGATTAATTACTGACACAGACTACAAGAATAAAGTTCAACAGGTCTTTACTAGTTGGAGGTCAGGACTATACTAAATACAATATCACTACACAGTACTTATATACCGGTGGTCACCACCGGTATTACGTATACAGCAGCCAGAGAAAGTAGTACATCTCTTAAGGTGGAACAGGCTTAAGTTCTCTTAAGGTGGAACAGGTTACATACACCACAGCGAGGCTCTTCTGAAAAGCCTGCGATTTACCCGAGTACCAGGGACCGTTCCTTCGGTTCCTGGCAGTGACCTCCTGCCACCCAACATCGCACTCCTGCCAGCCAGCTGCCACTACCCGCAGGTTTCGAGCGTGCAACTGTCAGGGGGCATACAGATAAGGCCCAGGAGCTAAAATCTCCTGGGCCTTACGCTGGTGAGGCCAGGACCGTTTGCTGCCTGCCTTGGCCCCCAGCTGCCTGATTCCCACCCGAGTTAAGATCGGGACTTGTGTATCTGAAAGGGATTGTGTCCCATTCCCCAGCACTTAAATTATTTACTTTGATGTACCTTTTAACAAACTGCCAAGATAATCTTTCACTGTCTTTTATCTAGGTTTTTTTATCGGAAAAAAGGAATTGACACAAAATTGGCCATCTAATTGAGCAAAGACCAATATATTTAAATATAAAATAGAGGATTTGAATTATTCCTCCATGCAGCCAGTTCACCTCTATAATGTAAAGTATTAACAATAAATTGGGCTTGACATGACAATGCAGCAAATATCAGATTCCAGCTATATCAGAATCTCTGCCAAAAAAAAGCTATCTATGGAATTTTCCTAATGGCTGCATTGTGTTACTATGATGCTAGTTAAATTGTGATATTGGCTAGTTTTCAAATAGTAGCCCAGGTAGGGAACGTGAAAGGAAATTAGGGTAAAAAATCTTGTTTGCATGTAATCTGAGTGGGAGTGACACAATGGGCTGGATTTTGTGAATGGAGACATGCTGGAGGCAGGACTGTTACTTGTCGGGTCTCAGTCCCGCCTCCATCATGTTCTGGCCAACCAGCGGGATTTTCCCCTGATTGACCTTGTTAAGCCCGCCCTGCGGGCTCAGCAGGCCAATTAGGGGGAAGTCACTGACAGAGCTCGTCAACGTCTGACGTGCAATCTGTCAAGACTTCTTGAAAGAAGAAATGTCAGTGTTTGACAGCACTGTGAAGCTGTCAAACACTGACAATCTATGTAGTTTGATGAGCTCTTGTGTTCAGGACTCATCAAACCTTTCTACTTTGTAGATTTCAGATGACTGTTGGTTCGGAGGATCCAACAGCCAGTCTGTGAAATCTACAAGGAAGATGTCGGGACTCCCGATCCAGAGCGGATGAAGGCTGTAGGCAGAAACAAAGGTAAGTGAACATTTTATAACACTTAACACTCACCTCACATACTTACCACTCCACACTTGCACCCATCACTCACCTCTACATCTTACTTTCCGGTCCCTCCGACCCCTGCAGATCTCCTACTCGACTCCTCCAACCTGGCGGGGTTCTCCGAGGTCGGGAAGCCTTCACCTGAAAAGTTAAAATGGCACTAATCCTTTTTTCTGCATGTTAACTACCTGTTAACAGGCAGTTAAAAGGATTTAATACCTTTCCTGCCTCGAGGAGATGGGACCCGAAGCAGCACATCTTCTTGCCTCCTGGCGAAAGGGCACGGAGGCGGGATGGGGGCGGGTTTGCCATCCACCCTCACTTTCTGTTACTTTATCGGCAGTCCCGCCTCCATACCCGCCTCCTCGGGGCTGAGAAAATCCAGCCCAATGTGAGTGATCCTGCTCACTGAATTCCCACGGCCTTTCCAAACAGATATTTGTGATTTACACAAATTGTCTTTCTGAGGGAATGCTTGCAGGAATTTAAGAGAATACATTGGACATATAAGGGGCTGCTTTTTTACTTTAAAACAATGAAAAGGTTCAGAACTGCCATTTCGTGCAAAATGGAGTGTTATCGTCCATCATGCCCAGATTCATAGAAGTCATGCTGGATGAAGTGAGGCAAAGGAGGGCTGCCCTCCCCAGAAAAAAGTGTTCTAGCTAGATGTCAGAAGATCTCCGACAGCAACACCACAATGACCTGGCTGCAAATATGCAAGAAAATTGCAGTCCAGACCAAAGCTGTCAAGGTAAGGTTACTTTGTTGGAGTCGACAGAAATCAACAGGCTGAGACTTTTCTTTAAGCAAAAAAAAACGTGTCTTACTTTAATCAATCTCCATGAGGTCTGAAGGCTCAGCCCCATGCAGGGGCTATGATGTCATCACGCAACCGACGTCATGACGTTACCGACGCTCTTAAAGGGACCCTGCACCAATAACCCAACCCAGCATGTACATATCACAACATTGCTATACAAGGTGAATTGTGTTTAGGTACATATAACAGCATTGGCTCTACATTGTGTTATTGTCCCTATGTGGTCTCCGCCACAACTTTACAGTTTCCAATACCAAGTGGCTCTTCCAAGTATACATTGCCATAAAGTTTTCCTCGGAACCTGTTACTCTTTCGCTGCTGCCCCATTCAAAGCACTCAGGCAACGTTACAACTCCTTGAATACTTCTCATGCATTCAGAGCACAGACTGAAACTGCCATCACACTGAAATCTTACAGGATGTTCATTATAAAATCCTTTGAACACAAGTTAGCTGCTTGATGCATGTTCATTTACTCTCATGTGCACGCACGCATGACAGGCTGTTTAAGGGCACTTGTGTGTAAACTTGCAATATTTTGGGACTATTTCTCTGCTTTCAGGACAGGATAACTCAAAGATGAGAACAAACCCAAACAGGAAGGAGGGCCCAGAAATTTCAACCACTTTTACTTTCAAAAGGTCATGCTGCACCTGATTTGCTGTGAGAGCATAGAAAGGGTGGGGTAGGGCAAAGCCAGAGGCTACCTGTCAACTCAGGGCTACTGCTCTGTAATGTTTTCTCACTCACTTAATCACACAGGCCCCATAAACTCTACTACAAAATCTTCACATTCAGTACACTGCAATGCAAGTACTGTTTGAAGGTAACTCTTGCAGCCAGCATTATAGATGTTCCTCTTCTGTTTTTTTGTAGGCCTGGAATAACAGCAAGCGGGCACTTCACATCGTGCTGCACCAGTCATATTGACTGTAACACGCACCAGCACTGCTACATGCAGCTCGGACAATGTAGATAAGGTGGCACAGGTGAGCCACAGTATACAGGTGAGGTGGAGCAAGTGGCTGCGGCAGGGGAGGAGCAGGAATCTGCTTGTCAATGGGCCAATTCAGTTCCATCCACAGCTACAGTGCCTATGAATTCAGATCTCACAGGCCTTGCATATAACATGAGAGTCATGTCTGAGAAGAATTGTTTGTTGAAGTCACTGGAGTCTGTCTGAAAGGGCTGTCTGGGTGTGGCAATGGGTCTATATCTGTGCAATCATCCAGGAGGACATCTCAGTACTGCAGTCTACCTTGCATCATCTGGCAACTCAAGGGTCATTTGTAGCACAGATAGCCAATTATACCTAATTGAAGTATCTCTTATAAATGATCATCAGACTGCTATTACAGAGGTCTTGGGCTCCAATATAGAAGGGACTCTTTTGCCAAGATTCAACATGTTGGGGAACTGGATTGAGAGTGTCATGAGGAAGGGTTCCACAGAACTCCTTGCTGCACTCAGGTCTGCTCCCACGCAGATCAGTGATCATGCTGAGGGAGTGTCCAGCAGCAGGGACTTGGCTGGAGAAGACATGGATGAGGTTGCTGTCTCTTAATGTGACATTATAGCTAGTCCATTCATCCCCTCTACAACAGTGATAGCAAATGTGTTATCAAGTGGGGAGGTCCAGCCTGCCACCGAATGGTGGATATGGCTGACGCAGCTCCAGGACCATTTGGGAACCAAGTAGATGGAGGTGTGGGGCCACCTGAATCCCAACTGGCTCTCACTAAAACCCAGAAGCCAGCTAGCACATGTACTTCTTTCACCAGGGAATTACTTAAAAGTCACAGGGTAGACGTTAGAAATTGCACATATGGGGAAGCACCGTGAAGTACACATTTTCCTATGCATTGTCAAAAAAACAAAATTCAGCCCAGAAAAGGTATGGAAACACCATGGCTCTACTTTGTTACATAAGAAACAAACATCTTCTGTCCCTTAGTTTCAGAAGTATTTACTGTTAAATAATGTAACTTTCTGAACAGCGTGCAGTCCATTGGTCCTGAGTTGGAATGTCTGTCAAGAGAAGACTGACCTAGGTCAGTAGTGGAGAAAATACGCTGTGAAAAACATATTGTAAATGGTGTTTTCTAGTAGCAGTACATGTATTGTAGCTGTTGAGTATTGAGTGAACTGTTTATTAAAATGTTGATGTAGACTGAGGTGCAGCTCAAAGCAAGGTAGCTGAATCAATCAAGTAAAGCAACACTCCTTCTGGAACTGAGGATTAAGTGGTGCAGTAATTAATGCACAGTCCTTTCATCTCTGGGACCTGGGCTTTTATCCAGCCCAGATGAAAATGAAGATCTCTCTCTAGTGACTGTTATGATCGCACATGAAATGAATTTGAGCAAACTCAAGCCAGTGAGGAGGAGTTCAAGACACACAATTTCCAGCGATTGAAGATAAATTTCTAATATTACTCAGAGAAGCCACAAAGATGGCTTGTTTTGGAAATGGAAGAAAGCCATACTGATACATTAGGGGTTGTCTTCCATTTTAGGATTAAGGTGTGTTATTTGGAGCTTTACTTTGCATTTGACCTGTGCAATACCCATTTTGGGAGATTCAATGCTAATACCTACTGGGTGCAAAAATGGGAAAACTGTTCAATACTGAAACAATATCCTTTAGCTTGAAGAATACAACAATTCACTGAAAAATATTTGGGGCAAAAAAGGAAACCTAGAATCTCTTTTGCAGATTTAATGTGTAGGGCCTACCACCCATGTGTGTTGATCCTATCTGAATTGATGTCAATTCAATTGATTCTAATTTATTATTGAAAATCTAACTTCTACTCAATTTAAACTATTCATATTTCTTGGAAAAAAAGAATCATGCTGCATAAGTAGAATTTGAATTTTTTGTCCACAGCATAGTGTTTTTTCTAACCCACATACAGCATCATGTTGGTGGTTGGTCAACCAATCTATGCATGTTCCATGTCTAGCTGTGGGGTTCTACCAGTGGCAGCTGGACAAATATTTAAACTCCCTGGCAGTCTAGCTGGCATTAGTATATTCAATCTGATCTGCTTATGTAATGGCCCTGGGAAAATAGTCAATATGCCTGATCTTTGGGTGTCTTGGGGCCATGCATCAGATTTCCATGGTGCACACTGCATTGAAGAAGAAGAAGGTTGTGCATTTTATTTGTGAAGGGGTGTGTTGAGGAAATGTCTCCCTATGAGTTATTCATCTGCTCTTTTGGCTTTCATCACCATTCATTAGCCTGGTCATATTTTCTGATTTGCTTTCCTTTACAATATTCACAATCATGAAGGGTTTTGATAGTGTAAATAAGGAAAAACGGTTTTCAGTGGCAGAAGGGTCAGTAACCAGAGGACACAGATTTAAGATAATTGGGAAAAGAACCAGAGGCACTGCCTGAAAGGGTGGTGGAAGCAGATTCAATAATAACTTTCAAAAGGGAATTAGATAAATACTTGAAGTGGAAAAATTTGCAGGGCTATCGGGAAAGAGCAGGGGAGTGGGACTAATTGGATAGCCCTTCTGTGCTGTATCACCCTATGATTCTATGATACTGGCTGCTTAAATCTAAGCAAGTCCTTCCTAGGTGCATTAGCTGAGCTTGCATTCACCTTCTAGTGGCTGGTTTCTCGCACTGCACTTTCTTACCCTTTGAAAATAATGGTGCATTATGATCATTCCTTTCACAGTTTAAAAAAATTATGACATTTGAATATCTGAATCTAAATCCAAATGAATTTGCTCATCCCAGAGGTGAGAAACAGCATTTGAGCTCACTGCATTATTTAGCTCCCCCAACTTTACTTTGTCTGGCTTCAGTACCAATGTGCAGCTGCTCATCGCAAAGTGTAGGTAATCAATTTCATAGTTCTCCATCACTTCTAACAGACACATTTTTATTTAGTAACAGGAAAAGGCACTTATCTCAAGAAACCTTACCTTTTTTAGCCCCCTATCTTCTCATCATATTCACCAATCCATTTTTGTCTACAATAACAGATCTAATTGTATCTTGACCCATTAATACTGCCTGCTTCATTGTCTTTCCTTGGAAATTTATTCCATAGCTTGACTACTGTGTGGGTGAACACATTCTGCCTGATTATTTTTTATACTCCTAACTTCCTAAATTTTAACCTGTGTTCTCTGGTATTCGGGTGTTGGTGAGGAATTTCCCAGAGTTTTTTTCCTAAATTGGCTTACGGTTTTTTCCTCTTTTGTTTTGCCTCTTCCAGGAGATTGCATGTCTGGTGGGTGGGGGTGGGAGGTGGATGGGCTGGTGGTGTGTAGAAGTCGTACCATGACAGGATGGGGCAGGCTTGATGGACCAGTTAGTTTTTTCCTGTCTCTTTTCTAAAGAAAACAAGGCCAACTTTAAAAAAAAACTTTTCCTAATAATTTAAATCCCTGATTTTCAGGATTCTCTCAAACATACTAATATTCTTCCCATTGTGTGTCAGCCATGGCTCTGTGGTAGCACTCTCGCCTCTCAGTCAGAAGATTATGGGTTCAAGTCCCATTCCAGAGACTTGAGCACATCATCTAGGCTGACACTCTAGTGCAGTATTGAGAGAGTGCTGCACTGTCAGAAGTCACGTCTTTCGGATGAGGCGTTAAACCGAGGCCCCTTATGCCTTCTCAGGTAGACGTAAAAGATCCATGGCACCATTTGAAGAAGAGCAGGGGCGTTCTCCTCGGTGTCCTGGTCAATATTTATCCCTCAACCAACGTCACTAAAAACAGATTATCTGGTCATTATCACATTACTGTACGTGAGACCTTGCTGTGTGCAGTTTGGCTGCCGCATTTCTGACACCACAACAGTGACTACACTTCAAAAAGTACTTCATTGGTTGTAAAGCACTTTGGGACGTCCTGAGGTCATGAAAAGGGCTACATAAATACAAATCTTTCTTTTTATTAGGTAACCAGAATAGCACACATTGCTTCAGATCAAGTCTGACCAACATTTTACATAGCAACAATACAACCTCTTTTGATTTGTACTCGATCCCTCTGCTAATGCAAGTCAGTATCTAAGAGAGTGAAAAATAAACCATGTAAAGATAATACCATAGTGACAGCTGGAAATGTACAAGCTATTGGGGTGTCACAATAGTGGTACCAATATGCATTGCACCTGTGTTGGAGTAGGCCTCGAGATCTGTCTATCACAAGGTCAGAACAAGGAGACAGAGGAAGACAACCTTAGGTCACACCACAGATAGAATTCGAAAGTGCTGAACAATTCAGCTGAGAGGTTGTGGTGACCCTAAATAGGGAGAAAACGAATGAAATGTTTGCAGTGGAGAAATAAAGAATGAAAAATGTTAAAAGAGAAAAGCAGGAAGAAACACACAAAGGGCAGAAGAAAAAAATAAAGGCAGAGGAAGGTTAACAGAAAACAGAAGAAGAAATTAGGGAAGATATTTTATTAGAGAGAAGGACAAGATGCAATAAATAAAAATGACAAAGATAAGCCTCATTGGCACAAGTCCATGCTTTCAACAAAATATTCCCAGCAATACTGATTTCGTATGCTCTTAAATAAAGGGTAGGAATGACTTATCTCACCAACCTAGAGTTAAAAGCTGCTTTTAAATTAACCTTTCTTTAATTGAGATTCTGACAGTCCAGAGACCGTGAGCCAGTTACTGGATTCATGTGAATAAATTTGGTTTCTGTGCACCAGCAGCAGATTTATAAGCCCAGGGAGTAATTTTGACTTTGGGCGATATTGATTCAGTCGCACGTTATACGTCTCACCTGGTTTTCACTTCCATGACTTTAACGTAAACAACAATTGGGATAAGTGTATAATGGGGCACCAATCCGATATCCCCCATTTTACACTGTCGACAAAAGTTAACATTTACACCCCCTGATTTTTCCACTGGTTTATGGAAAACAGATTGAACAGTATAAATACCAAAATCTGACACACACTCCAGGCCTCTGGAACCTAACTTAGAAGACTGATAGAAATGCCCTAAATATTAATGTGTGCATGATAAGGTTGCTACCTATTGCTTAGCCCAAAATTGGACTGGGATGGGGTATTTTTTTTTAATGTATGCGTGCAGAAAATGGGTCAGAACATATGTCCATAAAATAGTCACTTGTGGAATGATTTGCTTCCATATCCACACAGCCTTTTCCTTAAATACAGAAAAACAAGGCTAATTTTAAAATACATGAAAGAAAGAAAGACTTGCATTTATGTAGTGCCTTTCATGACCACCAGACATCTCAAAGCGCTTTACAGCCAATTAAGTACTTTTGGAGTGTAGTCACTGTTGTAATGTGAGAAAAGCAGCAGCCAATTTGCACACAGCAAGCTCCCACAAACAGCAATGTGATAACAACTAGATAATATGTTTTAGTGATATTGATTGAGGGATAAATATTAGCCAATACACTGGGGCTAACTCCCCTGCTCTTCTTCGAAATAGTGCTGAGGGATCTTTTACATCCAGAGAGAGCAGACGGGGCCTCGGTTTAACGTTTCTTCCGAAAGATGGATGTAAAAAAACGATAGTAACAGTTAGGAATTCAGCAGCTACGTATTGTGATCTCACAATAATGGCAACCAACATACATTTCTTATCTGATTTTTCTTCCTTAGATTTACTGGATGGCCATCCCTGAAACTGGACTGTAAGTTTTAAAACTGGATGGGTGGTCACTTTAGTGTGTAAGAGAACAATTCACTGAACCCTTCTGACTGTTGAAGTTCTGCTCTTGCAACACCTCATTCCAATGTGAGCACTCCAACGAATTCACGAGTCGCAGCAGAGTCTGGAATCTGAAACCATGACCTTCTATTTGGAAGACAAGTGCTCAAGCTATCGAACCTCTTAATGCTGTCTTTTAGACCAAATACATATGTAATCTGAGCAATCAGAAAATAAATGACATTGCATTCCTTTATCCTGCTGGATTGGCCTCATTATACTCCCTTAAATACACATTTATTGAATTCCATATCTGAATGTCAATAGACAGATCTCATAATATAACCAGTGCATTTTGTTAAAGCTCCTAACAAAGGGTATGTCTGCACTTGCTAAAAATGCTGAGGTGGCTGACAGCTTTGTTAAACCACATGGAGAATCCCAATAATTAGCAATCAATTCACACTTCGAAGTGACTGAAGGGAGGTTTTGTTGGAGCAAGTGGAACAGAATTGAATAGACAAGTAATAATCGCTCAGAGCCAGAGGGTACCCAGATATTCACAGGGTACAAAGACACACAGCTTATCTGAACATTAGGCCAACCTAGATCTGTACATGCTAATCCATTTCACACAGTGCAAATTCAATGCTTATGGTGGAGGGAGGAAAATATTGTTTTAATAAATCGTGCAGAATATTTTCTACAGAATGTATACTGACATCAAAACAGAGTAATGTTATTATAGAAAAAAATACGGACTATTAAGTGTGTTCAGTAATTTGTCATAATTTTTGCTAAATGAAGTACCTAATAGAGGTCTTTAAAATTATGAAAGGTTTTGATAGAGTAGATACAGAAAGAGTGTTTCCACTTGTGGGGAAGAGCAAAACTAGAGGCCATCAATATAAAATAGTAATCAAATAGAGAATTCAGAAGAAACTTCTTTACCCAGAGAGTGGTGAGATTGTAGAACTTGCTACCACAGGGAGTGGTTGAAGTGAATAGTATAGATGCATTTAGGGGAAGGCTAGATAAGCATATGGGGCAGAAGGGAATAGAGGGTTTTGCTGATAGGGATAGATGAGGAAAGACGGGAGGAGGCTCGAGTGGAGCATAAAAGCCGGCATGGACTGGTTGGGCTGAATGTCCAGTTTCTGTGCTGTATATCCTATGTAATCCCATGTACTTACATTACCAATGCAGTAGTTAAATGTTAAAATTGAAGAGAAGCAATGTTGTTGTCTTTCCTCCCCCTGAAGTTTTCTTCCCCCCTCCACAAAAGGTACTGAGTTTTGCAGGCTTGGAGCTCCATGGATGTGGGTAGCCCTTCGGGATCTCACCCAAATGGCCATTCTTCGTGTGGCAGACTATTTTGTCATGGCAATCAATTCAATTCAATTCAATTCAAATCGCTTTATTGGCATGATAAGGTACATCTTATGTTGCCAAAGCATCAAAATACATTTATGGTTGAACACATAAACGCAGTTCTATTCATACAGTGTATAAACAGGTATATCTCTGAGTGTATAAATATACATTCGCATTATTTATATATACTCTTTTCTTAGGTTTACTGGTTGTCCCTCTGTTCATGGCAAGCTGTAACATAGTGTGCCGCCAGTGCTACACAGCTTCTCTCCTCCCCCAGTAGGTATGGGAGTTTTTGGTTGTCATTCAGATTTCTGAATTCAGGGCATATTTGTGAGAATTTTTGGTAGAAATTCTCCCTGATGCCCTGATATTTTCCACAGGCTGTGAGGAAGTGCATCTCTGTCTCCACTACTCCCTGACTGCAGTGAGAGCATATCCTGTCCTCTCTTGGCAGCCTGGTCTGCCTGTGTCTGCCTTTTTCCAATCACAGCTGAGGACAATTCCAGAAGCAGTAACCCTGGCTGCCTTCCTTTCCCTCCTCTACTGCTCCCAATTGAGATCAGCAAAGTTAGTACAGGAAGAAATAGATTTCATTGAAAATGTTGTTATATGTGAACTTGTGGCACTAACTTTGGAGTTCAGGACCACCAAGTCAGTTCCTGGTGAAACAAATAGTTTCTGCTTCACTTAGAAATTCTCAGTGCAGAAAACTGGGAATGCATGTTCATTGCATAACTACAGTAGAATGTTGTTCGCAGTTTCTGAAAGCTTTCTGCCAGAGGAGGGTCAGCAAAAATTCAACACCCCCATTATGGAAAGCAAAGGCAAAAAGATGAAGAAAGTACAGAAGACACAGAATCTGTGCACAATGCACTTAGAAGAAAATGGAAAATTCTCAATCTTGTACTATTTTTGAACAGTGCAAAAAGGATATGGCATTCCTCAAAGCAATGAATGATTCAAATGGGGATATCATGTAGACCTGAAAGTGATGCAAAACCTATAGACTCAACAATTCTGAGTTAAGAATTTCAATTTGACATAATATGGTTCCTAATATAGTCCAGATGATTTTTAGTAGAAAAACATATTTCGACTTATCCGACGCTTCAACAAAAAACTTTTTTTCTTCCTTTCTGATGTCAAGGATCGCAAGCTTCATCAACTCGTGAACACCAACGCCCCTCCGGAACCTTCTTCCTCTTCACTTTCCTCTGACCCCCCTTCTCCCAATCTCACCCCCTGCCGCTTTTTCACTATCCCCTCTGACCTTCCCCTCTCTGACCCCGAACGATCAGTCCTCAGCAAAGGCCTGAGCTTCATCCCCTTACGCCCCTACCTCAATGAATTTCGAGCTCGGCACGATGCTGAGCTCTTTTTCCACCGCCTTCGTCTCCGTGCCCACTTCTTTGGCCAGGAGTCTTCCCCCCGCACGGCTGACCCTTTCTCCCGCTTTCAGAATTCTCGTTCTACCTGGACCATTCCCTCTGGCCTCTTACTCTCTCTCGATCTTTTCATTGCAAACTGCCGCCGTGGCATCGGCCGTCTCCATTTCTCTGCTCCCCTCGCTCACTCCAACCTACCTCCCTCTGAACTTGCAGTACTCCATTCCCTCAGATCCAACCCCGACATTGTCATTGTTTGGTGTACCGACCTCTAACTAGCGGAAGCTGAACGCCAACTCTCCGACACCTCCTCCTACCTCCACCTGGGCCATGACCCCACTACCGAACATCAAGCCACCGTTTCCAAGATGGTCACTGACCTCATCTCCTCTGGAGATCTTCCCTCCACAGCCGCCAACCTCATAGTTCCCCAACCCCGCACAGCCCGCTTCTACCTCCTTCCCAAGATCCACAAACAGGACTGCCCTAATAGACCCATCGTTTCAGCCTGTTCTTGCCCCACGGAAATTATCTCTTCCTATCTTGACTCTATCTTTTCTCCCCTTGTCCAGTCTCTTCCCACCTACATCTGCGACTCTTCCGATGCCCTCCACCACTTTAACAGTTTCCAGTTTCCTGGTCCCAACCGCCTCCTTTTCACTATGGACGTACAATCCCTCTACACCTCCATCCCCCACCAGGATGGCCTGAGGGCACTCCGCTTCTTCCTTGAACAGAGGCCCAACCAGTCCCCATCCACCACCACCCTCCTCCGCCTGGCTGAACTTGTTCTCACATTGAACAACTTCTCCTTTGACTCCACTCATTTCCTCCAAATCAAAGCTAATGATATGGGTACCCGCATGGGTCCTAGCTATGCCTGCCTTTTCGTGGGATATATGGAACACTCTTTATTCCAGTCCTGCTTGGGTCCCCTCCCTCACCTTTTTTTCTGGTACATTGATGACTGTATCGGTGTTGTTTCCTGCTCTCGCCCTGAACTAGACAATTTCATTCACTTTGCTTCCAATTTCCACCCTTCCTTCACCGACTCTTCCCTTCCTCAACGTCTCCGTCTCCATCTCTGGGGATAGGTTATTGACAAATATTCACTACAAATCCACTGACTCCCACAGCTACCTGGACTACACTTCCTCCCACCCTGCCACCTGTAAGGACTCTATTCCGTTCTCCCAGTTTCTCTGTCTCTGCCGCATCTGCTCTGACGATGCCACCTTCCATACCAGTGCTTCCGACATGTCTTCCTTTTTCCTCAACCGAGGATTCCCCTCTACTGTGGTTGACACGGCCCTCGACCATGTCCGTTCCATCTCCCGCACTTCTGCCCTCACCCCTGCCCCTCCATCCCGGAACCACGATAGAGTTCCCCTTGTCCTCACCTTTCACCCCACCAGCCTCCACATTCAACGGATCATCCTCCGCCATTTCCGCCACCTCCAGCTTGATCCCACCACCAAATGCATCTTCCCCTCACCTACTCTTTCAGCATTCCATAGGGACCGCTCCCTCCGTGACACCCTGGTCCACTCCTCTATCACCCCCAGCACCCCTTCCCCTTCGTCCGGCACCTTCCCGTGCAAGCACAGGAGATGCAACACATGCCCTTATACCTCCCCCCTTCCCACTGTCCAGGGCCCCAAACACCCCTTCCAGGTGAAACAGTGATTTACTTGTACTTCTTGCAATTTAGTATACTGTATTCGCTGCTCACGATGTGGTATCCTCTACATTGGGGAGACCAAATGCAGATTGGGTGACTGCTTTGCGGAACACCTCCGTTCAGTCCGTAAGGGGGACCCCGAGCTTCCGGTCGCCTGTCACTTTAATTCACTGCTCCATTCCCACTCAGACCTCACTGTACTCGGGCTCTTGCATTGTTCCACGGAAGCTCAGCGTAAGCTCGAGGAACAGCACCTCATCTTTCAATTTGGCACTTTACAGCCCTCTGGACTTAACATAGAGTTCAACAATTTCAAATCATAACCTTGGCCCCTATCACATATATATTTTTTATCCACACTTTTTGTTTGTGCCTTTTTTTCTTTCCTCCCACATGGCAGTTGTCTTTCATTCTGCCAGCGCAATTCACACTTCATCTAGAGCCATCCTTTGTTTCTTAACCTGTCCCATTACCACCTCCTCTTGCCTTGAATATCTCTTCATGTCTCTTTACTTCTCCTGCCTTCCAGCCTATCACAGACCTTCCCTTTTGTTCTTTCATCCCCTCCCCCATTTCCCAGCCCCTAAACTTGCTTAAAAATCTGTTCCATTTCCTGCTTTTTTCCGGTTCTGACGAAAGGTCATCGACCTGAAACGTTAACTCTGTTTCTCTCTCCACGGATGCTGCCTGGCCTGCTGAGTTTTTCCAGCGTTTTCTGTTGTTATTTCAGATTTCCAGCATCCGCAGTATTTTGCTATTGTATTACTAATTGTTGATGTATATTTCCCTTTTTTTGGCTTAGCTGAAACAGGAATGCACTAGTGAAAAGGTGTCACAAGTGATGACCATGTGATAATTAAACTATTTAGACATGGCTTCAAGGAGACAATGACAAATTAATGAAGTAGTTTTAGATTAGCTCAAGGGTCTTAGTAATATTCCTGAGGTTACCATGCTACTGATGCTGCAAGGCCTGTGACACAAAAAAAATCAATTACAAAAATCAGCCTACATATCTTATCAAGAAAATGGTAGATAAAAAAGTCAGGATGCAGCATAAACCTGATTAATTTTCCCAAGAGACAAGCATGACTGATTTTTTTAATATGATTTGTAGAGAAATCTCAACCTTGATAGTTAACCTTGAATGTGGTATTACTACACAGTTCTGATATCTGGAGATGTTAAGAAAAGACACACACACACACACAAAAGTTGTGTTTTATGGTAGGTACTTTTCTACTTTGTGCAGAGAGCAATGTGCACTAAGCACAGATCTACTCTACTCTGTACTACAATAAATTGGATTTAAAGGCCATCTGAGTAGTTTTGAGTACTTCCTTGCTTACTCGCACTCCATCTAATAGACTATCCTTAGATCTCTGGTGGGAACAGAAGGTTTGCTGAATCCCAGCATTATTTAGAGATATCCTTGGATAACACAGAACATTGGAAAGTGCAGAGGATACAAGAACAGTCCAAGTTTGAGGATAAAGAAATCTATTTAGTTAGGAGACTTCATGACTTTTAAAAGAAAGTATGTATGCTTTAAAAAAGAAAGAAAACATTGTTTTCAGCTGTGGGTCAGTTGGTAGCACTCTCGCCCGAGTCAGAAGGTTGTGGGTTCAAGTCCCACTCCAGAGACTGTAAGATTTGCAAAATTTCTACATTTCCCCGAAGGTTGTTATTAATAAAATGGGACCCTGCGTGGACATTTTAAATCAAAAGGGGTACCTAAGATGGCGTCCGTGCCTCGTGGCAGAAAGCCTGTGAGATTTTAAAATGGACTCTGCAACGCAGACAGCTTGTGGATCGAAACCAAAGCTGCAGTTTCTGTGAAGAGAGAGACTTTGTATTTTGAAACCAGACAGGACTTTGAATTATGTATTAGACCGAATTGGAGACAAATCTAAATTCAGTTAGGCCTATAGTTAAGGCCATCAAGCAGTTTACATATATAATCGGAAACAGATTAAGAAAGCCATCGAGGCTGGACAGGCCCATCAAGGAACATTCATGACAAAACAAGTCAATTATCGGGCCAGTAGATGCGATTACTGGCCATCTAAAAGCAGTTAGTATGGATTGCTACCATTATTTAAAATAGCCCGCCAAGATTAAGACAAAGAACTAACCTGATTTGGCGCGCAGATAAGGGTTTTCGAAAAGAGTATAATTGAAGGCCCCGGGTAGCAATCTCTCTCTTCTCTCTCTGCTCTGCTCAGCTCTTCTGCCCCTCACCCTCGTGGCTGTCGCTCTTTCCCCATCCCGCGCTTACCCCCTGGCCTTTGCCCGTGCCTTTTGCCACTCCATCTGGAAATTGCCCCGGCACTGCATCGGGCGGACACGGACAATTCAGGCCAGGCGAGGCGGGACACGACGAGGGGAGGAGGGAAGACCAACTGAGGAAGACCAACTGAGGAAGACCAACTGAGGAGACGAACTGAGGGTAGGCTTCGAATCATCGGGCCTCAGTCTCAGCCAACTTGCGACTATCTTTATATAAACTCAAACTGTCGGCTGAAGAAGAAGAATCATCCCTGCAAGGTAAAGTACCCAAACAGAGACTTTAACTTTGGGGTACTCGAACCTGGACAATGCCCTTGCAGCGCCCGGAGACCACGTGACGATGGCAGGCTCCAGAGAGCACCAAGAGCGAACCCCGAACCCCACCGCTGTTTTGAGTCCAACAAACCCTTTTGATTGGTGAGCATGAATTCTGGCCCCTCATAGCTTAATCTAGTTAGGTATAGGGGTGGGATAAGGAAAAGGGGATTGTTAAGATAGTTGTTTTCCCTCGATGTGCTGTGTGTTTCCCCATTCCCTGTATAAGTATATAGTTATTTGTATTTGCCTGTAATTTTATACACTGGTAATTTCTCTTAAGACTGTATTAATTTTTCCTGTTTAATAAAATCCTGAGTTTTGCTTACATCCAACCACCTGTCTACTCGAGTCTTTTCTGTATCGCTACCTGTACCTAAGTCCGGTGTTGAGAATCTCAGGGGCGTGGGAGCAATTTGAACTGCTCACGGGCAGTCAGAGGCATAACTGACTGGGCTCACGCGCCACCCCCTACAAGAATTCAGCACAAAAATCTAGGCTGACAATTCAGTGCAGTACTGAGGGAGTGCCGCATTGTCGAAGGTGCCGCCTTTCAGATGAGATGTTAAACTGTGGACGTAAAAGATCCTATGGCATTATTTTGAAGAAAAGCAGGGGAGTTATTCCCGGTGTCTTAGCCAATATTCATCCCTCAATCAACATCACTAAAAACTGATTATCTGGTCATTATCACATTGCTGTTTGTGGGAGCTTGCTGTACGCAAATTGGCTGTCACATTTCCTACATTACAACCGTGACTACACTTCAAAAAGTACTTCATTGGCTGTAAAGCATTTTGGAACATCTGGTGGTTGTGAAAGGCGCTATATCAATGCAAGTATTATTTTCCTTCAATATATAAAGACAATGAAAAATATTGGTACATTGTAATTCAATTGGAGATGCTTAAACATTTTGTGCCAATGGCTCCAACAGCAGCATGAAGGCTGCAAACTGGCAACCAGTCTTGAAGTTGCTCTTCATGTGAGTGAGTGTGTTGATATCAGCCCTGAAATTACAGGGTGCTTTATATGTCTGTCTGAAATGTCTCTCTTTATTTTAGTGAGGGTGTTCATTTAGTTTTTTAAAATGGGAGTGGGACTAATTGGATAGCTCTTTGAAAGACCCAGTACAAGCACGGTGGGCTGAATAGCCTCCTTCTACGTGCTGTATCATTCTACGATGCTATGATTATTTACCCTCTCACACCCATGCAAATCTTCAAACCCTTCTATTAGATCCCCCTCAACTTTCTCTGCAGTCCAAGTTTTTATTTCCAAATTTCTCATGATAACTATGCCCTGTCATCCTTAGAATCATCCTAGTGAATCTTTTCCATTTCTTTAACATAGTTTTTATAGTGAGGTACCTAAAACTGTACACAGTACTTCTGTTGTGACCTATTGAATATCTTGTACAGACGGGATCTGGGACCTGTGTGAACAGGACGAGAAACGGTGCGTCTCCTTAACCAATCAGATTAAAGAAGCCTTCCTGAGACACGCAGGTCCCAGTATTTACTGGGGTGGGTCTTGTGAGCGGAAGGGAGGGGTTTTGGCCAGGGAATTCGGAAGTCATGGTTCCCCAGCACACAGTGGGTTAACTCCACAGCGTGCGTCTTTATTTTCAAGCAGGTTCCCCGCTCGGAAGCTAGCCAGGCTTAGCTCCCTGTCAGGCAGGGAACGCTCCGGAGGAGGCCGCAGACCAGGAGCATGTAGGGGGTTGGTGGGAACGTGGATCCAGATCTTGGGGAAGGAATGGTCTGATCACAGGGGCGGGGGTTGATCGCTGATCCCGGGGTGGTGGGGGAAGTTTGATTGCAGACGGTGGGGGTGGGGGGGTCTTTGAATCCTGGGGTGGCGGGGGGCAGTGTCCGATGGCGTGCATGGAAGAAGGTTAGCTTAGTGGGCCGGGAGGAAACACTCCTGCTCCTCTTGGCCCACAGGCAGTGCTCACTTCCCTTTAGCTGAGGGTCTCCTGAGGCCCAGGAAACCCGGCCGGCCAGGGTTAATTCTCCAGAACGAGGCACGCAGCCTCCTTATAATATTTAAATGGCCAACCCGCCTCCTGGGAGCAGGTGGTCTGCCTGCCCCCTCGTCCCGCCTCCATTAAAATTGGAAGTGGGCGGGTTGGAGGCAGGCTGGGGTCAAGTTTGAGAATTTTTTTATTTTAACATCTCACCCGACCCAAACCCACCCGATTTTTGGGCTTTAGTTTACCCCCGCAGAGTCTAAACCAGGTAGTGTAAGTTAGAATAGTGAATTCAATGTAAAAATCATGTATAGAAAGCAAAATAAAGAGAGTGAAAGAAAATAGGGATTAAGAGAGAGATAAAAGAAACAGAAAGAAAAAGTAAAAAAAATTATGTAATTTTTAAAATCTCCAACAATAATTAAAATCTGAAGGAATGAGATTCTACATTTGTAAAAGTTAATTTTCAGTGCCAGAGAGGTTGTTTGGCAGTAATTAATACTTATCACGCTTTTAAAATTTACTTACACTTGAATGGACCAGCCCTAACATTTTCTGGCATGTTTAGTGGATATGTAGTGCAAATTCACGCTGTTGTATGTGTTTTGATGCCAAATCTCTCTCAGCTTCTGGAGGAGCAGGGCAACTCAGACAGCAACTTCCTGATTTCTGCGTTTAACTGCGCAGGTGAGATCGCTGGAAATTTCTGTCCGACATACTCTTTAATAATGGTGAGCGCTGATAGCCTCACCGCTATTTCTACTGCAAAATCCAGACCATTATCACTTCCTAGTATTTGTGTTCAATGCCCCTATATAAAAAACCCCACAAAATCCCAATTGTACTTTTATACCTTTTTTCTTTCTACAATCCTGCTTTTAAAGATATGTAAATCTGTACATTAGATCTCTCTTTTCCTCCACACCTTTCCAAATTTTACTGCTTATTCTAAAGCACTACTTCACATTTATCTATGTCAGACTGCATTCATTGCTGATCTGCCACTCATGACCTATGTCCTTCTGCAGTCTTTTGTCACAGTTTGCCATGCCCTTCTATTTGATATTTTTGGTCATTTTTTATATTATTTCCTCTCTTCCCATATGCTCATACACAACTTGCCAACAATTCCTATAACAATTCTTGCCATCAATTGCTCAATCTCTCTCATAAACATAAACTGTGCATAATCACCTAACCATATTATTTGGATATCGTTCTTAGTCAACTTTATTGGCGCAAGGACTTAGCTTTGAAATCACACTGTGCCTTTTTCGGGTATGGATGCCTTGTGCAATCAATGAAGTTTTTGGCAATTTTAAATGAGGTTTTCTCCTATTCATCTAAAACAAGTTAATGACTTTATTATTAAAATAAAGAAGATACACGGAATTTCAAAAAACATGTTATGTGCTTGCAGATTAATAACACAGTGTATTCTGAAGGACTTAGCTTACTATGAAAATGGAGCTAACTATCTTAATGTTTGTACACATAAATTTCCCCAGCAGGCTATTCTTTGCTGCATTGAGCACATATTTTACTTTTTTGTTAATAACTATGATGTGTTTTATTTTATACTAGCTTGTAAGCCGTGGCCCCCTTGGCAGCAGGGGAAATGTCCTCAATAAAACAGTAAGAGATTGCTGAATTAATTTAGTGACTGCAGTTCTGGATGTTGTTGTACATCTATTTTCTTGACAAAATGCTTTCAGGCATCACATGGGCATCACATATGCATGGTCTAAGCTTCTTATTTCTAGAGAGTCCCAATGGCAAGACCTCTATTAATTGTTCTGACATTCACAACTGGCATTTAATACATTTTGATTAAAGTAAGAAAACATTTTTAATTTTGGTGAAGTAATGTGAAAGTTGAGATTTTCATTTTTTGTGTCAAATATTTAATAAAGCATTTCCCATATGTTGTGTATTGGAACATTTTGACCTTTGTTCCACAGAAAAGATTTGGAAAAAGGATTTGCTTGAAAATTGCGTTTTAAAGCGTGGTGTATTCATTCAAGTTAAAAAAAACAAGTCTGAGAGGATGGCATTTAAGTTACTGATGAGCTAGTTTTGATCCTGCATTCTGATAGAATGTAATTAAGCAATTTTTTAGCCTGTCCCAGCAAATAAAATAACCTCACAACCATTGTACTGGAAAGTTTCTGATCCTGTTTTGTGACTGTGGACAGTCAAACAGAAACAGGGGCCTGGATTTTAGCAGGGGCAGGTTACATAGGCGGCGGGGGTGGGTGGAGTTTCAGACGGGAAACCTGGTTTCCCCGCATGCTGTGATGTTTTAACTCCACAGCATGCGTCTTTTGTCCTCGACAGGCCCCCGCCCAGAAGGCTTGGCTTCCAGTCAGGCGGGGAGGACTCTGGAGCAGACTGCAGGACCAGGTAGGTCTGCTCCACAAGCCCGGGGGTGCCGATCCCCGACCCCAGAGGCCTGGGAAACCCAGCAGGCCACAGTTAAACCTGTAAAACAGGTTAAATCAGAGTTAAAACAGCACCTTATCTTTCGATTAGGTACTTTACAGCTTTCTGGACTCAACATCGAGTTCAACAATTTCAGACGATAACCTTGACCCCCATGTCTTTTCTCTCTCACATGGCAGCTATTGATGATTCTGCCATTGTCATTTACACCTCATCTAGAGTCATCTTTTGTTTCTTAACTTGTCCCATTACTATCTCCTTTTGCCTTGCACCATCATCCCTTTTGTCTTTTAATCTCTCCTGCCTTCCATCCTATCACAGACCTTCCCTTTGTTCTTTCCTCCCCTCCCCCCTTTCCCTGCCCCGATACTTGCTTAAAAACCTGTTACTTCTCCAACTTTTTCCAGTTCTGACGAAGGGTCATCGACCTGAAACATTAACTCTGTTTCGCTCTCCACAGATGCTGCCTGACCTGCTGAGTTTTTCCAGCATTTTCTGTTGTTGTTTTAAATCAGAGGCTGCCAGCCTCATTAAAATATTTAAATTGCCAACCTTCCTTCTTGGAGTGGGTTGGCTGCCCTCCTCTTGTCCCGCCTCCGTTCAACCCGGAAGTGGGCGGGTTTGAGCTTTATAAATTTTAACCTCTGACCCGACCCCAACCCACTCGTCTTTGGGTATGAAAATCCAGTGCCGGGACACAGACTGGCAGTGGGGGAAAATCCAGTGCCGGGACACAGACTGGCAGTGGGGAAAAATCCAGTGCCGGGACACAGGCTGGCAGTGGGGAAAAATCCAGTGCCGGGACACAGGCTGGCAATGGGGAAAAATCCAGTGCCGGGACACAGGCTGGCAGTGGGGAAAAATCCAGTGCCGGGACACAGGCTGGCAGTGGGGAATTTGAAACAGAAATCTGTGCGGGCTTTTTTTTTAATGAAAAGTTACAGAGCAGTGAGGCCAGCAAAATTCTGAGAATGATTAGAAATTAGTTTGGTTAAATCAAGCAATATGACTCTGATGTGAGGAGTGATCTGGAGCTAGGAGTCATAAGCACAATGGATAAAGTTGGAGATGTTTCGCAGCTAATAAAGGTGCCAGATTGAAAAGCTGAACAGGATAAGGTACAGGAGCATTTGAATGCTCTTGGGAATTGGGCAGGCAGGTGGCAGGTGAAATTCAATGTAGATAAATGGAAAGTGCTTCACCTGTGGACAAAAAGTGCAGAAAGAGACCATTACTTAAATGGAAAGAAAATAATGTGCATGGAAAAGGAAAGAGATCTGGGGGTCCAGATTGACAATAAATTAAAGTTGTCACAACAATGCTCAGTGACAGTGAATAAAGCAAATCGCTCTCCACCACTGGGAGTTTTCCTCGCCTTGTGTCTGGGTCTGTTGTAGACTAATTGATCGAGATTGATTGTCATGATTAGTCAACAATGCCATTATTATTGTATCATGCAACTACCGGGATGGTAGAAGGCAGACTAGATGAATCTTGGTCTTTTTTTGTCGAGGAATTCCTATGTTTCTATGAACTGTAGCATTTCACCATCTACAAGGCACAAGTCAGGAGTGTGATGAAATACTCTCCAATTGCCTGGATGAGTGCAGCTCCAACAACACTCAAGAAGCTCAACACCATCCAGGACAAAGCAGCCCGCTTGATTGGCACCCCATCTACCACCTTAAACATTCACTCCCTCCACCATCGGCGTACCGTGGCTGCAGTGTGAACCATCTACAAGATGCACTGCAGCAACTCGCCAAGGCTTCTTCGGCAGCACCTCCCAAACCCGCAACCTCTTCCACCTAGAAAGACAAGGGCAGCAGACGCATGGGAACACCTTCACCTCCAAGTTCCCCTCTAAGTCACACATCATCCTGATTTAGAAGTACATCGCTGATCCTTCATCATCGCTGGGTCAAAATCCTGGAACTCCCTCCCTAATAGCACTGTGGGAGTACCTTCACCACACGGACTGCAGCGGTTCAAGAAGGCAGCTCACCACCACCTTCTTAAGGGCAATTAGAGATGGGCAATAAATGCTGGCCTTGCCAGTGATGCCCACATCCCATAAAAACAAATTAATTTTTTTTCTCATTATTTTAGTATTATTATACAAAGACAAGTTGTACTGATTAAACTAAGTGAATCTGATCATACCTGTTGCTCTGTTTAGTCACTCTTTGATTCATATCAAGCCTCATCTCACCGAATGTTTGTTCAGAGAGATTGAAGAAGTACATGTGCAAAAAAAAAACACGAATATCCAGCTCAGGTCACAAGAGGGTACTATTGTTACACCTCTAGGTTATGCTATTGTGCAAGTGCCTATAGGGCGGTGTGAGTCAACTCCCATAACAAGAAGATGCATGAATAGCTTATGGAAGTGACTAATGCCAATTAACCAGAGCAGATGTCCATGACAGGCATGAATGTGTAACACAATGGGGGTAATTTTGACTGCCATAGTTTAAAACAGGTGATAGTAAAACGGCAGCCCATTTTACATTTCTCCTGATTTTTATTTCCACTGAAGCCTAACCATTGCATTGCACAAATTTATCATAACTTTTTTGTTCTTGTACTCTATGCCCCTATTTATAAAATCCACTATCTGTTCCTGCACACCCTTCAGCAGCTTTCTGTTGAGTGTGTACACCCATCCATGCTTTTCCACTCAAACTGTATTATCTTATACTTCTCGGATTAAATTGAATCCACCACATGTTTGCCATGGATTTGAATAACTGTCAACATCATTCAGAAATCACTGGCCGTTACACACCTAATTAAACGAATCACACAGTCTGTGTTTTTTTGAAAGTACTTTGGCTGCCCTCTTGAGCTTTGCAGATAACCGACAAAAGTTGCAAAAAAATTTTGGGTTAAGCATGGGACAAGATTCCGATTGTATCTAGTTTTTTTGTAAATTCCTTATGACTAGTCACTGAATTAAATGATTACCTCTACAAAGCTAAAAACAACTGCTTTTTTGTCACAAGCAGTACTGTGCATGTGAGCTCCTTTGAATTCTCTCCCCCAGCTCACCAAAGTATCTCCACTCAGCATCTCCCTGCAGATTGGCTGAGATTGGCAACTCACAACTATGGGTTATTCAACTGAAGAGGAAAAGCTTTCATTCCACCCTTCCAGTGCATTGGTGCATCAAATACTGTACCTTTTATCTCACTTCTCTAAAGTAAACTAAAACTTTTCAAAAAAGTAGATAGGTTTGGATAAAAAAGACTTTAACGTCTCAGGAAAATCCTGGGGCAATGTAAAAAGGAGACCTGATGTAATGGGTCACCGACCCTCTCCATAGCACTGGCTGTTCATCAGGGTCTACACTGAGGAATATTAAGACCATAATTGTTTGGAATCATAATTATCTTTCCGTTTTTTGCAGAGTAGTTTTACTTTGTATATCCTACTGTTATTACTTCAATAATACAGTGCACCTAGGTAACAATACAGGATATTGTGCGTATGATTCACTGATTATGTCTTTGAGATAGGGCCATAATTTTCTGTCAAAGTAACAGTGAGGCTAATGGCACTCGCTGTTATTTATGTGCAAATGGTACAGCAACTTTAGGCAAGGGGCAGACTCGGTTAAACTGAAATATCCAAAAGTTGCTGTTCGAGTCACGCTGCTCCACCATTAACTTCGCGAAAATGGCATCTAAGGTATTCAATGATGTGAAGTTGCTGTATTTGCACAATAGATACAAACTAAAATTGCCACAGAAAGTTAAGTCTTGTCCATTCCAGTCTAAGTAGCCTTTTAACGAACTGATAAGTGTTAATTACAGTCAGTCAACCTCTCAGACACTGAAAATTTACTTATTATAAAGTGTGGAGTCTCATTCCTTTAGATTTTAATTGTTGGAGATTTAAAAAATGTAAAATTTAACATTTTTTTACTTTTGTCTTTTTTTCCTCTCTCTCTTAATCCAATCTTTCTTTCCCTCTCTTTATTTCTCTTTCTGTACCTGATTTGACATCAAAGTCACCCACTCTAAGTTACACTTCCTTCTCAGTCCTTGCGCTGTTAATTTCACAATTCTTCAATCTGATTGGTTAAGGAGATACACAGTTGCTTGCCATGTTCACTCAGGTCCCAGATGCCCGGTTTCCCTCGCTGCGACGATATCAGCTTGCACTTTCAGCAACTTGCCAGGTAAAAAATTAAAAGACCTAAACATGCAAAGACAAGTCTGCCTAACAGCAGATGCCATTAGGTGTCCTGCTACAGCAAATATTGATCCATTATTTTAACAATAGATGGGGTTGAAATGTACCTGGTCTCCAGTGGTATGTTGCTGTTAAGTACCCAGTTGTTATGGAGCTGTGCTGAATCTTGTTGGGCACTGGCTGGAGGCTCTGTGGAAGCTGGACTGGGCTGGCTTCGTGCAGTCATTGCATTTCTCTGCAGAGAGTCCAAGGATTGAGTTTGCTGGCTTCTACAAGTACAACCATGTGGAGGCGGGGGTGGTGGTGGCAGGGGCCTGAATGTAAATTTGCTGTGCGACCCAGCAGGCAGTTCTGGAAAAAGAAAAAGGTAAAATTATTGATAATAATTGGGCAACCTTCATGTTTCAGAGCGTCTCTTTACAAATGTAATTATAAAGATCAAAAGTGCATCGAAATAATCATAAGCATCCTGAATGAATCTTAACTTAATTTTGGTCCCCAGTTGTGTAAATGCACGATTTGGTTTTCTACTAAGCCATGCAGAACATGTTGGTTCTAGGTTTGTGTTAGGTTAGGCAATTTAAGCCGAACAACTTGTAGAGGAAGTAGAATTTCCAATTGGCTCTCTTGGTTTGAGAGAGGAAAAGAAATAGCCAAAGTCTTGTGAGCAGTATCTGGTGAGTCTGCTTGAAAGCATGGGGGAGAAATTCGACTTCCGCCCAAAACAGGCACAGAGTTTACAGAGCGACTGCTCCACGTGTTGATCCTTGCCAGCCTGAGACATTGAAACATCACCGGCGATCTGTGGGTGTCAAACAGACAGCTCACTGCAGCTTGCTGGTCGGGGAGCAGTCCTGCCCATACCCCCCTCCAAAAAAAACTCTTACATTTTCTGGGCCTTGTTTATAGCAGCCTCCTGTCGATTAGCCTGCTGAATGCCTCATACAACTAGACAGAGTGTGCACAGCGCCCTTCCACCCAATTGGCATTGGACCCCAATTTGCACATTTATTTAGCCGGATGCTTGTTCCAAATGAGTGTCCTGGGTAACTAAAAGTTGCTGGAGCCAGTATTGTGTCCTGCGCACTTCCGGTACCGATCTGACGCGATGGAAAATTTGGAGATCGAATAACGATTTTATGCCAGAAACTGGGTAGTTGTGAATTGGATTTCATCCCATATGTGTGTGGACATCAAACAGGGTCAGACTTGGCTCTGATGCTACTTTCACCTTGGTTAAATAGTCCGCTGGCACTCACTGTCTAGACTCACACTTGAACAATAGCAACCTGGGTGAGGTACCACAATGCTATTTTGCTTACAGACTGTGGGGGTAATTTTAACTTTTATCACCCGTTGAAGTCAATGGAAGAGAAAATCAGGCGAGGTGTAAAACAGGCTACCGATTATCACACATTTCATACTTGGCGATAAAAGTTAAAATGACCTTCCTTGAGACTAACTAATTCCAATTTCATAACAGACTGGATTTAATTCTGAAAAAGTTATTAATTTTTTACAACAAAAATGAGGCCACTAGTTTGTTGGCAGGAGGATTGAGGGAGTTAACACAATATCCCTTTTCACCACTGGGATCCTGATTTGACTTCAACCCTGACCAGGGATAAATGTTTCCTCTTGCTATCTCTGCTATCTCAGGTCAGGCTGTCCTCTGGTTGAAAAATAGTAGAGTGTCTAACTTGCAGCCCCAGGGTCGCATGCAATCCCTGAGTTCTGGCAATCCAGCCCTTGAAGCCCAGGTAACTCATCCTATTAATATTTACACTCATCCTATTGACATTTATATTTTTTATTTGCTAGTTTGGCCTGTTTACATTTTGTGGATCTGGAGGTTTGTAAATAGTAGTTTTTGGTACAGTAGCTGCATTGGTGAGTAAATTCTAAATCAGGACACCAAGATCTCTGAGTATCAGCAAGTTGAGGTATATGAAAATTATTGGGAAGATGCATTTAAAGTTTACGGGGTAAAATTAGCAAGGCTGCACTGCTAATGCAGAGCCTCACTAGATGTGAGCATGGGTCAGAGTTAGGGGTATAAAACTAACCCCAATTGACCCCATGATCACATCTAGTGAGGTTGCACACTGGGAGCACAGCATCCCCTGAATTTGTGGCCCACAAAGACAAAAATGTGGACACCCCTGGACTAAGGTACATTGTTAAGCAGAGCACAGGATATTTTACTCTGCATCGAGGTATGTTGTAAGCACTTTCGATAGTGCCGCTATGTTCTACTCCCAAGCACCAATGTCTCTTACCTTGATTAGTACAAATTTCACCAAAGAGAATTTAAAAAATAAATCAGATTGATAGGAAGGTATTCTTATTTGTCAAACAAAGACATTTGAGCTGAACTGAAGGTATCAAGACAATATAAGTATGAGAATTTACCACAGATACTGTCGTTAGCGGCTTTATAAACAGCACCATAACTGGGAAAAATAATGAACCTTAAAGGGTGATTAAGTTGTGGTAATAGTTATGTGTATTATTTAGCTAAACATGATCAACTATAACAATGAGAGTTTCTGAATTTTGATCTTTTAATCGTCCAAACTATCGTGCATTTAAGAAAAATGTACAAATCCATCCATTATTGCTTGCAACATAAATATCATTAATTTGATAGTTTTGTGAGGCTGATGGGTTTCACACTCAACACACATTTTGAAAATTCCAATACCAACATAACTTTAGGCCTCTGAGGCTTCTGACAGTGAATGTAACATTAACATTCATTTGTGTAACAAAAAACATCAGCTTTCTGCGGACTGCTCTTTGAGAAGAAATATATTTCCAAGCTTGCAATTAATCCATAAGGCAGTTTATGAGTAGAAAGTCAGCATTAATTATTTAGACATGAGCAAGGAAAGCAACACCTCTACTAAGAAATCAGCAGTTAGAAAAGTGTAAAGCTTAATGGGCTGTTAGATTTCCCAGAAGGTACTCTAAAAAGGATCTTTGTTTGGTAAAACAGAAAACTTCTAGATCTTAACAATAACAAAAGAGCCTTCAAGGAATAAACATATAAAACAGTTATGGAAGACACTTGGTTAATTGCAAGGGGATTGCAACAGTTTATGCAAGAGTAAAATGCATTGGTGTAACAAAAGACATCAGCTCTGTGTGAACTGCACTTTGACAAGCAAGGCCCGAGAGAGGGTGCAGAGGAGATTTACCAAAATGAAACCGAGGGTGAGGGACTTGGGTTATGTGGAGCGACTAGAGAAGCCGAGAAGGTTCGAGGGGAGATTTAAGAGAGGTGTTCAAAATTGAGGGGTTTTGATAAGAATAAATAATGAGAAACTGTTTCCACTATCAGGTGGGGCAGTACCCAGATGACACAGATTTAAGATAATTGGCAAAAGAACCAGAGGGCAGGTGAGAAGAATCTTTTTTACCCAGCGAGTTGATATGATCTGGAATGCATTGCCTGAAAGGCTGGTGGAAGCAGATTCAATAGTAACTTTCAAAAGGGATTTGGATATATACTTGAAAAAGAAAAATTTGTAAGGTAACTGGAAAAAAGCAAGGGAGTGGGACGAATTGAATAGCTCTTTCAAAGAGCTGTCAGAGGCACGATGGGCTGAATGACCTCCTTCTGTGCTGTAAGATCTTATGATAGCATTTCCCTACGGATATCAGCTTCTCTGTGTTCAGTTATGTAATAGCTTGCCATCAGAAACTGAATGCAAGACTACCTTTTTCATCCAAAGCGTAAGAGTTGTATACAAGTTACCAGGGAAGGCCTTTGAAGTGGGCATGGGTTTGCATGTTTGTCTCCTGCACTGTCCATTCCTGATTTTAATCAGTTAACATGAGCAGCACAAGCAATTGGCCACAGCAAGAGAAAACATATGGCCATCCTCCTTTAGACATGTTAAACCATCAGTATTATGAAGTTGCAAAATTATCAGCAATGAGAGCATTGCCAGAAAAAGTGGCTGTTTTTCTCATTTCTTCAGTTTAAAAACAATCTCAGTTTAGGTCCCACCAGGCCCATGCCAACATTCCCAGTCAACTAGGTAACATCTCCATGGATATTGTCAATAACACTCCAAGAGGTCCAATGGACTGGTGCAAGTCGCAATGTGCCCTTGGACAGTCTCTCCAGATGGCTCAGCCAAAACCAGTTGATTCATCCCCTAAGGTATCCCATAGTCCAAATGTCAATATTACCTGTGATTTGAACTTGGGTCTCAGGCATGGGTGCAACATACTGCCATTTTCTTATATCTTTTCAATAATTCAAAGATGACACTGACTGAAATATGGAAGAATAAAACAGCAACAAGAAAAAATAGCCTTATATTGTACACCGCCCAACCACCTACCATAACATGATTAGGCACTGTTTCGAGGACCATTCATTAATTGGTACTTCTCATTATATGATACAGTGGTATCATGGCAAATTCACAAACTGTCAGAAATTGCGATTTGGAAGACAACATTACCATCAATATATTTGCAAACTAACTTGGAATTTTCATGTTAAGCATTAAGGTTAGCGCGGCTGTACAAAGCTACATCAAGCAGAACACAGGAAAATGTACAGGAAAGGAAGAAACTATTTCAGTCAGATTAGCTGATTGCAAACTTCAAATAATACCATTGTGGCGACACGCCACCATTGGACATAATCCGCTCACGGCGGCACGGACAGTTTACGCAGGCGCACTGCCGGCAGCAGCCGCCCCCAGCCGGGGGCCCTTTCCTCCGGCAACTTGTTTCCCACAGGGACAGGCTGCCGGGAGCACTTCCTGTCTGGGGAGTATTTAAGTGGTTGCGCGGGCTTTTCAAGCTCTCTCTTTGCCATGATGTAGATTAAAGCAGTTGTGTTTCACCAACTCTGGTCTCGACTCCCACGTTTGCCGCGGTATCTCAACACCATACACTATTCTATCATCTATACCTCTTGATCACTTTATCTGTCAAATATCTATCCAGTTGCCTCTCAAACTGCTCCACAACCTCCCTGTTTTTGTGTAAAGTAATTAAATCTAAACTGTGTACTTTCCCTCTTTTGAATTTGAGTCTATGCTTCCATAAACAATACTCTCCTGGTTCTGATCACCAAGGTTCTGACAGTTATTTAGACAAACTACCGAAACACACAATCATTCTTTCTGTTTAGTTAGTTTTGGGGAAAAAAATGAAGACAATGTGGGGAGTTTTAAGCCCAAAAAACAAGCGGGTTTGGGTCGGGTGGGAGGTTAAAGTGATAGAAATCTGAATCCCGACCCCAACCAGCCCACTTCTGGTTTTAACCGAAACAGGATGGGAGGCGGGCGGCCAACCCGCTCCCAGGAACGGGTTGGCACTTTAAATATTATAACGAGGTTGCGTGCCTCATTTTACATAGAAACATAGAAGATAGGAGCAGGAGTAGGCCATTCGGCCCCTCGAGACTGCTCCGCCATTCAATGAGATCATGGCTGATCATCCAAATTCAGTACCCTGTCCCTGCCTTCTCCCCATATCCCTTGATCCCTTTAGCCTCAAGAAATATATCCAACTCTTTCTTGAATATATTTAATCAACTGGCCTCCACTGCCCTCTGTGGTAGAGAATTCCACAGGTTCACCACTCTCTGGGTGAAGAAATTCCTCCTCATCTCAGTCCCAAATGGCTTACCCCTTATCCTTAGACCATGACCCCTGGTTCTGGACTCCCCGGCCATCAGAAACATCCTTCCTGCATCTAGTCTGTCCAGGCCTGACAGAATTTTATAGGTTTCGATGAGATCCCCTCTCAATCTTCTAAACTCCAGTGAGCATAAGCCCAATCGACACAATCTCTCCTCATACGTCATTCCTGCCATCCCAGGTATCAGCCTGGTGAATCTTCGCTGCACTCCCTCCATGGCAAGAACATCCTTCCTCAGGTAAGGCGACCAAAACTGCACACAATACTCAAGGTGCGGCCTCACCAAGGCCCTGTACAACTGTAGCAAGACATCCTTGTTCCTGTACTCGAACTCTCTTGCTACAAAGGCCAACATACCATTTGCCTTCTTAACCATTTTAAATTTAACTCTGGGCGGCCAGGTTTCTCAGGCCCCGGGGAACCCGACAGCTAAAGGAAGGCGAGGACTGCTGGATCCAGGAGGTAAGTGCCTTTCCACTTAACTGCTGAATCCAACGACCCTACCTCGCCGCCACCCCTGCGATCGGACACATCCCCCCAGCACTTACGATCTCCCCACAACCTCCCCCACCCCGCCCGAAGCCATGAACCCCATCCCCCCCCGGTCCCCCCTCACCATGAGGTCTCCGATCTTCGCCTCCCCACCCTCTGGCTTTCCGATCCACGCCCCCCACCCCCCGCCCCGATCTCGGCCTTCTGACCTGATCTCCGACCCCTCCAATTCCGCCCTTTTGGCTGACCTTCCCACCCCCCCATCCCAACATTTTGACCACCTCCCCTGATCCCGGCCTTCCGATCCCTCCCTGATCCCGGACTTCTGATCCTGCCCTCCTCTCTGATCCCTGGCTGTGACCTGCTGCCGCAGGCCTACCCACCCGACGGCCAGCCAGCCTCTCAATCTGGTTGGCTGTGGGGAGGGGAGGAGGGTGGGTTGGGGAAGCAGAGAATTTTTTTTTAATCAGACCCTGCCGTTAAATTCAGCAGGGCCCAAAGGAAACCCGTTCTCCTGGGTTTCCCGACTGCAATCCCGGCCCCCCACCCTCCCACTCCCTACTCGCCTCCAAGTTAAAATCCTGCCCAATAGGATTGATTTTTGTCCTCACTGCCTGGGCGGTAGTCTGGTAGAGCAAATCAATGGAATTAAAATAGAGCGGGTTGTATAAAGGGTGGGTGACCTGCTCCCCCAGATTACAGCCCAATTGGTGAAATGTAAATCAACCCAATGTCTTTCGGATGAGACATTAAACCAAGGCCCCACCCACCCTCTCAGGTGGACGTAAAAGATCCCACGACTGTATTCAAAGAAAAGCAGGGTGTTCTCCCGGTGTTGTGGCCAATATTTATCCTTCAAGCAACACTTAAAAACAGATAACCTGATCATTATTACATTGCTGTTTGTGGAGCTTGCTGTGCACAAATTGGCTGCCGGGTTTCCAACGTTACAACAGTGACTACACTTCAAAAGTACTTCAAATTGGCTGTAAAGTGCTTCGAGACACCCTGAGGTCATGAAAGGTGCTATATAAATGCAAGTCCTTTTTCTTTAATGTGTCAAGGGTTTTCCAGTTAGATACAGTTTTTTGAGTTCCCTCTGGTTGATGCATTAAGAATGTGGAGAGTACTATTATGACTGTGGTGCAGGTGTGGGTACTGTACTTTTATGAGGCTATTTTAAAAATCATTATCAAGAAGGCTGATAGAATGTAACATTTCCATTTAGCAAGCTCATTTCTGACCTGACAGTGTAGTAGTTACCATTAGAGATGTTGAATGTTTCAAGAATATAAGTGTCACCTGGTGTAACAAAAAATCTTTCCCTATGTTTGGTGCTTCACAATGCAGTCCTAAGTGTGATTGGAACTGGTGTTGAAACTCACACATACATATATGCACCAAGTCAGAGAACATGCAGTGCTATGAATAGATGCAAAAATGAAACATCCTTGTTCCATCAACCTTTGTACCCTGTACTGTAACAAAATCCTTAGAACGTGTTGTTAACCTATTCATAATAGATGTGATTGACTGCTATGCCCTCCCACTTCAATAGCACATATGGCAATGAGTCACGCTCTGTGGATTGTGACTCACTTGTCAGTCTAGAAATTTCTGCTTGTATGTGAACGCTTAACATTTTTATAGCATTTCTCTGTCTGTTTATATGATGGCGTTAACCCATTTAAAATAAACATGTTGAAGTCTCCATTAAAGTACCAAATGGTAGAATGACATATAAACACGCTAAACAATCATATTGCTAATAGTAATTTCTGGGCACTAATGGCCTTAGTTTTGCTAGGTTGTTGTCTAACAGCCACAAGGGTTGCTTTTATTTAAGGAGTGGAGATGCCGGTTTTGGACTGGGGTGAACAAATGTAAGAAGTCACACAACACCAGGTTATAGTCCAACAGCTTTATTTGAAATCACAAGCTTTCGGAGCGCTGCTCCTTCGTCAGGTGAAGTGGAGAGATGCATAAAGACACAGCTTATATAGTCAGAGAATAATGTCAGATGTTTACAGGTAATCTTTCTAACTGCCATTTATCACACCTCGGCAGAGAGATAATCACAGCAAACAAAGGTGTGAATGGTGTCCAAACAGGTCAGTCAGGAAAACATTACATCAAAGAACAATGAGGTGGGGTCACAAGGGGTCAAATGTTGCCGATGCTGGGGTCTGTATGGAAAACAAAAAAAAAAGACAAAAAACATTTTTTTGCTGGAAATCACACCTGCTGTGATTTCCAGCAAAAAATATGTTTTTTGTCTGGTTTTTTTGTTTGTTTTCCATACAGACCCCAGCATCGGCAACATTTGAACCCTTGTGACCCCACCTCATTGTTCTTTGATGTAATGTTTTCCTGACTGACCTGTTTGGACACCATTCACACCTTTGTTTGCTGTGATTATCTCTCTGCCGAGGTGTGATAAATGGCAGTTAGAAAGATTACTTGTAAACATCTGACATTATTCTCTGACTATATAAGCTGTGTCTTTATGCATCTCTCCACTTCACCTGACGAAGGAGCAGTGCTCCGAAAGCTTGTGATTTCAAATAAAGCTGTTGGACTATAACCTGGTGTTGTGTGACTTCTTGCTTTTATTTAAATTAGCATCTTGTGTTTTACATTTTGTTCAACCTAAGATCAAAGGCTTCAGAGCAATTTATCATTATCTACTAAGTTTTGAATGCAGCAGGGGGAAAGTAAATTCAGCTGAATCAATTTCAGTTGGGATTTTTATTGTGTTGGAAAAGTCAATTTGATGATAAGTGAAAGCTGTTATAGTTGAATTATGATAATGTATAACTAGTTTTCAATCTTACATTTAAACTATGGGGAAAGTTTTGTCAGTCTGCTACTTGTAGTTACATTGTAAATGTTACATATTTTATGACACATAATACACAGAGGAAATCTTCCCACAGGGGCAGTCTCCACAGCAGTGCTGAGGAAGTGTTGCATTGTCAGGTGTGCTGTCTTTCAGATGAGATGTTAAACCAAGGCCATGTCTGCCTGATCAGATGGATGTAAAAGATCTTATTTGAAGAAAACCAACACACCAAAACAGATTAACTGGTCATTTATCTTGAGGTTTATGAGTCTTCAAAAGCAAAATTGGCTGCCACATTTGCCTACATAACAGTTATTATACTTCAAAAGTTATTAATTTGCTGTGAAGGTGTGTCGGGATGTCCTGAGAGCAATGCTAAATAAATGGAAGTTCTTTCTTTCCCACTAGCAACATGTTTATATTGTTATTATGTCTATAAACTACATATGAAAATAGTCAACTCGCACATTTTTGTACCAGATCAACTCAGAATAAATAAAATAAAATAAGGGAAATCACTTCACCAAAACACATTAATAAAAGTGATCTTTTTTGCACTCAAAGTTAGCTCTGGGGTAAAGCATCGAACACCCTCAGGTCACCCCAGAGAGATGCAGAGTAAAGCTCCTTCCACTTGGCCTCAACTATGAACCACAGCAGAGTGTCCCACCACAGCAGTGACAGCAATGTAGGCAAATTTCTGAGACGTGCAAAAATATGGCAGTAAGAATAGGGGATTTCAACTTCCCTAATATTAACTGGAATAAAATTAGTGTGAAAGGTATTGAGGGAGCAGGATTCTTAAAATGCATTCAGGAGAACTTTTTTAGCTAGCACGTAGCAAGCCCAACAAGAGAGTGGGTGGTTCTGGACCTAGTTTTAGGGAATGAAGCTGGGCAGGTGGAAAAGGTATCAGTGGGAGAGCATATTGGTGGTAGTGATCATAATTCAGTTAGATTTAGGGTAGTTATGGAAAAGGACAAGGACAGACCAGGAATAAAAGTTTTCAATTGGGGAAAAGCTAATTTTACTAAGCTGAGAGGTGATTTAACCAAAGTGGACTGGAGACAGAAACTTGAAGGTAAATCAGTGTCAGAGCAGTGGGAGGCATTCAAGGAGGAGATAGTGAGGGTTCAGAGCAAGTATGTTCCCTTAAAGATAAAGGGTGGGACTAACAAATCTAGAGCTCCCTGGATGTCAAGGGGCATACAGGGTAGGATAAAGAAAAAAAGGGAAGCTTATGACAGATACCGAGGACTCAATACTGCAGAATCCCTAGTGGAATATGGAAAGTGCAGGGGTGAAATTAAAAAGGAAATTAGGAAAGCAAAGAGAGGGCATGAAAAAATATTGGCAAGTAAAATCAAGGAAAACCCAAAGATGTTTTTATAAATACGTTAAGAGCAAGAGGATAATTAAAGGAAGAGTAGGGCCTATTAGGGACCATAAAGATCTGTGTATGGAAGTGGAAGACATGGGTATGGTTCTTAATGAATACTTTGGGTCTGTTTTCACAAAAGAGAGGGATGATGCAGACATTGCAATCAGGGAGGAGGAGTGTGAAATATTAGATGAAATAAACATAGTGAAAGAGGAAGTATTAAGGGGTTTAGCATCTTTGAAAGTGGATAAATCCCCAGGCCTGGATGAAATGTATCCCAGACTGTTAAGAGAAGTAAGAGAGGAAATAGCAGAGGCTCTGACCATAATTTTCCAATCCTCTCTGGCTACAGGTGTGGTGCCAGAGGACTGGAGGACTGCTAACGTGGAACCGTTGTTTAAAAAGGGAGAAAGGGATAGACTGAGTAATTACAGACTAGTCAGCCTAACCTCGGTGGTGGGAAAATTATTGGAAAAAATTATGAGCGACAGGATAAATCTTCATTTAGAAAGACACGGATTAATCAGGGACAGTCAGCATGGATTTGTTAAGGGAAGGTCATGGCTGACTAACTTTATTGAATTTTTTGAGGAGGTAACAAGGAGGGTCGATGAGGGTAGTGTGTGTTTGATGTAGTCTATATGGATTTTAGCAAGGCTTTTGATAAGGTCTCGCATGGCAGACTGGTCACGAAAGTAAAAGCCCCTGGGATCCAGGGCAAAATGCAAGTTGAATCCAAAATTGGCTCAGGGGCAGGAATCAAGGGGTAATGGTCAAAGGGTGTTTTTGTGACTGGAAGGCTGTTTCCAGTGGGGTTCCGCAGGGCTCAGTACTGGGTCCTTTGCTTTTTGTGGTATATATCAATGATTTGGACTTGAATGTAGGAAGTATGATTAAAACATTTGTAGATGATACATAAATTGGCCATGTGGTTGATAATGTTGAAGAAAGCTGCAGACTGTAGGAAGATATCAATGGACTGGTCAGGTGGGCAGAACAGTGGCAAATGGAATTCAATCTGGAGAAGTGTGAGATAATGCATTTGGGGAGGGCTAACAAGGCAAGGGAATATACTATAAATGGTAGGAAACTGAGAAGTGCAGAAGATCAGAGGGACGGTGGCATAATGGTTAGCACTGTTGCCTCACAGCGCCAGGGACCCGGGTTCAAATCCAGCCTCGGGTGACTGTCTGTGTGGAGTTTGCACATTCTCCCCGTGTTTGTGTGGGTTTCCTCTGGGTGCTCCGGTTTCCTCCCACAGTCCAAAGATGTGCGGGTTAGGTTGATTGGCCATGATAAAAATTGGCCCTTAGTGTTAGGGGGGATTAAATATGTGGGGTTATGGGGTTACGGGGATGGGGCTTGGGTGGGATGGCTGTCGGTGTAGGGACCGGGTGCTAGGGTTTGGATGATCAGCCATGATCTTGTTGAATGGCGGAGCAGGCTCGAATGGCCTACTCCTGCTCCTAGTTTCTATGTTTCTATGACCTTGGAGTGCATGTCTACAGATCCCTGAAGCAAGAAGGTGGTTAAGAAGGCATACGGGATACTTTCCTTTATTAGCCGAGGCATAGAATATAAGAGCAGGGAGGTTATGCTTGAACTGTATAAAATACTATTAAGGCCACAGCTAGAATACTGCGTGCAGTTCTGGTTACCACATGCCAGGAAGGATGTGATTGTACTAGAGGGGGTGTAGAGGAGATTTACGAGGTTGTTGGCTGGGCTGGGGAATTTTAGCTATGAAGTAAGATTGGATAGGCTGGGGTGGTTTTCTTTTGAATGGAGGAGGTTGAAGGGAGACCTAATTGAGGTGTATAAAGTTATGAGGGGCCTAGATAGAGTGGATAGGAAGGACCTATTTCCATTAGCAGAAGGGTCAATAAACAGGGGGCATAGATTTAAAGTAATTGGTCAGAAGTTTAGATGGGATTTGAGGAGAAATCTTTTCACCCAGAGGGTGGTGGGGGTCTGGAACTCACTGCCTGAAAGGATGGTGGAGGCAGAGTCCCTCATCACATTTAAAAAGTGCTTGGATATGCACTTGAAGTGCCATAAATACCAGGCTACGGACCAAGTGTTGGAAAGTGGGATTAGGGTGGATAGCTCTTTGTTGGCCGGCATGAACAAGATGGACTGAATGGCCTCCTTCTGTGCTGTAAATTTCTATGATTCTGTGGGGGAGAAATTCGGTATCGCCCCGTTTGGGGCGCAATTATCAGCCGGGCGCAAAGTTTAGCGCCTGGCGCTAATTATCGCCTCCGACTGCAAACTTGGCCTCTATCCCCCTGGAGGTGATTTGAGCGCTAAATCAGGCGCTACACACCTCTCTTCAGGCGCTAACGCCGAGGAGTGAGGCGCTACCTCAGAGTGCTGGCGAAGCTCATGTGATGTCAGTCAGCAATGGAACACAGACACAATGGCACCGGCCAGTTCTTAAAGGGGAGGGTTGATCTTGCTCTCCACCCACATCCTGCTCATTGCAGCCTTGAATCTCGGCCTGGAGAGACCTGTACATCAATTCAGTTGGAAAGAACAATGGAGAGGCCCAGGTAAAGAGCTCAGAGTGCAGTCCCCACAGTCTCTTCTAAATCGATGCAAGGTCAAATCAAAATGAAGCTGCAAAGTGCTGCTCAGTACCCAAAACTCCTCCACACAGCGTTGAATCTCTCCAGAAGTCTTTCTCTCTCTCAGAATGCATGGTGCAAAAATGTTGGTAACAAAAAAAAGGCAGGAAGTGGCCGCCTTTAAATAGCACTCCCCAGTCCCTTCCTGACTGCAAAACGTTCCCCATTACCTGTCGGTGCTAGCGGCAGGCGGAAAGGCAGGGGGCGCCACTCAATATCCGGTCCGGGGCGCTACCGGGGTGTTGCACGCTCGACTGACATCACGATCTGTGGGCGCAGGAGATTGTGGTGGTATTATTTAGCACCACCAAAATGTCTGGTCAATTTCGTGAGCGGCGCAAACATCACTGCGTCCGGGCGCTAGTTGCTTCGCGCCCCATAACGGGAGGCGCAAAGCAACCAAAGCTTTCCCCCTGTGATTCTAATGATTCCGTGAGCTCTCTGAGTGAAATTGCTAATTTAGTGCCACATTAAGGGAAGTTCTATATTGTGACAAAATGTATATTTGAGACAAATGCTAAAGTTTCCTCTCTGTGTACTAAATATGCGGTTACTTTTCATTTTCAGAAGTTATAATATGCTATTTTAATCTGTTGGTTTTGTGGCTGTTGGAATGCACTATTACGAACACACAGCCAAACAGTTAGTTGTACCATGCCTGCAATAACAATGTACAGACACTCATTATGAGGGAAGATGCCACATAAATGCTATATTTAGTGTTTGGCTTTGAATCTAACTCTTGCTGGAGCAAACCTATGTGCAAATGAAATGCAGAAGGCAATGGAAAACATGATTCAGTGACAAAGTTCACAAGTCTCTCAGCCATGATATCACAGAGTGGTCTGATCTGTCTGTAAAATGGAAAAGAATGGCCTGATAAGTGGTGGGTAAGAGAGTCATTGCAGTATCAGTAGACATGAGAAGAGCTCAGTAAAACCTGAAGCAAACCACAAAGGTAAGTACTGAATATTAATTTGACTGACATAAATATGCCATATTAAGAGTTTAGACAATCAAGCAGATGAGCAGCAGATTTGCTTGTTCAGCTTTTCAACGGAAGTCTTTATGCACAAGGGAATAAGTAAATTGTTTCTGTGAGAAGAGAACACAATTTAACGATGCCGATTAAGATACATTGGGATGACATCGTACATAAGGAGTGCTCAGAAACAAACAGCTGATCAAGGGAATATGCCTGCTCAGCTTTTCAATGGCAACCCTTATGCGTGAGGAATAAGTCAAAAATTCCTCTGAGAATACATAGGAATTCAGCAGTGAAGTCGGACTGCATCCTACACAAGGAGAGCAGAGAAACATACAGCTGACCACAGTGATATGATGGCAAAATCCAGCGCGGTAATATTTGGAAAGTGTAGCTGGCATGTAATTGCAATGTGCTTTCACTGTGCATGATATCAGAAGCAATTTGCAGCACCCACAGACTGTCAGTACAGCATGTCCTCTTACAGAATACACACTGTTCTTCCTTTTTCAGGCAAAGATGGCATTCACAGAATCACACAAACCCCACAGTGCAGATAGAGGCCATTTCGGCCCATCGAGCCTGCACCGACACATATCCCACCCGATCCCCGTAACCCCTACACATATCCCACCCTATCCCCGTAACCCCACATATTTAATCCCCCTAACACTAAGGGTCAATTTTATCATAGCCAATCAACCTAACCCGCACATCTTTGGACTGTGGGAGGAAACCGGAGCACCCGGAGGAAACCCACGCAAACACGGGGAGAATGTGCAAACTCCACACAGTCACCCGAGGCCGGATTCGAACCCGGGTCCCTGGCGCTGTGAGGCAACAGTGCTAACCACTATGCCACCGTGCTATGTCAATTGCAGATGAGGCCAGAAAGCTTACCCCCTTCAAAATGGCAAAGGGCAGTTGTCATAAGCCTTGAGTATGGGAGATGGCGAGACAGGAATAGAGACTCCCAGGTGGCACAGATACCTCCGCTTGCAGATGGAGCCCCAGCACAGGCACAATGGGCTCAATCATCTTTTGCTGTGCTGTAATTTTTATGACTCCCAAGAAGCCAGTTAGCATACTTACTTCTCCCATCAGGAATGCTTTGAGGTAGTTCTTACCATAATAACTTCCTGAGGCACATGGGGACTGCACCGTCCTGTATTATGCAAACAAATGTAAAATCATTGGGCTTCCATGATAATTTTGAGTCTCTTTCTTTCAGCAAGTCAGGCACCAGCACTAGGAGTGGTAAGTCTACATACACAGATGTCGGAGCAAAAGAAAAGTGATACTGCTATTATGTGAAATTTGAATTGTTTTGGGGACTCTTCATTACTGGAGGCAATTGGGGGAAAATTGGGTCGCGCCCCCTTTGGGGCGCTGACTTCGCCGGGCCCAAAAAAGTTAGCGCCCTCACGCCGGAAATTGGACGGTAGCGCCCCAAGCAGGAGGCTAATGCTGCAGTTTCCTTTCCTGCCCTGCTTACTGGTGACTGCAGTGGATCATTGTTCTGCTGCTCCTCTTGGGGTGCTACCTTTCAATATCATGGCGCTACGTGCAGCAGCACCGCAGTACAACAGGCTACCCTCCACTGATTAAAGGGGAGGGGCCTAGCGCAGCACGCACCCGGGCCCTGCTCACCACTGGGGAGCAGGGTGCCGGCAAAAGAGCCTGGCACTCAAGAGGAGTGCCGGGCTGACCGATCACGGCCAGCGCTCCGCAGGAGGAGGCGAGAGGGGGGCAGGGGCTGGCAGGCGGCATAAAAAAATATGGCCGCCCGGCACCTGCCCTTTAATTTGCACCGCCCCAGCCTCAAACACGGCACCCTGACCCTGTCGGACATAGCGTCCGGCAGTAGGTCACGGGGCGTGAGTGAAATTAGCGGCCAGGGCACGAGCGGGGCGCTGTTCACGGCGATGATGTCATCACCGGAGGCGCAGTGCTGTGGGGCGCTACCAGCCACCGCCAGTGCTAACCTCCCGCTGAATTTCGTGGGAGGCGTTAGCGGCTCTGCGAACAGGCGCTAAATGCTTTGCGCCCTGTTAGCACCCAGGGAGGCACAAAGCAACCCAATTTTCCTCCCAATGTGTCTTGTGGAGGTGGCGATTCTTGATGTGGTGAGCACAATTTGTGTTGTTGTGGGGAATGCTGACTTTCTTGGCTATTGAATGAAGGTTGTGCTACTTAGAACCTAATGCTACAGTCTCCCTTCCTGTTGCTGAGTGCAGTGCATCATTGTTCTGCGGCTCCTCAACTTCTTCCAAGTTGAGATCTCTGTATGTGGCTGAATTGTTTAGCAAGCAGCATACTACTGCAATTTGGGATATCCTGTCTGATGCATACTGTAATGAGACCTCTGAGCAATCTAAACATCTGAAGTAAAAAACAGAAATTGCTGGAAACACTCAGCATGTCAGGAGAAAGAAAGTGTGTTAATGTTTCAGGTCAATGACCTTTCATCAGAACTGGCAGAATCACAGAATCACAGAAACCCCACAGTGCAGATAGAGGCCATTTCGGCCCATCGAGCCTGCACCGACACATATCCCACCCGATCCCCCCGTAACCCCTACATCAACACATATCCCACCCTATCCCCGTAACCCCACGTATTTAATCCCCCTAACGCTAAGGGTCAATTTATCATAGCCAATCAACCTAACCCGCACATCTTTGGACTGTGGGAGGAAACCGGAGCACCCGGAGGAAACCCACGCAAACACGGGGAGAATGTGCAAACTCCACACAGACAGTCACCCGAGGCCGGATTCGAACCCGGGTCCCTGGCGCTGTGAGGCAACAGTGCTAACCAGTTTCTAAGCAAGTACATAGCCAGGGAACAGGGAGGGTGGGCAGGAAAGAACAAAAGGGAAGGTCTGTGATAAGGTGGAGGACAGAAGTGTGTTTCAGCAGCCTGAATGTGTGCTTAATCATGATTCTTGTTTCTGCATGTGCCTCCTTGTAGTTGTTCTCTGCTGGAATGCTTACTACCAACATATTTAATGACACCTCTGGGCCAAAGTCCCCTAGGATCCACCTTGAAGCCTTCTTTCACCTTCAAACACAGAAGTTCACTGCAGTATGTATTTACCATGCAAGCTTTCCAGGAGTTACTCATTAATATGTATGACCTTCAGCAAATGGTCACTTACCATCTGAATGTTCACAGAGCAGGCCAATTAAGTATATCATAGTATTGTGAAAGGGTACACAAATCACTACATGGGTACAGTCCATGATGTCCCATCCTCTTGGGAAGCAACCATAATGGAAAAAGTTTGTCTACCTCGCCTACCACTGCTGATGGTCAACAGCAAAGACAATGGAGGTGTTTGCATATCCGAAAGAGCATATGTGATCTCCCTTGTGCAGTTGTGCCAGGCAGGGCACTGACTGCCATCTGGAATTAACTTATTGCATGACATTTGAAGGCTGTGGTTACTATAAGCACTAAAGATGCTGCGGAGCTAATGGCTAACTGCGTCTGTCGGTCTGCTTTAAACTGATGATGCAGATAAATGACTGGCTTACTGCTCAGGCAAATCCCCCTGAGGAACTGCTCGACATTGAGATCCAGGTAGTTGTGCTGGCTAGGGTATTGCCAGATCCTGTACATACTCCTTCTACGTCCTTGGATCTTTATGGATGTAACATGGTGGGGGTGCACTGGCCTCACCAGCTGAATTCCTGAAATCCATTTCTGTCACTTGAAACTGTACCTTGGGGAGCGTTAAATCATAAAATGTACCCCACAATGTCCTCCAAAGCTCTACACCTCTACTCCCGTGCAGAACCCTGCTGGTTCACTACACAAGTGCTGTGCTAGATTCCAGAATGAGCTAGGACAGCACAAAATGTAGACATTTTAAAGTACAGAAATTTAGCATGATTTTGTTCAATTGAATTTGACACAGAATTTCCATTATTGCTCCACACAACAGGTTGAATTTTGGGTGATGTGAAAAATCAGGGCAAATTTTGCCTATTGCTCACACCAACATTTCGTGCACCTTGACTCGCAGACTGAAATTAGTCCACAGCGAAAAATATGTAATTATTTCAAAATTGCCACCATGTCCAGAAAATTGCCAATAGAATGATTATATTTAATTGGCTAAGCATTAAAGCTGGGTACCGTTTGGTACCTGGAACAGGAATGCACTGAATTACATAGAAACTATAACATGGAAAGAGGCCATTCAGCCCAACCAGTCCATGTTGGTGTTTATCCTCCACACAAGCAATAGTCCTAAACCCATGTTCCATATCTCTTTAATCCTCTTTCCTATTTAACCTGTACTTAAATGTTGACATGATCTCTCCTTCATTCACTAACTCTGGTAGTCCATGCCACAGCTTAACAAACCTCTGTGTAGAACATTTTGCCTGCTCTGTCCTAAATCTCTTATATTTAATCTTATATCTATGTCCACTCATTCTAGATCTCTCAATCTCTAGAAACAGTCTGTTTCTATCTACCCTGTGTCATCACTTCACAACTTAAACACTTCTAGCAAATCACTCTGTAATCTCCTATTTTTCTAGTCTGTCTTTGCATTTGTATTTCCTCCTACTAGGCAACATCCCAGTGAATTGGCGCTGTACCATCTCTATTACCTCAACATCCTACATATTGTGTGAGAACTGTGATCTTACTAAGGTTTTAAATAGATTCAGCATTACACCACGACTTTTATATTCTATGCCTCTTGCCATAAACTCCAATATTCCATTAGCTTTTCTTATGGCCTTATCCAGTTGAAGTGCTGTTTTTAAGGTCTTGTAAATCTCCACATCTCTCTGCTCTTCCACGTCACCCATCATTCCCCCATTCAAAGTATAATTATTACTATTAACCATAATATACCCCGTAACATTTACTGAAATTGAATTCTATCTGCCACTTTTTCTTCCATTCCACCAATGATACTGAATATCGGGTGAGGAGTACAACGGGCGGCTGAAGCGATACTGTCAGCTGAGTGCTACCACCCAAAATTCATTTATACCCCTCTGTTTCCTTCCTTCTAACCAGCTTATAATCCTATTTTGCTATGTGAAACAATAAGAAGAATAAAATCGAACGGACCACCCGGCATTGACCTAGGCACTGGCTTCGGACATGACAGTGGCACACCCAGCCCCGTCGAACCTGCAAAGTCCTCCTCACTAACATCTGGGGACTTGTGCCAAAATTGGGAGAGCTGTCCCAGAGACTAGACGAGCAACAGCCTGACATAGTCACACTCACAGAATCATACCTTTCAGCCAATGTTCCAGACTCCTCCATCACCATCCCTGGGTATGTCCTATCCCACCGGCAGGACAGACCCACCAGAGATGGCGGCACAGTGGTATACAGTCAGGAGGGAGTGGCCCTGGGAGTCCTCAACATTGACTCAGGACCCCATGAAGTCTCATTGCTTCAGGTCAAGCATGGGCAAGGAAACCTCCTGCTGATTACCACCTAACGCCCTCCCTCAGCTGATGAATCAGCACTCCTCCATGTTGAACACCACTTGGAAGAAGCACTGAGGGCAGCAAGGGCACAGAATGTACTCTAGGTGGGGGACTTCAATGTCCATCAACAAGAGAGGCTTGGTAGCACGACTACTGACTGAACTGGCCGAGCCCTGAAGGACATAGCTGCCAGACTGGGCCTGCGGCAGATTGTGAGAGAACCAACATGAGGGGGAAAAACCTACTTGACCTCGTCCTCACCAATCTACCTGTCACAGAAATGCATGACAGCATTGGTAGCAGTGACCACCGCAAAGTCCTTGTGGAGATGAAGTCCCGTCTTCACACTGAGGACACTCTACATCATGTTGTGTGGCACTACCACCGTGCTAAATGGCATAGATTCAGAACAAATCCAGCTACTCCAAACTGGGCATCCATGAGGTTGTGGGCCATCAGCAGCAGCAAAATTGTATTCCACCACAATCTGTCACCTCATGGCTCGGCATATCCCTCACTCTACCCGGCTCAAAGAGGAGTGCAGAAGGGCACGCCAGGAGCAGCATCAGGCATACCTAAAAATTAGGTGCCAACCTGGGGAAGATGCAACGCAGGACTACATGCATGTTAAACAGTGGGAGCAGCAGGCTATAGACATAATCAATGGCTCAGATCAAAGCTCTGCAGTCCTGCCACATCCAGTCATGAATGGTGGTGGACAATTAAACAACTAACAGGAGGAGGAGGAGGAGGAGGTTCCATGAACATCCCCATCCTCAATGATGGCGGAGCCCAGACGCGAGTGCAAAAGACAAGGCTGGAGCGTTTGCAACCATTTTCAGCCAGAAGTGCCGAGTGGATGACCAATATTGGCCTACTCCTGAGGTCCCCACCATCACTGAAGCCAGTCTACAGTCAGTTCCATTTGCAGCTCCTCAGATAATGAAGCAGTTCATGCATGAATGCAGCAAGACCTGGACGACGTTCAGGCTTGGGCTGATAAGTGGCAAGTAACATTCGCGCCACACAAGTGCCAGGCAATGACTATCTCCAACAAGCGAGGGTCTAACCACTGCCCTTTGGCATTCAACAGCATTACCATCACCGAATCCCCCACCATCAACATTCCGGGGGGTCACCATTGACCAGAAACTTAACTGGACCAGCCACATAAATACTGTGGCAACAAGAGCAGGTCAGAGGCTGGTTATTCTGCGGTGAGTGTCTCACCTCCTGACTCCCCAAAGCCTTTCCATCATCTACAAGGCACAAGTCAGAAGTGTGATGGAACACTCTCCATTTGCCTGGATGAGTGCAGCTCCAACAACACTTAAGAAGCTAGACACCATCCAGGACAATGCAGCCCACTTGATTGGCACCCCATCCACCAGCTTAAACATTCACTCCCTCCACCACCGGCACACCGTGTACCATCTACAAGATGCACTGCAGCAACTCACCAAGGCTTCTTCGGCAGCACCTCCCAAACCTGTGACCTCTACCACCTAGAAGGACAAGGGCAGCAGGCGCACGAGAACACCATCACCTGCAAGTTCCCCTCCATCCTGACTTAGAAACATAGAAACATAGAAGATAGGAGCAGGAGTAGGCCATTCGACCCCTCGAGCCTGCTCCGCCATTCAATGAGATCATGGCTGATCATTCAAATTTAGTACCCTGTCCCTGCCTTCTCCCCATATCCCTTGATCCCTTTAGCCTTAAGAAATATATCCAACTCCTTCTTGAATATATTTAATGAACTGGCCTCCACCGCCCTCTGTGGCAGAGAATTCCACAGGTTCACCACTCTCTGGGTGAAGAAGTTCCTCCTCATCTCAGTCCTAAATGGCTTACCCCTTATCCTTAGGCTATGACCCCTGGTTCTGGACTCCCCGGACATCGGGAACATCCTTCCTGCATCTAGTCTGTCCAGGCCTGACAGAATTTTATAGGTTTCGATGAGATCCCCTCTCAATCTTCTAAACTCCAGTGAGTATAAGCCCAATCGACACAATCTCTCCTCATATGTCATTCCTGCCATCCCAGGTATCAGCCTGGTGAATCTTCGCTGCACTCCTTCCATGGCAAGAACATCCTTCCTCAGATAAGGCGACCAAAACTGCACACAATACTCAAGGTGCGGTCTCACCAAGGCCCTGTACAACTGCAGCAAGACATCCTTGTTCCTGTACTCGAACCCTCTTGCTACAAAGGCCAACATACCATTTGCCTTCTTAACCACCTGCTGCACCTGCATGCTTACCTTCAGCGACTGGTGCACAAGGACACCCAGGTCTCGTTGCACTTCCCCTTCTCCCAATCTATTGCCATTCAAATAATAATCTGCCTTCCTGTTTTTGCCACCAAAGTGGATAACCTCACATTTATCCACATTATAGTGCATTTGCCATGTTTCTGCCCAATCACCCAACCTGTCCAAATCGTACTGGAGTTTCACGACATCCTCCTCACAGCATACCCTCCCACCCAGCTTTGTGTCGTCTGCAAATTTGGAGATACTACATCCAATTCCCTTGTCCAGATCATTAATATATATTGTGAACAGCTGGGGTCCTAGGACCGATCCTTGCGGTACTCCACTAGTCACTGCCAGCCACTTGGAAAACGACCCGTTTATTCCAACTCTTTGCTTTCTATCTGCCAACCAGTTCTCTATCCAAGTCAATACCTTGCCCCCAATCCCATGTGCCTTAATTTTGCACGCTAATCTCTTATGCAGGACCTTATCGAATTTGGAAATATATCGTCGTGCTTTCATCGTCGCTGGGTCAAAATCCTGGAACTCCCTCCCTAACAGCACTGTGGGAGTACCTCCTCCACACGTACTGCAGCGGTTCACCACCACCTTCTCAAAGGCAATTAGGGATGGGCAATAAATGATGGCCTTGCCAGCGACACCCACATCCCAGGAACGAGTTAAAAAAATCTTTTTCTTATAATTTTTATCAGTGTAATAGGAATGAGGGAAGTGTTAGGGTGATTTGTAATTCTATTATTGTATCAGAACTATACTGAAAACCTAATTGTCTGCCAAAATAGAGGGTCCCCCAGCACATAATGGAAATTAGTGGATCATTTTGAATTCTTTTAGTTCTTCGAAATGAAGTGTGACAAATAACTTATGTGACAGTACGAGGACCTACAACACTGGACGGATCATCGGCGGGTGGCTGTATGTATAATTTCCTGTAATATTATTGGTGAACTGCTCGAATAGTGGTTGGGGTTTTGAATCTGTCTTAGGAATGATAAAAGGTTAAAGACAGAACCCGTGTGTCTGGTGTAATTTCTCATAAGTCGCAAGCCTGAACTCTATAACCTGTTGGACGGGGCGAGGGGTAATTCCGCACATCTTACAGGTCCCATAAACAGCAATAAAATAAATAACCACATAATCTTCTTTAGGATATTGGTTCGGGATAAATGTTGGCCAGGACACCAGGAGATCTCCCTTACTCTTCTTCAAGTAGCGCCATGGGATCTTTTAAGTGCACCTGAGAGAGCAGATAAGGCCTCGGTTTAAAGACTTATCCGAAATATGTCGCCTCTGATAGTGCAGCTGTTCATCAGTACTGCACTGGAGTGTCAGCCTAGATCATGTGCTTAAGTCCTGGACTGGGGCTTGAATCCATGCCCTTCTGACTTAGAGGCAAGTATGCTACCACTGTGTCAAGATTGACACTTCAAGAAAACAACTGGGAAATAATGACAGTAACATAGTTAGGCTCAATGCAAAAATAGACAAGGATATTCAAGAGTCAACTATAAGAGTGCTGGACTGAAAAAAGGCAAAGTTCAGTGAGATAAAAAAGGATCCAACTCCAAATTAATTGGGCAGAAAAGTTAGCAAACAGATTGACAGATCTGCAGTGGGAAATCTTCAAATCTGAGCTGCACAAGTACAAAATAAATGTATTCCTATAAAGCATCAAAATATAGAGTTCCATGGATAAATATATTAAAACTAAACTGAAACCTGAATGGGCAGCACATGATGAAGATAGGGATAACAATACTAAAGATAAACATGAAGAATATAGAAAGTGTAGTGGCGAGGTGAAAGGGAGTTTTGAAGGGCTAAAAGGGAATATGAGAAAAACTAGCAGATAATATAAAAAGAATCAGTAAGGATTTTGATAAGCATATAAAAGTAAAATAATAAAGGGCGGGTAGGACTACTCCAGGATCTAGTAGCGTCTAATTGTGAAGGAAGAAGGTATGCAAGAGTTACTAAACAAATATTTTTCATAATGTTGGAAGTGAGAATGTGGGTGTACAAGAGGAGGATAGAACTAACTTGTAGAAAAGGAATTGGTTTTGAAAAAATTAGAAGAACTCAAGGTGAATATTTTATGATAGCAAGTACCCTAGACTGAAAAGAAGCCAGAGAGGCGATAGCAGATATCCTGGCTACAATTTTTCAATCTTCTTTAGTCTGCAAGTTGTGCCAAGGGACTAGAGAATAGCTGATGTTCAAGAAGGGAGAGAAGAATAAACCTCGTAACTATAGATCAGCTAGTCTGTCAGTTTTTGGGCAAACTCTTAAAATCCATAATTTGAGATAAAATTGGTAAGCATTTAGAAGGTCATGGGTTAATCAAAAGCAGCTAGCATAGACTTTTTAAAAGGCAAGTCATATTTGGCAAATTTAATAGAGATTTTTGAAGAAGTGACCAATTTTACTGATAAAGGGAATGCAGTAAATATAGTGTATATGGATTTTCAGAAATAAAGCGTTTGATAACGTAGCTCACAAGAGGTTTGTTAGAAAAAGTCAGGTGTATTGTAAAGCAGGGACAGAAAGTTGGCTGACGCACAGGAAACAGAGAGTTGGGGTAAATAGAGTTGGGGACAACACAAAAGTAGAGGGTTTGGCATACAATAAAGAGCACTGTAAAAGACGTCAGGAAAACAGACAGGTTAGACAAATGGGCAGACAGATGCCATTTAATGAGGATAAATGTGAGGTAATATATGTTGGGGGAAAAACCAAGGGTTTAGAACTTCGATTACTCGACACTAAATAGTTGCTTCAACCTCCAATATAGCAGATAGGAAGCGTATGCTCATTATGAGCCGGAAGCACTCCACCTGCCATATTGGTATAGTCAAAACAACAGGCATCCAGAATCCACGCCTGAAACAGGCATCAGGCACTTAGCTTCAGATTGTTCAAGCAAAGAACTGACATAGGCATGATGCGTTAAATGATCTCCTTCTGTGCTGTAAACGTTTATGGTTCTATACTTAATCTAACACTGTGACTTTCAATTTACTTTGTAGGTTAATAGAAGCTTTGGCCATGCTTGATCAGCTCCGATGGACGGGTCACATCGTCCGCATGCTCGATACGAGACTCCCAAAACAAGCGCTCTACTCGGAGCTCCGGCACGGCAAGAGAGCCCCAGGTGGGCAGAGGTAACACTTCAAGGACACCCTCAATGCCTCCTTGAAAAAGTGCAACATCCCCACCGACACCTGGGAATCCCTGGCCCAAGACCGTACAAAGTGGAGGAGAAGCATCTGAGAAGGCGCCGAACACCTCGAGTCTCTTCGCCAGGAGCAAGTGGAAGCCAAGCACAAGCAGTGCAAGGAGCGCACGTCAACCCAAGCACCTCACCCACCCACCCCTTCAACCACCGTCTGCCCCACCTGTGACAGAGGCTGTAGGTCCCACATTGGACTCATCAGTCACCTGAAAATTCATTTTTTTAAATGTGGAAGCAAGTTATCCTCGGTTCCGAGGGACTGCCTAAGAAGAAGTAGTGTAGGTTAATAGCACATGCTATTTTAATGGAGGTGTAAATCGTAATATTTTAAATGTGTTAATATCTACATTAAAAAAGCAGATAAAGGAATTTCATATCAATGCATTAAGCATTTGAATGTTATATCCAACAGAGTAATTTCAAGGCCAGTGGGTTCTTAGCTTCTGATTGGTCAATTTAGATTAGCTAATCAAGTTCCCAGCATGTACAGATAAAAGTCATGCTTCCCATTAAAAAAATTAAGCATTATTGAAAGAAATGCTGGCAGCCCGACTCCTGCTGGTTTCTTGACCCAAATTCTTAGTGCTTTCCTGAACTGAAGCTAAATACCAGATCTACATGGATAGTAAATTCTACCACTCCAGAGACTTGAGCACAAAATATTGGCTAACACTCCAGTGCACTACTGAGGGAGTGCTGCACTGCCGGAAGTGCCATCTTTCGGATGAAACGTTAAACCGAGGCCCCGTCTGCCCTCTCAGGTAAAAGATCCCCTGGCACTATTTCGAAGAAGAGCAGTGAAGTTATCCCCGGTGTCCTGGCCAATATTAATGCCTCAAGCAACATCAGTAAAACAGATTATCTGGTCATTATCATATTACTATATGTGGGATCTTGCTGTGTGTAAATTGGCTGCCGCGTTTTCCACATTACAACAGTAACTACTCTTCAAAAGCAAAGCACTTTGTAAAGATGTTTGGGAGGTCGTGAAAGGCACTATAACAATGGAAGTCTTTATTTTTACCCGGTACTGGGCATAATGTTGACTTATTACATAGAACTACATAGAATATATACAGCACAGAAACAGACTATTCAGACCAACTAGTCTGTGCTGGTGTTTATATTTAACACTAGTCTCCTCCCATTCCATCTGCCTCATCTCAGCCTTTCAGCCTATCTTTCTATTCCCTTTTCTCTCATGTACTCGTCTAGTTTCCTTTTGAAAGCATCTAAACGATTTGCCTCAACCACTTCCTGTGGTAGCGACTTCCACACTCTAACCACTCTCTGAGTCAAGAAATTTCTCCTTATTTCCCTATTGGATTTGTTAGTAACTATGGCCCCTATTCTAATGGGTCAGGAAATGTGTGGGAAAATCAACTAAAAACATAGTGGTTAGCGGCACGGTGGCATAGTGGTTAGCACTGTTGCCTCACAGCGCCAGGGACCCGGGTTCGAATCCGGCCTCGGGTGACTGTCTGTGTGGAGTTTGCACATTCTCCCCGTGTTTGCGTGGGTTTCCTCCGGGTGCTCCGGTTTCCTCCCACAGTCCAAAGATGTGCGGGTTAGGTTGATTGGCTATGATAAATTGACCCTTAGTGTTAGGGGGATTAAATACGTGGGGTTACGGGGATAGGGTGGGATATGTGTTGGTGTAGGGGTTACGGGGATCGGGTGGGATATGTGTCGGTGCAGGCTCGATGGGCCGAAATGGCCTCTATCTGCACTGTGGGATTTCTGTGATTTCTGTGATATGTATTTTGTCTGGTTAATGCAAAACTACATTCTGACTCCCATGAATAGTAGGAATGTGGATAATCAAAGTCACATTTTTTACTTTAGTATAGGTTAGTGATAATCAAGACTTAAGTGTACGTAACAAGCACTCTTCTTTTCCAATACCTTTTGCCTGCTGGTGTGTAAGCTGGATAAAATATTCTTTAGTTATATTGAGTATCTGCACCTCAAATTTGTGCTCAATCAAGATTCTTGTTTCTGAATTCGCCTCATGGTAGCTGTTCTCTTCTGGGATACCTACTACAGCAAAAATTAAACAGTCATCCTGCTCAGTCACAGGCTGAGTATACGGCATTTACATTATAGCACTGTGGCTGGCAGCAGGGACGACTTCACGAACAGTCTTGTAATATAAATGACACAGTGCAAGCACCTCTGGGGCATGGAACATTTCAGGAGGTGGTAATTCTCCGCACTGCCGGAGGCACCCTTGTCACTGCAGCAAATGTAAACAACTGCCATTAGCAGTCCACAAGCCATTGTTTCAATCCATTTGCAGGTCAGCAATGTGCTTTTATGGGTGGGTGCAGCTGTTTTTATATTGTTGTTAATGCTCTAAAATCTGCTACACAACATAAATGGGGCTAAGTTTGACGTGGCTCTGCACAATACAAGCTGGCTGTTGATCAACGGCATTGAAAATTATGCTGCATAAAAATTAAATTCCTTTAACTGTTATTTTAACAAAGGCATTAACCCTTTAAATGTGAATTGTTTAATGCTTCTGTTAAAATAGTGGGCTAAGAAATTTAATAAAAATGCATTTAAACGCACACAGTGTGACTTCAAGACCAATGGGTTTAGTCTTTTAACAGGGACCCAGACAAATAGTGGTAACGTCTGAACTTTAAATAAAGCAGTAATTTGCACAGTGGACACTAATCATCATCCTTCATGCCTTAACATTTTAACACTGACAAAAATGTATCAATTAATTAACGTGGACATAAGTCCATATAATTTTGGTACTGCAATAGCCTATGCACCTATAAAGACAAGTAGATTATAAATTACAAAAGGAATGCTATGTAGTTTTATTCACCAAGGAAAGGAGATGAAATACAAATATCAAATGAAGTTGTGCAATGAGGCAACATCTCGTGCGTGTTTTTATCCTGTTCAATTGCTGAGCGATAATCTGTTTGGCAGAAATTGATAGTGTTCTTTATTCAAGGTAAAGTTTGAAAGTTCTTGACGCATCTATTCCAAATAACTTGGTTATTAAAATAGGTAAGCAATCGGTGTCATATGTCTATTTTATTATTAGGCTTTTCCATTTCCTCTTTTACCCCCACCACCCCAAGAGGTTTTTTTGGTCATCAGTTTTTAGTGATTTTTCAGTTTCAACTCATTCAGTGCTTTTGGAGGATGCTATTTTTACATTGCATGAAAGGCAAAATTGATATAAATCGAGCTGAGAAAAATGAAGCTCCTTGGTGGCGTGATCATAAAGGCAGGATTTTTTAAATCAGACGAAGAGAGTTACAGAGACTACCAGGCTACAATAGTCATTTGTTTCTTCCATAATTTTCAGTGTTCTTCTGGTGTTTTCAAAATAAATATTATTTTCAAAATATTGCATTCAATGGGGTTTAATCTGTTTACCTGATAACCAAGATATCTTTATAAACACCAGTCAAACAAGATGCTAAACATGACTGATAGTCAATGAGATTTGACACCTCAACCAGCATAGAAAATATAGAATCTCCTGGTGATTTTGCCTCTCTTATTTCCCCCTCCGTTTTGGTCTTTCCAACATGGTGAATATAGGAACATAGGGATGTATGGAACAGGAAAAAGCTTTATGGTCTATATGGCTGGTCCAAGTATCCAGTAAATATAATTTCCCAAAGTTCCCATTATACCCCTCTATCAAATATTTCTCCAGATATATATCTAACTCCCTCTTGAATCTGCTGATACAATCAGCCCCCACTCTGATTTGTCTTTTCATTGTCAGTTGGAGGCTTATCTCTCATTGTAGAAACTGTTATTATGTTAAAAATATTGATGTTTATCTTGTTTATACCTTTAGGATTCTGAGTAATTCAATAACCTCAACCCTGAGCTTTCTCTTCGCTGGTGTAAACATTTCCAGTTTCGGCTGCCTCTCCTCAAGACCCACGTGCTTAATCCCAGCAATCAATTTAGTCGCCTTTTGCTGCAACCTCTCCAAGTGTATTTTCAAAATACAGGAAATTCTCATTTAAATGGCACCTAAATATCCGGAATTCTCTATTAACCGGCAAAATTCATACTCCGAAAACAACACCTCAATAACCGGAAATGTTGCCGAGTCCGAGTCTCCTGCGGTGGCCGAGTTAGTCAGTGGGGGTAGTTCTCCAAACTGCCACTACTCGGCTTCTTGGTGCTGTCAGAAGTCCAATTACTATATACTGCACATTTCTTGATTTTTTAATTTTTGTTTGTTAAAAATAGCCTCGGTAGATAACCCTCTCTGTCATCCGGAATTTTTAATCAACCAGCACCATCCCGGTCCCGTCAGTGCCGGATACCAAAGAGTTTCCTGTATGGTGTTAAGAATTATACACAATACTCTAGCTGAGGTTGAACCAGTGCACTGTACGAACTCAGAATTCACATCTTCAGATTTGTGCTCTATTCCACTGGTTGTACAGGCCATGATCCTCTTTGCTCTCTTTACTGCTGCTGTAGGCCGTGATAATGGCTTCAGCGTTCTATCCATCAGTATCCCCAAATCACTCTCCTCTGTTGTGTCCTGTAGAATAATACAATTTAGCTTATAATTCTACTGGACATTTTTCTTTCCCAATGTCAGGTCTTTGCACTTGTACGCATTAAATGACATTCCCTGTTTGTCACCTTAGCTCCCCAAATCAATGTAAGCGTTTCATTCTCTCAGGATGCTCTCCAATATTTCCTCTACATAGGATGTCATTCTGGCCAGCCTGAAGTTCCCAGAGTTATTTATTTCCCCCTTTTTATGGATTGGCGTTACGTTCCCTTTTCTCCAATCCTCATGCACAGTTTCTGTTTTCAAGGGTTCCCGAAAGTGAACTACCAGAACATGTCCAATTTTATAAGCTGTAGAAACACTAATACTTTCTTAGATTTCGGCACTGAAATCTTTTGAAACGTTTTAATTTTGGTCTTACAGTGTGGCGGTACCACTGGTTGTCCCTTACATTGAGACACATAATTCCCTTTAACTTACCTTTTGGGGCCGTTGCCCTTTTAACTTACCTGTTGGGGCCATTGCCCCTTTAAGACGCGCCCTAGCGCGCTGACGTCACGTCACGTACAACGTGATGTGCGTGCGCCGGCACAGCCCGGCCTAGCGTCTTCGGCCTCAACGGCCAGCCGACGGGAGCGACGCGATCTTCCGCTCCCGCGGCAAGCACTGGCACAGCCCGGCCTCGCGACCTCGGCCTCGGCCTCAACGGCCAGCGACGCAATGACGCGCATCACGTGACGCCCTAAGCGCGGGAAACGCGAGCAACGTGATGACGTCACAACACAAACGCAATGATGTCATCACGCTCCCCACAGGACTGCGAACTCAGTCCTCGTGGAGTCCCCGCTGGGACCAGACCTACACCACGGTGCTCCTACAGTCAGCCATCTTACCTGCTATCTTACCTGCTGTAATTAGCCTGTTCCTGTAAATAAACAACTTATTTATAGTTCGTCGAAGTCAAACTCTCTTATTTAGTGGCGATCTACACGAACCTCTACAACAGTATACTTTGTACACCTTGTATCATTACACTGAAAGGATTCCACTGCATTAAAAAGGATTCTTGCAAACCTCTTCCCATATAGATGGTGAGAAGGACAAAATGGTTTGCATCGAGCCATGGAGTCAAAAGATTAACTTACACTGGGAATGTGCCAATAATTACAAATCCAGTAATAAATAATATAACAGTGCGGCTGCAAGAGCAGGTCAGAAGCTGGATAATCTGCGGCGAGTGACTCACCTCCCAACTCCCCAAAGCCTTTCCACCATCTACAAGGTGCAAGTAAGGAGTGTGATGGAATACTTTCCACTTGCCTGGATGAGTGCAGCTCCAACAACACTCAAGAAGCTCAACACCATCCAGGACAAAGCAGCCTCGATTGATTGGCACCCCATCCACCACCTTAAACATTCACTCCCTCCACCACTGGCGCACCGTGGCTACAGTGTGTACCATCTACAGGATGTACTGCAGCAACTTGCCAAGGCATCTTCTACAGCAGCTCCCAAACCTGCGACCTCTTCCACCTAGAAGGACAAGGGCAACAGGCACATGGGAGCACCACCAACTCCAAGTTCCCCTCCAAGTCACACACCATCCTGACTTGGAAATATATCGCCGTTCCTTCATCGTCACTGGGTCAAAATCCTGGAACTCCCTCCCTAACAGCAGTGTGGGAGTACCATCACCACACAGACTGCAGCGATTCAAGGCAGCGGCTCACCACCGCCTTCTCAGGCCAAATAAATTGGGCAATAAATGCTGGCCTTGCCAGCGATGCCAACATCTGGTGAATGTATAAAAAAAACCATATTTTTTCACAATATCTTCAGTTAATAACACAGTGTGCTAAACCAGCAGATCTAAGCCTCACTGAGGACCAGTAATTCTTATCTAAGATTTTAAGCTGGCTGATGAATGCAGCCCTATCTATATGTGTCTCCACTGATCTACTGGGATTTAGACAATCCGTTCTCTATTCTCTATCAGCCTAAGGCGGCACAGACTATTTGGGTCATATGCTAGAAGATGATTATCAAGGTTTTGAACCAAACAATGATTATTTGCATTTCATCCCAGCAAAGTGTCAAATCATATTCTGCTGGAGATCCCTGTGGTGCCTGTATCCTTCAGGCATGTCATGGCTGTTAATATCTGGAAGAATTACTTCCAGGAAGTAGCCTTGCCTACTGTCATTAACAGATTAACTCAAGTTTGACTGAATGAGTAAATCCGAGAGATCCTTTATGGTGAGGGAAAGGATAGATGCAATTGACGTAATGGTGCCACTATACGTTTTGACTCAAACTGCATCCCAAAAATAACTGAGTATTTAGTAAACCTTCTACAAAAACTGAGCCTCTTTAATGAGAGGGTTGTACTATAATGAGGCTCATGAAAACTTGAACAGATTCCACTAAGGTGTAGGTTCTAATGCTAAAATGTCAGACGATAAGTGGCACAAGTTAGCTCATGCCTTTGCACACAACTTGCATTTCAGTTATTTTTCCACAAATATCTTCCTATGATCAATGATCTAGAAGTGCTGGCATCCCTCTGGTGCACCTCAGTCAAGTGTTCATTATTACTTGTGTACTGGGCTGTTAATTAAAAAAAAAATCTCTCTCAGGATGTGGGCGTCGCTTGCGTGGCCAGCATATATTGCTTCCTTCTTGAACTGCTGCTAGCGATTTGATACAAATGAGTGGCTTTCTAGGTTACTTCAGAGGGCAGCTAAGAGTCAACCACACTGAAGCCACATACAGGCCAGGACGACAGGTTTCCTTCCCAGAAGGACATTAGTGAATCAGTTGGGCCTTTATGGTAATCTAACTGCTTCATGGTCACTTTTTCTGATGCAAGCTTTTTCTTTTATTGTCAGAATTTTTAAAGCACATTAACCCCTGAGTTATAGCAGAATCCCATCACACAAGTGAAGGACATCCGAATAATATTCTATAAAATATATAATAATGTAAATGTAGATGGTCTTGTGGGACTAAAGGAGGTCATTACTCATCACCACACAGCAACTGCTTGGATTGATTTATTTCTTAGCATGATGAGGGTAGAATACCTGATAGTTATCATACAGCCCACTTATACATTTTGAAAGAAGAATCTACAGCCAGAGGGAATACTTGGAGGAAACGTAACAAAATTAATTAGAGTGCTCGTTTACTGATCACTTCTACTTCAGTGGCTCTCCCCACACACTTCCAATTATTTTTCTCTCTCTCTCAGATCCCCCGCATCATATAGCACTCCTCCACCGACAGACAACTTGGACTTCTGCCAGTTGAGTTTATTGCCAGAAAGTACAGAAATGGATTCCATCAGGCTCAGAAAGCTGAGAGAAAGAAAAGCTGGTGTTCTTCACAAGCACAAAATTAGGGGCCCGAATTTCCACAATTTATGCGGGGTGGGGGCACGGGGCGCAAGTGGCGTAGTTCTGGCGTAGGGGACCGAAATTTGAAGTGTAAGTCAGATATGCCAGAGTTACAACTGTTTTAAACTTCATGCTAAATTCTGGTCAAACAGGGTTCTGGCAAAAGTTGTGCCCTCCCCCACCCCCCCCCGACCTCCAAAATGGTGCATGTATATGCAAATAAAAGGATAATGAGGACAAAACCTCTTGTCCCAGAAATTCTGTCATTTACCCTAGAATTGCACCTGACTTAAGTTAAGCCTCTAGGAAAGAGATGTATGTTATCTGCCTTACCTATCAAACCAGGAAAGGCTGAGTTCACAGATTTTCACAGTCTACAATATTTGTCTGAAATACAGGATAAAAATCGGTATGCGCTGCACCTGTTTTTCGGGTGTAAAATGGGCACAAAGCAGACCAATATAGCAGTGGGATGGCCTGTGCACAATCTGCGCTGGCGTTGGTCCCACGACTACATTTAGGCAGACGGCTAAAACAGGCGTCAGGCCTCCATAGCATGTAAAGGCCTAAAGCCTGTTGAAGGACCCCATCGAGAAATTAGTCGCCGCTGAGCGGGGCAGGTGTCGGGATTCTGCAGCAACCTCCATGGTTGCAACTTCAGGTAATTTTTTAAAAAATTTGTTAAAATTCCTGTGGAGCTGGAAGGAGCATCAACTTTGACTGAAAGGATTAGAAAAATATTTTCTTAGCTGTGCTGCTAAGAAAGGATTCTGCATACTGCCTTTCAGTGGTTTCAGGAAGGGAAATCTTGTACTTCCCACCTTCTGTCATGGAAATTCTTACCATAGGGTTCATTTGGGCCATTCACATTTATGTCCTTATGATGGAGGCAGAACAGGAACAGGAGAAAGAAAAAATTAGAGAGGCACACAAAATAAGAACACACCAAAGCACCAGGCCAACTATGATGAACTATTCCACCAGCCTGCAGACCATGCCACTCCCTTAATGATGTCTTAGAAGAGGTCTGTTTAAGTAGGCAATGGTTCAGTAAGGAGGCATAGAAGGAACTGTGCATCTCATTACCCCCACGAGGCTAACCTGCAGGCCGGCTCAGCATAGGAACTGGTCGATTTACTACACTGCCACAGATCACTGCAGTGCAGTCCCTTTTTGGTGCCCTGACTTCAAATCAAGTCAATGGTAAAGAACATAAGAACATAAGAAATAGGAGCAGGAGTAGGCCACTTGGCCCCTCGAGCCTGCTCTGCCATTCAATAAGATCATGGCTGATCTTGGGCTCAAAGTCACTTCCCTGCCCGCTCCCCATAACCCTTCACTATGGAAGGTCAGGCGCGGTGTAAAATGGGCTGCCGACTTGTTATGAGCCCATTTCGCACTACTGGCAAAGGCCAATTTTGACCCCATTGAACCATTGTTGAAATACAGTTCCACAGGCATTGGCTGTCTTCAAATAGCTCACCCAGGTTTTTCCCCTCCCTAATCCAGTGGTGCTGAGGTTAATTGCAGTATCCAGAGATAAGCCAACTCAGTACAGACTGGGAATGAACCCAAAGCCTTCCTGTGGTTTATGGGTGCCTTAACCACCTAAACCATCAGATGGCACTAGAATTTTTTTTTGCTGCCAGGTTTACTCACTTATACGCCCTCCATTAGAGAAGGCTTGTCAAAAGAGGCAAAGAAAAATGATGAATTTATACTTTCTTAGAGATGTTAAAGCAGCAGTAATTAAGTTTATCAATGCACCAATTTTTCCTCTGAGACAATGACCTGCAAGGCCTCTGTTATTATAATAGTTTCCTGTGTCAGATCTTCAAAAACCACTTGACAACATGTCAAGGTTGTTTCACATGCAAATGTACAAGCAGAATATGGAACATTACAATCTCTCTTGTTCACATATTCACTTACAAATGTGAAATTCAAAACACATTCCCTCTATAGATTCAGAAGAGTATAATTTGAGTACAAGACTAATTTACAAGAATTCAAACTGATATCTGCATTAGCTCTGTCTGGCGTAAATTTAATGTACTAGGGAGATGACTTTATTACAATAATAACTGAGAGAACACACAGGGGTTTCCTCTAATATAAAAACAGAAAATGCTGGAAACGCTCAGTGGGTCAGGCAACAGTTTTGGAGAAATAGTTTCAGGTCGATGCTCTTTCATCAGAACTGGAAGATGTTAGATATTTAACAGTTTATATAAGCAAGTGCAGAGTCAGGGAAAAGAGGGTTGGGAGGAAGGGAAGGAAAGAACAAAAGGGAAAGTCTATGATGTGCCTCAATAATTCCGAGACTTGAAGTTAGCAGAACAAAAACAAGGCTTTTATTAACTTAGAACGTAACACGTAAAAGAGAGTGATGTCTTCCTTCTGGAGGCTGAGGCCAGACTGAGCCAGCCTACAAACGGGGCCAGGTATGGGCGGAGCCCTACACACAGCACATTCCAGCACATTCCAGTATACAATACAGCACATTCCAGTACACAATACAATGAGGTCTGGGGGAAGGGAAATGACACTGAAACCGATCTCAGTCACAGGCAGTGATGATGATGAATATTTCATCACAGTCTATGATAGGGTGGAAGGCAGGAGAGATTAAATGACAAAAGGGATGATGGTGCAAGGCAAAAGGGGGTGGTAATGGGACAATAAAAGAAACAAAAGATGGGTCTAGAGGAGCTGTAAATGGCAACAGCAGAACCATTACCAGCACCATCTATCTGAAAAAATGAGATCAATGGATATCATCTGAAGTTGTTGAACTCAATGTTGAGTCCAGAGGTTGTAAAGTGCCTAATCGAAAGATGAGGTGCTGTTCTTCGAGCTTCGGTTGAGCTTCATTGGAATAGTGTAGGAGCCGAGGACAAAGAGGTCAGAGTGGGAGTGGGGTGGAGAATTCAAATGGCAAGCGGCCAAAAGCTCAGGGTCATGCTTGCAGACTGAATGGAGGTGTTTAGCAATGTGATCACCCAATCTGCAGTTGGTCTCCCCAATGTAGAAGAGACTGCATCATGAGCAGCGAATACAGTATACTAAGTTGAAAGAAGTACTTACAAGTAAATCATGTTTCACCTGGAACGAGTGTTTGAGGCCCTGGACGGTAGGAAGGGAGGAGGTAAAAGGACAGTTATTGCATCTCCTGCGCTTGCATGGGAAGGTTATGGAAGAGTGGATCAGCGTGTCGCGGAGGGAACGTGCCTTTGAAATGCTTAAAGGGGAGGGGAGGGCAAGATGTGTTTAGTGGTGGCATCGCACTTGAGGTGGCGGAAATGGTGGAGGATGATCCGTTGAATGTAGAGGCTAGTTGGGTGGAAGGTGAGGACAAGGGGGACCCTATTGTGGTTCTGGGAGGGAGGGGAAGGGGTAGAGGAAGAAATGCAGGAAATGGAACGGACAGAGTCGAGGGGCCCTGTCAACCACGGTCGAGCGGAATCTCTCTCCACACATGCTATCTGACCTGCTGAATTTTTCCAGCATTTTCTGTTTTTATTTCAGATTTCCAGCATCCATAGTATTTTGCTTCAATTTTCCTCTATATCTGGACAGGGTCTTCCCAAACTAATGGAAGGGATACAAGGAAATGCTTGTTAATCGATAATTCAGTCCTTCTCTCCCCTCCAGCCTCTATTTCTCTCTTTCTCTCTCTCTCTCTCTTTATATATATATATATATATATATTGCAACCTTTCTTGGCTCTCTATTTTATGGACATTACTATCATCATTGTTTCTCTGAACTTTCTTGTTTTGTTCCTCCTGAGTTTCTTCTGTGCCATCTGACATTCTCACTCTATCTTGAAACCTTTGTATCATGTTCCATTGTAACTGGTTCTTTCCCAGAACCTCAAAATTGTGAAACTTCATCCCTCCCTCATCCTTCCTTTTCTCCTAGAATCTACAAGCTTTTAGAAACATGAGCCTTAAAATCTCTGCTACTCTTCAACCTTGGTGGTGCCCTGCATTATAGGTCTTGGCTTTTCACCTTTATTTCTCAATGTCTATGTGTAATATATTGAAAGTCTTGCATACAGTGTATAACATTCACTTTCTGTAACACTTTCCTATCACATTACTTCCATCATGACTGCCTGGCATGATTAAATGTATTTATTTATTTAATTTAGGTCTGATTGAATCCTCCCACCTCTGTCTCCATTGTAGGTGACACTGTTCTCCACTGTGAAAATTGGGCTTCTCACCTGATCTGCCTCCTGCCAGTTCTCCCTGCTCCCTCCCACACTGACAGACAATGCCTCTCCTTAACACAAACATATGAAAATGACGGACAGGAAAAGACCTCCAGGTTCATCCAGTCTGTCCCAGTTGTGATGCCTTATATTCCCCACCCACATAAAGCCATGGAATCTCCTGGGAGAGGATAAAAAGCAAGGCCAATTAGGGGGAAAAACCTGGAAAATTCCTCTCTGACCGTCTTAGATGATCAAAACTAGTCCAGGAGATCACATCTTGTACGAGGTGATCTTCGCCCCAGGATCCTTCTCCCCAGTGCTTGTAAAACCTTGGACCCCTTATCTCCAGTACTCTTGCATCTCAGAACCGCATACAATCCAGGTCCCAGGAAGCATTCCACTGCTCCCAGTTCATGAGACCCCGTTTTGTCACAGCCAGACCCCAGTACATCATTCACATTACTTCTATACCTTAGGAACCCCTCTCAATATTTCCATATGCCAGGATCTAGCAATGCTCTTATAGCTACAGACCCGCTTCCCCAATACTGGCAGAACCCACGACTTCCCCAAGGCTTGCAAACTCTGGGACAACTCTCCCCAATACTCTCCGACATTAGAAATATCCTCTCTGCTCTCCTACTTCCCAAAGTGCTTCACGCTCTTCTCCAAACCCTTAGAACCTTCCCCCAATCTTTTTAGACAGCACAACTCTTTTCCCCCCAAAGTTCTGCCACACTTTAACAACCTCCAGTTCTAACAAACCCTAGGCCTCTCCTTAAAATCTTCCTGGAAATTAGTTTTAGGTGCTATTTTTCAATTCATATCTGGGTAAAGGAAAAGATGTTTGAAAAATATCAATTTTAATACCAAGCAAGAACTCCATAGAGTCCTAAAATCCACAATGACCCCAGTCCTCAAAAATGTTGATAAATGCTTCTGAGCCCCAGTACCTTACTCCAATTCTAACTAGACCACAACTAATTCCCACTGCTAACTAGGCCCAGGACCTCTCAGTTCTGCCAAACCCTACTAATCTTCCACCACTCCCCAGTGCTGTTACAGAGCTGGTACCCACCTACAACCTGGTACATCTTACCTACCAACTTTGCTTTTAAAAAATAAGATATTTTGTACATAATAAAACCAACAAGTAATAACAAATAAAAATGTTCAGAATCACAGGACTCAATCCCTCGACATTGAACAAATTCCTAGAATACCATTCGATAAAAACATTATTTGGCTTATCAATTACTGTAAACCAGAAGCTCCCATAATAATACATTGCACATTGCATGGCACAAGAACCCTGTTGGTATAAAGCAGTATGTTCTCCATGAGCAATGCCACGAGATCTGCTAATATATAAATAAAAGTCTTGCGTCTAGCACACGTCCAACAAACACCAGATATTGATTTTTTTTTACAGATGCAAAACAATCTTAAAAAAGAGAAAAGCAGTCATTGACCTGGAGCCTGAAATTTACAACCATTTACGATTTTCCTCTGATGGGTTTCAGCAGCTTATATGCAGCTACAATTACTCAGATTTGTCTATTTACAGTGGTCTTAAAGGCACAGGCCACATTAGTATCTAAACTTCACAATCCTGCTCTGGACATGACACTAACTGTGAGCAACATCAGTGAGAAATCCATTTTTTTGGAACTAGTTTTAGGTTATATTTTACAATTTTTTTTTGGTGAGATAGGAAGATAGGAACAAGGTTAGGCCATTTAGCCCCTCGAGCCTGTTCCGCCATTCAATTAGATCATGGCTGATCTGTATCTTGATTCCATTTACCCGCCTTGGTTCTATATCCTTTAATACCCTTGCCTAACAAAATTAGGAAGAGGAAAATTTGAGAAGAAATCATATTCAATTGAATCACAATTGTTTTTAAAGAAAAAACTAGTTCTATAATGAAAAGGACCAGCATACCACCACACTTCATGGGGCCACATATAATATTAACTATCCAACCGTGTTCAATGTTAGATCTTCACTACAATGATACACTTTAGGCCTCATCATTCTGCCATTGTCACACCAGCAGTCATATGTATACTTTATTTATGATACACACGTTGTGCTTATAGCAGAGCTGTCAACATTACTGAAATATTGGGAGTGAGATTTATGTTCAAAAGAATGAGAGAGGTCATATCTGTTTAAACGTATAAAGGCATGTTTATTTTTAAGGGTGAAATACAGTATGGTCTCTATGTATTGAAGTTAATTGAACAAGCCAAAAACTTTGAAATATCAAGACTTTGACATATTAAGATTTATGCTCTTGACTAGGTCCTGAATCGCTAGTCATTCTTCTGCCATCCAAGATGTCTATCATAAATAAAGTATATATATGACTACTGGTGTGACAATAGCAGAATGATGAGGCCTAAAGTGTACCATTGTAGTGAAGATCTAACGCTGAACACAGTTGGATAGTCACTATGGAAACTGACCCAATCATTCTGGATATAAATGATGTGGTAACTCCTCTCTCCCCAGCATTACTGGCCAGTCCCAGTCTACTGCTCTCCTCTCTTAGGCTCCCAGTTAGAATGTAGAATGTTCAGAACAGTCAGTGCTATTGCTCTGCATGCCATCATATTTATTCATTTGAATCAGCAGCAAAGGAAATGGTGTTGCTACTTAATTGGCATTGCAACTGAGACCAACCTACCTGTATTGAATGTCTTGCACACACACTTCCAGCAGGGGTTGTTTAGCAGGGGTCCGAATCAAAAAATCCTGGTTTATTTTCCCCTCACTAATTGTAACACTCCCACTACGGCCCTGAGTTCAGCAAACTCAGCACACATCAGGGATCAAACCTGGACCTTCTTCAGCTACTCACTGCATAAGCTCACTAAGCCATTGGGGAGCTGCAGGCAAATATTTAAAAACTGGTTTGCATCTGATTTCATAGCAACAACTCTGATGCAGAACAAGGAGCCCTTCTAAGGGTTGGGCAAAACTATTCTGTTTTAAAAGTATTACCAATTCTTAACCTTGCTCATAATGTAAAGGAAAACAAGAATGAACAGCGGAGGGAAGTGTTCTACTTGTGAAGGAGAAGATTCTAGATGTTATATCGTTTGTACTTCATTTGTCACAAAGATGAATATAACTTATTGGTGAAGGTGCTACTTTGGAATGTGTTTTTAGAAGGAGCTTTCTCACTTTGAAGTGAAATACTGTAGTTCATACAACCAAGCCTGGATCTATTATCCTGTACATCCTTTTTTGTGACAAATTCATCCCTGCATCAATACTCAGGCAATTCTTTGAAATGAGTTCCATTTCTGATGTGATAGAAAGGGGTGAATGCATTCTTGTTGAATTATGAAACCATTGCAGGGTATTGCTATCTAAACAGCCTTGCTGGATTGCTATGGCTACGCGTTCAGTGTTTTTATTAAAAATGCATTGTTTTAAAAAAAAACATATGTATACTCTTTCATGACCCAGTGATCTGCTCTACTGCATTTTCTTCTGCGGCCCATGGGTCTAGGTTGTTCCAGATCTGTTAAACATATGATGTGATTTATACTGTATTCAGAGCAATGTGCAACTATTGTCTTACACAGTCTTGTGAAGAATAAAGAATGACTTTAAAAGCAAATCATGCAATATCTTTTTAAAGGGGCACTGCCAACATAACAATCTCTTGACTTTTTACATAATGATGCATTTCAACATGGAAAAGCTAGAAAGACTCATTCACAATTCAGCTTTGAAAGGCGGCAAATGAAAGGATAACTTTTTGGAGGCATATAAATGGAATCGATAAGATAAACCCAAAATACTATTCTAAGTTGAACTATCACTTCAGGACAAGGGAACATTTCTCATCTTCATGATAATGTATTTTTTTATTTGCTTATACCCATACAAGAGCCTGACATAGTTCATGTCGCAAAGATCACAAAGTACAGGTGTCAAAGACAAGTTCAAGCCTGATGACAGGAAGCACTCCTTGAGCCGCAGAATAATCATTAGGCAGAATGAGCGCCCAAGTAGGGCTGTGAAGGCAAATACTCTGGAATTATTTAGGAGACTGTTGGATGCTGTGATGAGGGACCACGGGTTCCTATGGAAGGATGAATTAGATGGGCCAAATATAAAACAAATCTTGGGATGCTGGCATTGTATTTCCCATCCTTATTTGCCTTGAGAAGGTTTTTTTTTAAAGATTAATTCTTGGGAGGTGGGCGTCGCTAATAAGGCCAGCACTTTTTGCCCATCCCTAATTGCCCTCGAGAAGGTGGTGGTGGACCTTCTTCTTGAACCACTGCAGCTCATGTGGTGAAGGGAGTTCCAGGATTTTGACCCAGCGACGATGGAGGAATGACAATATATGTCCAAGTTGGGATGGGTGTGACTTGGAAGAGAATTTGGAGGTTATGATGGTCCCATGCACCTGCTGTCCTTTTCCTTCTAGGTGGTAGAGGTCGCAGGTTTGGGAGGTGTTGTTGAAGAAGCCTTGATGAGTTGCTGCAGTGCATTCTGTAGATAGTACACAATGCAGTCACTGTGTGCAGGTGGTGGAGGCAGTGGATGTCTGAGATGGTGGATGTGCTGCCAATCAATTATACTTCTTTGTCCTAGATGATGTTGAGCTTTTTGAGTATTGTTGCAGCTGCACCTACCCAGGCAAGTGCAGAGTATTCCAACACACTCCTGGCTTGTGCCTTGTAGGTGGAGTAGAGGCTTTAGAGATTCAGGAGAAAAGCCACAGAATACCTAGCCACAGAATACCTAGCCTCTGACCTGTTCTAGTAGCCACGACAATGTTACTTGCCACTTATCAGCCCAAGTCTGAATGTTGTCTAGGTCTTGCTGCATGTGGGCATGGACTGATTCATTATCTGAGGAATTATGAATGGAGCTGCACACTGTAAATCTTCAGTGAATAATCCATTTTCTGACCTTATGATGGAGGGAAGAGCATTGATGAAGCAGTTGAAGATAGTTGAGCCTACGACACTGCCCTGAGGTACTCCTGCAACGATGTCCGAGGGCTAAGATGACCACAACCATCTTCTTTTGTGCTAGGTATGACTCCAGCCATTGGAGAGCCTTCCCATTGATCCTCATTGACTTCACTTTTACTAGGGCTCCTTGCTGCCACACTCGATCGAATGCTGCCTTAATGTCAAGGGTGCATGTCAGCTTTGGAATTCAGCTCTTTTGTCAATGATTGGATCAAGATTGCAATGAGTTCTGGAGCCGAGTGGTCCTGGTGGAACCGAAACTGGGCTTTGTTCTTGAACCACTGCAGTGTAGCTGCGACACACCTAAGTTGCTTGCTAGGCAACTTTAGAGGGCAGGTAAGAGTCAACCACATTGATGTGGGACTGGAGTTGCATATAGGCCAGATCGGGTAAGGATGGTAAGTTTCCTTCCTTGAAGAACATCAGTAAACCAGTTGGGTTTTTCCGACAATCAGACAGCTTCATGGTCATTTCTACTGATACGAACTTATAAAAAAGTATTTCCAGATTTTTAAAATTGAAATCAAATTTTCAAACTGCCATGTTGTGATTCTGAACACATGTTCTGTGGATTACTAGTCCCGTAATATAACTACTACACTATCTACTAATGGCTTTTTTCATCTGTACTTTGTCATCTTTGTGACGTGAACTAAGTTAACATAAGCAAATGAAAAAAGGTTTCCTAAATACATTTTCATAAAGATGAAAAATTGTTAAACAAATCAAGATTTTATATTTCAAAGGGAGTACTAAATGGTTTAGCACTTCTGTATCTGATTTGATCTGTCTTTTTAGTGCTAACAAGAGCTGTACAGCTTTGGCCACTGTGGTTGAAGACATGTCACTTTCAGCTGTGGAAAATGGGCTCAATCAAACCAGGCTGATGGGATAAAAATCTTCTTTCTCTATTGGGTGTAAAGGTTCTTTTTGAAATACTTTTGGGACAGTCATAGGCCAATTCTTAGCTTAACAACATAAAGCTGCCCAAAGGAGTAACAAAAATAAGAACATAAGAACTAGGAGCAGGAGAAGGAGTAGGCCATTCAGCCCTTCGCGCCTGCTCCACCATTCAATAAGATCATGGCTGATCTTCTACCTCACCTCAACCTTCCCGCATTATCCCCATATCCCTTGATTTCCTTAGTATCCAAAAATCTATCGATCTCTGTATTGAATATACTCAACAACTAAGCATCCACAGCTCTCTGGGGTAGAGAATTCCAAAGATTCACAACCCTTTCAGTGAAGACATTTCTCCTCATCTTAGTCCTAAATGACCAACCCCTTATTCTGAGATGGTGATCCCTAGATCTAGACTCTCCAGCCAGGGGAAACATGCTCCCAGCATTTACCCTGTCAAGCCCTTTAAGAATTTTATATTCTTCAATTAGATCACCTCTCATTCTTCTAAACTCTAGGGAATATAGGCCTAGTCTACTCAATCTCTCCTCATAGGACAATCCTCTTATCCCAATAATCAGTCTAGTGAACTTTCGTTGCATTCCCTTCTAAGGCAAGTATATCCTTCCTTAGGAAAGGAGGCAAAAACTCCAGGTGTGGTCTCACCAAGACCTTATATAATTGTAGTAAGACTTCTTTACTCTTAAAACCCTAATCCCTTTGTAATAAAGGCCAACATACCATTTGTTTTCCTAATTGATTGCTGTACCTGCATGTTAACTTTCTGTGATTCGTGTACAAGGACACCTAGGTCCCCTCTGAATACCAAGATTTCCGAGTCTTTCACCATTTAACAAATATTCTGCTTTTCTATTTGTCCAACAAAGTGGGTATCATACCTCTCCACATTATATTCCACCTGCCATGTTCTTGCCCACTCACTTAACCTGTCTATATCCCTTTGCAGACTCTTTGTGTCCTCCTCACAGCTTACTTTCCCACCCAACTTTGTATCATCAGCAAACTTGGATACATTACACTCGGTCCCCTCATTTAAGTCATTGATATAGATTGTAAATAGCTGAGGCCCTAGCACTGATCCTTGTGGTACCTTGCTAGTTACAGCCTGCCAATCCGAAAATGACTCATTTATTCCTACTCTCTGTTTTCTGACTGTTAATCAATCCTCGATCCATGCAAATAGATTACCCCCAATCCCATGAGCCCTAATTTTGTTTAATAACCTGTTGTGTGGCACCTTATGGAATGCTTTTTGAAAATCCAAATACAGGACATCCACTGGTTCCCCTTACCTACCCTACTAGTTACAACCTCAATAAACTCTTAACAGATTTGTCAGACACAATTTTGCTTTCATAAAACCGCGTTGACTCTGCCCAATGATTTTCTAAGTGCCCTGTTACCACGTCCTAATAATAGATTCTAGCATTTTCCCTACTACTGATGTCAGGCTAACTGGTCTATAGTTCCCCATTTTCTCTCTCCCTCCTTTCTTGAATAGCGGGGTTATGTTTACTAGTTTCCAATCCGTGGGGACCCATTCTAGAGTCTAGGGCCTAGAAATTGAGTTGACGCCGCGCCAGGGCTTTAGCGCCGGAAATTTAGCGCCGGTGCTAATTCCCTTGCGCGCGCCAAAAATTCAGTAGCCCCGCGCCCAGACGGCTGCCGGCGCTACTGGCGGGCGTGAGTGCCTCCCAATGGGCGCTGAGTGCCGCATTGCGGCGCTAATCCGGCGCTGCGGCACCCGATGTGGTGCGGCAGGCTGGGGAAGTGCAGGCCTCCTCCTCCCGTTAAGGAGGCGCTGCCTTCACCCGATCGCTGGCCGTTTGATTTTTTCAAAAATGAGCCCGGCACCTCGGACAAGTGCCAGGCTTGCAGGCCAGACGCATCTGTTCCGCGGGGGGGGGGTGGAGGAGTCCGGGGAGGGAGGTGCGGGCAGGCGGCCGGCGGGAAAGCGGCCGGCCGCCACACGACCTTAATGCGCCGGCGCTAACTTGTGTAAGACTCGGTTGCCAGAGTCTTAGTTGCGGCTGCCACGGGCGAGGCGGCCGCAACTGAATTTCGGCGTTCGGGCGCGTTGCCACGGCAACCGGGACGCTGCGCACACCGATGATGTCATCGGTGCCGGCGCAGCGCAACCGGCTAACGCCGATGGCAGCGCCGAAGTGAATTTCAGAAACGGCTATCATTGCGGCGCTAGGCCCTCTAGCGCCGCAAAATGGGCGCTAACCCTACTGAATTTTCAGCCCTAGGTAATTCTGGAAGATCAAAACCAATGCATCCACTAGCTCTGTAGCCACCTCTTTTAAAACCCTAGGATGTAGCCATCAGGTCCAGGGGATTTGTTGACTTTTAGTCCCATTAATTTCTCCAGTACAATTTCTTTACTAATACTAATATCTTTAAGTTCCTCATTCTCGCTGGCCCCTAGATTCCCCACTATTTCTGGAATGTTATTTCTGTCTTCTACCGTGAAGACAGATACAAAGTATTTGTTTAATGTCTCTGCCTTTTCCTTATTCCCCAATATAATTTCTCCTGTCTCTGCCTTTAAGGGCCCACGTTTACTTTCACTAATCTCTTCCTTTTTACATATCGATAGAAGCTTTTACAATCTGTTTTTATGTCTCTTCCTAGTTTATTCTGATATTCTCTTTCTTCATCAATTTCTTGGTCATCCTTTACTTAATTCTAAAATCATCCCAATCCTCAGGCTTACTACTATTTTTGGCAACATTATGAGCCTTTTTCTCTCATCTAATACTATCTTTAGCCTCTCTTATTAACCATGTTGGACCACTTTCCCTGTGGGGTATTTATTTCTCAATTGAATGTATATTCGTTGAGAATTTTGGAATATTTCTTTAAATGTTTGCCACTGCTTATCAACCATCAAATCTTTTAATCTAGTTTCCCAATCTACCTTAAAATCTATTGTGGCCGGCAATAATTTAGTAAAAAATAGGTGTTACCAAGGCCTAATTGAAACAATTTTTACAAGGTCACTTTTGGTGTCTTAATAAAATTGTCTTTCTAATTTAATGAAGAACTTTGTGCTATTTTTCTGAAAAGAACTTTTTCTAAAAATAAAAGCAATTAATATATAACATCAGAGAGAATGGACCTTGACTTAACTTTACCATTATTTTGGATGACCGTATTTCCTGGGCAATATTGTAAAAATGAGAGTGGCAGCAACAACAACTTGGATTTTTTAATCAACCTTGGTGAGTCCGTGGCGGGCGATGCCAGTGGCGGGTCCCGACCTCGCTGCCAGCTCCAGCCCGCTGTCAAAAATGATTTTCCACTGATTGGGCTTGTTAAGCCCGCCTAGCACGTTTCCCGGGCCAATTGAAGGAAGCGGGTCTGACTACTACTGTGCTGCAGCACTGAGGTGCTGCAAACAAGCACTGCACAAAGGTGCACGTCTGCACCCAGGCTCTCCCATGACTCCCTCCATATGCTTATGGAGGGAGTCACAGCATGCAGGGAGGTTCTCTTCCCTTCCAATGGGCGGAAGAGACCTCCCCAGGAGATCAACGCAGCCTGGTTGCACATTGCACAGGAGGACACAAGCAGGGATATCGTCAGGAAGACCAGGCTGCATGGGCGCAAACCTTTCAATGATCTCAGTAGATCACAAAAGGTTATTCTCCCCATACCCCTTGATGCCTTTTGCATCTAGAAAGCTATCTATCTCCTTCTTAAATATATTCAGTGACTTGGCCTCCACAGCCTTCTGTGGTAGAGAATTCATAGGTTCACCACCCTCTGAGTGAAGAAATTTCTCCTCAACTCAGTCCTAAATGTCCTACCCCGTATCCTGAGACTGTCACCCCTCGTTCTAGAACCCCCAGCCAGGAGAAACATCCTCCCTGCATCCAGTCTGTCTAGCCCTGTCAGAATTTTATATGTTTCAATGAGATCCCCCCATTCTTCTAAACTCTAGTGAATACAGGCCTAGTCGACCCAATCTCTCCTCATACGACAGTCCTGCCATCCCAGGAATCAATCTGGTGAACCTTCGCTGCACTCCCTCTATGGCAAATATATCCATTCTTAGGTAAGGAGACCAAAACTGCACACAGTACTCCAGGTGTGGTCTCACCAAGGCCCTGTATAACTGTAATAAGACATCCTTGCTCCTGTACTCAAATCCTCTTGTAATGAAGGCCAACGTACCATTTGATTTCCTAACTGCTTGTTGCACCATGTTTGCTTTCAGTGACTGGTGTACAAGGACACCCAGGTCTCTCTGTACATCAACATTTCCCAATCTATCACCATTTAAATAATACTCTGCCTTTCTGTTTTTCCTACCGAAGTGGATAACTTCACATTTATCCACATTATACTGCATCTGCCATGTATTTTCCCACTCACTCAACTTGTCTAAATTGCCTTGAAGCCTCTTTGCATCTTCCTCACAACCCACAATCCCACCTAGTTCCCTGTCATCAGCAAACTTGGAAATATTGCATTTGGTTCCCTCATCCAAATCATTGATATATATTGTGAATAGCTGGGGCCCAAGCACTGATCCCTGCGGTACCCCACTAGTTACCACCTGCCACCCCAAAAAAAGACCCATTTATCCCTACTCTCTGTTTCCTGTCTGTTAACCAATTTTCAATCAATGCCAGTATATTACCCCCAATCCCATGTGCTTTAATTTTGCACACTAACCTCTTATGTGGGACTTTATCACAGGCCTTCTGAAAATCCAAATACACCACATCCACTGGTTCTCCCTTATCTATTCTACCAGTTACATCCTCAAAAAACTCCAGTAGGTTTGTCAAATACAATTTCCCTTTCATAAATCCATGTTGACTTTGTCTAATCCCGTTGATAATTTCTAAGTGCCATGTTATCACATCCTTTATAATAGACTCTAGCATTTTCCCTACTACTGATGTTAGGCTAAACGGTCTGTAGTTCCATGTTTTCTCTCTCTCCCTCCTTTTTTAAATTGTGGGGTTAAATTTGCCACTCTCCAATCTGCAGGAATTGTTCCATAATCTATAGAATTTTGGAAGATGACAATCAATGCATCCACTATTTCCATGGTTAACTCTTTTAGTACTCTGGCATGCAGATTATCAGGCCCTGGGTATTTATCGGTTTTCAGTCCCATTAATTTCTCCAGCACAATTTTTTTACTAATACTAATTTCCTTTAATTCCTCCTTCTCACTAGACCCTTGGTTCCTTAGCATTTCTGGGAAGTTATTTGTGTCCTCTTCCATGAAGACAGAACCAAAGTATTTGTTTAATTGCTCAGCCATTTCCTTGTTCCCCATTATAAATTCTCCCATTTCTGACTGTAAGGGACCTACATTTGTCTTCACTAATCTTTTCCTTTTACATACTTGTAGAAGCTTTTCAGTCTGTTTAATCAATCTCTTGGTCCTTTTTTGCTGAACTCTAAACTGGTCCCAATCTTCAGGCTTGCTACTTTTTCTGGCAACTTTATATGACTCCTCTTTGGATCTAATACTATCCTTAATTTCCTTTGTTAGCCATGGTTGGGCCGCTTTTCCTTTTGTGTTTTTGCACCAGAAAGGAATGTATAACTGTTGCAATTCATACATTCGTTCCTTAAATGTTAGCCATTGCCTATCCACCATCATGCCTTTTAATGAAGCTCCCCAATCTATCATAGCCAACTTCCTCCTCATACCTTCGTAGTTTCCTTTGTTTAGATTTAGGACCCTAGTTTCGGATTGGACTACTTCACTTTCCATCTTAATGAAGAATTCTATCATGTTATGGTCACTCTTCCCTAAAGGACCCCGCACAACAAGATTATTCATTATTAACCCCTTCACATTGCATAATACCCAATCTAGGTTATTCCAATGGGGTGACACTGGATAGAGAGTTTACTCCAAACACTTGCAACCTGCATAAAGCTCAAACTGTCTTCCAAATGCAGCAAGTAATGGCTTCCGAGCTTGGAAAGTGAACTGATGAGAAATGGGAGCTTTTATAGCACATGTGCAGCTGTCAAGTAATGAAGTAATTCCATGGTCGTACAACTCCTGACCTGCTTACCTGACGTGATCCCCGAGCAGCGTGGACCCCATGGGCGACCTCATAAAATGTAAAGGTGATGTCAAAATACTTCTTAATGCGCTGTTAACAAGTTCATACTGACTTGAAGTACCACTGCGTGTCGGGTCTGTTCAGCGCTGACAGACCCAACATCTAGGAAAGGCAAATGGTGGCAGACCCACGGTCAAAAAAAAAATGATCCCACCTGACCCGCCACCAAACATGCCCGCTGACCCTCCCGAGAACCCCCCCCCATAGAGTGCCTTAATGTTGCAAAATGTCCCAAGGCCCTTAAAAAGAATGATATCAATGAAATCATTTTTGACACGGAGCCACAGAAGGAGATATCAGGACAGATCAGGACAGACAAAACTTTGGTCAAAGAGGTAGGTTTTAAGGAGCGTCTTAAAGGAGAGAGAGGTAGAGAGGTGTGGAGTTTTTGGGATGGAATTCCAGAGCTTAGGGCTAAGGTAGCTGAAAGCATGGCTGCCAATTGGAGGAGTGCAGAGATCTTGAAGGCTTGTAGGGTTGGAGGAGGTTACAGAGATAGGGAGGGGCAAGTCCATGGAGGGATTTGAAAACAAGGATGTGGATTTTAAAATTAAAGTGTTGTTGGACCAGGGGCCAATGTAAGTCAGTAAGCACAGGGGTGATGGATGAACAAGACTTGGTGTGAGTTAAGATATGGGCAGCAGAGTTTTGGAGGAGCACAAGTTTATGTAGGATGAAAGATGGGTGACTGGCCAGGAGAGCAGTGGCATAGTCAAGTCTAGAGGGTAACAAAGACATGGATGAGGGTTTCAGCAGTAGATGAGCTAAGACAGGGTTGGAGTCCGGTGATGTTACGGAGTTGGAAGTAGACAATCTTGGTGATGGAGCGGATGTGGTCAGAAGCTCATCTCGGGGTCAAACATAACACCAAGGTTGCGCATAGTCTGGCTCAGCTTCAGACAGTTGCCAGGAATGGAAACATTGGCAAGAAAACAGTACTTGTGGCGGGGGCCAAAGATAATGGACTGGATTTTCATGGGGAAGGCGCGGGGGTCTCCGAGGCTTTCCCGCAGGACCTGCTGACTTGAACAGCAGGGCCTGATTTGTGTCTAAAGCCTCTGTTTTCCACCCGCAGTCAGCCAGATGGAGAGGCTGACTGGCTCCAGGTGGGTAGTCCTGCAGCACTCAGCTGATCGAGGCCTCCGGAGGATTGGGGGTTTGGGGTGGCAGAAGGAAGATCAGGGCAGCCACCAGAGGATCGTGGCTGGTCTCAAGATCATTGGTGTGGGTGGGGAGGGGTCTGGGAAGGTGATCGGATGTCTTGTGAGGGGGCCTCCAATCGCAGGGGGTGGGTTAGGCAGGGACCCTGGATCCAGGAGTTTAGTGTAAAGGCACTTATCTCCTGGATGTAGCAGTCCTTGCCTTGCTGTAACTGTCGGGTTTTACGAGGAGTGGAAAACCCGAACAGCTACAGTTAAAAACAAAATGGAGGTTAAAGAAGAGGCTTCTAGCCTCATTAAAATATTTAAATTGCCGTCCCGCCTCCTGGCAGCGGGTTGGCTGCCCGCCCTGCATTCTGCCTCCATTAAAACCGGAAGTAGGCGGGTTCAAGGCGGGATACCGATTTTTAACAACTTAACTACTCCCATGTTCCAAACCCACCTGTTTTTTTAGGTTAAAATTCCCCCCAATGGCTTCAGCCTGCCCAATATTTAGTTGGAGGAAATTCCTGCTCATCCAATATTGGATGTTGGACAAGCAGTGTGGTTATTCAGAGACAGTGGAGGGGTTCAGAGAGGTGATGGTGAGATAGACACCAGCACTGTGGCATTCTACTACAATGGTCCACATAGTACAGCATCAATATAACTTTAAAAAAAAATTATGCTTCAGCAATAAAATTCATGGTATCAATACATCCTCAACATGTTGAAAACAAAAGTCATTTCACCGTCTCCTGCTCTAACTCATTCTTGCCTCAGATCTCAAAAAACAAACTCTTTACTGTTCTCCGTCTTTCCTTGTAGTTTCATAAAACCCAAGGTTGGCACCATATAACTACTACTTCCTGATACAGCTTGTCGTCTTTTTTACTCCTTTCAACTGTGGTGTTGTCCTGCACTAATGGCCTTTGCCCATACAATTGGTTTCTGAAAAGAAAAATCAGTGTCCCAATTATCATAGGAAATGCATAACGGGACCCATTGATAGTGAAAATACTGAAAAATAATCTATTTTGATTATGCGTTAGGAATTGCAAATGTTAAATGGGGGGTACTGATTATGAAACTATACATTTATAAGAATATAAGAACATAAGGAATAGGAGCAGGAGTAGGCCATTCGGCCCCTCGAGCCTGTTCTGCCATTCCAGAAGATCATATCTGATCTTCTACCTCAGTTCCACTTTCGTGCACTATCCCCATATCTCTTGATTCCCTTAATATTCAAAAATCTACCGATCTCTGTCTTAAATATACTCAACGACTGAGCATCCTAAGCCCTCTGGGGTAGAGAATTCCAAAGGTTCGCCACCCTCTGAGTGAAGAAATTTCTCCTCATCTCAGTCCTAAATGGCCGACCCCTTATTCTGAGAACTGTGACCCCTGCTTCTAGACTCCCCAGCCAGGGGAAACATCCTCCCTTCATCTACCCTGTCAAGCCCTGTAAGAATTTTGTATATTTCAATGAGATCATCTCTCGTTCTTCTAAACTCTAGCTTGTGTTTGACAAATATTTGATGAGACTTGTTTGGCTGCAAGATAGAAAGAGGGATGAGGTCCTGCAGGCAGATTTTAGGGAGCTAGGAAAGGTAGTAATCTCCGGATTACTCCCGGTACCACGTGCGAGTAAGTATAGAAATAGGAGGATAGAGCAGATGAATGCGTGGCTGGAGAGATGGTACAGGACTTCAGATTCCATGGGGAATTGGGACCAGTTCTGGGGCAGGTGGGACCTGTACAGGCTGGATGGGTTGCACCTCAACAGGGCCGGAACAAATATCCTCGCGGGGACGTTTGCTGGTGCTGTTGGGGAGGGTTTAACCTAATTTGGCAGGGGGATGGGCACCAGGATGTAACATTAGAAAGGGGAAATAAAGTGCTCAAAGCATTGGGAGAGGCAGAGAGCACTAAAGTAAGAAATGGTAAGGTATTAGGTGGGGTCAAACTAAGAGAGCATACAGGATGGTCTGAGATGGGTTTACAGTGTATGTATGTGAATGCACTTAGTGTAGTAAACAAGATAATTGAGCTGCAGGCACAAATAGCCACATGGGAATAGGATTCTGTGGCAATAACTGAGACCTGGCTCATAAAAGGGCAGGATTGGGTATTAAATATTCCTGGTTATAAGGTGTTCACGAAAGACAGGGAAGGTGTGGCAGTATTGGTTAAGGAGAAAGTCCTAGAGGGGTCAAGGACAGAAGCTATATGGTTAGAGTTAAGAAGTAATAGAGGTGCCATTACACTACTAGGTGTATTCTATAGACCACCAAATAGTGGGAAAGATATGGAGGAGCAAATTTGCAGAGAAATTACAGAGAGGTGCAAGAACTATAGAGCAGTAATAATGGGGGATTTCAACGATCCTAATATAGATTGGGATCGTAATAGTGTAAAGGGCAGAGAAGGGGAAGAATTTCTGAAGTGTGTTCAGGAGAACTTTCTTAATCAGTAGGTTTCTGGCCCAATGAGGGAGGCGGTTTTGCTGGATCTGGTTCTGGGGAATGAGGTAGGTCAAGTGGAGCAACTGTCAGTAGGCGAACATTTAGGGAACAGTGATCATAGTATCATAAGGTTTAGATTAGCTATAGAAAAGGACACAGAGCAATCTACAGTAAAAATGTTTAACTGGGGGAAGGCCAATTTCAGTGGGATGAGAATGGATCTGGCCCGGGTAAACTGGAATCAAAGATTGGCAGGCAAAACCGTACTGGAACAATGGGCTACATTTAAAGAGGAATTAGTTCAGGTACAGTTGAGATACATTCCCACTAGGGGGATAGGCAGGGCAACTAAAGTCAGGCTCCCTGGGTGACGAAACAGATAGAGAATATGATGAAGCAGAAAAAGAGTGCGTATGACAGATGCCAGGTTGCAAATACATCTGAGAATCAGGCTATATTTAGAAAGGTCAGAGGAGAAGTGAAAAAGAAATTAAGAGGGGCAAAGAGAAGGTATGAGAATAGAATGGCTGCCAACATAAAAGGTAATCCAAAAGTCTTCTATAGGCATATAAATAGTAAAAGGGTAGTAGGAGGAGGGGTGGGGCCGATTAGGGTCCAAAAAGGAGACCTATGCATGGAGGCAGAGGGTATGGCTGAGGTATAAAACAAGTACTTTGCATCTGCCTTCACCAAGGAAGAGGATGCTGCCATAGACACAGTGAAGGAGGAGGTGGTGGAGGCACTTGATAAGATAAAAATTGATAAAGAAGTGGTAGTAGAAAGACTGGCTGTACTTAAAGTAGATAAGTCACCAGGAGCAGATGGGATGCATCCTAGGCCGCTGAGGGAATTGAGGGCGGAAATCGCGGAGGTACTGGCCATAATATTCCAATCCTCCATAGATACGGGGGTGGTGCCAGAGGACTGGAGAATTGCAAATGTTACACCATTGTTCAAAAAAAGGTATAAAGATAAACCCAGCAACTGCAGGCCAGTCAGTTTAACCTTGGTAGTGGGGAAGCTTTTAGAAACAGTAATCAGGGACAAAATTAACAGGCACTTGGATAGGTGTGGATTAATTAAGGAAAGCCAGCATGGATTTATTAAAGGCAAATTGTGTTTAACCAACTTGATCAAGTTTTTTGATGAGGTAACAGAGATGGTTGATGAGGGTAATGCAGTTGACATAGTGTACATGGATTTCCAAAAGGCATTTGACAAAGTGCCACATAATAGGCTTGCCAGCAAAGTTGAAGCCCATGGAATAAAAGGGAGAGTAGCAACATGGATATGAAATTGGCTAAGTGACAGGAAACAGAGAGTAGTGGTGAACATTTTTTTTGGATTGGAGAAAAGTATACAGTGGTGTTCCCCAGGGGTCGGTACTAGGACCACTGCTTTTCTTGATATATATTAATGACTTAGTCGTGTGTGTACAGGGCACAATTTCAAAATTTTCAGATGACACAAAACTTGGAAGTATAGTGAATAGTGAGGAGGAGAGTGATAGATTTCAGGAAGACATAGACAGGCTGGTGAAATGGGCGGACATGTGGCAGATGAAATTTAACGCAGACAAGTGTGAAGTGATACATTTTGGTAGAAAGAATGAGGAGAGGACATATAAACTAAATGGTACAATCCTAAAGATGGTGCACGAACAGAGAGACCTGAGGGTATGTGTGCACAAATTGTTGAAGGTGGCAGGGCAGGTTGAGAAAGCAGTTAAAAAGGCTTATGGGATCCTGGGCTTCATAAATAGATGTATATAGAGTACAAAAGTTTGGAAATTATAATGAACCTGTATAAAACACTGGTTCGATCCCAACTGGAGTACTGTGTCCAATTCTGGGCACCACACTTTAGGAAGGATGGGAAGGCCTTAGAGAGGGTGCAGAAAAGATTTACGAGAATGATTCCAGGAATGAGGGACTTCAGTTACATTGACAGACTGGAGAAGATGGGTTTGCTCTCCTTGGAGCAGAGAAGATTGAGAGGAGATTTGATAGAGGTGCTCAAATTCATGAGGGGTCTGGACAGTGCAGATAGAAACTGTTCCCATTGGCAGAAGGGTTGAGAACCAAAGGACACAGATTTAAGGTGATTGGCAAAAGAACCAAAGGCGACGTAAGAAAAAACTTTATTACGCAGCGAGTAGTTAAGATCTGGAATGCACTTCCTGAAAGCGTGGTGGAGACAGGTTCAATCACGGTTTTCAAAGGGGAATTGGATAAGTATCTGAAGGAAAAAAATTTGCAGGGCTACGGGGAAAGGGTGGGGGAGTGGGACTCGCTGAAGTGCTCTTGCAGAGAGCCGGCACGGGCTTGATGGGCCGAAAGGCCTTCTTCCGTGCTGTAACCATTCTATGATTCTATCTGAAAGTCTGCTAAAGACTCAATCATACTAACTGCATCTGTGTTTTATAGGAGTATGCAACATTTCCTATATTTTCTCTTTCTATTTCAGATTTCCAGCATTCGTCTTTTATCTTTGCTGCGCATGTTGATGCAAAATTAAGGAGATGGCAATGAAAATTTAAGGTAAAAAAAATTCCAGAAATTATTTGTTCAAATGGATATCACTTAGCTCAGTGTAAACAACAAAGATATAAAAGAAATACTGGAAATCTGAAATTAAAACAGGAAATGTAAAAAAAAACACAGCAGGTCTATCATTATTTTAAAAGTGAAAAGATGGCTTAATATTTTGGGTGGAGGCCTTTATTTGGAACTGCATATCCCCAATTGGGCTCCCTGCCTGAAATCTGTCATTTCTCTTTTCAGATACTGATGCAACAGCCATATATTTCCAGCATTTTCTTGTTTTATCTCAGTATACACAGCTTTTTACTTCATTGTGGACTATCAATGCTTCAGTTTGCATACATTCTATCTGCTACGAGACAACGCTGAGCATATATGCTCAGAGCTACGTTCTTCTGGTGATTATTTTTTAATGTTAGGAGAGTGTGTCTGGGAGCACCCACTTTTGTACTGTATAACATTGTAAGGGCTCTGCACTAAATATATAAAGTGCCCAAGAAGTCCAACGGATCACACAATCACTTTTTAAACCCCATTTCACACTGCACTGGAGTTACACGTCACAAGGTGCCAGACCCAATGGGCTGATAGAAGCAGATCTTCTAGTGCTTGGCTTTGGTGCATTTCAGGACCTGGTTCCAGAATTATGCTACTAATTTTGAATTGATGCACACTCAAAACTACTTTGCATCAACACATAAGTAGATGTATAATTGCAAGCTTATATAACTTTAGGTTTCCCTATTAATTATTCAACAACTGGAGTGTTAACAGTGAAAATTATATTATGGCATAGTTTAGAGATACAAAGTGACTTTCAAAGGGGACTTGGATATATACTTTAATAGGGAAAATTTGCAGGGCTACAGGGAAAGAGCAGGGGAGTGCATCTAATTTGATACTGCTTTCAACGTGCCGGCCCAGGCACGATGGGCCGAATGGGCTCCTTCTGCACAATTCTATGATTCTAGAGGAACTGAAACATGTTATAATGTACTTGTAATAATTAATTAACCAGCAATCAGAAAAAAATAAATGGCTGCAGCACTACTTTAATAGCATATATAGGGTATGATATATTTTTGATTTTCTATTTTGAACTAAAGTTGCTCAATGTTGAAACTGATCATTATATACACGTTATTTATATATATATCTTAAACATTTATATATATAGAGATGATGAGGGGCTTAAAAACTAGAGCTGTACTCATACGAGCAGAGAATGTTTGTGAGAAACAAACAGAAATGTTTAAACCTATGAAAGGGTAAATATCAAAAGATTATTTCCACTGGTTGGTAAATCAGTAACACGGGAACATAAACTCAAGATTTTTACAAGAAGTGTTTAAAGGTGGGTCAGAAGGAATTTTTCATGCAAGTTGAGAGCGGAGGCAACGGACCTGAGCAGGAGCGAGAGCACAGGCTGAGTAAATAAAGAACGTGGCAGAGCAAGGCCCGAGAGTGGGGACAGCGGACCTGAGAGGGAGCGGAGGCTGAGTAAATAAAGAGCACGGCAGAGCAACGCCCGAGAGCGGAGGCAGCGGACCTGAGCAGGAGCGAGAGCGGAGGCAGCGGACCTGAGCGGGAGCGAGAGCGGAGGCAGCGGACCTGAGCGGGAGCGAGAGCGGAGGCAGCGGACCTGAGCGGGAGTGAGAGCGGAGGCAGCGGACCTGAGCGGGAGCGAGAGCGGAGGCTGAGTAAATAAAGAGCACGGCAGAGCAAGGCCCGAGAGCGGAGGCAGCGGACCTGAGCGGGAGCGAGAGCGGAGGCAGCGGACCTGAGCGGGAGCGAGAGCGGAGGCAGCGGACCTGAGCGGGAGCGAGAGCGGAGGCAGCGGACCTGAGCGGGAGTGAGAGCGGAGGCAGCGGACCTGAGCGGGAGCGAGAGCGGAGGCTGAGTAAATAAAAAGCACGGCAGAGCAAGGCCCGAGAGCGGAGGCAGCGGACCTGAGAGGGAGCGGAGGCGGAGGCTGAGCAAGTAAAGAGCACAGCAGAGCAAGGCCCGAGAGCGGAGACAGCGGACCCGAGAGGGAGCGAGACCGGGGGCAGCAGACCTGAGTGGGAGCGAGAGCGGAGGCTGAGTAAATAAAGAGTGGGGCAGAGCAAGGCCCGAGAGCGGAGACAGCGGACCTGAGTGGGAGCGAGAGCGGAGGCTGAGTAAATAAAAAGCGTGGCAGAGCAAGGCCCGAGAGTGGAGACAGCGGACCTGAGCGGGAACGAGAGCGGAGACAGCAGACCTGAGCGGGAGCGAGAGCGGAGGCTGAGTAAATAAAGAGCACGGCAGAGCAAGGCCCGAGAGCGGAGACAGTGGACCTGAGCGGGAGCGAGAGCGGAGGCTGAGTAAATAAGAATGCGGCAGAGCAAGGCCCGAGAGCGAAGACAGCGGACCTGAGAGGGAGCAAGAGCGGAGGCAGCAGACCTGAGCGGGAGCACGAGCGGAGGCTGAGTAAAGAAAGAGTGGGGCAGAGCAAGGCCCGAGAGCGGTGACAGCGGACCTGAGAAGGAGCGAGAGCGGAGGCAGCGGACCTGAGCGGGCGTGTGAGCGGAGGCTGAGTAAAAAGTGTGGCAGAGCAAGGCCTGAGAGCAGAGGCAGTGGACCTGACAACAAAAAACAAGGAGTGGCGTCACAGGAAAGCAGGGAAGTGATTGGTTGGTCAGTATTTATCTGTTTTCTTGCGCATTGGTTTAAATTAAGAGCCGGGATTAAAAACTAAACGTTCAAAACTTAAACACTTAATTAATTTAATACATTAGAGATGGCAGGGCAGGCGATGTGTTACTGCTGCAACATGTGGGAGCTGGTGTACACCATTGAGGTCCACAGCGACCACATTTGCAGTAAGTGTTGGTTGCTTGAGGAACTTCGGCTCCGTGTTGATGAGCTGGAGTCTGAGCTTCAAACACTGCGACACATCAGGGAGGGGGAGAGTTACCTGGTGCTGTGTTCCAGGAAGCAGTCACAACCCTTAGATTAATTAATTCAAATGTGGTCCGTGGTCAGGGACAGGTGGGTGTGACTACGAGCGAGGCAGGTATGGGGACTCAGGAGGTAATGGTGGAGGAGCCTCAGCCCTTGCTCTTGTTCAACAGTTATGAGGTTCTTACTCTCTGTTTGGGCGAGAGCAGGGACTGCAGGGAGGATGAGCAAACTGACCACAGCACCGTGGTACAGGGAGCCATTCAAGAGGGGGGAGCAAAAAGAAGTGGTAGGTGACAGTATAGTTAGGCACTGTTCTCTGCAGCCAAGAGCGTGAGTCCCGAAGGCTGTGTTGCCTACCCGGTGCCAGGGTAAAGGACATCTCCTCCGACCTGGAGAAGAACTTGGAGTGGGAGGGAGAGGATCCAGTTGTCGTGATCCACGTAGGTACCTAAGTGTGGGCCCTCAGAAAGGAGAGAAACAAAGCTGGAAGTGCAAGTTAGAAAAGTAGTCAGCAAAACTAGTAGGGAGCAGAAACAAAGGCCAACAGTAAAGAGGGTCAAAGTGCAGAAAAATATTAAACAGGCAAAGTTGAAGGCACTTTATCTAAATGCACGTAGCATTCGCAACAAAATGGATGGATTAATGGCAGTAATAGAAGTAAATGGGTATGATGTATTTGCCATTACAGAGACATGGTTGCAGGGTAACCAAAGCTGGGAACTGAATGTTCCAGGGTACTCAACATTTAGGAAGGACAGACAAAAAGGAAAAGGAGGTGGCGTAGCGCTGCTAATAAGGGATGAGATCGGTACGGTAGAGATAAAAGATCTTGGCTTGGCAGATTGTGATATAGAACTGGAATCAGTTTGGGTGGAGCTAAGAAACAGCAAAGGGCGGAAAACATTGGTGGGAGTTGTGTATAGGCCACCAAACAGTAATGGTAATGTAGGGCACAGTATCAATCAAGAGATTAGAAGTGCATGTAACAAGGGCAATATGGTAATCATGGGGGACTTTAATCTACATACTGACTGGGCAAATCAAATTACCACTAATGGTGTGGAGGACAAATTCTTGGAATGCATGTGAGATGGTTTCCTGGATCAGTATGTGGAGGAATCAACCAGGGAACAGGCTATTCTGGAACTGGTACTATGTAATGAGAAAGGGCTAATCAATAATCTTGTGGTAAAGGGGCCTTTAGGGACAAGTGACCATATTATGATTGAATTTTACATTAAGTTTGAGTGTGATGTAGTCCAATCTGAAACTAAGGTCTTCAATCTAAACAGAGGAAACTACAAGGGTATGAGGGACAAGTTGGCCATGGTAGATTGGGAGATTACACTAAAAGGTATGAAGGTGGACATACAATGGTTAACATTCAAGGAAATAATGCATAATTTGCAACAAACATATATTCCTCTAGGGCATAAAAGCCCAAAAGGAAAAGTGATCCAACCATGGCTAACAAAAGAAATTAAAGCTAGTATTAAGTCAAAGGAGGAAGCTTATAAAGTTGCCAGAAAAAGTGGTCAGCCTGAGGATTGGGATCTTTTTAGAAATCAGCAAAGGGGGACCAAGAAATTGATAAAGAAAGAAAAATGGAATATGAGCACAAACTAGCGAAAAATATAAAAGCGGATTGTAAAAGCTTCTATAGGTATGTAAAAAGGAAAAGACTGGCGAAGGTAAATGTAGGTCCTTTACAGTCAGAGACAGGAGAATTTATAATGGGGAATGAGGAAATGGCAGAGAAATTAAATAAATACTTTGTTTCTGTCTTCATGGAGGAAGACACAAAAAACCTCCCAGAAATACGAGAAAACCAAAGGCGTGACGAGAATGAGCAACTTAAAGAAATTATTATTGGGAAAAAAACAGTACTAGCAAAATTAATGGGACCAAAAGTCGATAAATCCTAAGGACTGGATGACCTACATCCTAGGGTTTTGAAAGAGGTGGCCATTGGGATAGCGGACGCATTAGTTGTCATCTTCCAAAATTCTATAGATTCTGGAACCGTTCCTGCAGATTGGAGGATAGCAAATGTAACTCCATTATTTAAGAAAGGAGGGAGAGAGAAAACGGGGAACTACAGACCTGTTAGCCTCACATCAGTAGTTGGGAAAATGCTGGAATCTATTATAAACGATGCAATAACTGGGCACTTAGAAACTAATAGTAAGATTGGGCAGAGCCAACATGGATTTATGAAAGGGAAATCCTGTTTAACAAACCTATTGGAGTTCTTTGAGGATGTAACTAGTGGAGTAGATAAAGGGGAACTGGTAGATGTGGTGTATCTGGATTTTCATAAGGCCTTTGATAAGGTCCCACACAAGAGGATGGTGAACAAATTTAGGGCACATGGAATTGGGGGTAATATGCTAGCATGGATTGAGAATTGGTTAACAGACAGAAAGCAAAGAGTAGGGATAAATGGGTCTTTTTCAGGACGGCAGACTGTGACTAGTGGGGTACCGCAAGGAATGGTGCTTGGGCCCCAGCTATTCACAATCTATATCAATGAGTTGGATGAGGGGACTAAATGTAACATTTCCAAATTTGCTGATGATACAAAGCTAGGTGTCAGTGTCAGTTGTGAAGAGGCTTCAAGGGGATCTCGACAGGCTCAGTGAGTGGGCAAGAACATGGCAGATGGAATATAATGTGGATAAATGTGAAGTTATCCACTTTGGTAGAAAAAACAGAAAGGCAGAGTATTTCCTAAATGGTGAAAGATTGGGGAATGCAGATGCTCAAAGGGACCTGGGTGCCCTTGTACATGAGTCACTGAAAGTGAATGTGCAGGTGCAGCAAGCCATTAGGAAGGCAAATGGCATTACAAGAGGATTTGAGTACAGAAGTAAAGAAGTCTTACTCCAATTATATAGGGCCTTGGTGAGACCACACTTGGAGTACTGTGTACAATTTTGGTCTCCTTACCTAAGGAAGGATGTACTTGCCATAGAGGGAGTGCAACAAAGGTTCACGAGATTGATTCCTGGGATGGCGGGACTGTCATATGAGAAGAGATTGAGTAAACTAGGCCTGTATTCTCTTGAATTCAGAAGAATGAGAGGGGATCTCATTGAAGCATACAAAATTATTACAGGGCTTGATAGGGTGGATGCAGGGAGGATGTTTCCCCTGGCTGCGGGGTCTAGAATGAGGGGGTCACAGTCTCAGGATACAGGGTAGGACATTTAGGACTGAGATGAGGAGAAATTTCTACACTCAGAGGGCGGTGAACCTGTGGAATTCTCTGCCACAAAAAGGCTGTGGCGGCCAAGTCACTGAATATATTTAAGAAGGAGACAGATTTCTAGACACAAAAGGCATCAAGGGGTATGGGGAGAGAGCGAGAATATGGTATTGAGATAGAGGATCAGCCATGATCATATTGAATGGCAGAGCAGACTCGAAGGGCCAAATGACCTACTCCTGCTCCTATTTTTCTATGTTTCTATGTTTTAAGTTATTAGGATATGAATGCCTTACCTTAAGTGGCCATTGAAACAGAGTCAATCATAATAAGTAAAGGTAATGAGCTAAACACATGAAAAAAAATTGGAGAATATGAAGAACAGCAGGGAAATGGGATTCGAGTAGATAACTATAATGGAGAAGACAGCAGTGACACATGCATGATGGGCTTAATGTTTCAATCTGTACGGAAAGTTTGATGATTTGAGCAGCAACACATTTGAGCTGTGCGTTTAATGTCAACATTAAGACAATATAATCTCTTCTTAAAGATAATAAAGAGAGAACTGGAGTTGTTAAAGTGTATTTTGTGAGATACACATTTTAACTCAGGGTGGGAGTCGGGCGGCTGTGAGCAGAGGTGGGTACAGACCCGACCTCGGCACCATGGGATCTTAACTCCCGGGTCTCATATGCATAGCCTCAGTCAGTCTCCTGCCCGAAACTGGTAGGAAGCAACAGCTGGCCAGCAAGGGAAGGAAAGTTCCCTGGCACTCGGGTAAGTTAGCTGGAAGGTTTTTGGGAGTGCCTCGCAATTGGGGAAGGGGGTGGAGGGCACGGCTCAGGGCAGGGGAGGCCTAAACTTTCATTGTGGAGCTCGGAGGAGCATTCCTGCACCTCTGGGCCTTACAAGGAAAGTCAAGAAAAGTAAATAGACTAACCTTTTTGGGCCTTCTTTGGCCCTGGCTCCTCTTCTTATTAGGTTGGCCTGGTGGAAAAGCCACAATAACTTCCCGCGCGGGCCTCTGGTTAAAATAGCAGTCAGATGCCAATGACATCATTGGAGACCAATCTGCATATTTAAAGAAGGACCCTGCCAGCTTTCATTTGAGCGTCCCTCTTGCCTGCTTAGGTTCAAATCGGAACCTGTGGAATCGGCATGGGACGTTGGCAGGTGAGTCCCACGGACAAGTTTAACTGTCCGCCTGCACAGTTTCCACTGAAAGAAGAGGGTTAAAGTTGCCCATTTTGCATTTTTTACTCCTAAAAAAATATAGGCAAAATATTCATCTGGGAGTGCTGAGTGGTGTTTGCTACAGCTAATCCTGGAACTCTCTCCCTAACAGAACTGTGGGAGTACCTTCACCAGACGGACTGCAGCACTTCAAGAAGGCAGCACACCACCACCTTCTCGAGGGCAATTAGGGATGGGAAATAAATGCTGGCCTTGCCAGCGATGCCTACATCCCATAAACGAATAAAAAAAAATCTCATTACTGTATTCATCCACTGCCAAAACATGTGCATTCTTAGTGGGGAGAGACATCAACTGGATAGCGATCAAGAGGCAGAACCATGGTTGATTTTTCACCTATCAAAAGTATTATCAAGACTGCTTCTCTCGTGGTGATTAGCTAACCCAGTTTAAATTAAACCAGGGATTAAACCTGGGATTCTCTTGTCTGTCCATAGCTCAGTACTACCCCCATGCAATACATTTGCCTACTGTGGCATCAGAGGAAACCCAAATAAAGTATTTTAATAACCAAAATCGTTCAAGGTTGAATTGTGTTAAAGATCGCCAGAGGGATGAAGAGTTATGGTTTATATTTTCAATTTCTTTGCACTTTACATAAATGTTTATGAAGAAGCCACATAAGGGGAACAGACAATAATTATGCATTCTTTGCTGACAACATTTTTATATTAATCTTTTATTATTTTACCTTTTCAATTCCATTTATAATAATAATTTCACCAAGTACAATTTGAAAATTCATGTTGTAGAAAATATGGGCATTCCTGCAAGGTAAAAATGCACAGTGAGTTTCTAAATTATTAATATTATAATATGCCATTGTTTGACAAAAAGTCAAAGTAATAAAAAAAACGAATTGCATAAACATAGTAACTAAATTAGTTTTTCTAAAACTGCAGCTCATGATTCACTGTCGAGCAGTTTTATTACAGACTGCACAATGAGGTGCAAGGATACTTAGCATAAAAAAGCCCTTTTGTGGATTTGCAGGTTACAATGCACCATGGCAACCATGTTCATATTCTAGTGAAAAGGTTTAAATTACTTCAGTCACTGGAGCAAATACCCCTTTGTTTATACTTTTTAATCATTTCTTTTATTCAGTTTTACATTATAGTTACGGACTTCATAAAATGCAGCATAAGTGAAGACATGTGATTAAAGAAGACTACACAATTAGGAAAAATTACTTTTTTACATTTTTATTATGATTTTAGTTGCATTGGATAAATGTGTTTTAAAAATAATTCTAGTAAAGATAGAAGCTGACTTTCCACACTAAGAGACTGAGGCCCAAACACAGGGAGCTTCTTTGATCTATAGGTAAGTTAGGGAGCAGAATCCTTGCTCTAGATGCTAAACTAATCATATCTGGTAAAACATTATTAGTTTTCAAAGCCTGAATAAGGTGTGAATATTTATTTGTCAAGTGATTCTATGTAGAGGCTACATCATCGTGTTTTTGAATTTGATTGACAGCTCTTTATGATCTAGGATATGTAGAACAACTTTCCTCAATAACTTTAGTTCCAATCAGTTTTCAGCTTAGTTTTAGTTTCTGGAATTTGCACTTGTACTTCACATAATAGCAGGAACATTGCATTGTCCATGTTTAATCATCACATCAGGAAGTGTACAAAAGACTGTTTCCTCCAAAACATTTGCAACTAATAGGGCTACATAGAGTCATAGGCCTAGAAATTCAGTGGGCTGCGCCACCCGTTAGCGCCCTAAGAGGGCACTTAGTGAGTTTTACGCCACTGGCCACGCCTCCCGCTAAATTTAGCGGGATGCTAATGGCGGTGCTAGCCGTTAGCGCTGCGCCGCTACCGATGACATCATCGGTGTGCGCAGCGCCCCGCTACCGCCCCGATCGCAAAATTTAGTAGCGCCCCCTGCTTTAACGCCGGTCGCAGTTTGCAACCGGCTCAGGGGGGTCTACCTGCGGCGGTAGAGGTGCTGAGGTGTGGGCCGGCCATTTTTTTTGCTGGCCGCCTGCCAACACCTCTCCGCGCCGCCGTCCCCGGCCTCCTAAGCACCCCCCCCAATGGAGTGCCGGCTTTGTCCCAAGAGCTTGGCACTTCTCCTCGGTGCCGGGCTCTTTTGCCGGCACTCGCGCTCTTCGAGCGTGTGGCGCTGCGGCACGTTGCGCTGCGAACTTCAGTTGCAGCGCCCCAAGAGGGATGCGGGGTGCCTCGAGTAGTGCCGCACTTAGCTCTGGGGCGCGCAAACTGAATTTGCGGCAGGCGGCTGCGACTTCTTCTGGGGCACTACTTCCGGCGCCCTGGCGAGGCTGGTGCCCCAAACGGGGCGCCAGTGAATTTCTAGGCCATAGAGTCATAACGGCACAGTATGAGGCCATTCGGCCAGTCAAGTCTGTGCCGGCTCTCTGCAGAGCAATCCAATCAGTCCCATTCCCCTGCTCTATCTTCGTAGCCCTGCAAGTTTATTTCCCTCAAATGCCTAGCCAGTCTCCCTTTGAAAATATTGAGGGGGAGAAATTCAGTATCGCCCCGTTTGGGGTGCGATTATCGGCCAGGCGCAAAGTTTAGCACCTGGTGCTAATTATCGCCTCCGACTGCAAACTTGGCTTTTATCATCCCTGGAGGTGATTGGAGCACTAAATCAGGCGCTTCACACTTGTCTTAAGGCGCAAAGGCCGAGGAGCGAGACGCGGGCGCAGCGCTGGTGATGTCAGTTAGTGATGGAACACAGACACACTGGCGCCAGACACTTCTTAAAGGGGAGGGTCGATCTTGCTCTCCAGCCACACCCTGATCATTGGAGCCTTGAATCTCGGCCTGGAGAGACCTGTGCCTAAATCTTGCAGACAAGGACTATGGAGAGGGCCAGGGAGTGAGCACAGCGCTTCAGTGAGCGAGCCTTGGAGGCTCTGGTTGGCGCGGTGGAGCGCAGAAGATCTATACTCTTCCCTGAGAGTGGCAGGAGGCCTTTGCCGCGCAACTACAGAAGAGTGTGGAGGGAGATGGTTCAGCAAATCTTCTCCAGGAGCATGGTGACCAGGACCCATACTCAATGTCGCAAAAAGTTCAACTACCTCACTCAGGTCGTCAGGGTAAGTGGCTTTTTTTTCAAAACCTCTCCTTCCCTCCATCTCAACCTCACTCTATGGCCAGAGGGTCTTAAAACCCCAATGCCCAACACTTATCCAACACCTATGGCCCTCTCATGAAACACACACGCACATTCTATACTTTGCATACATTAAGGGCTATTCAATTATGGGAGGCACATCAGGCAAGACCATGGCTGCATACATTAAGGGCTATTCAATTATGGGAGGCACATCAAGCAAGACCATGGCTGTATATTTACTCAGACGCCGTCCTTTTTCTTACAGGCCAAGCTATCTCATAATAGGAGACAGCAGCAACGGACGGGTGGAGGGCGGCCTCAGCTGCAACCCCTCAGCGATCTTGAGGCGCGCGTCCACAGGATTGTGGCAAGCCAGGTGATCGGTCCCGTCGCCCCTGGAGAGGCTGACCCCGTTCGGGACAGCAATGGTAAGGTCATCACCTTTTTCTCCTCTCTCATTCCACTTGTCCCTCACAACACCAGCCTTTGACACTTTCAATCCAACTTACCAAATCTCTGCACTCCTTCCTCCCTTACTGCCCCCCTGTCCTCACGCTAAAGCCACTCTTGTATCTCCTTGCTTTCAGATGGTGATTCACCAGTTGAGGAGACGGGCCCTCAAGCTGCCAATGGGAGCGAAGCTGCAGGCGAGGAGGAAGAGGAAGCCGGAGCATCAGCGCCACCCTTTCCCGAGGAAGTCCATGCCCACACTGGGAACACGGCTACCCTGGAGGGGAGCAGGGAGGAAGGGTCTGATGAGGGTGAAGCTCCAGGACCCAGCAGGCTGCAGCAACGTGATGGGGGTAGGGAAGCTCGGGGGCCTTCTTCCCGGAGGGAGAGTAGGCCAGCGAGTCCTGCAGCACTGGATGCAGAGGAGGAGCGGCTCGTCGCTGAAATGAACACCCAGGCGGTGGACATGCACACTCAGCTCATGGGTGTGGTGGGAAGGGTGCCCGAATGCATTGATGCACTGGCAAGGAGTGTGGAGCACTTCGCTGTAGCACAGGTGGATGCCACGCTAATGCTTAGTGCTGCAATTCAGTCACTGGCTGCCGTGATCCCATCTTAGACTGCTCTCGTGCAGACTCAGATTGAGGCAACGCAAGCACTGACTGCTGCCATTGTCGCTGGTTCGGACACATTTCCCCGAGGCTCTCACCGCGCCGCAGCAGGCCAGCAATCTGTGCTCCAACAGATTGCTCTGGATGCTAATGTGCTGCCCCGTGGGAGTGCCAGTGTGTCAGTCAAGCAGGGAGTTGCTGTCCTCTCTCAAGATAACAGCATTCCTGCTGCCACCACTGTCACTTCCCCATTGCACTTGCCACCGCCTGTAGCCCAGACTGCTGTCACCCATGCAGAGTTGGTGCAGATTGCAGCCGAGCCCTCCAGGCCCAGAGCTGGTCGAGGCCGTCCTTCAAGGGCATCTGTAGTCTCAGGTTCTGACAATCAGCAGCCTTCCAGCAGCCTTGCTGCAGCCACTGGGGCCCCATTATGGAGGAGCAGTAGGGTGGGAAGGGGGGAAGTACGCAAGGGAAGGAGATCACCCTCGAAGGGCAAAAAGTAGGAGGTGTAACGAAATGTTGGTCAATTTTTTATTAAAGGCCGAGGTTCGTGTTCAAACTTTTGTTTAGTGTTTTGGACATTATCTCCAGGTTGTGAGAAACAGTTATGTTAATGAATGATTTTTGCGTTTGTTTCTATTAGTTTGTCATGAAGAAATGACACACAGAGTTAGTAAAATAAAAAAGTTTTTGTATTCAAAATGTACAGGTTTGGCCTTTGGAATCATTGCCACCTTGGCCGGCTTAGGTGTTGCGGGTTGGTTTCATTCATGTTGTTCTCCATGCCAGAAGCCATTTCCTCAGCAGGAGCCCAGAAGTGGCTTATTATCAGCCATTGACGGACGGCCCTTGCAGTTTCAACATTGTGGGCCTCCCTCCTGCCTTGGTGCTGCTGCTGATCATCCTCCCCCTCTTCCTCCTCCGGTGGTGCTCTGAGGCCTGGTGGCATTGGCTGGGTTCTGAGGATTGCCAGGTTATGCAGCATACAACTATGAAGAGGGAGACTCGTTCAGGCGTGTACTGCAGGGCTCCTCCCGAGTGGTCCAGACAGCGGAACCATTGCTTGAGCACGCCGATCATCTGCTCAACGATCTTCCTGGTGGCCAGATGGCTCTCATTGTACCGCAGCTCAGCAGGGGTGTTGGGGTTATGGAGCAGTGTCATCAGCCAGGTGCAGAGTGGATAACCATAGAAACATAGAAGGTAGGAGCAGGAGTAGGCCATTCGGCCCCTCGAGCCTGCTCCGCCATTCAATGCGATCATGGCTGATCATCCAAATTCAGTACCCGGTCCCTGCTTTCTCCCCATACCCCTTGATCCCTTTAGCCTTAAGAAATATATCCAACTCCTTCTTGAGTATATTTAATGTATTGGCCTCTACTGCCTTCTGTGGTAGAGAATTCCACAGGTTCACCACTCTCTGGGTGAAGAAATTCCTCCTCATTTCTGTCCTAAATGGCCTACCCCTTATCCTTAGACTGTGACCCCTGGTTCTGGACTCCCCAACCATCGGGAACATCCTTCCTGCATCTAGTCTGTCCAGTCCTGTCAGAATTTTATAAGTTTCAATGAGATCCCCTCTCATTCTTCTAAACTCCAGCGAGTACAAGCGCAATCGTCCCAATCTCTCCTCATACGTCATTCCTGCCATCCCAGGTATCAGCCTGGTGAATCTTCGCTGAGCTCCCTCCATGGCAAGAACATCCTTCCTCATATAAGGCAACCAAAACTGCACACAATACTCAAGATGTGGTCTCACCAAGGCCCTGTAGAACTGCAGCAAGACATCCTTGTTCCTGTACTTAAACCCTCTCGCTGCGAAGGCCAACATACCATTTGCCTTCTTAACCGCCTGCTGCATCTGCATGCTTACCTTCAGCGACTGGTGCACAAGGACACCCAGGTCTCGTTGCACTTCCCCTTTTCCCAATCTATTGCCATTCAGATAATAATCTGCCTTCCTGTTTTTGCCACCAAAGTGGATAACCTCACATTTATCCACGTTATATTGCATCTGCCATGCTTCTGCCCAATCATCCAACCTGTTCAAATCATCCTGGAGTTTTTCGGCATCCTCCTCACAGCACACACGCCCACCCAGCTTTGTGTCGTCTGCAAATTTGGAGATATTACATCTAGTTCCCTTGTCTAGATCATTAATATATATTGTGAATAGCTGGGGTCCAAGGACCGATCCCTGCGGTACCCCACTAGTCACTGCCTGCCATTTGGAAAAAGACCCGTTTATTCCAACTCTTTGCTTTCTGTCTGCCAACCAGTTCTCTATCCAAGTCAATACCTTGCCCCCAATCCCATGCGCCTTAACTTTACACGCTAATCTCTTATGCGAGACCTTATCGAAAGCCTTCTGAAAGTCCAAACACACCACATCCACTGGTTCTCCCTTATCTATTTTATTAGTTACATCCTCAAAAAATTCCAGTAGATTAGTCAAGCGCGATTTACCTTTTGTAAATCCATGTTGACTTTGTCTGATCCTGTCACTGTTTTCCAAATGCTCTGCTATTACATCTTTTATAATGGACTCTAGCATTTTCCCCACTACCGATGTGAGGCTTACCAGTCAGTAATTCCCCGTTTTCTCTCTACCACCTTTTTGAATAGTGAGGTAACATTAGCTACCCTCCAATCCATGGGTACTGTTCCAGATTCTAACGAATGTTGGAAGATGATTAGCAATGCATCTACTATTTCTAGGGCCATTTCCTTAAGTACCCTAAGATGTAGATTATCAGGCCCTGGGGATTTATCATAGAAACATAGAAGATAGGAGCAGGAGTAGGCCATTCGGCCCCTCGAGCCTGCTCCGCCATTCAATGTGATCATGGCTGATCATCCAAATTCAGTACCCGGTCCCTGCTTTCTCCCCATACCGCTTGATCCCTTTAGCCTTAAGAAATATATCCAATTCCTTCTTGAATATATTTAATGAATTGGCCTCTACTGCCTTCTGTGGTAGAGAATTCCACAGGTTCACCACTCTCTGGGTGAATAAATTCCTCCTAATTTCTGTCCTAAATGGCATACCCTTTATCCTTAGACTGTGACCCCTGGTTCTGGACTCCCCGACCATTGGGAACATCCTTCCTGCATCTAGTCTGCCCAGTCCTGTCAGAATTTTATAAGTTTCAATGAGATCCCCTCTCATTCTTCTAAACTCCAGCGAGTACAAGCCCAATTGACCCAATCTCTCCTCATACGTCATACCTGCCATCCCAGGTATCAGCCTGGTTGATCTTCGCTGAACTCCTTCCATGGCAAGAACATCCTTCCTCAGATAAGGCGACCAAAACTGCACACAATACTCAAGATGTGGTCTCACCAAGGCCCTGTACAACTGCAGCAAGACATCCTTGTTCCTGTACTCAAAGCCTCTCGCTACGAAGGCCAATATACCATTTGCCTTCTTAACTGCCTGCTGCACCTGCATGCTTACCTTCAGCGACTGGTGCACAAGGACACCCAGGTCTCGTTGCACTTCCCCTTCGCCCAATCTATTGCCATTCAGATAATAATCTGCCTTCCTGTTTTTGCCCCCAAAGTGGATAACCTCACATTTATTCACGTTATATTGCATCTGCCATGCTTCTGCCCAATCACCCAACATGTCCAAATCATCCTGGAGTTTCTTGGCATCCTCCTCGCAGCACACACGCCCACCCAGCTTTGTGTCATCTGCAAATTTGGAGATATTACATCTAGTTCCCTCGTCTAGATCATCATTAATATATATTGTGAATAGCTGGGGTCCAAGGACCGATCCCTGCGGTACCCCACTAGTCACTGCCTGCCACTCGGAAAAAGACCCGTTTATTCCAACTCTTTGCTTTCTGTCTGCCAACCAGTTTTCTATCCAAGTCAATACCTTGCCCCCAATCCCATGTGCCTTAACTTTACACGCTAACCTCTTATGCGGGACCTTATCGAAAGCCTTCTGAAAGTCCAAATATACCACATCCACTGGTTCTCCCTTATCTATTTTACCAGTTACATCCTCAAAAAATTCCAGTATCGGCCTTCAATCCCATCAATTTCCCCAACACCATTTCCCTACAAATACTGATTTATTTCAGTTCCTCCCTTTCATCAGACCCTATGTTCCCCAACGACCCTTGTCCCTGAGGAGCAAACCACTTGGCTGATGTGGTGCCTGGAAAAGTTCTGGCACAGCAGTCTGGCGCAGGATGAAAGCATCGTGGCTGCTGCCAGGATAGCGGGCATTGACAGCGATTATCAGCTGTCTGTGGTCACAGACCAACTGAACATTTAAGGAGTGGAACCCCTTGCGGCTTCGGAAATCCTCCGCATTCTCATGCGGTGCACACAATGCCACATGCGTGCAGTCAATGGCGCCCTGTACCATGGGGAAGCCCGCTATCCTCGCAAAGCCCAATGCGCGTTCATGCTGTTTGGCCCGGGTCATCGGGAAAGAGATGTACTGGCGTTTCCTTTTGTAGAGGGCATTTGTGACCTGACGGATACAGCAATGGACCGCAAACTTGGAAATATTGGTGATATCCCCAGTAACTGCTTGAAAGGAACTGGTGGCATAAAAGTTCAGTGCCACTGTGACCTTCACTGCCACCGACAGAGACGTCCTGGTCCTCAGTAGAGGCTACAGATCTGGCTGCAGCAGGTGGCAGAGTTCAGTGACTACCTCCTTGCTGAAGCGCAGCCTGTGCAAACACTGCTTCTCAGACAAATTAATGTAGGAGAATTGTTGCCGAAATACCCTGGGAGAATAAGGTCTCCTGTACAGAGGCCTGTTGGCCCTCCTCCATCTGGCCATGATTGTCACTCTCTCACTGCGTCTCTGTTGCCTCCGATTCTGCAGGCGCAGGACGACGCCCCGAATCAGTGCAGCCCCCATAGTCTCTTGGTAATCGAAGTAATGAAGGTCAAATCCAAAAGTACCTGCAAAGTGATGCTCAGTAGCCAAAACTAATTCACACAGCGTTGACTCTATGCAGAAGTCTCTCCTTCTCTCTCTCAGAATCTCTCTGTCAGAACGAGTGGTGCAAAAATGTCTACCACAGAAAAAGCCAGGAAGAGGCCGCCTTTAAATAGCAGCCCCCCAGCCCCTCACCAGCTGGGAAATGTTCTAGTCTCCCAGTCGTTGCTTGCGCCAGGCGGAAAGGAGGGGGGCACTCCGAGGCGCCACAAGGGCGTTGCACGCTCGACTGACATCACAATCTGTAGGCGCAGGAGATCGGGGCAGTAGTGTTTAGCGCTGCCGCAAAATGTCTGGTCAATTTCGCAAGCGGCGCAGACATTGCTGCGCCTGGGCACTAGTTGCTTTGCGCCCCATTAGCGCCCTCTTGAGGCACTAACGGGATGCGCAAACCAACTGAATTTTTCCCCGAGTGTCTCCACTTCCACCACTTCCGTCGGCAGCGGGTTCCTCACCACTCGCTTCGCGTTTTTCCTTACATCCCCCCTGCATCTCTTGCCCAAAACCTTAAATCTGTGTCCCCTAGTCTTTGTACCATCACCTATCGGGAACAGCCTCATAAAAATACATTCTAAAGAAACTAGTTTGATTCTTTATGCACTAATTCAATCTATATTCTTTTCTAGTTATTACACCCTCAGAAATTACTGTATCATTCTGCTTCATGTATAATTATCTTACTTTTTAATAAATCACACTTAGTTTTAGCCTAAACACAAAGGATCATAGCATGGTACCTATTGCCTGTTGGAATAGAACGGAAGAGTGTGGTGAGCAACCACATGGTATCCAATTCATTGTACCATAATTAAAGAGGAATTGTTAGTCCTCTGGCATGCTATCCCATTCATGTCATGCATAAAGACACAGGTTTATATTCATATAGGAAACTTGATTTGCTCATGGAAATTGCCTTTCTGTTGTAAACAGGAGCCAAATACATAGATGCCTTGACGGGGAGGCTAGATAAGTACATGAGGGAGAAAGGATTTGAAGGCCATGTTGATAGGGTGTGATGAAGTAAGGTGGGAGGAGGCAGTAAGGTGGGAGGAGGCTCATGTGGAGCATAAATATCAGCATAGATCTGTTGGGTCAAATATCCTGCTACTGTGCTCTAAACTTCTATGTCTATATGTTGGGAGGAAGCCTGAACTGAACATGCCTTGAGCTGGATTTTTGAAAATAGATGTTTTTGTTGTTTCGATTATTGTTATATTCCAAGTTGCCATTTAATTATTCGAAAGAGGCTATTTAGGTCATTTTATTGATGAGCTAGGGCAGGGGATAGGACACCACAGGTGCCAGCCCGCCAGCGGGCGAGATCACATACCAGCTCTGTTGCAGAGGACTCAGATGCTGACTTTCAGAGCCCAGCCTACTGAAGACAGCTGATGGACATACACCAAGAAATGCTAGGTGCTCCTGCGCGCCTGCCAGTGAGCTTGCGCACAATGGCTGAGAGCATGAAGGACTCTAGCTCCAACTTGTATCAGGGCTACGTGTAAAGCATAAACACCATTCTGTCAAGCATGGAGCACGTGATTATCTCCATGACCACAACAGTAGTGCCTACCACCAGGGAGCCTCTGCTAATAGCTCTGACAGCCTCCATGAAAGCTCACACTGCTGCCATGGAAGCTCAGATGCTGCCATCTTGGCTCTGGGGGCCAGCATTGACAGGGACTGTTGGTGTATTGGGGATGAGAGGTGAAGCGCTCTTGGATCAGTTGCTCCTATTCTGAGACAACCACATGCTCCTCCTCACTTCTATCCTGTGACTTACCCCATGCTATTTTTTCATGTTTACTAAATGCATCTTCTAGGATATATGTATCTATCCTGGTGCTTCCAAATATTGGTGAGAAGGTACATGCTGTGAGGGGCTATCTTGTCTTAGCCCACTGGCAATGCTGGTCGGCTGTTATTCCAGGACTACAGTGATAGGAAAGTGACTACTTTTAAAATGTTGTCTCCAAGAGGCACCTTCCAACAGAGCTTGTTTACAAGTATTAACTGTATATGCAGTTTCTGTGGTTGTGTGTATAACTTTGTAGGAATATGAAGGGCAACCTATTAACAACAACTTGTATTTACATAATGCTTTTAACATTGAAAAATATCCCAAGGTGCTTCTGAAGTAATCAGAAAGAAAAATGGACGTTGAGCCAAAGAAGATAATATCAGGAGGGGTGACCAAAAGCTTGCTCAAGAAGGGTCTTAAGGAGGATAGCATGGTGAAGAGGCAGAGGGATTTAAGGAAGGGATCCCAGTATGTGGATGAAGGCACAGCCTATAACATTGAGGCAAAGGGAGGGGGGATGTACAAGAGGCCAGTGTTGGAGAAATGGAGAGTTCGTGAAGGGTTTGGAAGACTGGAGGAGGTTGCAAAGATAGGGAGGAGCGAGGCTATAAATGGATTTGAATAGAGTTGTGGAAAAATGGGCATGGATTTGTTGGGTGATATGTTCAAGGACTTTGTAGAGGAAACAAGATCGTTGATGGGGCAGTAATTTGCAAGGACAGCTGGGTCAAGGGTGGGTTTTTTGAGTTAGGAGTGATGATGGTTATCTTGAAAAATAAGTGGGCAGCACCCAGGCAGAGAGAACCATGTGCAATGTCAGTTAACATGGGGGTCAGGAAGTACATAAGTACTGGATGGTACTAGCCCACACCTTGAGGTTGTCTAACAAAGATTCCTCCAAGGGATCCAAGGGCTTGTAACTTTACAGCCTTTTCCACTTCACATCTCCACCTTATATTAGGTGCCATGTTGACATGCTGCAAACTAAATAACCTCGAACACACAACAAACATGTGTTGAAGCTGCAGGCCATCCTGTGTTTCATTAAGTGACCATGCATCTTGTAGCTAGATTGCGTTAAGGTGCTTTTATGTGTGAAGCCCTGTGAAGATGTGAACGTGCTGAAGCATTCAATTCTATATTACTGTGTGCTATGGCAATGCATGGTCAGCAATGAAAGAGCTGTAAGGTTGTGTGAGTGCTTGACATGGGCCATGTAAACATGGAACAGGGTTGCCCTGCAACACTTTGTGGCATGTATCTAGTAAATAGTACAATTGAACTTAGTGAATGCTACTATTAGGTAGGCATAGCTTGGTAGCTTCCTTAACGTGTGTCATCGTCTTCCACATCTGTTCCCAGGTCATGCTGGTGAAGGAAAAAAGGACTTGCATTTATGTAGTGCCTTTCACAACCTTAGGTCGCCCCAAAGCACTTTACAGCCAATTAAGTTTTTTTTAATGAAGTGTAGTCATTGGTGTAACGTAGGGAAATATGGCAGCCAATTTGTGTACAGCAAGGTCCTACAAACAGCAATGAGATAAGTGACTACAGCATCTGTTTGAGTGGTGTTGGTTGAGGGATGAATATTAGAGAGGAGATGAGCAGAACTCCCCTGCTCTTCTTCAAATAGTGCCATGGGATCTTTTATGCCCACCTAAGGCAGACGGAGCCTCAGTTTAGCGTCTCATCCAAAAAATGACACCTCCAGAAGTGGAGCACTGAAGTGCCAGCCTAGATTATGAGCTCAAGTCTCTGGAGTGGGGCTTGAACCCATAACCTTCTGACTCAGATGCAGAAGTGCTGCCACTGAGTCAAGGCTGACAGTAGAGCATACAGCAATGAGCCTGCCTCTCACTTCCTGACAAACATGCTATATTACTGTCCTCTGGGAGAATGGCAAACAGGCAACCTTCTTCACAGCCAGCTCAAGCAGCAGCACCTCCACTTTGCCAGCCAATTGTGTACTGCTTCAACAATTGCCCACAGACCTCATTTCCAGTCTCTGTATTTATTGTTACACCAACTATGTTCATGATAGCCACCTTTTTGCCTCCCAGAAAGCCTTTGGGAAGGCCGAAATATGCATTTAAAACATTTACAACCTGCTTAAGGGTTACAGCACTTTTCTCCCCTTTGAATTGTCCTGACATCTCTTATCTGCAGCCCATTTTCCCAGCATTCTTTGTCAACAGTGATTTCCTGCTTCCCCTCTGGCGAGCTTCCAGCTCCAGGCCCAATATGGAGGTCACCAAAATATATTGAATAGACTGGCCACAGGAAATTTTGTGTAGTCGGCATTCAGACAAAGCGGGGGCAGGAAGGCTAAAGTGTCAGGACCTAAACACTTACATAGCCTGGGGTTATTTCCTTCTTGAAAAATTACTTTCTAGGCACATTGTCATCAGGAATTTACCAATTGCAAGCCAAAAAAAACGCTGTCTGTAAATAACTTGCTCAGCTCTATTCAATGAGGTAGTGGGCTGTGAGTCTGCTAAAATCCTTCTAATAATATAAGAGGCGCTTATAGCAGATTAATCCATGATGAACCGATTTGTCTGGTTTACCCAATGTCTGTGTAGCCATACAAATCAGGTCTTTTTACTCTCTACTGAACTTGAATATGCATGTTACATTCACATATTCTTTTACAGGGTGTAAATGATTACCAAGACCAAAAAAGGTCCATTAACTTATTTTTCTATGTTAAAGGCACTCTATAAATAAAAGTTATTTTTTTGTTATTATGACCTTAGATGCTTCCAGAATACCAATCCCACTGTTTTCTCATTACAGCTTTAATGCCATCTGAACAAATAGGGGGGAATTTTAAACCCCGCCCCCCCCCACGATGGGCAGGAGAGGGTTGGTGGGGGAGGGGGGGTTAAATCAGCAAATCTTTGAAATCCGACCCTAACACGCTACAAACGAGTCTGTTTCTATTTTAACCACGATGGGATTGGGGGCGCCCGAGTAATGCGCTCTGGAGTGGTGGGTCACTGATTATAATATGTTAATGAGGCTCTGTTCCTGATATTTTGGCAGCCATTTGAATTTAACACTGTCTGGCTGGGTTTCCCTGGACTCAGGAAACCCGGCAGCTAAAGGGAGGCGGGAGCAGCTGGATCCGGCATGTAGGTACTTTTCCAGCACTGCTTATGGGTCAGCAGGAGCAGGAGTGCCTCCCCACCCCTCCCCAGGCCCTCAAGCAAATCTTCTGCCATGATCGGCCACCTGTCCCCTCCAAACCTGCGATGTATCCAGGTCCCCCCTCCCTTCTGACCACCCCCTCCCCCGACTCGCCCTCCACCCCCAACACCCCACCAACCCATAATGACTCCTGGTTGCTTGGGAATGATCCTCGGCTGTGGCCTTCTACCACTGCTTTCCCGCCCGGTAGCAGGCTAGCCTGTTAATCTAGCCGGCTGCTGGGCAGGAAACGGAGTAAAAAAATTTAAATGAGATCCTGCCGGTAAATTCAGCAGGAGCTCCACATTCCCGGCATTTCCGGGTTCCACCACTTCCTCCACGACTCCCTGTAAATATCGGGGCCATAGGCTCAGTTTACCTCTCATCCTAGGACGGGAAATTGGATATGAAGCAACAATGCTCAGTCTGGAGTTTTTCCGTGTGTAAGGTCTGTGCTCTTACTCTCCAGTTTAATACTAGTCCAAAGATGTGCGGGTTAGGTTGATTTGGCTATGTTAAATTGACCCTTAGTGTTAGGGGATTAAATACGTGGGGTTACGAGGATAGGGTGGGATATGTGTCGGTGCAGGCTCGATGGGCCGAAATGGCCTCTATCTGCATTGTGGGGATTCTGTGACTAGTGAGGGTGGAGAATCATTTTCAATTCTCTTTCGCTGAAACAGGGTGTATCTGCTCTGGACAAGGAAAACTCAAATGTATATATATATATATATATGTTGGGTTTTTTCTGGGTAAACTGATGGCACATGCATTAAATTCAAAGATTGGGCTAAGGTGGGTGTGGTTTGCTTGGTTTTCCCAGGCAAACCATATCCACTCTAAGTGGAGTGCACCCTCAGAGATTCTTTAAAAATTCTATTACTAAAAAGATGATAGCATTAGTGCAGCTCTCTGCTATTGTAGTTGGTACCGTTCTTATTGATAACAGCTTAGACTGTTCGAAGCTACTGCCGGAATTGATTTTGGCCTCGCAACAATGTTCCTTTAAGTAATGGAAACTCAGTGAGATGTAACGATTAGTTCCAAAGAGCTGTTACAGGCTTTTTTTCCCTACTGTTTTTATATTTCTTTAACATTCGATTTCCAGCTTCCCTGATAGGGGCGATTCTATCACATTTAAACAACTGAGAGTCGATTTCGACTCCAGGCGAACTTTTTTTTTTAATTTGTTCGCGGGATGTGGGCCTCGCTGGCAAGACCAGCATTTATTGCCCGTCCCACTTTGGGTGGGTGGTGGCAGGAGAGATCACGCAACCCGCCCAAAGGCCTTGCCAAGAGGCCCGAGCCATTTTGAGGGCTGGGCCTCATTTCAATATTGGCGGTGAGCTGCGCGTGCCGCTCCAGCACTCACAGGTAGCTCGCTACTTGGGACAGCGAGGCAGAAATCCAGAAGCTGCCGCACCAAGACGAACCAAACGTTTTACCTTCAGTGTTAGATAGGCCGGCAGGAGGAGAGAAGATTTTTGTGTGGGCCTGGAGGAGCATTCGTGATCCTCCTGGGCCCACAAAGGTTTTTAAAAAAGCCCCAAACTTTTGCCCAAGTGACTTGCAATTGTCCCTTTAAGAACTGCTGGGTAGGCCGCAGAACGCTTGATGCCAATGGGCAGAGCATATATGGTTCACGCTCTGCCCATTGGTACCTCAAAGTTGCATTGGGGTCCGGTTACAAATTGACTCCCACCTGAAACAGGTAGAGGCCTCAAACAAAATGGCAGCAGGCAGAATAGGGCACAGGGAGTATAAACTGGGACCATGGCCTCAAAAGGGATAATAATCACATAAAAATAGAAGTATTTAGTGTTGATATATGGTTCATAATATATTCTCTGTGTGGGTTATAAGTTGCATTTTCCGGTGTCCTTACAATTTAAAAAATGGAAATAAGCTTGTTGTTTAGTCTATTAAAAATCTCCACTATCAAAACATTATTTTCACACAACTTGTTGAAACAGAACAAAATAAGGCAGTCTATTAGTAAACCTGTTATCATGCAACTTTTTCCTTAGGTTTCATCTCAAATATTCATTTTCTCACAACTAATGCTGAGCCCAGTCATGGGAGCCTAAAAAGTATGGAACAGGAAAAGGCCATTAAATCAACGGAGCCTATTCTTTCTAACAACCCATATATAATTTTTATTATTATGAACTTCATTCAAATTATGTCATCTCAGGAGGCAGATGAGCAGGCACAGGTAAGATTTCCAAGAAAAAGCTCCAAAAAATTCATAACAGCTCCTAAGGTAACGCAACAAATACTTGAAGCTAATATTATATGTTACATTGTTCAAGAAAGATCAGTCACACTCCACAGATGACAGCTCCATGGTCCCAATAGAACAAAAGCTATAGTACTGCATGCATTAATTGATCATCTAAATGTCTATACTTATCCTCATATCCTGCAATCCCATTCTTAACCAGATATTTATCCAACACTTTTCTAAAAGTGGTAATTGAAACAGAATTAAATGTTTTGATGGTAGTCACTTTTATACAATAGTTTGTATGGAAAAAAAATCTTCTACACTCAAGTCTCACTTCAGGCTAGGATAGCTATTAGGCCAGGATCTTCCACACCCCCCTCTACCAATTTTTCGGCACTGTCTCTGCCCATTTTCACATGGCAGGTGATATTCAACATGTCTGCCCATATGTGGATGGGCATTTTGAAAGGATAATTCAAATAGCAGGATTATGTCTTTTAGTGGTAGCTTGGTTGGCACTGACAGTGGTCTGCCACAGCAAATTTCTACGCCCACTCATGATGAAAGTGCACCCCACCAATATCTGGGCCATATGGTCTCATTTTTTACATTTATTGCTCATCCCTAATTGCCCTCGAGAATGTGTTGGTGGGCTGCCTTCTTGAACCGCTGCAGTCCATGTGGTGAAGGTACTCTCATAGTGCTGTTAGGGAGCGAGTGCCACAATTCTGACCCAGCAACGATGAAGGAGCTGCACTCATCCAGGCAAATGGAACGTATTCCATCACACTTCTGACTTGTGCCTTTTAGGTGGTGGAAAGGCTTTGGGAAGTCAGGAGATGAGTCACTCACTGCAGAATATCAAGTTTCTGACCTGCTCTTGTAGCCACAGTATATATGTGGCTGGCACAGTATTTAAGTTTCTGGTCAATAGTGACTCAGGATGTTGATGGTGGGAGATTCGATGATGGCAATGCCATTGAAAGTCAAGGGGAAGTGGTTAGACTTTCTCTTGTTAGAGATGGTCATTGCCTGGCAGTTGTGTGTCGCAAATGTTACTTACCACTTATCAGCCCAAGCCTGAATGCTGTCCAGGTTTTGCTGCATGTGGGAACAGACTGCTTCATTATCTGAGGAACTCTGAATGTTACTGAACATTGCAATCATCAGTGAACATCCCCACTTCTGATTTTATGATAGAGGGAAGGCCATTGACGAAGCAGCTGAAGGTGATTGGGCATAGGACTCTGCACTGAGGAACTCCTGCAGCAATGTCCTGGGCTGAAATGATTGGCCTCCAACAACCACAACCATCTTACTTTGTGCTAGGTATGACTCCAGCCAATGGAGAGTTTTCCCCCTGATACCCATTGACTTCAATTTTACTAGGGCTCCTTGATGCCACACTCGGTAAAAGGCTGCCTTGAGGTCAAGGGCAGTCACTCTCAGCTCACCTCTGGTATTCAGCACTTTTGTCCATGTTTGGATCAACAACAACAACTTATATTTATATAGCGCCTTTATGTCGTAAAACATCCCAAGGCGCTGCACAGGATATTTTAAGACAAAAAAATTGACACCGATCCACATAAGGATAAATTAGGGCAGGTGATCAAAAGTTTGGTCAAAGAGGTAGATTTTAAGGAGCATCTTAAAGGAGGAAAGAGAGGTAGAGAGGTAGGGAATTCCAGAGCTTAGGGCCTCAGCAACAGAAGGCACGACCACCAAAGGATGAGCAATTATAATCAGGGATTCTCAAGAGGGCAGAATTAGAGAAGAGCAGATATCCTGGGGGGTTGTGGGGCTGAAGGAGATTACAGAGATAGGAAGGGGTGAGGCCATGGAGGGATTTGAAAACAAGGATGAGAATTTTGAAATCGAGGCGCTGCTTAACCGGGAGCCAATGTTGGTCAGCGAGCACAGGGGTGATGGGTGAACGGGACTTGGTGCGAGTTAGGACATGGGCAGCCGAGTTTTGGAGGACCTCAAGTGTACGTAGGGTGGAATGTGGGAGGCCAGCCAGGAGTGCTTTGGAATAGTCAAGTCCAGAGGTAACAAAGGCATGGATGAAGGTTTCAGCAGCAGATGAGCTGAGGCAAGGGCGGAGATGGGCAATGTTACGGAGGTGGAAGTAGGTGTTCTTTGTCATGCTGCGGATATGTGGTCAGGAGTTCATTTCAGGGTCAAATAGGACACCAAGGTGGCAAAAAGTATGGTTCAGCCTCAGACAGATGTTAGGGAGAGGGATGGAGTCAGTGGCTAGGGAACGGAATTTTTGTGGCGGGGACCAAAAACAATGGCTTCGGTCTTCCCAATATTTAATTGGAGAAAACTTTTGCTAAGCCAGAACTGTATGTCGGACAAGCAATCTGACAATTTAGACACCGTGGAGGGGTCGAGAGAAGAAGTAGTGAGGTAGAGCTGGGTGTCATCAGCGTACATGTGGAAACTGACGCTGTGTTTTTGGATGATGTCGCCAAGGGGCAGCATGTAGATGGGAAATAGGAGGGGGCCAAGGATTGATCCTTGGGGGACACCAGAGGTAACAATACGGGAGCAGGAAGTGAAGCCATTGCAGGTGATTCTCTGGTTACAATTAGATAGATAAGAATGGAACCAGGCGAGTGCAGTCCCACCCAGCTGGATGACGGTGGAGAGGCATTGGAGAAGGATGGAGTGGTCAACCGTGTCAAAGGCTGCAGACAAGTCAAGAAGGATGAGGAGGGATAGTTTACCTTTGTCACAGTCAGAAAGGATATCATTTGTGACTTTGATGAGAGCCGTTCTGCTACTGTGGCAAGGGCAGAAACCTGATTGGAGGAATTCAAACATGGAATTGCAGGAAAGATGGGCATGGATAAAGGCTCTAATAAGGTCTGGAGTGGTCATGGCGGAACCCAAACTGAGCATCAGTGAGCAGGTTATTGCTGAGTAAGTGTCGCTTGATAACACTTCCATTACTTTGCTGATGATTGAGGGTAGGCTGATTGGCCGGTAATTGGCCAAATTTGATTAGTCCTGCTTTTTGTAGACAGGACATACTTGGGCACAATCTTCCATTTTGTCTGATAGATGCCAGTGTTGTAGCTGTATTGGAATAGCTTGGCTAGAGGCATGACTAGCTCTGGAGCACAAGTCTTCAGCACTACAGCCGAGATGTTGTCGGGGTCCATAGCCTTTACTGTATCCAGTGCACTCATCCATTTCTTAATATAAAGTGGAGTGAACCAAATTGGCTAAAAACTGGCTTCTGTGATGGTGGGAACCTCAAGAGGAGGCATTTCTGGCTGAAGATGGTTGCAAATGCTTCAGCCTTGTCTTTTGCACTCATGTGCTGTTCTCCGCCATCATTGAGGATGGGGATGGGGATGGGGATATTCATGAAGCCTCCTCCTCCCTTTAGTTGTTTAATTGTCCACGACTATTCACAACTGGATGTGGCAGGACAGCAGAGCTTTGATTTGATCCATTGGTTGTGGCATTGCTTAGCTGTCTATAGCATGCTGCTTCTGCTGTTTAGCATGCATGTAATCCTGTGTTGTAGCTTCAGCAGGTTGGCACCTTACCTTTAGGTACACCTGGTGCTGCTCCTGGCATGCTGTTCTACACACTTCATTGAACCAGGGTTGGTCCCCTGGCTTGATGGTAATGGTAGAGTGAGGGATATACCGGGCTATGAGGTTACAGATTGTGGTGGAATACAATTCTGCTGCTGATGGCCCACAGCACCTCAAGGATGCCCAGTTTTGAGCTGATAGACCTGTTCTGAATCTATCCCATTTAGCATGGTGGTAGTGCCACACAACACGATGGAGGTTATCCTCAGTGCGAAGAAGGGACTTCGTCTCCCCAAGGACTGTGCGGTGGTCACTCCTACCAATACTGCCCTGGATAGATGCACCTGTGACAGGTAGATTTTTGAGGACGAGGTCAAGTAGGTTTTTCCCTTGTGTTGGTTCTCTCACCACCTGCCACAAGCCCAGACTGGTAGCTATGTCCTTCAGGACTCAGCCAGCTCGGTCAGTAGTGATGTTACCAAGTCACTCTTGGCGATGGACATTGAAGTCCTCCACCTAGAGTACATTCTGTGCCCTTGCTACCTTCATTGCTTCTTCCAAGTGGTTTTCAACATGGAGGAGTGACTGATTCATCCGCTGAGGGAGGGTGGTATGCTCATGGTCCAAGTAGCTTATGACCTGCTTACATTACGGTCACTCAGACTGGATTATTTTTCCTCACAATTTTCTTTTCTCTATTAGAAAGACTTGCATTTATATAGCGCCATTCACGACCACCGGACGTCCCAAAGCGCTTTACAGCCAATGAAGTATTTTTGGAGTGTAGTCACTGTTGCAATATAGGAAACGCAACAGCCGATTTTTTTTTAATTAGTTCCTGGGATGTGGGCGTCGCTGGCAAAGCCAGCATTTGTTGCCCATCCCTAATTGTCTTTCAGAAGGTGGTGGTGAGCTGCCTTCTTGAACCGCTGCAGTCCGTGTAGTGAAGGTATGCCCACAGTGCTGTTAGGGAGGGAGTTCCAGGATTTTGACCCAGCGACGATGAAGTGGTGGTGGTGGTGTTCCCATGCGCCTGCTGCCCTTATCCTTCGAGGTGGAAGAGATCACGGGTTTGGCTGGTGCTGCCGAAGGAGCCTTGGTTAGTTGCTGCAGTGCATCTTGCAGATGGTACACACTGCAGCCACGGTGCGCCAGTGGTGGTGGAAGTGAACGTTTAAGGTGGCGGATGGGGTGCCAATCAAGCGGGCTGCTTAGTCCTGGATGGTGTCGAGCTTCTTGAGTGTTGTTGGAGCTGCACTCATCCAGGCACGTGGAGAGTATTCCATTTCACTCCTTACTTGTGCCTTGTAGATGGTGGAAAGGCTTTGGGGAGTCAGGATGTGAGACACTTGCCGCCGAATACCTAGCCTCTGACCTGCTCTTGTTGCCACAGTATTTATGTGGCTGGCCCAGTTAAGTTTCTGGTCAATGGTGACCCCCAGGATGTTGATGGTGGGGGATTCAGCGATGGTAATGCTGTTGAATGTCAAGGGGCAATGGTTAGACTCTCGCTTGTTGGAGATAGTCATTGCCTGGCACTTCAATGGCGTGAATGTTACCTGCCACTTATCAGCCCAAGACTGAATGTCCAGGTCTTGTTGCATGCGGGCATGGACTGTTTCGTTATCTGAGGAGTTGTCATTGGCACTGAACACTGTACAGCAAACAGCAATATGATAATGACCAGGTAATCTGTTTTTTTGTTATGTTAATTGAGGGATAAATATTGGCAAGGACACCGGGGATAACTCCCCTGCTCTTCTTCGAAATGGTATCTTGGGATCTTTTACATCCACCTGAGAGAGCAGACAGTACCTCGGTTTAACATCTCATCTGAAAGACGGCACCTCTGACAGTGCTGCGCTCCCTCAGTACTGCACTGGAGTGTCAGCCTAGATTTTTTGTGTTCAAGTCTCTGGAGGGGGACTTGAACCCACAACCTTCTGACTCAGAGGCGAGGGTGCTACCCACTGAGCCACAGCTGACACATAAAAACAAGTTTAGTCTGGTTAGCTTCTCTTCGGAATTTAGAGCTCCATTTTGTGAAAATATTCTTGCTGTTCTCATTTGAATCTTTTCTAATTTATCAACACTATTTTGAGTACATATTATCTAAAATGCACACAGTTGCTTCAGTTGTGATTAAATCTCACAAAAAAAGCCTCATTTCCCTGCTCCTGACTGCCAAGGTAAATTGAATAAAGGTCCAAAGTATCTACCTATCCTTCCATCTCAAGTTATTAATCCTTGCTCAGTTGCTTTCCTTATCTTACTTTTTCCATGGTCCCACCCAACCAGGAACAACTGTGTTCCACAAAGCTTTTGATCGTGTCTACTTTTTCTTCTCCTTAATCAGATACTGACCAGTTCTTTTTGATGGTCAATTGGTGTCAATTGGCACAGCATTAATTGAAAATTTTCTAATCTAATTTCATGTCTTGTTTTAGGCTCCCTCATATTCTTTTTATATTCACCAGGTCTTTGTTCACATCCCAGGTAAATAATCTGCTTGCATGAACATTATCCATTCCTCTCAATATTTTAAACCCTTGGATCATGTGGCCTTTAGCCATCATCTGTCAAGTGAAAACAAGCTTTATGAATCTCACTCCATAATTCAGAATCGTATCAATCTTCTTTGAGCCTTCTCCAATACGTTTAATGTCCTTTTGAAGGTATAATGTGCAAAATTGCAAAGAATATCCCAAATGTGGCTTGGCACACATTCAAGCTTAAAATAACTGGTTTAAATGTATTTTCTGTTAACAAAATCGATTCTACCCAGTAATCATACAAATGAACTTCCTTTAGAAGTGCCTTACTAAAACATTGGGAAATACTATAATCCTTCCAGTACAATTATATGTCTGCACTATTGGCAACATTAAGTAGGATTTTGAATTTTTCTTCAAACTTGCTAGAAAAGTGTGCATCACTACAGATTCCCCATAGATAAGACCATTTTTGCTTAATAGGAACAATTGGATAAAGGAAGACATTACTCATCACTGGAGCCTTTCCGCTATCATGCTTCTTCGGTATTTGTTGAATTGAATTTGATAACTAGTGAGGATATATGAGCATCCAGATTGACTGAGAACCATTGTAAAACCCACAATAAATGTATGGTGCCTCTCACTGCTCTCCACTAAAAGGGCTACTGTGAACTCGAAGTTCACAGATTGCAATGGAAAAAAGGTTACAAAAATAGGTGAAAAAATAAATGAGGGCGCCCATGCCCATAATCTAATGGTAACATTTAGCTGGAAGAGGTGTATCTATCTTAGTTTTAGCTCACTGTGGTCTGTTCACGCTTTACTGTGTGGCAAAACAATCCAATGTATTCTAAAACCCACAATAAATACATTGATGATTTTTTGCAATTGAGCTGAGCCAATGCAATACTTAAAAATATATAATTTTGCAAGTTATATTCAAAGAGCACTTAAAGTATTAATATATAGCAATGAAAGTTTTACACATTTTTAGCATTAAAACTGACAATCTAGGACCTCAGCACCAAGAAATAATGAAGAGCTATCTAAGGGAATATCATTTTAGCTTTGATCTGTCAAATGTAAAATGTCAGTTGAGGAAAGGAATCTTTTTTATGAGGTTCCCCAAGCCTACCTAGCTTTTTTGTTAATATTGTGGAATTGTTCGCATAAATCATTTGGTTTGGTTTATAAAGGATATTTTACGTCTCCCTTGAGACTAAAGGATTTCTGTTTTACAATAGAACGGCTGACTACTGAGATCTAATTTGACGGGCATGTTAAAATACCAAACGTCACATTTAATTGGGTTGTTCATCTACCCTTAAGTCCCCGGTTAGTCACAAACTACAGCACATTGGCAGCCTTCTGTAACGGTGTTTAATGAATTACTAATGAAATCTTCACAGAATAGATGTAATCACTATTTGAAATACATTGCAAAGTACTGAGGTGTGGAATTAGTCTCAGCATATGCAGTGCTATTTGCACATTTCAATACAAAAATGTGTGCATGTTGTGAATAAACACGGTCTTGATTGTAAATATAACAAAGCAAGGTTTTAAAACCTATGGCGCTTTATTCTCCATTAGGGAAAAGTCTAATTATTGATGGCGAGCAGGATGGTAATATTTTATTTTAAGGAGGTGCAGATGAGAACAAATATAATTAGAATGTAGTAGCGTATATGTTAGCATTGTTGTTCATATGAACTAATAAATGACAAGTGTGTAGCATGGTGGCCAGAGGTAACAAAGAGCACTTCATGCTAACAGTAATGATATCGGTTCAGTTAATAATGGTTCAGTTGGTAAAAATGGCATTAAGTCTAGCCACACAGACCAGATAGTTTCACGGCCTGTGGTTCAATTCTTGGTCTGTGCTGAGTTAGCTGATCTCAGCCGGTTGGCAGTAGAAACACTACAATTGGCTTCAAAATCCCAAGGCTGAGGAGGGAAAGAAATTAGCCAGTGTTCTTGATGTGCCTCAATAATTCCGAGACTCGATGTTAGCGAAACAAAACAAGGCTTTTATTAACTTAGAAAGTAACACGTAAGAGAGAGAGGTATCTTCCTTCTGGAGACTGAGGCCAGACTGAGCTAGCTTACAAAAGGGGCCAGGTATGGGCGGAGCCCTACACACACAGCACATTCCAGCACATTCCAATAAACAATACAATGAGGACTGGGGGAAGGGAAATGACACTGAAACCGACCACAGTCACAGGCAGTGATGAATGGAATATTTCATCACATTCACCCCTTCTATAGATTTAGTCTGTTCGGGGGTTTGATAGTCCTCTGCGACCGACGTGGCTGTTGTGGTGCCGCGGGTGTCGGCTGGGTGTCCCCGGTAGTCTCCTGGGTCTCTGCCAGGGGTGCCGCCAGGGTTGTTGAAGGGGTAGTTGGTGGGGGTGCTGTTGGTCGATGTTCTTCCGGGGGTGATGAAAGAGTAGTGGGTGGGTAAGAGTTGCTGTGATCGTTGTTGCTGCTATTGCCGTGGTTGTTGTCGATGCCGGCTGGGGCGACATCTTTTATGGACACGGTGTCCTCCCTTCCGTCGGAGTGCCGGACATATGCGTATTGGGGGTTGGCGTGGAGTAGGTGTACTGGCTCCACGAGAGGGTCCGTCTTGTGGCCCCTCACATGCCTTCGCACGAGTACCGGACCTGGGGTGGAGAGCCATGACGGCATGGATACGCCTGAGGTGGATTTCCGGGGAAAGACAAACATTCGTTCATGAGGCGTGGCATTAGTGGCCGTACACAATAGCGACCGTATCGAATGGAGCACATCCGAGAGGACTTCCTGCCAGCGGGAGATAGGGAGGCCCTTGGTCCTTAGAGCTAGAGTGACTGCTTTCCATACTGTCCCGTTCTCTCGCTCCACTTGGCCGTTACCCCGGGGGTTGTAGCTGGTGGTACGGCTCGTGGCGATCCCCTTGGACAGCATGTACTGGCGTAGCTCTTCACTCATGAAGGACGCCCCCCTATCCGTATGGATGTAGCTCGGCATACCGAACAGGCAGAACAGGCTGTTGAGGCATTTAATGACCGTGGCGCTGGTCATGTCTGGGCAGGGGAAGGCGAATGGGAACCGGAAGTATTCGTCCACAATGTTCAGGAAGTAAACATTGCGGTCGACGGACGGGAGGGGGCCCTTGAAATCTAAGCTGAGCCGCTCAAAGGGCCGTGTAGCTTTGATTAAGTGGGCTCTATCTGGGCGGTAGAACCGAGGCTTGCACTCAGCGCAAGTGCGGCAGTTCCTGGTCAGAGACCGAACTTCCTCAATCGAGTAGGGTAAGTTACGGGACTTTATGAAGTGGAACAGCCGCGTGACCCCTGGGTGGCAGAGGTCGTTGTGGAGAGTCTGTAGCCGATCCCCGGTGGCGCTGGCACACATCCCTCGTGAGAGGGCGTCAGGGGATTCGTTAAGGGCCCCTGGCCGGTAAATGATGTCGTACTCGAAGGTGGAGAGCTCGATCCGCCACCTAAGAATCTTATCATTTTTAATCTTCCCCCTCTGTTTATTATTGAACATAAATGCTACCGACCACTGGTCGGTAAGTAGGGTGAAGCGTTTGCCGGCTAGGTAGTGGCGCCAGTGGCGCACTGCCTCCACGATGGCTTGGGCCTCCTTTTCCACGGAGGAGTGTCTGATCTCGGGCCCTTGGAGGGTCCTCAAGAAGAAAGCTACGGGCCGCCCTGCCTGGTTGAGGGTGGCCGCCAAGGCGAAGTCAGACGCATCACTTTCCACTTGAAATGGAGTGTTCTCGTCCACTGCCTGTAGCGTGGCCCGCTCAATATCCTGCTTAATGCTTTTGAAGGCGGCGTGGGCCTCAGCAGAGAGCGGAAAAGAGGATGCTTTCAAGAGGGGGCGGGCTTTGTCGGAGTAGTTGGGGACCCATTGGGAATAATAAGAAAATAACCCCAGGCACCTTTTCAGGGCTTTGGGAGTGTTGGGCAGGGGCAGCTCCCGTAGGGGGCGCAATCGGTCGGGGTCTGGTCCGATTTCCCCATTCTCCACCACGCTGCCTAGTATGCAGAGGCGCGTGGTGTTGAAAACGCACTTGTCCTCGTTGTAGGTGAGGTTGAGTTTTTGTGCGGTTTCCAGGAACCTCTCGAGGTTCGAGTCGTGATCCTGCTGATTGTGGCCGCAGATGGTGACGTTGTCGAGGTAGGGGAAGGTTGCCTGCAAGTGGTGGTCATCGACCATGCGGTCCATCTCCCTCTGGAAGACCGAGACCCCATTCGTCACCCCAAAGGGGACTCTGAGGAATTGGTAGAGGCGTCCGTTCGCCTCGAAGGCGGTGTACGGGCGGTCCTCTGGTCTGATAGGGAGCTGGTGGTACGCTGACTTGAGGTCGATGGTGGAGAACACCCGGTATTGGGCGATTTGGTTCACCATTTCTGATATGCGGGGTAGCGGGTAGGCGTCTAGTTGGGTGTACCTGTTGATCGTTTGACTATAGTCGATCACCATCCGTTTCTTCTCGCTACCCCTTACCACTACCACTTGGGCGCGCCACGGGATGTTGCTGCGTTCAATAATGCGCTCTTTCAGGAGCCTGTCTACCTCGGTCGCGATAAACCGCCTGTCCTCCCAGCTGTACCTCCTGCTTTTGGTCGCTATTGGCTGGCAGTTAGGGGTAAGGTTCGCGAATAGCGAAGGCGGCTTTACCTTCAGGGTAGCCAGACCGCACACTGTGAGGGGCGGCTGGGACCCACCGTACTTGAGCGTGATGCTTTGGTGGTTGCACTGGAAATCCAGGCCCAAGATCACGCTCGCACATAGGTTCTTCATGATTAATACTTTAAAATTATCGTATACAGTTCCGTTAACGCCCAATTGTACCGTGCAGTAACCCAGAATGGTCGATGTCTGGGTTTTATCAGCCATAGAGATGGTACCCTGAGCAGGGACCACCTTTAGGGAGAGTTGCTGTGCCAGTTCAGGGTGGATAAAACTCTCCGTGCTTCCACTGTCAATTAAACATTTAACCCGGCACCCGTTTACCTCGATGTCCACCATTGATTTGGATAGCGGGTGCGGCCTGGTCTGGTCCACTGTGACCGATGCCACTGTAGGGCCCTGATCGATACAAGATGGCGTCCACGCTGTCTGCTCATAAGATGGTGGACCCCACGAGGTCGGGCAAGATGGCGTCCAAGATGGCCGCTCCCACGGCGCACACGCGGCGGTGGCGGGTTTTCCGGCGGTTGGTTTTCCGGCGGGGTTCCCTCTGCACACCTTCCCGAGGTGCCCCTTCTTACCGCACTTAAAGCAGGTGGTGCCTTTCGCCGGGCACAGGTTTCTGGTGTGTTTTGGCTGCCCGCAGAAGTAGCAGTTGGGTCCCTGACGCGTCGCGGCTGTCGTAGGGCTTCTGGGGGGAGAGCGGGGCCCCGCCGGTGTCGGGCTGCCGGGCGGGGAAGATGCCTTCCAAGATGGCGGCGCCCTCGGTGCACACGTGGCGGCGTGGACGGCGCGGGCTGAAGAGTAGGCGTCCGAGTTTCTCTGGGCCACATCCAGGGATCGCGCGGTGTCCGCAGCCTGTTTCAGGTCCAACCCCGTTTTTTCCAGCAGTCTTTGCCGGATGTAAGTGGAGCTGAGGCCTGTGATAAAGGCATCGCGAACAAGCTCGTCAGTGTACACTGCGGCTTTTACATCTCGGCACTTGCAGTCTTTGCCAAGCATTTTCAGGGTGCTTAGGAACTCCTCCACCGATTCCCCAGGTCACTGTGCGCGAGTAGCGAGCAGATGCCTAGCATACACCTCATTCGTAGGCTGCTGGTAATGCACCTTTAAGATGTCGCAGGCGGCCAGGTACGTATCGGCGTCTTGGATGAGGGGGTAAACCCGGTGGCTTACCCAATTCCGCAGAATTCCGAGTCTCATCCTCGCAGCGTCCGTAGCGTCTTTGACGGCTGCGGAATTGTCCAGGAAGAATTCCATACACTCAAACCAGTGTCCGAAGCGTGCTGATGCGTCCGGAGCATGTTGATCCAAATCCAAACGTTCGGGTTTCAGGAGTTGATCCATAGTGTTGAAAAATAAGTTAATAAAATTGATGTGCCTCAATAATTCCGAGACTCGATGTTAGCGAAACAAAACAAGGCTTTTATTAACTTAGAAAGTAACACGTAAGAGAGAGAGGTATCTTCCTTCTGGAGACTGAGGCCAGACTGAGCTAGCTTACAAAAGGGGCCAGGTATGGGCGGAGCCCTACACACACAGCACATTCCAGCACATTCCAATAAACAATACAATGAGGACTGGGGGAAGGGAAATGACACTGAAACCGACCACAGTCACAGGCAGTGATGAATGGAATATTTCATCACAGTTCTCACATCTGATTGCTATCCTGAGAGCCCGACTGGAAAGTGCATCAGTCTAGACTCAAGGTGAGGTTAGGATGGAGCTCAATTATTATTCAATGTTCCCAAAAAGCTGCGCTTTGTTCTATGTAGCCTGTTTCTTTTAATGTGCGGTCCCTTTACATTTCTGCGCATGAGCGGTATTTACAATGTAAAAGTTGGTGAGTGGCCTGCGCGGGACCTTTCAGATTACTGCGTGGCCGCGCACGCGCACACCATAGCAGGAACATTGCCCCTATTATATCCCTGTGGCTAAACAACCTGCAGACACTCAAACCTGGAAATTACTGTAAGCGACATTATAATAGGAAAGCTTGACATGCTTGTATCAAATTCCTGTCCCTGTCATTTTACCAGAGTTGTTAACTTATTTATTTTAAATAGGTTAACATCTCTGTTAAAACAACAGACTCTAAGGGACATCACAACTGAGCCCAGTTCTATCCTAAACCAACATCTAAACACATACATACTCCAGCAGGATTCAACCTCTAGGCTCATGAAGAAGGCCACTTGGGCAAGGTATTTTATAACTGTACCCCGGCAGAAGATAATGGCCCAGAAATTCTGTTCGCAGGCCTCCCGCAGGCGAAGGGTTGCGATCTGGAAAAATCTGCGCCAAGACCGGAGGGCTCCCGGGAGGCGCAGAGTTCCGTTGCTGGGCCTCTCCAAACTGCCTGTGCACAGGGCCCACGTATCCCAGAGGCGCAGGCGGTTCGCAGCATCCCTGGGATCACGTGGGCCATGGGGAGCCAATCAGGGAAGGGAACCTGCATTCATAGATTTGACAGGAAGACCTGTCAAATTTATGAATAGAGATCACCCCCAAAACATAGTAAAACTTCAAATAATTTTTTTTTTAAATCACATTTTTAAAATGACTATAAATTACATAAATTAACTATTTTAAACAAAAATGTAAATTTTGGAAAAAAATAATTAAAGTATTTAACAGGGCTAAAAATAAACTCACCTTTCTTTAAAGTATTTTTAAATGATACATCAGAATTTTTAAAACTTTTTTTCAACTCTTATCCTGGTAAAAGCAGGCCTTGCGCCTGCTTTTACCAGGCGCAAGAATTGTAAGTGTTTTCTGTGGGCGGAGGGTCTCCAAAAAACAGAACTCTCCACCCGCAGAGGCCCTGCTCCAGCACAGCTGGAGGATCTGTCAAGAGCTTTCTTGACAGATCGGAAATGCCGGTTTTCAGCAGCATTTCCGATGTCCCTACGGGTGAGTACACAGCGCGTACTCACCCGTAGAGACCGGAATATCCGGCCCAATGTTTCCACAAGAGGATAGTGGGGGAAAAATTAGCATTGATACAATGCCTTTCACATCCTCAGAATATCTTAAAGTGCTTCGCAGCCAACAAATTTATTTTGAAGTGTAGTTATAGCAGGTTTGCCTTACCCCCAGTGCTGTCGCTATTTACATGTTTTTTATGTCTCATAAATCTATTTGATTTCTCTCATTATGCCTCCTATTGTCTCACGTTAACATCAGTTCAGTACTTAACTATCTCTTGTTTTCCATTTAAGCACAGGTCATTCTACTTCCTCTCTGATATGTGTGCGTGCTTTTCTCTCCGCCTTTGTTCTGGTGTTCATCTGTAATTTCTTTCAGTTCCGACACAGGGTCTACATCTGAAATGTTCATTTATCTCTTTTCTCTACTGAAGCTGATTGGCCTGCTGAGTGTTTCCAACATTTCTGTTTCACATTTCCAACATTTGCTGTCATTTTTCAGGTTTTCCTCTCACCCCACTGTATATAATCCATTCCCTCCTTATACTTTTCTCATTCTAGAGAGCAGTGATAGACATTTTCCAGTGACTCAACTTTGTGCACATTGCTGCACAACCTAATTATAACATATGAACCCCAAATTCAGGTAGAGCTAGGAACAGTGCCTGAAATAAGCCCTTTATGGCCCTCTGTAGAAGTGTAACTTTCTCATACATTCTATCAATGGAACTTCATGCATTTCACAAAATTTTAAAAATGAAACATATCCAAATAAGATCAACTGCTGGAGGTTTACGTTTTACTCAAATGTATGTGCAGAGTAGATGAGAAACATAATTCTGGGTGTCCATCTTTAAACATCAATTGTTAGGCATAGCAGCATTCCATATGTATTTATCCACTACACTCATTTTTCAACATTATTACTACAATGGATCATTGTATTGGAGTAAGATTACCTGGAAACACAGTGTACTTGAAAATGCAGATGTCTTTTTGATTCTTTTCATAGTATCAGATATACCTGTGTCCAGTTTTTATTTTGAGAAATACTCCAAATGATGTGTATTATCTTGCTTCAAAGGTAAACAACTGAATTAGTTTCCGTTGCATAATTTTCTGTTTTTGATGCCAGTTTACTAAGTAAAAGGGGGTGTTTTCCATTTAAGCACAGGTCATTCTACTTCCTCTCTGATATGTGTGCATGCTTTTCTCTCCGCCTTTGTTCTGGTCCTTTTAGATGGTATTCATCTGTAATTTCTTTCAGTTCCGACATAGGGTCTACACCTGAAATGTTGCACCAACGCGCTTCTCAATCTTCCTTGCTGCAATGCTCCAGCTCACCCTCAGTAAGCTCCCCACTGGAGTGGAGCTAATTTACAGAACAAACGGGAAACTGTTCAACGTCCGTCGCCTCCAGTCCAGATCCAAGGTCGTCCCATCCTCTGTTATCAAATTACAGTATGCAGACGATGCTTGCGTCTGCGCTCACTTGGAGGTCGAACTCCAAACCATCGTAAACACCTTCACCGAAGCATACGAGAGCATGGGCCTTACACTAAACATCCGTAAGACAAAGGTCCTCTACCGACCTGCCCCCGCCACACAGTGCTGCCCCCCGATTATCAAAATCCACGACAAGGCCTTGGACAACGTGGACCACTTTCCATACCTCGGGAGCCTACTGTCAACAAGGGCAGACGTCGACGACAAAGTCCAACACCGCCTTCAGTGTGCCAGTGCAGCCTTCGGTCGCCTGAGGAAGAGAGTGTTTGAAGACCAGGACCTCAAACCCGGCACTAAGCTCATGGTCTACAGGGCAGCAGTGATACCTGCCCTGCTGTATGCCTCAGAGACATGGACCATGTACAGCAGGCACCTCAAAGCACTGGAGAGGTACCACCAACGCTGCCTCCGCAAGTTCCTGCAAATCCATTAGCAGGATAGGCGCACCAACATCAGTGTTCTTGCTCAGGCCAACATCCCCAGCATCGAAGCTCTGACCACGCTCAATCAGCTCCGATGGACGGGTCACATTGTCCGCATGCCCGATACGAGACTCCCAAAACAAGTGCTCTATTCGGAGCTCCGGCACGGCAAGAGAGCCCCAGGTGGGCAGAAGAAATGCTTCAAAGACACCCTCAAAGCCTCCTTGAAAAAGTGCAACATCCCCACCAACACCTGGGAATCCCTGGCCCAAGACCGCACAAAGTGGAGGAGAAGCATCCGGGAAGGCGCCGAACACCTCGAGTCTCTTCGCCGGGAGCAAGCGGAAGCCAAGCGCAGGCAGTGCAAGGAGCGCACGTCAACCCAAGCACCCCACCCACCCGTCCCCTCAACCACCGTCTGCCCCACCTGTGACAGAGACAGTAGGTCCCGCATTGGACTCATCAGTCACCTGCGAACTCATTTTTAATGTGGAAGCAAGTCATCCTCGGTTCCGAGGGACTGCCTAAGAAGACTAAGTAAAACTAAATACACATCCTTGTTCTAGGTCCACACCCTGGTGTACATTCTTAAGATTCACTGCTGCCTATTGGGTACTTTATGTGCATTCCTGTTTCAATGATAAGAGATGATTCAGTTGGACAAAGTTCCCAGAACAACTAAAGCGGAGATAAATAATTTAGCAAACTATGTCAGCAATCTCAGTTTCAAAGCTCACAAAAATTATCAACTGTCTGACTCAAAAAATGTTCCTTTTCAGAGGGGAGCAGGTGGATTGGGATAACACAATAAAATAAATTGTGCACTTAGGGTGCAGGAAAATGCTGACAAACTTCACCTGGCTCCATTTCCAGCACTAAGGGTTCAGCACAGTGGTTTGCAACACGTTGGAGGTAAAATTCAACTTCGGGGTGCCCAATGGGCTGGAAATCCACCATTGCCTGTTTTGCATCCCCTCCAAAGTTGAATTTTACCCCCATGCTGTTCCCATTCTCCAATTATGAAGATACAGGACAGTGTTGGTAAACACCATCTGTCCCCATTCTCTAGTAGTGGGCTTCATAAATAGATGCATAGGGCTGGATTTTCCAAGCCCCGAGGAGGCGGGCGTGGAGGCGGGACTGCTGGTAAAGTAGCAGAAAGTGGGGGCGGATGGCAAACCCGCCCCCATCCCGCCTCTGTGCCCTTTCACCAGGGGGCGGGAAGATGTGCTGCTTCGGGTCCCGTCTCTTGGAGGCGGGAAAGGCATTAAATACTTTTAACTGCCTGTTAACAGGTAGTTAACAGGCAGAAAAAAGGATTAGTGCCATTTTACCTTCACAGGTGAAGGCTTCCGGACCTCGGAGAAACTTGCTGGGTTGGAAGAGACGTGAAGGAGGTCTGCGGCAGTCGGAGGCACCTGGAAGTAAGATGTAGAGGTGAGTGATGGGTGCAAGTGTGGAGTGGTAAGTATGTAAGGTGAGTGATAAGTGTAAAAAATGTTCACTTACCTTGTTTTCTTCCTACAGCCTTCATCCTCTCTGGACTGGGAGACCCGACATCCGCGTTGTCGATTTCACAGACTGGCTGTTGGATCCTCCGAACCAACAGCCATCTGAAATCGACAATGTTGAAAGGTTTGATGAGTCCTGAACACAAGGTCTCATCAAACTACAGAGAATGTCAGTGTTTGACAGCTTCACAGAGCTGTCAAACGCTGACAATTCTTCTTTCAAGAAGTCTTGACAGATAGCACATCTGACGTTCATGTGCTCCGCCAGTGACTTCCTCCCTAATTGGCCTGCTGAGCCTGCAGGGCGGGCTTAAAAAGGTAAATCAGGGGAAAATCCCTCTGGTTGGTCAGTCGAGGATGGAGGCGGGACATTGACACGACAAGCAGCAGTCCCACCTCCAATTCGTCTCCATTGAGAAAATCCAGCCCAAAGAGTACAAAAGCAAGGACATTATGATGGACCTTTATAAACATAGAAACATAGAAGATAGGAGCAGGAGTAGGCCATTTGGCCCCTCGAGCCTGCTCTGCCATTTAATGAGATCATGGCTGATCATCCAAATTCAGTACCCTGTTCCTGCCTTCTCTCCATATCCCTTGATCCCCTTTAGCCTTAAGAAATATATCTAACTCCTTCTTGATTATATTTAATAAATTGGCCTCAACTGCCTTTTGTGGTAAAGAATTCCACAGGTTCACCACTCTCTGGGTGAAGAAATTCCTCCTCATCTCTGTCCTAAATGGCTTATCCCTTATTTTTAGACTGTGACCCCTGGTTCTGGACTCCCCCGCCATTGGGAACATCCTTCCTGCATCTAGTCTGTCTAGTCCTGTTAGAATTTTATAAGTTTCAATGAGATCCCCTCTCATTCTTCTAAACTCCAGCGAATATAAGCCCAATCGACACAATCTCTTCTCATACGTCATTCCTGCCATCCCAGGTATCAGTCTGGTGAATCTTCGCTGCACTCCCTCCATGGCAAGAACATCCTTCCTCAGAAAAGGCGACCAAAACTGCACACAATACTCAAGGTGCGGTCTCACCAAGGCCCTGTACAATTGTAGCAAGACATCCTTGCTCCTGTACTCGAATCCTCTTGCTATGAAGGCCAACATGCCATTTGCCTTCTTAACCGCCTGCTGCACCTGCATGCTTACCTTCAGCGACTGGTGCACAATGACACCCAGGTCTCATTGCACTTCCCCTTCTCCCAATCTATTGCCGTTCAGATAATAATCTGCCTTCCTGTTTTTGCCACCAAAGTGGATAACCTCGCATTTATCCACATTATACTGCATCTGCCATGTATCTGCCCAATCACCCAACCTGTCCAAATCATACTGGAGTTTCTCTGCATCCTCCTCACAGCACACACGCCCACCCAGCTTTGTGTCGTCTGCAAACTTGGAAATATTACATCTAGTTCCCTCGTCTAGATCATTAATATATATTGTGAATAGCTGGGCCCCTAGCACCGATCCCTGTGGTACCCCACTAGTCACTGCCTGCCACTCGGAAAAAGACCCATTTATTCCAACTCTTTGCTTCCTGTCTGCCAACCAGTTCTCTATCCAAGTCAGTACCTTACCCCCAATCCCATGTGCTTTAACTTTGCACGCTAATCTCTCATGCGGGACCTTATTGAAAGTCTTCTGAAAGTCCAAATACACCACATCCACTGGTTCTCCCTTATCTATTCTACCAGTTACATCCTCAAAAAATTCCAGTAGATTAGTCAAGCACGATTTACCTTTTGTAAATCCATATTGACTTTGTCCGATCCTGTCACTGTTTTCCAAGTGCTCTGCTATTACATCATTTATAATGGACTCTAGCATTTTCCCCACTACCGATGTCAGGCTTACCGGTCTATAATTCCCCATTTTCTCTCTACCACCTTTTTTAAATAGTGGGGTTACATTAGCTACCCTCCAATCCATGGGAACCTTACCAGAGTCTATAGGATTTTGGAAGATGGCCAGCAATGCATCTACTATTTCTAGGGCCACTTCCTTAAGTACCCTAGGATGTAGATTATCAGGCCCTGGGGATTTATCGGCCTTCAATCCCATCAATTTCCCTAATACCATTTCCCTACAAATTCTGATTTCATTCAGTTCCTCCCTCTCATTCGACCCTATGTTCCCTGACATCTCTGGGGGGTTATTTGTGCCCTCCTTTGTGAAGACAGAACCAAAGTATGTATTTAATTGGTCAGCCATTTCTTTGTTCCCCATTATAAATTCCCCTGATTCCGACTGCAAGGGACCTATGCTTGACTTCACCTGGTGAAGACTGGTTCGGCCTCAACTGGAGTATTGTGCCAAAATCTGGGCACCACACTTTAGGAAGGAAGTGAAGGCCTTAGAGAGGGTGCAGAAAAGATTTACGAGAATGGTTCCAGGAATGAGGGACTTCAGTTATGTGGATAGACTGGAGAAGCTGGGGTTGTTCTCCTTAGAGCGGAGAAGATTGAAAGGAGATTTGATAGAGGTGTTCAAAATCATGAGCGGTCTAGACAGAGTAGATAGAGAGAAACTGTTCCCATTGGCAGAAGGGTCGAGAACCAGAGGACACAGATTTAAGGTGATTGGCAGAAGAACCAAAGGCGACACGAGGAAAAACTTTTTTATGCTGCGAGTGGTTATGATCTGGAATGCACTGCCTGAAAGGGTGGTGGAGACAGACTCAATCATGGCTTTTAAAAGGGAATTGGATAAGTAGGAGAAAAATTTGCAGGGCTACGGGGAAAGGGTGGGATTCGCTAAAGTGCTCTTGCAGAGAGCCGACATGGGCTCGACGGGCCGAATGGCCACCTTCTGTGCTGTAACCATCTATGATTCCAGAGAATGCACAAGGCAGTGTCACAAAACACCAACTGACACCATTCTACAGTAATAAATGCACAGAACACACTGGGGAAACACCATCGATCCCAAGTCCTCAGTAGTAAGTGCACGGCGGCGTTCTGGAACACTCCATGGATTTCTATTCCCCAATACCGAGGGTTCAGGACACTGCTGGGAAACACCGATTCCTCATTTGTTAGTGCAGAGAGCATTTTTGAGAAATACAGTCAATCCCCAATTCCTAGTAGTACCTGCACAAGGCTGTGTCAGAAAATACAATTGATCTCAATTTGCCAATAATTATGATGCAGGGCAGTTTTGGAAACACGATTGGTCCAAATTCCCCACTAATGAGGATGCAGGATAGTGCTGGAAAACACCATCAATCCTAATTCCCTAGTAATAAATGCACAGGACACTGCTGAGAAATATCAGCTATCCCAATTCCCCAGTATCGAATGAACAAGACATTGTGTGGAATCACGGCTGATCCTGAATATCCAGTAGTGAAACCACAGGGCAGTGTTGGAAAACATCATCAATCCCTACTTTCCAGTACAGAGGGTGCAATGGGGCAATACAATTCACAAGAGCATGCCTCCTCGGATATGCATCATTTTTACCAGTAAGGTACAGAATATGTTTTTGCTACGTAAGTCCTTCCTTGAGCACCACTTTTCCCATGAAAATGCACGGAAGCTTCCTCTGTTATAGCTGTTTTTTTTTGTAACAAAAGTATCCTGTGGCAAGTTTGTATCATGATACTCTAATAAAGAATCAGTGTGGAATTTATTTGAATAGTTTTCAATGCACTTTGTGAAAAAGAAATACTCTTCATATATCTAAGATGCCATTAAGGGAAAAGTAACAGTGAAGAATTCCTGCAAAACTGTGCCATAAAATGTCATAAAAATTTCAGAGAAATGCAATGTAGCACCTTCCATATGCATGCAGTTCCCAGTTTCCAAATGACCTTTGGCTCACATAGTTGTCTTAAGTAAAATTTGACAAATGCTCATACAATTTTGGACAAGAAATAGCTTTTAGACCAGATAGAGACAGATAAACATTGCAGTGTTTCCAACATTTTATTGATCCTGTTTAATGAAATGATATGACAAGGTCAGGCAGTCTAACTAAATATTCTCGCAGTCTAATTTTATTCACTGTTGATCTGAGTTTAGAACATGTACTGACAGTACTGTACTTGGATTTGACTTCTGCTGTAGTTCCACATTCCAGAAGCAATTCATTTTTAATTTCTTTTTTTCCTCCTCTTTTGTGGCAATTTCTGCCCCTCTTCTGAAGGCATTGACAGCTTGCTGGGACATGATTTATAAGCACCAGTTAACAACCATTACCTCCCCTAATACACCTATTACCTTACCAGCCGAAATCAGCTATCTCAGTACAGACTGGTATAAAATCTGGGATCTTCCAGTCCTGTATAATTCAGCCATCCACTGCATCAAGTTGCTGAGTCATCTTCTTGCACGAGTCTTGACAGTGAGTGTCAGCAAACTATCTAAACACATGGCCATCACAACTGACCCCGATCCAATCTCCACCTGACATTCACACGCCTGCACTTTCCAATAGGAGTTGCTGGATAGTGCTCAGGAGCAAGAGCCTTGGAAGATTTTATGCTCCCATGGCACTAATGCTAACTGTATCTCCCCATTCCTTGTTCCAGCTGAGATCAGCTAGCTCAGCACAAAGCAGAACTGAATCTGGGCCCTAACTGGTCTGTACAGCTCAGCTACCGACTGGTTACACCGGTTGAGTCATTCAGGAAGTTTTTAGACGGTTCTTATACACAAATTTCTAGGGTATAAATCCCTTAAACTAGTTTGAGGTGGTGGACGTGCAATGGGGTGGGACTTAGCCCGCCACTGTAACCCACCACTGACCCTGAACCAAAACCCAGGGACAGGATCATCTGAATATCAGGGGCAGGCACTCATGTCGACAGAGGCAGAAGACCTCAGACTGGCACCATGTCTCTCTGAGAGGGGGAGCCTAAGGCTGAAGAAGATTGACGTAAGAAAACTACTAGGCGTTTGGTCTGAGTATTAAACAAGGCTTTAATCAACTGTTTTTCAACATGGAGATCGAGTTGTGTCCTTCACTAGTTCCTGTTAAAGAATGTCCTGCACAAGCTGGGCCCATGCCCGAGTATTTATACTCTTCCTGGACAGTGCCACCAGCAGGCCGCCCAGTATTATTACATAAGTCATTTTTGTAGTGTATGTACCCGTCTACCTTTAAGAGAATTATTGTATGTAACCGTCCACCTTTAAGAGAACTACTTTAGGTGTTGCACTACTTTGTTGGCTTCTGTATACTGTAATACCGACGGTGACCACACCGGTATATAAGTGCTGTGTCAGGAGTTATTGGGCAGATTCGCCCCGACCTTCGAATAGTAAAGTCCTGTTTTAAGTTACTCTTGGAGTCTGTGTATTAATTAACTAAACAACCCACAGACTTTACAGTGGCGACAAGTCCGATCGTACCCTGCGACAAATACTTCCGAAGCAGTTAACGAGCGTCGAGAAGAGGCAACCGCCCTCGTCGTTCTGCTGGGAAAAAAACTCGAGGCTGCAGAACTAGAAAGGAGGAAGAATTTAGAGACAAAGACTTCCATCAGCAACAGGCACTGACTGTCCCTTCTGCCACGGTGAGGAGTGAGCCGATCAGCACGAGAAGCAAGGCGGCCACGGTGACTGTGAGTAAGGGAAAGTAAAAAGAATAACCGGAGGATAAGGGCGGTGCACTCGACCACGGTCGAGGGGGAAAGGAGCCGGACAGAAGTCGGGCCCAGAGGCGCTGAGACTGGGGCAGCGTGGAGCAAGGAAGCCGCGGTACAGACAGGCTGGGGGACGCAACGGCGTCGTGAGACAGCTAGACCGCGACCGGCGAAAAGGCCGGGCAGCGACCGAAGCCACGAAGCGCTGCGACCGGGAACGTAGGCGCGGGAAGAGATAAGCTCAGCCGCAGCCGGGGAGGGAAGCACCGGACTGCGAGAGGGCTGGGAGGCGCGATTGGGAGCCGAGCGAGCGGGAGAGAGACAGAGCCCGAGCAAGGGAGACTGAGCGAGAGCCAGTCCAGCGGCTGAAACTGTTCTCCGTCAACGGGGTGTACCCAGCGCCGGTTGCCCTGCCGAGAAAAGGGAAAGCACTGAAGCCGACGCGCAGGCTGTGAACCTGAAAGCCAGCGGCCGTCGCCCGTGGGGAAAGTGTACCCCTCCCGCCAGGGAAGAAACGCGGGAAGCCGCCATTAAGCGGGGAAGAAGACAGAAGCAGGAAACCGCCATTGAAGTGGGCGGGGAGAGAAGATAAGCGCGGGAAACCGCCATCTTGGAAAAAAAAAGAACATTTAAAGAAATAATTCGTGGTGTTATCAGGAAGAGAGGAAGATGCCTAAGCGTGGTAACATCAACGATTTTAATTCCGAGGTAGAAGACTGGGCCACGTATGTGGAACGCATTGAGATCTATTGTGAGGCCAATAAAATAGAAGAAGATGACAAAGCTATAACCTTGCTAAACTCGATGGGCGCGAAGACATACGAGCTCTTGAAGCATCTACTAGCACCAGCTAAACCGGCGGATCAGACTTTCGATGATATTGTGACTGTTCTGAAGGATCACTTGAACCCCACACCGTTGATGTTGGCGGAACGATTCAAATTCTATGCGAGAACGCAAAGGAAAGACGAAAGCAACGCAGAATACTTGGTCGAACTGCGTAGACTAGCGAAACACTGCCAGTTTGGAGGGAATCTGACAGAGGCGTTGCGAGACAAATTCGTGTGCGGAATGTCGAAGGAAGAAACACAAAAACGACTGCTCGAAGAGAACGATCTTACACTTGAGAAGGCTGTCCTTATTGCTGCATCGAACGAAGCCGCAGCGAAAGGAACGGCGGAAATGCAGCTAAAGGCAGCGGCACTCAGGGTGCAGCAAATTACTTCGGGTACAACGAAATGCTATCGTTGTGGGAAGACAACACACGACCAGAACCAATGCTGGTTTAAAAACCAGGAATGTAGGAAATGTGGCAAGCTCGGTCACATAGCTAAGGTATGCCGGTCAGGAAAGAAGACCAACAATAATGAGTCACCACAAAAGAGGTACAGAAAGGTACATGAGGTGACCAGGAAGAGTCCGGAAGAACAGAATTCGGACTCACACTCCAACTGCAAGGAACTGGATAGTCTGAGAATTCACAATGTGAGTAATGAAGCTGACCGACAAGCTATCTGGATCACACTACAGATTGCAAAAGTCCAAGTGAAAATGGAAGTGGACACCGGATCGGCGTTGACAGTCATGAATAAGCATGACTATAAAAAGTTATTCAAGCATATTCCCCTACGGGATACGGAACTAGTATTGAAGACATACACGGGGCACAAAGTATACCCCATCGGAAAGATAGAAGTCAAGGTGAGATACAAGGACAAAGAGCACCAAAGGATGGATCTGTATGTGTTGCCTGAGGGAGGTCCACCACTTCTGGGACGGGAGTGGATCAGGAAAATAAAGATAGACTGGCATTCACTAAACACCATGACGGTAGATTCCGGAAAGGAAGATGTCAAACCTGAACGGTTGACCAGAATATTAGACGAAGCTAAAGAGGTATTCCAGCAAGGACTGGGAACACTGCGAGGAATTAAAGCAAAGGTTAAGATTGCAGAACATGCAAGCCCAAAATTTTTCAAAGCCAGATCGGTACCTTACGCGATACGACCTGCTGTGGAGGCAGAACTGGAAGAACTTGAACGATCAGGGGTACTGTCAAAAGTGGACTGGAGTGAGTGGGCCACGCCCATTGTTCCCGTCATGAAATCTTCACCAAGTAACAAGCCAGGGGGACCGGGGAAGGTCCGCATCTGCGGAGACTTCAAGATCACAGTGAATCCGGTGCTTCACACGGTACAATACCCGCTTCCGCGGATTGAAGATATCTTTGCTTCGTTGGCTGGAGGGAAACACTTCACCAAGATAGACCTGGCACAGGCATACTTACAAATGGAAGTCGAGGAAGAGTCGCGTCAGTACCTCACCATCAACACACACAGAGGCTTGTATCGTTATAATAGACTGGTTTTTGGGGTAGCTTTGGCTCCAGCAATTTGGCAGAGGGCCATGGAGCAGGTATTACAAGGAATTCTAAGCACGCAGTGTTACTTAGACGATATCCTGATTACGGGAGAGGACGAGGAAGAACACCTCACAAATTTGAAACTGGTGCTCACTAGGTTGAAGGAATATGGCCTTCGAGTTAATCGCAAGAAATGTGAGTTCTTCCAAAAACGGATCTCGCACTGCGGTCATGTCATTGACCGAGAGGGGCTGCACAAGTCACCTGACAAGATAGAAGCTGTCGTGAAGGCCCCCGCTCCGGAAAACATATCACAGTTAAGATCATTCTTGGGGTTGATTAATTATTATCACAAGTTTCTGCCGAATCTATCCACGGTGCTGCATCCGCTGAATGCTCTGTTGCGGAAAGAAGTATCATGGAAGTGGAGTGAGGAATGTAAAAAGGCCTTTCGCAGAAGCAAGGCGTTGATTACCTCTGAAGAAGTGTTGGCTCATTTCAACCCAACGTTACCTCTTCGTCTAGCTTGTGATGCTTCCCCCTATGGAATTGGAGCAGTACTTTCACACAAGTTACCAAATGGCTCGGAAAGGCCAGTGGCATTCGCGTCCCGATCATTGACCTCCGCGGAGCGAAATTATGCTCAAATAGATAGGGAGGCCCTCAGCCTTGTGTGGGGCGTAAAGAAATTCAATCATTACCTGCAGGGCAAGAAGTTCGCATTACTGACAGACCACCAGCCGTTGGTGTCCATATTCAACCCTAACAAGGCCGTTTCCACCATGACAGCGCAAAGGTTACAGAGGTGGTCCGTGTTACTTGGGGCACACCAATATGACATCGAATACAAAAGGTCCAAACAGCATGGAAATGCTGATGGGTTATCGCGCTTGCCATTGCCGATAGTAGAAGAAGCGACTACAGTGGACCCGGGAGAGCTGTTCCACTCATCCATAGTGGAATGTCTACCAGTAACAAATTCGATGATCGAAAATGAAACCAGAAATGACCCGACTCTCTCACGAGTCTATGATTTAACGGTGGAGGGATGGCCAGCACAGGGCGAACCAACGCTGCCAGCATTTTCGCAGAGAAAAGAACAGCTGTCAGTGTGTCGAGGAACCCTGATGTGTGGATCTAGAGTGGTGATTCCACCCAAACTTCAACAGAAGGTGTTAAAGGAGCTGCACGAGGGACATCTGGGTGGAGTGAAAATGAAGAACCTAGCAAGAGCGTTCGTGTGGTGGCCAGGCATTGATGGGGACATCGAAGAAATCACTAAGAGCTGTCTAGGATGCCAGAAGGTCCAAAACGCGCCACCACAGGCTCCTCTGCATCCATGGGAGTGGCCCTTATCTCCTTGGCAAAGGGTACACATCGACTTTGCTGGTCCATTTATGGACTCAATGTTTCTAATAGCGGTGGATGCACACTCCAAGTGGCCGGAGGTAATAAAGATGTCCACCACCACCACGGAAAAAACCATCACAGTGTTAAGGACCATGTTTGCTAGGAATGGGCTGCCGGAACAGATCTGTTCTGATAATGGACCGCAATTTGTGTCCGAAGAATTCAAGAACTTCTTAAAGAGCAATGGGGTTAAGCACTACACGTCAGCCCCATACCATCCCGCCTCCAATGGATTGGCTGAAAGGTTTGTCCAGACCTTCAAGAAGGCCATAAAGGCCATGGGTAATGAAGCCATTAACTTACAACATAAGGTGGATAGCTTCTTGTTGGCGTACAGGAATGCAACACATGCGGTCACAAATCAAACTCCCGCCATGATGTTTTTTAATAGACGACTAAGATGCCGGCTGGATTTGCTTAAGCCAAACGTCAGAAGGGACATAGAGAACCGGCAATTCCAGGGCATGAATGAAAGGCCAACTAGATCTTTTCAGATAGGTCAACAAGTTTTGGCCCGGGACTACCGTACTGAGAAATGGCAGCCTGGAACTATTGGAAAAAGGCTCGGGCCGTTGATGTATATGGTGGACATTGGGGACAGTATAATAAGGCGCCATGTTGACCAGATCATAGGGTCAGCCACAAATGGCCAACCTACTCCACCACCTTACACGGTTAATGTTGAGACAGAGATACCCAGAACACCTACCTCCGATCTGGTAATACTGGAATCAGATGAACCTGACACTGTCCTTCAAGCCGAATCGACCTTGCCAGAAGCACCTGCTACCCCGCCGGGAGTTACGACACCACCGAGGCGTTATCCGGACAGAGTCCGGAAACCTCCAGAGAGACTGAATCTGTGAACTGTCTGGCATAAAGTTGTATATATGTTATAATGTATGTTTAATGGGGAATCAGTATGTTGTAAGCTAAAAAGGGAGGATTGTGGTGTATGTACCCATCTACCTTTAAGAGAATTATTGTATGTAACCGTCCACCTTTAAGAGAACTACTTTAGGTGTTGCACTACTTTGTTGGCTTCTGTATACTGTAATACCGACGGTGACCACACCGGTATATAAGTGCTGTGTCAGGAGTTATTGGGCAGATTTGCCCCGACCTTCGAATAGCAAAGTCCTGTTTTAAGTTACTCTTGGAGTCTGTGTATTAATTAACTAAACAACCCACAGACTTTACAATTTTCACATGAATGACAAGATTCATGTCATTGATTATCTTCATAATATATTAGAGTCACCTCAAGAAATAGAGGGGCAACTTGGTGACAGTATTTAATCCTTGTGGGGTTGACCACCACTCTCTTTTTCCATGTTGTGGCCTTCATTAGGCCCAGAATGCCTGCTCTCAGCAGACACAAGTCCCACCAGGCCTAACAGGGGAACTTTGGATGGAATTCACAAGGAAGCCTGGGAGCATCCCCAAAGGGGAAGGTGGAGCAGGGTTACTTCCCAAATTATGGCCCTCTCACCGGAATCACAAACCAAAGTGCCCCCTGCCCCTCCTCCTCGATCAGGCAACTTCTGGGCTTATATGGTATCAATTGCTTCATTAAAGATTGCACACGTCCAAATGTAAAATTGCATAATTTTATTTTGTAGGATCGCTAAGCTAGGAGAATGTGCATGTACCTTTATATTCATTGTGCACTCTTAGCAGCTGGCGCTTGGTACTCCTATTTCTGATGGTGCACCACAATATAAAGGTGACACATTGCGCACCTCCAGCAGCATCCAGGATCTGATCTCTTGTGGATCCCAAGGACAGGAGTTGGAGACACGGAAAATACAGGCCTCTTCCTATCGGTCCTCTTAATAAGAAAGAAGCTCCAGTAAAAAGGGGAGACTGGTGTTTGAAGGTTGCAAGTTTGTACTTGAGCTCTAATCTCCCAAGAGCAAAAATAAAAATGCCTAATGAGGGACTCAGTCTCAGGGTAATAGCTGTTAGACAGTAAAACAATGTCATGTGGGTATTTATTAACATTATTAATAGAACACAATTGAGAGGCCAATCCAATTACAGAAATATACTTTAAGGTATGATCCATAACATCATCTATTACTTGAGGCTTTGTAAAGTAGACAGAATATGCAAATAAATGGAATGTCTGAATTAAATGAATGAATTGGACCCAAATCAATCTGTTGGGGGTCTGGAGAAAATGATTGGATTTGGACCTATTTGTGTTGCCCAGGATAAAGGAACTCTTCAGCAATGAAGGCATAAAATTGTTCTCCAGTGATATTTGTAACAAACACATTATTGTTTGCATCTGAAATTGCTTTTTGTACTATTTTAGTGTAATTGTTAACCAATTTATTTTAAATATATTAATAAATGCATTAAAACAGCACATAGGGGAATTTCATACAAATACGGTAACATGTTCAATACAAACATCGCTGAGAACAATTTCAAACTAAAACTACCTAGAGGAGTCGTCTAATCTGTTTTTAGGAATTTAGCAAATATCTGCTTCAGAAATAGATTTGATCAATGTGGAAGTGAGTATAAAATCTGCAATGACCTTGGTAAAAGTATTTAATTCCCCAACACTGTGATCTCATCACAATGAGCACAAAATGCACCCATTTTTCTGGCTGCTACACCTCTAATACACATTGGAGGACTTGCATCTGAGTTTCCTAGCAGCCAAGTGGAAATTCACATTTCTTCCCGGCTGCATAGTGACACCTCTATTCCCAGCCAGAATGGAGATGATTGGGTAATTCCCTCGTCAACCATGCTTGGAGACTGCACTTCTTAAGTGACTTGGATTGATATTATGCACATAATTTGTATTATGTAACTATCCTCCACTCAATGCATTTTGCTGGAGAAATAACTCTGCTTTTATCGGGAGACTTTGCTGTAGTTTCGGTCAGGAGTTCTGTTTGCTGTAGTTCATAGAGACTCTTTTTAAACAGACTCTGTTTGCTGAGTAAATAGACTGCTGCAGTTTGCTGTTTAAATAGACTCTGTTTGCTGTGTAAATAGAGCTTGTTTGCTGTAAGTTCAGCTGTAATTCCTGCCCTCCCTCCAACTTAGTGGCTGACACAGTGGTGTCAATACTCACTCTGTTTCTTGCCACTTTAAGAGGAGGAAATGTACCTGGAATTTACCAGTGGTTTATAGGGGATACATACTCAAGTTTTATGGTGGCATCCTTGGGTAATGTATTCAGTTTTCTTGGTGGGCTAATGCAAGGGAGAATATGTCCGAGATCCTTATTTGTCAACAGAAACTCTCCCTATTCATATACTCATCTTTGGATTTGCACAAACAAAACTATTGGAACTTGAATTCAAATCTAAATCTGCAGAGTAAATTCATCCAAATGTTCAATGAACGTATTTGATGTAGCATACTATCACAATTTACACTATTAGCTTTATTTAACGCAGAGAATGGATAAGGGCCATATCATGCACGGCACCAGGATTTTAAAAAACTGGGAGGGAACATAAGAGCATAAGAACTTAAGAAATGGGAGCAGGAGTCGGCCATTTGGCCCTTCGAGCCTGCTCTGACATTCAACAAGATCATGGCTGATCTTCCACCTCAACTCCACCTTCCTGCACTATCCCTATATCCCTTAATTCCTTTGTTCCCAAAAATTTATCGACCTCTGTCTTGAATATACTCAACGACTGAGCATCCACAGCTCTCTGGGTTGAGAATTCCAAAGATTCACCACCCTCTGAGTGAAGAAATTTCTCCTCATCTCAGTCCTAAATGGCTGACCCCTTATTCTGAGACTATGGCCCCGTGTTCGAGATTCCCCAGCCAGGGGAAACATTTTCCCAGCATTGACCCTGTCAAGCCCCTTTAGAATTTTATATGTTTCAATTAGATCACCTCTCATTCTTCTAAACTCTAAGGAATATAGACCTATCTACTCAATCTCCTCTCATAGGGCAATCCCCTGAGCCCAGAAACCAGTCTAGTGAAGCTTCACTGCACTCCCTCTAAGGCAATTATGTCTTTCCTTAGGTAAGGAGACAAGAACTGTACACAGTACTCCAGGTGTGGCCTCACCAATGCCCTGTATAATTGTAATAAAACTTCTTTACTCTTATACACTAATTCCTTTGTAACAAAAGCTAACATACCATTTGCTTTCCTAATTGCTTGCTGTACCTGCATGTTAACTTTCTGTGATACAGGTACAAGGACACCCAGGTCCCTCTGAGTGCAAACATTTCCCAGTCTCTCACTATTCAAAAAATATTATGCTTTTTTGTTTTTCCTACCAAAGTGGATAACTTCACATTTCCCCACATTGTATTCCATTTGCCATGTTCTTGTCCACTCTGTCAACCTGTCTATAACTCTCTGCAGCCTCTTTGCATCCTCCTCACAGCTTACTTTCCCACCTAACGTTGTATCGTCAGCAAACTTGGATACGTTACACTCAGTCCCTTCATCTAAGTCATTAATATAGATTGTAAATAGCTGAGGCCCAAGCACTGATCCTTGCAGTACCCAGCTAGTTACACCCAGCCAACCTGAAAAAGTCCCATTTATTCCTACTCTCTGTTTTCTGAACATTAACCAATCCTCAATCCATGCTAATATATTACTCCCAATACCATAAGTCCTAATTTTGTATAATAACCTCTTGTGTGGCACCTTATCGAATGCTTTTTGAAAATCCAAATACACTACATCCATTGGTTCCCACTTATCCATCCTACTTGTTAACACGATTTCACTTTCATAAAACCATGTTGACTCTGCCTAATCATATTATGATTTTCTAGGTGCCCTGTTACCACGTCCCTAACAATAGATTCTAGTATTTTGCCTACTACTGATGTCAGGCTAACTGGCCTATAGCTCCCTGTTTTTTCTCTTCCTCCTTTCCTAAATAGCAGGGTTATGTTTGCTACCTTCCAATCCTTGGGGACTGTTCTAGAATCTAGGGAATTCTGGAATATTAATACCAGTGCATCCACTATCTCTGCAGCTACCTCTTTTTAAACCCTAGGATGCAGGTCATCAGGTCCAGGGGATTTGTTGCCACTTAGTCTCATTAATTTCTCCAGTACTATGGCGGAGAAATTCAGTATCGCCCTGTTTGGGGCGCTATTATTGGCTGGGCGCAAAGTTTAGCGCCCGCGCTAATTATCGCCTCCGACTGCAAACTAGGGCCTAGAAATTAGGTTTGCCTCCGCCAGGGCTTTTGCGCCCGAAATTTTGCGCCCGCGATAATTGCCGCTGCGCCCGCCAAAAATTCAGCTGCCCCGCGCCCAGACGGCTGCGGGCGCTAATGGAGGGTTTCAGCGCCTCGCTATGGGCGCTGAATGCAGGTTTGCGGTGCTAATCCCCCGCTGCAGCACCCGATGCGGTGCGGCAGGCTGGGGTACTTCAGGCCTCCTCCTTCTGTTAAGGAGGAGCTGCCTGCAGCCGACCGCTGACCGGTCGATTCGCCCGACAAATGAGCCCGGCACCTCGGAGAAGTGCCGGGCTCGCGGGCCACACACATCAGTGCCGCGGGGGGGTGGTGGAGGAGTCCGGGGAGGGAGGTGCGGGCAGGCGGCCGCCGGGAAAGCGGCCGGCCGCCGCTCCACCTTAATGCGCCGGCGCTACGTGCTGCAACATCCCGTTGAACAATCGTTGGTTGCGGCTGCCACGGGCGAGGTGGCTGCAACTGAATTTGGGCGTCCGGCCGCGTTACCACGGCAACCGGGACGCTGCGCACGCCGATGGTAGGGCCCAACGCAATTTCGATCGCGGCTATAATTCCGGCGCAAGGCCCTCTAACGCCTCTAATTGGGCGCTAACCCCACCGAATTTCTAGGCCTAGGTCTCTATCGCCTCTGGAGGTGATTTGAGCACTAAATCAGGTGCTACACACCTGTCTTAAGGTGCTAACGTTGAGGAGCGAGGCGCTACCTCAGAGCGCTGGCAAAGCTCAGGTGATGTCAGTTAGCAATTGAACACAGACAGACCGGCGCTGGCCAGTTCTTAAAGGGGAGGGGCCATCTTACTGGCCAGCCACTCCCTGCTCATTGCAGCCTTGAATCTCGGCCTGGAGACACCTCAAAAGCAATTGTGTTGGAAGCACTAATGGATAGGTCCAGGGAAAGAGCTCGGCGCTTAGGAACCACAAAAGTGGTGCTGAGGGCCAAAACTCCTTAGGACAGCGTTAAAACCAAAAATTTTGCCGACAAGAAAAGACAGGAAGCGCCCACCTTTATATAGCGCTCCCCCAGCCCCTTCCCGACTTGAAAATGTTCCCCTCTACCTGTTGTTCCTCGCAGCAGGCGCTAAGGCAGGGGGCGCAACTCAATATCCAGTCTGTGACACTACCGGGGCATTGCACGCTTGACTGACGTCACGATCTGCGGGCGCAGGAGATCATGGCAGTAGTGTTTAGCGTCGCCGCAAAACGACTGGTCAATTTTGCAAGCGGTGCTAAAAGCACCGTGCTCGGGTGCTAAGTTCCTAGCACCCCGTTAGCACCCCCCGAGGCGCTAAACAACCAAATTTTTCCCCTTATGTCTTTACTTATACTGATTTCTTTAAGTTCCTCAATCCCTCTAGACCCTTGGTTCCCCATTATTTCCGGAATGGTTTTTGTGTCTTCTAACGTGAAGATAGATACAAAGGGGGAGAAATTCGGTATTGCCCCATTTGGGGCGCAATTATCGGCCGGGCGCAAAAATTAGCGCCTGGCGCTAATTATCGCCTCCGGCTGCAAACTTGGCTTTTATCGCCCCTGGAGGTGATTGGAGCGCTAAATCAGGCGCTACACAACACTCTTAAGGCGCTAAGGCCGAGGAGCGAGGCGCTACCTCAGACGGCGGGCGCAGCGCAGGTGCTGTCAGTTAGTGATTGAACAAAGACACACTGGCGCCGGTCAGTTCTTAAAGGGGAGGGTCAATCTTGCTCTGCAGCCACACTCTGCTCAGTGGAGCCTTGAATCTCGGCCTGGGCAGACCTGTGGCTAAATCTAGCAGCCAGACACTATGGAAAGGGCCAGGGAGTGCTTCTGCGCTTCTGTGAGCGGGCTTTGGCGGCTCTGGTTCGCGGGGTGGAGCGCAGAGGATACATTCTGTACCCAGAGAGTGGCAGGAGGCCTTTGCCACGTGAGTACAGAAGAGTATGGAGGGAGGTGGCTCAGAGAGTGTCCTCAAGCAGCATGGTGCCTAGGATCCATGTGCAATGTAGGAAAAAGTTCAACGACCTCACTCGGGTCGTCAGGGTGAGTGCCTTTTTTTCAAAATCTCTTCATCCCTCCATCTCAACCTCACTTTATGGCCAGAGGGTCTTGAAAGCCCCAATGCCCAACACTCATCCAACACCTATGGCCCTTTCATCAAATACACACGCACATTCCACACTTTGCATACAGTAAGAGCTATTCAACCATGGGAGGCATTTCAGGCAAGATCATGGCTGCATATTTACTCAGACGCTGTCCTTTTTCTTGCAGGCCAAGCTGTCTCATAATAGGAACCGTTGCTTGAGCACGCCGATTGTGTGCTCAACGATGTTCCTGGTAGCGTGATGGCTCTCATTGTATCATAGCTCAGCAGGGGTGCTGGGCGAACGGAGCGGTGTCATCAGCCAGGTGCACAGAGGATATCCCTTGTCCCCGAGAAGCCAACCTCCTGGGTGATGCGGTGCCTGGAAAAGGTCTCCCACAAAAGTCTGGCGCAGGATGAAGGCATCATGGCTGCTGCCTGGAAAGTGGGCAAAAGTGGGCATTGACAGCGAGTATCAGCTGTCTGTGGTCACAGACCAACTGGACGTTTAAGGAATGGAAGCCCTTTCGGTTGCGGAAATCCTCGGCATTCTCTTGCGGCGCCCGCAAAGCCACATGCATGCAGTCAATGGCGCCCTGCACCATGGGGAAGCCCGCTATCATCGCAAAGCCCATTGCGCGTTCTTGCTGCTTGGCCAGGGTCATGGGGAAAGAGATGTACTCGTGTCTCCTTTTAAAGAGGGCATTTGTTACCTGATGGATGCAGCAATGCACTGCGAACTGGGAGATATTGGCGATGTCCCCAGTAGCTAATTGAAATGAGCCGGTGGCATAAAAGTTGAGAGCCACTATTATCTTCGCTGCCCCTGACAGAGACGTCCTGCTCCTCAGTTGAGGCTGCAGATTTGGCTGAAGCAGGTGGCAGAGCTCAGTGACCACCTCCTTGCTGAATCGCAGCCTTCGCAAACACTGCTCCTCAGACATATTAATGTAGGAGAACAGTTGACGAAAAACCCTGGGAGGGTAAGGTCTCCTGTACCGAGGCCTGTTGGCCCTCCTCCGTTTGGCCATGATTGCCACTCTCTCTCTGCATCTCTGTGCCCTCCGAATGTGATGGAGAAGGATGACGTTCCCATTCATTGCAGCCCCCATAGTATCTGGGCAATCAAAGTTATGAAGGTCAAAAAGCAAAGTACCTGCAAAGTTATGGTCAGGAGCCAAAACTACCTCAGACAGCATTGACTCAATGCAGAAGTCTCTCTTTCTCTCTTTGTCTCTCTGCAAATCTCTTTCTCTGTCTCTCAGAACGAGTGGTGCAAAAATGGCTACCACACAAAAGCCAGGAAGAGGCCCCCTTTAAATAGCGCCCCCCCCAGCCCCACAGTGACTGGGAAGCGTTCCAGTCAACCTGTCGTTGGTAGCGCCAGGCGGAAAGGAGGGGGGCGCCACTGAATTTCCGGTCCGGGGCGCCCCAAGGGCATTGCACTCTTGAATGACATCAAGATCTGCATGCGCAGGAGATCGGGCGGTATTGTTTAGCGCTGCCGCAAAACGTCCGGTCAATTTTGCGAGAGGCGCAGATATCGCCGTGCCTGGGCGCTAGTTGGTTTGCGCTCCACTTAGCGCCCTCTTAAGGCGCTAACGGGTGGCGCTACCAACTGAATTTTTCCCCCAACGTATTTGTTTAATGTCGCTGCCATTTCCTTATTGCCCATTATAATTTCTCCTGTCTCTGCCTCTAATGGGCCCACGCTTACTTTCACTATAGAAATGTTTACAATCTGTTTTTATGTCTATTGTTAATTTATGCTCATATTCTTTTTTCTCTTTCCTTATCAATTTCTTGGTCCTCCTTTGCTGAATTCTAAAATCTGAAGATGAGATAAATCAAAAAGTAATCTTTAGGTGACACCAAGGTTGGATTTTAGGTTTAGGAAAAAGGGAAAACTGAGGGAGGTAAGGAGTTGCACAATTTTGATGTCATGGCAAATGAAAGAGATTAGGATTGTGCCATGAGTTAATGTGATTACTGCTAGCTACAGAAATTGGGCATTCTTTTTTCAATGGATCATTATGCATTTTTAAAAGTTCTTTATGCCCAACCTGCTGTTCTGGTTTCACAGATGTTTATTTCAAGGCACATGTGTCAATCATACAAAAAAAGTACTGACAGCAAGCCTTTTAAATTCATCAAGTAAGGGATTTCTTTTTAACATTCTAAGATTCTGTTCTTTCTTCCACCCCCCACAGTCACGAATGTAAAAATAGGTGCAACATTAAGTGCAAACAGCGCAATTTGCATCTGTGTTGAAAATTGCAATCGTCTCTCCTTGTACAGTGGAGGGCAACAATGAATCTTAAATTATTATTCAAGTTAGCTAAGTACATGCACATATACTAAGCTGCGATTTCAGGCGGTGTTCACAGGAGGATTGGACATGTAAAGACCCTTCAAGCTAAGAGGCTATGCCTCAGGATTCAAAGATTTTCTTTAGTAAAATTTCATTTTTTTCTCATTAGTTTTCTTCTCTTCCCTCCCCTCTCCTCCTGTCCTGAAAATGTTGACTCTTTTCAGCAGAGATTCCTTTTCCAAGGTGGCATTATTCAGATAGGAGTGTTGACCATGGGGAGGGGGCATCATGGTTGAGCCTAATCCTGACCTCAGCATCAACCCACATTATTTTTCTGTAGATTGCAGGAGCACTGCTGCTCTTGGCCCCCCAAAATAATCTTAAACTTATCATTTTTGGTCCTCTTTGGCTGTACCACCAGGCAAAACCTGGAAGAGCATGGACAGGATCGGGAACCTGTTTTTTCTCTCACAATTTTCGGAATGCTAACGTCCCTTTTCTGCCCTGTGGAGCCAGTGAAAATCTCCCCCCATGAATCAAACTTGGGACCCCCTGGCCTGTATGGCTTAACGCTATACTGGGCAGTGCCTTTACCCAGCAAGTTATCAGGAATTTGGTAAATGTATTTTCAATCGATCGGCTTCTCTAATTACCATGTGTTGTTGCAGAATTCTAAGTTTGCAATGTTCTTCAGATGAGACATTAAGCTAAGTCCTGTTCTGGTGCTTCAAGCAGATGTTCAAGGTCCCATAGTGAAGCTTGCTCTGAAGCACTTAAAGTTTCTGTAGGAATGGGCTGTCTCAGAACTGATGGGATGTTCAGTGAAAAGCTAAAATGTGGGAGTTGTAAGCATGGTCTAATGGGACGTGGAATGGGAGTTGGAATGTTCAGTGTTCCTGTCACCCTTTACTCTATGTCATTACACACTTCCCATATACCAGAGAAAAGTGTTAAGAATTGTGCAGGTAACAGGCTTGGTTGAAGACAAGGACTGTGAGTTTACGATTTTGAATCAGTACAGAATAGGATTCAATAGAAAACGTCAGAAACTATAAATTGGTTTAAGTGAAAAAGGATAAATAGTTTTGATGGGTAAAGGAGGAAAGGGAAGATCATGTCTCTCCGGTTTCCTCCCACAGTCCAAAGATGTGCGGGTTAGGTTGATTAGCTATGATAAATTGACCCTTAGTGTTAGGGGGATTAAATACGTGGGGTTACGGGGATAGGGTGGGATATGTGTTGGTGTAGGGGTTATGGGGATCGGGTGGGATATGTGTCGGTGCAGGCTCGATGGGCCGAAATGGCCTCTATCTGCACTGTGGGGTTTCTGTGATTCTGTGATTCTGTGATTCTGTGATAAGCTTTTTGTTTTCAGTGTGAAGTTTTACAAAGCATGTATGAATGTTACTGTGGCTCCTCCCTCTTTTTATGGTAATAAACAATGGGAAGAGTTTATGATGGCAATAAACTAATTAGAACAGTTAAGTGCCTGTTTGTTTAGTTTATGCTGTTATTCAGTTTGCATTTGTATGTATCTTTGATGTAGTATGATTCATTGGTGGTATGCATGGAATGTAGTGATCAAAGGTGAAATTTGGTATAAGAAACGTGAGTGAACCACTGTTTAGCAGCTCACACTGGAATCATGAAGTGTGGTGTCTCAACAGCTCGATCTCATACTGGAATGGTATAGTATGAAAAGACCTGTGCACTCATACTGGTTGTGGATAGTATGAGGTTTCAAAAAAGACTGATTATGCATTGTTACAACTGAGTGTGTGCGTAATGTGGCGTTTAAAGTAACGAGCCAAAAAAGAAAAAGAAAGCAGTCCAACACTAGTCAAAGAAAGGTTGAACAAATTGCTTTTTCACAACCAATAGGTTTTTAAATGGGAGGTGGATGCCTAACTTGTCAACTAATCCTTAATAAATTTATAATGGGAGATACATGCACATTTCCCAGTGCCTCCCTTGGTCTTGTATGTTTATGTCTTAAAACTATCGATGATATCACTGAAGAGATTCTGTACAAAGACTGTCTCCAAGACTTCACTGAGTAGCGGGTTGAATAAAACTCAGGAACAAGGGAGGAGAAGGAAACTAAAGTGTTCCCCTTCAGTGCTCGGTGGCCAAGTGGGTAAAGCCACATAAACTAGACGATCCAAAGTTCAATTCTCAGTCTGTGTTGCTGAACTCAACTGCAACAGCAGTTTAGTTGCGGCAATTTGCCTCAGTGTTCCTCAGCTTGGAAAGGGAAAACATTAGCCGGATTTCCCGAACCCAATTGCTATCCAGTGACTCTGCCTCGAAAGTTTTATTATAAGGTGAAAGCTAGATTGGGATTTGCTGTGATGCCCTTCACAATTGAATGACCTGCTGATACTTATTGGCGAAATTGTGCATACAAAAATACAAAATAGAGCAATGGTGCTTTTAACAGCAAAAAATAAATTACGTGAACCTTTTGACACATTAATCGGTTACAATTTCTCAGTACTGTTGCCCCACATTATTGTCTAAGCTCACATGGGGAATGGTGTCTTAAATGTGCTACCAAAGAACTGCCAGTACCTTGGGAATTGTAGCTGAGCAAGAGTAAGGGCCATCAGGAAAGATAGGAGACACTTAAAAAAAAATGGCAATCTAGGTGAATCCAATTCTCCTGTGATCAATATAATTTTCATCAAGATTGAACAACTTCAGGACACTGCATCAAGAACAAGCATCAGAGTTTTGATCCATCCAATTTATTTAATTCAGACTTTTGCCGCCATCTGTGCATATCCCAGGGAACATAATAACATATGTTGTGACAGATTGTAATACTAATAAAGTAATACTTGCATTTACATAGCACCTTTCATACAAAACGTTTCGACAAGGTTCACTCAATGAATTATTTTCAGATGCACTGTTATGTGGATGAACACAGCAGACATTCTGCACCGGCAGCATTGGGAATGTGATAGATGGCCAATTAATCTGTTTCTGGTGGCATTGGTTGAAGGTGGAATGTTGGCCACAACATGTGGGAGAACTCCCTATTCTTCTTTGACTAGTGCCATGGGATGTTTAATGTCCACCTGCACCACTTGAATATTAAGACTGGGTCTTGGCGTAATATTGCATCTGAAGCACAGCAGAAGTCCCTCAGTCCCTCAATACTGCAGTGGAGTACAACCTTAACTTACAAGACCAGATCCTGCTGTGGGAGGCCTTGAATCCACAGTATTCAGATCCAGAGATGAGAACACTACTAATTGAGGCTTCTATTGCTTTAGTTAGATTTGGATTTCACAAAAAAATGAAGAATCTATATTTTGATGCGGATTGAATTTACTTTGCTCATGATGTGGAGATGCGTGCACAAATGTAGGAAGTCACACAACACCAGGTTATAGTCCAACAGCTTTATTTGAAATCACAAGCTTTCGGAGTGCTGCTCCTTCATCAGGTGAAGTGAAGAGAAGCATACAGGCACAGCAGATATAGTCAGAGAAAACTGCCAGATGATTACAGATAATCTTTCTAACTGCCCTTTATCACACCTCGGCAGAGAGATAATCACAGCAATCAAAGGTGTGAATGGTGTCCAAACAGGTCAGTCAGGAAAACATTACATCAAAGAACAATGAGGTGGGGTCACAAGGGGTCAAATATTGCAGATGCTGGGGTCTGTATGAAAAACAGAAAAAAAACAAAAAACTTTGCTGGAAATCACAGCAGGTCCGGCCACATCTGTGCAGAGAGAACAAGCCAATGACGACTCAAGTCTGGATGACTCTACATCAGCTGGGGTTACATGTAGCGTGACATGAACCCAAGATCCCGGTTGAGGCCGTCCTCATGAGTGCGGAACTTGGCTATCAGTTTCTGCTCGACAATTTTGCGTTGTCGTGTGTCTCGAAGGCCGCCTTGGAGAATGCTTACCCGAAGGTCGGAGGCTGAATGTCCTTGACTGCTGAAGTGTTCTCCGACTGGGAGGGAACACTCCTGCCTGGCGATTGTTGTGCGGTGTCCGTTCATCCGTTGTCGTAGTGTCTGCATGGTCTCGCCGATGTACCATACTCCGGGGCATCCTTTCCTGCAACGTATGAGGTAGACAACGTTGGCTGAGTCACATGAGTATGTACCATGTACCTGGTGGGTGGTGTCCTCACGTGTGATGATGGTATCTGTGTTGATGATCTGGCATGTCTTGCAGAGGTTGCCGTGGCAGGGTTGTGTGGTGGCGTGGTCGCTGTTCTCCTGAAAGCTGTGTAATTTGCTGCGAATGATGGTCTGCTTGAGGTTAGGCGGCTGTTTGAAGGCGAGTAGTGGCGGCGTGAGGATGGCCTTAGCGAGGTGTTCGTCGTCGTCGATGAAATGTTGAAGGCTGCGGAGAACATGGCGTAGTTTCTCCGCTCTGGGGAAGTACTGGACGACGAAGGGTACTCTGTTGGTTGTGTCCCGTGTTTGTCTTCTGAGGAGGTCTATGCGATTTTTGGCTGTGGCCTGTCGGAACTGTCGATCGACGAGTCAAGCGTCATATCCCGTTCTTACGAGGGTGTCTTTCAGCGTCTGTAGGTGTCCATCGCGTTCCTCCTCGTCTGAGCAGATCCTGTGTATTCGCAGGGCTGGTACATACTCATGTGACTCGGCCAACGTTGTCTACCTCATACGTTGCAGGAAAGGATGCCCCGGAGCATGGTACATCGGCGAGACCATGCAGACACTGTGACAACGGATGAACGGACACCGCACAACAATCGTCAGGCAGGAGTGTTCCCTCCCAGTTGGGGAACACTTCAGCAATCAAGGACATTCAGCCTCTGACCTTTGGGTAAGCATTCTCCAAGGCGGCCTTCGAGACACACGACAACGCAAAATTGTCGAGCAGAAACTGATAGCCAAGTTCCGCACTCATGAGGACGGCCTCAACCGGGATCTTGGGTTCATGTCACGCTACATGTAACCCCACCTGACGTAGAGTCATCCAGGCTCGAGTCATCATTGGCTTGTTCTCTCTGCACAGATGCAGCCGGACCTGCTGTGATTTCCAGCAAAGTTTTTTGGTTTTTTTCTGTTTTTCATACAGACCCCAGCATCTGCAACATTTGACCCCTCGTGACCCCACCTCATTGTTCTTTGATGTAATGTTTTCCTGACTGACCTGTTTGGACACCATTCACACCTTTGATTGCTGTGATTATCTCTCTGCCGAGGTGTGATAAAGGGCAGTTAGAAAGATTACCTGTAATCATCTGGCAGTTTTCTCTGACTATATCTGCTGTGCTTGTATGCTTCTCTTCACTTGACCTGACGAAGGAGCAGCGCTCCAAAAGCTTGTGATTTCAAATAAAGCTGTTGGACTATAACCTGGTGATGTGTGACTTCCTACATTTACTTTGCTCAGTTCTACAATGTGGCCTTTTACAAGCAAAGCATGGTTTAGTGGTACAGTATATTGTCATAGTTGTACTCCGTGCAGAAATTCCTAAGTAATAAATCACAAATTCTTTCTCAATGAACCTACAGTAGCATTAACATATCAGTAGCATGGAGCCAGAGACCACACTGTCAGTACAAAAATGGACCCAGTACTGAACAAAACATCCCATCAAATCAACAGCAGATATATAATAAAACAAATACTCTGGATTGATTTCAAGGTAGTAATTGGAGTTCAGATAAGAATTACAAAATGCTCAGGCTTGTTTTCATTGTTTATGACCCCATTTGAACCCTTCAATTTGACTGTAATCTTGTAATCCAGCCCAGGTAAGCATCATTCTCTACAAGTACAGTAGCCCCTTTCTATAACTCTCTCCTTGAGAGCTATAAAAAACATGTTTACTGAAGGACATGATATAGAGAGTGAGTTTAGTACAGGCGGTCTGTTGCAATAACCGCCTTTCTAATGATGTCTTTGGGAGCCATTATAAAATCTATATTATAGTAAGAGGGTGTTTTATATTGTTCCTCTTTTTAATGAGCAAACCATAAGCAATCAAAGTCAAATCAGAATTCATGATATATTGGAGTTTTATGTTGAAGCACATATTTCAGAGAGGGTGTCTGATGCTGTTTTTCCCCATTAATGAAGAGCTTGTAACAATTACTGTTAAATTAGAGACTTATGGTGTATCAGTATTCGTTACTTGAACAGCAAACCGGTTTATGAATCCAGCTCATGCCATATTCCCTCTTTGCCTCCACCACCCCCCGCCACCTCCTCACCACTCCCCCATAATTTTCCTTTCTCTTGAAAGTGTTGATTCTTTGTTAAAATATAGGTTCAAAGACATAGGTTTCCCATGGCACATTCAGTGGTTATACTCCTTGTATAAACTTAGACTGTAAGCGGCAGTTGGCTATTTACCATGGATGGATTCACATCCAAGCCTAATCCAGTTTTCATCTAGATGCCTATACACTCACACTTGCGGCAGTGCGGGGCGGGGGGGGGGGGGTCACTGAATAGTTATCAGGGCCCCTTTCTCCTCTCTAAACAGTGGCACTGTGCCCAATGTTTGCACCACTACCACTATCCTGGGTAAGATCAGCTAACTTGCACAGACTGAGAATCATATCTGTTGGCCAATACGACTTAGTTTTTCACCGAGAAGTGTTAATTCATGTCTACCGATGCCTGCATTAGGACTGGTCCTGCAGTAGTTTCACCTTCAAAGACGTCAGGATTCTGTGAGTTTCCAGGGACTTTCAACAAGTTCATTCTAAACCGCATACCTCATGACTCTCTGGCACACTGAAATCTAGTGTTAGCCTGTGACTATTTTTAAACTGAACTGAGTGTCATATCTTTTTTCACCTTGCCATATGGACACTGAATCTGCTTAGCTTGTGCCAAAAGCTCCCTACAATAGGTTTGCTAAAGCAATGGAATTCAGAGAAGGACATCCTCTTCCTTCCCTCCACACGCCCACCCCCGAACCCCCTGAAAAAAGTGGCTTTCCAGTAAAACATATAACCTGTCAAACACATGCTGGTGCTGATAATGGATATTCTGTCAGCAACAAGAAGTGTGAAGCACCTGATAATGCAAGCAATTATAAAATGTCACAAACAGTAGATAAAAGCGGATTTTTTTATTCCCATTGAGTGTAATCACTTCACCGCACAGTTTTGCGCTCAGTGCTACTCTCATATGGTTCTGGCAGGGTATATTAATATTGTCCATCATACCAATCAGATTGCCACATTTCACTGATTAGATGACAACCCCATGCCTGTACCATTAGCTAGTCAGGCCATTAGTTTTTCTACCTGATTTTTTTACCTAGTCTATAAAAGCCTTTCTCCCCTCCCCAACATACAGGCTGCATTAAATCTAGAAATGTATTAGTCACTATTTCTTAATGGATCTACAAGCTATTAACAGTTATTTAAAAAAGTAACAAATATCGACCCAACCAAACCACATTATTGGCTTAACCCCTTGATGACAAGAAATTTAATATATAAAGAAAGAAAGCATATAGCATCTTTCATGACCTCAGGATGTCCCAAAGTACTTTACAGCTAATGAATTACTTACGAAGTGTAGTCACTGTTGTAATGTAAGAAACACGGCACCCAATTTGTACACAGCGAGCTCCTGCAAACAGCAATGAAATAATGACCAGGCAATCTGTTTTTTAGGTGTTGATTGAGGGATAAATGTTGGTCAGGACATGGAGAAGAACTCTCCTGCTCTTTTTTGAATAGTGCCATGGGATCTGCCTGAGAGGCAGATGGGGCCTTGGTTTAACGTCTCATCCAAAGGACAGCACCTCTGGCAGTGCAGCACTCTTAATAGTCAAGTGTCAGCCTGGATTATGTGCTCAAGTCTCTGAAGTGGGGCTTGAGTGCTACTACTGAGCCAAGGATATGTTTCCAAAATAATAACTTTTTTCACAAATACATGTAATGAAACTCACTTTTGACATTGCTTCAAGTAAATGGCCATGAACATGAGGAATTTGTAGCATTCAAATCATTAATTTCTCTGTACAATGAGCAAGAGGTTCAAATGAACAAATAAATCATTGGCCTGCAATTTGCAGTCAGCGGCGAAGTGACAGCAATTACCACTGACCTGGAAAAAAGCTACCCACAGAGATAGAAACATAGAAGATAGGAGCAGGAGTAGGCCATTCGGCCCCTCGAGCCTGCTCCGCCATTCAATGCGATCATGGCTGATCATCCAAATTCAGTACCCTGTCCCTGCTTTCTCCCCATATCCCTTGATCCCTTTAGCCTTAAGAAATATATCCAACTCCTTCTTGAATATATTTAATGAACTGGCCTCCACCACCTTCTGTGGTAGAGAGTTCCACAGGTTCACCACTCTCTGGGTGAAGAAATTCCTCTTCATTTCTGTCCTAAATGGCCTACCCTTTATCCTCAGACTGTGCCCCCTGGTTCTGGACTCCCCGACCATTAGGAACATCCTTCCTGCATCTAGTCTGTCCAGTCCTGTCAGAATTTTATAAGTTTCAATGAGATCCCCTCTCATTCTTCTAAACTCCAGCGAGTACAAGCCCAATCGACCCAATCTCTCCTCATACATCATTCCTGCCATCCCAGGTATCAGCCTGGTGAATCTTCGCTGATAGCAGTAACATCCTTCCTCAGATAAGGCGACCAAAACTGCACACAATACTCAAGATGTGGTCTCACCAAGGCCCTGTACAACTGCAGCAAGACATCCTTGTTCCTGTACTCAAACCCTCTTGCTACGAAGACCAACATACCATTTGCCTTCTTAACCGCCTGCTGCACCTGCATGCTTACCTTCAGCGATTGGTGCACAATGACACCCAGGTCTCGTTGCACTTCCCCTTCTCCCAATCTATTGCCATTTAGATAATAATCTGCCTTCCTGTTTTTGCCACCAAAGTGGATAACCTCACATTTATCCACGTTATATTGCATCTGCCATGTTTCTGCCCAATCACCCAACATGTCCAAATCATCCTGGAGTTTCTCGACATCCTCCTCACAGCACACACGCCCACCCAGCTTTGTGTCGTCTGCAAATTTGGAGATACTACATCTAGTTCCCTTGTCTAGATCATTAATATATATTGTGAATAGCTGGGGTCCAAGGACCGATCCCTACGGTACCCCACTAGTCACTGCCTGCCACTCGGAAAAAGACCCTTTATTCCAGCTCTTTGCTTTCTGTCTGCCAACCAGTTCTCTATCCAAGTCAATACCTTGCCCCCAATCCCATGTGCCTTAACTTTACACGCTAATCTCTTATGCGGGACCTTATCGAAGGCTTTCTGAAAGTCCAGATACACCACATCCACTGTGGTGAGAGATCTCGCAATCTCTGTGACAAAAACTTTAGCTTTCTTGACGCGATTTTGATTGTAGAGCTGTTGATAGCTGATTCCTCGTGTAGAGCAGCAGTGATGTCATCAAGCTGTCTAAGCAGCCAATCAGATTGAAGAATTCTCACAGACAGCAAACCAGGAAATAAAAATCACTGGTTATCTGAACTTTTAAAAAATGTTATAGAGAGTGAAATCAAGATTGGGGCATACACATCGGGTTAAGGTAGAAGCTTAAATATCATGAACAAATTTTAAATAATATATATATTTTTTAATCTAGTAATTTTTACCATAATGGAGTAATTTGACATTCCACAAATATAAAATTAGTTTTTTAGGGCCAGAACAGTTGTTTAGCAATCAATACTGTTAAAACCCCAGTTACACCTATTACAATAAGTCTTTACATTTAACAGGGTATATAACAGCGTTATTGACACAGAAAAGCTTAAGTTTTCATCACTTCTACTGATTTCACTGATTGCCGGCTATGAGGTTTGGGGGTAGGGTGGAGGAGAGAGGAGCACAGCCTGTGTCGGAGCAGTGAATGACTGACCGCAACTTCAGGATTTCCGCGTTTAGCTGCGCATGCGCTCAATCCTTAAGTTATGGTCCATTTCAGAGGGGTAATGTCAGTGAACGCTGACACTTCGCTGTCATTACCCACTGCAAAATCCGGGCCAATATGTGTGAGAATGGTGAGAATCTTTATTGTTCAGTTACTTTGAAGTTTCCTCCCAGTGAAGGGAAATTAGTCATCTACCGGGTGCAGTCAATTCTAGTCCAGCATTTTTACAGGTCTCTGGATAAATTGCGTATCCTCCTGGTCACAGTGTGTAAATAGTTCTTTTCAAAAAAGGCAATTATCTAACAAAAGAGATGTGACATGAACAATAAGGACAGTATTGACCCCAGTCTTTGATTCAGTAATTTGGGTGGATGGAAAGCTGGTGGGTGGTATTTCTTTACAAAGAAGGAGATCAGTGCTGCAATGTATTTCAGGCTTTGAGGCCAGGGCACAGTACTCATTAACAAAACAGCTGGAGGCTATGATTGAGAGGTGGTAGAGTTTATACTCTGGAAGGATGAGATCAATGGGCCAAAGGGCCTTCATCATCTGCATCTATTTTATGACAGTGAAATAGCTTTGATTGAAATCTACATGTAAAAGTATTTTCTTTGAAGACTATTGCTTTGAAATGGTCTCAACGCATCTTTACAGTAAAACTGTTGCAGATAAATAAAAACAGAAAATGCTGGAGAAAATCAGCAGGTCAGGCAGCATTTGTCACAGATACTGCCTGACCTGCTGAGTTTCTCCAGCATTTTTCTGTTTTTATTTCAGATTTCCAGCATCTGCAATATTTTCTTTTTGTTGCAGATAAATATCTATCACCGTCTTTGGTGGTCTGAAATCCTTCTGTATGTGGTTAGTGAATTTTTGGTCTTTAGGTTAAAGTTTCCTGATGTGACATACACTATTCCTCTAAGTTCATTTGAATATTAATTCTCGAGATCTTCAGAGAAGACAATCACATTTTCAGAAACCTACACACACAACAAATAAAGATAGAACTCACATTTATATAGCGCCTTTCACAGCCTCAGGACATTCGAAAGTGCTTTACAACACATGAGGTACTTTTGAAGTGTAGTCACTGTTGTAATGCGGGAAACACAGCAACCAATTTGCACACAGCAAGCTCCCGCAAACAGCAATGTGATAATGACCAGATAATCTGTTTTTTTTAGTGATGTTGGTTGAGGGATAAAGATCAGCCAGAACGCCTCAGCTCCACTTCAAAGAGTGTCATGGGAACTTATACGTCCAACTGAGAGGTTTTACTGTCTCACCTGAAAGACAGCACCAATAACAGTGCAGCCCTCCCTTAGTACTGCGCTGGAGCTTCAGCCTAGAGTTTTGTGCTCAAGTCTCTGGAGTGGGACTGGAACCCACAACCTTCTGACTCAGAGGTGAGAGTGTTACCACTGAGCCAAGCTGATAATTGTAAAGACCAGAAAAACTGTGAAAAAATATACAAGATGTGAGATAGAATAATAATTGTAAGCAAAGTCTCATTAGCATGTGTCAGCCATACGGGAAGGTTTGGACCTCCTTCCCCTGGGGTCCAAACATCAATTTTTTATTAAAGTTTGATATCACTATTTAATTTATGCAAAACAGATTTCTGAATTGTGTTTGTGCAGAAGCCACCACACTGCTTAGACAACTGTTCATTCTAGCACACGTCTGTTCCTCCGAGTATTAAATACATAGAAACATAGAAGATAGGAGCAGGAGTAGGCCATTCGGCCCCACGAGCCTGTTCTGCCATTTAATGAGATCATGGCTGATCATCCAATTCAGTACTCTGTCCCTGCTTTCTCCCTATATCCCTTGATCCCTTTAGCCTTAAGAAATATATCTAACTCCTTCTTGAATATATTTAATGAATTGGCCTCAACTGCCTTGTGCGGTAGCGAATTCCACAGGTTCACCACTCTCTGGGTGAAGAAATTCCTCCTCATCTCAGTCCTAAATGGCTTACCCCTTATCCTTAGACTGTGACCCCTGGTTCTGGACTCCCCGCCATTGGGAACATCATTCCTGCATCTAGTCTGTCTAGTCCTGTTAGAATTTTATAAGTTTCAATGAGATCCCCTCTCATTCTTCTAAATTCTAGCGAATATAAGCCTAATCGACCCAATCTCTCCTCATACGTCATTCCTGCCATCCCAGGTATCAGTCTGGTGAACCTTCGCTGCACTCTATCCATGGCAAGAACAACCTTCCTCAGATAAGGTGACCAAAATTGCACACAATACTCAAGGTGTGGTCACACCAAGGCCCTGTACAACTGCAGCAAGACATCCTTGCTCCTGTACTCGAATCCTCTCGCTATGAATCACAGAATCACAGAAACCCCACAGTGCAGATAGAGGCCATTTCGGCCCATCGAGCCTGCACCGACACATATCCCACCCGATCCCCGTAACCCCTGCACCAACACATATCCCACCCTATCCCCGTAACCCCATGTATTTAATCCCCCTAACACTAAGGGTCAATTTATCATAGCCAATCAACCTAACCTGCACATCTTTGGACTGTGGGAGGAAACCGGAGCACCCGGAGGAAACCCACGCAAACACGGGGAGAATGTGCAAACTCCACACAGACAGTCACCCGAGGCCGGATTCGAACCCGGGTCCCTGGCGCTGTGAGACAACAGTGCTAACCACTATGCCACCGTACCATTTGGGGCTGATCGTGGTGGGATTCTGAGGACCAAAGTGAGATTTTTTCAAGGGCACTGATGCTGATGGAATAGATGGCAGGCGAGGTTGAGATGATAGAAGCGATCTGTCAATGGTGAGAGGTTGTTCCAATGAGGGGACACTGGACAGAGAGTTTGCTCCAAACACTTTGTAGCTGCATAAAGCTCAATCTGTCTTCCAAATGCAGTAAGCAACAGCTTCTAACCTTGGAAAGTGAAGACCTATGAAATGGGAGCTTTCATGGAACATTTGCAGCGGTCAGGTTAGTAAATCATTCCATGCTGACACAACACCCGACCTACTCAACTGCCGTGATACCCACGCGCCGGGAACCTCATTAAAAACCTGGTAAACATAGAAACATAGAAGATAGGAGCAGGAGTAGGCCATTCGGCCCCTCGAGCCCGCTCCGCCATTCAACGAGATCATGGCTGATCATCCAAATTCAGTACCCTTTCCCTGCCTTCTCGCCATATCCCTTGATCCCTTTAGCCTTAAGAAATATATCCAACTCCTTCTTGAATATATTTAATGAACTGGCCTCCACTGCCCTCTGTGGTAGAGAATTCCACAGGTTCACCACTCTCTGGGTGAAGAAATTCCTCCTCATCTCAGTCCAAAATGGCTTACCCCTTATCCTTAGGCTGTGACCCCTGGTTCTGGACTCCCCGGCCATCGGGAACATCCTTTCTGCATCTAATCTGTCTAGTCCTGACAGAATTTTATAAGTTTCAATGAGATTCCCTCTCATTCTTCTAAACTCCAGCGAGTACAAGACCAATCGACCCAATCTCTCCTCGCACGTCATTCCTGTCATCCCAGGTATCAGCCTGGTGAATCTTCGCTGCACCCCCTCCATGGCAAGAACATCCTTCCTCAGATAGGGTGACCAAAACTGCACACAATACTCAAGGTGTGGTCTCACCAAGGCCTTGTACAACTGCAGCAAGACATCCTTGTTCCTGTACTCGAACCCTCTCGCTACGAAGGCCAACATACCATTTGCCTTCTTAACTGCCTCCTGCACCTGCATGCACAAAATGGTAAGTACATGGGAAAATGATGCTTAACTACCTTTTAACAAGCTTTTAAGTACCTAAATTGGCTGACCCGCCGCTTGGTGTCGGGTCTGTTCAGGGATGACAGACCCGACACTTGGGAAACTGACAAGGAGGCGGGTTCACAGCGAGATACCGACCCGCTGTCAATCTTTGTGATTTGGACAGCAGACCCGCCTCCAAACCCACACTCTGAGCGCTGGTAAAATTACGGCCTCTATCTGGCTTTTATTGCTGAGGTTGTTGAGAAGTTATTTTGGAAGTATTGTTATAGACCGATATTAATCCATTGTTCCTCAGATAAAATCAGTGTGGAAACATGAGTCTCTCTCGGGGTTTACATGAGTTACATCATGAATGAACCTGCCTCTGTACTCAGTGAATAATTTTGCACCGGTTGTCACAAAAGTCATTGTCAGAATGTTAATATCAAAAGTCAAATTATTTACGAATAAAGACAGAAAAGGCAGGAAACACTCATCAGCTTAGGCAGCACTGTGGAGAAAGGGAAAATGCAAACGTTTCAGCTCTTCTTATCCTTCATCAGAACCGGTGGCGCGTGGTGCAGAGGCTGGATCTAGTGAAGCGGCAAGAGGGCCGTTTAGAGGGATGCTGCATCTCACAGAGATCTGTGATCACGGGTGGATCCGAAAAAGGAAAGGTGGAAATTAAGCTCAAGTCTATGCGGAATGAGTTGGTGCTGGAGACAGTTGCGGAGAAAAGCCAGCACACAATCAAGCACAAGAAGGGAAAGAGCCAGCAACGAACATGAACAGGATAAAAGAGACAAAGAAAAAATCACGTCAAAGAGAAGAGCAGAACTTCTTCAATGTGGGAATTCCTAGAAGAGAAGTGCCAGTGAATGAAATAACAAAACAAAAAAGCAAAACACTGCAGATGCTGGAAATCTGAAAAAGAAACAGATAATGCTCAGTAGCTCAGGCAGCATCTGCAGAGAATTAAAAAAATTGAGGGCTCGGATTTTGCGGGGCCGATCGTAAGCCCTCAGAACGGCCCCACAAGTTTCGCAAAAACACGGAACCTGTGACCTGTCAAGGTTCACCTTGACAGATTGCCCACGTGGGCCCCAAAAACACTTTCGCTGGCACAGAGTTGGACTATTTGCCCAACTACTGCCGATGAAACCCTTACGCCTGGTAAAAGTAGGCATAGGGCCTGCTTTTACCAGCGTAAGGGTTAAAATAAATGTTAAATTAAAATTTAGAAAATGATTAAAACATACAAAACATTTAAAATTAGTTGATGTAAATTTTGACCTGGAATAAACTGTTTTAAATTATTTTTCAGAAAATTCAATTTTTAATTTAAATGCTTAATTAAAAGGTATTTTAATTAATTTTGAACATGGGAACATTATTTTTATTTCAGTTGTGTTAATTTTTTCTCATAAGCTTATGGGGAATCCTCCTTTCTAGTTGGTTGACCAGGCCCACTTGATCCCAGGGACGTTTCCGAACCACCTGCGTCCCCGAGATCCATGGGCTTTTACACAGGCGTACGCCTGCAGGCCCAGGACCCGAAGACTCTGAAGCTTGGGAGTCAGCAGGTAGGTTCGTATTTTTTTTTTGTGTTGGAGGCGTACTCCAGAGGTACGCCTCCGACCGCAAATTTCAGTCCAACGTCTCAGCTCTTGTGGCCCTTCTGGTGGTGGTTCAGCTATATTGTGTAATTAGGAGGGTATAATTATAAAGTTGCAATGCTGAAACTGCATAGTGCTATGGTCTTGTCAATGTTTCTCCTCTCTGGCTAAGAGCATTCATTATTTTAATAGGTTTTATTAAGACCTGCAATTAACATTTCTAAGTTCAAATGAATCATGTTTCACAAAAGTTGTTTACATCCTAATCAACATATTTTGTACAGGATACACAGTATTGCCCATTTAATGGAATGTGTGTTAAGTAAAGCAAACCCCTTAGCCTATCCACCCACACTCATAAAACACAAGGAGATACAGGTTTTATTAAAAGGATTTCCACATTAAAGGCCAAAACACTTTAAAGCACCGTTCCAACAGATATCCAGCAGTTGCTCTATTTCAAATTATTTCAGCTTCCTGGCATGTTAACTTCTAAGCAGTCGATCTCCCCGGCCTCAGCGAGCATGGTGGATAGAACAGGAAACTGCAACAGAACTATATTTCTACATAGGTAAAAGGGTTCGAAAAATAATGGATGCAATGTAGCGTCTACTGAGACTGGCTAGCTTGGCCATTTCTATGAGCCTTTCTACTTTTATTACTCAGCAGGTGAATAGATACAGTATTCATGTCAACTCTGTACTTGTACACTTCAATAGCAATGGTTTATGTGGAAGCTTTTTTTATAATTATATACAGGATTTGCACAAAATCTCCAGTGCAACTGGGGTTCAGACACACGTAAGCAGTGACCTGCTCCGACCTCACTCATTTAATCTTGAGTTCTACAATGCCTCTACATTCACAATACGCTGTTGGTTTTGTAACCCGTTAAATTACTAACTTATACCAGCACTGCCTCTTCTAATTGATAAATGGGTTGCTATGACTAGTACTGCTATAGTCATTTCCCATCACAGCATTTCTGACAGCGTCAATTAGTAAACATAATGAAGTAAATTAAACTCAATTGAGCAAAACATTTTTTAATAATCATTTAATTACCACTAGCGCAAACAATTACAAGACAATTGACTTCAAGAGTATGCCAGTTCTTAATGGTGTATGGTATAACATATTTTATTTACAAATATCGTCATGCTCTATTATTATAAACCCTTAGGCACAGGCAAGATTGTTCTCCTCATCAGAAGGTCCTCTACAGTCAAACCTTTCTCAAGAATGGAATAAAAGTAATGAATGTAGCAATGATGTTCTGAGCAATTAAGTCCAAAATCAATGTTTTCACATATTGCTAATACTGTCAAGGTAGTTTTGTAAGTATAGGTGGCATTCTACTGAAGGTGCCAGTTTGAGACTGGTATGGAGCTAATACCAAGTTATACTGTTGGACCTGCATCACTCATGAGATATTAGCAAAAAAAACTAACAGGGCGGTCAACTTTCTGATAACATTTAATGGATTAAAATGAAAGCTCTGGGACCTTTTTATGGTTTGCCTTATACTGCTTGCAGATACATTGCAGTTAATGTAAGACTATAGTGATGTGCGACTGCCTCCCAGAACTAATCTCACATCATTTTCCAAAATTCGATTTGGGCCACTTCATACCTGAATTACACTACACTGTTTGCATCAATGAGAAGCTGAAACCACTTGATATTGAAGCAAACCATACAGTATAACCGGCTTATAAAACAATGAAATCCAGCTTCAGAGCTTGTTCCTGGCAGAGGTTATTGAAAATTAAATTCTTGCATGTGCCCTTTGAATTCTACTATCTGTATACTAATATTATATCCCAGATTTATCGCGGCACTAGTACTGCAGCTTCACTGGAATAAGATAACATACCCTAATCCTGTCACAAAGGTTGACGTATATACTTTCACTCCCCCAATGACCTATTAGACAACATTACACCGAGGATATAGATTGATGGTCCCATCGTCACTTTCCGCTCCATACTGCGTAATCTGATCTCAGTTGGGGCAGAAGCAAGTACACTGCAATTGGCCTGAGCTGCTGGTCTAGAGAGAGAAAGGATCAGCTATTCCTGGGTCCTGAATTTTGTTGGACATTCTGTCACCGCGCTGCCTTAACTTCATTGGGAATATGAAGAATGTAAACGGGGTTTCTGCCACACTTCCGCCAAAACTACGCCGGTGGCATAAAATCTGAGGAAATGAAGGGCCAGGACCTTGACTGAGAATCCTGCTGGAAAGTATGCAAATTTGTATGTCGGGATTGGGCTCAGCCATGATTCCTCCATGTTTCAGTATCCTGTGGAAATTCGCTATCAAGAACCTACATAGGAATAATGAGCATTTGACTGAAGTATTTGAAAGCTTCCGAAACTTGTGGAATCATACCCCAGCATGAGTCAGCACCTTTGGAAGGCAAAGCGAGAAAATTGACAACCAAAAGCTATTTCCATAGAATATGAAAATGTGCAGATAGATCTTAAGTTAATACTTTTGGCTGTGATATCTGCCAGTCAGAGAAGAAATTGGTGCACTCACAATCAGTTACAGGTTACTGCACATGCAGACCAGGTATGTGTTCAGCTAAGCAAAAATTTCATTATACGCTTCAGAGAAATGGTAGCAATATATCCTTTACATAACATGTTCGAATACAACATAGTGTAATTTTGCTTCATTTGGTAGCATGCTTGACTTTGAGTCAGGAAGTAGTAGGTTCAAGCTGCACTCCAGTACATAACCTAAGCTGACAATAAAACCATGGCCTAAAAATTCAGTTGCTTTGCTCCTTCCTTTAGCACCCTAAGAGGGCGCTAACGGGGCGCAAAGCAACTAGCACCTGGGCGTGGCACCGCCAACGCCGCCCGTGAAATTCAGCGGGAGGTTAGCGGCAGCGGTAACTGTTAGCGCCGCGTGGCGTTGCACCGCTGGCGATGACGTCATTGACATGCGCAGCGCCCTGCTCGCGCTCCGACCGCGATCTTCGGTAGCACCCCCTGACTTACCGCCGGACGCTATGACCGACAGGATCGGGGGGCCTACCTGCGGCCGGGGTGGCGCTAATTAAAGGGGAGATGCCGAGCGGCCATTTTGTTGCCAGCACCTGCCTCCTCTGCCGTCACTGGCCTCCTCTGAAGCCCTCTCCGAGGAGTGCCAGCTGCGCTCCATGACCCCGGCACTTCTCTTGAGTGCCGGGCTCTTTTCCTGGCACTCCAATCCCTGGTGGCCCAGCTGGGCCCCGGGTCGCGCTGCACTAGTCCCTCCCCTTTAAGAAGGGGAGGAAAGCCTGCAGTACCGCGGCACAATGTGCCGCGATATTCACTCACAGCGCACCAAGAGGGAGGCGGGGCGCTTCCAGTAGCACCCTGCTTCCCTTTTGGGGTGCTACCGGTGAATTTTGGCTGCGAGTTTGCTAATGTTGCGTCCCGGCGAAGTTAGCGCCCCAAAGGGGGCGCGACTCAATTTCCCCCCCCCATGAGTCCAGTCCCTGTCTGTCTCTGGGGGCGATGGCAGTCTTACCCACAGGTTACCTGCTGCTGATATGTGCCGGGAGTGCAGAATCGGAATATTAGTGCACAATTAGTGAGTTTGCTGATTTATAGGCCGCAATTTCGCCAACCAGGGCGGGCCGGTGTCGCGGTCACAGCCCAGGTGATGTTGGTGTTGGGGCTGATTGTGGAGGGATTCAGAGGACCAAGGTGAGATTTTTTCAAGGGCACCAATGTTGCTGGAATAGATAGCAGCTGAAGTTGAGATGACAGAAGTGATCTGTCAATGGTGAGAGAGCTTGCTCCAAGGAGGTGACAGTGGATAGAGAGTTTACTACAAACACTTCCAAACTGCATACAGCTCAAAAGTGTCTTCCAAGTCCTGAAGGCTCAAGCTTCAGACATTGGAAAGTGAACAGCTGTGAAATGGTAGCTTTCATACCACTTTTGCAGCTGTCACCTATTCACAGTAATGGGGAGACATAGAGAACCCAACCTACTTACCAAATGTGATCTCCAAACAACATGAATCTTGTTAAAAAAGTGGTAAATTAGAAATAGGCTGGCAAAATAGTAGTTAACAAGCATTTAACTATCTTAAATGCCTCCCCTGCCGCTTAGTGTCGGGTCTGTTCTGAAATCGCAAACCCAACACTTTGGAAACTTACATGGAGGCGGATTCAGAGCGGGCCCCCAACCCTCTGTCAATCATTTCGAATTGGACAGCGGACCTGCCTCCGAACCCACCCTCTGAGCACCGGCAAAATCGTGGCCTATATAGAGTCTTTAATAAACATAACTTCCATAAACAATCAAAAAAAAACTCATAAAATGCTCAAAAGTTCATCCTTTAAGGAGGTCATTTTGACTTTGGGCGATAGTGTAAAATGGCCACTATCGGATCAGCCACCTGTTATACATCTTGTCTGATCAGGAGAGATGTGTAACGGGTGGCTGATCCATGGGATTTTTAAGTTTAATCTTCATAAGAAATTTAATTCTAATTTTACATGACAAGAAAACAATGGCCCCGATTTTAACTGGGCCAGTTTTCGATGGCTGAGTTTTGATGTCAGTTCAAAACTCGCCTGTTGTAGCAAAAAATAGGACCAGGGTATTTTAACTCCTGCGCCACATTTAAATGCTGCCGGCCGACTTCCCATCCATTCTGACCGGAAGCTGGTGGTAAGCGGCTTAATTTTACGCGGCCTGGGATCGCCCACCGAGCAGATAAGTGTGCGGGATCAGCTGCTGGACCATTCCACGGAGATCCCCGTGATCGGGGTGGGGGTGGGAGTGGGGGCTGTGTGCGAGATTGCAGAGGCATATGACTTGCTTGAGCATTCCTGCTCCTCTTGGAAAAAAAATATACTTACCTTTTTGGGCTTATTTGAATCCCGACCCACCCCTGTGCTTGGTTTACCTGGTGGGAAACTCACTACCATTTCCAATTCAGGCCTAGTAAAAATTGCAATCGGGACCCGACATTCATATGTTAAAAGCAACTCCATCAGCTTTGGGGAGTGTTCTTGACACTTGCTCAGGAGATCAGGTTAAAATACAAACCTGTCAGACCCCGTGCGCGACTCCCAGGGCAGGTAAGTAACTTGGGTCATTTTTAACTACCCACCCACCTAGTTTCCACTGGGCAGGTAGGGGTAAAATTACCCTAATAACTTTATTCAATAATAATTTTCTTTTGATTTTTGTTAATGAAAATAACACTGAAGCAGGCAGCTTTCAATATTCTTTTAAGGTGTGAATGGATGGCCGTATCACTAATTCTCACTCTGAGAGAGACTAAGAACATAAGAAATAAGAGCAGGAGTAGGCCAATCGGCCCTTTGAACCTGAACGCCATTTAATAAGATCATGGCTGATCTTCTACCTCAACTCCACCTTCCTGCATTATCCCCGGGTTCCCTTAGGGCCCAAAATTCTATCGATCTCTGTCTTGAATATACTCAACAACTGAGCACCCACAGCCCTCTGGGGTAGCGAATTCCAAAGATTCACAACCCTTTGAGTGAAGGCATTTCTCCTCATCTCAGTCGTAAATGGCCGACCCCTTATTCTGAGACTGTGACCCCTAGTTTTAGACTCCCCAGCCAGGGAAAACATCCTCCCAGCATCTACCCTGTTAAGCCCCTTAAGCATTTTGTATGTTTCAATGAGATCACCTCTCATTCTTCTGAACTCTAAGGAATATAAGCCTATAGATTTGTATACACCTAGCCAGTCATTCATAGTGTAAATTAAAAAATAACATACATTTCCAAAGACGTATTGAAATGTGACAGAAAATATAATTCTATATTGACTGATCTATGAATTTAAAAGCACAATATTTACTTGCTATTTACAAGATCATAAGATAACTTACAGGTGAGGAATGCCATATGGGCCCATCTTGCTTATCCATCTCAATAAAGCTACAGTTTCCCCTAACACAGAGCATGAAACTGCTGCTTAAACAAACACAAGGTTTGCACTTCTACTATTCTACCTGGACGTCTATTTCAAATATTAATCACTCTTTGCATGAAGAAGAGCTTGTTGACATTGGTCCTAGCCATGATCTAGTTTGAACTTGTGCCCCATTAGTCTACTTTCATGACATACCTTGAAGCAGTGTATTTACTTTTTCTATACGATTTAATCTATATGTTCACACCTCTATAATGTCCTCTCTCAGTTACCTCCTTTCAAACTGCATACCAGGTTTTTTTTAAAGTGAAGCAATGCAGAAACGAGAAATGCATCTGAAGCTAATGCTTGTGAAAACAGCTTCAAAGGAAAAGAAGCTTGGTTTGAGCCTCAATAAGTCTGCTTCAATAATATAGTCATATAGGAAGTTCACATAACAAAGTCACATATAGTTCTGTCCCTATTGTGGTTGGAGCAGCTTTCAAAATATATCGCTTCAGTTCCTAATATGTCTACCCTTTATAGAAAAAAAGCTTAAAGATGCTGCATCAACTGCGTGGCCAGCCAAGGCACTAAGTGAACTAACAACCCCTCACAGAAAAAACAATAAAATAATGAAGTAAAATATGCCACAGTTCCACTATTGGAAAAAAGACAATTACAGATATAGAGACAGAGATTTACAGAGAGCGCCTTACTATATTAGTTATTATAAATGAACTATAATCATACACTTGTTCTGTTTCATTTCTGCTTGCATCACTTCCTTAATAATTCCACCCTTCAGTAATGTATTTCTTTGTGGATGTGGAAGAATCACAACATATATTTTATATTTTCAATTTTGGTAAGAGTGCTAGTTGGCTGACCATCAGATTGGAAGCCAGGTGGCCCTTGGTTTGAATCTTGGCAGGTTTCACTTAGTCTTTCATGAATTTCAACATGGATAAAACTAGTACTATATCTTCGGATATGGGACAGAATAGAACATCACAGCGATTGCACAATGCTTGCTTCAAACACTCTGGGCTGGTAACAAAAGAAACAGAGATCAGCATAATTCATGCTATCTTCTGGTGGTGACAACATGGGCTAGATTTTCAGGGAGCCATCAGGCGGGGTTTCAGGCGTGTGTTGCGGGGGGAATCCCGAATTTGGGGGTCCCGACACCATCCCGCCCAAAACCCCGCCCCACGTAAGTTTCAGGGGCGGCGGGTACCCGCCCCGCACTGGGACCCGCCGAAACCAGGCGGGAAGGGATTAGTGCCAATTTACTGCCTGTTAATAGGTAGTTAACAGGCAGTTTTTAGCCTAATCCCTATTTTGAGGGGTTTCGTGTGGGTTTCCCAACGGCTCCAAACCACGCCAGGTTAGAGCAGGCGGGCCGTCGGGTTGAAGGAGTTGGAGGGGTCGCAATGTCGGTGCTCAGGTGAGTGATGGGTGCATGAGTGCAAAGGTAAGTGTGTTTGGTGTGTGTAAAGCGTGTAAAGAACTTTTACTTACCTGTACTTACCTTCACAGCCTTTCTTCCTGTAGCCATCGGGAGCCCATCATTCACCCGGAACTTAAAGCTGAGCGGCTGCGATCTGTCAAAAGTGACAGCCTTCAGCTTTGAGTGCCGGTAAGAGTTCTAACTGAGTCTGTGCAGAATGACTCATGGTAGAACTCAGACTGTCAGTGTTTCAAAGCTTCAAACAGCTGTAAAACACTGATATTTCATCTGTCAAGAACTCTTGACAGATGAAATTGCAGCCTGTGATGTCACCTGTTGCCGGGTGGCCCTTAATTGGCCTGCTGAGCCTGCTGGGCAGGCTCAACAAGGTCAATCAAGGGAAAATCGTGCGGATTGGCCGGACGTCGAAGTAGGCGGATCAAAATCCCGAAAGGGGAAGTCCTGCCTTCTTCCCAACAAGTTCGGGAAAATCTACCCCCATATGTTTGCCTCTTTCTCTCCTTTATGGTGTTGTAGTTCTACTTTATTTCTGCCTTTTTTTCCCCATTTATTGTCTACTCACTCATTCATATTGCCCTGGGAGGTTGGCTGGCAAGTTATGAACTACTCAAGAAACTGCATCATTATTCTTACTTTTCAATTGGTTGCTAGGAGGTGCAGGTGAGGTTAACTGTCCTGAGGTTGGCCACCCTGTGGTCATGAAGCATCACGAGGCAAGAGTTAAACTCAGGATCACATTTTATACATGTTGGCGATGAGGTTTGAGAGTCAATCAATGCTGATCCTCAACCTGCGCCTACAACAATGCACGAACATATTGCAGCATGAGGATCCTAAATGCTGAGTTTCCTGATGGCCTTGTGAGTAAAGGCACTGCCATACAGATCCAAAATTAAATTCCCGGTTAGCTGATCGCAATTGTGCTAGCAATTTGTAATTGGCTTCAGGTCTAGTGAGGAGAAAAAAAGTTAGCAATTCTGACTGACCCTTGCTGAAAAGTACATGTGTGGACATCAGTTAAGGTCAAGATTGGACTCAACAGTGCTGTTCGCCACAGTGGGATAGCCTACCGACACTCATTGTCTAAGATCACACTTGAGGAATGGCCATCTGGCCATATTACTAGAAAGTTACTGGTGTGCATGGAACTGTACCCCAGCAAGAGCCAGAACCTTCAGGAAAGCCAGGAAGAGGGTAGAGAAATGAAAGAAAAAAAATCTTAGCTGATTAGCCATCAGAACAGTTCAATTTTTTTTAATAATTCTATTTCTAGTTGCCCAGCCAAGTTCACCATTTGGTTTAATTTTGACTAAAACATACCGACACTTGTAACACAGGTAAATGATGCGTGATTATAAATAGACTCACTCCGCTCCAGCGGGGAGCTTACTGAGGGTGAGATGGAGCATTGCAGCAAGGAAGATCGAGAAGAGCATTGGTGCGATGACACAGCCTTGCTTGACCCCGGTCCGTACGTGAATTGGGTCTGTGGTGGAGCCATTGGTCATAGTCACGGCTTGCATGTCGTCATGAAACAGGCGGAGGCTGGCGACAAACTTTTGAGGGCAGCCGAATTTGTGGAGGACACTCCATAATCCCTTATGGTTGACAGTGTCAAAGGCCTTTTGTGAGATCAAAGAAGGCCATGTACAGCAGGATAGGCGCACTAACATCAGTGTTCTCGCTCAGGCCAATATCCCCAGCATCGAAGCTTTGACCACGCTCGATCAGCCCCAATGGACGGGTCACATCGTCTGCATGCCAGATTCGAGACTCCCAAAACAAGCACTCTACTCGGAGCTCCGACACAGCAAGAGAGCCCCAGGTGGGCAGAGGAAACGCTTCAAGGACACCCTCAAAGCCTCCTTGAAAAAGTGCAACATCCCCACTGACACCTGGAAATCCCTGGCCCAAGACCGCACAAAGTGGAGGAGAAGCATCCGGGAAGGCGCCGAACACCTTGAGTCTGTTCACCGGAGCAAGCGGAAGCCAAGCGCAAGCAGCGCACGTCAACCCAAGCACCCCACCCACCCGCCCCTTCAACCACTGTCTGCCCCACCTGTGACAGAGACTGTAGGTCCCGCATTGGACTCATCAGTCACCTGAGAACTAATTTTTAATGTGGAAGCAAGTCATCCTCGGTTCCAAGGGACTGCCTAAGAAGAACAAGATAAATAGACTCAGTAAATCAATCAACATCAATACTGATTGTTACTCTACTGCCATGAACTGCAAGCAATAAAAAGTGAAAGAGAATGTTCAACTCAGATGTGGTATAAGTACAAAAAAGAAACAACTCTATTGTTTGAATAATAGAAAACACTCCTTTTCGTGAGATAGACCCATCATCAGCTCTTGAGGCATTGGAACCAGTTCTTGGGGAGGAGTGACCTGTACCAAGGGGACGGTCTACACCTGAACTGTGAGGGAGCCGATGTCCTCGGGGTAATATTTTCTAGGGCGGTTCGGGAGGATTTAAACTAATTTGGCAGGGGGATGGGAACCTAGGTAGTGGAAAAGAGGGAAGTCATATGAAGTCAGAAATAGATGGTAGAAAGGTGAGAAGCAATAAGCAAAGGAGAGAAACACAAAGGGCCAAACTAATTCATAATGAGAGTGTGAAAAAAGCAAGCCTGAAGGCTTTGTATCTTAATGCTAGAGGAACAAGGTGGATGAATTAGTTGTGGAAATAGAGGTAAACAAGTATGATTTGATTGGGATTACAGAAACGTGGCTGCAGGGTGGGCAAGTCTGGGAACTTAACATCCAGGGATATACAATATTTAGGAAGGATCGGCAAAAAGGTAGGGGAGGTGGGGTAGCATTGCTGGTAAAGGAGGGGATTAATGCAATGGAAAGGAAGGATATTAACTCGGATGAAACGGAATCTGTATGGGTAGAAATGAAAAATAGCAAGGGGAGGAAAACGTTAGTGGGTGTGATATATAGGCCTCCAAATAGTAATATGGAGGTGAGGGAAGGCATAAAAAGGGAAATTAGAGAAGCGTGCGATAAGAGCACAGCTGTCATCATGGGTGACTTTAATTTACATATTGATTGGACTACCCAAATTAGTAAAAATTCTGAGGAGGAGGAATTCCTGGAATGTTTTCGGGACGGTTATCTGGACCAATATGTCGAGGAGCCGACTCGAGATCAGGCCATTTTAGACTGGGTATTGTGCAATGAGAAGGGACTTATCAGCAATCTTCTTGTACGAGGCCCCTTGGGTCAGAGCGATCATAATATGATCGAGCTCTCAGTCGAGATGGAGAGTGAGGAAATTGAATCAGAGACTAAGGTCCAGAACTTAAATAAAGGGAATTACGAGGGTATGAGACGGGAATTGGGTAAGATTGATTGGGTGGTGTTTCTGGGGGGATTGACAGTGGATAGACAATGGCAAGCATTCAAAGATAGAATGGAAGAATTCCAGAACATGTTTATACCGGTTTGGCATAAAAATAAACCTAAAAAGGTGACTCAACCGTGGATAACGAGGGAAATTAGGGACAGCATAAAATTAAAAAAAAGGGCATATCAACTGGCAAAAAAAAGCACCAGACCGGAAGATTGGGGGCAGTACAGGATACAGCAAAAGAGGACAAAGGGATTAATCAGGAAGGGGAAAATAGAATACGAAAGTAAACTTGCAGCAAACATAAAGACAGACTGCAAAAGCTTTTATCGGTATATCAGGAGGAAAAGACTGGTAAAATCCCAAGTCGGTCCCTTGCAGTCCGATTCGGGAGAATATATAATGGAGAATAAGGAAATGGCAGACCAATTAAACTCATACTTTGGTTCTGTATTCACAAAGGAGGACACAAATAACCTCCCAGGAATATCGGCAAACATAGGGACTAATGAGAGGGAGGAGCTGACAGAAATTAGTATCTCTAGGGATATGGTGTTGGGTAAGTTGAGGGGACTGAAGGCCGACAAATCCCCGGGGCCTGATAAACTACATCCTAGGGTACTTAAGGAGGTGGCCCTGGAGATAGCAGATGCTCTAAGGATCATCTTCCGGAACTCCATTGACTCGGGAACAGTACCCGTGGATTGGAGGGTAGCTAATGTTACCCCAATATTTAAAAAGGGGGGTAGAGAGAAAGCAGGGAATTATAGACCAGTAAGCCTTACATCGGTTGTGGGCAAAATGCTAGAGTCCATTATTAAGGATAAAATAGCGGAGCACTTGACAAATGGGGAAAGGATCGGACAGAGTCAACATGGATTTACAAAGGGTAAATCGTGTTTGACTAATCTGCTGGAATTTTTTGAGGAAGTAACTGGTAAAATAGATGGGGGAGAGCCAGTGGATGTGGTGTACCTTGACTTCCAGAAAGCCTTCGATAAGGTTCCACACAAAAGATTATCATGCAAAATTAAGGCTCATGGGATTGGGGGCAAAGTATTAACGTGGATAGAGAACTGGCTGGCGGATAGAAAACAGAGAGTTGGAATAAACGGCTCGTTTTCGGAGTGGCAGGCAGTGACCAGCGGGGTGCCGCAAGGATCTGTCCTGGGACCCCAGCTGTTCACAATATATATAAATGATCTGGATCAGGGAATTGGATGCAATATTTCCAAATTCGCTGACGACACTAAACTAGGAGGAGGGGTGGGCTCTGATGAGGATGTCAGGAGGCTACAGTGCGATTTGGACAGGTTGGGGGAATGGGCGGATACGTGGCAGATGCACTATAATGTGGATAAATGCGAGGTTATCCACTTTGGGGGTAAAAACAGGAGGGTAGATTATTATCTAAATGGCAATAGATTGGGAGATGGGGAAGTGCAGAGGGACCTGGGTGTTCTTGTGCACCAGTCACTGAAGGAGAGCATGCAGGTGCAACAGGCGATTAAGAAGGCAAATGGTATGTTGGCCTTCATATCAAGGGGGTTCGAGTATAGGAATAGGGATACCTTACTACAGCTGTACAAGGTGCTGGTGAGACCGCATCTGGAGTATTGTGTACAGTTTTGGTCGCCCCATCTGCGGAAGGATGTTCTTGCCATGGAAAGAGTGCAACGGCGATTCACCAGGCTGATACCTGGAATGGCGGGAATGACCTACGAAGAGAGATTAAATAGTTTGGGCTTGTACTCACTGGAGTTTAGAAGATTGAGAGGGGATCTCATCGAAACATATAAAATTATGGCAGGCCTGGACAGGCTGAATTCAGAGAGAATGTTTCCAATGGCCGGGGAGCACAGAACCAGGGGCCACAGTCTAAAAATAGCGGGCAAATCATTTAAAACAGAGATGAGGAAGAATTTCTTCACTCAAAGAGTGGTGAGCCTGTGGAATTCCCTGCCACAGAGGGCTGTGAAGGCTAATTCAATAAATATTTTCAAGAGAGAATTGGATATATTTCTGAAGGCTAAGGGGATTAAGGGTTACGGAGAAAAGGCGGGGACGGGGTACTGAACTGGTAAGATCAGCTATGATCTCAGACGAAGATCAGCCATGATCTCATTGAATGGCGGAGCAGGCTCGAAGGGCCGAATGGCCTACTCCTGTTCCTATCTCTATGTTTCTATGTTTCTAATGTGCCGCATCAAAGCATTTAACCTACACAACAGGATCCATCAGCGCTCTCCTCTGTTTAAGTAACCTTAAGGGCTGCCTGTCTTCTATCCATTATTTAGTTTTTCTTCATCTAACTTCCAGGCAGTCTCAACACCCATTTTAGAGCATCTATACTTCACAGTCTGAATTGACATTGTGACATATTTTCCTTTCCAACAGCTTGTATTTTGAGACATTCTGGTTTCTGTCTCCTTCAGTTAGAAAGTGCACTTTTCTACTCAGAGACTGAAAAGTACTTTTTGTCTGAAGAAAGAAGCCAAAAATGTTTTAAAAAACATAAATTTTATAAATATAGAGCAGGTTCTTAACCATTTGAAAGAGAAAAGGCAGGTTAATGTTTTGGGTAGGGCATTTCATCAGAATCACTTCTGAAACTAGAAATCATGAAAGGTTTCCACCCAAAGTATTAACCGATCTTTTTTCATTCAGATGCCAATGTACGTGCTGTGCATTTCTATTTCACATTTTCTACATTTGCTGTTAAGTTCTTTTCATTTCAGCCATGCACGTCGACAGCTTCTGTTAATCACCAGTTAGCTTTGAGTCCTGATGAGGTGTCCAGTTATACACCTCGCCGGATTTTACTTTCCATTGACTTCAATGGAAGCATAAATCATGTGGGATGCATAATAGGCGGCCGATCCATTACCACCCGTTTGGCCATCACACCACTATGCCCTGTTAGGGTTCGTAATCCCAGAGCCATGGTCAGCATTAGTGTTAAAGAAAGACTTACATTTATATCGTCCCAAAGCGCTTTACGGCCAATGAAGTACTTTTTGAAGTGTAGTCACTGTTGTACAGTAATGTAGGAAACGCAGCAGCTAATTTGCGCACAGCATGCTCCCACAAACAGCAATATGATAATGACCAGATAATCTGTTTTTTTTGTTATGCTGATTGAGGGACAAATATTAGCCTGGACACCGGGGATAACTCCCCTGCTCTTCTTCGAAACAGTGCCATGGGATCTTTTACGTCCACCTGAGAGATTAACATCTCATCCGAAAGACAGCACCTCCGACAGTGCAGCACTCCCTCAGATTTTTTGTGCTCAAGTGTCTGGAATGGGACTTGAACCCACAACCTTCTGACTCAGAGGAGAGTGTGCTACCAACTGAGCAATGGCTGACACATGGCTGTTAGTCATTAAAGTCAGTGGAGGGGTTAGGATTTTGGGCTGAGGTTTAGTGTTAAGGGAGGGATTATAGTAGGGATTATGGTTTGCAGTTACATTTAGTATTTGATTTAGTATCGGGGTTAGGTCCTTAATTAGTGTTATTATCCTGCATAGGTCTGCATATGTTCAGGGGATTAGCATTGGAGTTTTCTAATTACAGATGTTGTTCTTTTTGTTTAATTTTAGTTTAAGTCATCTCATCTGGTGTTAAGTTTTATTGTTTTACTAACCAGCGTCTTGCTTATCCTTTTCCTCTAGAAGAAGAAACAGAAAAATAAGTCCTTAAACCCACCAACTTGAGTGTTCTCAAGTCCCAATCCTACCCCAATTGCCCCAGGCCTTCATCTGAGTACTTAAAGTCCTCCACAAGTATTCCCATGCCCCAAGTTGGTTCCAAGTACTCACAGATCACTCTGCTCACTTTACTCACAGGCTTAGTCCCCTTCCCTTCCTTCCCAAGCTATGACCACCTGGTCTTTGTCAGACGCAGACACCAGGCTCCCAATTGCCTCCCTGATCTTTCCTTCCTGTCCCATATGTGTTACAATGGGCGACTGACAAATGCTGACTGCCACTTGCTTTTAAGCTGGTTAACATTGTGAGCTTCCTTGGAGCAGTTTAGCACAGGAGGCATCTGGACCAATACTGGGATTGGGTGGACAACAGCTCCTCCCCAAACTTTTGCAAACTTATCTCCCAACATACCAAGAAAAAACTTAAAATCTAGACCAGTCAATGAGATTGGGAGGTGGAGGGAGTGATCTATAATTTGATGATAGTGTTTTTTGTGTGATTGGAACCTTGCAAAAGGAATTTCAGGATTACATTAATTCCTGAGACGAGAGTTTGGCTTTGTTCTCAGGGAAAGCTGAGATAATGTCTGTGTCTATCAGATGACTGTCACCTGAAGTCTGTCTCAAGGTGACTTGGATGAAAAGGTAAGAGGATAAAGAAAGAATTAAATATGCATAAAGAGAAAGGGAGCGAACTTGTATGAAAAAGACATTCAAAGTAGATGAACTACAGGAAGATAGAAAGAAAAAGAGAGAGCTATTTCGAGAGAAAGGAAAATATGCAGGAGACATTCAGAGGGAGTAAGAGGCAAACAGGAGAGAGAGAGAGGAGACAAGGAGAAGGGGAGAAGAGAACAAGAAAAAAGTGTGAAAAGCATGTAGATAAAGATAGCGGAAAGAGTGGAAGACAATCAGAAGGACAAGGAAATAAAACAGATTGGCCTGAGAGTGGGAGTGAAGTAGAAACACAATTACAGGAAAAGAAAGACACTAATTTTATTTTTGTTTGTGACCAATGCCATGAGGGATTAGTCATGTATTAAAACATACAGTAATTTGATTATTTGGATCTTAATAAGATCATCTCTTTTTACTTGTTTTTATTAATTAAAGTGATGCTTTAATAAATAAGTTTAAACAACTTGTAAAATTAGATTGAGTAATTTTAACTTCGGCCAGAAATTCGCTAGTTACATCTGAAACTGTCTGACAGACATATGCGTATCAGTAAAAAAAATATTCTAGCTTCTTTGAAAGCCCAGTGGGTGGAGGCATTGACTAGTGTAGCACTAAGGCAAAAGTTCCATGCTGAATCCCCATTCTGTGCTGATTGACAACTGTTTGTAGTGTGTCTAGGTTAGGGAAGAGAAAAGCAGCTGGGGTTTCTATTCCTGATCCTTATGTAGAGAGCCCTATTGGAGGTTCTTATATGTGGATGCTGGGTTAGAACCTGGAGTGTCCTCCTTGGGCGCAACCTGGAAGTTAGACCTGAAAATGCATCCAATGTTGCACCCATTTTGCCAATGTCAAGTTACGTCCAAGTGTCCTCCTAATCTCATTAGAAAACGCCCAAATTTAAAATAGGCGTAAATGGGCTGAAATCAGCGGAAACAATTAGGGCCCAAGGAAGCGCGAACCCACACCAGTATATTTCTTCTTTGAGTCTTAAAATGTAAGTTTCAACTCATTTAACCCTCTTTCCATGCACATCAGGCTTCAAAACCTACAACTGGGAAAGTTTTTCCATTTTTAATGTGACTCATACTTATGCCATAAAAATGCATTAAAAGAAACAGAAAATACAGAGCTGGTGTGAAGATAATTTTTTTTAAACGCTCAAAAAAATTGCAATAAAAAGACTCGAAAAATGACTATTTCCTGTTGCACCTGAACATCCAGCCACAATATTGAGAGAGCCCCTCCCCCCTCCCCCCACCCCCACCCCGAACAAGCATGATTGGTGGATACTCGCATTTGAGAGTCAGGGTTGTTTTGTGGACTGAGATTTGTTTGCATGAAGGGTTTGATGGATGGATGCAAAATATTGCAGAGACTTGGGCGTATTGTAGTTACGCGCGTAACTCACGGCCAAAATTCCACTATCTTTTAAGCCACATAATTTGATTGCGCCCAGGTTATGGGTGTATCTAAGCGTAAATGCAGAGGGAACTCCGGCCCATAATTCAGATCAGAAGTCTTCTCTACAGTTGAATAGCCTGCTGGCACTTGCTGTTTAAAGCTCACACGTGATAGCCACTTGGACGAAGTATTGGAGGCTGTCCATGGAGCCATACCTCAATAAGGGAAGAGCACCTTCAGGAGAGCAGGGCAGAGATCCAGAAATTGGAAGAGATTACTTTAAATTTTAGCGCAAATGCAGGACAAGACAAGACCAGTGTTGTCATGGTTTAACAAGAGGCAGAATTTATAAAGAAAACGTGGGGGAAAAAAAACTATTGACCATGCTGTTTAAAAGAAATGTCTTGCTTGTTTAATTATAATGTTTGCTACACTAATAAGGCTCTACCAGCTTTTTAAGCCGCTGTGCAATAAACAAACCATCTTGTTACTTTCTCCTGGGAATCAGGTGGTATCATTCTGCTTTGTGGACATCAAAGTCAGCTCTGTTACCCTTTCATGAATGTCACTGTGACACTCCTGCCTGGCATTAACATTCTCCTTGCAGCACTCAGTCTCAGCAGCGCAATCATAATCACATGCGTCACCTACTCGTTTTGTAATACTGTTATAATGCACTTAACAGATATTATAAAAAGCAACTAAGACTAGGAGGCAGTTGCACACTGCAGTTCAATTTCAGAATTCTGCTGACACCCATATGCCAAAGTGATAACTTCATCACAAGGTAATTAGAGTGCGGAAGGCCTTTTGGCCAGTCTAAGCTCATCCATCTAGTAAACGTACAGTCTCCTTCTCTGTATCCAACTGCCTCATAAATTGTGTGCAAGGTTTTTGCCTCCACTACCTTATGTGAAAGAATAGTCTTCTACTCAATTAAGCCTGAAGAGCTTCCTGAAATTGATCCTAATTTCAGAAGTCCCTTGCCGTGTCACTGTGTGGATTATTTCATATGTAGTACCCTCAGCCAGCTGAATGATGAATAGCTTATTTGTGCATGTCATAAAGACTTCTAATCACACATTTAGACATCACAAAAAAATGAAATTTAAATACGTCAAATATTTATTTTTTTAGGCATAAAAATTTTATAAAATCTAATAAAGAAAACAATAGTAGGATGAATGGTCGCGTTGCGTTCAATTACTAGAGATTTTGATTTCTGTATATGATATACCAATTTGAATCCCAGCCTTGAACTAGTTCTCATTTGGCTTTTCCTTAAAAGGCTCTTTTACAGTAGGGGAGTGCAGTGATGGCAAATAGTTCTCCCACTGTTGGCTGCATTCGAAAATATAAATGATTGGCATGAAGTCAGAGTATCATAGCTACGATAGATCTACGAATCTGTTGTGATCGTAGCAAGCTAAACACATGTTTGCGCTCTTACTCAATTAAGTCTTCATATTTTGCATCGGAACCCAACTAGTCTCTAGACACTGGCATTGAACAACAAAAACAAATGTCAGAAAGTAATGCACGACAGGCACTCTTTACACATGGGAACAAAGAAAATGGTGAAGTAAAAGATTTAAGAGTGAGGGGTATATTTTCAGCGTGCCACCTGGGCGTAAAACTGGTGTTGCAGTTCGACCACCCGCTTTAGAAACTGCCCGATTTCCATTTGGAAAATAACTCAGGCGGTTTCTATAGCTAGTGGCTGAACTGCAACACCAGTTTTATGCCCGGGTGGCAAGTTGAAAAATTTACCCCCGAGTGATCCACCCTTGGCTTGCAGAAGGAGGAGAAAAAAAAATGATGAGGATGATCCTTGTATGCGTTGCAAAATTGTAGCTCCTAATAATACAACCAAGCAGCAACCTCACTCTTCCAACTGTGGAAGAGAATGTTGGGACTGATTGAGAAGCAAAAGGGGAAAAGTTATGTTAGCTGATATAAAGAGGAAATAAGAACAGTAGGTAGGAGCAGGAGTAGGCCATACGGCCCCTCGGGCCTGCTCCGCCATTCAATAGGATCATGGCTGATCCGAACCTAGACTCACGTCCACTTCCCTGCCCACTCCCCGTAACCCCTAATTCCCTTATCAGCTAGGAAACTGTCTATCTCCGTTTTAAATTTATTTAATGTCGCAGCTTCCACAGCTCTCTGAGGTAGCAAATTCCATAGATTTACTACCCTCTGAGTGAAGAGGTTTCTCCTCATCTCAGTTTTGAAAGGGCAGCCCCTTATTCTAAGATTATGCCCCCTAGTTCTAGTCTCACCCATCAGTGGAAACATCCTCCCTGCATCCACCCGATCAAGCCCCCTCACCATCTCATATGTTTCGCTAAGATCACCTCTCATTCTTCTGAATTCCAGCGAGTAGAGGCCCAACCTACTCAACCTTTCCTCATAAGTCAACCCCCTCATCTCCGGAATCAACCGAGTGAACCTTCTCTGAACTGCCTCGAGAGCAAGTATATCTTTTCACAGAATCACAGAATCACAGAATCCTCACAGTGCAGATAGAGGCCATTTCGGCCCATCGAGCCTGCACCGACACATATCCCACCCTATCCCTGTAACCCCACGTATTTAATCCCCTAACACTAAGGGTCAATTTATCATAGCCAAATCAATCCAAATCAACCTAACCTGCACATCTTTGGACTGTGGGAGGAAACCAGAGCACCTGGGGGAAACCCACGCAGACACAGGGAGAATGTGCAAACTCCACACAGACAGTCGCCCGAGGCCGGATTTGAACCTGGGTCCCTGGCGCTGTGAGGCAACAGTGCTAACCACTATGCCACCGTGCCCCCCTTAAATATGGAAACCAAAACTGTGCGCAGTATTCCAGGTGTGGCCTCACCAGTACCCTGTATAACTGAAGCAAGACTTCCCTGCTTTTATACTCCATCCCCCTTGCAATAAAAGCCAAGATTCCATTGGCCTTCCTGATCACCTGCTGTACCTGCATACTAACCTTCTGTGTTTCATGCACCAGGACCCCCAGATCCCTTTGTACTGTAGCACTTTGCAGTTTCTCTCCATTAAGATAATAACTTGCTCTTTGATTTTTTCTGCCAAAGTGCATAACCTCACACTTACCAACATTATATTCCATCTGCCAAATTTCTGCCCACTCACTTAGCCTGTCTATGTCCTTTTGCAGGTTTTTTATGTCCTCCTCACTCACTGCTTTCCCTCCCATCTTTGTATCGTCGGCAAACTTGGATACATTGCACTTGGTCCCCTCCTCCAAATCGTTAATATAGTTTGTAAAGAGTTGGGGTCCCAGCACTGACCCCTGCGGAATACCACTAGTTACTGATTGCCAACCCGAGAATGAACCATTTATCCCAACTCTCTGTTTTCTGTTAGATAGCCAATCTTCCACCCATGTCAGTATATTACCCCCAATCACGTCATTTTTAATCTTGTGCAGTAATCTTTTGCGTGGCACCTTGTCAAATGCCTTTTGGAAGTCCAAATACACCACGTCCACTGGTTCCCCTTTATCCACCCTGTATGTTACGTCCTCAAAGAATTCAAGCAAATTTGTCAAACATAACTTCCCCTTCATAAAACCATGCTGACTCTGTCCGATTAAATTGTGCTTATCCAAATGTCCTGTTACTGCTTCCTTAATAATGGACTCCAACATTTTACCAACCACAGATGTTAGGCTAACTGGTCTATAATTTCCAGCCTTTTGTCTACCTCCCTTTTTAAATAAGGGCGTTACATTAGCAGTTTTCCAATCTGCTGGGACCTTTCCTGAATCCAGGGAGTTTTGGAAAATTACCACCAATGCATCCGCAATCCCTACCGTTACTTCTCTCAAGACCCTAGGATGTAAGCCATCAGGTCCAGGGGATTTATCCACCTTAAGGCCCATTATCTTACCGAGTACCATCTCCTTAGTGATTTTAATCGTGTTTAGCTCCTCCCCCCCCATAGCCCCCTGTTTGTCCAGTGTTGGGATATTTTTAGTGTCCTCTACTGTAAAGACTGATACAAAATATTTGTTCAGCGTTTTTGCCATCTCCATGTTCCCCACTACTAATTTCCCGGTCTCGTCCTCTAAGGGACCAACATTCACTTTAGCCACCCTTTTTCTTTTTATATAACTGTAGAAACTCTTGCTATCTGTTTTTATATTTTTTGCTAGTTTACTTTCATAATCTATCTTCCTTTTCTTAATTAATCTTTTAGTTATTCTTTGCTGGCTTTGAAATGCTTCCCAATCTTCTATCCTCCCACTAGATTTGGCTACTTTATATGCCCTTGTTTTCAGTCGGATACTATCCTTTATTACTTATGTTGGCAATGCACAGGACAGCAATTGAAAAGAGAAAAGATGGTTTGACATTTCAGCTGGAGACCCTGCATCAGATGCTCACTATTCGGTTCTGTATTTCCAGTTTTTTTTGTTGTTATTTCTGATATTCCTTTTTAGTTCTAATGTTATTCAACATCTCTGATCAAGCAGCTACCTGACGACTCATTCCTGCCCACGCAGTACCATGTATATTTCTTTTGAAGATTTCTAAGAGCTAATGTTTTGTTAAAATCAATAGCAATTAAAAGTATTTTTCACTGATCACATTAATTATTTCATTTATTACTCATGGGGGCAGCACAAATAGATGTTGTTATGTTATGCTGAGATTGAAATAGAATTCTTGTTTCTAATTGTAGATCTGTTGTTGGTTAGGAAGAAGTAGCAATTCTGGCATTGATCATTTCATGAAAAAGTACACCAGATATAATTGAAAACAATCAGCCACACATTAAAAAAACAGCGAGACCTACTTTTGAGTCAAATCTTGAAAACAACCTCCCCCAGTAACCTAGTGGGTAAAAAGCACTAACTGGTATAACACTAAGTCATAAAGAAGCCATAAGGTCCCAGGTTTGAGTCCCAATCTGTGCTGAGTTAGCTAATCTCAGTTAAAGCAGCAGGTGGGTTACTAAAATTGGCGTTAGTACTCTAGTTGCTATCCAACGGCTCCTGCTTATGTGAATGTTGTGCAAGAACAGGATCAAGCCTGGCGGTGATTCCCCCCGCCGCCCGCCCGCCCCACCCCGCCCTCTTCCCCTGAATCAAATTGCCTGCCAACACTCAGTATCCAGGCTCACACGTGACAAATAGCTGCTTGCGAGAGGCACTGGAGGGTTGCCAGTGCCTGTGGAACTGCATCTCTGCAAGTCAGTGTCTTCGGGTAGGCAGATAATTAAGGCAAAAAAGATGTTAAAAAAGCAATCATTTCTTTTTTTTTAATTGTAATTCTGAGTAAGAGCTTTGAAAATTGTAATCTAGCAATATAAAATGGCATTAATATAGAAAGTAGGCAGGTGGCACATGTCCCATGCCACAGAGTCGCCAAATGCCATTCTTGGCACAAGGCCATGGAAACAGAGATGATCACTTCCTCTGACAGCATGGTCATGTGTAAGATGCCAGACCTTATTGAACAATGAGAGTAGCAACCAATATATATTTTTTGAATCCATCATAACATCTAACTGGTTAATGAGCATTAATGACACTGATAACAATCAAACGATCACTTCTGACATAACTAGCTTGTACTTTTGGACTCGGTCAAGCTATGCCCAGCTAAAAGTAATAATTCTGCATACAAACATTGTAAACATTCTAGTAAACAGCTAATTACAATAATGGATTAAGTGACTAGAAAAAATAATGTTTTAGAGCTAATAACATTGCTCCTTTCTTTTTTTAAAGACCCAAACATACAATTAGGCTGATTAGGCTAAGGTGGAATTGCGATCAGTTCAACATCTTATATGAGCTGTCACGCTCTATTGTTAGAGACTGCTTTGGGTTCTGCCAGGACCACTCGACTCCAGGCCTCATTACAGCCTTGGTCCAAACATGGACAAAGGAGCTGAATTCCAGAGGTGAGGTGAGAGTGACTGCCCTTGACATCAAGGCAGCATTTGACCGAGTGTGGCATCAAGGAGCCCTAGTAAAACTGAAGTCAATGGGAATCAGGGGGAAAACTTTCCACTGGCTGGAATCATACCTCGCACAAGGGAGGATGATTGTGGTTTTTGGAGGCAAATCATCTCAACCCCAGGACATTGTTGAAGGAGTTCCTCAGGGCAGTGTCCTAGGCCCAACCATATTTAGCTGCTTCATCAATGACCTTCCTTCCATCATAAGGTCAGAAGTGGGGATGCTCGCTGATGAGTGCACAGTGTTCAGTTTAATTCGCAACACCTTAGATAATGAAGTAGTCCGTGCCCGCATGCAGCAAGATCTGGACAACATTCAGGCTTGGGCTGATAAGTGGCAAGTAACATTCACGCCACACAAGTGCCAGGCAATGACCATCTCCAACAAGCGAGAGTCTAACCACCTCCCCTTGACATTCAATGCCATTATCATCATCAAATCCCCCGCCATCAACATCCTGGAGGGGGATACCATTGACTAGAAACTTAACTGGCCCAGCCACATAAATACGCTGGCAACAAGAGCAGGTCAGAGGCTGGGTATTCTGCAGTGAGTGACTCACCTTTTGACTCCTCAAAGCCTTTCCACAAGGCACAAGTCAGGAGTACGATGGAATACGCTCCACTTGCCTGGATGAGCGCAGCTCCAACAACACTCAAGAAGCTCGACACCATCCAGGACAAAGCAGCCCGCTTGATTGGCACCCCATCCACCACCTTAAACATTCACTCCCTCCACCACCGGCGTACCATGGCTGCAGTGTGTACGATCTACAAGATGCACTGCAGCAACTCGCCAAGGCTTCTTCGACAGCACCTCCCAAACCCACGACCTCTACCATCTTGAAGGACAAGGGCAGCATACACACGGAACACCGCCACCTCCAATTTCCCCTTCAAGTCACACACCATCCTGACTTGGTAATATATCGCCGTTCCTTCATCGTCGCTGGGTCAAAATCCTGGAACATTCTCCCTGACAGCACTGTGGAAGTACCTTCACCACACGGACTGCAGCAGTTCAAGAAGGCGGCTCACCACCACCTTCTCAAGGGCAATTAGGGATGGGCAATAAATGCTGGCCTTGCCAGCAGCGCCCACAGCCCATGAATGAATAAACATTAAAAAAAAAATCCACCTACTATGGTTTATTTTCTGTCCTATCTGTCCAGGACTTGAATAAAATTGATTTCAGGCAATCATGTTTTCAGTCAAGATTAGCTTACGCAAAGCACAATTCTGGCCTAATAAGAAGACTACTGTATAATAACTTGCTGTTTAATGCCTCCTGTCCTTGCATGTGTGTCCATGCAATTAAGTTTGATAATGGACCTAATGGATGAAACTTGGCAAAAGTGTTTAACCATTACTTAAGAACCTATTATTATTACACAAACAACAGGAACACTCTTAAAAAAAAAAAAATGCTGATAAATGTTCTATTAAAATGTATTCGGTGCTCCTCCAGGGCCAGACATGAAGCATGGCTGACAGTGAAAAAGTTCAATTAACATACACAGTTTAAGCTACCTGATTACTGAACCCTGCTGTCTATCTTTTCATTTTACCACAGCCCTTCCATTTAGTAACAGCTGATTTCCAGCACCAGCACTGTTTCGATGGAGTCAGTAAATAACAAGGAGCTTCACACACATGAGCTTGATGAATGCGAAGTTGTTCTGAAATTGCAAATATGATTTTAAAGCAGCTGTTAGTACTAAGCTGAAGTTGCAGAAAGATGTTGCCAATGCTAAAAGTGCATTTCTGGCCTGTATGGAGGAGTTATGTCATCTCAAAATGACGACCCAATGCCAAATGGCACTGGCACGCAGTACTGATATTTTCCATTGCCAGTATTTTTGATCGGAGGTAGAGAGTAAAACCCCAATCCAGGAGGGTTTCATTGCCTCTGATGACAAAGTCATGTGGTCACTTATATTACAGAATGGTCACAGATGGTCTTCTTGCTCTCAGAGGCAATCCTATAGTGTAAAAGGGTGTTTAGTTTAATGACTATCTTCACTGTGGTTTATTCAGCTCCTTCATGCTGTTGGGCTCATTAACCACATCGAAATAGAGAATAAGCTCACCAATCCTGCACTCCCAGTGGGGAGCCATCCTCAAAGGGAGCGTGGATGCAGACAGAGCTACAACACTTTAAGGATGGCTTCCTGATGAGAGTGCAGGATCTGTGAATTAATCCTCAAATCTCTGAAGACGTCATCAGCATAGAAAGATACCCTAACAGAAGTGGCCATGAAAGAACAAAACAATATTCAGAATATTAAGCATTGAAAATTTGTCTGAAAATCCTATAGATATAAATGGGAGATGATACTAACTGCTTCTTTACATTAAAAAAAAAATTGCAAGTCAGGCCACTTCTCATAGGTCACTTTGTAACTGCACTGCACACAATCATATTCTGGACTGCCAGCAACACAGACCAGGAAAGGTATGTGGTTCAACCCTGGGATCTCAGCTGAGTTGTGGGTAGGGCACTACTGTTGGCTCCAGAGGCTAGAGAAGGAGAAAACACAATCAGCCAGGAGTCTTGCTTCTGATCCCTATCCAGCAACTCATTCTAGGAAGTGCATGTTTAGAGCCTTTGTCATACAAGCTTATCTTGTGTGCAGACATCAGATGAAAATAAGATCTGGTCATCAAGTCCCCTGTGGTTAAATAACCTGATAATGCTCACTATCATGGCTCACGTAGGAAGAATGGCTGTTTGAGAGAGATACCCACTGGACTATATTCCCATGAGAGCGCCATTAGCAGAGGAAGGGAGAAAATTAGAGGGGAAAAAATGCAGAGTAAGAGTTGTGCAGGTGAATGGATTGCAGTTGAAATTGTGGAAAGTATTCCATAATTATTAATATCATTGATACATTGGTACAGGTACACTATCCCTTATCCGAAAGCCTTGGGACCAGCTGAGTTTCGGTTTTCGGAATTTTTCGGATTTCAGAAGGTATTATTATAAGACTGGGAAATTTGTATTTAATATAAATTTTAAAAGTTCAGGCTACCTCTTGCGACTGTTCCGTGTCTCATTCCCCTTCCTGCTTCTCTGGAAAGCCGGATATCGGCTGACTCCTACTAAGCTGGCCCGCAAATCAGGTCGGGGGTCAGGTGGGGAGGGGGGGGGGGGAGAGAAGAATATCGGACGGGCCGCGGTTCAGGTCGGGGGGGGGGTCGGGCGGGAGAAAAGAATATCGGACGGGCCGCGGTTCGGGTCGGGGAAAAATGAATATCAGACGGGTCGGGGGTGGGGAGAAAAGAATATCGGACGGGCTGCGGTTTGGGTCGGGTCAGGGGGGGAGGGGGGGGTGGGGGAGAAAAGAATATTGGACGGGCCGCTGCAGCTATCGGACGGGCCGCTGTATTGTTGGGTTCACTCTCCCAGTACCTCCTTCACACTGCCTGGCTCAGCCTGCAATCTCCTACCCAGGAGGGAACTCTGTGACCCTCTGCCCTGCTCAGCGTAAGTCGTGTGCCACTCTGGTCATGTCGTGCGCACGACTTACGCTGAACGAAAAAACTTTTGGTTTTCAGAGGTTTTCGGAAGTTCGGATAAAGGATAGTCTACCTGTATTGCTAACAGGGCTTGCATGTGCCAAATGTTATTAAATTTGGAGACATACCCAAGTACATGCATTAACATCCGGTTCTGCCTTATGTATGTGTGATCAAGAGAGGATTGACTGTCCAAGGGCAAGCCTGGGTATGTTACCTAGTCGGAAACGTGCAAAAATGCATGAGATATAAAGCACAGATGTCTGCAAAGATCTTGTCCTGTGAGGGACAAGAGTACTTTACTGCAGTTTCTTTTTTTCACAAAGTGACTTTGAATGATGTAGTGCTTTCTTTGTGCCATTGAATAGGTGGTCACATCAGTGCTGTTGTGCTATGGGTTGTCTAATAATCATTTTTATACAAAAAATTGGACTCAATTATTTCCTATAGTCCTAATTGTTTCACTCAATGCCCTTGCCTCCTCCCCAGTGATCAAAACTAAACAAAAAGCCCAGCACTGCTGCAAAACACTGTTGATTAAATTGATTGTTTTTACATAATGGAAATGAAAAAACTCCACACATTTACTAGGATTTATGTTGAGACCAATATTGTTTGTGTCAGCGTGAAGAAGATTGAATACTTCTGGTATCTCATTTTGTAAGGCTGGATTAGACAACTAAAAAAAAATAACTTAAAAGCAAACAACAATCTATTCTATGTATTTTTATGACTTCATGAAAAGCTAGTACCTGTATGGTACTTTCAAAAAGAGCTACCATTAGAGAGAGTACCATTTTTCATGCAGAAATGATAGGGGGAAAAATTCAGTATCGTCCCGTTTGGGGCGCCATTATCGGGCGTGCACAAAGTTTAGCGCCTGGTGCTATTTATCGCCTCCAACGGCAAACATGGCTTTTATCGCCCCTGGAGGTGATTGGAGCGCTATATCAGACGCTTCACACCTCTCTTAAGGCGCAAAGGCTGAGGAGCGAGGCGCCACCTCAGAGCGCTGGCGAATCTCATGTGATGTCAGTCAGCAATGGAACACAGACACAATGGCACCAGCCAGTTCTTAAAGGGGAGGGTTGATCTTGCTCTCCATCCACACCCTGCTCATTGCAGCCTTGAATCTCAGCCTGGAGAGACCTGTACATCAAATATGCTGGAAAGAACAATGGCGAGACCCAGGGAAAGAGCTCAGAGTGCAGCCCCCACAGTCTCTACTAAATCAATACAAGGAAGGGCAATTCAAAGTGAACCTGCAAAGTGCTGCTCAGTACCCAAAACTCCTTCACACAGCGTTGAATCTCTCCAGAAGTCGCTCTCTCTCTCAGAATGCGTGGTGCAAAAATGACACCAACAAAAAAAGGCAGGAAGCGATCGTCTTTAAATAGCGCTCCCCCAGTCCCTTACTGACTGCAAAGCGCTCCCCTCAACCTGTCATTGTTAGCGGCAGGTGCAAAGGCAGGGGGCGCTGTAGTGTATGTACCTTTAAGAGGAGAACTACTTTTACAGCTCCTGTATACTGTAGTACCGGCAGTGACCACACCTGTATATAAACCCTGTGTAGGGATCTGTACTGTTAGTTTTTAGACTACCCTCATCCGGTAAACACCTGTTGATTGTTAACCTGCAGTCTCCGTCTATTTATTAAAGAACACCATACCTTAAGATTCACGGATTTAACAGTGGCGACGAGGTCGATTCGAACCTACCTGCAACTCTGCATTTCTCCCAGGGATTCGCTCCTGGAGGACAGTGGAAGAAAGTCGAGGCCAGAAGCACGGGCGTTGACCACGAGCAACCGCCCAGTCATCCGGCAGAGAGTGAGCATCGCAGGGGAGGCTGTTGAGAGCTGGGCTTGGTTCTCCAGCCATGACAATCCAGGTACAGCGCAGACCCTTCCCGGACAGCGGCGGCGGGAGCCGACCGACGGCACAGAAAAGGCCGAGCACTGTCGACAGGGTAAGAGAGAGGGTAAAGCGCATAGGGCGCAGCCGGGGGTTGAAGACCGAGCGGCGTCAACGGAAAACAAAAAGACAGAGAGGGTAAAGCACAGCCGGGATTCAGGACCGAGCGGCGGCAGCGAGAGAGGCGCACAGGAAAATGCGCAGAGCACAGCCAGGGCTCAAGGGCTGAGCAGCGTCCACGGGGGAAGGAAGGAAGCGCGGGAGACGCCATTTGAGCCGCGGAGAAGAAGGGAGAGCGCGGGAGATGCCATTTTTGAAGCCGCAGCGGAGAAGGGCGAGCGCGGGAAGAAAGGGAAGCGTGGGAGACGCCATTTTGAGCCAGCGGAGAAGAAGGGAGAGCGCGGGAGACACCATTTTAGCCAGTCTAACCACACCCAGGGATGCCAAAGAGTCGCAGTGTCACAGCGTTCGACAATGAAGTCGAAGATTGGGCGACATATGTGGAACGCATTGAGGTGTACTGCAAGGCGAATGAAGTGCCAGATTCCAGGAAAGCACTGGTTTTGTTGAATTCCATGGGTGCAAAAACGTATGGCTTACTGCGAAACCTAGTAACCCCAGAGAAGCCAGTGGATAAGGATTTCGAAAGCATAGTGACAATCCTACAGGACCACTTAAACCCCACACTGCTGCTGATAGCAGAAAGATTTAAGTTTCACAAAAGGAACCAGCATAAAGACGAAAGTAATGCTGAGTATTTAACGGAACTGCGCAAGCTATCGAAACACTGCCAGTTTGGAATGGGACTAGCAGGTACGTTAAGGGACAAGTTTGTGTGTGGGCTTCAAAGTGAAGGAACCCAGAAACGGCTTCTATCAGAAAAGGATCTTACGCTGGACAAGGCTTTCAGCATGGCAGTATCACACGAAGCAGCCGCACGGGGCGCTGCAGAGATACAACGGAGACTGCAAGAATATGGCACCAATGAAATGTCATATGGAGCAGGGAAGTGTTATCGCTGCGGCAGAACAACACACAACCAGAAGGATTGTTGGTTCAAGGACCAAGTGTGCAGACAGTGTAGAAAACCAGGACACATAGCAAGAGTCTGCAGGTTGGGGAAGAAAACCAGCAGCAAGAAATCTCCACAGGAGAAGTACAAAAAGGTACATAAGGTGACGGAGAGTAGTTCAGACGAACAGAAAAGTGATACAGACTCTGGAAGCAAGGAGCTGGGTTGTCTGAAACTACATAATGTAATCAAAATGGAGGATCACCAAACTATCTGGGCCACGCTCAAGATAGACGGAGTCCAAGTGAAAATGGAATTGGACACAGGATCAGCCCTAACAGTCATAAACCGAAGGGACTACAAGCGGCTATTCTCACATATACCCTTGAGAGATACAGAGATTGTCTTGAAGACGTACACGGGGCAAAAAGTCTACCCCAAAGGAAAAATAAGGGTGAACGTGATATACAACGGCCAGGAAACACCAAAAATGGACCTATATGTATTGCCAGATGGAGGACCACCACTACTAGGACGTGAATGGATCCGGAAGATACAGTTAGATTGGCATTCCATACAGACACTGACGGTAGAGGCCAAAAAGGATGACGACGTCACACCTGGACGACTGTCAAAAATGCTAACTGACACACAAAAAGTGTTCCAGGAGGGACTCGGAACACTAAAAGGCATAACAGCGACGATTAAAATAGAGGAAAATGCAAGCCCAAAGTTTTTTAAGGCCAGTCCGGTGCCTTATGTGATCCGCCCAGCCATCGAAGCAGAGCTGGAAGGTTTGGAACGTTCAGGAGTACTGTCCAAAGTGGACTGGAGCGAGTGGGCTACACCCATCGTTCCTGTAATGAAGAGGTCGTTGAGTAATACGCCTGGGGAACCCAGCACTACCAATTCGTTTGCATGTGATGCATCACCCTATGGTATTGGAGCAGTGCTGTCGCACAAATTCCCAGATGGGTTGGAGAGGCCAGTAGCCTTTGCGTCTCGGTCACTAACCTCAGCCGAGCGCAGCTACGCCCAGATTGACAGGGAGGCCCTCAGCCTAGTATGGGGAGTGAAAAAGTTCAACCACTATCTGCACGGGCAGAAGTTCACCTTGCTGACTGACCACCAACCACTTGTCTCCATCTTTAATCCAAAGAAGGGCGTTCCGGTGATGACTGCGCAACGGCTACAAAGATGGTCCATTTTTCTAGGGGCGAACCAATATGAAATAGAGTATAAGGGCACGAAACAGCATGGAAATGCTGATGGGCCATCACGCCTGCCACTGCCTACTGCGGAGGAAGTACCAGCAGTGGACCCTGTCGAAATATTTTATTCAACCATAATTGAACGCTTGCCAGTAACTAACGCGGATATAGAGAAGGAGACCCGAAATGATCCGACACTGTCTCGGGTATATGATTTGACGGTGAAGGGGTGGCCAACACATGGCGACTCTCTGTTACCAGCATTCTCATCCAGAAGAGAACAGCTGTCAGTATGCCAGGGGACAGTGATGTGTGGATCCCGAGTGGTAATTCCACCCAAGTTAAGGGAGAGAGTGCTCAATGAGCTTCACGAAGGCCATCTGGGAGGGGTGAAAATGAAAAGCCTTGCTAGGGCTTATGTGTGGTGGCCGGGGATCGATCAACAAATCGAGGACCTAAGAAAGAGCTGCTCAGGATGCCAGAAGGTCCAAAATGCACCACCACATGCCCCTCTACACCTATGGGAGTGGCCCTCCTCTCCATGGCAACGGGTGCATATTGATTTTGCTGGTCCATTCATGGACTCAATGTTCTTAATAGCAGTGGATGCGCACTCGAAATGGCCTGAGGTGATCAAAATGTCCTCCACCACTACGGAGAAAACGATTGCAGTCCTGCGGACCATATTTGCCAGGAACGGCTTGCCAGAGCAGATTTGCTCTGATAACGGACCACAGTTTGTGTCCGAAGAGTTTCGGAAATTTATGAGAAGGAATGGGGTAAGGCATTACACATCCACCCCGTATCATCCAGCCACAAATTGAGAGGTTCGTGCAAACCTTTAAAAAGGCAGTAAGGGCCATGTGCGATGACAACATTCCACTACAGCATAAGGTGGACAATTTCCTGTTAGCCTACAGAAATGCGACACATGCAGTTACCAACCAGACCCCGGCCATGATGTTCTTTAACCGAAGGTTGAGATCTTGTCTGGATTTGCTCAGACCAAATGTGCGAAAAAATGTTGAGAATAAGCAATTCCAGCACATCAATGAGAAGCCGACAAGGAGCTTCAATATAGGACAACCAGTCTTGGCCCGCGACTACCGAACAGAGAAATGGCAACCCGGAACAATATGCACACGGCAGGGGCCACTAATGTACACAGTGGATGTTGGGGAGAGCATTGTGAGACGCCATGTCGACCAGATCCTAGCGTCACAGGAACGAGTCAACCCCATGTCTCGCGTACCTGGTGATGAACCCGACACACCGGTAGCATCTACCCCAGAAACAGTAGCATCGGAAGCTGATGAACTAACCGACGACAGGGGGCCAGAATCGCCTCCACACCAAGAGCAAGACACTCAGGAAAGGCGCTATCCAGAAAGGATCAGGAAGCCGCCCCAAAGACTGAATTTATAAATGGACTATTTCAGATAATGTGCATGTTAAAAGTGTTAACTGTTAAATGAATGTTATGGTACTGTTAATCTAAAAGGGGAGGAATTGTAGTGTGTGTACCTTTAAGAGGAGAACTACTTTTACAGCTCCTGTATACTGTAGTACCGGCAGTGACCATACCTGTATATAAACCCTGTGTAGGGGTCTGTACTGTTAGTTTTTAGACTACCCTCATCCAGTAAACACCTGTTGATTGTTAATCTGCAGTCTCCGTCTATTTATTGAAGAACACCATACCTTAAGATTCACGGATTTAACAGGCGCCACTCAATATCCGGTCCGGGGCGCTGCGCACTCGACTGATGTCACGATCTGCCAGCGCAGGAGATCGTGGCAGTAGTGTTTAGCACTGCCGCAAAATGTCTAATTAATTTTGCGAGTGGCGCAAGCATCGCCGCGCCCGGGCACTAGTTGCTTTGCGCCCCATTAGCGCCCTCTTAAGGCGCTAACGGGAGGCGCAAACCAACTGAATTTTTCCCCCATTGAGTCTTCAACCCGTTGACATTGCAACTGATCTTTTAAAGGAGACAGATGCCTTCATTTACTCTCCTTCTTCTTAGGCAGTCCCTCGGGAACCGAGGATGACTTGCTTCCACATTAAAAATGAGTTCGCAGGTGACTGATAAGTCCAATGCAGGACCTACAGTCTCTGTCACAGGTGGGGCAGACGGTGGTTGAAGGGGCGGGTGGGTGGGATGCTTGGGTTGATGTGCGCTCCTTGCGCTGCCTGCGCTTGGCTTCTGCTTGCTCCCGGCGAAGAGACTCAAGGTGTTCAGCGCCTTCCCGAATGCTTCTCCTCTGCTTTGTGCGGTCTTGGGCCAGGGATTCCCAGGTGTCGGTGGGGATGTTACACTTTTTCAAGGAGGTTTTGAGGGTGTCCTTGAAGCGTTTCCTCTGCCCACCTGGGGCTTTCTTGCCGTGTCGGAGCTCCGAGTAGAGCACTTGTTTTGGGAGTCTCGTATCGGGCATGTGGACGCTGTGACCCGTCCATCGGAGCTGATCAAGCGTGGTCAAAGCTTCGATGCTGGTCAAAGCTTCATTTACACTGCCATAGTGTCACTAATGATCTGATTCTACCACAGTCACTTGTCAAATAAATAATATTAATAATTTAATTTTTCTTAAATATTCTACTTATCAAGGTGAGGGATGTCAGTGCTGGGAAAGGATTTTTTTTCTCCACTTTTTGCACTTAGTTTTAGCATTGAGCATTCCAAAGTCAGATTCATGGTAAAGATTCTTTAGTGCCAACAAGACAATTTAATTCAACCTTTGTAGAATGCTCCCTGTACCTCATGACTGTCACAATTTCATCTCGATTTAAAGGGTTTCCCAAATTTTTGGGTCAATGTTTGCATGTGTCTGAACTTCCACTGACTGGCCATTCTTCTCATTTACTGTTTGTGAGATCGTGTTGTACACAATTTAGCTGCCTTGTTTGCCGACATAGCAACGTGATTGCACTTCAGAAGTAAATCTTTGAATATGAAGCACTTGGGACGTTCCTGGGGATGTGACAAAGCAATATATAAATGTCAAGTTCTTTCTTCAAGCAGTCCCTAGAATTAAAGTAGAGTAGCACTTCTGCTTACCCAACTAAGAAAGATTGCAAATGACAGACAGGTTGGGAGATAGAAGGTAGGAGGCAAGAGGACTGCTTATTCAATCTACAAGCTCTGAAGAAACAAGGGATACAGAGACAGGTGAGTTCAACTCACCATTGTGTCTGCCATTCCTGCTGACTCAAAAAGACAAGCTAAAGGGAGGTGGGACTGGCTGAACTGGGGGATTGACTCTCTAACTGTTCTTAAAAAAAATCCACTTATTTAACAATGTACTCCAGAAGATCTATTTAAAAATAAATGGTTTAATTTGCCTACCTGATTTACAATGGCCCAGAAATTCGTGTCGGGGGCTTCCCGCGGGTGCAAGCCCCCGACCTACACTTACCTAGCACGCCGGCAGTTGAAGCCTGGGCCTGCGTGGATTTCCTCTCTGTGGCCCGGTTCAGCTCCTGGCGCGCTGTGCTTGCGTGATCCAGTGGCGTACTTAGTGCGATGCGTCGGCTGGGATCACGTGAGCACTGGGCAACCAATCGGAGGTTGCAAAAGTTCATTCATGAGTTTGACAGTAAGAACTGTCAAACTCATGAAAACTCTGGGCGCCCAAAACAGTACTTAAACTTGAAATAATTTTTTTTTTAAATCACACTATTTAAATGAACTATAAATAGCTTTAAATAACTATTTTAAACAATAATTTAAATTTTTGAAAAAAATAATTTTATAAAAAATCGGGGCTAAAAATACACTAACCTTACTGTAAAGTCTTTAAAAATAATAAACCTGTGGAAATTTTTTTTTAATTTTAATTAATAGACCACTTACCTTTTAAAATTAAGTCCTTACGTCTGCTTTTTTAAAGTGTAAAAAGTGGAGGCCTTTACGCACGGGCAAACCTGGAAAAAAAAGGAAGTTCAACACGCACGCGCAGACTCCTGCGCGCACGCGTTCGACCTCTGAACCCCTTGGTTCAGAGGATCGGAAATGCCGGTTTCCCGCGCATGCAGAAAACCGGCAATTCCATCGGTCCCACGCGTGAGTACACGGTGCTTACTCATGCATTGGGACACTAATTTCTAGGCCAATGTAATCCAAGCAAATAAAATAGATGGGTCCTACACTCTTGTTTTCCAGTTTTAAATTTTCTAATATTTTGTTGCCACTTGCTGCCCTCCTGCGAGCATGTTGCTCCCCTTAGGTCAGGAATATGGAACAGTGTGGCCCATAGACTTGTGTACACCTGCCATCACTAACATGTCACATCAACTACCACAGATGTGTTTTGTAGAACAAGACAGGACTCCTTGACAATGTTTCCCCCCCACCCCACCCCACACACGCACCGGGATACTTGCTGCTGTCAGAACTCCTACTCTGAGGCTCAGCCAAGAACCAGCGAAACACTTCATGAGTAGGTAGCTATGTTTAAATGCCAGCTGGGTGTTATGACTGGAAATCCAATGCCCTAGCATCAAGCAAACAGCCTGTCCATCCTTTCACCTCTATTTATAACGTAAGCACATGCAGGGGTCAATAATTCTTGAGTGTTTATAATTATGTTTCATTTCTAGAACAGTAAAGTGTGACATTTACATTGTTAAAATCTGCAGTTGGAAGTTAGAGTTTAACAATTACAGTAGATATTCATTTTATTGTAAACTTGAGCTAAATGTTCTCAGTTGACTAGGAAATATCGTCATCTGTTTTGGTGAGCAAGCAATCTTGTGCTTCACTATGCCAACAGGGAATATCTCTGTTTTGTTACCCATTAAACTCATTTGCTGCAAACTGTGGCTTGTTGAGGTTCATTCATGGGCCATAGGGACTTTTCCAATATGTGATGGCTTGCCAGTTAATCAAAAGTACCTCCTCTTGCCTTGAATATCTCTTAATGTCTCTCAAAGTCTCTCAATCTCTCCTGCTTTCTATCCTGTCACTGACCTTCCCTTTTGTTCTTTCATCCCCCCCCTTTTCCCAGCCCCTAAACTTGCTTTCCATTTCCTGCTTTTTTCCAGTTCTGACGAAAGGTCATCGACCTGAAACGTTAACTCGGTTTCTCTCTCCACGGATGCTGCCTGGCCTGCTGAGTTTTTCCAGCATTTTCTGTTGTTATAATCAAAAGTACTGTTTTGGTCCCAAGACATAAACTAGTGCCAAGCAAAGGTGTAAATGCGTTCTATTGTCACCTTTGATTTTAGCACTTGTTTCAATTTTTGCTCAAAATCATTTTGGTTCAAGTAACCTGCATGATGAAAGTTAAAGTGTCATGAAGCAGTGTATTAGGAGTAAGTGAAGGTCTAGGGACAAAATATACTTAATATGAGGATGGAAAGTGAAAACTTGATTTAGCTAACAATTGATTTTACACTTTTGTTTTAATGCATGTAATTCAGGGAATAGAAAAGAGAAAGCATTGAAACAATAGTGCAAAAATTAATAAATTGTAAATGAAACTGTGAGTATTAACAATGCTGCAGATAGTTTAATTTTAGGTTTCAAATCAATATGAGAATTTTGCAGTTTCTCTCTTTGGTAATTTTTTAAACTTTATGGGCTAAAAATTGAATTGGGGTGCTAACTTCAGCGCCCCGGAAAAATTAGCATCCCCACTCCGGAAATTGAATGGTTGCGCCCCAAGAGGGAAGTGGGGTGCTACTGGAAGCACCCCGCATCCCTCTTGGGGCGCTGTGAGTCAATATTGCGGCATTATGTGCCGCAGCGCCACACGCTGTAGCATGTCGCGCCGTGGTATTGCAGGCCTTCCTCCCCTTCTTAAAGGGGAGGGGCCTTGTGCAGCGTGACCTGGGGCCCAGCTGGGCCCCCAGGGATCGGGAGTGCGGGCAAAAGAGCCCGGCACTCAAGAGAAGTGCCGGGCTCTTGGAGCGCAGCCAGCACTCCGCGGGGGTGGGGGTGCGTTTCAGGAGGTCTGGGACGGGAGCGCAGGCAGGTGCTGGCAGGCGGCCAGCAACAAAAATGGCTGCCCCGCACCTCGCCTTTAAATTTCGCCTCCCCAGCCGCAGGTACGCCCCCCTGACCCCATCGGACATAGCGTCCGGCGGTAAGTCAGGGGGCGCTCCCGAAGATCGTGGCCGGGGCGTGAGCGGGGCGCTGCACACGCCAATGACATCATCGCCAGTGGCGCAGCGCCGCAGGGTGCTACCAGTTAGCGCCACCATTAACCTCCCGCTGAATTTTGCGGGAGGCCTGGGCAGTGCCGCACCCGGGTGCTAGTTGGTTTGCGTCCCGTTAGCGCCCTTTTAAGGCGCTAATGGGAGGCGCAACCAACTGAATTTTTCCCCCTATGATTATCTCAGGATATAATAATAATACATATATTATAAGCTATGAATGCTTCAGGGAATGCAATGGAAATTGTGCACCATGTAAATATTATTTATTGGATCAGAATTTACTATTTAATTTGCTTAATACCAATAACGACTATTCAACATGTTCAAATGGTAGTGTTGCCCCGTGGGCCTAATCTCTGTATATCAGCCTAATCTCTGAACAGTCAGCTCCAACCATGTCAATGTCACATCTAAATTTTGTTCAAAGTTTTAATCTTTCAGAAGACGACGGAAGGATTCTTCCAGTAGGCATAAATGGAGATTGTAGCCTCATTATAAATACTCTCTTATATGCTAGTTATGACCCAGTTCCCATGTAGGAATGCCCCATGTTTCAATCCATTTCTCTAATTGCAATTGATAGCATTCATAAGAGCATATAACAGGTAAAAACAAGAATAATCCAGTTAGCTCATCAAATTCAATGCTGTTATTCATGGGCACACATCACAGCCATATAGGCCAGTGAATTTTGTGCTCACCAGAATGAGGGGATATGCTAGTGCTGGGGAATGGAACACTTACCCATTGCAAGCACCCAGGGGGTGAACTTCAATGGTGGTTCTCCAGTTTGTTCACTGCAACTTTTGTGGAAGAAGAGTGGAAACTCCAGTAAAATGGAGTAAATATTTTTTTCCCTCTGGGGTTTCTGCAGTTCTTCCACCAAGGTTACAGTGGATAGCAGAAGAACCCCATGGAAACTCAACCCTCCTCCTCCTCCTCCCACAGTGTCTGAATTAACCAAGCCCAAGTCATGTTTAAAGCAGTTAGTTGGAGAGCTTTGATTTTCATGCTGAAAGTGTGTTCTAGTCTTTAAGGGGTAAAAACATGACAAGAAAGTTGCCTGTTCAATCTTTTCTCCTCCTGCTTTGTAATGCTTGAATTTTAGTTTTAGTCTTATCTCTTGACCTTGACTTTTAGTTTTATTTAATTTAATTTATAGTCATTGGGAGGACTTTAGTTCTAATTCTTCTAGTCTTTTATTTTTAACTTTTTTAACCATATTTTAGTTTTAGCTTTTGGAAATTTCAGTTTAAGTTTTACCTTGATCTCAAATTTTAGTTTACAACTTGCATTTTTACTTCGCTTATAACATATAAAATCAACCAATGTGCTTCACAGATGCATAATAAAACAAAATGAACCCGATCCAAAGATGGAGGATTTAGGAGGGGCTTGGTCAAAGAGGTAGATTTAAATGTAGGAGAGAGGTGGCAAAGCGGAGGTTTTCAGGCCACTGCCCTGATGAGAAATTTAGCTTTAATTTTAGTTTAGTTGAAAAAATACAATCATTTTAGTCAAGACTCACCTCCATATTTTAAATCAATGAAAACAATACTCATCTACGAGAAAGAAAAATATGGGGGGAGAAATTGGGTGGAGCCGCAAACGGGGCGCCAAGCTCGCCTGGGCGCCAGATTTTGCGCTGCGATCGGAGCAGCAGCGATCGCCGGAAATTCAGCTTGAGCGCCCCAAGAGGGACACGGGGGCGAGGCTCGAGGCGCTCCGCGTCCCTCTTAGGGCGCTGAAACTGAATATCGCAGCGCAACGTGCCGCAGCGCCACACGCTGCGGCACGGCGCGCTGCGGTACTGCAGGCCTTCCTCCCATTCTTAAGGGGGAGGGGCCTGCACCAGCACGATGAGCGATCGCGAGTGCCGGCAAAAGAGCCCGGCACCGAGGAGAAGTGCCGGGCTCCCGGAAAACAGCCGGCAATGTCACGGGGGGAGAACAGGAGGCCGGGGACGGAGGTGCTGGCAGGCAGCCGCTGAAAAAAACGGCCGCCCCACACCTCCACCTTAATTTGCGCCACTGCCGCCACAGGTAGGCCCCGTGAACCGGGCGCGATTAGCGAGCGGCGCTACAGAGGTGGTCGCTGCCAAATATCGCGATCGGGGCGCTAATGGGGCGCTGCGCACACCGATGACGTCATCGGTGGCGGTGCAGCGCAACAGGCTAATGCCACCATTAGCGCCCCAGCTAAATATCGCGGGAGGCATGGCCAGTGGCGCTAAAGCCACTGAGTGCCCTCTTTAGGCGCTAACTGGTGGCACAGCCCACCGAATTTCTAGGCCAAAGACTTTTACATTTAATAGCACCTTATTATGTAATTTAAAAACATCTCAAAGCACTTCATATATAATTAATTACTTTGTACACAAACAAAGCAGCAATTGTACAAGCAAAAATATTTCACTGTCAGCAATTATATGAATGACTAGGGTTAAATGTTGCCCAGAATACCAGAAGAACTCTTTACACTTTACATTGGATGCAGCAAACATCCCGGCTGTAATGCTGAAGACTTATGTTCCAGAACTAGCCATGCCTCTAGCCAAGCTGCTCCAGTACAGCTACATCACTGGCAGTTTCCCGCCAAATTTGAAAATTGCCCAGGTATCTCCTGTCCACAAAAAACAGGACAAATCCAATCTGGCCAATTACCGCCCAATCAGCCTACTCTCAATCATCAGCAAAGTGATGAAAGGTGTCGTCGACAATGCTATCAAGCGACACTTACTCACCAATAACCTGCTCACCGATGCTCCGTTTAGGTTCTGCCAGGATCACTCAGCTTTAGACCTCAGTACAGCCTTGGTCCAAACACGGAGAAAGGAGCTGAATTTCAGAGGTGAGTTGAGAGTGACTACCCTTGACATCAAGGCAGCTTTTGACCGAGTGTGGCAGCAAGGAGCCCTAGTAAAATTTAAGTCTATGGGGATCAGGGGGAAAAATCTCCTCTGGCTGGAGTCATACCTAGCACAAAGGAAGGTGGTTGTTGGAGGCTAATCATCTCAGCCCCAGGACATTGTTGCAGGAGTTCCTCAGGGCAGTGTCATAGGCCCAGCCATCTTCAGCTACTTCATCAATGACCTTTCCTCCATCATAAGGTCAGACGTGGGGATGATTGCACAGTACATATTCAGTTCCATTCGCAATTCCTCATTCCTTCTACACGCAGCAAGACCTGAACAACATTTACGCTTGGGCTGATAAGTGACAAGTAACATTCACACCATACAAGTGCCAGGCAATGACTATCTCCAACGAGAGAGAGTCTAACCACCTCCCCTTGACCTTTAATTGCATTACCATCGTCAAATCCCCAGCATTAACATCCTGGGGGTCACCATTGACCAGAAACTTAACTAGACCAGCCACATAAATACTGTGGCTACAAGAGCAGGTCAGGAACTGAGTATTCGGATTGGAAATCCCCTTTCTGTGACCCAATATTACTCAATAATTTAGATCAAAAAAATATCTTTGATTGGACAACAACGGCAGGGGCAGTGACAGATAAGGTGTCATGTTCACATCTGTTCTTTGCCCAGGATCAATATTTAGAATGCAAACAGTCCTTGCTGGGCATGTATTCAATACGTTTGCTTCACAAAGAGGCTGAGACATAACTCTGACATCTTTTGGAATCTGACCTGTAGACAACATGGATCACAGGGACAACTTTTACACAATTAGAGAGTTGTGCCAAATCAGTCAGCTTGCTCTGCAAATGCATCAAGCAAGGAACATGTGCCCTGTGCAAAGGGGGTAACAGTTGAACATGGCACAGAATATTTTCCAAGTGCCAGTAGATGGCACCCATGTATTGTAAAACCATTAAGCTTGGCCACCACCTACTGATAAGCAAGGTGCAGTGCTGTCCTCTAGGGAGGGTGACCCAAAGTGCCAAATGGAGCAGTGCATCCACTTTGCCAACCATCAAACAGGGGCATGGGTACTGTACCACTTAGTCATTTGTTCGCAGGCTTCTTTCATGCCTTTACAATCCTTTCACTACATTTGGCCTGGTACTTTCACCCCCCAACCCAGCTTTAATAAAGGCTGACAGATATTTAAAATTCCGTATGAAATTTCATCAAAGCTGAAGCAATGTTTTCCTCCATATACAGCCACTTACCTTTAACCGCACACCCCCCTTTAAGTCTGAGTTGCTGGCCAGATTTTGAGATTCCCTATTAGGCTGCTATTGGCACAGAGACAAAGCTGTGCCAGGAGCTTAATTCAAATGAGTTGGCCTCATAATATTGTGTGCAGTCACCAAAGCACTTTGTGGGCTAAGTTTTGTCAGCCAGCCAATCAAATAACCATTCCTGGCACACATTTCACTGGTCACACAAAATCAGGGCTCTGAACTGAAGAATGCCCCCTCAGACAATGTCACACTTCCTCAGTACTGCCGAATGTTAGCTTAGACTAGTATATTACTGAAATAAAGAATAGATTTGCCTTCCAAAGCTAGGCTTTATTAACTTTAAAATCTGCAGCACATCTTTCCACATCCAGTCCCAACCAAAGCTGGAAAAGAACTGAATTTAAGGTGGCCACCACATCATGTGACATCAACTACCAATGAGATTACAACATATATCCCAAGGCAGTTAACAAACAACCAATCACAATACTTTTACTAAACAAGGAATAATCACCACAATTACTAAATAGCAATTCAACTTGATGAAATGAGGTTATACCCATCAGGAAAGGATGAACAGGCTGAGTCTCTTTTCTCTTGAAAGAAGGTGGCTGAGGGGTGACCAAATAGATGTCTTTAAAATTATGAAAGGCTTTGATAGAGTAGATACAGAGAGAGTGTTTCTGCTTGTGAGGAAGAGGAGAACTGGAGGCCATCAATATAAGATAGTCAGCAAGAAATCAAATAGGGAATTCAGAAGAAACTTCTTTACCCAGAGAGTGGTGAGAATGTGGAACTCACTATCAAAGGGAGTGGTTGAAGCAAATAGTATAGATGCATTTAAGGAAAGGCTAGACAAGGATATGAGGGACAAGGGAATAGAGGGTTATGCTGATAGTGTTGGATGAGGAAGGATGGGAGGAGGCTCGTGTGGAGCATTAACCCCGGCATGGACTGGCTGGGCCGAATAGCCTGTTTCTGTGCTGTATACCCTATGTAATTCTAAGTAAAATTAGGCCTTTATGGAAAAAAAAAGTCATTTATCCCAGATATACATATTTTCCACCAGTTCAGTGCAATCTTTTTTATTGCAATGTTATCAAAGATGCTGCATAACACTGCTGCTTTCACAGTATTGGGAAGTCTGGCATCAGTTATGGGGCCACCAGGGTGCATGGCTTTACTGCTGCCACTGCATTTTGGCTCCATCATAACCACAGTAGGTATTTTTGAACATAATTTTACATGTTCCAGTGGCTAGGTGAGTAAATGCAAAGCCTGGTGTGGTATTGAGCCAAGATTGCGGGCTTGTTCGCAACCGTAGCATCTTATTTGATCCTGAGCTGTATCACCAAGACAGTCTACTTCCAGCTCTGTAACATTGCCTTCTCTCCTGCCTCAGCCCATCTGCTGCTGAAACCCTCATCCATGCCGTTGTTACCTCCAGACTTGATTATTCCAATGCTCTCTTGGCCATTCTCCCACCGACCACTCTTCTTAAACTTGAGCTCATCCAAAACCCAGCTGCCCGTATCCTAACTAGCGCCAGGTCCCACTCACACATCACCCCTGGCTGACCTACATTGGCTTCCGGTCCGGGAACACCTCGATTTCTAAATTCTCATCCTTATGTTCAAACCTCTCACTTCTCCTTTAAGTTGCTCTTTAAAACCGACCTCATTGACCAAGTTTGTGTTCAGCTGTTCTAATATCTCTTTATGTGTCTCGGTGTCAAATTTTTTCTGATAACGCTAATGTGAAGCACCTTGGAGCATTTTACTATGTTAAAATATATAACTGCAAGTTGTTGTTTATTCCCAGTCTAGACTGATCTAGCTGACCTCAGCTGGGGGGCTGTAGGAATGCTACAGTTCACCATAGCAGCCTTGAGCTTTGCAGGGCGATTTTTCATTAACTAGTTGAGCTCCCATGACATTGTACATGGTAAATTGGAGAATATGGCCTCTCTCTCACTCTTGTTTGTCTATGTTGTCTTCGTGTTGCTGTTTCCTCTTCTGATTCTGTCCCTCCGCTTCCGATTCTGTCACTCTCTCTTTCATTTCTCTCTCCATAGCTCTTCTTTTTGTTTCTCTCTCAGTTTTCTTCTGCTTCTCTCTCTGTATTTTGCTTCTTTTCTTTGAGGTGGGAAGAAGTGATTGGCACGGCGTGTTGTGGCAGGGAAAGGAGCCTGCTGCACGCTGCATCTAGGGTGGAGGTTGCAGGGACAATGTGGCGCTTTGCACCTATTTTATGCCCAAAGGACGGGTGCAACGCATACCAATTTGTACCCCTTTGACTCAGCTTCACGCACTACCTAAGCTCCATGGCCGCCAAAAGATGCCAATTGCGAGGTTTGATGTTCCTGAGAACATTTCAGGAATTTTGTAAGTTGGAAAGAGATATGGTACAGCAAGCAATTTCCTCTCCTTTAATTCAAAGTGATATTTCTTCTCTTCCTTTCACTGTGAGACACAGTGTGCAATCTGTAAAAAGCATTCCAGTTGCTATGGGTACAGGATGTTGTGATTGGATCCCTTGAGCAGACCTGTGGAGGCTCTTCCATAGAAAGAAATGTTTTTTTTGTCAACTGGCAACCTATCGGAGTCTCACTGCCTTTGTTTCATACCGAGCTGTGCCTCCCTACAAACACTCTTCATCCTCTTCTCTATTATTTATTTATTATCACTATTGGGGAAAAAAAATGAAAGCAACCAGCCCAAATCAGCGGATTTTCTAGTCCTGTGCAAACAACATGAATGGGGAATGGAAAACCTGACTTGTCCACTCCAAAAGCAGATGGTTGGCAACTGAGGAGAATGCAATGAAATGTGAAATGGTAAAAAATGGTGAGACAGTTAAGGACTGAAGTTGTTGAATCAACATTCAGACAAGAGGACTGAGGGGTTTCCAGGAGGAAGAGGAAGTAGAGTTGCTAGGTGATGATGTTTAATTGAAGAGTGCAAAGACGAACTACAATCACTGTAATTAAGATGATTCACAAGAAATAATATAACCAATGTATAAAAATAATTCATAAGTGATTTTGTTTCGTGAGATACCAAGGTGAAGTGCTAAGGCTGACAGTCAGGCACCACCAAGGATGTGATGATTAGGTGGCTCTAAGCTTGGGTTTGAAGAGCCTGAAGATTGTGGGAATAAAGAAATCCTGATAGAGGTAAGGGGGGTGATTTTGCCAACGAGGACATGATGGAGGCGGGACTGCTGATTGTCGGGTTTTAGTCCCGCCTCCATCGACGTCCAGCCAACTCACGCTATTTTCCCTTGATTGACCTTGTTAAGCCCGCCCAGAGGGCTTAGCAGGCCAATTAAGGGAAAGCCGGTTACTGGTGATGTCAACGAGTGACGTTTCATCTGTCAGGATTTTTTGACAGATGAATTGTCACTGTTTGACAGCTCTGTGAAGCTGGTAAACACTGACAAGCTGTCTTCTAAGTTGAGTCCTTTACTCAAGACCTAATTAGAAAGCCTTCCTGAGCAGAAAGCAGAAGGCTGCTGCATTTAAGAATGCAGCGGCCATTCTGCATTCTGTGCCTATGAGATGAGGGACTTCCGAGACCTGAAGGGATGAAGCCTGGAGGAAGAAGGAAAGGTAAGTAAAGCTTTTAAAACATTGAAGACTCCTCTGCACACATACGTCCATCACTCACCTGCACACTGGACATCTCGGCCCCTCCGATCCTCGCAGACCCACGGCTCGCCTCGCTGACCCTGGCGAGGTTCGGCGCCGTTGGGAAGCCCACACTTTAGATGGCAAAATAGGGATTATCCCGTTAACAAGCAGTTAATTGGCACTAATCCCCTTCCTGCTTCGAGGAGGTGGCTCCCAGCGCGGGTCGGGTACCCGCCTCCTTAGAAGATGGCATGGAGGCAGGTTGGGGGCGGGATGGGTACCCGCCCCCAAATTCTGCCATTTTCCCAGCAGTCCTGCCTCCATACCCGCCTCCCCAGGTCTGGCAAAATTGCCCCCATGGAGTTCAACAGTTTTGAGCTCCGGGGTAGAATGAGTTAGAGCAGGAAACAATGCAACGACTTTTGATTTTGAGTGAGGATGCAGGGAGGTGGAAGATTATGCTGGGTAATTTCAGGGTTCAGATAGTATTATAAACTGCACAAAAAGCTCCCATTTTACCCTCATATCAGTTTTACACGAAGGGTAAATTTTTTTTTACTTCTTTATCCCAGCAGAACACCACGCCCCACTGAGAGCACCTATCAGAAATTCCATTATTTTAAACGGTCATAAAATTGGAATTTCTGATGAGTGCCCTCGATGGGTGAGGCTCACTGCTGGGAGTGCAAAGTTAAAATTAAAAATGACTCCTCCGGGAAATGGTGAGTGTATTATATAGTACATATGAGTAGTTTTATTTTGTTTCTTTCATGGTGATGACCACCATTGGTCCATCAAGAGTAATTTCTATGCAGCTGATGCTGATGATATCCTTATTCAAGAATTAAATTTCTGAATCAATCACTGCAAGATGATCAATTTATTCTACACTGGGTTACTGGCAAATGACACTTCAGTTGTATTATGGGCACTATGCTACAGTTATTATATAAGTCAAAATTTATTTGTATTACGTGGGATTCTGATCAGTGCTTTAGAGATCTAATTCTGTGATTGCCTGTTTTGCCGTGAAAACTGAAAACCAACGGCTTTGATAATGTGATTTAAGTAGAGGGCTTTGGTTAATAAATACCCTTTTAAGACGATTGGCTTCGTTCCTGGCCATCTGTCCCCGAAGTTTACATTTATTTTTAACCTGTGAAAAATGTATTGATTCTCAGCTGAAATCTTTGTTGGTGAAGAAGAACCCCATTACCCTCACCAATCCAAGGCACACCCTTGTTAATTAGTAATCAAACAAGCATGAAAGAGGAAACAGTATGGTTCCACACACACACATACTGTTCTGTGAGCCTATGATAATGTAGCAGTCAGTGCTGAGCTGTTAAGGTCATACCATTATCAAGCTTGGCATTTCAGCGAACAAAATGACAGGTGCTGATGGCCCCCTCGCACAGCAGGTGACAGGACCTGAAATTTCGAAATTTAATGTGTAACTGTAGGCCTGAATCTGACAAAACACTCTTGTTTTTTTCAGTTTTACATTTCCTGTACTGTATAATTTCCCGCATTTAGAGATAATACAAAATTCCAAATGTCAAAATGAGCTAAGAGACAGAACATTATGGTCCCGGAGGTCAGTCTCCAGAAACGTGGGCTAAAAATCAAGCTCCACATTCAGACAGGAATAGGAATATAAAAGTATAGAATGTTAAAGTACATAAAATGAAAGCAGAATAGATAATATGGTTGCATTTAAAAATATTTTTTTTTCTCAGGCAGAGGTCTCTGTGTAAGATATAATGCAAATGTCTGCAAGTTGGAAAATGAGCTATTTCTGGTTTCTTTGCAAATCTGTGAGCTGCTGCATTTACACAGGGGTGACAAATGGCTTGATGTTAATTCCGACAAGTTGTGGGGTAAAGTCCTTCAAAGTACAGTCAGAACACTTTGGCGGCCTGGTTAAATAGACTGCCTGCTTTCAATATCTGACCTAGTTTCTGAAGCAGCACCATAGAAAATAGCAGGCATAAAATACACTGTTGTATTATGATCTAAATGCTTACAATATTATTCTGATTGCTATTTTAACAGAGAGGTTAACCCATTACAATAGTGGACAAAGACATTTGATATGAATGCATGAAGTACTGCCCCCACCCCCCCGCCACGCACACACACTGGCCCCAACCTTCTCCTCTCATCTCCTAAAAAGTGTCAACTCTTCTTGTGTGCCTACTCTTGTTGGGATACACTTAATATGGGCACTGGCTGCATAAGCCCAGACGGTGAGAATCAACAGACATTCAACAATGGAAGGCATCACAACCAAGTCTGATACCCACACATAAACTGCTTCCAGGAGGAGTCACTGGATATCCATCAGGAGTAGAAACCCTGGCTGAATTTGTTATCCTTAGCTGGGCTCCTGAGCTTAAATTTACCAACTCAATCGCTGTCCCATCGAGGATCAATTTACTAACTCAGACCGGGGCTTGAACCTAGGATATTCCAGGTCTGTACAGCACATTTCCATATTGGCCAGTGTTTTACCAACTGAGCCAACAACGTGGTAGAAAATCACATTTGTTAACATCAATGACTGTATAATAATGTTCAGACTCTAATATTCTTTTTCAACCATCATTTTTATGAGAGTCTTTTTACTTTCAGGTGCAGCAATTAAAATCACATTTGAAAATTGTATTTCCATTTTAACGTGACTGGCGCACACAACCAGTAATTTTGACAGGTATGATTTTATCTTTTCTGGTGCAGCTTTCAAAATCGGATTAAAAATTAAGGGTAGCAGCACCTGCAGATTGACAGACTCCAAATTTATGTTAACAAAACTGACATTTACCTTTAGCTGAAGTATATCTACGAGTGTTTGAGTTATCCACTCTTTGCCCCAGAATTTATATACAGTGATGTTTGAATGACATATGATTACAGAGGTGGAGGAGGATATACAGCACAGAAACAGGTCATTCAGCCCAACCAGTCCATGCCAGTGTTTAGGCTTCACGAGAACCTCCTCCCATCTTTCCTCATCTAACTCTGTCAGCATAACACTCTATTCCCTTCTCCCCCATATGCTTATCTAAAATGCATCTATACTATTCCCTTCAACCAATCCCTGTGGTAGCGAGTTCCACATTCTCAACACTCTGGGTAAAGCAGTCTCTTCTGAATTCCCTATTTGATTTCTTGGTGACTATCTTACATTGATGGCCTCTAGTTATGCTCTTCCTCACAAGTGGAAACATTCCCTCTGTATCTACTCTATCAAAACCTTTCATAATTTTAAAGACTTCTATTTGATCACCCCTCAGCCTTCTCTTTTCAAGAGAAAAAGAGACAACAGCCTGACATAGTCATACTCACAGAATCATACCTTTCAGCCAATGTCCCAAACTCCTCCATCACCATCCCTGGGTATGTCCTGTCCCACCGGTAGGACAGACCCACCAGGGGTGGCGGCACAGTGGTACACAGTCGGGAAGGAGTGGCCCTGGGAGTCCTCAACATTGACTCCAGACCCCATGAAGTCTCATAGCTTCAGCTCAAGCATGGGCAAGGAAACCTCCTGCTGATTACCACCTACCGCCTTCCCTCAGTTGAGGAATCAGTACTCCTGCATGTTGAACACCACTTGGAAGAAGCACTGAGAGTAGCAAAGGCAGAGAATGTACTGTGGGTGGGTGACTTCAATGTCCATCACCAAGAGTGGCTTGGTAGTGTAGTGTATGTAACTGTTCTACCTTTAAGAGAACTATTGTATGTAACCGTCCACCTTTAAGAGAACTATTTTAGGTGTGGCACTACTTTATCCTGGCTGCTGTATACTGTAATACCGATGGTGACCACACCGGTATATAAGTGCTGTGGCAGAATTTATTGGGCAGATTCGCCCTGACCTTCGAATAGTAAAGTCCTGTTTAAGTTACTCTTGTAGTCTGTGTATTACTTCGCTATACAACCCACAGACTTTACAGTGGCGACGAGTTCGATCTTACCCTGCGGCAACAATACTTCTGAAGAAGTAAACGAGCGTCGAGAAGAGGCACCCGCCCTCGTCGTTTTGCTGAGAGAAAACTCGAGTCTGCAGACCAAGAAAGGAGGAAGATTTCAAACACGAAGTCTTCCATCAGCAACAGGCACGGATTGTCCCTTCTGCCACGGTGGTGAGTGAGCCGATCAACACGAGAAGCAAGTCGGCCACGGTGACTGTGAGTAAAGGGAAAATAGAAACAAATAAACGGAGGATAAGGGCGGTGCACTCGACCACGGTCGAGGGGGAAAGGAGCCGGACAGAAGTCTGGCCCAGAGGCGCTGAGACTGGGGCAGCGTGGAGCAGAAGCCGCGGTACAAGTGGGCTGGGGAGCGTCGTGAGACGACTAGACCGCGACGGCGAAAAAGGCCGGAAAATACCGCGACCACGAGGCGCTGCGACCGGGATCGTAAGGCGCGGGAAGATATAAAAATAAATAAGCCACGGAGAACTCAGCCGCAGCCGGGGAGGAAAGCACCGGACTGCGAGAGGGCTGGGAGGCGCGATTGGAGCGAAAAAGGCCGGGCACCTACCGAGGCCGCGAGGCGCTGCGACCGGGATCATAAGGCGCGGAGGCAATAAATAAATAAATAACTAAATAACCCGCGAAGAATCAGCCGCAGCCGGGGAGGAAAGGACCGGACTGCGGGAGGTCTGGGAGAGGCGCTTAAAGCCGCTGAGGGAGAGCCGCGCGAGCGGGAGAGACAGAGCCGAGAGAGAGTGAGCGAGAGCCGAGCGAGCGGGAGAGACAGAGCCCGAGAGAGAGCGAGCGGGAGAGACAGAGCCCGAGAGAGAGACCGAGCAAGGTTCCGGCCAGCAGCTTGCAGCAGCTGCCGTGAAGGACCAGGAGATGGATCTGTCCGACGCCAACTGGTTGTCCCCAGCGCCGGTTGCCCCTGCCGAAAAGAAGGGGGGGGGGGAACAAGGAACGCGATCGGCTTTTCTAGCGCGCGCTTCAGAATAAACTGAAGCCGGCGCACAGGCTACAAACCCCGTAAACCAGCGGTCGTCACCCGAGGGCAAAGCTTACCCCTCCCACCAGAGGAAGAAGTCAGGAGCGGGAAACCGCCATTTTGCCAGTAGGGGGGAAGAAGACAAGCGTGGGAAGCCACCATTTTGCCAGTAGGCGGGGAAGAAGACAAGCGTGGGAAACCGCCATTTTTGGGAAAAAAAAAAGAAAAAGTTAAAAAGTTAAAGAGAAATCCTGTTGTTTCGCAGAAAGATAGTGAGAGATAGTGAAGATGCCTAAGCATGGTAACATCAACAACTTCGATGCCGAGGTGGAAGATTGGGCCACGTACGTAGAACGTATCGAGATATATTGTGAGGCCAATAAAATAGAAGATGATGATAAAGCTATAACCTTGCTAAACTCGATGGGCGCGAAGACATACGGGTTATTGAAGCATCTTCTATCACCAGCTAAACCGGCGGATCAGACTTTCGATAATATTGTTGCTGTTCTGAAGGATCACTTGAACCCCACACCGCTGATGTTGGCAGAACGATTCAAATTTTATGCGAGAACGCAACGGAAAGAGGAAAGCAACGCGGAATACTTGGTCGAACTGCGTAGACTAGCGAAATACTGCCAGTTTGGAGGAAATCTGACAGAGGCATTGCGAGACAAGTTCGTGTGCGGGCTGTCGAAGGAAGGAACGCAAAAGCGACTACTCGAAGAGAACGACCTTACACTTGAGAGGGCTGTCCTTATTGCAGCATCGCACGAAGCCGCAGCGAAAGGAACTGCGGAAATGCAGCTAAAGGCAGCGGTACTCAGTGTGGATCAAATTACTTCGGGTACAACGAAATGTTATCGTTGTGGGAAGACAACACACGACCAGAACCAATGCTGGTTTAAAAACCAGGAATGTAGAAAATGTGGCAAACTGGGTCACATAGCTAAAGTATGCCGGTCAGGAAAGAAGACCAACAACCAAAAAAAGCCATCACAGGGAAAGTGCAACAAAGTACACAAGGTGGCTGAGAAGAGTTCAGACGAACAGAATTCGGATTCAGACCCAAACGGCCAGGAACTGGGTAGTCTGAGAATTCACAATGTGAGTAAGAAAGCTGACCTACAAACTATCTGGGTCATGCTAAAAATAGCCGGAGTCCAAGTGAAAATGGAGTTGGACACTGGATCAGCCCTATCAGTCATAAATCGAAGGGATTACAACCGGCTATTCTCACATATACCCTTGAGAGATACCAAGTTCGTATTGCAGACATACATGGGGCATAAAGTATACCCCATGGGGAAGATAAGAGTCAAGGTGAGAGACAGGGGCAAAGAACACCCAGGAATGGACTTATATGTACTACCTGAGGGAGGACCACCACTTCTAGGACGGGAGTGGATCAAGAAAATAGACATGGAATGGCACTACCTAAAAGCAATAACGAGTGAGGACTCGGTGCAGACAATCAGCTCAGACTCTGAAACGGATGACGATGAGACCAGCCCAAGTATGAAAGACAAGTCTAAAATGAACTTGCTGACTGAGGTTGGAAAAACGAAGGCGTGCATAAAGGCTTATGCTCCAGAGGAGAACAAAGTTTCAGAACAGAATTCCACTGAACAACAACAACATAGTTTGACAGAGAATTCTGAGTCTGTCCAGTTTACAGACATATACATTACTGAGGAACACCGAGCTCAAACTCAACTTTATTTCAAATTACAACAGCAATTAGAACAATTGAGTTGCCGTCTTGAGCAAGAGACAACAGCAATGAAAAAGTTCTTGGACACAGAGTGGGAGAATCTGGAAAGACAACAGAAGCAGCTGGGGGAGAAAATGGAGCAGGAGCACACAAACCGTCTGCGCGAGGAGGCCAAACGAATCAAAGCTGATTCGGTCTCTGAAGGTGCGTGCTCTAATCTGGTGGAGCAAGATGTTCAGCAACTGAAGGCGCTTGTTAGCAGGTTGCAGGCAGAAAAGGCTGATTTGGTCGCCATGAATTCCGAGCTCCTACTGAAGTCGGGTGCAGCATCACCGGACGATTCATTTGTGGAAATTCGAATGGTGGAGGCTGCGGATGATGGCGAAGTAGAAGCAGCAAAGGGACCCCAGTGCAAGGTTCTAAACAGCCCTGCAGCTAATGGGAAAGGGATGATGGCAGAAGAGTTAACAGTCAGCCAACTCATTCATATGCTGAGGGATAAAACTCTAAAATGGGAAAAACTTAAATACGAGCCTCAATCTTCAAAGGGAAGGGAGCTCTCAAAAGTTATTGGAAGAGCTGAGGTGGCAACCCAGACTGAGAAGTCTGCAGCAGAACAGCCCTTGGATGCCAAAAGTACGCTGACGCACGGCAATGTAGAACAACAGAATACTGAAACAGCTACTTCAGTAGAGGGATTGAATAGTCCGATCAATCAATCTCCGAATGAAGTTGAAGTATTGAAATCACAAATGAGGTCATTAGTAAAAGACTTGCAGGAAGCCCAGAAAAAGCGGGATGAATCTGAACGCATGATGAAGTCTCTTCAGGACAGATGTCGGGATTTGGAACAAAAGTCGGCTAACGTCCAGCTGGGTAAGGAGGAAATAGAAGACCCTCTCGCTGGCCTTGCTCAGGACGACACCGAATATTACCATGATCTGTTGAGTGACACTGAATATTACGAGGACCTGGTCTGCCCAGCTTGTGCCGAGAACTCCCAAAGTGCCGAAATCAGGATGAATCACTTAAAGTCTAAGGAACATAGGGAGATGGTGGCGTTACAGCTGGCAGCTGACAATGGAGCTCCGAGAGTCTCCAAGAAGCAAAAAAGGAAAAGACGAAGCAGAAGATGATAACCATCTGAACCATTATTACCTCTACCCGATCACACACGTGGTCCCCCGAACGGAGCCAAATCAGTTGGAAGGTAGGAAAATTTCCCAAGGCAATCCAACTGTTTTTTGTTTGTTTTAAAAAGTCAGCAATGCTGGTTCAGAAGTGATGGAAGTAAAGCTGTTAAGTCTAGGGAAGGACTATGGGATGAGCCCCTCTAGCAAGGTGACCCGACTACACCACGGAGGCGTGGTCCGGACCGAGTCAAGAAGATCAGAGACTGAATCTGTGAACTGTTTCCCGCAGAGACTGAATCTGTGAACTGTTTCCGCAGAGACTACCTCTGTGAACTGTTGTAACATGAAGTTGGATATGTTATGATGTTATGTTAATGGGGAATAAGTATGTTGTAAGCTAAAAAGGGAGGATTGTAGTGTATGTAACTGTTCTACCTTTAAGAGAACTATTGTATGTAACCGTCCACCTTTAAGAGAACTATTTTAGGTGTGGCACTACTTTATCCTGGCTGCTGTATACTGTAATACCGACGGTGACCACACCGGTATATAAGTGCTGTGGCAGAATTTATTGGGCAGATTCGCCCTGACCTTCGAATAGTAAAGTCCTGTTTAAGTTACTCTTGTAGTCTGTGTATTACTTCGCTATATAACCCACAGACTTTACAGGTAGCACCACCACTGACCGAGTTGGCCGAGTCCTGAAGGACATAGCTGCCAGTCTGGGTCTGTGACAGGTGGTGAGAGAACCAACACGAGGGGAAAAACCTACTTGACCTCATCCTCACCAATCTATCTGTTGCAGATGAATCTCTTCATGACAGCATTGGTAGCAGTGGCCACCGCACAGTCATTGTGGAGACGAAGTACCGTCTTCACACTGAGGACACCCTCCATCGTGTTATGTGGCACTACCACTGTGCTAAATGGGATAGATTCAGAACAGATCTAGCAGCTCAAAACTGGGCATCGATGAGGCGCTGTGGGCCATCAGCAGCAGCAGAATTGTATTCCACCACAATATCCCTCACTCTACCATTACCATCAAGCCAGGGGATCAACCCTGGTTCAATAAGGAGTGTAGAAGAGCATGCCAGGAGCAGCACCAGGTGTACCTAAAAGTGCGGTGCCAACCTGGGGAAGCTGCAACACAGGACTACATGCATGCTAAAAAGCAGAAGCAGCATGCTATAGACAGAGCTAAGCGATTCCACAATCAATGGATCAGATCAAAGCTCTGCAGTCCTGCTACTTCCAGTCTTGAAGGGGGGTGGACCATTAAACAACTAACGGGAGGAGGAGGCTCCATGAATATCCCCATCGTCAATGATGGTGGAGCCCAGCACGTGAGTGCAAAAGACAAAGCTGAAGCGTTTGCAACCATCTTCAGCCAGAAGTGCTGAGTGGGTGATCCATATCGGCCACCTCCTGAGGTCCCCACCACCACAGAAGCCAGTCTTCAGCCAATTTGATTCACTCCACATGATACAGTATCAAGAAACGGCTGAGCATACTGGATACAGCAAAGGCTGTGGGCCCCGACAACATCTCGGCTGCCGTGCTGAAGACTTGTGCTCCGGAACTAGTCGCGCCTCTGGCCAGGTCGAAACCCTTTGTCTTGACTCTATTTCTCTCTCCACGGATGTTGCTTGGCCTGCTGAGTTTTTCCAGCATTTTCTGTTGTTATTTCGGATTTCCAGCATCTGCAGTATTTTGCTATGGTCTACTCTCAATCATCATTAGAGTGATGAAAGGTGTCGTCGACAGTGCTATCAAGCAGCACTTACTCACCAATAACTCACTGATGCCCAGTTTGGGTTCCACCAGGACCACTCGGCTCCAGACCTCATTACAGCCTTGGTCCAAACATGAACAAAAGAGCTTAATTCCAGAGGTGAGGCGAGAGTGACTGCCCTTGACATTAAGGCAGCATTTGACCAAGTGTGGCATCAAGGAGCCCTAGTAAACTGAAGTCAATGGGAATCAGGGGGAAAACGCTCCACTGGCTGGAGTCATACCTAGCACAAAGGAAGATGATTATGGTGGTTGGAGGTCAATCATCACAGCCCCAGGACATCGCTGCAGGAGTTCCTCAGGGCAGAGTCCTAGGCCAAACCATCTTCAGCTGCTTCATTAATGACCTTCCCTCCATCATAAGGTCAGAAGTGCAGATGTTTGCTATTGACTGCACAATGTTCAGTGCCATTCACAACTCCTCAGATAATGAAGCAGTCCATGCCCGCATGCAGCAAGACCTGAACGATTTTCAGGCTTGGGCTGATAAGTGGCAGGTAACATTCACACCACACAAGTGCCAAGCAATGACTATCTCCAACAAGTGAGAGTCTAACCAATGCCCCTTGATATTCAATGACATTACCATCGCCGAACCCCCCCCCACCATCAATATCCTGGGGGTCACCAATGACCAGAAAATTAACTGGATCAACCAAACAAATACTGTGGCAACAAGAGCAGGTCAGAGGCTGGGTATTCTGTGGTGAGTGTCTCACCTCCTGACTCCCCAGATCCTTTCCACCATCTACAAGGCACAAGTCAGGAGTGTGATGGAATACTCTCCACTTGCCTGGATTAGTGCAGCTCCAACAACACTCAAGAAGCTCGACACCATCCAAGACAAAGCAGCCCACTTGATTGGCACCCCATTAAACATTCACTCCCTCCACCACCAGCATACTGTGGCTGCAGTGTGTACCTTCCTCAAGATGCACTGCAGCAACTCGCCACGGCTTCTTCGGCAGCACCTCCCAAACCCGCGACCTCTACCACCTAGAAGGACAAGAGCAGCAGGTGCACGGGAACACCACCACCTCCAAGTTCCCCTCCAAGTCACACACCATCCTGACTTGGAAGTATATCGCCGATCCTTCATCGTCACTGGGTCAAAATCCTGGAACTAACAGCACTGTGGGAGTACCTTCACCACACGAACTGCAGCGGCTCAAGGCGGCGGCTCACCACCATCTTCTCAAGGGCAATTAGGGAAGGGCAATAAATGCTGGCCTTGCCAGCGATGCCCACATCCCATGAACAAATAAAAAGAAAGAATGGCAGCTCAGATTAAGAGTTCAACAAGCAATGCTTCAAACAAATACTTGTACTTGTAGGAGGAATAATCAAAGATGAGGCTATAGCAGGGCCTTTTCCTCGAGTATCTCTCTCCATAAAAAAAGTATTAATTTTGCCCACTAGGTGGTTGTCTGACATTTTTTGTGTGTTTGCCCACTAGAAGCTACTTGAACTCCAGTGGTATGGTTAAAGTTAGTTTCTCTGGTGTGTTCATAGTGAACATGTCCATTTTCCTATTTATTTTAGTGTCCATGGGAAGAGCATCTGATCACTTAGCTTGCTGCCAGCAGGGGCTGTCAAAATTGGCCAGCCTTAATCTGGCGGTTTGCACTGGGACACCTGTTTGGCATTTGGCATCCTGCAGCTCGTCGGCTCAAAGCAATTGAGGCCAGGGCTTCAAAATTGCAGCCGTCGCTTTGCCGAGGGTCTGGGCAACCTGCCAGCATACTCTGCTGGTCGGGCGCCTAAAGGTGAGAATTGTCCCATTGTGTGTAGTTTATTGTGTGTTCCCCAACTCTCTTGGGGTGAAGGGAATCTGGCTATCTTGTCTGATACGCCTTACCCCATAGGATTGTGATAAATTGGTCTGTGCAAACACAAAAACATTTGTACCTTCAAAACCAATAATAAAAGCTGAATCCGAATTCTCACGATTGGTCTAGAATGAGTGAATACTTGATTCAAGAAAAGATTGATGACCGAGACAAAAGCCGATCATGTTTTTAATGCTTTAAAGGGTTTTTACATCTCAATTAAATTCTGTTGGATTGTTTTCAACCCAATACAAAAGTTAGAACACTCCTTTTAACTCCCAAGAGTGAAATCTGCATGTTCAAAGAAGTCACGTAACAAACAAAATCTAAATGTACTTAATTTGCTGTTATCACAGTAATCAGTCAGACAGATTAAAAATAATTCATGACTAGATGTGGAGTTATGAGTTCGCTGATCACAGCTTCCATGATTGAATTGTGTTACATTATCCATATAGCCCCCTCCTCTTCATTAACAATGCCTAAAAATACACTGCTACAAATACATTATCTAATTCCATTCACTCAAATTTACAATTTAGGATACTGTAGGAATTGTCGTATTCCTAACTAATAACGGAGGTCGAACTCAGGAGAACAATCAAACAGGTCTTTAATGTAGGTTTAGATGAATTCCAGAAAACAACAAAGATCGATGCAGGAGAGCCATGGAGCAGGTCTTTCCCCAACGGGGATGCCACGAGGACTGACTAGGCAGTCCGATCGTTTGCGTCGTGACATCATCGCGTTTACGTCGTGACGTCATCGCATTTGCTCGCATTTTCCCGCGCTTGGGTAGTCACGTGATTTGCGTCATGACGTCATCGCGTTTTCCCGCACTTGGGGTGGTCACGTGATGTGCGACATGACGTCATCGCGTTTACCCGCGTTTGGGTGGTCACGTGATGTGCGACGTGACGCCATCGCGTTTACCCGCGCTCTTGGTCAGTCACGTGGTTGGCGACGTGACGTCATCGCGTTTGCCCGCACTCTTAAAGGGGCAACGCCCCGTACATGCAAACTCTATATAAACATCGTTAAAGAGAATTATAAACATCGTTAAAGAGAATTATGTACAGTAAGTAAGGGACACTCGGTGGTACCGCTACATGCGCCCACCCAGAATTCGCTTTAACGGACAAAGTCAAACGGTGAGATGGTCTGACGAGCCTGTCCAAACGACTCCTGTACTATCGAGGCGGAGGCTGCTGGGCGGCTGGTGCTCTGGTGGGCGAGAGCACTTGGTCTGCCGTAATGACGATGGGTGGCCGGTGGTCTCGGCAGTTGTGCTGTCTGGACGTGGCGGGCAAGGTCTAAAGATGTTGGCTTGGAGCAGATCCGTATATGCGTCAGGGCGAATAAAACGTATTCAGCCTTGTGAAGGACCGCGGAAACGTGTGACCTCTGCGGCCCGTGGTGCGAAGTGGGCACCGATGTGAAACATCTGGCTGGTTGGCGGTCTGGCGGGCGGTCACACCTGGTGTGCCGTAACGACGATGTGTGACCAAAAGGCGGTGCTGTCTGGCGGGCGGTCGAGGTCCATGGCTCTGTCGATGATCTGCGGGGAACGCCGAAACGGGTGATGCTGGAGGCGTTGAACGTGGGTCTTGTCAGATCGGGAAACTCGCTGAGCAGGTGAGCGCACTCTTCAGAAGTCGGGAACGCACAGGAGACGGTGCGCGACGTAGTGTTACAGCGGTAACACAGAAGAGAGTGACCAGTTGCTGCGTTGATCTGTGATCAGGGGTGGACAGCAATTGTCCTGCGTGGCCGTTCGCGGCCGCGGGATGCCCGTAGACCCGTACCTCAGTGGTTGCAGTGTTGGTTATTGTTTCGTTCTTGGGGGAAACTGCTGGGAGGGCGGCAACGCTTCGATTTCGCGCCGAACTGCGCGCGGCAGAAAACACAATCCAGCAGGCTGACGAGCTGGGGCGGCGTCTGCGGGGGATGGGTCCTCGAGGTTTGCGAGGGATAAATCCCCGTGGTTTGCGAGGGGTGAGTCCCCGTGGTTTGTGAGGGGTGAATCCTCGTGGGTTGCGAGGCGTGAGTCCTTGTAGGCTGCGAGGGGTGAGTCCTCGTAGGTTGCGAGGGACGAGTCCTCGTAGATTGCGAGGGGCGAGCCCTCGTGGGTTGCGAGGGGCGAGTCCTCGTGGGTTGCGAGGGGCGAGCCCTCGTGGGTTGCGAGGGGCGAGCCCTCGTGGGTTGCGAGTGGTGAGCCCTCGTGGGTTGCGAGTGGTGAGCCCTCGTGGGTTGCGAGGGATGAGCCCTTGTTGCATCTCCGTGGGGGCGCGCTCCGATCTTGTGGGCCTGAAAACCTGCAGTACCTGCGCTTTGAGGGATTCATACTTGCTGTTCCGTTGGGGGTTGTCGAGAAGGCGGACGATCCGAGAGGCGGTTGAGCTGTCGAGTACAGAGACTGTATACAGGTACGTGGTCTGCGCCGCATCGATGTTGCACTGGGCGAATGGGGCTTCTACCAGAATAAAGCACGAGGGCGGTTGCTGCCCCCTGAAGTGCGGTAGCTTCGGCGAAACGGCTGTTGCTGCCATGGCGTGCTTCTTTTGTGAAAAACGTTCACAAAAATCGGGGTCCGGCTGTGCTGCTTTCGTGAAAAACGTTGACGAAAAATGGGGTCACCAATGTAGGAATTAGGAATTGTCGTATTCCTAACTAATAACGGAGGTCGAACTCAGGAGAACAATCGAACAGGTCTTTAATGTAGGTTTAGATGAATTCCAGAAAACAACAAAGATCGATGCAGGAGAGCCATGGAGCAGGTCTTTCCCCAACGGGGATGTCACGAGGACTGACTAGGCAGTCCGGTCGTTTGCGTCATGACATCATCACGTTTACGTCATGACGTCATCGCGTTTGCTCGCGTTTTCCTGCGCTTGGGTAGTCACGTGATTTGCGTCGTGACTGTAGTGTATGTCTCCGTCTACCTTTAAGAAAACCATTGTATGTAACCGTTCACCTTTAAGAGAACTATTTTAGGTGTGGCACTACTTTGTTGGTTTCTGTATACTGTAATACCGACGGTGACCACACCGGTATATAAGTGCTGTGTCAGGATTATTTGGCAGATTCGCCCTGACCTTCGAATAGTAAAGTCCTGTTTTAAGTTACTCTTGGAGTCTGTGCATTAATTAACTAAACAACCCACAGACTTTACAGTGGCGACGAGTCCGATCGTACCCTGCGGCAACAATACGTCCGAAGCAGTTAACGAGCGTCGAGAAGAGGCAACCGCCCTCGTCGTTCTGCTGGGAAAAAACTCGAGGCTGCAGAACTAGAAAGGAGGAAGAATTTAGGGACAAAGACTTCCATCAGCAACAGGCACTGACTGTCCCTTCTGCCACGGTGAGGAGTGAGCCGATCAGCACGAGAAGCAAGGCGGCCACGGTGACTGTGAGTAAGGGAAAGTAAAAAGAATAACCGGAGGATAAGGGCGGTGCACTCGACCACGGTCGAGGGGGAAAGGAGCCGGACAGAAGTCGGGCCCAGAGGCGCTGAGACTGGGGCAGCGTGGAGCAAAGAAGCCGTGGTACAGACAGGCTGGGGGACGCAACGGCGTCGTGCGACAGCTAGACCGCGACCGGCGAAAAAGGCCGGGCAGCGACCGAAGCCACGAAGCGCTGCGACCGGGAACGTAGGCGCGGGAAGAGATAAACTCAGCCGCAGCCGGGGAGGGAAGCACCGGACTGCGAGAGGGCTGGGAGGCGCGATTGGGAGCCGAGCGAGCGGGAGAAGCAGAGCCGACCAAGGGAGACTGAGCGAGAGCCAGTCCAGCGGCTGAAACTGTTCTCCGTCAACGGGGTGTACCCAGCGCCGGTAGAGCCGAGCGAGCGGGAGAGAGACAGAGCCCGAACAAGGGGAACTGAGCGAGAGCCAGCCCAGCAGCTGAAACTGTTCGCCGTCAACGGGGTGTACCCAGCGCCGGTTGCCCTGCCGAGAAAAGGGAAAGCACCGAAGCCGACGCGCAGGCTGTGAACCTGAAAGCCAGCGGCCGTCGCCCGTGGGGAAAGTGTACCCCTCCCGCCAGGGGAAGAAACGCGGGAAGCCGCCATTAGGCAGAGAAGAAGACAGAAGCGGGGAACCGCCATTGAAGTGGGCGGGGAGAGAAGATAAGCGCGGGAAACCGCCATCTTGAAAAAAAAAGAAAATTAAATAATCCATGGTGTTATCAGGAAGAGAGGAAGATGCCTAAGCGTGGTAACATCAACGATTTTAATGCCGAGGTAGAAGACTGGGCCACGTATGTGGAACGCATTGAGATCTATTGTGAGGCCAATAAAATAGAAGAAGATGACAAAGCTATAACCTTGCTAAACTCGATGGGCGCGAAGACATACGGGCTCTTGAAGCATCTACTATCACCGGCTAAACTGGCGGATCAGACTTTCGATGATATTGTGGCTGTTCTGAAGGATCACTTGAACCCCACACCGTTGATGTTGGCGGAACGATTCAAATTCTATGCGAGAATGCAACAGAAAGACGAAAGCAACGCAGAATACTTGGTCGAACTGCGTAGACTAGCAAAATACTGCCAGTTTGGAGGGAATCTGACAGAGGCATTGCGAGACAAGTTCGTGTGCGGATTGGTAAAGGAAGGAACGCAAAAGCGACTACTCGAAGAGAACGACCTTACACTTGACAGGGCTGTCCTTATTGCAGCATCGCACGAAGCCGCAGCGAAGGGAACTGCGGAAATGCAGCTAAAGACAGCGGCACTCAGTGTGGATCAAATTACCTCGACAACAACAAAATGCTATCGTTGTGGGAAGACAACACACGACCAGAACCAATGCTGGTTTAAGAACCAGGAATGTAGGAAATGTGGCAAACTGGGTCACATAGCTAAGGTATGCCGGTCAGGGAAGAAGACCAACAACCAAAGGACCAACAACCAAAGGAAGCCATCACAGGAAAAGTACAACAAGGTACACAAGGTGGCTGAGAAGAGTTCAGACGAACAGAATTCGGACTCAGACCCAAACGGCCAGGAGCTGGGTAGTCTGAGAATTCACAATGTGAGTAAGGAAGCTGACCTACAAACTATCTGGGTCATGCTAAAAATAGCTGGAGTCCAAGTGAAAATGGAGTTGGGCACTGGATCAGCTCTATCAGTCATAAATCGAAGGGATTACCACCAGCTATTCTCACATATACCCTTAAGAGATACCAAGTTCATATTGCAGACATACACGGGGCATAAAGTATACCCCATGGGAAAGATAAGAGTCAAGGTGAGAGATAGGGGTAAAGAACACCCAAGAATGAACTTATACGTACTACCTGAGGGAGGACCACCACTTCTAGGACGGGAGTGGATCAAGAAAATAGACATGGAATGGCACTATCTAAAAGCCATAACGAGTGAGGACTCGGTGCAGACAATCAGCTCAGATTCTGAATCGGATGACGATAAGACCAACCCAAATGTGAAAGACAAGTCTAAAATGGACTTGCCGACTAAGGTTGGAAAAACGAAGGCATGCAGAAAGGCTTATGCTCCAGAGAAGAACAAAGTTTCAGAACAGATCTCCACCAAACAACGACAACATAGTTTGACAGAGAATTCTGAGTCTGTTCAGTTTAAGGACATATCCATGACGGAAGAACACCGAGCTCGGACTCAACTTTATTTCAAATCACGACAACAATTAGAACAATTGAGTTACCGTCTCGTACAAGAGATGAAAACAATGAAAAAGTTCTATGACACCGAATGGGAGAATCTGGAAAGACAACAGAAGCAGCTAGCTCAAGCAGAGAGCGACCATAGAGCCATCGTGACCAATCACCGATCACATCTCCCTTATGATGTTCAGGAGTTAGAATATTTGCAGAAAGAAGCAAATGAAGAGGAATCTTCAGGAAGCCAGGATTTTATTCCAGTTCTTCTCTACGACTCCTTACAAGCAGAGTTTGAGAAGTTGAAGGAACAGTATGAACAGGCCCAGGCTACAATCCTGGAGGGGGTTAACTCGGCAACCTCCGAAAAGCTAGTTTCAGTGGAAGCATATGAGCAACTAAAGGTTGAACATGAACAAGAAGTCCAAAGGCTGCAGGAAATTCTTAATGAGCTCAAGGCCAAGACAGACTCATCGGTAAAAGTTCCATCCATAGATGAGAAATTAGAGGTGAAAGACATGGCAGAACATGAAAGTCAAGATGTCCAAGAACTCATAAAAATATTGAAGGAAACCCAAGACAAATATGAGGCGGCAATGACCGAGGTTCAACAACTTGAAGAACAGATTCAACTGGGAATTCTTTCAGTGGAAGAAAAGGCAACTGTAAGAAACACAGAGACTGTAAGGATGGCCCCTGAACATGAGCTAGAGAGCATCAAGGCGCAACTTCTCCGAGCGCTTAAAGCCAAAGTACAAGAGGAAAAAAAGGTGAAAGCATTGGAGGAAAAGGTGGATGAAATGGAGAAGACTCTGATCCACAGGGTCCCCGTGGAAGAGTTAATGGTCAGCCAACTCCTTCATATGCTGAGAGACAAGACTCTGCAAGGGGAACCATTTGAACACGAGCTTCAATCTTCAAAGGGAAGGGGTTCGGAGCTCTCAAAAGTTTGGGGAATAGTTGAGGTTGCAACACAGATTTTACGGGGCTGTCGAAAGTACGCTGAATCACGTCAATGTGAACTACAGAATGTTGAAACAGCTGCTCCAGTAGAAGGATTGAATAGCCCGATCAATCAACCCCCGATGGAAGGGGAAGTATTGGAATCACAAATGAGGTCATTAGTGAAGGATTGGCAGGAAACCCAGGAAGAGCGGGATGAATATGAACGCATGAAGAAGTCTCTACAGGAAAGATGTCTAGGGAGGGAACAACAGTTGGCTAACGTCCGGTTGGGTAAGGAAGAAGTAGCAGGCCCTCTCGCTAGACTAGTTCAGGACGACACCGAATATTACCATGACCTGTTGAGTGACACGGAATATTACGAGGACTTGGTCTGCCCAGCTTGTGATGAAAACTCCCAAAGTGCAGAAATCAGGATGAAGCACTTAAAGTCTAAGGAACATAGGGAGATGGTGGCGCTACAGCTGGCAGCTGATAAGGGAGCCCCGAGAGTCTCCAAGAAGCAGAAAAGAAAAAGACGAAGCAGAAAGTGATAACCATCTAAATCATTATCACTTCTACCAGATCATGTACGTGGGCCCTATGAAGGGAGCCAAATCAGTTGGCAAGTAGGAAAAATTACCAAGGCAGTCCAGCTGTTTGTAAAAGTCAGCACTGCTGGTTCAGCAGGACGGAAGTTCAAGCTGTTAAGTCAAGGGAAAGACTATTGGATGAGTCACGCTAGCAATGTGAACCGGCTACACCACAGAGATGTTGTTCGGACCGAGTCAAGACCAGAGACTGAATCTGTGAACTGTTCCCGCAGAGACTGAATCTGTAAACTGTTTCCCGCATAGATTATACCTGTGAATTGTTTTACATGAAGTTGAATATATGTTATGTTTAATGGGGGACTAAGTATGTTGTAAGCTAAAAAGGGAGGATTGTAGTGTATGTCTCCGTCTACCTTTAAGAAAACCATTGTATGTAACCGTTCACCTTTAAGAGAACTATTTTAGGTGTGGCACTACTTTGTTGGCTTCTGTATACTGTAATACCGACGGTGACCACACCGGTATATAAGTGCTGTGTCAGGATTATTTGGCAGATTCGCCCTGACCTTCGAATAGTAAAGTCCTGTTTTAAGTTACTCTTGGAGTCTGTGCATTAATTAACTAAACAACCCACAGACTTTACAGTGACATCATCGCATTTTCCCGCGCTTGGGTTGGTCACGTGATGTGCGACGTGACGTCATCGCGTTTACCCGCGTTTGGGTGGTCACGTGATGTGCAACGTGATGTCATCGCGTTTACCCGCGCTCTTGGTCAGTCACGTGGTTGGCGATGTGACGTCATCGCGTTTGCCCGCACTCTTAAAGGGGCAACGCCCCGTACATGCAAACTCTATATAAACATCGTTAAAGAGAATTATGTACAGTAAGTAAGGGACACTCGGTGGTACCGCTACAATACCCCACTTCCAGCATTCTAATCAGATCTGATCTAGTTTTTGTTAAATATTCTTTGTTCTGTTTTTCAAATCATTTATTCTCTGTGTGAGGGCAGCCTCACCCTGTGCTCCATGCCCATCACCACTAACCCAAAGAATCAACAGAATCTTGACAATTCCACTCTGTAAATGGATGGTGCTCACCATTTCAATTTTCCCTTCTGGCCTTGGGGGAAATCACCTCAACTTCACTCTCTACCTCCCCTGACAGCCTTGCCTGTGATTGCAAGTTTAGTATGTGGGAATTTTCTGCCATTCTGTGCCAGAGTCCATTAGTTAACACTGTAGTGTGTCACTGAGCCATTAAATCAAAAGCATTTTTAATCGTATCTGAGGTAACAGCTACAAGTGGACTGCTTGAATGCGAAGGGTATCTTGCGCGAGCTCTCCACTTTCAAATCAGGACCACGGGCTTGTATACAATTACCATCCAGTTAAAGAGCACCCAGGTTATCCCTACAATAAAGTTAGAATAACTGTGAGGATGACAAAAACTGGTGTCTACTAGGGAAAATATTTTTCATTTTAAACCTATGCAAAACTCAAAACCACTCACAGAACAAAATTAATAAAAAATACCATCTTTAATATATTGCACCTGAAAAAAGATAAAAACACCAGATTAAGTTTAAAACTATTGGAATCCATCCAAAGCAATAAAAAACCAGTAGATGACTATATTCTGATGTGAAATTACACATGAATAAAATAATGCTTGTGTACGAAATTAATCTAAAGTGCTTGAGATGGAGACTAAAGGCTGGAAACTCAATCTGAAAATTCAGCTTGTGTAATGCATGCTAGCTCCGCTGATGGCTCAGTTAATAGAATCAATGTGTAACTGAGCAATACAAACGACAAGGCCCCAGAACTGATTCCCAATCAGGGTTAGCTCACTTCACCCAGGGCAATAGTCAGGATCATGCTTGGGATTTATATCTATCTCATCATGGAAGGATCTTGGTATAATTCATGTTAAAACTCTACTGTTAAAGTTAGCTCCAAGAGATTCATTTCATCAGCAGCCAGTGCTGGTGGGGCAGGGTGGGGGGGAGGGGGGGGGGGAAGGGGTTGACGAGGGGTTGAGGAAGTGATGCATTAAAGCTAGACAAGCCAGTTTATGAATAGTCAAAAACAAAAATACTGCAGATGCAGGAAATCTGAAATAAAAACAGAAAATGCTGGGAATACCCAGCAGGTCAGGCAGCATCTGTGGAGAGAGAAACAGAGTTAATGTTTCAGGTCGATGAACTTTCGTCAGAACTGGAAAAAGTTAGAGAGGTAACATGTTTTAAGCAAGTGCAGGGAGGGGAGTAGAGGAAAGAACAAAAGGGAAGGTCTGTGATAGGGTGGAAGGTAGGAAAGATCAAATGCCAAAAGGTATGATTGCACAAAGCAAAAGGAGATGGGACAAGTAAAGAAACAAAAGATGAGTCTAGAAGAGGTGTAAATGGGAATGGCAGAATCATCAACAGCTGCCATGTGAAAAATAGGGGCAGAGGTTATAGTCTGAAATTGTTAAACTCGATGTGGAGTCCAGAAGGCTGTAAAGTGCCTAATCAAAAGATGAGGTGTTGTTCCTCGAGCTTACATTGAGCTTTGTTGGAACAGTGTAAGAGGCCGAGGATGGAGAGGTCAGAGTGGGAGTGGAGCAGAGAATTAAAGTGACAGGCGACCGGAAGCTCGGGGTCACGCTTACAGACTGAATGGAGGTGTTCCACAAATCGGTCACCCAATCTGCATTTGGTCTCCCCAATGTAGAGGAGACCGCATCGTGAGCTGCGAATATGGTATACTAAATTGCAAGATGTACAAGTAAATTGCTGTTTCACCTGGAAGGAGTGTTTGGGGCCCTGGACAGTGGGAAGGGAGGAGTTAAAAGGGCAAGTGTTGTATCTCCTGCGCTTGCACAGGAAGGTGTTGTGGGAAGGGGTGGGGGTGTTGGGAGTGATTGAGGAGTGAACCAGGATGTCACGGAGGGAGCGGTCCCTTCGGAATGCTGAAAGGGGAGGGGAGGGGAAGATGTGTTTGGTAGTGGGATCACACTAGAGGTGGCGGAAATGGCAGAGGATGATACGTTGAATGTGGAGGCTGGTGGGATGAAAGGTGAGGACAAGGGGAACCCTATCGTGGTTCCGGGAGGGAGGGGGAAGGGGTGAGAGCAGAACTGTGTGAAATAGAACGGACATGGTCGAGGGCCATGTCAACCGTGTTAGAGGGAAATCCTCGGTTGAGAAAAAAGGAAGACATATCGGAAACACTAGTATGGAAGGTGGCATCATCAGAGTAGATGGAGAAACTGGGAGAATGGAATAGAGTCCTTACAGAAAGTGGGGTTGGAGGAAGTGTAGTCCAGGTAGCTGTGGGAGTCAGTGGGCTTATTAGTAGACGTTTGTCGATAGCCTATCCCCAGAAATGGAGACAGAGAAGTTGAGGAAGGAAAGGGAAGAGTTGGAGATGGACCATGTGAAGGTGAGGGAAGGGTGGAAATTGGAAGCAAAGTGAATGAAATTGTCTAGTTCAGGGCGAGAGCAGGAGAGACAGACACCAATGTACCGGAAAAAAAGGTGAGGGAGGGGAGCTGAGTAGGACTGAAACAAAGAATGTTCCACATATCCCACGAAAAGGCAGGCTTGGTTAGGACGCCTGTGGGTTCCCATAGCAACACCTTTAATTTGGACAAATGTAAGAAGTCACACAACACCAGGTTATAGTCCAACAGCTTTATTTGAAATCACAAGCTTTCGGAGCGCTGCTCCTTCTTCAGGTGAAGTGGAGAAATGCATAAAGACACAGCTTATATAGTCAGAGAATCATGTCAGATGTTTACAGGTAATCTTTCCAACTGCCATTTATCACACCTCAGCAGAGAGATAATCACAGCAGTCAAAGGTGTGAATGGTGTCCAAACAGGTCAGTCAGGGAAACATTACATCAAAGAACAATGAGGTGGGGTCACAAGGGGTCAAATATTGCAGATGCTGGGGTCTGTATGAAAAACAAAAAAACAGACAAAAAACATTTTTTTTGGCTGGAAATCACAGCAGGTCCGGCCGCATCTGTGTAGAGAGAACAAGCCAACGTCGACTCGAGTCTGGATGACCCTGCATCAGGTGGGGTTACATGTAGCGTGACATGAACCCAAGATCTCGGTTGAGGCCGTCCTCATGGGTGCGGAACTTGGCTATCAGTTTCTGCTCGACGATTTTGCGTTGTCGTGTGTCTCGAAGGCCACCTTGGAGAATGCTTACCCGAAGATCGGAGGCTGAATGTCCTTGACTGCTGAAGTGTTCCCCGACTGGGAGGGAACACTCCTGCCTGGTGATTGTTGCGCGGTGTCCGTTCATCCGTTGTCGCAGTGTCTGCATGGTCTCGCCGACGTACCATGCTCCGGGGCATCCTTTCCTGCAACGTATGAGGTAGACAACGTTGGCCGAGTCACATGAGTATGTACCATGTACCTGGTGGGTGGTGTCCTCACGTGTGATGATGGTATCTGTGTTGATGATCTGGCATGTCTTGCAGAGGTTGCTGTGGCAGGGTTGTGTGGTGTCGTGGTCGCTGTTCTCCTGAAAGCTGGGTAATTTGCTGCGAACGATGGTCTATTTGAGGTTAGGCGGCTGTTTGAAAGCGAGTAGTGGAGGCGTGGGGATGGCCTTAGCGAGGTGTTCGTCGTCATCGATGACATGTTGAAGGCTGCGAAGAACATGGCGTAGTTTCTCCGCTCCGGGGAAGTACTGGACGACGAAGGGTACTCTGTTGGTTGTGTCCCGTGTTTGTCTTCTGAGGAGGTCTATGCGATTTTTCGCTGTGGCCCGTCGGAACTGTCGATCAACGAGTCGAGCGTCATATCCCGTTCTTACAAGGGCGTCTTTCAGTGTCTGTAGGTGTCCATCGCGTTCCTCCTCGTCTGAGCAGATCCTGTGTATTCGCAGGGCTTGTCCATAGGGGATGGCTTCTTTAACGTGGTTAGGGTGGAAGCTGGAGAAGTGAAGCATCGTGAGGTTGTCCGTGGGCTTGCGGTAGAGTGAAGTGCTGAGGTGTCCGTCTTTGATGGAGATTCGTGTGTCCAGGAATGAGACTGATTCTGAGGAGTAGTACATGGTGAGTTTGATGGTGGGATGGAACTTGTTGATGTTATCGTGTAGTCTTTTCAGTGATTCTTCGCTGTGGGTCCATAGGAAGAAAATGTCGTTGATGTATCTGGTGTATAGCGTTGGTTGGAGATCCTGTGCAGCGAAGAAGTCTTGCTCGAACTTGTGCATGAAGATGTTTGCGTATTGGGGTGCGAATTTGGTCCCCATGGCTGTTCCGTGTGCTTGGGTAAAGAACTGGTTGTCGAAGGTGAAGACATTGTGGTCAAGGATGAAGCGGATGAGTTGTAGGATGGCGTCTGGAGATTGGCTGTTGTTGGTGTTGAGTACTGAGGCTGTCGCAGCGATGCCGTCATCGTGGGGGATACTGGTGTAGAGTGCCGAGACGTCCATCGTGGCGAGGAGTGTTCCTGGTTCAACTGGTCCGTGGGTGCTGAGCTTCTGTAAGAAGTCTGTAGTGTCGCGACAGAAGCTGGGGGTGCCCTATACGATGGGTTTCAGGATGCCCTCGACATATCCAGAGAGGTTCTCACACAGGGTTCCGTTGCCTGATGCGATAGGACGTCCAGGTGTGTTGGCTTTGTGTATCTTTGGGAGTTGGAAAGGTTACCTGTAAACATCTGACATGATTCTCTGACTATATAAGCTGTGTCTTTATGCATTTCTCCACTTCACCTGAAGAAGGAGCAGCGCTCCGAAAGCTTGTGATTTCAAATAAAGCTGTTGGACTATAACCTGGTGTTGTGTGACTTCTTACATTTGTCCACCCCAGTCCAACTCCGGCATCTCCACACCATGGCTTTAATTTGGAGGAAGTGAGTGGAGTCAAAGGAGAAGTTGTTCAATGTGAGAACAAGTTCAGCCAGGCGGAGAAGGGTGGTGGTGGATGGGGACTGGTTGAGCCTTTGTTCAAGGAAGAAATGGAAGGCTCTCAGTCCATCCTGGTGGGGGATGGAGGTGTAGAGGGATTGGATGTCCATATCGAAAAGGAAACGGTTGGGGCCAGCAAACTGGAAACTGTTAAAGTGGCGTCGGAAGATGTAGGTGGGAAGAGACTGGACTAGGAGAGAAAAAATAGAGTCAAGATAGGAAGAAATCAGACCCGTGGGTGTAAGATTCGCGAAATTTTCATTAAATAATCACGTAGGAAAATAGTGTTAATAAAACAGCTTTATTGGCCAAAAGAAGCTTATACAGAGAAACCTTTGATAAAAGGGCACACAAAATGGCCGCCAGACCTCGTGACCAGCTTCTGGGACCATTTGAATTTCTGTTACTGCAAGCCAGACAGGCTTGTGGATTGAGGGCATTAAAAGCCCGTGAAAACCAGTTTCGGGAAGCCGAAACTCATGGAACTGAGCATACATATTGATTAGATTATAAGTACAGGACAGATTTGGGTGGCAGGATGAGACCCATCAAGAAATGGGCGGACAATTGAACGAACGCTTTAACCCATTACACTGTACAAAGAGAAGCCGTTTAACAGCCATCCAGGGCAATCTCCAGACCGATCAATATACAAACCAAGTTACGGTAACAAAGCAAAGACATTATCGGCCCAGGAAGGCCAGTTAAGCTATCACCGACTCCCGTTATGAAGACAAAACACCCCTGCAGAGAGTTCTGCCCGCCAAAATTATTACAAAGACAGGACTATGATTTGGCGGGAGATAAGAATGTTCCAAAAAAGTATAACTGTGGATTGAGTAAAGTCCATCGGTACTTCGGTTCGGAACGTGTTCGGTTCGTGGTTCGGTAAACGGTGTCCAGCGGGGTGTTCAGCCGTGTGTTCCGCGACTTTGGGAGGTTCGGCCAGGCAAGGCCCGGCCACGACGAGAAGACGACGAGAAGAATTCGGCTTGGAAGCCAGCTCGGCCAGGCAAGGCCCGGCCACGACGGGAAGACGACGAGGGAGGCCCGGGTACTTTTGTCGGGAGATCATCGACGACCCAGGCCGGATAAGAAGACACTCAGGTCCCGGAGTGTGCATCCAGTTCTTCAACATCACATCGGTAACGGATCCATCCGTGGCGAGCGCTCACCAAGGCTGTATCGGCTGCCTCCATCGCAGGAGAACCAAGAGGAAAACAAGCTGCGCCAGAAGCTTCCAAACCCACGTGACGACGGAAAGCTGTGTCAAAAGGTTGCAAAGCCTTTTTCGCAATTCTTAAAGTGGTGAGCATAATCCCGAGTCCCTCAAATCGAAACTTAGTTAGGTTTAGGGGAGGGGGTTAAGGGTAGTTGTAATGTGTTACCCCTTTCACGATGTGCCGTGTGTTCCCCATTTCTATAGAGTTAAGTTTATAGATGTGTGCATGCTTGTAGTTGCTTTAATCTGTGCATATGACATGTATTTTATAATGCTGCAAACTGTTCAATAAAGGCATCCATTTCGTGCTATTCAACCTGGTCTATTGAGTTTTCTCTGCACTACAGCTCCCTGCACCTAAGTCCAAGGTCTAGAACCGTAGGGGCGAGTGGGTCGAACCACTCACGGGTAATTATTGCAAGAAGCCTGGCAGGAGACCAGAGCAAGCAAGAGAAACCCCCTACATGGGGCAAGAACAGGCTGAAATGATGGGACTACCAGGGTAGTCCTGTTTGTGGATATTGGGAAGGAGGTAGAAGCGGGCTGTGTGGGGTTGGGGAACTATGAGGTTGGCGACTGTGGAGGGAAGATCTCTAGAGGAGATGAGGTCAGTGTCAGTCTTGGAAAGAATGGCTTGATGTTCAGTAGTGGGGTCATGGTCCAGAGGGAGGTAGGAGGAGGTGTTGGAGAGTTGGCGTTCAGCCTCCGCAAGGAAGAGGTCAGTTCGCCAAACAACAACAGCACCACCCTTGTCAGTAGGTTTACTGACAATGTTGAGCCCGCTTCTGAGAGAACGGAGTGCTGCAAGCTCAGAGAGAGGGAGGTTGGAGTGAGTGAGGGGAGCAGAGAAATTGAGACGGCCGATGTCATGCCGGCAGTTCGAAATGAAAAGATCTAGAGAGGGTAAGGGGCCAGAGGGAGGGATCCAGGTAGAAGTAGAATTTGGAAAATGGGAGAAAGGGTCAACTGAGTGGGGCGAAGACTCCTGGCCAAAGAAGTGGGCACGGAGACGAAGGCGACGGAAAAAGAGCTCAGCATCGTGCCGAGCTCAAAGTTCATTGAGGTAGGGGCATAAGGGGATGAAGCTCAGGCCTTTGCTGAGGACTGATCGTTTGGGGTCAGAGAGGGGAAGGTCAGTGAAAACACGGCAGGGGGTGATATGGGAAGAAGGGATGGGGTCAGAGGAAAGTGAAGGGGAAGAAGGTTCTGGAGAGGTGTTGGTATCCAAGAGTTGTTGAAGCTTATGTTCCTTAATACCTGAAAGGAAGACATTTTTTTTTGTTAAAGTGCCGACGAGGAGAAGGATGAAATGGAACTGCGGACCAGGACAGCTTTGAGATAGAGTGAGTCGGTGCTGCTGAAGAGAAAGGTCGAGAGCGTGCATGTGGCGCCGCATGGCATTGAGCGTGGATCTCAGGATGTGGCGAGAGCAGTAGTTCGAGGAACGCTGAATATCTTTGAGATATCTGTAATCCTGGGTGGATCCAAAACATGAAGGATGGAATTTCAGTTGGAATGCACGTGGAATAAGTCAGAGCTGGAGACAGTTGCTGAGGAAAGAGATGTGGCTGTGAAAGCGAGTTTTGGTAGATACCTGATCAAACACGAGAAGGGAAGCAGAAAGCAATGAAGATGAATAAGGTAAAAGAGACAAACGGAATATATGAATAGATACTACTTGCATACCACTTCAGTTTCAAACAATGGAGGTCACTTAGACCTATGGACTATCCTATTATCATATCAGGAATGGTCCAACAGGAAGAGTTTCTAGGGACCCTCACCCAAGGTTGGGGTGGGGGGGGGAATGGGGATGGGAGGGAGCTGATTTAATTGGCAGCACCACTGACCAATCCCTGGACATGGAGAGTTGGGAAGCTGTCAAAGGTCAATCTGATGGTTTTCAGTCCAGTTAAGGAGTGAGGAATGAAAGGGGCACATGCCCAGTCAGTTGGGTAAGAGAGACACAGTGAGCAGATTCTCTTTTCCAGATAGAAAGAACCAGAGTCAGAGGAAGAACTGGCCAGAAAAGTTACATTTAACCAACTGGAAGGGACAGTGTGACATGTTTTGTTATGTTCCGTACAAAGGTGGTTACGGAATTAAGCTGAAGCAATGTAAGGTTTACTATAGATGGTCACTTATCAATTGTAAAGTAAACCGTATTGTTGATTTTCATTTGGCCCTGTTTCACTAAAATGCTAATTCAATCAGCCTTTTGGAAGAAGTGCATGTGGAGGCACATACGAGATTACAGTACCCATTTCACATAACAAGGGCCTAGAAATTCACTAGCCTTAGCGCCGCTTTTGAGGCGCTAGAGGGACTAGCGCCAGAGTTATGGCCAGTTTAAAAATTCCCTGGGGCCCTAAATCGGCGTTGCACCGGTAGCGCTGCGCCGGCACCGATGACGTCATCGGTGTGCGCAGCGTCCCGGTTGCCGTGGTAACCCGCCCGAACTCCGAAATTGAGTTGCGGCCGCCTCGCCCGTGGCAGCTGCAAGCAACGTTCTGGCAGAGGTGCCTTACTCCAGTTTGCGCCGGCGCATTAAAGGCCCCGCGGCGGCCGGCCACTTTCCCGCCGGCCGCCTGCCCGCAGCTCCCTCCCCGGACTTCTCCCCCCCCGCCCCCCCGGAACAGATGCAAGCCCGGCACTTGTCCGAGGTGCCGGGCTCATTTTTAAGCTGATTTGCGCGGGCCGCGGCCGGGTGCAGGCAGCTCCTCCTTAACGGGAGGAGGAGGCCTGCACGTCCCCAGCCTGCCGCACCGCATCGGGTGCCGCAGCGCCGGAATTGCGGCGCGAAACGGCAGTTAGCGCCGATGTACCGCCGCAAAGACCCTTCAGTAGCGCCGGCAGCCGTTTGGGCGCGGCGCCACTGAATTTTTGGCGCGCGCAGGGGACTTAGCGCCGGCACTAACTTCCGGCGCTAAAGCCCTGGCTAAGCCAAAACCCAATTTCTAGGCCACGGAGTTTCATTTTTATCGCTCCCTGGATTGTGCTATCCTATGACTAGATATTGGGCAATAAAGGTAAACTCAATTATAAGGAGCATAGGATCTGTTTATGAGAAAAACAATGATGCAGAACCCAAGACTGTTTCTAGTGTAGATACAAAATTTATAACAGGTTGCTGCAATTGACCTCAGCATCCCTGAAGTAGGAAGAGGAAAAAATTCAAAATTCCATGCGGTCGATTGCTGGCCGGTTACCTCTGTTGCAATCATAATGGGGTGCTCAGCTTTGTTGCTGTCCACGGTTGAATAGTCTACTCACACTCACGGTTTATGCTCACACAGAGAAATGTTTACATGTTTGAGGTACCGTGGAATGGAAGAGTGCCTCAGCAAGAGTGAGGTGGGAGAAAATATGAGGGGAAAAGTAAAATTTGAAAAATAATGAAGGAATCAAGAGGACATCATAAAATCCAAGACTAGTTTACCACCTTGAAATCACTGCCTGCTATCTGTTATGGTTCACAATAGGTAGAAGTTCAATTCAATGTGGAAGGAATGTTCTTGGTTAGTTTTGTGTGTCAGCAATAACCGTCAGTATTCTCCATGATGACATGCCAGTAGAATTAACAGTTTTGAAACTTTCATCTCCTGAGCGTACTTACTCTTGCAGCTGTATGGTTCCTAATCAAATTTTCCCTTCACTAACGCAGAGAAGCTGACGTCAATTCTAGCAACCCACCACATCTCCAGCTGATATTAGCAAACACCAAATACTTAATTTGGCAGCCTCCTGGTCTACATAGCTCAATATCACACAAGAAGGTGATTTAATAAATTGGATCATTGGGGATTCTAACAGGTTTATTAAAGAAACTAGCTTGAGCTCCCATGGTCTTGCACACAGTGAGGGTAATTTTGAAGTCAATGGAAATAAAAATTGGGAGAGATGTAAAACAGGCTCCCGATTTGCTATCGCCCGTTGTTTTGCACTATTGCACAAAGTCAAAATTACCCCCGGTGAGTCAAGACCAAGTCTCGCCTTCAGGTGAAGCAGGGTTAGAGGGAGGTGAATAATTGGACTAGGGCACAATGATGTAATTCAGCCCCCATTTAAACGAATACATTCTGTCCATATTTTTATATTTCCATTATAAATTTGAATGTCCACATTATAATAGAAACTGCCTCTGTCGACTTGCCAAGCTGTAATCACTCCCTCTGCTAGTCATGGTGCTGCAGCACCTCTATTGTTGAGTGGGTGTTATTACAGCATAACATGTTTGCACGGGCAGATTTTGTTTCACTAATGTGAACATAGGAATTTATAATGAGAAAAATGAATAGGAAATGTGTAGATGTAAGATTTTTGAAATATTATAGATATTGTGCAATTGGTCACTGGGAAATTCTATGTACTTTAAGAAAGATATAACATATTAGAAGCATAAAACTGGGTAGAAGTATACAAGTATAAGGAGTCATTAAGAATTATGATGGAGATATTTAAAAACACAGACTACTGGAGACAACTTCCAATAGACACCGACAAAAGTGAACATAGAGCAAACAAAAAACAAGCACATTTCTTTGTAAAACAGTCCAGATGATAAATAACATTTGTTGCCTGCTGTTAACCAATACTGACTGAGTGCTAAACAAAGAAATCAATCCAAAACTGGGAAGCCTGGAAGCTAAAGACTCCTACGAAGCTGATCAAATCAGCAAACCAGATACTGTATCACAACTGAACAAAGTGAAGTATACAATATAATTCATTTTAAATAAACAAAACAAGCAGCAATTAAAAAATGAATCAAACACCATCAGATCAAAATTTGTCTAATTGATGGTAGATTTATCTCCCCCTCTGGAAAAAAAATGAAAGCAAATTCATTCAAACCAAATTACAAAAGAGTTAGAAAGCCCTAAACAGCAGGATTCACACGAATGGAGGCCAACTGCCTCAGGCGTGCTTGTAAAGGGAGAATTCATGAAAAAGTCACAATCCAAAGAAGTGAGTTTGATGAGTTGTTTCTCTTAAATCCTTTCAAATAATGTTAGTGAATGCTGCTGAATGCAAAATAAATGAGGCCACGTGGGGTGAATTGATTGGTTCAAGACTGGCACCTCTGATGGTGGAGACCTCAGGAGGAGGGCAAGGAGGATCATCCGCTCGGCACTTCTGACTAAAGATGGTTGCAAACGCTTCAGCTTTGTCTTTATCACTCATGTGCTGAGCTTTGCCATCATTGAGGATGGTGATGTTTATGGAGCCTCCTCCTCCCGTTAGTTGCTTAATTGCCCACCACCATCTGCAACTGGATGTGATAGGACTGCAGAGCTTTTGACCTGATCTGTTGGTTGTGGAATCACTTTGCTCTGTCTACAGCATGCTGCTTCTGTTGTTTAGCATGCATGCAGTCCTGTGTTGCAGTTTCACCAGGTTGGCACCTCATTTTCAGGTGATGAATGATGGTACAGTCATTCTAGGATTTTCCTCTGTTAAGTTAACCCGTTATCTGCTGTTCTTGCTTTCCTACTGTCTCCCAGCTACACATAAATAATAGGGATTCACCAGCACCAACTACTGTACTCAGAACACATTACAAAATAAACAGGAGATGCAAAATCTGGAGTGTATTCCAAGTTTCACTGGACAAACTTGCATCACTAGAAATACCAGAGACAACTCCCAATCTACATTTGATAATGTCAGTACAGAAAAGGACCAAAGACCTTCTTACCCCATGGTGGTAAAAATGAATATACACTATTTTTAATGAATCCATTAATGTGTTGAGATAAATTCCCTTTGGACACAATTTTAATGTAGTCATCATTAATCCATTTATTTTAAATGGAATAAAACTTTGTTAGCAGAGTGATCACAGGCATTTTGGACAGAACTTCAACTTCAGTAGCAATATAAAATGGTTAATAGCAAATCGGCCGCCCATTATGCACCTTGCCTGATGTACCTTTCCATTGAAGTCAATGAAAAGGAAAATCAGATGGGGTGTATAATGGGCGGCCAATCTGCTGCTGCCCAGATAACACCCCCGCCGACGTTGAAAGTTCTGCCCTTCGTTCAAATGTGTCAAGCAACTTGTTAAAACTAGAGTACAGAGTAATTTTTATCCCACAGTTAATTAGCACAGCAGGAACCAATTCAATCATGTCCTTTGGTGTATTGTATTTTTAAGCTAGACCTCTTTTTCTAGGTTTGTATTTCTAATCAAAAGCAAATGTCATTCTGCAGAATAGAGGATTTAACAGAATGTAATGCGACATGGAATAAGGAGCTACGAGGGATGCACATGAGGATAAATGAAATGTCATTTCATTTTAATGCAATAGACATTCAAGCTCGACATCCGTAAACTCATATTTTATTCTGAAAAGCATTGGGAACTCGAATTCTAATCAGTCATTGCTGGTTGGAGTTTTATATTCTGATTATAGGATTACGGACATAACTAATCATGGTTTGTGAACTTTTACTGCGGCACCATAGAGAGCGTCCTGACGGGTGGTGTCAATGTGTTGTATGGTAACACCACTGCACAGGACAGGAAAGCCATCCAGAGGGTTGTGAGGATGGCAGAAAAGATCATCGGGTGTGCACTTCCGTCCATCGAGGAGATCTTCCAGACCAGGTGTTGGAACAAGGCCCGCTCCATCATCCAGGACCCCAATCACACTGGGCACGAACTGTTCTCCCTCCTGCGGTCAGGCCGTCGGTACCGCAGCATCCGAACCAGGACCAGCAGGTTCAAGAACAGTTTCTACCCACAGACAGTGCGCCTACTGAACTGCTAACCGCACTGCCCCACATATCATAGTCACATTCTTCCCCTCACCCTGGAACTGTATATCACATGAACCGTGAGCGCACAAGAACATTCTTGATCACTGGACTGTGTGCACATAGGACTCTTGTACCTCAACCTTAACTTATAACTTATATAACTTTTAACTCATTTGTACATTGCACACTGCATTTTAACTTATACTTTTTATATATAAATATAATATATTATACTTATACTACCATATACTTATCATATTATATTACTATTACTTCCAGTGGTAATGGAGGCTTTTTGCACTGTTCATTATATCCTGCAACTTGGACTGTCATTGCTATACTTATTTGCTTACTGTTTCTATATTTATACTTGTCTTTACTTTTGCTTTTTATATTTATACTTATATTGTGGGAGTGAGTGGGGAGTAAGCATTCCATTGTACCAGTTACATATGGCAATAAAATAATCTTGAATCTTGAATTAGAAATTGATTAAAAAACTGATCAAAGAATTCACCATAAATAAGTGGCTCAAAAATAATGCATTCTGTGCAGTCACGTGATCCATGTGATGTTGAAATCTGTGCAGGCAGACTCCATTTTTATACCCTAATATAAAAACAAAATACTGCAGATGCTGGAAATCTGAAATAAACACAGAAAATGCTGGAAACGCTCAGCAGGTCAGGAAGCAGCTGTGGAGAGAGAAACAGAGTCAACGGGCTGGATTTTGATTCTGGAGGCATGTAGGAGGCGGGACTGCAACATTTGGGGTTGTAGTCCCGCCTCCATTGAATTGTGGCCAACCCACGCGATTTTCACTTGATTGACCTTGTTGAGCCCGCCCAGCGGGCTCAGCAGGCCAATTAAGGGCCACCCGGCAACAGGTGACGTCACAGATTGACATTTCATCTGTCAAGAGCTTTTGACAGATGAAATATCAGCGTTTCACAGCTCTTTGAAGCTGTCAAACACTGACAATCTGTACACTAAGTTAATTCTTTCCTCTCAGGCTGATTTAGAGATCTCTCCAGAACAGAAAGCTGAATGCTGTAACTTTTGACAGCTCGCGGTCATTCTGCTTTCTGTGCCGGTGAGATGAGGAACTCCCGAGACCTGAAGGAAGGAAGGCTGTAAAGGTAAGTAAAACTTCTTCAAACACTTTACACACACCAAACACACTTACCTCTTCACTCATGCACCCATCACTCACCTGAACACCGGAAATCTCGAACCCTCCAAGTCCTTCAGCCCGACGGCCCAGCTTGCTAACTTGGCGTGGTTTGGAGCTGTCGGGAATCCCACACTTAAGGAATAAAAATAGGGATTAGGCTAAAAACTGCCTGTTAACTACTTGTTAACAGGCAGTTAACTGGCACTAATCCCTTTCCTGCCTCGGGGAGGCGGCTCCCAGCACAGGTCGGGTATCCACCTCCTTTGAAACTGGCATGGAGGCGGGTTGGGGGCGGGGTGGGTTCGTGCCCCCCCCGATTTTGAGATTTTAACCCCCCCACATGCCTCCAATCCCGCCTCCACAGCTCAATGAAAATCCTGCCCAACGTTTCAGGTCGGTGACCTTTCGTCAGAACTGCCAAAATGGCAACGGAGGATGTATAATTTTCAAAATAACAATTTTTGAGGGATAGTTAAAAAATATAAACTGAATAGGATCGTTGAAAAAATTCAAAGCATTATTGTACAATCCATTTTTGATCTGACTATTTCTTTCAACTTCTGATAACCTCTGGTACTGCTTTTCCACCCAGATATAATTATTCTAAAGATGTACCTTTAACAGAATTCTATATTAGAATTCCTACATTACAACAGTGACTACACTTCAGAAGTACTTCATTGGCTGTAAAGCACTTTGGAACATCCCGTGGTCGTGAAAGGCGCGATATAAATGCGAGTCTTTTTTTCCTATATCAAATTTTTTCACTTTTGAGATACATTTCCATGAAGGATAAGCAAGAGCTCTATGATGTGTAATGACTTTGCATCCATTTTAAATGAATTTTGTCCCACTAATGACCAAAAATATGGAACAAATGCCTCAGAATTTAATAGCCTGTTTTACAAGGTGAAAGTTGACTTCAATTTCAATCAGTAGCAGAGATTTTTGTACTAGAATTTGATACAGGGCCAGATTTTGCAGTAGCAGGGCATTTAATGTCATCAGCCATTAGTTTGACATGCCCCTGCAACCTTCAGCTCAAAACATTTTTGCCCACTAAGTTGCTGAAGTGCAAGCTGATAACACTGCAGCGAGGGAAACAGGACACCTGGGACTTGAGTGAACAGGGCAACCAATAAGGCATCTCCCTAACCAATGAAATTTAAGGATTGGGAAATAAACAGAAGAAGGACTGAGAAGGTTTTTTTTTAAATGTATTCATTCATGGGATGTGGGCATCGCTGGCAAGGCCAGCATTTATTGCCCATCCCTAGTTGCCCTTGAGAAGGTGGTAGTGAGCTGCCTTCTTGAACTGCTGCAGTCCATTTGGCGAAGGTACTCCCACAATGCTGTTAGGTAGGGAATTTCAGGACTTTGACCCAGCAATGATGGAGGAACGGTAATATATTTTCAAGTCAGAGTGATGTGTGACATGGAGGGAACTTTGGAGGTGGTGGTGTTCCCATGCACCTGCTGCCCTTGTCCTTCAAGGTGGTACAGGTCACAGGTTTGGGAGGTGCTGTTGAAGAAGGCAAGCGGAGAACTAAAGGCAAAGTAAGATACAAATACTGGAGAACATAGAAACACAGGAATGTACAGAACTGGAAAAGATCATTATGGCCTATCTGAAGCATTCATCAAGTTGTGGATAACTTATACAAGATGCCCAGGTCACTCATCCTCCTGTTAGACATAGGGGAGTGAAGGCTCTAAGTCTGTTCCAACAAAGAACATAAGAAATAGGAGCAGGAGTAGGCCATACGGCTCCTCGAGCCTGTTCTGCCATTCCATAAGATCATGGCTGATCTCCTACCTCAACTCCACTTTCCTGCCCTATCTCATATCCCTTGATTCCCTTGGTGCCCAAAAATCTTTCGATCTCATTCTTGAATATACTCAATGACTGAGCATTCACAGCCCTCTGGGGTAGAGAATTCCAAAGATTCACAACCTTCTGAGTGAAGAACTTTCTCCTCATCTCAGTCCTAAACGGATGACCCCTTATCCTGAGATTAAAGGCTCTCTAGCCAGGGAAAACAGCCTCTCAGCATCTACCTCGTAGAGCCCTCTAGGAATTTTGTACGTTTCAATGAGATCTCATTCTTCTAAACTACAGAGGAATTCACACTTCTGCACATTATACTCCATCTTCCATGTTCTTGCCCACTCATTTAACCTGTTTATATCCTGTTGCAGCCGCTTTACATTCTCCTCATAGTTTACTTTCCTATCTAGCTCTGTATCAACAGCAAACTTGGATATATTACATTTGGTCACCTCATCTAAGTAATTGATATAGATTGTAGATAGCTGAGGCCCAAGCATTGATCCATGCGGTGCCCCACCTGCCAACCCAAAAATGACCCGTTTATTCCTACTCTCTATTTTCTGTCAGTTAACCAATCCTCAATCCATGCTAATATATTAACCCCAATTCCATGAGCCCTAATCTTGTGTAACAACCTCTTGTGTGGCACCTTATCGAATGCTTTCCAAAAATCCAAATATCCAAACTGTTAATCATTTTATGTGTGACGATGAATCTGGCTTAATTGGCAGCTCCTTTTATTCAGTCCTTTTTTGGTGATTGTGTTCTTCACAAGTTCAGGGCCATCCACAAACTAGGACCATTATATTCTAAATATATCCTGAGTAATTGACTCTTGAAAATCTAATTGACCAGGATTAATAATGCTTACCAGCAAAGTATTAAGCTACTCAACAACAATCCTAACATACATTATATTTTCCATGATGTTCTCTCCTGCAACGTTGCTTTGATTGCAGAATGAAGCTGACTGAGCAGAAAGTCTCTGAGGCAGGCTTCAAATAAAATGTCTGTTTTATTTCTTCTAACAGAATTTTCATTGGTGGAGGGTTGTCAGAATCCTAAGGAGTTCCCTGAGGTAATCACTGATTATTCTTCACAGAAGAAACTTTACAGCATGGAGCCACATGGGCTCTATAAATGAACCAAGAAACTCTCATATAACATAACAGTATTAACTCTATGTCTCCAATGACTAACCAGATGTTTCCTTTCCCTTGTTTTTATCCAAAAAGGGAGTCAAATCCCTTCTTCAGCAAAAAACACTAGAATATCTATTTTTATCCACAATTAATAACCCACTAACAAAATCACAGGATGAGCAATTTTAAAATGTATGATTGCTGATAAAACAATTTTATTTGTCAGAAATAAAAATTATGGAGACAATCAAATATTTTCCCACTGTTTTTACAAAGGAGAAATATCATCCCTTTACCGTGCGCAAATTGGCTGCCACATTTCCCTACATTACAACAGTGGCTACACATCAAAAGCACTTTGGACATTCTGAGGTTGTGAAAGGTGTTATATAAATGCAAGTCCTTTCTTTCTTTCCAAATAAGGACTCCCTTTAATCTTAAGATTACTATTTCAGAAAGTCAAATTGCAGTATGCAGTGGGTGGGCGTTTTAAGATTCTATATACAACCCAAGAGCTATAGTAAAAACAGAAAGTGCTGGAAGTGCACAGCAGATTAGTCAGCATCTGCAGCAGAAAAATAGGTTAGCTTTTCGGTTGGAAAACCTTCAGCAAACGTACCTGAACTATGTTTCTAGCTCTGTTTTATTTCAAGTTTCTAACATGCACAAGTTTTTGTTTTCAATCAATAGGTAACGCATGCTGTCTATCTGATGACTCATATTCAGTTGTTAACCAGCTGAAGATTACAAGGAACATATAGGAAACCAGTGTTATCCATCTGACCTGTGCATACACTACTCTACTTGTCATATCACCCGTCTCTTTTTCTGTCAGGTATAAATTAAGTTCCTTTTGAAGTATCTGCTTTTCTGGGAAGTCTGTGTATTTAACATATGCAAAAATGAGCCAATAATGAACAAGAGAACTTCAGTTTGTTATGGGTTTTACATGGCAGGGTCATTTTACCAATTAGATCACAAATTTGCAGTTTCTATGTATATTTGTCTTTTGGTGATATTTGTGTGCTTAGCATGGTAATATACTTCAGCTCGGGAACTTTCTTCCATCTTTTGTACCCAGTCAAGCCTATCCAAAACTATTTCATAGTTGGCAGAGACAGAAAATCTTTCACCCCATCCGCTTGAAGATGTGAAAAGAATCAACTTTGTTATTCATGCCCCCTTGATATTGGTAAGTGAAGGCATTCATTTATCTTGCATCTAACAGTGAGTTGGACCCTCCTTTACATCTTTCCCAGATCCAGTGTGTCAGACAAAGAACATAAGAAATAGGAGCGGGAGTAGGCCATTTGACACTTCGGGGTAGATTTTCATAAAGCTGTCGGGAAGGAGGCGGGACTACAAATTTTGGGTTTTAGTCCCGCCTACATCGACATTCGGCCAATCCATGCGATTTTCCCTTGATTGACCTTGTTAAGCCCGCCCAGCGGGCTCAGCGGGCCAATTAAGGGCCACCCGGCAACAAGTGACGTCACAGACTGAAATTTCATCTGTCAAGAGGTCTTGGCAGATGAAATATCAGTGTTTCACAGCTGTTTGAAGCTGTCAAACACTGACAGTCTGACTTCTAACCTGAGTCCTTCTACACAGACTCAGTTAGAAGTCTCACCGGCAATGAAAGCTGAAGGCTGTCACTTTTGACAGCTCGCAGCCATTTTGCTTTCAGTGCCAGCTGAGTGATGGACTCCCGAAACCTAGAGGAAGAAAGGCTGTTAAGGTAAGTACAGGTAATTTAAACTTCTTTATACACTTTAGACACACCAAACACACTTACCTTTGCACTCATGCACCCATCACTCACCTGAACACCGACATCGCGACCCCTCTAAGTCCTTCAACCCGACGGCCCGCCTGCTCCAACCTGGCATGGTTTGGAGCCGTCGGGAATCCCACACGACACCCCACAAAATAGGGATTAGGCTAAAAACTGCCTGTTAACTACCTGTTAACAGGCAGTTAATTGGCACTAATCCCTTCCCGTTTCGGGTCGGTGGGTCCCAGTGCGGGGCGGGTACCCGCCTCCCCTGAAACTTACGTGGAGGCGGGTTTTGGGCGGGATGGTGGCAGGACCTCCGATTTTGGGATTTTCCCCCCCCACACACCTGAAACCCCGCCTGATGGCTCCAGGAAAATCGACCCCTTCGAGCCTGCTCCACCATTCATCAAGATCATGGCTGATCTTCTACCTCAACTCCACCTTGCTGCACTATCCCCATATCCCTTAGTTCCCTTCGTTCCCAAAAAGTATCGACCTCTGTCTTGAACGACTGAGCATCCACAGCTCTCTGGGGTAGAGAATTCCAAAGATTCACAACACTTTGAGTGAAGTAATTTCTCATCTCAGTCCTAAATGGTCTACCCCTTTTTCTGTGACTGTGACCTCGTGTTCTAGATTCCCCAGCCAGGGGAAACATTTTCCCAGCATTAACCCTGTCAAGCCCTTTAAGGATTTTATATGTTTCAATTAGATCACCTCTCATTCTTCTAAACTCTAAGGAATATAGGCCTTGTCTCCTCAATATCTCCTCATAGGACAATCCCCTCATCCCAGGAACCAGTCTAGTGAATCTTCACTCCATTCCCTCTAAGGCAAGTATGTTTTTCCTTAGGTAAGGAGGCCAGAACTGTACACAGTACTCCAGGTGTGGCCTCACCAATGCCCTGTATAATTGTAATAACACTTATTTACTCTTATACACTAATCCGTGTGTAACAAAAGCTAACATACCATTTGCTTTCCTAATTGCTTGTTGTACCTGCATGTTAACTTTCTGTGATTAATGTACAAGGACACCCAGGTCCCTCTGAGTGCAAACATTTCCCAGTCTCTCACCATTTAAAAATATTCTGCTTTATTGTTTTTCCTATCAAAGTGGATAACTTCACACTTCACCACATTGTATTCCATTTGCCATGTTCTCACCCACTCAGTGAACCTGTCTATATCTCTCTGCAGCCTCTTTGCGTCCTCCTCACAGCTTACTTTCCCACCTAACGTTGTATAATCAGCAAACTTAGATACGTTACACTCAGTCCCTTCATCTAAGTCATTAATATAGATTGTAAATAGCTGAGGCCCAAGAACTGATCCTTGCGGTAACCCACTAGTTACAGCCTGCCAACCTGAAAAAGTCCCGTTTGTTCCTACTCTCTGTTTTCTGTCCATTGACCAATCCTCAATCCATGCTAATATATTACCCCCAATACCATGAGTCCTAATTTTGTGTGATAACCTCTTGTGTGGCACCTTATCGAATGCTTTTTGAAAATTCAAATACACTACATCCACTGGTTCCCCCTTACCCATCCTACTAGTTACATCTTCAAAAAACTCTAAGAGATTTGTCAGACATGATTTTCCTTTCATAAAACCATGTTGACTCTGCCTAACCATATTATGATTTTCTAAGTGTCCTGTTACCACTTCCCTAATAATAGATTCTAGTATTTTGCCTACTACTGATGTCAGGCTAACTGGCCTTTGGTTCCTCATTTTTTCTCTTCCCCCTTTCTTAAATAGCGGAGTTATGTTTGCTACCTTCCAATCCTTGGGGAGTGTTCTAGAATCTAGGGAATTCTGGAAGATTAATACCAGTGCATCCACTATCTCTGCAGCTACCTCTTTTACACCCTAGGATGCAGGTCGTTAGGTCCAGGGGATTTGATAAAGGCTGAGATATTTAAAGTTTTGTTGTAAATCTTCAACTTTTTTTCAGGTGTGGTTTTAGTCTTCTGTTGATGTTGTTCTGTAGACATTAGCATTGATTCCATAGGCTTTTATAATATAAAATTAATCCAGTACTCCAAGCTATTAATGTTTTTGCAATAGCAATCATAATCTTAAAGTTAATTTTCATTCACTGTTTTTAGATGAGAAGTGTGTCTAATTCCATGAGCTATCTTATAAGAGACTGTGGCGGAGCCGCTGAATGACTCTGGGCAACTGTACATAATTCCCTTTAACGATGTTCTAACACCAGCCTAAGCCAGTACCATTGTGTTAGACATTACTTTGTTTTGTATATAGTGTTTGTATGCATGGGGCGTGGCCCCTTTAAGAGCACGGGAAAACGCGGGCAAACGCGATGACGTCACGTCGCAAACCACGTGACTGCCCAGGCAGTCCTCGTGGAATCTCCATCTTGTTAAGACCTGTTTTCGTGGCTCTCCTGTATTGATCTCATCAAACTGTTTGAACTCGTTTAGTTTTACATTAAAGACCTGTTTGATTGATCTCCTGAGTCGACCTCAGTTATTAGTTAGGAATTTGTCAATTCCTACATTGGTGACCCCGTTTTTTGTGAACGTGTTTCACAAAAAGGACACAGCATGGAGGCCAACGCTGTTTCGCTGAAGCTACCGTAGTTCTGGGAGCAGCAAGCGACCTCGTGGTTCATTCAGGTCGAGGCCCAATTCGCCCTGAGGGACATCGCTGCGGATCAGACCAAATATCTCTATGTGGTCTCCGCACTCGACAGCTCTACCACCTCGCCGATCGTCAGCCTCCTCGAGAACCCTGCAACGGAGCGCAAGTATGAAACCCTCAAGGCGCGGTTGCTGCAAGTTTTCGGGCTCACTAAAGCGGAGCGTGCCCGTCGATTGCTCGCCATGCCCGGGCTCGGGGACTCCAAGCCTTCGGAGTTAATGAGCCAAATGCTCACACTCCTTGGCTCCGAACCAGAATGCTTCCTATTCCGTGAAATATTCCTCAGCCAGCTACCGGAACAGGTACAAGCCGCCCTGGCCAGATCCGAAGTTGAGGACTGCGCAGCACTCACGGCAGAGGCGGACAACATTTTTGCGGTTACTCAGCAGTACTGCGCCGCCACGAGGCGCCCATCCCCCACAGACGCCACCCCAGCTCGTCAGCCTGCTGGGCTGTGTTTCTACCACGCACAGTTCGGCGCGAAAGCGAGACGTTGCCGCCCTCCCTGCAGCTTCCCCCCCCAAAAAAACCAACTACGACCACTGAGGAACGGGTCTAACGGGCGCCCCGCGGCCGCGATGGCGATCGGCAACGCGGGCAAGTTGCTGTTTATCACCGATACTCTCTCCGGTCGTCGTTTTCTGTGTGACACCGGGGCGCAGTGCAGCATATTACCCACGTCCGCCCTCGATGTGCAGACCAGGATTCACGGCTTCGCCCTTGAAGCGGCCATTGGCGGAGCGATTCGGACCTTCAGCAGACGGCGGGTGCAGTTGTGTTTCGGGGGCCAACATTTTTACTGGGAGTTTGTGACGGCCAAGGTTTCGCAACCTATTCTCAGCGTGGATTTCCTGTGCGCCAACAGCCTCCTGGTTGACGTGAGGAACCGGCGGTTGATCAACACGGCAAGTTTTCATTCTATCCCTTGTTACTGCAGTAACACTACATCGTGCACCATCGCCTGTGCTTTTCTGGCTCCGGATGAGTTCGCTCGCCTGCTCGGCGAATTCCCCGACCTGACCAGACCCACGTTCTCCTCCACAGCCATGAAACATGGTGTGGAACACCACATCACCACCAACGACCCCCCGGTCTACGCGCGGGCCCAACGCCTGGAACCTGGCAAGCTGGCGGTCACAAAAGCGGAGTTCGCGACCATGGAACGGTTAGGGATTATTCACCGGTCGAATAGTCCCTGGTCTTCACCCCTCCACATCGTCCCGAAGCCTGGCGGCGGATGGCGGCCATGCGGCGACTATCAACACCTAAATGACGCCACCACTCCTGATCGGTACCTGATCCCCCACATCCAGGATTTCTCTGCCCATTTGGCAGGGAACACTGTCTTCTTGAAAGTTGACCTCGTCCAGGGCTACCACCAGGTCCCCATTCATTCCCAGGACGTCCAGAAGACTGCAGTCATCACCCCATTCGGCCTTTTCGAGTTTTTAAGAATGCCGTTTGGGTTAAAGAACGCCGCCCAGGCTTTCCAACGCCTGATGGACTCCGTGCTGCGGGACCTCAAATTCCTCTTCGTCTACCTGGATGATATTCTCATTGCCAGTCCCACTAAAGAAGAACACATCTGTCACCTTCACACCCTTTTTCGACGTCTCAGCCAACATGGCCTGATTATCAACCCGGCCAAGTGTCAGTTTGGCCTGCAACAAATTGATTTCCTGGGGCATCACATCACTTCAGATGGAGCGGTTCCTTTACAGGCGAAGGTAGAGGCAGTGACATCCTTTCCACGCCCACAAACCATAAGGCCCTGCAGGAATTCCTAGGCATGGTAAACTTTTACCACCGTTTCGTGCCTAAGGCAACACTACTCATGCAGCCCCTGTACGAGGCCCTCAAGGGCAAGACTGGCAAAGATACGGTACACTGGACGGTTGACATGGCGCGGGCATTCGCCGACACCAAAAGCGCCTTGGCCAATGCGACTATGCTGGCGCACCCGCTGCCAGGAGCCACCATCGCCCCCACCACCGACGCATCAGACTGCGCAATCGGCGCCGTGCAAGAGCAGTGGGTGAACAGGACGTGGCAGCTGTTGGCATTCTTCAGCCGTCAACTACGGCGGAATGAGAGAGTGTATAGCATGTTCGACTGGGAGTTGCTCGCTCTTTTTCTGGCCATCCACCATTTTCGCTTCCTCCTGGAAGGACGTCCCTTCACCGCCTTCGTGGACCATAAGCCGCTCACCTTCGCCATGGCCAAGACCGCCAAACCGTGGTCATCCCGACAGCAACGTCAACTGACCTACATATCTGAGTTCACCACGGATATACAGCACGTGGCCGGTAAAGACAACCTGGTGGCCGACTGCCTCTCCCGCGCGACCATCAATACGATTCATTTAGGCATCGATTACGCCCTCATGGCAGCGGATCAAGCCTCGGACCCAGAAGTCCAGGCCTACAGAACCACCGTCACTGGCCTCCAGTTGGCCGACATCAAGTTCCATGCGGCAGGTACCACGCTCTTGTGTGACGTCTCCGTACGGGACCCTCGCCCTGTCGTACCGGCCGTCTGGCGCCGCAAAGTGTTCGACGCCATACATGGGTTGTCACACCCAGGAATGAAGGCCTCTCAGAAGCTGATGTCAGCGAAATTCGTATGGCACGGCATGCACAAGGATGTCCGCGACTGGACCAACACCTGCGTGGTCTGCCAAAAAGCCAAAGTACAGCGTCACATCAAAGCTCTGTTGGCCACCTTCACAGTTCCGGAGCGACGGTTTGACCATGTCAATGTGGACCTGGTGGGTCCACTCCCACCCTCCCATGGTTTTTCACACATCCTGACCATGGTTGACCGCACCACCAGATGGCCAGAGGCGGTTCCCCTGTCATCCACTACTTCGGCGGACGTGACCAGGGCGTTCATTTCCACCTGGGTCGCCCGTTTCAGAGTGCCCACTGATATTTCTTCAGACAGGGGACCACAGTTTTCCTCTGAACTCTGGAATGCAGTGGCCCAAGGACTCGGTATCAAATTACACCGCACCACAGCCTACCACCCACAGGCGAATGGTCTCTGCGAACGTTTCCACTGGTCACTGAAAGCCGCCCTGAGGGCCAGCCTCCAGGACGCTGGATGGGCAGACAAGCTACCGTGGGTCCTGTTGGGCCTTCGCACGGCCCCCAAAGAAGACCTTCACTCGTCATCCACGGAGCTGGTGTGCGGTCAACCGCTGCGAGTCCCAGGGGATTTCCAACCAGAATCGACGAAGCCTTGGTCCGCGTCTGACCAGCTTACTAGTCACCAAGAAGCGGCCAGATGTTTCGCGCCGGTGCCCACTTCGCACCATGGGCTGCAGAGTTTGCACGTTCCAACGGAGCTTCACAAGGCAGAATACGTCTTTATTCGCCACGATGCTCATAGGGATCCACTCAAGGCCCCATATACTGGTCCCTTCCGCGTGTTGGAGGTAGAGGACAAAACCTTCAATGTAGACGTCGGTGGTAAACCGGACCACATTTCAGTCGATCGATTAAAGCCAGCACATCTGGAGCTCGACCGCCCCGTCGAGACGGCACAACCGCCGAGACAAGGTCGGCCACCCATCGCCGTTACAGCAGGCCAAGCGCAACCGCCCGCCAGACCACCAGCCGCCCAGCAGCCTCCACCTCAGGAGTACAGGAGTCGTTCCGACAGGCTTATCAGACCCCCTCACCATTTGACTTTGTCAGTTAAAGCGAATTCTGGGGGGCCGCATGTGGTGGAGCCACTGAATGACTCTGGGCAACTGTACATAATTCCCTTTAACGATGTTCTAACACCAGCCTAAGCCTGTACCATTGTGTTAGACATTACTTTGTTTTGTATATAGTGTTTGTATGCATGGGGCGTGGCCCCTTTAAGAGCGCGGGAAAACGCGGGCAAACGTGATGACGTCACGTCGCAAACCACGTGACTGCCCAGGCAGTCCTCGTGGAATCTCCATCTTGTTAAGACCTGTTTTCGTGGCTCTCCTGTATCGATCTCATCAAACTGTTTGAACTCGTTTAGTTTTACATTAAAGACCTGTTTGATTGATCTCCTGAGTCGACCTCAGTTATTAGTTAGGAATTCGTCAATTCCTACAAGACGTTATTAAATAATATTACAGGGAATGGAACACTGGATGTTTCTTACTATAAATAATTTTTCTATTTGAAAGTAAGATTATAGCCACATGAACATTTCCTTTCTTTCTCTAGGCTCTGACAATGTCTCTTAGCAAATGAGATAGATGATATCACAGCTTTAAATCTCTGGTGATTGGAATGAATATAAAAATTTATCCTGCCTTGGATCAACAGAGAAATTCTCAAATTCAATTGAAATGAAATCGTTATTTTCATTTCAATTGAATTTGAGAATTTCTCTGTTGATCCAAGGCAGGATAAATTTTTATATTCATTCCAATCACCAGAGATTTGAAGCTGTGATACCATCTATCTCATTTTCTGAGAGACACTGTCAGAGCCTAGAGAGAGAAAGGAAATGTTCATGTGGCTATAATCTTACTTTCAAATAGAAAAATTATTTATAGTAAGAAACATCTAGTGTTCCATTCCCTCTAATACTTTAATTAATAATGTCTCTTATAAGATAGCTACAAACTATGCTACCTGGTGAAACTATTTAGGACACTCCTCTCTTCAACTTCTACATATGTTTATGAGTTGGAGTTTGCTATTCGCTGGCCACCCGTCAAAAAACACCCTACACACATCCTGTCTCACATCAAGTCCTGCTCATTCATCACTCTTGCTAATCTCCCTGTCTGCCCAATGCACCAAATTTAATGGCTTTATCTTCATTTACAAATACCTCTATCGCATTTCCCCCATTCTTCCTCTACAACATCTTTCAGTCCCATGTTCCAGCTCGTGTCCCTCAGCCATCCAACTCTGGTCTCCTTTGTATTTCACCCTCCCTTCTCTATTGAAGGCAGACCCTTCAGCCCTCTTTCCCCTAACCTTGGATCTACCCACCCCCCTAGCCTTGCAACCTCCCTCCCCATCTTCAGAAGTCTCTTCAAAACCTATTTTATTGACCATGCCTTCAGTCATCTCTCTTACCCTTTCCTCTACTGCTCAGTGTCTATTTCTCTTCTGTCAAGGACCAGAAGACATTTTCTATGTTATATAAATGCAGGTTGTTATTGTTGTTGTTGTTAATAATTTATTAGAGAAAGACACTTTGCTTTAGAAACATTTATCTCTGGCTGACTAGTAAACTAGCAGAGGCAAAAAATATTTCTAAGGAGCTATCTCTTAATTACATGTCTGAACCAGTTGAAGATTAAGCCTTAGAAGCTCCTGTCCAATCCACTCTTGCTCAGTCAATAAAGGTAGTAACATCTGTCTGAGGCTGGACCACACTGTTCGCAAATTTGGTGTCATATTTGACCCTGAAATGAGCTTCCGACTACATATCCGCAGCATAACAAAGACCGCCTATTTCCACCTCCATAACATCGCCCATCTCTGCCCTTGCCTCAGCTCATCTGCTGCTGAAGCCCTCATCCATGCCTTTGTTACCTTTAGACTTGACTATTCCAACGCACTCCTGGCTGGCCTCCCACATTCCACCCTACGTAAACTTGAGGTCATCCGAAACTCGGTTGCCCATGTCCTAACCAAGTCCCGTTCGCCCAACACCCCTGTGCTTGCTGACCTACATTGGCTCCCTGATTATAATCACTCAACCTTTGGTGGCCGTGCCTTCTGTTGCCTAGGCCTTAAGCTCTGAAATTCCCTGCCTAAACCTGTCCACCTTGCTACCTCTCTTTCCTCCTTTAAGACGCTCCTTAAACCTACTTCTTTGACCAAGCTTTTGGTCACCTGCCCTAATTTATCATTATGTGGATTGGTGTCAAATTTTTTGTCTTAAAATACTCCTGTGCCGCGCCTTGGGATGTTTTACTACGTTAAAGGCACTACTGTATATAAATACAAGTTGTTGTTGTTGTAGTAGTGTGTGGCCAAGTCTTGTAGGCCAAAAAGTCCCAGGTTTGATCCCCACACTGTGCTGGTTGAGCTTATCTTTGTTATAGTAGTAGCTGGGGCACAACAATTGATTTAGGAAGAGGAAAACAAATTCTACCAAAGTTGCTGTACCTCCAGTGGCTCTTGCTGGAGAATGTGCATGTGTGAATGTTGAGTGTTGGCTTTTCTCACAGTTAAATAGCCTGCTGGTAATCACTAACTGGGCTCACACATGAAAAATGACCATTTAGACAAGGAATCAGACGGTGATCTACACCTGTGGAACCATACCCCTGAATGAGCCAATTATCTTCAGGAGGGAAAGTGTGAAAATTGGAGACGAAAGAAGAAACAGGAATACACATCAAGTAGGATGATAGCAATTGGCTCAGGTTTTCCATAGGTCTCTGGTGCATTCTGGCACAAATGCGTGGGAAAAGACAAGCAGAGGATTCAAAACAAATATTTCTCAGGATGTTGGCAAGGCTGTCTCTGAGTTGGCCTGACAAGGTGATGGTGGGTCTTTTCCTTAAACTGTTGTGGTTCCTGAGATGAGAAATTAAATGATCTTCTTCCAATAAAGGGGTTAACTCGTGGAAAAGACCACTAATTGGCTCAGTGAGATTGAAAATAAAAAAGACTGTCATTCACTGGTATACAAACTTCAAACTTTGGAGTTATTTAATGGAGAAAAGAGGAAGCTAATTAAAGCTAGTTAATGGATCAATGTTAATGGACTTGTTTTGGCCAGGATTGGTTGTGGTTAAAATGTACAGTATATCCTATAGATCACAAGTTTTCTCTACGTGAGAAGGCTGTGAATTCAAGCTCCACTGCCAGACCTGAGCATATAATTTAGTCTGACAGTTCAGTGCAGTACTGAGAGGTGCTGCATTGTCAGAGGTGCTGTCCTTTGAATAAGTTGTTAAATTGAGGCTCTGCACATTAAAGATACCAGGGCACTATTTGAAGAAGAGCAGAGACATCTCCTAATGTCCTGGCCTACATTTTTCCCTCAATCAACACCACCAAAAATTGATTATCTGGCTATTCATCACATTTCCTTTGTGTAACACGACTGCCATGTTCTTCTATATAAGCCGCTGCAATTCAAAGTAACTAATGTCTGCAAAACACCTTGGGACACTTCTGAGAGATGTGATCAGGGACTGTATAAATTCAAGTCTAAAAACTCTTTCTATAAAACCATAGGTTAGATAGTTTTGCCAGGGGCCTTTCTCTAGTTTTGCCAGGGGCTTGCCCCATAGCTGTCCAGCAGGCGAAAGAGTGTTTGCCCTTGCAAATCCCACAGCCATGAAAGAGAGAGAGACTGAAAAAGAGGACAGAAGAAGAATACATTCATGGTACTTGCCATTTGTTGGGGGTCATGTGAAAAATGCATTTTGCCATTGTTTGCCATATTTGTTTTCGAGAATGAGTGAACGCCTCACATACATAACTCAACTCAAAACTAGACTTGTGTGCAGCAAACTTTTTTCAAAAACTTCGCAGGTTTTCTAATAGGAACTAAAATTTTTCCTTAATAAAATCATTGTTTGCTGTGTAAATTTAATCAGTTCATCTTCACTGGAGAAGAATCAATTCGTTTTCAGTCAGACTTCCCCGACAAACTAGGAAAGTTCAGAACGTGCCGAATGAGAAACCCAACATCAAATCAAACAGAACAGATTCTGTTTAACCAGAAACTAATCAGACAGTGAAGTAAAGAGTGGAAGGGACGATCAGAAACGTGAGAGAACATAGGGAATGAAAAATCAACAATTATATACTCTAATCTCACAAAGTACCACATGTCAGTCACTAAGTGTTGAAGTGACAATTCTATACCAAGGACTAAAATAAATCAAATTTACAATTCCTTTCCATTTTTTTTAAGAACAATAATTAAACGTCCTGTAAATCATGGGGCTTTCAACCTTTTTCTTTTCTCAACAGTTTTCTCCTTGTCCCTCCTTCCTGGAAGATGTTGACTCCTTGCTGGGTATAGTTCTTCCAGTCCCTGACCCAAGTGACCATTATTAATGTGTGAACTGACAGGCTACTTAGCTGGAAAACACAGCTGGATCCAATCGTGTCCTCAAGCAACATCTGCACATGTGTACATACAAACTGATTGCATTGAAAAGTAATTAGGAGCTGGAACCCTTATATTCCCTCTCGAACCTGGGGCATTGACAGCAACTGTCGCGCCTCTACCACCACCCTAATTGAGATCAAATAACTCAATACAAGATATAGATCAGACCTGGGACCTTTGTGTTTTCTGTGACTCAACTATTCATTACTGAACAATGGGGGAGTTGAGCTTTCAGTTGTTAGAGAATCCTGGGTCCATAAGCCATAGAAAGTGACCTTGGGAATAAGTGTAGGTTCAGAACAGCCCCAAACTGTTGTGCATAAATAATAACAACATACATAAGTTGCCTGAGGGAATGTTCTGAATTCTTATAAAATGGTGTATTAATATAAATCATTATTTAGCCTTTAAAAAAAAATTAACAAAATTAACAACTTTTATTCTATGGTCTCTCATTATTATGTCCAGACAAAATATTTATGGGAACGAGTAGTTCATATTTTTTTTTAAACTGCTCGAGGAAGTCAGAATAAGCAGTATCTCTGCTAAGAGAAAAAACATCCAATTTTAAGGATTCACTAGAACTGGCCATAGTTCCAATATTTTAATACTTAATGGCCCAGAAATTCAGGCCAATGGCTTCCCGCGGGTGTAAGCCCCCGATCTGCACTTACCTTGCACACCGGCCGTTGAGCTGTGGGCCCCCGTGGGATTCCGATCCTGGGCCTGGTCCAGCTGCCGGCACGCAGTGCTTGCGTATCCCAGGGGCGCAGTTAGTTCGATGCGGCCCCTGGGATCACGTGGGCCATGGGGAGCCAATCGGAGCAGGGAATGCTCCATTCATAAGTCTGACAGGAAGTGCTGTCAAGACTTATAAATACTACGGCCCCAAAGCAGCACTAAATCTTCAAATAAATTAAAATAAAACATCACATTTTTAAAATAAACTATAAATTACATTAAATAACTATTTTAAACAATAATTTAAATTTTTGAAAAAATAATTTTATTTTCTAACGGGACTAAAAATAAACTTACCTTGCTTTAAAGTATTTAAAAATAATAAACCTATGGAAAAAATGTTTTAATTTTAATTAATTCACTACTTGCCTTGTAAAAAGCAGGCCTTATGACTGCTTTTTACATTTCTAACTTCTGCAGACTTGCCCTCCCGGGAAAACCTGTAAAAAAAACTGAAGTTCGATGCGCACGCGCAGCCCCTCCTGTGCACGCGTTCGACCTCTGAACCCCTTCGTTCAGAGGAATGGAAGTGCCAGTTTCCCGCGCATGCGCAGTGCATGCAGAAAACCGGCACTTCCATTGGGCCTACGGGTGAGTACCCCATGCATACTCACCCATGGAGACCCGAATTTCTGGGCCCATGATTTTTTCCTCTAATTTCATTCCTCCTCTGCTGACGGTATCGACTTATGTTGGGGTATAATAGATACCAGTTGCCTTCTGGTACCATGGTCAAGTGGCCATTCTTCATGTATGACCCTAGACAGTGGGTGTTGACAGGCTACACATCCATGGAGGGCATCACAGCTCAGCCTGATCCCATTTCCACTCCATGTTCACACATGCACACTACCCAGTATGTTTCACTGGATAGCAATCAAGATAGGGAAAACACAAAAATGGTGGTCAATAGAAGGAGATGACGTCTGTTGGAGAGGAATGTGATACACTGGGAATTTCAGAAACAAGGGGCTGGATTTTGCCATTGGGGAGCTTTTGGAGGCGGGACTCCTACTTGTTGGGTTTCAGTCCCAACTTCTGGCCAACCCATGCTATTTTTCCTTGATTGACCTTGCTAAGCCCACCCAGCAGGCTTAGCAGGCCAATTAAGGGAAAGCCGGTTACAGAGCATTTCAATGTATGGCGTTTCATCTGTCAAATTGTCATCATTTGACAGCTCTGTGAAACTGTCAAACAATGACATTCTCTGTAGTTTGATGAGTTCTTGAATTCAAGACCTCATCAAACCTCTTTCTTTTGTAGAAATTAGATGGTTGTTGCATTGGAGAATGCAATGGCCATCTGTCATCTCTACCGCGGAGGTGTGAGACTCTCCGCATACCCACCGATTGAAGCCTGCAGGAAGAAACAAAGGTAAGTACACTTTTTCTAACTCTTTGTACTTACCTCAGATACTCACCTCTCCACAGTTGCACCTATCACTCACCTCCACAGCACACTTTTGGACCCCTCCGACCCCCGCAGACCCACTACTTGCCTCAGTGACCCTGACGGGTTACGGAGCCTTCGGGAAGCCTGCACTTGTGTGGGCAAAATGGGTATAATCCTATTTTCTGCCTGTCAACTATCTGTTAACAGGCAGTTAAGTGGCTGTAATCCCTTCTCGCCTCCAAGGAGACGGGACCCGGCGCGGGACAGCTACCCGCCTCCTGGCAAGATGGCACAGAGGCGGGTTGAGCACCTGCCCCCAGATTCTACCATTTTCCCGGCAGTCCAGCCTTCATAGCCGCCTCCCCAGGGCTGGCAAGACCATGCCCAAAATGACAGGAAAATGATTTTGAAGAAAATCGAGCCCCTCCCTGAGCAACTATGAGAGATGAGGACACTATTGAATTAGTGATGTTGAGCCAGGGAGAGGATGAGAAAACTTCTGGTGATGAGGACGAGGCAGACATGGAACACAGAGTTCAGAAAAGCAATTACAACTGTGCGAAACTTCACATTATCTGGAACTGAGGATCTTTTTGGACAGGTTAAAAGATAGAAACAGCATGCATTGAGAAAAGCACGAATAATATAAAGCAGTCCTGGCTGTATAGTTTTTTTTAAATACAGGATAAAGTGATGTTCAATTCAAATTGGTCGTCTCTTCGATTTCCTGTTGCAGCAAATCGGCAAACCTAACTGTAGTGAACACCTGACAGGATGATCTTTTCTGTCGGTCCCAAGGGGGTTTGTTATAGTGACATTTGACTGTATGTATTGCCATTAATGGAGGGAAGTGTCTGAAAAATATCATCATACATTTCAAAGCTCAGTAGATTCTTGCCATCAGTACCATTCAAAAATCAAACAGCCACAAAGAAGTGAGGTTTATTTTAATATTTTCCTGTTAACTTAAAATTAATTTTGCTTAAATGAAGTGCTGATGGAAGTTATGATTGAGGTCTTTAAAATGATGAAGGAAATAGATTCTGTTTGAGTGATAGGTTATTTGAGCCAGAAAAGAAGGGGAGGAGGACTTGGAGGCATCAGGACAAACTAATAAAACAGAAGTAATTCCTTCAAACTAGCCTTAATACTACAGTCAACACTCATTGCCTTTGGTTTATATGCCTTAGTATATGCCGGTACCTTCACATAACAGGCCATCCGAAAGTTCACATCAGAACTTTGTAGGATATTTTGGCAGCAGCTGGGTGATGGAAAAAGAGTGTACGGTGTGTGTTTTCATACCTGAAAAGGTCTTTCAGTATTCAAATAGAATAATTCCTTCACAACGGGTTTGACTACAATGTTTTCAGGGTGCTATGAAGTTGTATTTGACTTTACAACTATTTTCTTCCATCCAGTCAAGAAGCTTTTGCATCTGCGCAGTATTCAACAATAAAAACAAATCATATCTGGCAGGGTGGCTGTGATGGGTGCCTCGCTCAGGAGTGGGTTATAATTCCATCGGGCTCCCAAATATGTCAGAACATAGGTGCAGTGCTCCAATCACCAAGATCCGAGTACCAGTTAACTTTTAGTAGTAGGAGAAAGATTATTGTCCTGTGAGCTCTCTCCTAGCATTAAAAATACTAGGGGCTGGATTTTGTCAATGGAGACGTGCTGGAGGCGGGACTTCTGGTTTCCGGGTTTCAGTCCCGCCACCAGCGACATCAGACCAACCCATGCTGTTTTCCCTTGTTAAACCAGCCAATTAAGGGAAAGCCAGTTACAGATGACGTCAGCGTAATACGCTTCACCTGGCGAAAAAATTTTGACGGATGAATTGTCAGCGTTTGACAGCTTTGAGAAGCTATCAAACATTGACCATCTCTGTTCTAAGGCGAGTCCTTGTACTGAAGACTCACCAAGACCTCTCTCCTCAGCAGAAATCAGATGGCTGCTGCATCTGAGAAAGCAGCAGCCATTCTGTCATCTCTGCCGTTGAGATGTGGCACCTCTGGATCCCCAAGGGTTGAAGCCTGCAGGAAGAAGCAAAGGTAAGGGAACTTTTTCCAACACTTTACACTCACCTCTCATACTTACCTGTCCACACTTGCACCCATCGCTCACCTCTACAACGGACATTTTGACCCCTTTCACCCCCGCAGACCCATTGCTCACCTGGCTAGGTTCACAGCCACCGGGAAGCCCGCAATTGCAGGCGTAAAATGGGGATAAGCCTCAAAACTGCCTGCTAACTACCTGTTAACAGGCAGTTAATTTGCTCTAATCCCCTTCCCGCCTCAAGGAGACAGGTCCCTGTGCAATTCGGGGACCCGACGCCCGGGAAGATAGCACGGAGGCGGGTTGGGAGTGGGGTCGGTATCTGCTCCCAGTTTCTGCCATTTTCCCGGCAGTCCCTCCTAGGTTCCAGGAAGCCCTTTTAAACTGGGCTTTGCTTTAAGTTTACTTTTGCACTGCTGCAGGTGTGAAGCCAAAATGTCGTGAGACTAACTCTTGGAGCTAATTTCACACCTGAATTACATGACACAGTTTACATTTACTTATTTTTATCTCGTCAATTTTTCTCCTCTCTCTTCCTCTCCTGAAGGTTTTGACTGTTTGCTGAGGTTAAACATTCAAAAGGCCTGTCAACGTTCAATGTCAAAGCTCATGCTTGGCCATTATTTATGTGGGTGGCCTTGACAATGAGTGTCAGCAGTCAATTTAAATGAGGAGGGGCGTAAGGCAAAGTCTGGCGTTGTCCTCACGAGATCCACACAGGGATCCTCACGAGATCCGCACTGCGGATCCTCCTGCCCTCACCACTGACCGAAATTTGTACACTGCAAATGTCGGGGATCCAAATTGGGACCTTCCTGGCTTAGCTAAGCTCACCGAACCATCGGAGAACTACATCACCCTTTCTGGAATCAAAATGTCTTTTTCAGGAAACTTTCAATGGGCAACAAAAGCTCCATTTGATTACCAAGGGCCATGATTATCTGAATTCTTATAGAACCGCAAAGTGTAGTGCAGTAAGAGCTCTCAGGAAGATTGCTAGGCTGCTGTTTGTCTTATATTTGTTCTGTATTTTGCAGGACCGAGCACAAAGAACAGTATAGGTGAGGATTTGAAGGGCTGCAATAATTATTACAGATTACTGATGTTGCCATGGCTATGTTCCATTAAATACTTTAAATCAGTACTATATGCACTTTGCTTTATTTTTGAAAACCTAATAGAAATGATTCTGGAGAGTTCTTGAGTCACTTAGTGACAAGCTCTTAGTCTTTATTTAACAGTGATGCATTTCAAGATGTCCTATTGATAGGTTTGGTGAATGACACAACACATTAGTGAACTCATGTCAAGTGCCACAGTTTATTAGCAAAGTTTTAAGTCCCTGATTCTCCATCAAAAAGATCTTTTACCCCATTTTCTCCCATGCTCGCCTGAAGATGGCAACTCTTGCTAGGGAACGGTTCCATAGCCATTAATTGTCCTCCCGTACCTCGCTCAAATGGCCATTCTTCATGGACTGTGGATGTTAACAGCCTATTCAAGCACAAAGAGCATCACAACCAAACACCATCTGCCCTCACTTAATATCCACGTGTGCAAACTTTCCAACAGAGGTCACTGTATAACAATAGCAAGAAGTCGGACTGATTTTTATCCCCCTATTAGCCAGGTGCGGTCACAAGTAGGCTTCGCCTGATATCAGTTGTCAGTGGAAGTGAGTAGTGTTGGTAAAACAATTGCCATGGGGAAGAAAAGCAATGAATGAACTTGGGCCACTCTAATGCCTCCTGGTGACTGGTTTCAGAACTACATTTGAGGCCAAATGAGTGCGTACTTAGTTGAGAGTGGTGTGGGGATTGATGGTAAGGGGAAAGGAATAATTAAAACAGTGGAGAAGGAGGAGGGAATTTCAACCTGATTTTTTCAAATGTCCTCTAGAAATGCTGCATGATCTTTTGCAGTAGGTTTTAAGATGTTTAAAATATTTTAGTGAACATTTTGGCAACTTTGCAGCATTTACAGTGTACAGATTTTGTTTTTTTAAATTGTGAACAAACAATACCCGCTGACTGAATCAAAGCAGCCAAATCTCTAAAAGAGTTCAAACACACTTTAACTCAATTTATTGACTGACTTTGACTCAAGTTGTTTTCAATATAACGAAACTTTAAAGAAAAACACTGAATATTTCAAAATAAATGAATAATTAATCGACACAGATGTCAAATCATTTGTAATTAATCTAGCCTGATCTGATAAATAGTTTGACTACAGTTCAGTGTAATCCAGAGCTTGTTCTATTGAATGGTTATGCCATGGGATGATAAGGTGTAGAAGTTTTTGATCTTATCAGTGTGATCATTGGGAATTATCAAGTGAAAGGTGGAAAAAAAATCAGAGGAGAAAGTCATCCAGGCCTACAAACACACTCGTGTTCAGTGGGATTGTCACATATGAGTTTGTGACCTCTTGCATTCCCAGTTTAGAATCATAACCTCATTCCTGCATGGGCAATGATGGTAATTATAGTGAATTTTAATAGGTGGCTCTTACAGCTGCTACAGATGGGAGGATAGCCCCCTTTGCATTCACCCTTTCAGTTGTAAAATCTTCAGATGTCTTGACCCCATGCTCTGGCAATATTCTCTTTGAATCCTTCCACCTACTTACCTTTCTCCTCTCCTTTAAAAGCTTCTTCAAAACCTATCACTTCTGACCATACCTTTGGTCACCTGCACTAATGCCTCTTGCATCACTGGCCATGTTCCCTCACTCTTTGGCTCTTAGTTTCTCTGACCTGTTTCAGGCCTTCCTCCCCATTCCACTTCTGAATTTTTCTTCCCCGTTCATTTTTCACTTATTTTCCAGATGTCTTTGCTTAAAACAGGCTCCTCTCTTTTTCCTATTTCTTGGTTACTTCAAATAAATACATGGGTATGATCTGATTGCCATTATAGAGACGTGGTTGCAAGGTGACCAAGGTTGGGTACTGAATATTCAGGGGTATTTGACATTTCGGAAGGATAGGCAGAAAGGAAAAGGAGGTGGGGTAGCTCTGTTAATAAAGGATGAGATCAGTACAGTAGTGAGAAATTATCTTGGCTCAGAAGATCAAGATGTAGAATCAGTTTGGGTGGAGATAAGAAATAACAAGAGAAAAAATTCACTGGTGGGAGTAGTCTATAGGCCCCCTAAAAGTAGCTACACTGTAGGACAGAGTATAAATCAAGAAATAATGGGGGCTTGTAGAAAAGGTATTGCAATAATCATGGGTGATTTTAATTTTCATATAGATTGGACAAATCAAATTGGCAAAGGTAGCCTTGAGAACAAGATCATAGAGTATATTCAGGCCAGTTTCTTAGAACAATACGTTGTGGAACCAACCAGAGAACAGGCTTTTTTAGATCTGGTAATGCGTAATGAGACAGGATTAATTAATGATCTCATAGTAAAGGATCCTCTAGGGAAGAGTGATCATAACATGATAGAATTTCACATTCAGTTTGAGGGTGAGAAACTTGGGTCTGAAACTAGCGTCTTAAACTTAAATAAAGGCAATTACAAGGGTATGAAGACAGAGTTGGCTAAAGTGGACTGGGAAAATAGATTAAAAGGTAAGATGGTAGATAAGCAGTGGCAGACTTTTAAGGAGATATTTCATAACTCTCAACAAAGGTATATTCCAGTGAGAAAGACTCTATGAGAAGGCATACAATGTTGCGAAGATTAGTGGTAGTCCAGAAGATTGGGAAATTTTTAGAAACTTGCAAAGGATGACTAAAAAAATAATAAAGAGGGAGAAAATAGATTGAGAGTAAACTAGCAAGAAATACAAAAAGACAGTAAGAGCTTTTACAAGTATATAAAAAGGAAGGGAGTAGCTAAAGTAAACATTGGTCTCCTAGAGGATGAGACTGGGAAATTAATAATGGGAAACAAGGAAATGGCAGAGACTTTGAGCACATATTTTGTATGTGTCTTCATGGTAGAAGACACTAAAAACATCCCAATAATAGTGGAAAATCAAGGAGCAAAAGGGAGGGAGGAACTTAAAACAATTACTATCACTAGAGAAAAAGTACTAGGCAAATTAATGGGACTAACAGCTGACAAGTCCCCAGGACCTGATGGCCTGCATCCGAGGGTCTTAAAAGAAGTGACTGCAGAGATAGTGGATGCATTGGTTGTAATCTTCAAAAATTCTCTAGATTCTGGAAAGGTCCCAGCAGATTGGAAAACTGCAAATGTAACGCCCATATTCAAGAAAGGAGGGAGGCAGAAAGCAGGAAACTATAAGCCAGTTAGCCTAACATTAGTCATTGAGAAAATGCTAGAATCCATTAAGGAAGTAGTAGCAGGATATTTAGAAAATCATAATACAGTCAAGCAGAGTCAGCATGGTTTTATGAAAGGGAAATTGTGTTTAATGAATTTATTAGAGTTCTTTGAAGATGGAATGAGCAGGGTGGGTAAAGGGGAACCAGTAGATGTAGTGTATTTGGATTTCTAAAAGGAATTCAATAAGGTGCCACATAAAAGGTTACTGCACAAGATAAGGACTCATGGTGTTGGGGGTAATATATTAGCTTGGATAGAGGATTGGCTAACTAACAGAAAACAGAGAGTCGGGATAAATGGGTCATTTTCAGGTTGGCAAACTGTAACTAGTGGGGTGCCACAGGGATCAGTGCTGGGGCCGCAACTATTTACAATCTATATTAATAACTTGAATGAAGGGACCGAATGTACTGTAGACAAATTTACTGACAACACAAAGATAGGTGGGAAAGCAAGTTGTGAGGAGGACACAAAGGGGGCGATTTTGCCAGCCCTGGGGAGGCGGGTATGGAGACATGACTTCCGGGAAAATGGCAGAATTTGGGGGCGGGTGCCCAACCCGCCCCAACCCGCTTCCATGCCATCTTCCTAGGAGGCGGGTAGCTGTCCCACGCCGGGTCCCATCTCCTTGGAGGCCGGAAGGGATTAAAGCCTATTAACTGCAGGCAGAAAATAGGATTATCCCCTTTTTGCCCTCACAAGTGCGGGCTTCCCGAAGGCTCCAAAACCCACCAGCTCAGTAAGGCGAGTAGGGGGTCTGCGGGGGGTGCAAAAGTGTGCTGTGAAGCTAAGTGATGGGTGCAAGAGTGTAGAGGTGAGTATCTGAGGTAAGTGCAAAGTGTTATTAAAAGTGTACTTACCTTTGTTTCTTCCTGCAGGCTTCAGTCCGTGTGTATGCGGAGAGTCTCAGACCTCTACGTTGGGAATGACAGGTGGCCATTGCATTCTCAGATGCAACAACCATCTCATTTCTGTAAAAGAAAGAAGTTTGATGAGGTCTTGTATTCAAGACCTCATCAAACTGCAGAGAATGTCACTGTTCGACAGCTTCACAGAGCTGTCAAACAATGACAGTTCATCTGTCAAAAATTTTTGACAGATGAAAAGTCATACGTTGACATGCTCTGCAACCGGCTTTCCCTTAATTGGTCTGCTAAGCCTGCTGGGCGGGCTTAAGAAGGTCAATCAAGGGAAAATATCGTGGGTTGGCCACAAATCGATGGAGGTGAGACATCGACCCGCCAAGCAGCAGTCCCGCCTCCAACATGCCCCCATTAACAAAATCACCCCCAAAGATTCTACAAAGATAGGTTATGTGAGTGGGCAAAAATTTGGCAGATGGAGTATAATGTGGGAAAATGTGAGGTTATCCACTTTGGTAGGAAGACTAGAAAAGCAAAATATTATTTAAATGGAGAGAGACTACAGAATGCTGCAGTACAGAGGTATCTGGGTGTCCTTGTACACGTAACACAAAAAGTTAGCATGCAGGTACAGCAAGTAATTAGGAAGGCAAATGGATAGTTGGCCTTTATTGCAAGGGGTATAAAAGTAGGGAAGTCTTGCTGCGACTGTACAGGGTGTTGGTGAGACCACACCTAGAGTACTGTGTACAGTTTTAGTTTCCTTATTTAAGGAGGGATATACTTGCATTGGAGGTAGTTCAGAGAAGGTTCACTAGGTTGATTCCTGGGATGAAGGGGTTGTCTTATGAGAAAAGGTTGAGCAGGTTGGGCCTATACTCATTGGAGTTTAGAAGAATGAGAGGTGATCTTATTGAAACATATAAAGATTCTGAGGCGGCTTGACAGGGTAGATGCTGAGAGGATGTTTCCCCTCGTGGGGGAATCTAGAACTAGGGATCATAGTTTCAGAATAAGGGGTCGCCCATTTAAGACAGAGATGAGGAGGAATTTCTTCTCTCAGAGGGTCGTGAATCTATGCAATTCTCTACCCCAGAGAGCTGTGGAGGCTGAGTCATTGAATATATTCAAGGCTGAGATAGACAGATTTTTGAACTAAAGGGAAGCCAAGGGTTATGGGGAGCGGGCAGGGAAGTGGAGTTGAGACCAAGATCAGATCAGCCATGATCTCCTTGAATGGTGGAGCAGACTTGAGGGGCCAAATGACCTACTCCTGCTCCTATTCTTATGTTCTTATATTCAAATCATTCAAACTATTCCACCCACTTAATGCCAACTCAAAGTCCCACTTCCCACCTTTGCCCTCGATCAAAATAATCACTCCTTCTCAGTCTTGCTTTCACAGCTACAGAGAAGTATATGGCGAGGTTGTCCCAGCAGCAGCAGCAGAAATTAATGATTCTTATCCTTTGCACTGTGGATGTTGAGTTAGCCATACCATCCCCTTATTACTCCATGTTTCTCTCTGATAGTATGATCAAGAAAGGGCAGTGATAGTTCTAAGTATGTGAGAAGAGTTTGAAGGAGAGACATGTGGGTGCAGTATTTAGTCATGGAGACAATAATCAGATACCAAATTGATCACTATCAAAATGTCAAAAAAACAGCTAGTTCTTTGGAGTAGCTGACATTTTTTGACACACACAAAGGAGAATATTTTTTTGAAAGGGTAGCGTGTCAGAAGTCTTTCTTAACTAACCTGTTACCTGATTTTCATATCATACACATCAAAAGATAATTATGTGGTGGGTACTTTCTTTTCTTTGTGAGAAGGTAATTATTAGTTGTTCAGTACTTTGTGTTGAGAGATCATGAGAATTAGGAAAATATGAAAATGTCAACACATTGTTAAGATGTCTCTTTCAAATATCTCAAAATTGAGGTGACTTCTATTATCCATCTGATTTGGCCTTATAATGAAAAATCCTGTTGTATAAAAAGTAGATTCAAATAAGCATGTATATAAAAGTTGGACTTTGCCTTGCTTCCACAATGAATGTTGACGACAGTGTTTACAGGAGGAACAAACAAAGGCCATGAACCTACAATTTTCTTACAAGGTAATGAGATAGAGATGGACAATCATCTGTCCAGAAAGAACCCCACTGCAACATCTAACTGTTTCAAGTGACTCCAAGCTCGGTCTCTGCTACCCTACCCAGAACCAAAAGCTCATTCCACATATTAATCGCTCTCTGTTGGCCAGGATGCAGGGAGTTCTCCTGGTATCCTGAATAACATTTTGCCCTCAACCAACACTACAAAAAACAGATCATCTGTTCATTCATTTCCTGTTTTTGGAGCGATGTTGTTTGCAAATGGCTACTGTGTTTAGTAGCATTGTAACAGTTTTAGGCAGGAGAAGACCTTTGGTCCATCTAGGCTGCAACATCCACAGTAGTCCCTTGGTGAATTTATAATAACCCTGAATCCCATTTGTTGACAAGAACCCACATAACAGTGACTGCATTCAAAAGTAATCCATTGGTTGTAATACACTTTCAGGCATTCTAAGAACGTGATACGTACGACATAAATGCAAGTTCTGTCCTTCTTTATGTGAATAAGAACTTGCTGACATCATTCCTAGATTGCCTTTCATCAGTTTGAACCTATACCTGTTATTCCACGTTGTCATAGGTGAGCTTGATGTAATGTTACAGATTTATTGTTCTATACCATTTACTGTCTTATATATTTTTATGAGTTCTCCTTCTGGTCACCTCCTTTCAAAACTGAAAAGCATAAGTTTCTCTTGTCTTTCCCCATATCTCAGTGCTCTCTGACATTACAGATCAATCTCACAGCTGTTCTCTCAACTGTTTTCAGGGCCTGAATGCTTCCTTTGTGCCTCAGCAGTCAAACTGAACACAGCATTGAAGGTGCATTCTGGCCAGAGCACTGCTATTGTGTGTTACCACATACTACGACTTTATATAGTTCAGATTTGCTGATTGCTGCTCTGCAGTGACAGGTTAAGCACCAAAGCAAATAATACCTCTAGATTCCTTTCAGCCTCATCCTCAGCTATTTCAGCATCATCCACAGAACATATCCATTGCTTGTTTTTCTTCCTCTGTGGAATACTTTATTTGTCAACATTACGTTTCATTTGCCACAGGTCTTACAGTAGACACACAACTTTTTCTTTCATACTCTAAATGAAACTGAAATTGAGTAAGATTGTGACCAGTACTGGTAGAAGGTGTGCTACCTATCTTTTCCTTTGCTTTCAATGGGACATCTTTCATCCCAATGAACGCTTTTCTGATTTATCCCTACATTTTGCCACCATTGAAAAAATCTCCCCAATCCTTTCTATTTGATCATGAAATTTCTTTACCCTCTTCCCCAAAAATGTAGCAGTTAACCCATTTCTCCCATTTCTCCAGTGAAGATACATCCCTTGCAAATACAGCAAGAATTACTAAAAAAATATTGTCCCAGGCTGCAATTTCAAATACCCGCTGTTAGGGTATTTAGAACTGAAATATAGAGATAATATACATATGTACTTCTGTGCTGAGTAGTTTCGATCCTAGTGGTACTATTTCACAGATCTCTGTAGTGCAGTGTTATTAGGTTGTAAAAAAAGATAATCAGTGCTCTTTGCTCCCTGCTTTCTAGCCTTTTCTGTACAGCAGCAGAAATGACTGAGAATCCAAAAGAAAATTAAGTCCGCAAGGCTGTTATGCGCAGAGATTGAGAGAATCGCCCGCTAAGCTCTAGCCGGTGTCATCCGAGTGTCACAGCAATTTCATTCCAACATTGATCAGTTGCCTTTATTTGTTTCTGTGCCCAAGCCACATGCATCATTACAAAGTATTGCTCCAACAAGAGCTGCAGCATGTGCCAATTAAGCAATTTTGGAATAAGAAAGAGTATCTTGAAACAATGAACAATGTTGTAGAGACATTGGGGGTAATTTTAACCTAACACATCCAGCAGGAAGCTAATGGGATTGTGCACCCCACCTGATTTTACTTTCCATTGTAAAACAGGTAGACAATCTGATCCCTTCAGCTTGCTGCTGGGTGGATTAGGTTTTTTAAAATTCATTGATGGGATGTGGGCGTCGATGGCTGGCTGGGCCTGCATTTAGTGCCCATCCCTAATTGCCCTTGAGAAGATGGTGGTGAGCCGCCTTCTTGAACCGCTGCAGTCCATATGGTGTAGGTACACCCACAATGCTGTTAGGAAGGCAGTTCCAGGATTTTGACCCAGCGACAGTGAAGGAACGGCGATACAGGTCCAAGTCAAGATGGTGTGTGGCTTGGAGGGGAACTTGTAGGTGGTGATGTTCCCATGCATCTGCTGTCCTTGTCCTTCTAAGTGGTAGAGGTCGCGGGTTTGGAAGGTGCTGTTGAAGGAGCTTTGGCGAGTTGCTGCAGTGCATCTTGTAGATGGTACATACTGCAGCCACAGTTCGCCGGTGGTGGAGGGAGTGAATGTTGAAGGTGGTGGATGGAGTGCCAATCAAGCGGGCTGCTTTATCCTGAATGGTGTCGAGCTTCTTGAGTGTTGTTGGAGCTGCACTCATCCAGGCAAGTGGAGAGTATTCCATCACACTCCAGACTTGTGCCTTGTAGATGGTGGAAAGGCTTTGGAGAGTCAGGAGGTGAGACACTCGCCGCAGAATTCCCAGCCTCTGGCCTGCTCTTGTAGCCACAGTATTTATATGGCTGGTCCAGTTCAGTTTCTGATCAATGGTAACCCCCAGGATGTTGATAGTGGGGGATTCAGCGATGGTAATGCCATTGAATGTCAAGGGGAGATGGTTAGAGTCTCGCTTGTTGGAGATGGTCATTGCCTGGCACTTGTGTGGTGCAAATGTTACTTGCCACTTGTCAGCCCAAGTCTGAATGTTGTCCAGGTCTTGCTGCATACGGACACGGACTGTGTCAGTATCTGACGAGTCTCGAATGGTGCTGAACAGTGTGCAATCATCAGCAAACATCCCACTTCTGACCTTATGATGGAGGGAAGGTCATTGATGAAACAGCTGAAGATGGTTGGGCCTAGGACACTGCCCTGAGGAACTCCTGCAGTGATGTCATGTGATTGAGATGAATGACCTCCAACAACCACAGCCAACTTCCTTTGTGCTAGGTATGATTCCAACCAATGGAGAGTTTTCCCCTTGATTCCCATTGACTTCAGTTTTGCTAGGGCTCCTTTGTTGCCACACTCGATCAAATGCTGCCTTGATGTCAAGGGCAGTCACTCTGACCTCACCTCTTGAGTTCAGCTCTTTTGTCCACGTTTGGACCAAGGCTGTAATGAGGTCAGGAGCTGAGTGGCCCTGGCGGAACCCAAACTGGGCGTCAGTTAGCAGGTTATTGCTGAGTAAGTGCCGCTTGATAGCACTGTCGACGACACCTTCCATCACTTTGCTGATGATTGAGAGTAGACTGATGGGACGGTAATTGGCTGGGTCGGATTTGTCCTGCTTTTTGTAGACAGGACATACTTGGGCAATTTTCCACATTGCCGGGTAGATGCCAGTGTTGTAGCTGTACTGGAACAGCTTGGCTAGGGGCGCAGCTAGTTCTGGAGCACAAGTCTTCAGTACTATTGCCGGAATGTTGTTAGGGCCCATAGCCTTTGCAGTATCCAGTGTCTTCAGCCATTTCTTGACATCACGTAGAGTGAATTGAATGGGCTGAAGACTGGCATCTGTGATGCTGGGGACCTCAGGAGGAGGCCGAGATGGATCATCCACTCGGCACTTCTGGCTGAAGATAGTTGCAAATGCTTCAGCCTTATCTTAAAATGACACTGACTGATTTTTGTTGCTTTTTGCAAATTTAGAAGAGATGCATTTGCATAACACGTTATCATATCACTCGGAAACATTTCAAAGCACTTCACATGCAATTAATTACTTTGAAGGGACCATTGTTATGGACGCAAATGCAGCAGCCATTATGCACCAGAAAGATCCCACAGACCATAAATGTGATAAATGATGAATTTATCTGTTTTTCGGTGGTTATTGGTGGAGGGACGAATGTTGGTCAGGGCACTGGCACAACTCCCTGCTCTTCTTCAAATAGTGTAATGAAATCTTTAATGTCCACCTGAACCACTGGTAGATAGGGCATTGATTCAATATCTCCAACAGTGCAGCATTCCCTAATGTTCCAGTGGAATCATAGGAAGAGGCCATTCATCCAAGTTATTATGGATTCTGCTTCCATCCCTCTTCCTGGTAGGGCATTCCATATCCATATCTTTTACTGATGATCTTAAACTTATACCCTCTAGTTACTGACTCACCAACCAGTGGAAATAGCTTTTCCCAATTTACTTTATCAAAACTGTTCATAATTTTCAACACCTCTGTCAGATTTCCACTTATCCTTCTTTGTTCCAATGAAAAGAACCCCAATTCCTCAAAGCAATTGTGTCAGTCTGGCACTTTGGGATTAACTGAGGACTTGAAACATGCAATACAAATGCAAATTGTTTATGTCTTCTTTACACAAAGCTCCTCCACTCTCCCCCTTGCTACAAGGTTTCCTGTACAATGGAATGTCTGGGAATGGAGGGAATCACTTGGATTAAAGATTCAAGTACCTGGCAGCATTGGCCACTGCAGTAAGACAGTCTACCCAGGTGCAAAACTAACATTGCAAATTGGCCATCCATTACGGAAAGTACACGATTTACATTACTATTGAAATCATCAATGCTCATCTGCAATGCCAGTTTTATTATACTAGGTTGGATTTTAATTTGTTATTTTTTATTTGAGGGACTTTTTACAAAGAGGTGGATTTTGTAGGAAACTGAGTTAAAATTGACAACTAGAAGGAGACACTAACGTTAGGGACAAAGTTTACTCTGAAGCTATTTCATCACAAAGTGTTACATTTTGGTTTATATATGAAGTACACTGAATCAAGGAGCAGGATTGCTGTGATCCTTTTCAAATGACCACCGTGTCAATTTCAGGCCAGTTTCATAAATTCAGAATTAATGAAGCAGGAATCTCTGTTTGTATAGATTGATTTGGAAAGGAGAACCAACGGTCAGTGAGAAGATGACTGTAATAAAATATACAGTCACTCTGTATGCAAAGAACAAGAGTTTGAGATTCTGCAGTTATTTTGTCCCAAAGTGGGAACAATGTACCTTATATAGTTTTCAAGATAGGACTATAAAACATCAGGCAACATTACAAGGCATTACATTTTAAAGATGGGATTATAAATGATCCAGGGTACTGGACCCTAGGAGTATAGGTCTCGTTCGTCAAAGAAAACAGCCAGAATGTCATCACATTTTCTGCAGTCAGCTTTTAGATGAGTCCAAGGAAACTGATTTTGCTAGGAATGAACGTCCACAAAGTCAATAGTGGATTCTGGATACATCAGGTTGGGGTCTTGACTTTTCAGGCAAGACTTCCTCAGCTGGCATTTACATTCAGCATCAGCAATTCGAGATGCCTCATAATAGGAGACACCTTCATGGATGGTCAGGAGTGTAGATTAAGCAGATGCCAGTATCTTTACAGTGTACTTAAAGCAGTAATGTATCAGCAAATGTGCTGCATGGGAGAGTTCAGGATACTTCAGATAATTCATGAACAAGAAGGAAGCTTGAGCTCTTCAACTGATCAGCTGAACCTATGTTCCTTCCTGCCTTTCAATTGATCAGTATAGATTATGGTACCAATGAGTTGAAGCATAACAAGAAATGTTGAATATCTGGGTCAGTTGAAGGGCACTCACATCTTAACTCTCCTGTTTCTTCTATGCTCCAAGTATGCTATTCTCCAAGGTCTCCCTCCTTCCTGAATCCTCACTAGGTTGAAATCAAGACTCACTGAACTCATTTGTCCGAGGAACTCAAAACTCTGCAATTCCTTATCTCCCTCCACCTTTTGTACCCTCTACAATCTTCAGGCTTTTAAATTCAAAACTTATCACCTGATCACTACTTCCCAATTTACTTTGCCTACTGTTTTATTCTTTTATACATTGGTGATGTCATACATTTTGAGTTTTGGCAGTATACCTTGTTTCACACCCTCAGAGTACATTTCAGGAATTCAGGTGTGCGTGTGCAAGATTTTCCATCCAGTACTTTAAATTTTTCATCCATTAGTTATGTCACGAGCACAGATTTCACTCCCCCACCGCCTCCGCACCCCCCCCCCCCACTCCCTTCTGTAAACCATTGAATGCAGGTTGCCTGATACCAACAAGCAGCCCATATTCAAACTGGGCAGATAGTGGTAAACCCAGCTTAAGTGGACTTTATGGACTGGGCATTTATTATGCTACAGGGTCCATCTCCAGAAAAGTAGGCGGGGGGGTGGGGCTTTGTGGGGGGTGTTGGCAACATGGGAATATGGTGGAGCATGTCCTCAAACATATTTCCATCCCCATCCACCCAGATTCACTGGAAAACCAGTGGAGTCAGAAAGCCTAGTGTCTAAACCCATGATTTTACTTCCTCTTAGAAGCAGCACTGAACTGATCGGAGAGCCCAAACTCAATGGCTTTGGCCATCTCAAGTTGATGGCTCAATTCTGGTGCTTATGCTCCTGTGCTTTAGAAAAGATGATGACATGCATTCACAAATGGAGCACCAAACATGCTGGGATTCCTCATTTTATATCCATAACACCTAGCGATTTACTGAGGGGGTCAAACAATGAGTGAAATTCTTCATGGCATTGTTTGGGGGAAGGGAGGAGGAGGAAGAATCATCAAAATTCTGCTATTATCTAAGGATAACTGTGCATCCAATGCTTAGCAGTCCATGGGGGACATGAATAAATTGTTTTGAGAGTACAACCTTAGCTTCAAGTGTTCATGATCTCTCTGAATAAATACAAACACTAACTGTAAGATCACCATGACATCAATGTCCTCAAATTACCTCAGCATTCACCTAACATTAACATGCATTTTTAACCAAACAGGCCTTTTATTTGAGGGGGGGAAATGGAATGACTAAATTGCATATAATGATGATAATACATAACTCTAACAGAGAGAGAAAAATGTACAGTTTGGAATAAATACTATAATACTGGAAGCTTAATTTTACCAGTGCTTTGGTCACAGATATAGGAATGGCAGTGGTGGCTGAAAAAATAAATGTACAAAGAGGTCTGCAGGAAGTTTGCAGGTAGTTCTGCAATGTCCAGGTGTCACTCTGCTGTCACATCACAGTTAGATTAGTCTAATCTTCAGTTGCCAAAGCCAGCATTTCATTTGCTTTTTTGTTTCAAGTTGATTTCAGTTTTCTGTCAGTTATCAGTTTAGCTCCCTCCTGAAGGTGACCCGACAAGGTTATTTTGGATTAATCCCATGTGCTTTAATATTAAGAAGAACACAGGCATCGACAGTCTAGATTAAACTCAGAAAATTAATTCAAAAATGTGGATTTATCAGACACCATCATCTCTGGCGAACACTGCTGTCATGAAATATTAAAAATTAATTGTGTAACATTATTGAGCTGTGACTGCTGGGCTATCTTTTTCATCCATGCCAATGTTTTTTTAAGCCTATTTTAATTTTCATATGGGAGATTGAAAATATACATACCAAAATAATGTGATTATACTCAAACAATTTTCATCTGGTGACTGGAAAAAAAGCTGCAATTCCAATATTATGAATGTGCATTTGCAGTGTTGCGCTGGAAAGGAAAGCGTTTTTCCAAAGACTTTTGGCTAGCAACACAAAGGGGAAGTGAGGAAAGAAAGAACTTGCATTTATATTGCACCTTCCATTACCTCAGAACATCCCACAACACTTTACTTCCAATTAAGTACTTTTAAAACATAGCCACTGTTGTAATATAGGGAAACGTGGCAGCCAATTTGTGCACAGCAAGGCCCCACAAACAGCAATGAGATAAATGACCAGATAATGGCCTAGAAATTGGGTATAGCCCCGCCAGCACGTTTGCGCCGAAAATTTTGCGCCCGCCGCGGAGCCAGTTGTGCCCGCCCCATATTCACTTTCAGCGCCCCAAAGCGGAACCGGGCGCTGGTACAGGGTGTGTCCGCCCCGCTTGGGGCGCTGAACGTGAATTTCAGCGCTCCCGGTCCCGCTGCGCCACCCGATGCGGTGCAGCAGGCTGCTGTACTGCAGGCCTCCCCCTTCTCTTAAGGGGGAGGTGCCTGCAACGGCCGGAGCCCCGATTGCAAGTGCCGGCAAAAGAGCCCGGCACAACGGAGAAGTGCCGGGCTCCACGGAAACCAGCCGGCAATGCCGCGGGGGGGGGGTGGTGGAGGAGGCCAGGGAAGGAGGTGCGGGCAGGCGGCCGCCGAAAAAGCGGCCGCCCCGCACCTCCACCTTAACTTGCACCGCTAAGGCTGCAGTAAGGACCCGGTCTCCCGATGTTGTTAGCGCCCGCCACGGAAGAGGCGGCCGCTACTGAAGATGGGGATCGGCGTGGTTTCGGGCGGTACCGGGGCACTGCGCACACCGATGATGTCATCGGTGCCGGCGCAGCGCTACCGGCTAACGCCGATGTTAGGGCCCACCTAATTTCGGGCGCGACGCAACTTCCGGCGCAACCCACTCTTTCGCCCCTAATTGGGCTCAAACGCAACTGAATTTCTAGGCCAATATGATTTAGTGATGTTGGTTGAGGGAGTATTTTGGCCAGGACACCAGGAGAACGCTCCTGTTCTTCAAATAGTGCCATGGGATCTTTTACATCCACCTGAGAGAGCAGACAGGGCCTCGGTTTAGCGTCTCATCTGAAAAATGGGACCTCCAACAGTGCAGCACTCTTTCAATACAGCACTGATTATGTGTTCAAGTCCCGTAGGGGCTTGAACCCTTGACCATCTGACTCAGATGTGAGAGTGCTACCATTGAGTCAAGGCTGACATCTGAAGAAACAGCAAGCCACTGAAAAGGTGAACACATGTCCAATTGACCATACAGTGAGTTCCTTTTTCTTATAGTTTTATGCTTATCGATTTGAGGAATGTTAGTGCTGGGGAATGGAATACTTTTCTTTTCAGGCATCCAACATCACCAAGTAATGCATATCACGGTTACATGCAGAGTAAAGATCTCTGTACTCTACTCCAACACTGCTCCTCAGTCTCAACCTCATAAGAGTATCCCTGCTGCACTGCTGTGACCAATTTCCCCAGCAGTTTCTGGTCCATCAGAGTGTGATTGCATGTTCATTGTAGTTTTTGGGTTGATCTTGTGCTGTCTGTTGATGCTCACCAGGAACTGGATTGAAAATGCTGAAACTCATTTAATGTAGGATCCTTACAACTAACAGACAGAGATGTTCATTTCATCAGTTTGTGCATGATTTAAACTGAGGTCCCAGTGGCGAAAGGCCAAGGCTTAACCTACTGCACTACCCGGTTTCCGCGCCCCTCACCCAGCCCCCACACAAGTTTCTAATCTCAGTAGAGAAGTAAAACAAGAGAGATGGTCCATGAATGGTCTCATGTATCTCCCATCACCTGTTACAAATGGAATTGGCAGAGGCTCGACAAAAGAAGTATGGATAATCCTCTCTCCAGGAGAGAATCTAAAGAAAGGGAAGAAAGTAATTAAATAAAGGGAAATACTTTTTTGGTGTAAAACACAGTGTGAATGGCACATATGAGTATGCCAGGACAAGGGTCCATGCCAGTAATTCCCTATGTTGAAAGCCAACTGAGCCACCATGGGAAGGAACCAAGTGGAGGTCAATCACTTCCTTATGAGGAAAGAGATAAGAATTAGAAGACCAGTTAATGTTGCTGCTCTGATGTATCTCTGAGCAGTCAGTAAAAGAATGAAACAGAATGTGGAGAGTTGTGAAAAGTATCCACTTATCAATTGGGACAGAGAGCGAGCAAATGGGGAAAAGGGAATGGAATTGCTTAAGCCTGTACAGGACTCCTTCCTCGTAGGCCGAAATTTTCCGGGGGGTCAGCGGGCGGGATTGGTAGTGGGTCGGATGGGAAATTTGACATGTTTGACAGTGGGTTGCCCACCGTTAACTCGCTCCCATGCGCCTTTCACGATGTTGTGTCTGTCAGCGCTGAGCAGATCTGACAGGCAGTGGTGGGCGACCCAATTCAGATAATTAGTGGTTTGTTTAGAGCCACTTAAGAATGCTTTTCAGCTTACCTTTTGCATTTGACAGCTTGCCCATGGGGTCCATGCTGGTTGTGGACCATGTCTGTTGAGCTGAGGCGGGAGTTCAGTGGTTATTGAATCAGCTGCTGAGTTGACAGCTTCAAATGTAAAGTAAAAGCTCCCACCTTACAGAAATATGTTCCCTTAGTCACAAGCTCTTCTTCACTGCATTTCCACAACAGATTCACCATGCTGCAAGTCTTTACACAAGTCATCATCCAGTCTGACTTCATTACCTTTCTCACCATTGATAGTTTGCTTCTATCTTCTCTACTTCACCTGCCATCTATTCCATCAGCATGGGTGCCCTTTATACTCTCTCACCTTGGTCCTCAGAATGCAACCACGATCAGCCCCAACACCACCAGCACAAGGCACACCAGCAGCACAAACAACACCAACCTTCTCCGCAATCAACTGATGATGCACAGGACACAGGGCATCAGCACCCGACCACATTGCTGCCTGGGAGACCAGGATGGCCTCACCATGGCCAGATTTACTTCATTTGATGCTGTACACCCTGGCTGCCACATGATGTTCCAGGTTGGCACCACCCCACACCAGCACCATAAGGCATCCCTACAATGCCCAAGCTGTTCCTTTCACACTCATCAGCATCGTGGGTACCGTTATGTCTCACCATTCACTACAACTCACTAAACCACTTACAAAGGTGCACACAAATCTGTCCAAGAACACGGTACAGTGAGTACTTAAACTCACTTTCGCAGGCTTTTTTTTTTTTTACAGAGGCTTACCAATCTCACAGACCGGTGGCGGCGTTCCGGAGCCACGTCACGATTCAAAAAGTGACGTGGGCAAGAGGAAGCAGCTGATTGGGTGAGTACGGCCAAGTGAGTATTTATACTACTCTATAGTTTGACAGTTAAGATTAATAGTTTATAAAATTTAGAAGGTCTTAATTTTTGTGGTTATAGTTTCTAAAGTCTCTGTTGTGTATCGGGGAGTACTATTAACCAAGGGCCCTTGAGTATATCATTTAATTGTAGTGTAATTAGTGGTATTGATTTGATATAAATCAATTTAAATTAATTAAAGGGTAAGTCATGGCAGGACAGCTCGGCCCCGTAGCATGCTCCTCCTGCGCTATCTATGTGGGAAATCAGGGACACTTCCTGTGTCCCTGACAACCATGTGTGCAGGAAGTGAATCCAGCTGCAGCTACTGACAGACCACATTGCAGCGCTGGAGCTGCGAATGGATACATACTGGAGCATTCACGATGCTGAGGACATCGTGAATAGCACATTTAGGGAGTTGGTCACACTGCAGGTAACGGCTGCACAGGCAGGAAGGGAATGGGTGACCACCAGGCAGAGTAGTAGGCGCAGGCAGGTAGTGCAGGGGTCCCCTGTGGCCATCCCCCTTTCAAACAGATATACCACTTTGGGTATTGTTGAGGGAGATGACTTATCGGAGGAAGGCAGCAGCAACTAAATTCCTGGCACCATGGGTGGTCCTGCTGCACAGGATGGGAGGAAAAAGGGCGGGAGAGCTATAGTGATAGATTATTCTATTGTAAGGGGGATAGACAGGTGTTTCTGCGGCCGCAAACGAGACTCCAGGATGGTATGTTGCCTCCCTGGTGCAAGGGTCAAGGATGTCTCGGAGTGGCTGCAGGGCATTCTGGAGGGGGAGAGTGAACAGCCAGTTGTCGTGGTGCATATAGGTACCAACGATATAGGTAAAAAATGGGATGAGGTCCTAAAAGCTGAATATAGGGAGTTAGGAGGTAAATTAAAAAATAGGACCTCAAAGGTAGTAATCTCAGGATTGCTACCAGTGCCACATGCTAGTCAGAGTAGAAATAGAAGGCTATTTCAGCTGAAATCGTGGCTAGAGGAATGGTGCAAGGTGGAGGGATTCAAATTCCTGGGACATTGGAACCGGTTCTGGGGGAGGTGGGACCAGTACAAACTGGACGATTTGCACCTGGGTGGGACCGGAACCGATGTCCTTGCGGGAGTGTTTGCTCGTGCTGTTGGGGAGGGTTTAAACTAAAATGGCAGGGGGTTGGGAACCTATGCAAGGAGACAGAGGAAAGGGAAGCAAGGATAGAAACAAAAGACAAGAAGGAGAAAAGCAAAAGTGGAAGGCAGAGAAATCAAGGATGTAAATCAAACAGGGCCACAGTAAATAAGAATTCTAAAAGGACTAAGAGTGTTAAAAAATCAAGCCTGAAGGCTTTGGCCGAGAAATTCAGTTAGGGGCGCCCAGCTCGCCTGGGCGCCGGAATTACCGCTGCGCGCGGAGCCACTTGCGCCAGCGGGATATTCAGTTTCAGCGCCCCAAGTGGAAGCCGGCCGCTAAACAAGGGTTTCGGCGCCCCGCTTGGGGCACTGAAACTGAATATCGGCGTGCAAAGTGCCGCAGCGCCACCCGCTGCGGCACGGCAGCCTGCGGTACTGCAGGCCTTCCTCTCAGTCTTAAGGGGGAGGTGCCTGCAACAGCGTGATCCCCGCTCGCGAGTGCCGGCAAATGAGCCCGGCACCAAGGAGAAGTGCCGAGCTCTCTGGAAACAGCCGGCAATGCCACGGGGGGGTGGTGAAGGAGGCCGGGGACGGAGGTGCGGGCAGGCGGCCGCCGAAAAAGCGGCCGGCCGCGCCTCCACCTTAACTCGCCCCACTACCGGCACAGGTAGGCCCCGTGTACCGGTCGCTGTTTGCGGCCGGCGCGGGGGAGGCGGCAGCAGCCAAATATGGCCAGCGGGGCGATAGCGGGGCGCTGCGCACACCGATGACGTCATCGGTGGCGGCGCAGCACTGCTGGCTAACGCCACCATTAGCGCCCCGCTAAATATCGCGGTAGGTTTGCACAGTGGCGCAAAAGCCCTCTTTGGGCGCAAACTGGTGGCGCAGGCCACTGAATTTCTAGGCCTTTATGTCTTAATGCGAGGAGCATTCATAATAAGGTGGATGAATTAGCTGCGCAAATAGATGTAAACAGATATGATATAATTGGGATTACGGAGACATGGCTCCAGGGTGACCAAGACTGGGAATTCAACATCCAGGGGTATTCAATATTCAGGAAGGACAGGAAAAAAGGAAAAGGAGGTTGTAAAGTCTGTGGGTTGTTTAGTTAATTAATACACAGACTCCAAGATTAACTTAAAACAGGACTTTACTATTCGAAGGTCAGGGCGAATCTGCCCAATAACTCCTGGCACAACACTTATATACTGGTGTGGTCACCGTCGGTATTACCGTATACAGAAGCCAAACAAAGTAGTGCCACACCTAAAATAGTTCTCTTAAAGGTGAACGGTTACATACAATAGTTCTCTTAAAGGTAGACGGGTACATACACTACAGAGGTGGGGTAGCATTGCTGGTTAAAGAGGAGATTAACACAATAGTAAGGAAGGATATTACCTCTGATGATGTGGAATCTGTATGGGTAGAGCTGAGAAATACCAAGGACAGAAAATGTTAGTGGGATTTATATACAGACCCCCAAACAGTAATGCTGAGGTTGGGGATGGCATTAAACGGAAAATTAGAGGCGCGTGCAATAAGGGCACAGCAGTTATCATGGGTAACTTTAATCTACATATAGATTGGGCTAACCAAATTAGTAACAATACTGTGGAGGAGGAATTCCTAGCGTGTATACAGGATGGTTTCCTGGACCAATATGTCGAGGAACCAACTAGAGATCAGGTCATCTTAGACTGGGTATTATGTAATGAGAATGGATTAATTAGCAATCTTGTTGTGCGAGGCCCCTTGGGGAGGAGCGATCATAATATGATAGAATTCTTCATTAAAATGGAGAGTGAAGTAGTTGACTCAGAGACTAGGGTCCTGAATTTAAATAAAGGAAACTACGATGGGATGAGGCACGAGTTGGCTAGGATGGATTGGGGAACGTTACTTAAAGGGTTGACGGTGGATAGGCAATGGCAAACATTTAAGGATCGCATGGATGAACTACAGAATTTGTTCATCCGTGTTTGGCATAAAAATAAATTAAAAAAGGTGACTCAACCATGGCTAACAAGGGAAATTAGGGATAGCATACGATCCAAAGAGAGGACATATAATTTGGCCAGAAAAAGCAGCAAACCTGAGGATTGGGAGTAGTTTAGGATTCAGCAAAGGAGGACAAAAGGATTAATTAAGAGGGGGAAAATAAATTAGGAGAGTAAGCTTGCAAGGAACATAAAAACTGACTATAAAAGCTTCTTTAAATATGTGAAGAGAAAAAGATTGGTGAAGTCAAGCGTAGGTCCCTTGCAGTCAGAATCAGTGGAATTTATAATGGGGAACAAAGAAATGGCACACCAATTAAATACATACTTTGGTTCTGTCTTCACAAAGGAGGACACAAATAACCTCCCAGAGATGTCGGGGAACATAGGGTCTAATGAGAGGGAGGAACTGAATTAAATCAGTACTTGTAGGGAAATGGTGTTAGGGAAATTGATGGGATTGAAGGCTGATAATTCCCCAGGGCCTGATAACCTACATCCTAGGGTACTTAAGGAAGTGGCCCTAGAAATAATAGATGCATTGCTGGTCATCTTCCAAAATTCTATAGACTCTGGAACAGTTCCCATGGATTGGAGGATAGCTAATGTAACCCCACTATTCAAGAAGGGTGGTAGAGAGAAAACAGGGAATTATAGACCGGTAAGCCTGACATCGGTAGTGGGGAACATGCTAGAGTCCATTATAAAAGATGTAATAGCAGCGCACTTGGAAAACAGTGACAGGATCGGACAAAGTCAACATGGATTTACAAAACGTAAATCATGCTTGACTAATCTACTAGAATTTTTTGAGGATGTAACTGGTAGAATAGATAAGGGAGAACCAGTGGATGTGGTGTATTTGGATTTTCAGATGGCTTTCAATAAGGTCCTGCATGAGAGATTAGCGTGTAAAGTTAAAGCACATGGGATTGAGGGTAAGGTACTGTCTTGGATAGAGAACTGGTTGGCAGACAGGAAGCAAAGAGCTGGAATAAACGAGTCTTTTTCTGAGTGGCTGGCAGTGACTAGTGGGGTACTGCAGGGATCGGTGCTAGGACCCTAGCTATTCACAATATATATAAAATGTCATGAATCTTACCATTCATGTAGAAATAACTCATGAGATAACAGCTGTTGGCGCTGTCCAACGAAAGTATAAAAACTCGGGCGTGGGCCCAGCTTGCTCAGGACGGTTTTGTAACCAGGAACTAGTGATGTAACTAGAACTCATGGTTGTGAAACAGTTGATTAAAGCCTTGTTTTATACTCAAACTAAGTGCTTAGTAGTTTTCTTATGTCATAAATGATCTAGACGAGGGAACTAGATGTAATATCTCCAAGTTTGCAGACGACAAAAAGCTGGGTGGGCGTGTGTGCTGTGAGGAGGATGCAGAGAAACTCCAGTACGATTTGGACAGGTTGGGTGATTGGGCAGATGCATGGCAAATGCAGTATAATGTGGATAAATGCAAGGTTATCCACTTTGGTGGCAAAAACAGGGAGACAGATTATTATCTGAACGGCAATAGGTTGGGAAAAGGGTAAGTGCAACGAGACCTGGGTGTCCTTGTGCACCAGTCGCTGAAGGTAAGCATGTAGGTGCAGCAGGCGGTTAAGAAGGCAAGTGGTATGTTGGCCTTCATAGCAAGAGGATTTGAATACAGGAGCAAGGAAGTCTTGCTGCAGTTGTACAGGGCCTTGGTGAGACCACACCTTGAGTATTGTGTGCAGTTTTGGTCACCTTATCTGAGGAAGGATGTTCTTGCCATGGAGAGAGTGCAGCAAAGATTCACCAGACTGATACCTGGGATGGCAGGAATGACGTATGAGGAGAGATTGGGTCGATTAGGCTTATATTCGCTAGAGTTTAGAAGAATGAGAGGGAATCTCATTGAAACTTATAAAATTCTAACAGGACTAGACAGACTAGATGCAGGAAGGATGTTCCCGATGGCGGGGGAGTCCAGAACCAGGGGTCACAGTCTAAGGATAAGGGGTAAGCCATTTAGGACTGAGATGAGGAGGAATTTCTTCATGCAGAGAGTGGTGAACCTGTGGAATTCTCTGCCACACAGGGCAGTTGAGGTCAATTCATTAAATATATTCAAGAAGGAGTTGGATATATTTCTTGAGGCTAAAGAGATCAAGGGATATGGGGAGAAGGCAGGGACAGGGTACTGAATTTGGATGATCAGCCATGATCTCATTAAATGGCGGAGCGGGCTCGAGGGGCCAAATGGTCTACTCCTGCTCCTATCTTCTATGTTTCTATGTTGAAACATTGACAACACAAATGTCAAAATAAATTTGGACATGGTCCCTTTAAGGAAACCGGCTGATGATGCATCGTCAAATGACGTCACCAGACCCGCTTCCTCTAACTGGCCACAAAACGCGCTGGACGGGCTTAACAAGCCCCATCAGGGAAATTCATTTCACAGAGCGGGATGGAGCCTGCAGCAGGTTCAGGATCCGCCATCGACGTCGCCAGCCACGGACCCGCTGAGGTTAGCAAAATCCCACCCTCTGTAGTGGAGTTGCCAGATCTGGTTACGTGTGACGAAATAAATCAGGCAGATGAGCTAAATGTTGATGAGTACCTTGGGGAGTAGTGATGACAATATGATAAGATTTAAGATCCAACTAGAAAGGGAAAAATTCAGTTCAGAAACTAGATCAGGTTGTATTAGGACAGATTTTGCAAAGACGAGGAGCGAGCTAGCTAAGGTGAGGTGGAAGGAAAAATTGGCACACAGGACCATACCGCAACAGTGGGATGTTTTTAAAAAAAGACATTGCAAATGTACAGGAGAAGTATATTCTATTAAAAGGAAACGACTAGTATTTTTAGAATGGCATGGATAAATAAAGAGGTTAGAAACCAATTATAATTAAAGCGGGCCTATGAGGACTATAAGAATAGTAATGACGAAAAAACTAAAGGAGAATATGAGAAAATAAGAAAAAATGGTTAAGAGCGGGATAAGGAAAGCTAAGAGGAAGTAAGAGGAAAACATTAAAGAAAAACATCAAAAGGAATAATAAGATATTTTACAAATATATCAGTAAAAAGAGAATTACGTGGTGGGACCCTGAGAGAAGAGTGTGATTAATTTGTCAAGGATCATCAAAAAATTACAGAGATACTTAATTGGTCTTTACTGAAGACAAGGATACTGGAGAGGAGGTGACTCCTGAAGTGGTTGAGACTGAGGTGAGAATTGTGACGGACAGGAGGAACATTTTAGATAAGATAGCTGAGCCAAGGAAAGACAAAGTGACAGATCCTGATGGGATACATCCTCAGATCCTGAAGGAGTTGAGGGAGGAAATCACAGAGGCCCTAGAAATTATATTTCCTGGCTCTATTGAGTGTGGATGAGCTCTGGAAGACTGGAGAGTGGCCAATGCAGTATCTATTTTTAAAAATGGAAAACAGAGCTAATCTGGGTATTTACAAGCCAGTTAGCTTAACATCTGTGGTAGGGAACATTTTAGAATCCTTAATTAATGATGAAATTACCAGATTTGTAGATAAACAGAAAACAACTGTAACCAGCACAGATTTCAAAAGGGACGATCGGGCTCTACAAGCCTCATAGTTCTTTGAGGAGGTAACAGACAAGGTAAATGGGGGAAATGCAGTGTAGTTGGACCTGAGGAAAGCCTATGATAAGGTACCACATGGGAGGGTACTGGAGAAGATCAAGGGGTCTGAATTAGGAAGAAGGATAGTAAACTGGATTAAAAATGGTTTAGAATGTAGAACACAGAGCATAGGAGTTAAGGGTAGTTTTTCCAGAGTGGGTGGAAGTGGGTAGTGGTATCGCTCATGGTTCAGTTCTGGAGCCACTTCTGTTCACTGTGTATGTCAATGGTTTGGATATAGACTTGAAGGGAGTGCGGTCAAAATAGGAGGGAAAGCTAATTCTTTGGAAGACCAAAGGAAACCGCAAGGGTAAGATGGGGGAATGGGCTAAAAAGTGGTAAAAGAATTTCAATGTCAGTGTGAGGTAATACATTCTGGTAAAGAAAAAACAGTAATTATACTTAATGGCTCAGTGTGGCGAAAGAGCAGATGGACTTGGGAATACAGGTTCACAGAACATTAAAGGCAGCACTTCAAAGCTAATAGAATTCTAGATTTCATCACAAGAGGTATAGAATGTAAAAAGCCGAGAGGTAATGATGAACCAATGTAAGATCTTAATAAGACCTGTTAGAGTAACAGGTTCAGTATTGGGCTCCACACTATTGGAAGGCTATTGAGGCCTAAGAGAGGGTAAAATGAAGATTTACTGGGATGTTGCCTGGTATGAGAAAATACAAAGGAGATGAAAAACTAGATTAAAAAAAAAATTAGAACACAGATTACAGGCAATACAATAAAATTGTTTCAAATTATGAAAGGATTAGACAGGGTAGATAGAAGCAAACTTTTTCTAATAGCTGAGGGGTCAAGATACAAGATTAAATGTAAGGGATTTGAAACAAAAGAAAGAAAGACTGACTTGCATTTATATAGCGCCTTTCACAACCACCGGACGTCTCAAAGCACTTTACAGCCAATGAAGTACTTTTCAAAGTGTAGTCACTGTTGTAATGTTGGAAATGCGGCAGCCAATTTGCGCACTGCAAGCTCCCACAAACAGCAATGTGAAAATGACCAGATAATCTGTTTTAGTGATGTCGATTGAGGGATTAATATTGCCTAGGACACCGGCGATAACTCCCCTGCTCTTCTTCGAAATAGTGCCATGGGATCTTTTACGTCCACCTGAGAGATTAGACAGGGCCTTGGTTTAACATCTCATCTGAAAGACGGCACATTCAACAGTGCAGCACTCCCTCAGTACTGCACAGGAGTGTCAGCCTAGATTTATGTACTCAAGTCTCTGGAGTGGGACTTGAACCCACAAACTTCTGACTCAGAGACGAGGGCGCTATCAACTGAGCCAAGGGCAAGGGCAAGAGAAACGTCTTCACAAAGAGAGTTGTGACACTGTGAAATGCACTTCTAGTGTTAGTGGTTGAGGCAGAAACTATTCAAGATTATATTGAATGGAATGAATGGATGAAGGAAAAGGAATTAGAGGGATATGGGAACAGGATGGATAAATGCGATTAGAATTATTTGCTCTAGTGGAAGATAAAAGTCAACATGGACTGGTTGGGCCAAATGGCCTGTTTCAGTGTTGTAACTTCTAAGTATTTCTATGTACTCCAGTTCAGAGCCCACATAAACATGTAAGTTTTGGTTCTGCCTATGAAAACTGCACTTTTCTGTAAACGTGAATAGAGCGAGCTAGGAGGGAGCCTGAAATGTAATACCTACATCCCTTACATCTTGATGAGCACAAAGTTCACAAACAAAATTAATAAAGGTTGCATTGCCAACCTCCACTGTGTCCATAAATAGTAGATAGATACTAAAATGGCATATGATAGTTGTCCAGTGAGAGGACCTGATTCAACCTAATTGAATAACACAAGGTTACCAGTACATTGTGATACTAAATCTGCTAATTTAATACTGCAATCAACAGGACATTGACCTGTTTTATATTAAGGGTGATGCTAACTGCATGTGGTGAAGGTCGAAAGAACTTGTACAATGCGCTGGTCATGCAGTTTTCCATCAGTTTTCCATACAGGAGCGCTGCGCATGGTAGCACAGGAAGAAAGTTGTTTGGGTGACATGTTGGGCTGGAGTAAATTATGAGGACCATTCGCATGTCTGTCTGTGCATTTAAATTAGCCTAATAATAGTTGCCTAGTTAAATATAAGATTAAAATGGCGCTGGTTCAATGTTAATCAAGCCAAAGTTATTCAGCGGATCTAGAGACCCAAGTGATGATAATAAATAAAAGATATTGTGCTCATTATATTATCCAGTGCTTGTAAATTATATATTTTATGCCATAATTTTTCAGATGGTCTGTTATCAAGTCAGGAGCAGATCAAGTTTACATACGTCGAGCATTCCCAAATGAGGAAAATACAGCATTGGATGGTGAGTATCAAATTTATGTGATCTTAATCTTTATTGAACTTTAAATTCCATGTATTTCCACCTAAATAAAAGATAGATAGCCACAGTAGGCATAAGTACATATTACAGTGTCAGGACAATCTATCAAACTGGTCCTAAGAGATGGCTACCAGGTGGTTAACATATTTACAATAATAAAGTACCACAATCATGGAGCATCTCAAACTCCTGAGTGAGCACGACCGCACGGGAAATGGCGTGTTACCTGATCCGTGAAGGTCTTCTTCATGAGTGAAAGAATAATAAGCAGCGGGATCGTCTTCCTAGTCTACAGTCAATATTTGTTCCGATTGCCATTCTGGCAACTGCTGCATAAGTCTGTCCATTAACTCTTTCACCTAATAAACCTGTATTTATGTCTGAGTAGTCTACACCAACCTTATTGTAGTCCTTTATTAAATTTAAAAAATGAAAATTATTTTGCTCTCAATTGAATTCTGTACATTAAATTTATCTAACTGGATGGAACCCAACAGGAATTTGAACAAAAAATTATGAAGAAAAATATATTGGTTACGAATGTATTTTGAATAACATCATAAACTATGAGATTTACACTATTATCCCAATCCAGACAGTACACTATCAAAAGTCATTTTGATTTTGTGATACACATATATATATATATACACAGATTTCCACATTTTCCTTATGGAGATTTTGCACCTGAGCCTTCATATTTACAAGATATGTTTGTATGAGGAAGACTCTTGGCTCATTTCATCTCATTCAACCAGACTATCACCACGACTGTTTCTCAATATATTTTTTTTGATAATCACCCGATCAGACAGACAGCATCCTGCTTACCATCTTATCTGAAAGATTACACCTCCAATAACGTACCAGAACCCACTGCATCTGACTCAGCAGCAAGTGTGCTATCAAATACAATTTCACAGGTGTCAGCAGCCATCCTGTACAAGTTAATCAACATTTTACATTTACTAGTCCAGACTGTAAGGGGGTGATTTTGCCAATTGGGGCGCGTTGGAAGCGGGACTGCTGCTTGTCGGGTTTTAGTCCCGCCTCCATTGACTTGTGGCCAATCCACGCTATTTTCCCTTGATTGACCTTATTAAGCCCGGCCAGAGGGCTTAGCAGGCCAATTAAGGGGAAGCCGGTGACAGAGAACGTCAGTGTATGACGTTTCATCTGTCAAAAATTTTTGACAGATGAACTGTCATCGTTTGACAGCTTTGAGAAACTGTCAAACACTGACGTTCTCTGTTGTTTGGTGAGTTCTTGTACTCAAGGCTCACCAAACCTATTTTCTGAGCAGAAAGCAGATGGCTGTTGCATCGGAGAATGCAGCACCCATTCTGTCATCTCTGCCATTGAGATGCCGGGGCCTCCGGATCCCCAACGATTGAAGCCTGCAGGAAGAAACAAAGGGAAGGAAACTTTTTCAAACACTTTTCACTCACCTCACATACTTGCCTCTCCACACTTGCACTGACCTCCGCAGTGCACTTTTGGACCCCTCCGACCCCCTCCGACCCACTGCTCACCTCGCCGACCCTGGCGCGGTTTCCCGATGTCGGGAAGCCTGCACCTCTGCTGGAAAAATGGGGATAATCCTCTTAACAGGCAGTTAAGTGGCTGTAATCCACTTCCCGCCTCCAGGAGACGGGACACGGCATGGGTCGGGTACCCACCTCCTGGGAAGATGGCAGGGAGGTGGGTTGGGGGCGGGATGTGTACCCGCCCCCAGATTCTGCCATTTTCATGGAAGTCCAGCCTCCAAACCCACCTCCCCAGGGCTGGCAAAATCGTCCCCTCAGTGTTCACAAACTAATCGATTGCGGAAAGAATCAGAGTCAAACCCAATTCTGCCCTCATCCAATATCCACAGATACTTTGGCATAGAAATTGGTACAAAATGGGTACAGGGAACAAGCCTTGCCCACCAGAGATTGGGCCTCGGGCCTCATGTACAGGAGTCCAGTGATTTGCAGATGTCCGCTTGGTGCTGTAAGATTTGCAAAATTTCTGCATTTCCCCGAAGGCTGGTATTAATAAATGGGACCCTGTGTGGACATTTTAAATTTTAAAAAAGGGTACCCAAGATGGCGTCCGTGCCTCGTGGCAGAAAGCCTGTGGGATTTTAAAATGGACTCTGCAACGCAGACAGCTTGTGGATCGAAACCCAAGCTGCAGTTTTCTGTGAAGAGAGACTTTGGCCTAGAAATTCACTATAGCCCTGTTTGGGGCACCAGCCTTGCCAGGGCGCTAAAAGTAGCGCCCCAGAAGCAGTCGCGGCCGCCCGCAGGAAATTCAGTTTGCGAGCCCCAGAGGGAAGCGTGGCGCTACTGGAGGCGCCCCGCATCCCTCTTGGGGCGCTGCAGCTGAATATCACTGCGCAACGTGCCACAGCGCCACACGCTGTGGCACGGCGCGCTGCGGTACTGCAGGCCTTCCTCCCCTTCTTAAAGGGGAGGGGCCTTGTGCAGCGCGATCGAGGATCGTGAGTGCCGGCAAAAAAGCCCGGCACTGAGGACAAGTGCCGGGCTCTTGGAACACAGTCGGCACTCCGCGGGGTGGGGGGGGAGCTCTGGAGGCCGGGGACGGCAGTGCGGAGAGGTGCTGGCAGGCAGCCAGCAAAAAAAATGGCCGCCCCGCACCTCTCCTTTAATTACCGCCTCTACCGCCGCAGGTAGGCCCCCCTGAACCGGTCACAAATAGCGTCCAGCGTTAAAGCAGGGGGCGCATCTAAATATCGTGACCGGGGCGTTAGCGGGGCGCTGCGCACACTGATGACATCATCGGTAGCGGCGCAGTGCTAACGGCTAGCGCCGCCATTGGCGTCCCGCTGAATTTAGCGGGAGGCATGGCCAGTGGCTTCTGACCCACTTAGCGCCCTCTTAAGGCACTAACGGGTGGCGCAGCCCACTGAATTTCTAGGCCTTTGTGTTTTGAAACCAGACAGGACTCTGAATTATGTATTAGACCAAAATGAAGACAAATCTAAATTCAGTTTAGGCCTATAGTTAAGGCCGTCAAGCAGTCTACATATATAATCGGAAACAGATTAAGAAAGCCATCGAGGCTGGACAGGCCCATCAAGGAACATTCATGACAATACAAGTCAATTATCGGGCCGGTAGATGCGATTACCGGCCATCTAAAAACAGTTAGTATGGATTGCTACCATTATTTAAAATAGCCCGCCAAGATTAAGACAAAGAACTAACCTGATTTGGCGTGCAGATAAGGGTTTTTGAAAAGAGTATAATTGAAGGTCCCTGGGTATCAATCGCTCTGCTCTGCTCTCTTCTCTTCTCTCTCCGCTCTTCGGCCCCTCGCCCTCGTGGCTGTTGCTCTTGCCCCATCCCGCGCTTACCCCCTGGCCTTTGCCCGTGCCTTTTGCCACTCCATCTGGAAACCACCCTGGCACTGCATCGGGTGGACACGGACAATTCAGGCCAGGCGAGGCGGGACACGACGAGGGGAGGAGGGAAGACCACCTGAGGAAGACCGACTGAAGAAGACCAACTGAGGAGACGAACTGAGGGGAGGCTTCGAATTATCGGGCCTTCAGCCTCAGCCGACCTGCAAATATCCGCACACCAACTCAAGCTGTCGGCTGACGACGAAGAATCATCCCTGCAATGTAAAGTACCCAAACAGAGACTTTGGGGTAAATTTTCTGGCCGCCGTCGGGCGGCCTTTCATGCGGCCGGGGGCCGAAAATTGGCGAAAAAGCGGGTCAGGACCCCCCCCGCCTGATTCCCCGCCCCGTCCAACTTTCGGACCACCGTTTCCCCGCGCCCGCTTCAGTTCTGGTCGTCGGCACACTAATTATCAATATTTACCTCGTTGAAGTCGATTTTCCAGGGCCGTTGCAACTTTGGGGCTTTCCCCACATCAAACCTGCCTGCGGGGAACCCCGCTGCTGAGAGCTGGCGTGAAGCTTGCCGGCTTGCTCGCTCTCAGCTGCAGGTCAGGAGAAGCTGCGATTTAAAGGGCCAGGACTTGTATGTTGAAGGACCTTGTTGTTACAGGTTTGGAGCTACTTCTTCAAGGCTTAGGCACAGCTGTGGAAGGTTGGAGCCTCACACACTTCTCCAATGCGATCTCCTGGGAAGCCCCTCTCGCCACCCTCACTCAGCGCTTCCTCAGCGGAGGCATCTACGAGAAGCATGGGACGCCTTTTTTTCCTTCCCTTCTTGCCATTAGAGGATCTCCAGCAGCAGAGGCGGCAGCAGCAGAACCAGGAACAGCAGGATCAGCAACAGGAGCACCAGGCTGCTGCTCACTCAGCTGAAGCTGCACAGGCCAGAAGGGGCCAGCGCTTGGAAGTGGCTTGAGAGCACCTTGCTGCGCTGAGGGGGCCATGGGGACCCGTTTCTGCACTGGCTGTCCTACTCAGAAGGACTTCCATGAAGATCTTGTTTCTCTGTTCAACAGATGGCAACGCTCCTCAAGAGATGTCATTCTCTTATGAGAACTCACCATGTTTTCCGTACCCTGGCGAGTTATCTCCTCCATGGAGGTTGGCAACCTTTCCATGGTGATGCGTTCATGCGCCAATGACTCCACAAAGGTTCTGCTCGTGGTTGCTATGGACTCCTCCATTCGCTCCACACTCGCAGCGACCCTGGAGACAAAACCTGCCAGAGACTCCTGCATCTGTGCATGGAGATCCATCACCTCTTCTCTTGCGGATGGACCCAGAGGCAGAGGGTCGACATGCAGCGCAGCTGAGCTGAGCTGGCAGAGTCCTGCGCCCTCCGATGAGGACTCTCCACTGCCTGTGCCTGTCTCCAGAATCTGATGAGACTCACTTGTGAGCTGTGAAACACCAGGTGACAACACTACTCTATGTCTCGAAGGCCCCACCGAGGTGTGAGTGTCTGCACTGGTGCTGGGTGCGCTTTTCTGCTGACGAGTGTCTGCGCTGGTGCTGGGTGCGCTTACTTCTGCTGATGCTGCGCCCTCAGAGGTTGGAGCTTCCTCTGAGGAGTCTGGCTGCACAGCCTCTTCCTCCTCCACAGTGAGGACAGGGGCTCTGGATGGTACTGTGGGGGAGTAAAGGAAGGAGTTAGAGATGTAATGCCGAGGTTCTTCTGGTGACTCCCAGCGAGTTGGCATCTGCTGACACCTGCATCCATGCAGCATTGGTCTCAGTGGGAGGCCTCTTCCTCCTGACCTAGGGAAGAGGACCTCCCTGTGGGCCCTAACCCCATCCAATAATGCCTGCAGTGAAGCCTCTTCGAATTTGAAGGCAGCTCGGAGTCTGGCACTGGCCACAGCTGCTGCAGGCTCCTCTGCCATCCTGTATGGTTCGTTTGGAAGACTTCAGAGGATGCAGTGCTTGCTATGGACCTTGAAAGCACCATGAATGATGACATCATACTGTGGGGATTTCTGACTCGAATTGGACAATTAGCAAGGCTTCCCACATGCTGGGAATTAATTGGCCAATTGAGGGAAAATTGCGTGGAGCTGGCTGACACTTTTTTATGTGTGTCAGAAACCCCACATTCGGGAAAACCCGACCATTTCCCACACAAGCTGAAAATCGGGGCCTTTAATTTTGGGGTGCTCGAACCTGGACAACGCTCTTGTAGTGCCCGGAGACCACGTGACTGTAGTGCATGTACCTTTAAGAGAGAACTACTTTTACAGCTCCTGTATACTGTAGTAGCAGCAGTGACCACACCTGTATATAAGCCTTGAGCATGCCTCTGTACCCCAGTCTTGAGACTACTCTGCTCCAGTAAACACCTGTTGATTGTTAAGTTACAGCCTCCGTGTAGTTATTGGGAAACATCATACTTTAAGAATCACGGATCTAACAGTGGCGATGGCAGGCTCCAGAGAGCACCAAGAGCGAACCCCGAACCCTGCCGCTGTTTTGAGTCCAACAAACCCTTTTGATTGGTGAGCATGAAGTTCTGACCCCTCATAGCTTAATCTAGTTAGGTATAGGGGGTGGGATAAGGATAAGGGGATTGTAAAGATAGTTGTTTTCCCTCGATGTGCCATGTGTTCCCCATTCCCTGTAAAAGTATAGTTATTCTTTTGTATTTTTGCCTGTGGAAGTGTACAGTAATAATTTTCCATAAGATTGTATCAATTTTTCCTCTTCAATAAAGTCTTGGTTTTTGTTTACATCCAACCACCTGTCTACTCGAGGCTTCTCTGTAACGCCGCCTTGTACCTAAGTCCAGTGTCTAGAACCCAGGGGTGTGGGAGCGATTCGAACTGCTCATAAACAGTCAGAGGCATAACTGACTGGGCGTATGCGCCAAACACCACCACAGGCCACCCCCAGAGAAATGGCGACCACGGCAGGGCACTGGCAACAAGGTTGCGATGCAGTAGCCAATGGTTCGGATGAGTGAACCATGATGGCGGAAAGGATTTTTGATTACGTATTTAGCAAGATGAATATCACTAAGAAGTGGATCACCACTCTGTTAAGGGCTGGGCGTCCGATAGATGCAGCAGCTAAGTGGACAGAGGGAAAGGAACACAAGAAGTCCTTAGAGAAGGCAGTTTGGCTGATGTGCTTTAAAAAGCAGGTCCAGCACTTGGACGGGCTCGTTGCAGCACAGGCAGTCGAGTTAAGGGAGTCAGCCCTGGAGATCCAGGATAAGGCTCTCGCAGGGGAGAGGTTATTAGTAGCTTTGCAGGCTTTGAACCAAGAAAGAATACATTTAGTGGGAGAACACAAGGCCCAGTTGGAATACCTACGGTGCCAAGTCACAGAGGCCAAGGGAAATGAGTTCAGGTTGCGGGAGAAGAACGCTCGCTTGGCAAGGCAGATTAGGGAACAGGAAGAGAAAGTACAGGAGGTAAAAGCCACTTATAAGCTAGCAAGTGAACAGGGGTTTGAGGAGGCAGACCATGGCCCCTGTAGAGAAAGGATAGAAAATCTGAGCCGGGCCCTCCGGAAGGCAAAAGGCATGGTATGCCTCATAAGCCCAAAGGCAGGTCAGGCAGATTTTATGGGGAACAAGGGGAGGACAGTTTCAACGTCACCGGTAGTGTCTAGGGACGACCCGATTGAGAGAGAGGAGACCTCACAGCCACCACCCGTAGCGCCAAGTTTCAGCGAGGTTTGGCAGCAAGGGGGGGTGGAACCGGGGGTGGAACCCGAAGTGGAGCCAGAGGTGGAGGCGGAGGTTGAGCAAACGCCGCCCGAGAGGCCGGAGCCGGGACCGATGTGCCTAGCACGGCATCGGAGGTTCGGCCCACCCGCTAATGGCGAGATTGAGGGTACCCCTCCAAAACCAGTTCATATTGCCCTTTGACACCCAACAGCTCAGGGTTATGGTCAACCATATCCCGAAGCTTTCCGCAAAGGGAGACCCCTCGATCCACTTCAGGGAAATAGAGCAGACCGCCAGCGTCAACGACTGTGATGACGCTGAGAAGGCCAAAATGCTGCTGTTCTCCATGGAGAGTAATCTCCTTCAATCCCTCTCTGACGAGTGTAAAAGGGGGCAGAGCGGGTATGAGGAGCTTAGAGATGTGGTTCTGGAGGCCATGGGGATAGATGAGGGAAGTCCCTTCTCCTGCGTGGAGAAGACGATCCAGCTTTCTGGGGAAACCCCGCAGGCTTTTGCGGACCAGCTGTGGCCAGTGTACCGGAGGGCCTGTCCAGGGACGCCGGACCGAGCGTTCCTGAACACAGATTCCCTGGCCCATTGGCTCCGTTGCCTGGTGGCGAACAGCTTGCCACAGGTCCGGGCCAAGGCAGAAGCCTGGTTCGACCCCAAAGATCCCCAGACCACCGAACTTACGGTAATTAGGCAGCTCACTCTGGCTTACAAAAACGGCAGGGGAGCCGATGCACACCCACCCAAGGGAAAGGTGCATGAGATAAAACCCGGACCGGGTAGGAAAGAGTGGCACCAGGAAGGGAGTAATCCCCCCAGCACAAAGACCAATTGTTACGGGTGTGGGAAGGATGGTCACTGGCGGAAGGAGTGCAAAAACCCTTGGAAGGCTAACAAGGGAAAGCAGCCCACAGCCCCAGCCCAAAAGGCAGGGGTAGGGACCCCTTCCGCAGAGGTCGAGTCACTTTTGGACGCCATGAGGTCCTTACTGACTGGCCCAGGGGAGAGTAGCAGCCGCCACCGGTGTTCTCACCCCGTCAGCCCCATCCAACCCACAGCCGTGACAAGAGCCAGCGCCGCCTGTTCATCTGTGTTCGCTCCGATATGATGAGTGGAAAAGACCCCTTTTGGAGATGGAGGTAGAAAAGGTGACGGGGACCTATCTGTTAGACACGGGGGCATCATGCACCGTGGTCTACTCAGCTAACCCCATCGCCTCACCTCTCTCCAGCGGGGTCCCATACAGTCTATTGGGGTTCACGGGTAGAGAACAGGCCGGCTCGTTTTCCATCCCGCTCGCCATTCAGATAGGACCGCTCTGCTCCAAGTGGACGTGTGTCCTGATGAAATGGGAAGTGGAGGGTGGAAGAGGGGTCCTGGGGGCCGACTTTATTGTAGGCCACGGGATCCTAGTGGATTTGAGGAATCTCTGCCTTTGGGGGGCAGGAAAAGTAAAGAACGGTGAGATCGTAGTAATCCCGGGAAAGGGACGGGGACCCTCTGCACCATGAAGCCCAAAGAGGATTATAACCTCGGGCTCATGGTCAGCAACACCTCACCAGAGTTCCAGGCATTTGTGCAGGCCCACCTGGTCACATTTGCCACTCACAAGCACGACTGCGGGAGGTTTACAGGGTTTGAGGTCAGCGTAGGTGGGGATCCCATGGCCCGACCACAGAAACAGTATAACTTCCCCAGGGAAGCAGAGCCGGACATGGAAGCAGCCATGTCCTCGTTAGTGCAGCAGGGAGTTCTGAGACCGATAGCGACCCACATGACTTCTCCGTTATGGCCGGTCAGAAAGCCGGACAATTCCTGGAGGGCCACGGTGGACTATCGGGTGCTCAATAGTAACATCCCAGCCTGCGCACCCGCAGTAGCCGACCTCATCGGGAGTATTCCAGCATCCGCGACCACTTTCACGGTGCTGGATATTTCAAATGGGTTTTGGTCCATCCCTGTAAGGAGGGAGGATCAGTACAAGTTTGCCTTTACGTTTAAAGGGCAACAGTACACGTGGAACTGCTTGCCACAGGGCTTCCACAACAGCCCCAGCATTTTCCATCAGTGCATGGCTGACAGTTTGAAGGATTTTAGCCAGCCCAGACAGTTGGTTCAATATGTGGATGACCTGCTCCTGTTCACTGATTCAAAAGAGGAGCATGGCCCACTATTGACCGAACTGCTGGAGCTGTTAGGACAGAAGGGTTTCAAAGTAAATCCTAAGAAAGCGCAGATCGGCCAGCAGGAGGTGAAATTCCTCGGTCTGACCGTGCGCGCTGGAGAAAGGGCCATAGATAAGGCTGGGGAAGGAGAGTCCCGGGACCCCTATCGGGCAGGTCCGGTGGCCGCAGTCCGGGACAAGGGAGGCACACAGGGGGTACTTTTGGCCCCGGACCTAAAGCAGATCCGGGCCCAGGATCCCGTCTGTCAGGCCGTCCCGGTGAGGAAAGAGAAAGGGGAGCCCCTAGAAGGTCCGTTCGGGGCAGTGGACGAACCTTCAGCACAGGTTTTAAAACAGGCCGCTGGTTATATCAACCAGTGTAAGCTGTTACACCTGAAAGGGGAAAACAGCCAGTTGGGAAAAGGTCTGAGGATAAAGATCCTCAGCCTGCAGCAGGAGCGAGTTCAAAGACTGCACAGGCAGGCGCTGTGGCTTGCTTGAAGGGAGGGGCCATCCCGCCCATCGATTGGGACACTCCCCCACTCTTCTGGGATCCAGACGAGGGGGAGGGACCTGAGGGCGAAAACCCCGCCCCTAACCCAGGTGTAGCGAGGGAGGGACCTGAGGTCAAAAACCCCGCCCCGGACCCAGCCATGGGACCTGGGGGCGGAGACTCTCAGCTCACAGCAGCAGGCTGCGAAAAGTTACCTGCCCCCAGCCCAGGTTCGGGAGGGGTCAAGCCTGGGGGAGCAGTGGTTCGATTAAATGGCCCATCGGCCAGGAAAGCCCCACCCGTCAAGGCCCTCAGAAGGTCCCCACGGACGCCCCAGCCGAGAAAGCCATGGTCACCAGCCCTCCAGTTACCAAGGGCCACCCCTCGAGTCAGGGAGAGATCCAAGGACACAGGCCCTCAGCCAGCAGCCACAGGCTGCGAAGGACCAACAGTCAAGGACGATGCGGTCACGCCGGGGGTAGCGGCAAGCCGCAGTCCGACCAGGGATTAGCCTGGCCACCCGGAGACGGGCGGCGGATGTATATAGTTTAGTTTAAGTTAAGTTTAAGTAAAGTGTAATTATTTAGCTTAAGTTTGGGTGTTTATAATTTAAGTTAAATAAGATGATGGGTAGTTTTAAGTTAAGTAATCTGTTAAGAGTGTATCTTTGGGTCGAGGTCGCAGGACCCGACCATGCTTCACCAAGCCAGAAAATCTCTTGGGGACCTGGCTGCATGTTCTTTTACATCTTTTTGCAGAAAGATTTTCAGGATGGAATGGATCGTGATCCTATTCGCCCTGATCGGGATGAGTGTGGAGAGGAGGGGCGACGTCCAGGACTCCCACATCTACGGGTGCTCGGGAGACAAGGCGCCCCTGACGATCGATGGGAGCGGTGAACGGGACGCGGAGGAGACTGCCGTTTACTTCCACGAGGGAAGGTGGCCAGGATGGCTGGGGTCCAATTCATCCCAGTACTCCAGCCAAACCGGATTCACGTACGGGGAAGCCTCCCTCCTGTACCCCAGGGTACGAGTCGTTACCACGAGGGTCAGCGTCATCGTTGGAAAGCAAATATGTTTGACGTGTAAAGGACACATTCCACTGGATAGGTGGTGGTGGCTCAGAAAGTTGAGCAAGGACATGAGGAACCCCGAAGTCGAGTGGGAACGGTTGGGAAACAACACCCATCGGACGATTACCGGGACTCATGGAGGACTAAGCGTATGTTGGGACAAGTGGTGGGAACCGGATCAAGGGATTTACATCTGTATGTGGGTGTCAGAGGAGGTCTGCCCCGCAGGCATATCCATTATGTTCCACCGACAGTGGCACGACACCGGGAAGGGGATACGGTGGGATGCCAGCCGGAAGGTGTGTGCGGTCCCTTACACCCCGATCCCAGTCAATGCCACTGAGCTGGTAACCCGCCCCTGTAAGCCCCTGCCCACGGCGCAGGTGGCGAGGTTACCCAGGGAAGGTTGCCCCACCACCACCAAGGGACCAGGGAATGGGTTGGTACTAGTCCCCACCGATCAGGTGCTGTACCAGGGGGTACACTACGCGGTAGCCTCCGTGATTTTAAATCTCACCGAGGTACATTTGCCGGAGTGGTGCCCCAAGGAAACAGAGCAGTTATACCAGGCCCTATTAAAAGACATGTTCAAGAAGTTTTACGAGTTCAATTTTGTCCATGTGGACAAGACCGAACTCTACACCACACACCGGGAGTTTTTGGGTAATGCAGGGAGGCAAAGAAGGGGTGTATGGAATGATGTTTTTACTGCGTTTAATACTGGGTCCTCTGTCATCAACAGCTTAGATGACATAGAGCTGCAGACCCAGAAAAATGGTTTAAAAACACAGTTAAAGAAGATATTACTGGATGAGAACAAGGTAGTGGGCTCAGAGTTGCATGAGGACCAGGCCATGACGGTCCATTTAAAGGAGATCATAGCCGAGTTGGAAAACCACGCAAGGATGGTAAATGCTCTCATAAGGGAGGACAGAAATGCTTCTGACCAGGCTGTGCAGAATGAGGTGTGCGTGTTATACGGGGCGTGGTTACTGGGCGAGGGCCGCAGTAATCTGGAGGATTTAAAACAGGGTTTGGTCCCCTCCTGGATTAGCAGCAAACACCTCGCAGTCCTCCACCCTTTTGAGAGTGCATTGAGCCCGTGCCAACTCCGGCTGGCCTCCGAAGCCTACCCAGTCCCCGTGGATTGTGGGCGGTCCAACCACACAATCATGGGAGTAGTAGTTAGGATGCCGGTCATGGGTAGGACGGCCCAACCCACACCGGTATACAGGGTTGAGAACATTGGAGTCATTCAAGGGGGTGCACACATTCGTTTCACAGCGGTCCCACCTTACGTCATTAAGTGGGAGCACGCTATGACAGGTACTGACCTCTCAGGGTGCCGGAGCCGGGGAGCACACATAATCCTGTGTCCCCAGCACTTGAATGCCTTTTCAAAACCGTAGTGTGGGTTCAGAGCTGCTGACACGAAGCCTATAAATTGTACCATAGAGGCAATGGCACAAGGCCATGTTCCCCCGCAGGTAGTATATATAGGAGGCGGGACATATTGTGTCACCACTGGCGCGTCCCACTACCAGCATGGACAGCATAGCTGGTGTCCGGTCAGTGACAGCAGTTTCTGTTTTAAACCCGAGGCAGAAGTTCAAGTGGCCCAGGAACGAATTGTCCCCATTCTTGAACCCTCCACTGTTCACCTCACTATGAAGGAGAATTTTATGGATTTGCAAAAGTACGTAGCCCACTTTGGCTACGAAATTCCCCCTCTCCCTGAACACCTTACCAAAATACTCAAAGCCGTTATAGTTTTGCAGAAACATTTTTATACACTCGAACAGAAAACAGTAGAGATAGGGACTAAGATATTGGATATTGTGACTCCACCCTGGTGGAACATTTTCAGTAATATAGAGGTCCCTTCATGGATCAGACTGGCTTCCCACATTCTCGTGGTTTGTCAGTTAGGGATAGTGTTGTATTTAGTTTGTGTCCAGTGTAAGGGAAAGGGTCGGTGGTCAGAATTCCGAAACCAGAGAATTTGGAAGGAACACTATGTAAAGGTGGAAGGAAATACGCTGGTTTAAGTCTTTTCCCTGTATTATATGTAAAGGATTGTTGTTTCTTTGTGTTTGTTATTTTTAATAAAGGTTTTTCTTTTGTTTTTTTTTCTGCGACGCAGTTAATAAAGATGTGTGTACCAAGTGGTGCAGGGGTGTTGGACTCCCTCCATGCTTGGATGTGTGTGTAAAGTCTGTAATTTTACTCTCTATATGCTGATGTACATACATTTTCGCGGAATGGGAAGTGCATGTGTCGTGGGTATATTAGATAGGTAATTACAGGGGAAGGTTGACTATGGAGGGTCAGAAAAATTTTGCTCACCTTAAAAGTATGATACTTCAAGCAAGTTTTAGTATCACAGGGGGGAGTGTAAGATTTGCAAAATTTCTGCATTTCCCCGAAGGCTGTTATTAATAAACGGGACCCTGTGTGGACATTTTAAATCAAAAAAAGGGTACCCAAGATGGCGTCCGTGCCTTGTGGCAGAAAGCCTGTGGGATTTTAAAATGGACTCTGCAACGCAGACAGCTTGTGGATCAAAACCCAAGCTGCAGTTTTCTGTGAAGAGAGACTTTGTTTTGAAACCAGACAGGACTCTGAATTATGTATTAGACCGAATTGGAGACAAATCTAAATTCAGTTTAGGCCTATAGTTAAGGCCGTCAAGCAGTCTACATATATAATCGGAAACAGATTAAGAAAGCCATCGAGGCTGGACAGGCCCATCAAGGAACATTCATGACAATACAAGTCAATTATCGGGCCGGTAGATGCGATTACCGGCCATCTAAAAACAGTTAGTATGGATTGCTACCATTATTTAAAATAGCCCGCCAAGATTAAGACAAAGAACTAACCTGATTAGGCGCGCAGATAAGGTTTTTCGAAAAGAGTATAATTGAAGGCCCCCGGGTAACAATTGCTCTGCTCTCTTCTCTTCTCTCTCCGCTCTTCGGCCCCTCGCCCTCGTGGCTGTCGCTCTTGCTCCATCCCGCGCTTACCCCCTGGCCTTTGCCCGTGCCTTTTGCCATTCCATCTGGAAACCACCCCGGCACTGCATTGGGCGGACACGGACAATACAGGCCAGGTGAGGCGGGACGCGACGAGGGGAGACCACCTGAGGAAGACCGACTGAAGAAGACCAACTGAGGAGACGAACTGAGGCGAGGCTTCGAATTATCGGGCCTTCAGCCTCAGCCGACCTGCGAATATCTGCACACCAATTCAAACTGTCGGCTGACGACGAAGAATCATCCCTGCAAGGTAAAGTCCCAAACAGAGACTTTGGCCTAGAAATTCAGTTGGGCGCTCCAGCCGTTAGCGCCTTAGGAGGAGTAGATCTCGAGCGCTAGGCGCTTAGCGCCCGGGCGCAGCGCGATCTGCGCCTCGCCCCAACTTCAGTACACATTTAGCGTCGGCGCAAAGTCTTAGCGCGCGCCCTGCTGCGCGTGCAGATCATGACGTCATTTCGTCGTGCAACGCCCTTTGTGCGCCCCGAACCGGAACTTCACTCGCGCCGGCCCATTGTGCGCCGGGCGGCCCTAACGACTGTGAAGTGGAACGGTACACAGCCGAGGGGGGCCGCGGGGAGCGCAAATTAAAGGGCTCTCCTGTACTAGAAATGGTACGGCTGGCTGGGAGGAGGAGGAGGAGGAGGACTGGTGTGCCGGGAACACATAACAAACTGATGGAGAGAAACCCTCCCCAAAACCGCAAATACACCAGTGTTGGCCTTTCAAAAAAACAAATCCACCCTCCCCCTTTAAGAGCTCACCGGAGCCAGAGTGTCTGCCGTCAATCAGCAGCTCGCCGCACCTGCCCTGCGTCCAACTTCCGGTTTAGCGCCCCGGCCCGCCGGCTTAGCGCCTAAAGAGAGGCGTCCAGCGCCAGTTTTAGCGCTTGAGCAAACTCTTAGGGCGAAGCTAATGAATATCGGAGAAGTGGCCTCGATTTGGCAGCGGGCGCAAACTTCAGCGGCCGCCCGACTTTACCGCCCCAAAAGTGGCTACAATGAATTTCTAGGCCTTTAACTTTGGGGTACTCGAACCTGGACAACGCCCTTGCAGCGCCCGGAGACCACGTGACGATGGCAGGCTCCAGAGAGCACCAAGAGCGAACCCCGAACCCCGCCGCTGTTTTGAGTCCAACAAACCCTTTTGATTGGTGAGCATGAAGTTCTGACCCCTCATAGCTTAATCTAGTTAGGTATAGGGGGTGGGATAAGGATAAGGGGATTGTTAAGATAGTTGTTTTCCCTCGATGTGCCGTGTGCTCCCCATTCCCTGTATAAGTATAGTTATTCTTTTGTATTTTTGCCTGTAGAAGTGTACACTAGTAATTTTCCATAAGATTGTATCAATTTTTCCTCTTCAATAAAATCTTGGTTTTTGTTTACATCCAACCACCTGTCTACTCGAGTCTTCTCTGTACCGCCGCCTTGTACCTAAGTCCAGTGTCTAGAACCCAGGGGCGTGGGAGCAATTCGAACCGCTCATAAACTGTCAGAGGCATAACTGACTGGGTGTATGCGCCACCACCACAGGCCACCCCCTACAGTGCCCCCAGACAGCTCACCGGTGAACACTATTTGAACTGCAGGTAGGTCTTGGGGGTGGGTTGCTGGGGGGGGGTCGAGACCGGGAGAAGGAAAGGGTGAGAGACAGCAACTGGGGGAGGGAGGGAGGCAGTGAATGATGCATGTTTTAATGCAATATTTGTAGCTATCTTTTAAATTTTGTTTACATTTATTGAAGTTGTGAAGAGGAATATACTTAGTTTCCCACATTACAACAGTGACTCCACTTCTATAGTACTTCATTGGCTGTAAAGCACTTTGAGACGTCCAGTGGTTATGAAAGGCACTACATAAATGCAAGTCTTTCTTTTTTAGTCCTTTTTTTTTAAAACTTGCGATAGAATGCACTCTGAGGTTTAAAAAATGCAGGAAATCTGACTTTATGGCTTTTGTATTAATTATTGAAAATGATCTTTTCTTCAAACACCTAAAGGTACTTAAATAGAGTTTATTAAATTATAATTAATATTGAGAAATCAGGCAGTCTGTATGATTATTAAGCATTTCTAATAACCTAGAACTTTTTTATGACATACTGGCCCGGAATTTGCAGTGGGTAATAAAGGCAGCTTTCTTCGGGGCCAATGGCAAGTGCCTTTGCTTTGCCCCTGTCCACAAATTCTGGGCCATAGCCTTCTTCTATAATCTAATGCATCATACTGGGTACACTTTTGGTGCTGTATGACTTGTATACATCTCAGCGTTACTGCCTTTTTATGGAGTTATCGCGGCTCTTCTGCCCACATTGGTTCGGGGCACTAAAAGGCCCATTTTAATATAATGTAATGGGCTCCTAGCAGCATTGGCGAGGGCACAAGCGGTAGCTCCTGTGGTCACAATGGAAACTACAGTGCTAACCTTATGGTACAGGAGACAGACACTGCCCTAGACTCCACCCACAAAATTGTTAGCGCACTGCTTTTAAGCCCCAAACTCAGCTAAAAAGGTGACTAAATTCGAGGCAGTTTAAAAAAAATGTCTACTTACCCTGTCTGCTGCAAAGTTGAATTCCAAAGGGTGTTTTTTTTTCAGCCCAGAGGTCTAAAAATTGACGTGATTTGTCATTGCTGTGACCAAGGTAAAATCTGGTACATTTGATGCAGCCATTGCTATTTATAAGTGTATAACACGATGATGGTGGCGGGAGTACCATGCATCTACCACCAGCAGCACATTATCAATATAAAAGTGCCTTTTAAGAACAAGACAAAGTATGGTGGAGCTACTGATCCATTGATTAATTTGCTTGACATAGCAGAGAGATATAGCAGCTATATAAATAACACAAGCCTTCTGTGCTGACTTTATATAGTATGTATTATACCTGTCTATAGTGGAGGCACCAATAAAAATAGAATTCTATCAAAAATAAATCTGCAACTCAAGTATAGTAAGTTCGCAGCACGGTTCCACACCGTACTCTGTTAAAAATGTCATATCACTGAACATTAAAAAATACTCTGCAAATCTCAAGGGGTTTACTTTCTCCTGGCAAGCACTATTTAACACTTGAATGCCGAGCTCTGCTTTCTCCCTCACATCTAATTTGTCACCAAGTCCTCTCTCTTTCACCTCTGAAAAACTGCCTGCCTCCCACCCAGGTGTTTCCCCCTGTGCTGCCAAAATACTTACTTCAATCTTTATTACATCAAGACTCTATTTCTCCAATGAAAGTGCTCTGAGGAAAATTGAAATGGTTCTCAACGGTAGAACACTGTAGGGCAGTAAACCAAACAAGGAGGAAAATCCCACTCTTGACTCTCTCCCCATGAACTCATCCCACCCTATATTGGCAATCTGTTCCACCTATACTTCCCTACGTGCACCATTCATTCTTTTGACACCACCCTGCTCCTGCTTACCCACTCCCAGGACTTTGCCATCTGCAGCTGTTTCTTCAGCCACGATATTCCCATCTTCTGGAACTCTCTCCCTTGTCACCTCCTCCCCGTCTTCAAAAGCCTCCTTAATGCCCTGCTTTTTGACCATGTTGGTTGGGCCAGAAAAAAACAGCGCCTTAAAGCTCAAGAAGACTGGGTAGAAGAGTTCCCAAATCCTAGGAAAAAATGCATGTGCTGCTCCAATGACTCAGTGAGTAGCTGGAGCCTAAAGTCATTTACTGGGAGAAGAGAAAACTGAGGAGTGAAGAAAAGGCAAAAAATCCAAAGATTTTCTTGCACTTGTTTACAAATTCTGTTCTGTAGACCCAGCAACAGATTCCATGTCAAGTGGTTGTGTTTTAAATAAATGGTGACATTGATGAAGCAGGTGCAATATGTCTCTGTCTACACTGTTGTTATAGTGCTTCTTGTGATTTGGTGTGTAGATTCTTTAAAAAAAGAAATGACCTGAGAAGACCAGCTGAACCCAGGTTAGGTTTTCTTAATTCTCCCATTTAGTAAACTATGGGGAAGAAATTCGCCTCGGGCGGTGGCACAAAACGGGCGGTATCGGATTGGCCGTCCATTATAAGCAGCGCCTGATATTCAGCTCCATTGACTGCAATAGAACTGAATATCAGGCACTGCGTATAACTTCCACCCCTTTTGCGCGACAAATTTCTAGCCTTTTAAAATATATATTTTAAATGAAGGCACCAAATCTCCTGTTGTAATTATCTAAATAATAAAACAATCATTACAGGCCTACATTCTTTATTTGTTCCATAGACTTTTAGCCTGATGTTGTCCAGCAACAAGTCAGACACAATGGAGAAATAATTCCACTGTATGCTACATGTAACACACAATTTGCCAAAGTATCCCAAGGGCACCCCTTAAGGGAGTGCCTATCTATCTTTAATAGGTCCAGCCGAGTAGACAGAGCCAGTCTTTTCACACATCGTTGGTACAAAATTTAGAAGCTGATCGATTGGAACTCTATAATGTGGAGTTCTAACCTATTGGAAGAAAAAACTTGCATTTATACTTCATCTAGAAGTTTTCTCTTCTCCCAGTAAATTACTTTAGGCTCCAGCTACTCACCGAGTCATTGGAGCAATTTACACTTCATCTAGAGCCATCCTTTGTTTCTTAACCTGTCCCATTACCATCTCCTTTTGCCTTGACTATCTCTCAATGTCTCTTAACTTCTCCTGCCTTCCATCCTATCACAGACCTTCCCTTTTGTTCTTTCATCCCCTCCCCTCTTTCCCAGCTCCCACACTTGCTTAAAAATCTGTTCCATTTCCTGCTTTTTTCCAGTTCTGACGAAAGGTCATCGACCTGAAACGCTAACTCTGTTTCTCTCTTCACAGATGCTGCCTGACCTGCTGAGTATCTCCAGCATTTTCTGTTTTTATTTCAGATTTCCAGCATCTGCAGTATTTTCTTTTTGTACTTGCATTTATATAGTTCCTTTCATGACCTCAGGGCTTTACAGCCAATGAAGTAAATTTTGAAGTGTAATCACCGTTGTAATGTAGGAAATGTGGCAGCCAATTTGCGCACAGCAAGCTCCCACAAACAGCAATGTGAAAATGTCCAGATAATTTGTTTTAGTGATGTTGGTCGAGAGATAAACATTGGCCAGAACACCAGGGATAACTCCCCTGCTCTTCTTCAAAATAGTGCCATGGATCTTTTAAGTCCACCTGAGAGGGCAGACAGGGCCTCGGCTTAACTTCTTATTCGAAAGGCGACACCTCCAACCATGCAGCACTCCCTCAGTACTGCACTGGAGTGCCAACCTAGCCTATACAGGGATTACTGATGTAAGAATTTTTGGGGAGTGAGAAGATCTGAATTGGGGACTCCCTTGGTTGGAAACCTAATAGCTAACCACTAGACCAGCATGTCTTAATGGACTGCAAGAAGGTACACCAGTAGCAATTAATTCCCTGTACTGTAAAGGTTACTGAAAATTAGATTTCTCCTGAATGCACCAACCGCCTGTGGTTCAAAGCAGTCTGGAAGGGACCTTGCCTGAGTAAGCTGTTGAAGCATACTAGTTATTTTAAACCAATTATTACTATCTCCTTTGGTTTTAGGTTAAGAATATATAATTTTGTAGGAACCAGAAAAGGCCATTAGGCCTTTCAGCTATCCATCTTCAAACTAAATTTCCCAGTCGCCAGTAAAACATCAATTGCCTCTTGACTCCATTTATATTACCCACTTCAATGGCCTCTCCTATACCACTTGTTCCACAATTCTATTACCCTTGGGTGAAAAACGTTGTGCATGACTTCCCCATTTACTCCTAATTTCCAAATGACTACGCTTGTCTCCCCTGCTATTTAGATCCAATTTCATAGTGAACAATTTACCTGCTCAATTTTTCAGTTCTCTTCAAAACCTTTTAAACTTCAATTTGTTCACCTTGTTCCCAGGTCTCTGCTTCAACTTGATGCTAGGAGGGATGAGAGAGTGGCAAGGTTGACTAAATTTGTGATTTTTCATCGCTGCTTCTGAGATAATATTTTGCCGTTGCTCACTCCCTCCCCTGCAGACCCAACAGAAATCCAGGGTCCGCACTGTGGCGAGTCGCAGATGCTACTTGCTGTTATGCCATTCTAAAAATACTTCCTCCCCTATTTATTTTGGTGAGTTTGTTTTCCTCCTCGTCAAAGCTAAGATGCCAGTACAAGAGAATGAAACAATTATCCACTTTGAGCATCCACTGTAAAAACACTCCTCGGTGAAGTAGAAGATGCCCAGATGCAGTTTAAACTCTCCTGTTCCTGAACACAACAAGCTGCCTTAATTGTAACCTCCGGAATGTGCAGTCTACTGCAGCAAAGTGAATTTTACATTTTCCACACAGGTAAGCCCCAAGGTATCCTTCAATAAGATTACCAATTTATGTCTCTTTCAGCTCTACCCTCCTCCAACATTCTCTGGCTGATGGAGTGTGCGGACAATTTTCTCTTGGGTATTGCCAACGCTGCACTGTAACTGGGTGCCAGGAGTGCAGAAAGGTGTCCTAATTTGATTTGATCTTTGGTTTTCCCTCTCTTGAGGAAGTACTTTACCTTCAATTAAGCACCTTCCAGATGGCAGATTTAGCTGAGTTTAGGAAGTCTATGTGGTTTGTAGGTACAGAATATTAGTACATCAACGCACTCTGCCATTGAGCTGGCAAAATTTCGCTGTGTTCTTATGTTCTTATTATTCAAGCAGTTTACAGGATAGAATGCTGGTGTATAGTGTCGTTTCCGTGATGATGTTTCTTCAGCGCACATCACAGAATCTGCACTGTACACATCAGCATCCTGGAAAGAGAGGTGTGGATAATTTTCTATAAATAAAGCTTATTATATTAATACTTCAATGTATCCTGAAAGAAAAGCACATGTGCCTTGTCACTTCTCAGAAGCATGCCACATATAATGAATTGCTTTAAAATGCAGTAACTGTTGTTTTTAGTAGGCAAATGTGGCAGTCATTTTACAAGTAACAAGATCCCATAAGCAGCAATGACATAACTGACCAGGTGAGCACTTTTTGGTGGTGTTGGTTGAGGGATTAACGTTGACCAAGACACCATAATTCCCTACTATTCTTTGAAAGGTGCTATAGAATCCTTAATGTCCACCTAAACCACCAGGACAGGCAGACAGTGGCTCAGAACAACAGCAACAACTTGCATTTATATGGCATCTTTAACAGAAGAATGTCCCAAGGCGATTCACGGAGGTGTAATCAGACAAAAATCGGCACCAAGACAAAGGAGGAGTTATTAAAAGGAGTGACTAAAACGTTGGTCAAAGAAGTATGCTTTAAGGAGGGTCTTAAAGGAGGAAAGGGAGGTGGAAAGAGGTATAGGGAGGGATTTCCAGATCTTAGGACCTAGACAACTAAAGGCATGGCTGCCAATGGTGGGGCGAAGGGAATGGGGGTTGCACAAATGGTCAGAGTTGGAGGGACGCAAATTTATCGGCGGGTTGCAAGCTGGAGAAGATTACCGAGTTAGGGAGGGGCGAAGCCATGAAGTGATTTAAACACAAGGATAAGAATTTTAAATATGAGATGTTGGGGTACCAGGAGCCAATGTAGGTTAGCAAGCACAGGGGTGATGGGTAATGGGTGAGCGGGACAGAATCTGGGCAGCAGAGTTTTGGATGAAGTAAAGTTTATGAAGGCTGGAGAATGGGAGGCTGGCCCAGAGAGCATTGGAATAGTCAAAACAAAGGCATGGACAAAGGTTTCAGCAGCAGATGGCCTGAAGTGGGGCAGAGACAAATGATGGCGAGTATATGGCATCAGAAGCTCAGCTCCGGGTCAAATAAGCTGCCGAGGTTGCAAACAGTCTGGTTCAGCCTGAGACAGTAGCTGAGGTGGTGGTGGGGATCAAAGACGGTGGCTTCAGTTTTCCCAATTTTTAACTGGAGGAAATTGCGGCCCATCCAGATCTGGATGTTGGACAATCAGGCTGACAACACAGAGGAATTGGAGGGGCTGAGACAGGTGGAAGAGAGGTAGAACTGGGTGTTATTAGTGTACATGTGGAACCTGACCCCATGTCTTCAGATGATGTTGCCTATGTAAACAAGTAAAAGGAAGGTGCCAAGGATAGATCCTCAGGGGATTCCAGATGCAATGGTGCAAAGCAGGAAGAAAAGCCATTGCTGGAGAAGCTCTGGTTATAATTGGATAGGTAAGAGTGAAATCAAACGAGGGCAGTCCCACTGAACTGGACAACTAAGGAGAGGTGTTGGAGGAGAATAGTGCATTGACTGTCAAAGGAGGGGGGTAATGATGGTGGTTTTGAAAGGGAGGGGAACAGTACCTGAGAAGGTGAATCATTTACAAAATCAGCTAGCGTGGGACTAAGAAGTAAAGTTGGGTGGTTAGCAGTTGAATAAAATAGAATCAAGAGAGCAGGAGGTGGTCTCATTGCCAAGATGAGTTCAGAGACAGCATGAGGGAAGATAGATGAGAAATTAGAGAACAATGTGGTTACAGGGCTACCGCAGGGGAAGGGGGTTTGTGGCAGAGACAGCTGAATGGATGGTCTCAATCTTAGTACAAAGAAGTTCATAGAATCATAGAATAGTACAGTACAGAAGGAGGCCATTCGGCCCAGCGAGTCTGCGCTGGCTTTTTCAAAGAGTAATCCAGTTAGTCCCACTCCCCCGCTCTTTCCCCATATCCCTGCAATTTTATCTCCTTCAAGTATTTATCCAATTCCCTTTTGAAGGCTACTATTGAATCTGTATCCACCACCCTATCAGGCAGTGCGTTCCAAATCCTAAACACTCGTTGTATAAAAAAGTCTTTCCTCATGTCGCCTCTGGTTCTTTGGCTAATCACCTTAAATCTGTGCCCTCTTGTTATCGACCCTTCAGCCATTGGAAACAGTTTCTCTTTATTTACTCTGTCAAAATCCTTCATGGGTTTAAACACCTCCATCAAATCTCCTCTTAGCCTTCTCTGCTCTAAGGAGAACAACCTCAGCTTCTCTAGTCTATCCACAAAACTGTATTCCTTCATCCCTGGAACTATTCTAGTAAATCTCTTCTGTACCCTCTCCAAAGCCTTCACGTTCTTCCTGAAGTGTGGTGCCCAGAATTGGACACAATATCCAGCCGGGGCTGAACTAGTGTTTTCTATAGGTTTAGCATAACTTCCTGGCTTTTGTACTCTATGGGCTCGATTTTGATTTTGTAGGCGTGTAGGAGGCGGGACTACAACTTTTGGGGTTGTAGTCCCGTCTCCATTGAGTTGTGGCCAACCCACGCGATTTTCACTTGATTGACCTTGTTGAGCCCGCCCAGCAGGCTCAGCAGGCCAATTAAGGGCCACCCGGCAACAGGTGACGTCACAGATTAACATTTCAGCGTTTGACAGCTCTTTGAAGCTGTGAAACACTGACAATCTGTACACTAAGTTAATTCCTTCCTCTCAGGCTGATTTAGAGATCTCTCCAGAACAGAAAGCTGAATGCTGCAACTTTTGACAGCTCGCAGCCATTCTGCTTTCTGTGCCGGTGAGATGAGGGACTCCCGAGACCTGAAGGAAGGAAGGCTGTAAAGGTAAGTAAAGGTAAGTAAAACTTCATTAAACACTTTACACACACCAAACACACTGACCTCTTCACTCATGCACCCATCACTCACCTGAACACCGGACATCTCGAACCCTCCAAGTCCTTCAGCCCGGCGGCCTGCCTCGCTAACTTGGCATGGTTTGGAGCCGTCAAGAATCCCACACTTCAGCAATAAAAATAGAGATTAGGCTAAAAACTGCCTGTTAACTACCTGTTAACAGGCAGTTAATTGGCACTAATCCCCTTCCTGCCTCGGGGAGGCGGGTCCCAGCACAGGTCGGGTATCCGCCTCCTTTGAAACTGGCATGGAGGCGGGTTGGGGGCAGGATGGGTTTGTGCCCCCCGATTTTGAGATTTTAACCCCCCACAAGCTTCCAATTCCGCCTCCAGGGCCCAATGAAAATCCTGCCCTATGCCTCTGTTTATAAAGCCCAGGATCCCATATGCTTTATTAAGTTCATGAGTTCATCGCACTTATTGGAAGTGAGGGTGGAGAGGGCAGGGGAGAGGAGACAGTTGGAGAAGAGAAGCCAGTGATTATCTTTGCTTTCCAATTTAAAGTTTCATCCAAAGTATGATACCTTAGACAATGCAGTATTCACTCAGTACTACACTGAAGTGCCAACAGAAGCAAAATGTCAGTTGGATTTATATAATGTTAATGTCTGTTGAAGTATCCTAACGGGGACCTTGGATATTATTTGACTGATGACACCAATGATTTTTTCACTTTATAATGACAAACTTTGCTTGCACCACAGGAAGACTTTTACATTAGGATATTTGCTATCCCTCAGGTTAACAACACATGTTTGAAAGAATTGATTTTTTTAAATGAAATTCTTGATATATGTAAACAGCAGAATTGGTTGATGGTCTGGAGATACTAAATTAACAAATACATCAATGGTTGTATTTTCATGAGGAGATATCTGGTAAACAACTTATTTATGTGATACCTTAAAAATTGAAAGTTTCTATCTTCAGAGTTTTTTCGTACAGAAAGCCAAGCCCATACTGCAGGATAAAATCAATGTTCAAAAGAATAGACTTGGTGGTTTGATGACACTAAGCTTGGGTTTTAGAGTAGCACACTGTAAAACGAGACTTGATTTTAACAGAGCGAGGGTGTAGAGAGGAGGAAGATGGCGCCATCTTTGCAACAAAGAAGGAATAGGAGAGCAAAGTTCTGAGGAGTATTGACTAGAGTAGCAGTAATAAAATGGAGAGAGACAAGAAAGGTTATGATGGAGAGAAAGATGCCTATCAGAAGGCAATGGCAGTCTAGTGCAGTTACCTGTGGTGAAATCATAGAAGGTAGCTTCTCAATACTACACAAAAATTTCTTCCAAAACCCACTGCAAACTATAAGTTTTTTTTCATTTCCTTTCCCAGATTTGTTCTTATTTATTTATTGGGTAGAAAGGGATCCTGTCAAAATTAGCTGCACTTTCCATTTGGAGTGAAAATGTCAAATTTGACAAGCCCATCAGAAATGGATCTCGTGTCAGCAATGTCTGCATTGGAAATTGAACCCCCAGAGACATACACAGGTAAGCTGTGATAAAGAATAAGATATTTAGGTAACATGGATTTTAACCTCTCAGTACCTGCCTGATCAGAAACAAGACCATAAGTCCTCTGATAATTGTGCACTATTAATACCACGAGATTCAAAGTTTGAACAATTTGTTCAATAAAAATGGAACATTTGTGTTTGTGTGTGTGTGGGAGGAGAAGAGAGAACTTAGGCAAGGAATTATCTCTTAAAAATATAGGGACTGAAATTCCACATGGATTTCCTCAGTTGCCTGCTGCAACTTTTGTGGGAAACCAGTGGAACCGTCTGGAATACAGTGGAGGCCAAATTGCACTGGAAGTCTCTGCCATTTCCAAGGGTTTCCAACTTGTCTTGTAAGGGGTGGAAACTCTGACCACCCCTTACAAGGCAAATATCATCAGGAGCAGAACCAGGGACAGGGACTCCTTATGCGGCAGGTTCCCACTAGACTGGCTTAGTCAGGACCTAGCATATCTGTGGAGACAGTTATGTCAAGTGAGTTGAAGCGTATCAGCCTTCAGATGGGCAAATGTGGGCCCCACTGGTGAGGTACAGACCAGGGAGGTGGCATGGACCCCGAAGAAATGGTTGTTTCAAAAAAATAAATCAGATTGGGGACCAAGGGGGCCATGCTTGGGGTTGGAGGTGGAGGTACCTGGGCACCTCTCCCTCCACTGATGGGCAGTTGTCAGATTTTCCACTAGATGTGGAAGGCAGATGCTGGAGATATGCCCATATTTGTGCTTGCACCCGCCGTCCATTTAATAAGATGCCTTCCTCTTGACTGCGCAAACCGCCACTAACTCCGCAACCACCGTGTGCACAACTGGGAGGAATTTTGGCCCTATATTCTCATGACAGCAACAGATTTTACTATTGTCATGCCTTCTTAACATTAATGCCTAACTGTTGTCTCAGTTCTCTTCAGTGAAATGTTCAATCATTTTGACCTCCAATCTTGTCTGACAATTATCGGGTCTAAATTCCCCCGTGTGGCATTTGTAATATTTTTGCATAAAATTTCCCGGTTTGCTAAAATTGTTAGCCTGTCTATTTTGGATGGCTAATGACTATTAAAGTAGCAGAGAGGGATTTTACACGAACATGTTAACCATAGGACGCGATCTTGCCAGCCCTGGGGAGGCAGGTATGGAGGCGGGACTGCTGGGAAAATGACAGAATTTGGGGGCGGGTGCACAACCTTCCCCCAACCCACCTCCAAGCCATCTTCCCAGGAGGCGGGTAGCCGTCCCGCGCCGGGTCCCGTCTCCTTGGAGGCAGGAAGGGATTAAAGCCAATTAACTGCCTGTTAACAGGTAGTTAACAGGCAAAAAATAGGATTATCCCCTTTTTGTCCTCACAAGTGCGGGCTTCCCGAAGGCTCCGAAACCCACCAGATCAGTGAGGTGAGCACTGAGCCTGCGGAGTGCAAAAGTGTACTGTGAAGGTAAGTGATGGGTGCAAGAGTGGAGAGGTGAGTATCTGAGGTAAGTGCAAAGTGTTAGTAAAATGTACTTACCTTTGTTTCTTCCTGCAGGCTTCAGTCGGTGGGTATGCGGAGAGTCTTGCACCTCCGCGCTAGAGATGACAGATGGCCGTTGCATTCTCCAATGCAACAACCATCTCATTTCTGAAAAAGATGTTTGATGAGGTCTTGAATTAAAGACTTCATCAAACTACAGAGAATGTCACTGTTTGGCAGCTTCACAGAGCTGTCAAACGATGATAATTCATCTGTCAAAAATTTTTGACAGATGAAATGTCATATGTTGACGTTCTCTGCAACCGACTTTCCCTTAATTGGCCTGCTAAGCCTGCTGGGCGGGCTTAACAAGGTCAATCAAGGGAAAATAGCATGGGTTGGCCAGAAGTTGATGGAGGCAGGACTAAAACTCGACAAGTGGGAGTCCCGCCTCCAAAAACTCCCCATTGGCAAAATCACCCCCAAAGTGTTACAAATATCACACTGGAATTTCTGCTCCAATGTATTCCATTTCCATGCAAAATAGTGATGTACAATATGTATGTTTTCTTATTCTAACAATTAAGTCATGTGTTTCTAATCTATTCAGAACATAAGAACATAAGAAATAGAAGCAGGAGTAGGCCATACGACCCCTCAAGCCTGCTCCACCATTCAACAAGATCATGGCTGAACTTTTACATCAACTCCACTTTCCCGCCCGATCCCCATATCCCTTGATTCCCTCTGTGCCCAAAAATCCAATTATCTCAGTCTTGAATATACTCATCAACTGAGCATCCATTTTCCTCTGGGGTAGAGAATTCTAAAGATTTGCAACCCGCTGAGTGAAGAAATTTCTCCTCATCTCAGTCTTAAATGGCTGACCCCTTATCCTAAGACTATGAACCCTAGTTCTAGACTCGCCAGCCAGGGGAAACAGCCTCTCAGCATCTACCCTGTTAAGCCCTCTAAGTATTTTACATGTTTCAATGAGATCACCTCTCCTTCTAAACTTCAGAGAATATAGGCCCATTCTACTTAATCTCTTTTCATAGGACAGCCCTTTCATCCCAGGAATCAGTGTAGTGAACCTTCATTGCACCCTCTCCAAGACAAGTATACCCTTCCTGAGGTAAGGAGACCAAAACTGTATACAGTACTCCAGGTGTGGTCTCACCAGAGCCCTATATAATTGCAGCAAGACTTCCTTACTCTTACATTCCAACCCCCTTGCAATAAAGGCTAACATACCATTTGCCTTCTTAATTGCTTGCTGTACCTGCATGTTAACTTTCTGTGATTCATGTGCAAGAACCCCCAAATCCCTCTGAACACCAACGTTTACTAGTCACTCACCTTTTAAAAATATTCAGCTTTTCCATTCTTCCCACCAAAGTGGATAATTTCACGAGGAACAGCACCTCACCTTCCGATTAGGCACTTTGCAGCCTTCCGGACTCAATATCGAGTTCAACAATTTCAGATCATAACCTCGGCCCCTATTACTTTTTTACTTATATTTTTTTCCACCCCTTAGTTTTGGGTCCTCCTTTCCCCCCCACCCCGCCCCCCCCCCCACCCTTTCCTTTTTTTTCTCTCTCCCACCTGGCAGCTGCCTCTTATCCTGCCAGTACACTTCACACCTAATCTCAGCTGTCTTCTGTCTCCACTGGCCTATTACCATCTCGTCTGGTTTTGAATACCTTTTAATGTCTCTTTTACTTCTTCTGTTCGATCGCAGCCCTGCCTTCGATCTATTTTATTTCCTTTCCAGTTTTGAAAAAGGGTTTCGACCCGAAACGTCAACTCAAATTTCTCTCCACGGATGTTGCCTGACCTGCTGAGTTTTTCCAGCATTTTCTGTTGTTATTTTGGATAATTTCACACTTCCCCACATTATACTCCATCTGCCACCTTCTTGCCTAATCACTTAACCAGCTACATCCCTTTGCAGCCTCTTTACATCCTCCTCACATCTTATTTTCTCACCTAGCTTTGTGTCATCAGCAAACTTGGATATATTACACTCAGTCCGCTCATCTAAGTTATTGATACAGATTGTAAATAGCCGAGGCCCAAGCACTGATCCGAGATGCACTCCACTAGTTAAACCCTGCCATCCCGAAAATGACTAGTTTATTCCTACTCTCTGTTTTCTGTCCATTAACCAATCTTCAATCCATGATATATTGCCCTCAATCCCACGAGCCCTAATCTTGTGTCACAACTCTTGTGTGGCACCATATCGAAAGCCTTTTGAAAATCCAAATATATTACATCTACTGGTCCTCCTTAGCTACACCCTCAAAAAACTAGATTTGTCAAACACGATTTCCCTTTCATAAAACCGTGTTGACTCTGCCTAATCATATTGTGATTTTTCAAGTGCCCTGTTACCACTTCCCTAACAATAGATTCTAGCATTTCCCCTACTACTGATGTCAGGCTAACTGGTTCCCTGTTTTCTCTCTCCCTCCTATCTTGAACAGCGGGGTTACGTTTGCTACCTTCCAATCCATGGTGACGGTTCTAGAATCTAGGGAACTCTGGAAGATCAAAACCAATGCATCCACTATCGCTACAGCCACTTCTTTTAAAACCCTATGGATGACCCTTGGAATGGAAATCTCTACAAAACTGATCACTGCAAAATATGACCTACCATTTATTGTAAAATGATTCACCCTAAATATTTTTCAGATGAAGGTTCTTCATATAAGAGCTGAAATCCAATTATTGTTTAAGTTCAACGTTCACAGTCAGAAATCTAAAAGTGATAACTAACAGTGATCTAAGTGCATTTCTATTTTAGATCCCCCTTTTCCCGACAGTTCTTTCCTCTCTCAGCCTCTCTTGGAGGCATTGACTCCCTGTGGAACACAGTTCCATGGATACTAAACACCCTCTCATACTACGCTTGTTCACGCATGAATGTAGACAGTGAATGTTAGCAAGCTATATGAGGGAAATATTACAGCCTCGCCTGATCTAGTCCCCATCTATATCCACCAACAATTGCTTCCAGCTGAAAAACAATCAGAAACTGGAACCATGATTGATTTTCCCCTTCCCTAACCCATAGGCACCAAGGCCGTATAGCAACCCTATCTCTGGCTTAGCACCCTAGGAATTGAACCTATGGCCCTTTTCATCATTAGGGAACGGTAGCATAGTGGTTATGTTACTGGACTAGTAATCAAGAGGCCTGGATTAATGATCCAGAGATGTGAGTTCAGTTAATTAAATAAAATTCTGGAATAAAAAAGCTAGTAATGGTGACCATGAAAATATCAGATTGTTGTGAAAACCCAATTGGTTCACTTTGGGGAAGGAAATCTGCCATCCTTACCTGGTCTGGCCTATATGTGACTCCAGACCAACAGCAATGTGGTTGACTCTTAACTGCCCCTCAGTTCTAATAAACCACTATGAAAAACAATAAGAAGAATAAAACCACCCAGCATCACCGGCTACAGCACACCCAGCCTAATCAACCCTGCAAAGTCCTCCTCACCAACATCTGGGGACTTGTGCCAAAATTGGGAGAGTTGTCACACAGACTAGTCAAGCAACAGCCTGACATAGTCATACTCACAGAATCATACAAGGCATAAAAACCCAAAAGGAAAAGTGATCCAACCATGGCTAACAAAAGAAATTAAAGCTAGTATTAAGTCAAAGGAGGAAGCTTATAAAGTTGCCAGAAAAGGTGGTCAGCCTGAGGATTGGGATCATTTTAGAAATCAGCAAAGGGGACCAAGAAATTGATAAAGAAAGGAAAAATGGAATATGAGCACAAACTAGCAAAAAATATAAAAACGGATTGTAAAAGCTTCTATAGGTATGTGAAAAGGAAAAGACTGGCAAAGGTAAATGTAGGTCCTTTACAGTCAGAGACAGGAGAATTTATAATGGGGAATGAGGAAATGGCAGAGAAAGTGAATAAATACTTTGGCCTAGAAATTCAGTTGCGTTCGCCAGCCGTTAACGCCATAAGAGGGGTAGATTTCCAGCGCTAGGCACTTAGCGCCCGGGCGCAGGTCGATCTGCGCCTACGCCCAACTTCAGTTGACATTTAGCGCCGGCGCAAAGTGTTTGCGCCCGCTCAGCTGCGCGCGCAGCTTCTGACGTCATTTCGTCGTGCAACGCTGTTTGTGCGCCCCAAACCGGAAATTCAGTGGCGCCCGCCCAATGTGGGCGTGGCGCTGTTAAGAACTGTGAAGTGGAACGCAGCAGAGGCCCTGCGGGCCTCGGGGAGCGCTAATTAAAGGGCACTTACACTGAACTATAAAGGCCAGCCATTTTGCTGCAATGACTTCAGTGCTTTGGATTTCTGTACAGAGACCAAGGAACAGACCTTCCTGATTTGGGACAACATAGGAGAGGTATTTTTGGCTTCTGGCCAGAGCTTGGAAATTTGACTCATTGTGATTTCACTGTTTGCAAGTTTATTATGGGGGCTGCATGGGGTTCCAACCCTCAGTTCCAGCATTATGTGCGAAGGGCTCGCAGACGCTGTGTGAGAGGGGCAGCCATGCCTAGACGCAGAGGGGCCATCAGGCGTCGGCAACGTAGGCCTTACCCACTCAGGGAATACCGGCAGCAGGTGTCCTATCTCACCATGACTGCCGCGCATTGTGTTAGGAGGCTGTGCTTCAGAAGGGAGTTGGTTGCAGTCTGCCAGCTGCTTCACAGAGATCTGCGTCCACAGCTGATGTGCAGGACCTCTCTGTCGGTGGAAGTGAAGGTCACGGTGGCTCTGAACTTTTATGCAAGCGGCTCCTTCCAAGCCGCTGCTGGGGACATAGCGAACATCTCCCAGTTCGCCGTGCATCGCTGCATCCGGCAGGTCACCGATGCCCTTTTCGCAAGGAGACACCAATTCATCTCCTTCCCCATGACCCTAGAGAGGCAGGAGCAGCGTGCAGTCGGATTTGCCAGGATCGCCGACTTCCCCATGGTGCAGGGCGCCATTGACTGCACGCATGTGGCTATGCGGGCACCTATCGACAATGCCGAGGATTACCGCAACCGGAAGGGCTACCATTCCCTCAATGTACAGCTGATGTGTGACCACAGGCAGCGCATCCTAGCTGTCAATGCCCGCTTTCCAGGAAGCAGCCACGATGCATTTATCCTGCGCCAGACTACTGTGGCTGACATGTTCGAGGCCCAGCCTCCACCAAGGGGATGGCTTATTGGGGACAAGGGCTACCCTTTGTGTACATGGCTCATGACCCCGCTCCGCGCGCCCAGGACCCCTGCGGAGGAGGCATACAACGAAAGCCATCAAGCCACAAGGAACATCATAGAGCAAACGATTGGCGTCCTCAAGCAACGGTTCCGCTGCCTGGATCGTTCCAGCGGATCTCTACAGTATTCGTCGGATAGAGTCTCCCAGTTCGTCGTCGTTTGCTGCATGCTGCACAACCTGGCAATCCGCAGGACTCAGGCACTGCCACCTCATGTTGGACCACCACCTCAGGAGGACGAGCAGGAGGACCATGAGGAGGAGGAGGAGGAGGAGGAGTACCAGCCCAGGAGGGAGCCACAAGGTCCAAAGGCCGTCCGCCGGCGGCTTATTGAACGGCACTTCTGGGCCCCCTGTCAGGGAATGGCTTGTGGCAATGAACGCACCTGAATGCAGCCGCTCCGCAAGCCCTCAGCCGGTTAACGCAACAACCACTTGAAACATGACACCTGGACAAGCTGAATAAATAAAAAGCTTTATTTAACAAACTCAGGGCCCTTCCCACATGAAACAGAGAAACAGACAAGACCCCCAAAAAACAGTCAAAAACATCTCTCACTCCCAGAACCTGGGGAGGAATAACAAAACTTGTCAATAACATTTGCCTTCATCCTCGGCCTTCCCAAAATAAGCCCCCCCTCTCCAGAACACAACCACCCCCATATAAAAAAAATTTGGCTTCATCTTCAGCCTTCCCAAAATAAGCCCCCCCCCCGCAGAACACAAACACCCCCATATAAAAAAAACAGTTGGCAACACACTCTACTTGGTGTGCCGAGAGGGCGAGTCCTTGTGCAGGCTTCTCCGGCCCCTGCCCGACCTGTTGCTCCGCCTCAACCTGGGCCCTGTGGGTGTGGCAAGGCTGGGGGACACTGCGTGACGGCAGATGCCCTTGGGGGTCGGCCTAGACGAGGTCCGGCCCTGGAGGGGCCGGCTGCTGACTGCTGCAGCTGTGGCTGGGCAGCATCAGTCTCTGCATCAGCTCGTCGCACCTTGGCTGGGGGAGTGGCAGTGGCGGCTGCAGCAATGGGGGCAAGCTGGCTGATGCCAGGCGCTCGCTGGTCGCCAGAGACACTGCCACTCGGCCGGGCTGGCACTGCAGCAAGCGCAGCAATCTGGTGGAGGCCAGACCGCTGTGCTGCAGCAGGGCGGCGGGTGCCCTGGCGATGCTTCCGTGACACCGCGAGTGTGGCAGAAGTGAGTGCCCGAACTGCCCTGGTCTGTGCCCGCATCAGATCAGCCAGTGTCTGCATGGCACCACTCATGAACTCGCGACTCGCGTCCTGTGCTGCCGCGAGTTGGTCGACACCCCTGGCCTGTGCTGCCGCGAGTTGGTCGACACCCCTGGCCTGTGAGTCCCCGAAAGCGGCCACACCATGAGCCAGGGACTCAATGGCCTGAGGCATCTGTCCCACAACCCCCATGAACTCGTTGTGGCGCCGCTCCGAGGCCGCGGACATTTCATCAAGGAGGCGCACCTCCTGGGCGAGGACCGTCTCCGGACTGGAGGGCGGACTCTCCCTCTGGGGAGAAGGCAGCCGTGCTGCCCGACCCTTCCCGCGTGCCTGGACGCCACTGGGCCCAGGAGCTACACCCCCCTGCAACACTTCCCCCTGGCTCTCCTCCAGGCAAGACGTCTCCCCTCCATTGCCATCCCCTGGCGCGGATGAGGGTTCCCCCGATGTGCCGCCTTCCTCTTGGTCCTCCTCTTCCGAGGGACTGGCACTCTCAGCTTCATGGACCTCCTCCTCACCAGCTGAAAGCAGGAAGGCACAAGAGTAGCTTTAGAGTGAGGACAGGGCGTCAGCGAGGGAGGCATGAGTGGTGGCATTATGCGCATTGGTGGGACAGTGGCAAAGGATGTAGATCTGAAGCGCAAGGGGAACGAGAGAGGTCCAAACGGTCATGTCCTTACCATTGGGGCCCAGCACAGGGTCCGCATCACCAATAGCAACGGGGCCAACCACCCGGCCACGCATGAGTCGAGCCACGCGCTCCTCCAGCTCACTGAGCTCCTGGAACTGGGCACGGCCTCCCCCGGTGACATTCCGGCTCTTCATATTCTGGGCCAGCTTGGCCTGCAAGAGAAAGGACGGCCTCTAAGTACAGTGTGGTGCCCTGTTGTTGTGTGCACTGCCTCCCATGGTGGAATAGCTTGGCCAGTGTGGTGCCCTGTTGTTGTGTGCACTGCCTCCCATGGCCGAATAGCTTGGCCAGTGTGGTGCCCTGTTGTTGTGTGCACTGCCTCCCATGGTGGAATAGCTTGGCCAGTGTGGTGCCCTGTTGTTGTGTGCACTGCCTCCCATGGTGGAATAGCTTGGCCAGTGTGGTGCCCTGTTGTTGTGTGCACTGCCTCCCATGGTCGAATAGCTTGGCCAGTGTGTAAAGTGCAGAAAGTGCTATTGATGATCATGCCAGTGCCATAGCTGCGGGAGGACGGATGACCATTAGGCCTTTGAGGTCCCTTTGCCCATAATGTGAGGTGCACATGCAAGGATGAGGAGGACACTGGAAAGGCTACTCACCTTGACCAACCGAGTGAGGTCGTTGTACTTCTTGCGGCATTGGTCACCAGTCCTGGGGACATCGCTGGTGGCTGACACCCTGTGGGCGATTTCCCTCCAGGCTCTCCTGAACTGCCTCCTGGGAGCCTTCATGCCACTGTCCGGGCACAAGATCTCTCTTCTCTTTTCCAAACCCTTAAGCAGCACCCACAAAGCAGGCTCTGAGAAGCGCTGCGCTCGTTCACGGGCCTTCTGCATGGCTTCAGGCGCTATTTGGGTCCACCAGCAGTGTTGAGGCCTAGCTGCAGGGCTCCACTATCCAGGGCGTGGCAGCAGACAAAGTCGACCCTTCCCCCTTTAAGAGCTGGCCGGCGTCAGGGTGTCTGCTGTCAATCAAAACATGACCGCACCTGCGCTGCGCCCGGCCTCGGCGTTATCAGTCCGCACTGCCGGCTTAGCGCCTAAAGATAGGAGTGCAACGCCAGTTTCAGCGCTCGCCCAAACTCCTTGGCCAAATCTACTGAATTTCGGCGAAGTGGCCTACACTTTCCGGCGGGCGCTAACTTTAGCAACCGCCCGACTTTAGCGCCCCAAAAGTGGCGCGACTGAATTTCTAGGCCTTTGTTTCTGTCTTCATGGAGGAAGACACACAAAACCTCCCAAAAATACGAGAAAACCAATGGTGTGGCGAGAATGAGGACTAAAAGTCGATAAATCTCAAGGACCGGATGACCTACATCCTAGGGTTTTTGAAAGAGGTGGCCATTGGGATAGTGGACACATTGGTTCTCATCTTCCAAAATTCTATAGATTCTGGAATGATTCCTGCAGATTGGAGGGTAGCAAATGTAACCCCGTGAGGTAAGAAAGGAGGGAGAGAGAAAACGGGGCTAACAGACCTGTTAGCCTCACATCAGTAGTTGGGAAAATGCTGGAATCTATTATAAAGGATGCAATAGCTGAGCACTTAGAAACTAATAGTAAGATTGGGCAGAGTCAACAGGGATTTATGAAAGGGAAGTCCTGTTTGACAAACCTATTGGAGTGCTTTGAGGATGTAACTAATGGAGTAGACAAAGGGGAACCAGTAGATGTGGTGTATTTGGATTTTCACAAGGCCTTCAATAAGGTCCCACACAAGAGGATGGTGAATAAAATGAGGGCACATGGAATTGGGGGTAAAATACTAGCATGGATTGAGAATTGGTTAACAGAGAGAAAACAAAGAGTAGGGATAAATGGGTCTTTTTCAGGATGGCAGGCTGTGACTAGTGGGGTACCGCAAGGATCGGTACTTGGGCCTCAGCTATTCACAATCTATATCAATGATTTGGATGAGGGGACTAAATGTAACATTTCCAAATTTGCTGATGACACAAAGCTAGGTGGCAGTGTCAGTTGCGAAGAGGATGTGAAGAGGCTTCAAGGGGATCTCGACAGGCTCAGTGAGTGGGTGAGAACATGGCAGATGGATTATAATGTGGATAAATGTGAAGTTATCCACTTTGCTATAAATAAAACAGAAAGGCAGCGTATTTCCTAAATGGTGAAAGACTGAGGAATGCAGATGCTCAAAGGGACCAGGCTGTCTTTGTATATGAGTCACTGAAAGTGAATGTGCAGGTGCAGCAAGCCATTAGGAAGGCAAATGGTATGCTGGCCTTCATTACAAGAGGATTTGAGTACAGGAGTAAAGAAGTCTTACTCCAATTATATAGGGCCTTTGTGAGACCACACCTGGATTACTGCGTACAATTTTGGTCTCCTTACCTAAGAAAGGATATACTTGCCACAGCGGGAGTGAAACAAAGGTTCACAAGATTGATTCCTGGGATGGCGGGACTGTCGTATGAGAAGAGATTGAGTAAACTAGGCCTGTATTCTCTTGAATTCCGAAGAATGAGAGGGGATCTCATTGAAGCATACAAAATTATTACAGGGCTTGATAGGGTGGATGCTGGGAGAATGTTTCCCTTGGCTGGGGAGTCTAGAACCAGGGGCCACAGCCTCAGGATAAAGGGTAAGCCATTCAGGACTGAGATGAGAAGAAATTTCTTCAAACAGAGGGTGGTGAATCTTTGGAATTCTCTACCCCAGAGGGCTGTGGAGGCTCAGTCATTAGGTATATTCAAAACAGAAGTCGATAGATTTCTGACTAGTAAGTGCATCAAGGGATATGGCGATAAGGCCGGTGAATGGAATTGAGGCATGGTCTCATTGAATGGTGAAGCAGGCTCGAAGGGCCGAATGGCCTACTCCTGCTCCTATTTCTTATGCTCTTATGTTCATACCTTTCAGCCAATGTCCCAAACACCTCCATCACAATCCTTGGGTGTGTCCTGTCCCACCGGCACTGTGGTATACAGTCGAGAAGGAGTGTTCCCAACATTGACTCCAGACCCCATGAAGTCTCATAACTTCAGGTCAAGCATGGGCAAGGAAACCTCCTGCTGATTACCACCTACCGCCCTCCCTCAGCTGATGAATCAGTACTCCTTCATGTTGAACACCACTTGGAAGAAGCACTGAGAGTGGCAAGGGCACAGAATGTACTCTTGGTGGAGGGCTTCAATGTCCATCACCAAGAGTGGTTCGGTAGCACCACTACTGGCCGAGTCCTGCAGGACATAGCTGCCAGTCTGGGTCTGCGACAGGTGGTGAGAGAATCAACATGAGGGAAAAACCTACTTGAACTCATCCTCATCAATCTACCTGTTGCAGATGCATCCATCCATGACAGCATTGGTAGCAGTGACCACCGCACAGTCATTGTGGAGACGAAGTCCCATCTTCACACTGAAGACACCCTCCATCATGTTGTGTGGCACTACCATCATGCTAAATGGGATAGAACAGATCTATCAGCTCAAAACTGGGCATTCATGAGGCACTGTGGGCCATCAGCAGCAGCACAATTGTATTCCACCACAATCTGTAACCTCATGGCCTGGCATATCCCACACTCTACCATTACCATCAAGCCAGGGGAACAACCCTGGTTCAATAAGGAGTGTAGAAGAACATGGCAGGAGCAGCACCAGGGTGTATCTAAAAATTAGGTGCCAACCTGGGGAAGCTGCAACACAGGACAACATGCATGCTAAAATGTGGAAGCAGTATGCTATAGACAGGGCTAAGCGATCCCACAATAAATGGATCAGATCAAAGCTCTGCAGTCCTGCCACATCCAGTCATGAATGGTGGTGGACCATTAAACAACTAATGGGAGGAGGAGACTCCATGAATATCCCCATCCTCAATGATGGTAGAGCCAGCCACATAAATACTGTGACAACAAGAGCAGGTTAGAGACTAAGTATTCTGTGGTGAGTGTCTCACCTCCTGACTCCCCAAAGCCTTTCCACCATCTACAAGGCACAAGTAAGGAGTGTTAGAGAATAATCTCAAATAACAACAGAAAATGCTGGAAAAACTCAGCAGGTCAGGCAACATCCGTGGAGAGAAATTTGAGTTGACGTTTCGGGTCGAACCCTTCTTCAAAACTGGAAAGAAAATAAAATAGATCGAAGGCAGGGCTGCGATCGGACAAAAGAAGTAAAAGAAACAAAAGTAGTAAAAGAGACAATAAAAGGTATTCGAAGCTAGACGAGATGGTAATAGGCTGAGATTAGGTGTGAAGTGTACTGGCAGGGCAAGAGATAGCTGCCAGGTGTGAGAGAGAAACAAAAGGAAAGGGGGGGGGGGGGAAGGAGTGGAAAAATTACAAGAAAAAATGTAATAGGGGCCGAGGTTATGATCTGAAATTGTTGAACTCGATATTGAGTCCAAAAGGCTGCAGAGTGCCTAATCGGAAGATGAGGTGCTGTTCCTCGAGTTTACGTTGAGCTTCCGTGGAACAATACAAGAGGCCAAGGACGGTGAGGTCCGAGTGGGAATGGAGCGGTGAATTAAAATGACAGGCGACCGGAAGCTCGGGGTCACCCTTACGGACTGAACGGAGGTGTTCCGCAAAGCGGTCACCCAATCTGCGTTTGGTCTCCCCAGTGTAGAGGAGACCGCATCGTGAGCAGTGAATTGCGAGAAGTACAAGTAAATCGCTGTTTCACCTGGAAGGGGTGTTTGGGGCCCTGGACAGTGGGAAGGGGGAAGGTATAGGGGCAGGTGTTACATCTCCTCCGCTTGCACGGGAAGGTGCCAGGCGAAGGGGAAGGGCTGTTTGGGGTGATAGAGGAGTGGACTAGGGTGTCTCGGAGGGAGCGGTCCCTACGGAATGCTGAAAGGGGAGGGGAGGGGAAGATACGTTTGGTGGTGGGATCACTTTGGAGGTAGCGGAAATGCCGGAGGATGATCCGTTGAATGTGGAGGCTGGTGGGGTGAAAGGTGAGGACAAGGGGAACCCTATCGTGGTTCCGGGAGGGAGGGGCAGGGGTGAGGGCAGAAGTGCGGGAGATAGAACTGACACGGTCGAGGGCAGTATCAACCACGGTAGAGGGGAATCCTCGGTTGCGGAAAAAGGAAGATATGTCTGAAGCACTGGTGTGGAAGGTGGCATCGTCGGAGCAGATACGGCGGAGACGGAGAAACTGGGAGAATGGAATAGAGTCCTTACAGGAGGCGGGGTGGGAGGAAGTGTAGTCCAGGTAGCTGTGGGAGTCAGTGGGCTTGTAGTGAATATTGGTCGATAACCTATCCCCAGAGGTGGAAACGGAGAAGTTGAGGAAGGGAAGGGAAGAGTCAGAGATGGACCATGTGAAGGTAAGGGAAGGGTGGAAATTGGAGGCAAAGTGAATGAAATTGTCAAGTTCGGGGCGAGAGCAGGAAACGGCACCGATACAGTCATCAATGTATCGGAAAAAGAGGTGAGGGAGGGGACCCGAGTAGGACTGGAACAAAGATTGTTCCACATAGCCCACGAAAAGGCAGGCATAGCTGGGACCCATGCGGGTACCCATGGCAACACCTTTGATTTGGAGGAAATGAGTGGAGTTAAAGGAGAAGTTGTTCAATGTGAGAACAAGTTCAGCCAGGCGGAGGAGGGTAGTGGTGGATGGGGACTGGTCGGGCCTCTGTTCAAGGAAGAAGCGGAGCGCCCTCAGGCCATCCTGGTGGGGGATGGAGGTGTAGAGGGATTGTACGTCCATGGTGAAAAGGAAGCGGTTGGGGCCAGGAAACTGGAAACTGTTAAAGTGGCGGAGGGCGTCTGAAGAGTCGCGGATGTAGGTGAGAAGAGACTGGACAAGGGGAGAAAAGATAGAGTCAAGATAGGAAGAGATAAGTTTCGTGGGGCAAGAACAGGCTGAAACGATGGGTCTACCAGGGCAGTCCTGTTTGTGGACCTTGGGAAGGAGGTAGAACCTGGCTGTGCAGGGTTGGGGAACTATGAGGTTGGTGGCAGCGGGGGGAAGATCTCCAGAGGAGATGAGGTCAGTGACAGTCTTGGAAATGGTGGTTTGATATTCAGTAGTGGGGTCATGGTCCAGGTGGAGGTAGGAGGAGGTGTCAGAGAGTTTTCTGTTGTTATTTCGGATTTCCAACATCTGCAGTGTTTTGCTATAGAATAATCTCACTTGCCTGGATGGGTGCAGCTCCAACAACACTCAAGAAGCTCAACACCATCCAGGACAAAGTAGCCTGCTTGCTTGGCACCCCATCTACCACCTTAAACATTCACTCCCTCCACCACCGGCATACCGTGGCTACAGTGTGCACAATCTACAAGATGCACTGCAGCAACTCACCAAGGCTTCTTCAGCAGCAGCTCTCAAACCCGCGACCTCTACCACCTAGAAGAACAAGAACAGCAGGCACATGGGAACACCATCACCTCCAAGTTCCCCTCCAATCACACACCATCCTGACTTGGAAATATATCGCTGTTCCTTCATCGTCGTTGGGTCAAAATCCTGGAACTCCCTACCTAACAGCACTGTGCAAGTACCTTTACCACACGGACTGCAGCAGTTCAATGCGGCGGCTCACCACCACCTTCTCAAGGGCAATTAGGGATTGTCAATAAATGCTGGCCTTGCCAGCGATGCTTACATCCCATGAACGAATAAAAAAAACTGTATAGCTCCGCTCCTAACTACTTGAACCAGCTGAGCCATAGTTTATTATATCATTGAGATGCTAATAGAAGTTTCCAACAATTGCACAAACAGTAATGGCTCTCACAGTAGAGGAAATAAGTTAACTAATGCATAATAACACTACCTGGCTTCGTATGAACCTGTCGTTATCACTTCTTGAATTTCTACTGCTGACTCTTTGTTGGCTCTCAGATGCATCCTGTGCTGGAAGACCTTTCAGATTAAACTAAAGGGCCCCAAAGGAATACACCACATGTTGTCTGCAGGTCTTCTATCAATATGCTATTGATTTACAAAGGTTATTCTATTTTACATAAGCAAATTCGATTTTATGCAGCTGTGCTGGCTATGCTATTCCAGTGCCAATATATTTGCTTAGGTTCCTCCTCTTGAAGCACTGGGTATTAAAGTGTGCTTGAATTAGCCAGATATAATCCTCCTAATTCCATCTGCAACAATTTCTTAAATTCCTTTCTAAATTGCACTTAATTCTTAGGAAAACCTAACATTTCCAAATATGTACATTAGAAATCTTCCTGCCAAATCATCTTTAAATGTTGATGCTTGTACATCTCTGGACCCAGATGCTATCTGCAAAATGTTTGAGCTGTGTCATTTTATTAATAGCCCAGTTAGTAAACTCAGCTGCGCTCGAGATTGAATTGCTGCTCGTGTAATACTGCTTTGGAAGTCTTTAAAGAAAAATAACAAAGCAAAATTGTCCATCTGAGCTTTTTTCTTGATTCTTTTTACTTGTTACATTACAGTTGGTGCACTACAACTGGCAAAGTGCATATTCAGAAGTTGGGCAGAGTATAGATTGACCAGGCAAGCACCTAGTCATCTGATTCTCTGCTGCTAATTGCAATCCTTGACCTTCTATACTTTTCATACTCAGTTAATACTTTTCAGAATGATATGTTATTACCAGCAGATAATCTCAGATAATTAAGATATGCTGAAATACCAGAAGCATCCTGGCTTCTCATGGCTGACATTCCCCTTCACCTCGCCTTATTCACTTTGAATGCCTTCATTGGGTTTTATAAAAATAATTCAATCTATTAGATTAGAATCTCACAGACATGAGAGACATGGACTTTGTTTTCCATCAAATTTATTTTCACCCTGATTTCTCAGGAGAGGTGTCAAGGTTTGTAAAATTACTCAGCAGTTTGCTTTAGAGCATGCCTAATCATACCAAAACTCCAGTAAATAAACCGAGATTTTCAATTTTCCTGTAACTATAAATGTCCCAAGGTACCTAATCACGTTGAAATAAGACCCGAAAGTGCCAAAAGTATTTATTTAATCTCATCATATATATTGGATTATTAGCAGATTTCCCATGCTTGTGTGTCAGTGAGAGAAAGAGAGAGAGCGAGAGATGCCTGTATACTAAAAAGAGATAATCATAAAATAGCTTAAGAAACACATTGCACAGTCTCCATATGGAAGGCCAAACAGCTGATTCTGTAGTCAAAAATGAAAGTGTTTTTCCCCCTGTGACACCTGTGCTCAATAGTGGGTTTTTGGTAGGTGTGCACTGGTGTCTCTGGTGGTCATGGTAAATACATGTGAGTGCAAGGGCAGGATGGGTCTAATGGGCTCCAAAAAATGCTCAACTAGCTATTGGTGAACAATATTTCTGTTGCTAGGTAGTCTAGGAGTGCATGGCATCTGATCCCAAACTGTTCTGTGGCAGATTTGATTTCAGACAGTGAAGCCTGTCCCAGGTTTGGTAACTGACTTTCTTCAAAACTGCCTGACCTGCTGACTATTTCCAGCATTTTCTGATTGTATTTCTTCAAAAAGTGTTCAGTTATAGATCCAGAGGGTCTAAGAATTTGAATGTTGGGCCCACTGAATCCAAAGTCTGAATTATGTGAATGTCTATCCTCAAAGCCTCCTTGAAAAAGTGCAACATCCCCACCGACTCCTGAGAATCCCTGGCCCAAGACTGCACAAAGTGGAGGAGAAGCATCCAGGAAGGCGCCGAATACCTCAAGTCTGTTCGCCGGGAGCAAGCGGAAGCCAAGCGCAAGCAGCGCAAGGAGCGCACGTCAACCCAAGCACCCCAACCACCTGCTACTTCAACCACCGTCTGCCCCACCTGTGACAGGGACTGTAGGTCCTGCACTGGACTCATCAGTCACCTGAGAACTCATTTTTAATGTGGAAGCAAGTCATCCTTGGTTCTGAGGGACTGCCTAAGAAGAAGAAAAGTCTATCCTTAACTGTAGTAGCTGCCTAATCTATAAGGAACATGGGAATATTTAGTATCAAAAGAGACTATTGTGGTCCATTTGGCCAGTCCCAAAGTTTGAAAAATGCCACACACTATTCCATCTCTCATTTTCTCTGCCAAGTATCTATTCAGGTCCCTTTTGGCTTGCCAATACTATAAAGATTCAGAAAACACTTTATAGTCACTTTGATGTTTTTGCAGCAATATCTTCAAATTTAGGCTGACACTCCAGTGCAGTACTAAGGGCATGTTGTATTATCAGAGGTTCCATCTTTTGGATGCAATATTAAACCTGGTGGTTCAGATCCCGTGATACTATTCAAAGAAGAATATTCCTTCCTCAACCAAAAGCAACAGATTAACTGGTCAGTTATTCATTACCGCATATGGGAGTTTGCTGTGTGCCAAAAGGTTACTGTGTTGACTTACATTAACAACAGCCACTGCATTTCAAAACTAATTTATTGTATATGAAGCTATTGAGATCTTTCTGAGATATGTAAGAAGGCAACATAGAAATTCAAGTCTTTTTCCCAATACCTTCAAATCTACATAAAATAGTTCTAAAGGTCTGTGATTGAAGATTAAGGGTTTCCTTTTCTTATGTATATGAAAAATAATTGTTAATACATTTTGGAGGGATTAACCAATTTAAAAAAATGAGTTTTTGTATGAGTCAGTCATTCATCTGATAGTCTGCAAAGAATTCAAAAATATAAAATTCAATTGGAAACCTTTCATTTCTTAAGGCTTTCCCACTGCACATATTGATGAGTTATTTAGTTTTCTCATGGGGCATTCAATTTTGCTTGTTCCAGATCATAGGGCAATGGGAGCTGAGCTGAATTCAAGAAAGGTTTGACGTGACTACTTAGGAACCTAAAGATTCCAATTGACAAAATGACCTGCATCATTTCAAAAATGTTAACTTCTTTACAATTAGCCACTGCTTACTTAGTCATTTTGGGGGAAAAATTCAGTTGGTTTGCGCCTCCCGTTAGTGCTTTAAGAGGACCCTAATGGGGCGCAAAGCAACTAGTGCCTGTGCGCGGCGATGTTTGCACCGCTCGCAAAATTAACTAGACATTTTGCAGCGGCGCTGAACACTACCGCCACGATCTCCTGCGCCCGCAGATCGTGACGTCAGTCGAGTGTGAAATGCCCCGGTAGCGCCCTGGACCGGATATTGAGTGGCGCCCCCTGCCTTACCGCCTGCCACTAGCAACGACAGGTTGAGAGGAGCGTTTTGCAGTCAGGAAGGGACTGGGGAAGCGCTATTTAAAGGCGACCGCTTCCTGCCTTTTTTTGTTGGTGACATTTTTGCACCAGGCATTCTGAGAGAGAGAGAGAGAGACTTCTGGAGAGATTCAATACTGTGTGAAGGAGTTTTGGGTACTGAGTAGCACTTTGCAGGTTCATTTTGATTTGCCCTTCCTTGTATCGATTTAGAAGAGACTGTGGGGGCTGCACTCTGAGCTCTTTCCCTGGGCCTCTCCATTGTTCTATCCAGCAGATTTGATGTACAGGTCTCTCCAGGCCGAGATTCAAGGCTGCAATGAGCAGGATGTGGGTGGAGAGCAAGATCAACCCTCCCCTATAAGTACTGGCCGGCGCCATTGTGTCTGTGTTCCATTGCTGACTGACATCACATGAGCTTCGCCAGCACTCTGAGGTAGAGCCTCGCTCCTCGGCCTTTGCGCCTTAGGAGAGGTGTGTAGCACCTGATTTAGCGCTCTAATCAACTTCGGGGGCGATAAAAGCCAAGTTTGCAGTTGGAGGTGATAATTAGCGCCAGGCGCTAAACTTTGTGCACGGCCGATAATCGCGCCCCAAACGGGGCAATAATGAATTTTTCCCCCTTTATGTTTTATATTCCCTGGGAAGATGAGAGGGTCTTTGCTTTGGAGTTAATAAGCAAACAATTTCTCATTTTTGGTTTTGTGTAGCTGACAAGCAAGTGCCAGTAAATTTCTGTGAAGTGTGCATGAGCAGAAAATTTAGTTCAGCTATTGACTGGCCATTTTTTTCACCAGGAATTGTATTTAAATAACAGTTTGCATTTACGTAAAGGTAGAAATTCCTGTCAGGGTGTGATTCTAATAGGCATGGCCCCCACCATCTTTACTTGCATGGGTGTTGCCACCTATAATTTGTGATTGACTCCCTCTCTTCCACACAATGTAGTTTTGGAGAAGATTGCAGTGGGAGGGTGGTGCATGGTTTAGAGTGTGATTTGTATTAGCTAGTTTTCCAAATGAGTCACCCTACCCTCTCCCTGATTAATTTTCCATTCAATTTGTTATTCAGATCTGCATTGTAAACTGTAATTGAGTTTGAGCTGTTTCTCATTGGGCAGAGAAAATGGCTATGGCATCCGAAGTTATTTCACAAAATTGTCCGATTTGATAAATATAAATATGAACAGTATTATTTGTAAAAAGGAAAGCAGCCAACCAGTACTTTAATTTTGCCCTTCATTTAAATAACCTCCATTGTCAGGAGGGCATAGGAGATAGGAAAGATCCCAACAATCCTATTATCTTGTCCTAAGCATAGGAGACTGTAATGTATACAACATTGAAGGGACTACTTTGTTTTGCGGATGTACATCCTTAGTTGCGAGCGTATATAACAGACGCGTATCGATTTGTACAGTCAGTGCCGAAGTTCCAGTTACCCAGTAAAGATCACTTGAAGTTACTCTCAGTCTCTGCTGCTTTATTATTTTATGTAGTTGTGTGTAGCGGTACAAACACAAAAAATTGGCGACGAGAATTATGTACCTACGTCTTCCTATTCTGGCATCGCATCCAGAGGACACCGAAACTTGGAAGAAAGGAGCGAGAAGGTAGAGAAAACGGAGTACGCTTGCTAAGCTAGGCAGGGGATACGTAAGTCAAGTGAAAAGTGCACAGGACTTGCATGACGCTAGCTAACTAGTAAAGAAAGAAAAAAGGGTTTGGAAAAAAAAATGGCGATGATTGGCACGATTGCAGCATTTGATAGCAGCATTGAAGACTGGGCAACTTACATTGAAAGAGTGGAGTTGTACTGTGAGGCTAACGGAGTGGAGGTAGAAAAGAAAGCCACTGTTTTGCTGAGTGTTATGGGCGCAAAGACATACGGGCTACTACGTAGTTTATTAACCCCTGAAAAGTCAGCAAACAAAACATTCAAACAAATAGTGGACACACTCCAAGACCATTTAAGCCCCAGACCACTGCTCATAGCTGAAAGATTTAAATTCCATAAACGGAACCAGAGCAAAAATGAAAGCATTTCTGAATATTTGGCAAAGTTGCGCAAATTATCAGAACATTGCCAATTTGGAGTGGCCTTATCAGATGCATTGAGAGACAGATTTGTGTGTGGTATGCAAAGTGAAAGCACACAAAAGAAGCTCTTGTCTGAAAAAGATCTCACCTTGGAGAAGGCTCTAAGTATTGCAATTTCAATGGAAGCAGCAGCACATGGCGCTTTAGAAATTCAACAAAAATCCCTGGAATATTCCACTAACAAAATGTCACTGAAACAAGAAAAGAAGTGCTATCGCTGTGGTAAAATGTCACATGACCACAATGACTGTTGGTTTAAAGACAAAGATTGCAGACAATGTGGCAAACGAGGGCACATTGAAAGAGTTTGCAAAGCAAAGAAGCAGAAAACTGATACAATATAGAGCAAAAAGGCACACCAAGTGACTGAAAACAAGAAACCTTTCAAAGATAGATACAAGAAGGTACACTACGTGACTGGAGACAGTTCAAATAAAGAAAAAAGTGACACAGACTCAGAGGAAGAGGATCTGGCTTGTCTAAAACTACACAGTGTGAAAGAAACAGAGGATCACAGAATAATATGGGTTACTCCAGAAGTGGCAGGACTTAGGCTGAAAATGGAGTTGGACACAGGCTGAGCTTTAACAGTGATCTCTGTACATGACTACAAATGACTGTTTTCACACATCCCGCTAAGGCCAACTCAAGTACTGTTAAAGACATACAGGACAAAGCGTGTGCCCCAAAGGTAAAATAAAAGTGACAGTGACATACAAAGAAAAAAAAATACCGCAATTGAACCTCTATGTAGTGGAAAATGGAGGACCACCATTGCTGGGACACGAATGGCTCAGGAAAATACAGTTGGATTGGCACACCATCCAAGCACTGTTTGTGTCAGCAAAGGAGGACAGCAACGCCACTCCTGAGAGACTATCACAAATACTCTCTGACTCTCAGGAAGTGTTCAAGAAGGGAATAGGAACACTTAAGGGCATGAAAGCAAAAATTAAGATTGAGGAGAACGCAAATCCAAAGTTCCACGAGGCCAGACCAGTGCCTTATGCAATTCGCCCTTCAGTAGAAGCAGAGCTGGAGAACTTGGAGCAGTTAGGGGTCCTGTCCAAGGTGGATTGGAGTGAATGGGCCACACCTATAGTTCCAGTGATGAAGATAACCTCCAGCACAAAACCAGGAAAGCCAAGAAAAGTGCGCATCTGCGGAGACTTTAAAGTGACTGTTAACCCAGTCCTCCACACAGTACAGTACCCATTGCCTCACATTGAGGACATCTTTGCTTCCCTGTCAAGAGGGGAACGCTTCACAAAGATTGACTTGGCCCAGGCCTATCTCCAAATGGAAATTGATGATGCATCAAAGAAGTACCTGACAATAAATACGCACAAAGGCCTTTACCAGTACAATCGGCTGGTATTTGGAATAGCATCAGCTCCTGCAATCTGGCAAAGGGCAATGGACCAAGTCCTGCAGGGGATCCCAGGTACTCAGTGTTATCTTGATGGCATCATCATTACTGGCAAGAATGACAATGACCACCTTTCCAACCTCGAACAGGTGCTCATCAGGTTACAGGAGTATGGGCTCTGAGCGAACCGAGACAAGTGTGAGTTTTTCAAAAAGGAAATCTCATACTGTGGACATGTGATTGACAAGGACGGTTTACACAAGTCTCCAGACAAGATTGAGGCTGTGATTAATGCACCAACACCTGAAAATGTGTCTCAGTTGAGATCATATCTTGGACTGGTGAACTTCTATCACAAGTTCTTGCCCAACCTATCCACAGCGTTACATCCACTAAATGCACTGCTACAGACAGGGTCACAATGGAAGTGGAGTGACAGCTGTGAACAAGCTTTTCAAGAGAGTAAAAGACTCATTACTTCAGAAGAGGTGCTAGTTTACTTTGACCCATCCTTACCTATTCGACTGGCATGTGATGCTTCACCCCATGGCATTGGTGCCGTGTTGTCACATACGTTCCCTGACGGCTCAGAAAGACCAATAGCCTTTGCGTCAAGATCATTGACTACAGCTGAATGCAATTATGCACAGATTGACCGAGAGGCCCTCAGCCTTGTGTAGGGAGTCAAGAAATTCAACCACTACTTGTATGGTCAACAGTTTACACTGTTAACTGACCACCAGCCTCTCGTTTCAACCTTCAGCCCAAGGAAGGGCGTTCCAGTGATGACGGCACAACGGTTGCAGCGATGGTCACACTTCCTAGGGGCTCACCTGTATGACATTGAATACAAGGGGACCAAGCAACATGGCAACGCTGATGGTTTGTCACGTTTACCACTGCCGACCTCAGAAGAAACTACAACAGTTGACTCAGCAGAGGTATTTCACACAACAATAGTTGAGCAGCTACCAGTGACAAACTCCCTCATTGAAAGAGAAACACGCAATGACCCTACATTGTCAAAAGTTTATGACATCACTGTGAAGGGATGGCCAGCGCATGGTGACTCATTGTTTCCAGCATTCTCAGCTAGGAGGGAGCAGTTATTAGTGTGTCGGGGAACACTGATGTGCGGCTCACGAGTTGTGATTCCTCCCAAGCTTCGTAACCGAGTGCCAGATGAACTGCATGAAGGCCATTTAGGTACGGTAAAGATGAAAAGTCTTGCCCGTGGTTACGTGTGGTGGCCGGGAATTGACAAACAGATCGAAGACCTGACAAAGAGCTGCTCAGGATGTCAAAAGGTCCAGAACACACCGCCACAAGCCCCTCTCCATCCATGGGAATGGCCCTCATCACCATGGCAACGTGTGCACATTGACTTTGCTGGACCGTTCATGGACTCCATGTTCTTGATTGCAGTTGATGCACATTCCAAATGGCCCGAGGTCATTAAAATGAAATTAACCACATCTGAAAAGACCATTTCAGTTCTGAGGACCATGTTCGCTAGAAATGGACTACCAGAACAAATCTGCACAGACAATGGACAACAATTTGTCTCTGACGAATTCCAAAGGTTCACGAGGAAAAATGGAATCAAGCACTACACATCTGCCCCGTACCATCCAGCTACAAATGGCTTGGCAGGAAGATTCGTACAGACTTTCAAGAAGGCCATCAAAGCAATGTACAGCGAGAATCTACCACTGCAACACAAGATAGACAAATTCCTCTTTGCTTATCGGAACGCAGTACACGCATCCACTAATCAGACTCCAGCGATGATGTTTCTGAACAGGAACCTGAGATCTCGCATGGACCTTCTTAAACCGAATGTATGTCGTGATGTAGAGAACAAACAGTTCAAACATTTGAATGCTAAGCCAACAAGAAGCTTCAGTGTGGGACAGTCAGTTCTTGCTCGTGATTTCCGGACGGAAAAGTGGCAACCAGGGACAATATCCAGAAGAGAGGGACCACTGATGTATACTGTGGATGTGGGAGAGAACGTTTTGAGACGTCATGTGGACCAAATTCTGGACGTTCAGGTGGAAAACACCCCTATACCTCGCCCAGACTCACCTGACATGGAAACAGACACTCCTGATTCATTAGCATCAGCACCAGCCTCGTCCTTAGCTGAGAGCTCTACCTGTGCTGATAGCTCATCTGATGCAACTGTACCTGTACAGTCTCATTCCCCAAAGCAAAAGAGTCTGGAGAGACGTTACCCAGAGAGGCAGAGGAGGCCTCCCCAGAGACTTGACTTGTACAAGGGCTGTTGACAAAATAAAATGTTATGTTGGAATTTGAATTTTGTTACTTTTAAGAAAACAAAAAGGTTACTGTAAAGACAGGCTCTGTATGTTAATTATAGACATTTTGCGTTAATATACTATTAAACTAAAGGGGGAGGAAGTGTAATGTATACAACATTGAAGGGACTACTTTGTTTTGTGGATGTACATCCTTAGTTGCGAGCGTATATAACAGACGCGTATCGATTTGTACAGTCAGTGCCGAAGTTCCAGTTACCCAGTAAAGATCACTTGAAGTTACTCTCAGTCTCTGCTGCTTTATTATTTTATGTAGTTGTATATAGCGGTACAAACACAACAGAGACCATCTCAAATTAGAAGAAATGAGTTTGAACTGCCAGTCATCAGTCCAAGATAACAAGCTATAGAGGGATCAGAGACAGCTCTTACAATTCAAGTAGATAACCTAGAGCAATGGACCACAAAATAGAAAAGGAACCTTAGGGAAGAAAAAACTTTAGTTTTCTAACTTCTTCCCATATATGTTTAAATAAGTCCTAAATTAGGTTTTCATAATTTAGCCCAGTAAAATTGAAACCCATCTATCCTTTGAACATAATGAAATTCAGTACTGTATCTAATTAAACTGACATGGAAACTACATTATTTATTTATAATTCTGTAGAATCTGAATATTTGATTACTTTGGATGAATTAACTTACATTTTATCTTGTTCCTGATATTGGCTCATTTACCCTTCAGTACCACTATTTTGAAGCAGAAGGTTCCTTGTGCACGACAATGTATTGGTAATTCAACTTTCTCTAAGCTGATGCCTAGATTACTTGGTGATTAAAACAAAAATTACCAACTCTCCTCAAGACTTGGCAAATGTAACCAGTGAATACCTGAGCCATAAAGAACTGAACATCCGAGGTACAATTTTTTTGGTCAATGTTGAGTTAGCTGATCTCAGCTGGGGTGGTGGTGGGGGCACTAGATTTAGCCCCATCACCCACAGAATCAGAGAGGAGACAAACATCAGTCAGGGTTTCTGCTCCTGATTGCCAACCAGCACCTCTTGCTATCTGTGGGTGTTTATGAGAGTGTATTCAAGATTAGATTTGCTGTGGTACCTCCCACTTTCTGCATTTGAATAGCCTCCTGCCACATATTGATAATATTGATGAATCAGTGGAATGTGCCCACAGAACTGAACCCCAGTAAAGAATCAACACTTTAAAGAGAGTAGAGGGGAGAAAACTGGTGAGAAAAAAAATACAAAATGAAAGATAAATTAACACTTCCCATATAACTGGAGATGAATCACTTGCTTGGCATTCAGCACACATGGAAGATACAATAGAATATCAGAGAGAAATGTCCCTCTAAACCAAGAAAACACAAGGGGCGAGAAATTCATTATAGCCCAGGAATGGGCATAGATCCTGGAGGGCGAGGTGGCATGCCAGTACAGCCCCATTAATGTTGCCAAGTATAGCAGTTTGAATCTTTGAACAATAAATGTGGACACTTTGCACTTGCCAGAACACTACTGATAAAAAAGAACCTTGAAATTACTCATACAAAGTGATCCACTCGCTGAAACTGACAAGAAGCCACTGAAACTAACCTGCCCTGGCAGCTGCAAGTGATTAATACTGATGCCTTTAAATAATGTCCCTGGAGCCGGTGTCCTGCAGCTGTGTGCCTCCTCTCCGTCGCTGTCTGGTCGAGGCACTAAGGCAGGTGGCGAAAATCATTGTACACTCACTGATGTCACGATCTGCCTGGCGTTGAAATCCCCGGCGGTACCTAGTACCAGTGGCGCAATGGGGGGACCCAATTTGCCGTGCATTGCTGGATTCGCCTTGCCCCAGCGCTACTGCATCAGCACCTCGTTAGTACCAGCAGCTAGTGATAGCAAGGGGTGCTAACCATCTGAATATTTCCCCCAAGAAGTTATAAACAAAATAAACCCCCAAAAAATGCAGTTGATGGCATTAAACTAATTTATCACATGGTCTTCATTATATTTAGTACAGAAGTATACAAGTAACATGACAGACTTTAGAATTATTGACTTTGTATAATGGCATGCAGAGTTAGTGTTTACTGTGCTCCTATATATAGTATCTTTGTTGCACTGGGTTTACTAACTGTGTTGCTGAAGGAACACAGGGTATGAAATTGGATTAGTGCCAGAAACCAACGGCAATTGAGTGTTGCGATTGGAATGCATGATCGATGACGTTGGCCCAAGATGTGCTGGACAATGGGCCTGAAGCATCGTCTTCCAGACGATGCCAATTGGGTGTCCCAATGTAGCTGGCAGTCAGAGCCTTGGGAAATTTGGCTAGCTCTGACAGTGAGCCGGCCCACAGGCAAGTCTGGGCAGGGTGGGGTGGGGGGGTGGCAGAAGAAAGTGAACCAGTGGGGAACGAGACCAAGCTGTGCCAGATATGCAGACAATGTGGATAACTTCAGGGTGACCATGGCCTCACTCCATACTACCTAATCTTCTACAGCCTCACCTCCTAACTTGCATCCTCTGACTGCAGATGCTGTGAGTTCACTGTTCCCTCCATTCCAGTGTTGGTGAGGGTCATTAAGCCTCTACACTCTCTGGAACTCATTCCTAAATCTGCTTCACCTTGCTTATTCCCTCCCTGCCTTTAAATGCCTCTTACAAACTCTTTTCTTTGACTGTAACTGTGGTCTCTGTTGGAAGGTTAGTTTCATTTTACATAGTACTGTCTGCCAGTTTCAAAGGGTAGGCTAACAAATATAACTTTGCAACTCTTCCCTGGTGTATTCCTTTGTCACCATCCTCCGCCTGCTTCACGATGACATGCAAGCCGTGATCCTGAACAATGGTTCCACCACAGACCCAATTCACGTATGGACTGGGGTCAAGCAAGGCTGATTCATCGCACCAATGCTCTTCTCGATCTTCCTTGCTGCAATGCTCCATCTCACCCTCAGTAATCTCCCCGCTGGAGTGGAGCTAATTCACAGAACAAATGGGAAACTGTTCAACCTCCGTCGCCTCCAGTCCAGATCCAAAGTCGTCCTCTGTCGTCGAATTACAGTATGCAGACAACGCTTGCATCTGCGTACACTCAGAGGTCGAACTCCAAACCATTGTCAACACTTTCACCGAAGCGTACGAGAGCATGGGCCTTACACTAAACATCCGGAAGACAAAGGTCCTCTACCAACCTGCCCCCACCACACAGTACTGCCCCCCAATTATCAAAATCCACGACAAGGCCTTGGACAACGTGGACCACTTTCCATAACTCGGGAGCCTACTGTCAACAAGGGCAGACGTCGATGACAAAGTCCAACACTGCCTTCAGTGTGCCAGTGCAGCCTTCGGTCACCTGAGGAAGAGAGCGTTTGAAGACCAGGACCTCAAACCCAGCACCAAACTCATGGTCTACAAAGCAGTAGTGATACCCACCCTCCTGTATGCCTCAGAGACATAGACCATGTACAGCAGGCACCTCAAAGCACTGGAGAGGTACCACCAACGCTGCCTCCGCCAGATCTTGCAAATCCATTGGCAGAATAGGTACACCAACATCAGTGTTCTCGCTCAGGCCAACATCCCCAGCATCGAAGCTTTGACCACGCTCGATCAGCTCTGATGGACGGGTCACATCGTCCGCTTGCCCGATACGAGACTCCCAAAACAAGCGCTCTACTCAGAGTTCCAACACGGCAAGATAGCCCCAGGTGGGCATAGGAAATGCTTCAAGGACACCCGCAAAGCCTCCTTGAAAAAGTGCAACATTCCCACCGACACCTGGGAATCCCTGGCCCAAGACCGCACAAAGTGGAGGAGAAGCATCTGGGAAGGCGCAGCAAACCTCGAGCCTCTTCGCCGGGAGCAAGCAGAAGCCAAGTGCAAGCAGTGCAAGGAGTGCACATCAATCCAAGCACCCCACCCACCCGCCCCTTCAACCACCATCTTCCCCACCTGTGACAGAGACTGTAGGTCCAGCATTGGACTCATCAGTCACCTGAGAACTCATTTTTAATGTGGAAGCAAGTCATCCTTGGTTCCGAGGGATTGCCTAAGAAGAAGATTCCTTAAATTTTTGTCTTCTAATGTTCCTTTAGTTGAGTGAGTGACAAAGCTTGTATAACTCTAATAAAGTTATAATTCACAAGCTCCATTACTTACTATGTATTCGATATTGACAAGACTGGTTACAGTTATTGACAGTGGTGGGGAATAATCCTGAAAGCTTCTGGAATGTATTCAATTTAATTGCCTCTGAAAGTTATGGTCAGGTTATGTAAATATATTGGGCTGGATTTTGCTGTAAAAATAATGGTGAGGTTAACAATGCTCACCGTTATTTACTTGGAAATCGGACAGCAACTTCCGCCAACTGTACATGCGTAGTTAAATGTGGAAATCAGGAAGTTGCTGTCTGGGATGCCCCACTCCTCCCAAAGCTACTCAAAAACGGCATCTCGTCGACTGACTCACCATTCAAATACATTGAATGGCAGGAAGTTGCTGACCTGATAGATACAAACTATACTAGCTAGAAAAAGTTAGGGCTTGTCCAGTCCCTTTTAACGGCATAATAAGTCTTAATGACTGCCAAACAACCTCTCTGGCACTGAAAATTAATTTTTACAAGTGTGGAGTCTCAGGCCTAGAAATTCAGTGGCCTGCGCCACCAGTTTGCGCCCAAAGAGGGCTTTTGCGTCACTGTGCAAACCTACCGCGATATTTAGCGGGGCGCTAATGGTGGCGTTAGCCATTAGCGCTGCGCTGCCACCGATGACATCATCGGTGTGCGCAGCGCCCCGCTAGCCATATTTGGTTGCTGCCGCCTCCCCCGCGCCGGCCGCAAACAGCGACCGGTACATGGGGCCTACCTGTGCCGGTAGTGGGGCGATTTAAGGTGGAGGTGCGGCCGGCCGCTTTTTCGGCGGCCGCCTGCCCGCACCTCCTTCCCCGGCCTCCTACACACCCCCCCCCGCGGCATTGCCGGCTGTTTCCAGAGAGCCCGGCACTTCTCCTTGGTGCCGGGCTCATTTGCCGGCACTCGCGAGCGGGGATCGCGCTGTTGCAGGCACCTCCCCCTTAAGAATTAGAGGAAGGCCTGCAGTACCGCAGGCTGCCACCCGCTGCGGCACTTTACACGCCGATATTCAGTTTCAGCGGCCCAAGCGGGGCGCCGAAACCCTTGTTTAGCGGCCGGCTTCAACTTGGGGCGCTGAAACTGAATTTCCCGCTGGCGCAAGTGGCTCCGCGCGCAGCGGTAATTCCGGCACCCAGGCGAGCTGGGCGCCCCTAACTGAATTTCTAGGCCTCAGTCCTTCAGATTTTAATTATTGTTGGAGATTAAAAAAAAAAATTTTTTACTTTTTCTTTCTGTCTCTCTTAATCCAATCTTTCTTTCCCTCTTTATTTTGCTTTCTGAACTTTGATATTGAATTCAATATTCTAACTGACACTTCCTGGTTTAGACTCTGTGCTGCTCATTATCAATTCTTCAATCTGATTGTTTAAGGAGACACACAGTTGCTTTCCCTGTTCACACAGGTCCCAGATGCTCTTTAGAGGGCACTTTGCTTTTTGGCTCTCTAACTTACAGTAAGTTCCAGTTCATAACCCTGTAGAAAGTCTATGGGCAAGTGGAAGTCTAACTAAGGGTGTGCAAATCTGGCCTATTAAAATGAAGTAAATAATATCTGGGTATAAAGGTAAAGCAAGTATGGGACATTATGTTAAATAGCTGAATAGTTCGGTAATTCAGTAAATGGGTTGTAGTTACATAATAACTAGTCAAGTGAATAATTCATGTTCTACAAAGCATCTGTGAATTTATTGAATAAATATACATCAAGTATGCTTTACATATACAGTCAACAGTGCTTGTATGCAAGTCCAATTGACTGAGCGAAAAGCTACATAAAACAAAACTGCATGCAAACAGGAAACCTTGAATGCTGCCTTCATGTCAATCTCTGGGGTGTTGGGTTGGTGATATTAATTGCTAGTGTGGAGATTCAGTGCTACTTTTTTTCTTTGTTCCAGGAAGGGGTAGCAAGAGAATGTTACTAAGAGGACAGGCTACCTCGCCATTCATGGTACAAGAGAAAAAGCCCTAGTGAGTGAAGGGATTGGAGGCACAGGTTCCTTCCACACAGATAGATATAGATGCAAACAACAAGCAGACAAATAAGCAAAACTTTTTTCTTTACAAGGGATTTGATTGGTTTGGAAATTCAAGAAATTGGCATACAAATAAGATTTGAATACAAGCAATCATACCCAATTGTGTATGTATTTATATTCTTCTTCAGCTTATCCAGGCACTCTGTTTAGGTATATTGGATGACTTGCTATTGGCATCTTGGAGAGCATATGACTGATGGTTTCCAGTTCTCTCGAGCAGGATGGTTTCTTATGAAGAACATTTTCTCCAAGGGTCCCACTAGCCCTCTATCACAAACCACTGGATATTCCTGAAATCATCAGGTTATTTATCTGCCACTCAGCACCCCGAACAAAAATCAATCAAAACTCTAGGATATGAATCTAACTTTACAAACCTGCGCTATTCATCTCTGACCAGTTGCATCATACAAATGACACAAACCACAACGTTCTGTCAAGAATTTGATCATCCACATCCTTTCAATCCCATTCTTAACTAGATATTTATCCAACTCTTTTTAAAGGATTTCATGGCCATAGCGTTAACTGCTTTTGTTGAGAGTCTCCCTCACATTTCTGCTACTCTGTGAGGTAAAAAGTGTCAAATCGAGGTGGAGTAAGACAGTCGCCCGCCAGTGTGTCCCACTCTGCTTTTCTCCAAGTCAGGTGGAACCTTAATTCTGGATTTAAACTACTAGTTTATCTTTGGTGCTAAACTAAAAGCACTGTGCACCACCATTACATTTGCAGTGTAAATGCTCTGTTAAGAGTCTTAAGTCCCAAAATTATCTTGGTCTCACTTCCCTCAACTCTGCCTAATGCATCAGTCATTTTTCAATGACAGGATCTTCAATTTGTACCCAATATTCTAAATGTGGTTTCACCAATGAGCTTCACAGGGTTAAAATAACCTGTTTTGGTTTAAATTCAAATGGCCTTGCGATGTATACCAGTAATTGATTAGCCTAATTGATAAACAGGTCCACATTCACTGAATACTTCTAATGAATACTCAATATTCATACCCAAATCCTTTTCTACCTTTGTTAATGAGCACCCATTTATTACTTTCTATGACCAATCTAGTGGGATTGATATACTAGTGTAATGCAGTTTTATATGTTACCAACTCAAGTTTTATAAAAAAGAATTGGAAGAATTGACAGTAGCTTTCAGTCTATTTATTTGTCCCTGTTCTCCTAGAAAGTAGCATTTCAGCCTGAGCGAGAGAAACAGTGACCAGTGTATTGATGATATTTGGTTAAAGCAGCACACAGTTCTGGATTGGATCAGTAATTCTAATTTTGTAACAATACAGTATGGATAGTCAGTTCCAACAAAGTCATAAAAATGATGATGGATATTCTCTTGGCAAGGTGTAACTCATTGACTGCACAGAAGGAGGGGGCAAAGAGTCAAATATGACATCCAAAGGAAAGTCAGCTGGGGCACTTCAGCAGACAAAATAGATTGAAAGAAATAAGAAAATCGTCTGCAGCATTTTAAAAACAAAACTGATTTCATCAACAGAAAAATGAATCCACCAGAATAAATGAAATCTTCAGACAATAGGAGCGAAGACAATAAAGATGGAACAAAATATAAAGGATATTAACAACTAGATGCAGCAGACAGAGGGCAAATGTATATTTTGGGATGACCATAATATACTGAGCAGGATAAAGTTGGTTTTTCCCCTCTCCTGAAATCACCAACACATTCAATAACTTACCCAAATGCCATTCGAAATGTGAGAGCCTAGATATTGAGTGATGGCAGGCTATTCAGTCACACAGGGCATCACAGCCAAGCCCAATCCTGTTCTCATCCAATGTCCATAGATGCACTTCCTATCAGGGCAACTGCACACTAATCAGATGTGGTAATCCTGGATGCTTGTTCCATTCCAGGGCACTGAGGCCAACTGTAGCATCCAACCGCAGATTCAACTTGAATGAGCCCAGGATTGCAAATAATAGAAACATAGAAATATAGAAGATAGGAGCAGGAGTAGGCCATTCGGCCCCTCGAGCCTGTTCCGCCATTTAATGAGATCATGGCTGATCATCCAAATTCAGTACCCCGTCCCTGCTTTCTCCCCATATCCCTTGATCCCTTTAGCCTTAATAAATATATCTAACTCCTTCTTGAATATATTTAATGAATTGGCCTCAACTGCCTTCTGTGGTAGAGAATTCCACAGGTTCACCACTCTCTGGGTGAAGAAATTCCTCCTCATCTCTGTCCTAAATAGCTTACCCCTTATCCTTAGACTGTGACCCCTGGTTCTGGGCTCCCCCGCCATCGGGAACATCCTTCCTGCATCTAGACTGTCTAGTCCTGTTAGAATTTTATAAGTTTCAATGAGATCCCCTCTCAAATAATGACACTGTATGCAGCAACAGATAGTTGTCTCAGAAAGCTGATCCTAGTGGCTCCATTGTGTTCAAAACCTTAACTATGTTTTGTGAGGCTCCACTCCCGATGTGGAGGGACTGGGAAGTCAGGAATGCTGTGAATAGAGTCCACTAACCTCCTCACCCGATTCCCCAACTCACAAACCTATTGAGCGAGGCTCTGCGCAAAGTTTTGGAATCTCAGAATTATAAACAGTATACAATATATATGGGCAATAAGCATCCTGTCAATCAACTAAAGATTCTGTAGGGGTTATAACATAATCCTTAATCCTGTTGCGTGTGAGCCATTGCACATCAAGAAGATGGATTGGGTAATTTCATGAGTCTACACTGCCAGCAGGGTGCCTCACTTACCAGCAGCACAAATTGGAAATTCTGGCATGTACTATCCACGATTTTCTGACCATCAAAAACATATTGTGGGCGAGTTACCCCACCAGCACCAATGGTGTACGAAATTAGTCCTGAATGTGCTGAAAGTCACGGACAGCAAAAAAGAGTGACTTAAGAAACAGAAATAAAGACAGAATAACACATAAAACTCAAGCGGTACATCTTAAAGCAACACCAGTTAGTACGGAATGATTTCAAGGTTATATCCTAATATCAGGGTTTCAACTGACAGTTTTAAACTGCTTCACTTGAGCAGTTCATGACGTCATTTGAAAATCTTGATTAAATTGCTGCTTTGACAGCGAGCAGCATTCTATATATACTTCACTCACGTGACCACATCTGGTACTGCATAGCTAGTGTATCGCTCAATCTTAGCTGGAGCAGAGCGGCTGATATTTGATAGCAGCATAAGCTGTTCATTTTTCATTCTTCTATTTCACATGGACACAGCACTCACATTAATGGCATATGTTTCCCATACAAACACCTTAAAACTTCTGTACTAGTAGCATGAAGCTTTTGCAATACAACTGTTATAAAAACTCTCTCCTTTTTTCGGCCCATTTGGTAGTACTCCTGTCTCTGATTCAATAAGTGCTGCTCTGTTGGAAGTGCTGTCCTTCAAATGAGATTTTAAACTGAGGTTTCATCTGCCTGTTCTTTTGGTTTAAGTGGATGCTAACGATCCCATGGCAGTATTTGAAGAAGAGCTGGGAATACTTCTGGTGTTCAACATTCCCCCCTCAACTTTGAGTAGTTCTGGGCACCACACCGTAGGAAGGATATATTGGCCTTGGAAGGGGTGCAGCACAAGTTTACCAGAATGATACCCGGACTTCAAGGGTTACGTTACGAGGAGAGATTACACAAATTAGGTTTGTATTCCTTAGAATTTAGAAGGTTAAAAGGTGATCTGATTGAAGTTTTCAAGACATTAAGGGGAACAGATAGGGTAGATAGAGAGGAACTATTTCTGCTGAAATAACAACAGAAAATGCTGGAAAAACTCAGCAAGTCAGGCAACATCCGTGGAGAGAAATTTGAGTTGACGTTTCGGGTTTGACCCTTCTTCTGGTTGGGGAGTCTAGGACTAGGGGGCATAGTCTAAAGATTAGAGCCAGACCTTTCAGGAGTGAAATTAGGAAACACTTCTACACATAAAGGGTGGTAGAAGTTTGGAACTCTCTTCCGCAAATGGCAATTGATGCTGGATCAACTGTTAATTTTAAATCGGAGATTGCTAGCTTATTGTTAATTAAAGGTATTAAGGGATATGGGCCAATGGCGGGTATATGGAGTTAAGTCGCAGATCAGCCATGATCTCATTGAATGGCAGAACAGGCTCAAGGGGCTCAATGGCCTAAATAACAACAGAAAATGCTGGAAATACTCAGCAGGCCAGGCAGCATCCATGGAGAGAGAAACTGCTGCCTGGCCTGCTGAGTATTTCCAGCATTTTCTGTTGTTATTTTAGATTTTCAGCATCCACAGTATTTTGCTATTGGCTCAATGGCCTACTTCTGTTCCTTTGTTCCTATGTAACCAACACCACCAAAAAGAAACAAACTGGTTATTAGTCTCATTGCTGATTTTGGGATCTTGCTGTCTGCAAAATGGTTGCAATTTTAGTTATGCACTGTATGTCAAAGTAATTCATTGTGTGAAGTGCTTTGAGGTGCTTCTGAAAGATGTGATAAGGTGCAATTTAAATGCAATATAAATTGCGTTTCCTCTTCTCCTCAAGATGTTAGCTCCTTCTGGGGTTCAGTTCCTCAGGTGCTATGAACCTTCTGTGTAAAGGGCAGAGACAGGGATGAAGTTCTGAAGTGTTGAGGAGAACTTTCTTGATCAGTACTTTTCCGGCCCAACGAGGAAGGAGACATTGCTGGATCTGGTTCTGGGAAATGAGGTGGGTCAAGTGGAGCAAGTGTCAGTAGGGGAACATTTAGGGAACAGTAATCATAGTATCATAAGGTTTAGATTAGCTATGGCAAAGGACAAGGAGTAATCTAGAGTAAAAATATTTAATTGGAGGGAGGCCAATTTCAGTGGGTTGAGAATGCACCTGGCCCGGGTAAATAGGGATCAAAGGTTGGCAGGCAAAACTGTATTAAAACAATGGGCTGCCTTTAAAGAGGAGATGTTCGGATACAGTCGAGGTACATTCCCACAAGCGGGAAAGGTAGGGCAACCAAAGTCAGAGCTCCCTGGATGATGAAAGAGATAGAGAGTAAGATGAAGCAGAAAAAGGGGGCATATGACAGATGTCAGGTTGAGAATACAAGTGAGAACCAGGCTGAATGTAGAAAGTTCAGAGGGGAAGTGAAAAAGGAAATAGGAGGGGCAAAGAGAGAGTACGAGAAAAGATTGGCAGCTAAAATAAAAGGGAAGCCAAAAGTCTTTTATAGGCACATAAACAGTAAACGCGTAGTAAGAGGAGGGGTGTGGCTGATTAGGGACCAAAATGGAGACCTATGCATGGAGGCAGAGGGCATGGCTGAGGTACAAAATGAATACTTTGCATCTGTCTTTACCAAGGAAGAAGATGCTGCCAAAGTCATAGTGAAAGAGGAGGTAGTTGAGATACTGGATGGTATAAAAGTTGATGAAGAGGAGGGCCTAGAAAGGCTGGCTGCACTTAAAGTAGATAAGTCACCAGGATGGGATGGGATGCATCCGAGGATGCTGAGGAAAGTAAAGGTGGAAATTGCGGAGGTATTGGCCATAAACTTCCAATCCTCCATACGGGGGTGGTGCCAGAGGACTGGAGAATTGCAAATGTCACACCTTGTTCAAAACAGGGTGTAAGGATAAACCCAGCAACTACAGGCCAGTCAGTTTTACCTCAGAGGTGGGGAAGCTTTTAGAAATGCTAATCAGGGACAAAATTAACAGTCACTTGGACAGGTGTGGATTAATTAAGAAAATCCAGCATGGATTTGTTAAAGGCAAATCGTGTTTAACTAACTTGATTGAATTTTTTGATGAGGTAACAGAGAGGGTTGATGAGGACAATGCGGTTGATATGGTGTACATGGACTTCCAAAAGGCGTTTGATAAGGTGCCACCTAATAGGCTTGCCAGCAAAGTTGAAGGCGAGTGGCAGCATGGATCCGAAATTGGCTAAGTCACAGGAAACAGAGAGTAGTGGTGAATGGTTGTTTATCGGGCTGGAGGAAGATAAGTGGTGTTCCCCAGGGGTCGGTACTGGGACCACTGCTTTTCTTGAGATATATATTACTGACTTGGACTTGGGTGTACAGGGCACAATTTCAAAATTTGCAGATGACACAAAACTTGGAAGCATACTGAACAGTGTGGAGGATAATGATAGACTTCAAGAGGACATAGACAGGCTGGTGGATTGGGCGGACACGTGGCCGATGAAATTTAACACAGAAAAGTGCGAAGTGATACATTTTGGTAGGAAGAATGAGGAGAGGCATATAAATAATGGGTACAATCCTAAAGGTGGTGCAGGAACAGAGAGACCTGGGGGTATATGTGCACAAATCGTTGAAGGTGGCAGGGCAGGTTGAGAAAGCATTTAAAAAGCATTCGAGGTCCTAGGCTTCATAAATAGAGGCATAGAGTACAAAAGCAAGGGAATTATGATGAACCTTTATAAAACACTGGCTTGGACTTAACTGGAGTACTGTGTCCAATTCTGGTAACCGCACTTTAGGAAGGATGTGAAGGCCTTAGAGAGGGTGCAGAAAAGATTTACAAGAATGGTTCCAGGGATGGGGGACTTCAGTTACATGGATAGACTGGAGAAGCTGGGATTGTTCTCCTTAGAGCAGAGAAGGTTGAGAGAAGATTTGATTGTGGTGTTCAAAATCATGAGGGGTCGAGACAGAGTAAATAGAGAGAAACTGTTCCCATTGGCAGAAGGGTCGAGAATCAGAGGACACAGATTTAAGGTGATTGGCAGAAGAACCAAAGGCGACATGAGGGAAAACTTTTTTACGCAGCGAGTGGTTAGGATCTGGAATGCACTGCCTGAGAGGGTGGTGGAGGCAGATTCAAACAAGACTTTCAAAATGGAGTTGGTTAAGTACCTGAAGTATCATTTAGTTACGCTACAAATAGTTGATTTTCCCTCCAGATAGCCTGATTGGCACACACCTGCACTCTATCCTTTAACCCCTTGCCTTGTCCCCTCTTCAGCCGAAGTTCCAGTTGTTTACTATAACTTCTCTCTGAAGTGGACGGAACAAATGAGTTCAAGAAGCAAATAGGTGTGTTTCTGGAGAGAGAAAGAGGAAGGTACATAACCCATTATATATGACACAGCCTTTAGCCACCATGCCCCTAAGGAATTGTCTTTCTAAAATAAAGGGGAACCAGTGGATGTAGTATATTTGGATTTCCAAAAGGCATTCGATAAGGTGCCACATAAAAGGTTATTACACAAGATTAGGGCTCATTGGGCTGGGGGTAATATAATAGCATGGATAGAGGATTGGTTAACGGACAGAAAACAGAGAGTAGGGATAAACAGATCTTTTTCAGGTTGGTAGGCTGTAACTAGTGGGGTGCTGCAAGGATCAGTGTTGGGGCCTCAGCTATTTACAATCTATATTAATGACCTAGATGAAGGGATCGAGTGTAAAGTATCCAAGTTTGCTGATGATACAAAGCTAGGTGGGACAGTAAACTGTGAGGAGAACACAGAGGGCTTGATTTTACCAGGCCCAAGGAGACGGATTTGGAGGCGTGTGAGTTGTCAAAATCGCAAAAAATGGTGGCCAGGCCCGATCCCGCATCCGAGCAATTTTCCCACATTCGTGTTTTCAGATCCCATTTCCATCCTGCCTCCAAGAGGTGGGATAGGCCCTTAAGGCCCTTAACAACTACTTAATTGCCTCTATTATCCCATTTTGAGAGACCTTTCTGATTTTTAGACATTTCCCCCATCCTACACGCCTCCTCTGGAACACGCCAGGTAATCCTGGCGGCCTCACAATTGGATTGCTTACTAACAGCTGCAGCTCCACCATTAAAAATGAGTTTTCACCAATGATCATTTGCAGGTGGCAGAACTTTGTTGTCTCAGGGGAGCTTTTAGCAGGCCTACTCATTGTTGTGGGAGTTTGGAGCTTGACACCCATCTCCAGTGTGACTTGCTGGGAAACCCCTCTCCCCACCTTGACTGAGCGCTTCTTCAACTGATGCATATACCAGAAGCATGGCAAACATTTATTTCCTTTCCTCCTGGACATCAGATTCGGCCGAAGACCAGGCGCGGCAGCAGCAGACCCATGAGCAACAGCAGCACCAACAGCAGCAGCAACAACAGGAGCGCCAAGCTGCTGCTCACCCACCTGAAGCTGCACAGGCCAGAAGGCGCCAGCGCGCGACCACATTGCTGGCCGGGATACAAGGGACACACTCATGTTGGCCAGATTTGCTTAGCCTGCACAATCAAACACAAAGGAAGAATAGAAAAACAGAATATTTTTTAAATGATGAGAAACATTTAAATGTTGGTGTTCAGAGAGATTTGGGTGTCCTCGTGCAAGAAACACAGAAAGCTGGCATGCAGGTACAGTAAGCAATAAGGAAGGCAAATGGCATGTTGGCCTTTATTGCAAGGGTGTTGGAGTACAAGAGTAAGGAAGTCTTGCTACAATTGTACAGGGCCTTGGTGAGACCACACCTGGAGTACTGTGCACAGTTTTGGTCTCCTTATCTAAGGAAGGATATACTTGCCTTGGTGGCGGTGCAACAAAGGTTCACTAGATTGATTCCTGGGATGAGAGGGCTGTCCTATGATGAGTGATTGTGTAGAATGGGCCTATACTCTCTGGAGTTTAGAAGAATGAGAGGTGATCTTGACAGGGTAGATGCTGAGGGGTTGTTTCCCCTGGCTGGAGTGTCTAGAACTAGGGGGCATAGTCTCAGGATAAGGGGTAGGCCATTTAAGATTGAGATGAGGAAGAATTTCTTCACTCAGAGGGTTGTGAATCTTTGGAATTCTCTGCCCCAGAGAGCTGTGAATGCTGAGTCTTTGAGTATATTCAAGGCTGAGATAGATAGATTTTTGGACTCTAGGGGAATCAAGGGATATGGAGATCGGGCGGGAAAGTGGAGTTGAGGTCGACGATCAGCCATGATCTTATTGAATGCCGGAGCAGGCTTGAGGGGCCGTGTGGCCTACTCCTGCTTTTATATCTTATGTTCCCCCACACTTTAGATAGAGTAAATAATGAGATAACTGTTTCCAATGGCTGAAGGGTCGATAATGAGAGGGCACAGATTTAAGGTGATTGGCAAAAGAACCAGAGGCAACATGAGGGAGAACTTTTTTACGCAACGAGTGGTTAGGATTTGGAGTGCACTGCCTGATAGGGTGGTGGATACAGATTCAATAGTAGCCTTCAAAAGGGAATTGGAGAGGTACTTGAAGGAGAAAAAATTGCAGTGATATGGGGAAAGGGCGGAGGAGTGGGACCTAACTGGATTGCTCTTCGAAAGAGCTGGCACAGACTCGATGGGCTGAATGGCCTCCTTCTGTGCTGTACTATTCTATGATTCTATGATACTAGCTCTCTCTCATCCTCAAAACCTACTGTGTTGACTGTGCTACTCATCCCCCCCAACCCGCAACTCCTCTTCCTGCTCGGGTGTCTTGACTTCGTAAAATGCCTGGGGACGTTTTGTTACATGAAATGTATTATGAAAGTGTAAGTTTCTGTTGGTGGAAGTGTCAGCTTTCCTCTGTCGTAGCACTTTCACCTCTGAATCAGAAGGTTATGGGTTCAAGTTCCACTGCGGGACCTGAGCACATAATCAAGGTGACACTTCTGAGCGAGTGCCGCATTGTTGGAGGTGCCAACTTTCAGACAAGCTGTTAAACCAAGGCCCCATCAGTTTGGTCAGGTGGACATAAAAGATTCCATGGTACTTTTTTGAAGAACAGCAAAAAGTTCTCCCAGTTTTCTGGCCAACTTGCATTCCCTCAATTACCTCAAAAACAGATTAACTGGTTGTTCCACTCATTGTTCTTTGCAGGATCTTGCTTTGCACAAATTGGCTACCCCATTTACCTACAAAAGAGTGATTACACTTCAAAAGTAATTGGTTGTGAAGCATTTTGAGATTTCCTGAGGAGGTGAATATAAATGCAAAATCTATTTTTTTGTTGGGTGTGCAAATCTATCAAAATGGACATGCTTGTTGGCCTTTACCTATTGCCCAAACTCTGATGTTCTAACCATACAAAATCTCATTATATTGAGGGTTGTATTTGAAAGGGGGATTTGCAAACAGTTTTGTGGCAAATGACTGAGTTATGGGCTTTATCTGACCATTATAGTGAAATGATTTAATGTTGAACTTTGCCAAATGTTTTCTATAAATCTAAGTGCAGCATGCTGTAGGGCTTACCCCGCCCACTTGGGATTTCAAGTCCACAAAGAAATCAAGGAAGTTGGTTAGGCAGGATTAACCCCTTCTGAATCCATGTTGACTGCAATTGCTATTAATGTACAGACAATCTTCAAGTTTACGCCTGATAATCAATTCCATTATTTTACATGGGATTGAAGTAAGAGTAATGGGTTTGTAGTTGCCTGTGTAAGATTCATTGTCCTTTTTGAATATGGGCACCATATTGACCTGCTTTCAATCTCCTGGTATCTCCACAGCGTTCAGTGACTCCGTCATAATGATTATCAATGCCTCACAAATCTCTCCTACTCTCCTTTAGAGCTCTATGATAAGTACCGTGCATCTCTGGGGATTTATTGCTTTGAGCCCTTGTAGCCTGTCTGAGAGTTCCATCACAGTGGTTATTGAAGTCATAAGTTCTGCCTGTTATCTGCCTTTGTGAATAATTTGACAAGTAGTCATTCAGAATAGTTACTATCTTGTACTCATCCTCTGTTTTGAGCCTGTTTGTATGTTATATGCTTCTCCTCTCTTCTCTGACTGCCTCCCTGGTTGGCCTCCCATGCTACACCCTCCATAAACTTTAGTCCCACTCACCAATTGCCCTGTGCCCATTGACCCCCCATTGTGTCATCTGTGGCTCAGTTGGTAGCACCCTCGCCTCTGAATCAGAAGGTTGTGGGTTCAAGTCCCACTCCAGAGACTTGAGCACAAAAATCTAGGCTGACACTCCAATGCAGTACTGAGGGAGCGCTGCACTATCGGAGGTGCCATCTTTCGGATGAGACATTAAACCGAGGCCCTGTCTGCTCTCTCAAATGGATGTAAAAAATCCCATGGCACTATTTCGAAGAAGAGCTGGGGAGTTATCTCTGGTGTCCTGGATAATATTTATCCTTCAATCAACGTCACTAAAACAGATTATCTGGTCATTATCACATTGCTGTTTGTGGGAGCTTGCTGTGCGCAAATTGGCTGCCGCATTTCCCACATTACAACAGTGACTACACTTCAAAAAGTACTTCATTGGCTCTAAAGCGCTTTGGGACATCTGGTGGTCATGAAAGGTGCTATATAAATGCAAGTCTTCCTTTTCTTTTTTCTTATTGGCTCCTGGTCTCCACTGCCTCAGATTTAAAATTCTCATTCTTATGTTTAAATCTCTTCATGACTTTGCCCCTCACTATCTCAATAACCACCTTCTGTGGCCTTACAACCCTTGTAGAATGCTGCATTCCTCTGACACTGGCCTCTTGTGCATTCCCACTCCCTTTGCCCCGCCATTGGCAGCTATGCCTTCAGCCGTCTAATCTCCAAGCTCTGGAATTCCCTCACTGAACCTCTCCTCCTCCTTTAAGACACCTCCTTAAAACCGACCTCAGTGACTCTCCTCCTAATACAATATCTCCTTCTTTGGCTTGGCATACATATTTGTCTGAATATGCTTCTGTGAAGTGCCTCGGGTCATTTTTCTGCATTAAAGGCTATATAATTGCAAGTTGTTGTTGTTATTGCCCTCCTACTGTTGAAATACATAAAGAATTTCTTGGTGTTAGAATTTGCATCTTAAGTAATGCTTTTGATTCTAGGTCTCCCTTTGCCCTTCTGAACAGCCTTTTCAACATATTTCTGCATGTTCCTCTATTCCTTCCAGTAAACCACATCACTTTTTTTCTTGCAGGCTTTGTTGGGACCATTTTTTTCTATTTATTTTACTATTGATTTGCTTATTACTCCATTCATGGTCACAGCTGTTTAGTTTCAGCTTGCTGGTTTGAGCTACTTATTTATCCTGCATACTCAACATTATGCCTTTAAAAGTGTTCTCTATTGCAGTGTTCTTGAACAGCCTCCCCAGTCATTTATGGATGCTAGCTTGAGGTAAGCACTATCTTTCGTAGCTTCATGGTGCACTTGGTCATGAAGCAGTCATGCATTGCATTTACCAGTTATTACTCTTCAGCACTGGGGTTTTTCTACTTTATATTAGATTGATTGAAATCACCCATTAAAATAACTTTCCTATTCTCATATACCCTTCTAGCTCTTCATAGAACAAACCATTTTACTTTTTGTGCTGACCTGGAGGTCTACAGCATCAGCTTGTTTTTTTTCCACTTTGAGATATCTACCCAGAGTAGTCCACTATGTGGTTTTCTATCTCCTGCTGAAACAATGGCCCAGTAATTCCGGGCACAACGCGTGAGTAAGGACGGGGTACTCACGCGTGTGCCCGGAGGAATTGCCGGTTTTCAGCATGCGCTGAAAACCGGCATTTCCTGTCCTCTGACCCAAGGGGTTAAGAGGCAGTACGCGCGCGACTGCACAGGCAGCGCGTGCGCAGTGAATTCCTTTTTTTTTTTCCACAGTTGCCCGAGTGTAAAGGCCTCCGGTCTTTACGCGTGGAAAAACCAGACGTAAGTATTTAGTTTTACAGGTAAGTGGGTTTTTAGTACAATGTAGACATTTTTTTTCCACAGGTTTGTTATTTTTAAAGAATTTACAGTAAGGTAAGTTTAGTTTTAGACCCTATTTTTAAAAAATTTATTTTTTACAAAAAATTGATTAATTGTTTAAAACATTTTTAAAAACTTATTTATAGTTAATATAATCAGTGGGATGTTTTTTAAAATTTTATTTAAAGTTAAAGTAGTGTTTTGGCAGCCCATACTTTTCATGAGTTTGACAGCTCTTACTGTCAAACTCATGAATGAGTTTCCCCTCCCCTGATTGGCTGCACAGTGCTCACCTGATCCCAGCCGGCACATCGCACTAACTACGCCGCTGGATCAGGTAAGCACAGCGCGCCGACATCTGAACCGGGCCAGTGACAGGAATTGCGAGCAGGCCCGGGCTTCAGATGTCGGCACGCAGGGTGAGTGCAGATCGGGGGCTTGCACCCGTGGCAAGCTCCCGATCCTAATTTCAGGGCCAATGGCCTAGAAATTCACTAGCCTTAGCGCCGCTTTTGAGGCGCTAGAGGGACTAGCGCCAGAGTTATGGCCATTTGAAAAATTGAGTGGGGCCCTAAAGCGGCGTTGCACCGGTAGCGCTGCGCCGGCACCGATGACGTCATCGGTGTGCGCAGCGTCCCGGTTGCCGTGGTAACCCGCCCGAACTCCAAAATTGAGTTGCAGCCGCCTCGCCCGTGGCAGCCGCAAGCAACGTTCTGTAAAAGGTGCCTTGCTGAAGTTAGCGCCGGCGCATTAAGGTCGCGCGGCGGCCGGCGGCCGCCTGCCCGCACCTCCCTCCCCGGACTCCTCCAAGACCCCCCCGCGGCACAGATGCATGTGGGCCGCGAGCCCGGCACTTCTCCGAGGTGCCGGGCTCATTTTTATTCAGCCGTCAACGGCCAGCGGTCGGGTGCAGGCAGCTCCTCCTTAACGGAAGGAGGAGGCCTGCACTTCCCCAGCCTGCCGCACCGCATCGGGCGCCGCAGCGCCGGAACAGCGCCGCAATGGGGCAGGTAGCGCCCATTGGGAGGCGCTGAAACCCTCCAGTAGCGCCGGCAGCCGTTTGGGCGCGGCGCTACTGAATTTTTGGCGCGCGCAGGGGGACTTAGCGCCGGCACTAACTTCCGGCGCTAAAGCCCTGGCTGCGCCAAAACCCAATTTCTAGGCCAATGTCTTTTACCTCCCAGGCCTCTGGCATTTATGGCTACACCACTTCCTTTTCAGTCAACTCTCCTTTCTAAGCACTTTAACACCCAACAACAATCCTCTGGATTTAATCAAGTTTCTCCTGTTCCTACTAAATCGTAGTTCCCTGTTTTCACAATATATCAATATATCTCTTAATATAAATATGCCTCCTTTCTTGACTCCCAGTGTCTGCCTTTTCATGTATGTGTCTTGAGTTACTGTGTCCATACCCATTGCAGATAACCTTCTACATTAACTTGCGTCTTGTGTGGGATCCCATTTCCCCTTTCCCTTTCTCCCCTACCTATCTAGTTTAAATGATTTCAAATGCTGCCTCGGTGTTCTGCCATCGCTCTCTTTCTCCTTATATGGTTTAGGTGCATCCCTTCTCTGTTGTGCTAATCCTTTTCAGTGGGACCCGGGTTCGAATCTGGCCTCGGGTGACTGTCTGTGTGGAGTTTGCACATTCTCCCCGTGTTTGCGTGGGTTTCCTCATGGTGCTCTGGTTTCCTCCCATAGTCCAAAGATGTGCGGGTTAGGTTGATTGGCTATGATAAATTGACCCTTAGTGTGTTAGGGGGATTAAATACGTGGGGTTACGGGGATAGGGTGGGATATGTGTTGGTGTAGGGGTTACGGGGATCGGGTGGGATATGTGTCGGTGCAGGCTCGATGGGCCGAAATGGCCTCTATTTGCACTGTGGGGTTTCTGTGATTCTGTGAAAATAGACAACAAAGGGGTTTGGCTGTGCTTAAGAGTATATACTTCAATGCAAGGAGTCTAGTGAATAAGGCAGATGAGTTGAGGGCACAGATAGACACGTGGATGTATGAAATTATAGCTATTATTGAAACATGGCTGAAAGGAGGACAGGAATGGTAGCTCAACATCCCTAGTTACAGGGTTTTCAGATGAGATAGTGAGGGGGATAAAAAAGGAGGGGGGGTTGCAATATTGGTTAAAGAAACAATTACAGCTGGGAGGAGGGATGATATGTTAGAAGAATCATCAAATGAGGCCATATGGGTTGAACTGAAGAACAAATAAGGGGCAATCACACTGTTGGGAGTGTACAAGAGACCCCCAAATAGTTAGAGGGAGATAGAAGAGCAAATATCTGGGCACATTTCTGAGAAGTGCAAAAACAATAGGGTAGTAATAGTAGGGGCTTTCAACTACCCTAATATTAACTGGGATAAAATCAGCGTAAAAGGTACAGAGGGTGCAGAATTCTTAAAATGCATTGAGGAGAACTTTTTTAGTCAGTAAGTAGCAAGCCCAAGGGTAGGTTCTGGACTTGGTTTTAGGGAATGAAGCTGGGCAGGTGGAAGGGCTATCAGTGGAAGGGCTATCAGTGGGAGAGCATTTTGGTGGTCATGATCATAATTCAGTTAGATTTAGTGTAGTTATGGAAAAGGACAAAGATAGACCAGGAGTAAAAATTCTCAATTGGGGAAAGGCCACTTTTACTAAGCTGAGATGTGATTTAGCAAAATTGGACTGGAAACAGCTACTTGAAGGTTTATCGATGTCAGAGCAGTGGGAGGAATTCAAGGAAGAGATAGTGAGGGTTCAGAGCAAATATGTTCCCACAAAGAAAAAGGGTGGGACTCCCAAATCTAGAACCCCCTGGATGTCAAGGGGTATACAGAGTAGGATAAGGCAAAAAAGGAAGTTTATGTCAGATATGAAGCTAAATACTGCAGAAATCCAAGAGGAGTATAGAAAGTGCAGGGGTGAAATTAAAAAGGAAATTAGGAAAGCAAAGAGAGGGCATGAAAAAATATTGGCAAGTAAAATCAAGGAAACCCAAAGATGTTTCATAAATACATAAAGGGCAAGAGGATAACTAAAGAGAGAGTAGGGCCTATTAGATACCAAAAAGGTAACCTGTGTGTTGAGCTGGAAGACGTGGGTATGGTTCTTAATGAATACTTTCTGTCTGTCCTCTACCCCATTTAGACACTTACAAGAAATATATGGCCTCCTTATTCTTCTTACCAAAATGTATTACCTCGCACTTATCTATATTGAGGGGGGATAGTCAATACTGAGGAGGATTGCAACAAATTGCAAGAGGACATTAATAAACTTGCAGAATGGGCAAATAATTGGCAAATGAAGTTCAACACAGATAAATATTGTTGAGTCTGTGTTTACAAGTGCAGTTATAATGAATAACAGGACACAGACAACAGAAGTAAGTAAACAGGTCTTTAGTGATTGAGGGTCAGGGCGGAACTGAGGTACACTTTGCTCCGCAGGGTTTATATACCGGTGTGGTCACCACCGGTACTACAATGTACAGGAGCCGTTAAAAAGTAGTCCATCACCTTAAGGTATCCTCTTAAGGTAGTACAGGTTACATACACTACAATTCCTCCCCTTTTAGCTTAACAGTGGACACCCCCAATTAATACACTACATGGATAACATATATATAATTTACACACAAGAACTGTTCAAAGATTCAGTCTCTGAGGAGGCCTAAGTTCTTCAACTGGTGTCTCTGCCGTAGACATGGGGTCGACCCTTGTTCTCGATTCCACATGTTGGTCAGCATGACGTCGTATTACGTTCTCTCCAACGTCTACCGTGTGCATCAAGGGTCCCTGTCGTGCACAAATTGTCCCAGGTTGCCATTTATCATCCCTATAGTCCCTGGCCAACACTGGTTGTCCTATTTCAAAACTACGAGTGGCCTTTTTATTTACATGCTGGAATTACTTGTGTTCGACTTCCTGTTGCACATTGGGTTTTAACAAATCCAACCGGGACTGCAACCTTCTGTTATAGAACATTATGGCAGGGCTTTGATTTGTCACTGCATGCGTGGCGTTTCGATACGCCATTAGGAAATTGTCCACCTTGTGTTGTAGTGGAATATGATCTTCACTCATGGCCTTTATCGCCTTTTTGAACGTTTGTACAAATCTCTCGGCCAACCCATTTGTAGCCGGATGATATGGGGCAGATGTATAGTGTTTCACCCCATTCTTTTTCATGAATTTCTGGAATTCTTCTGACACGAACTGTGGTCCGTTGTCTGAACATATTTGCTCCGGCAATCCATTCCTTGCAAATATGGTTCTTAGAACTGCAATCGTCTTCTCAGAGGTAGTGGTCGACATCTTAATCACTTCTGGCCATTTAGAATGTGCGTCTACTGCTATCAAAAACATGGAATCCATGAATGGACCTGCAAAGTCGATATGCACACGTTGCCATGGGGCTGAAGGCCATTCCCACGGATGCAGCGGTGCAATTGGAGGTGCGTTCTGAACTTTTTGGCACCCTGAGCAGCTTTTAGTCAGATCCTCTATTTGTTTGTCGATACCTGGCCACCACACATAAGCCCTAGGAAGGCTTTTCATCTTGACTTCCCCCCAGATGACCTTCGTGCAATTCTTTTAGAACTCTCTCCCTTAATTTAGGAGGAATAATCACCCTTGTTCCATACATCAATGTTCCTTGACATACGGACAGCTGTTCTCGTCTGGCTGAGAATGCTGGTAACAGTGGTTCGCCATGTGCTGGCCATCCCTTCACTGTCAAATCGTAGACCCGAGACAGTGTCGGGTCATTTCGGGTCTCTCTCTCAATACCCGCATTGGTGACTGGTAAGCATTCGATGATGGTCGAGTGAAATATCTCGACAGGGTCAACTGCCGGTGCCTCTTCCGCTGTAGGTAGTGGCAGGCACGACAGCCCATCAGCATTACCATGTTGCTTTGTACCTTTGAACTCAATATCATATTGATGTGCCCCTAGGAAAAGGGACCATCTCTGAAGCTTCTGCGCCGTCATTACCGGAACACCCTTCTTAGGGTTGAAAATGGAAACCAACGGCTGGTGATCTGTCAGCAGCGTAAACTTTTGGCATTGCAGGTAATGGTTAAATTTCTTAACTCCCCACATTAGGCTGAGAGCCTCCCTATCTATCTGAGCATAGTTGCGCTCAGCGGAGGTCAATGATCTGGATGCAAAAGCGACTGGCCTTTCCGAGCCATCTGGAAACTTATGTGAGAGCACTGCCCCGATACCATATGGAGAAGCATCACAAGCTAAGCGAATAGGCAGCGTTGGGTTAAAGTGAGCCAACACTTCCTTAGAGGTGATCAGTGCCTTGCTCTTTTGAAAAGCCCGCTTGCAATCATCGCTCCACTTCCATGGTATTCCCGTTTGCAAAAGAGTGTTTAGCGGGTGTAACACCGTGGATAAATTTGGAAGGTACTTCTGGTAATAGTTAACCAACCTGAGGAACGACCTCAACTGGGATACATTTTCCGGTGCTGGAGCTTTGACAACAGCTTCGATCTTGTCAGGTGACTTATGGAGCCCCTCCTGGTCAATGACGTGGCCACAGTACGAGATTCACTTTTGAAAGAACTCGCATTTCTGGCGATTAGCTCTTAGCCCATATTCTTTCAATCTGATGAGCACCTGCTCCAAATTCGCGAGGTGATCATTATCGTTATCTCCTGTAATCAGGATGTCATCCAGGTAGCATTGTGTGCCTGGGATTCCCTGCAATACCTGCTCCATGGCCCTTTGCCAAATCGCTGGAGCCGATGCCACTCCAAAAACCAGCCTATTATACCGATATAAGCCCTTATGTGTGTTGATCGTGAGATACTGTCGTGACGCTTCATCAACTTCCATCTGTAGGTACGCCTGCGCCAGGTCTATCTTGGTGAAGTGCTTTCCACCAGACAGCGAAGCGAAGATATCTTCAATCCGCGGAAGCGGATACTGCACCGTGTGAAGAACTGGATTAACAGTGATCTTGAAATCGCCACAGATGCGAACCTTCCCAGGTTCCCCAGGCTTCTTGCTCAACGAACGCTTCATGACAGGAACAATGGGTGTAGCCCATTCGCTCCAGTCCACCTTGGACAGTACCCCTGAACGTTCTAGCCCTTCCAGCTCTGCTTCCACAGCAGGACGTATCACATAAGGCACCGGTCTGGCTTTGAAAAATTTTGGGTTTGCATGTTCTTCAACCTTGATGGTTGCCGTAATTCCTTTCAGTGTTCCAAGTCCCTGTTGGAACACCTCCTTAGCATCGTCTAAGATTTTGGACAGTCATTTAGGTTTGACGTCGTCCTCCTTACAGGCATCCACAGTCAGTGCTTTTATGGAATGCCAGTCCACATTTATTCTCCGGATCCATTCCCGTCCCAGTAGTGGCGGACCTCCATCAGGTAACACGTACAAGTCCATTTTCTGACTTTCTTTACCATTGTAGACCACATTTACTTTTATCTTTCCTTTGGGGTATACTATTTGCCCCGTGTATGTTTTCAATACAATCTCCGTATCCCTCAGGGGAATGTGCGAGAATAACCTTTTGTAATCTTGCTTATTCATGACCGTTAATGCCGACCCTGTGTCCAATTCCATCTTCACTTGGACTCCTGCTATCCGGAGCATGACCCAGATAGTTTGGTGGTCTGCTGTGTTACCCACATTATGTATTTTCAGACAACCCAGTTCCTTACTGCTGGAGTCTGAATCCGTCTTCTGTTCATCCGAACTGTTCTCTGTCACCTTGTGTACTTTTTTGTACTTCTCCTGCGGTGACTTTTTGCTGCTGGTCTTCTTTCCTGACCGGCATACTCTCGCTATGTGACCAAGTTTGCCACATTGCCTGCATTCTTTGTCTTTGAACCAGCACTGGTTCTGGTCATGCGTTGTCCTTCCGCAACGATAGCACTTTACTGCGCCCAATGCCATTTCATTGGTGCTGAATTCCAGTGGCCTTTGCTGTATCTCTGCAGCGCCCCGTGCTGCTGCAATGCTGAAAGCTTTGTCCAGCGTAAGATCCTTTTCCTCTCGCAGTCGCTTCTAGGTTCCTTCCCTTAGGAGCCCACACACAAACTTATCTCTCAGTGCGTCTGCTAGTCCTGTTCCGAACTGGCAGTACTTTGATAACTTGCGCAGTTCTGTTCGGAATTCAGCGTTGCTTTCTTCTTTAAGTTGAATTCTTTTGTAGAATTTAAATCGTTCCGCTATCAGCAGCGGTGTGGGGTTTAAATGCTCTTGCAGGATAGTAACAATATCCGCGAAACTCTTTCCTACCGGTTTGTCTGGGGTTACCAGGTTCCTTAATAACCCGTACGTCTTCGCACCCATCGAGTTTAATAGGGTTAGTGCTTTCTTATCGTCCGGTACATCATTCGTTCTACAGTAAACTTCGATGCGTTCCACATAAGTGGCCCAATCTTCCACATCGTTGTCGAAGGCAGTGATGTTACCCGTTTTTGGCATCCTTGCTGAGTTTCTCCTTTCCCTTCGGATATTATTTAATATGATGACTTAAAAAAATTTTTTTTATTTAAGATGGCGGCTTTTCCCGCGCTTGGCGGATTTTCCCGCGCTTGTCTTCCTCCCCCGCCGACTCAAGATGGCGATTCCCGCGCTGTTGCTGTCCACGCCTCCCAGCGGTCCTTCCTGCCTTTATTTTCCCGTGTATACGCTTCCTTGTGCTGCTGCTCTTGTTGCCCCGCCGCTCCCGCGGTCCTTGTGGCAATAAAGCGCTTTTCTGGCTGCTGCGCGTCTCTGCCCCGATTGCAGTCCGGCCCCTGACACCGGCTGCGGTCGTGTTCTCCGCCCTTTTCTTCGTTTTTCCTCCCCTTCTCCCACTGACAACTTGGCCGACTTCCCCCCCCGTGCCGCTCGATCGGGCTTACCCGCCGCTGTCGTAGAAGGGATGATCACTGCCTGTTGCTGATGTTGGACTTCGTGGCCAGAAAACCAAACCGGGTTCCCGATGGCCTCCCGTGCGATGCAGTGCTCAGCAGGATGTTGAGGGCGGATGCCCTTTTCTGACGTCCGTTTCTGAGGACGAAGCTTCCTTGGAATGGGCCCCAGAATCAGTACTGGGGGAGGTGATGCAAAACTGCCGCTAGGTACGATCAGACTCGTCGCCACTGTTGAGTCTGTGTTTACAAGTGCAGTTATAATGAATAACAGGACACAGACAACAGAAGTAAGTAAACAGGTCTTTAGTGATTGAGGGTCAGGGCGGAACTGAGGTACACTTTGCTCCGCAGGGTTTATATACCGGTGTGGTCACCACCGGTACTACAATGTACAGGAGCCGTTAAAAAGTAGTCCATCACCTTAAGGTATCCTCTTAAGGTAGTACAGGTTACATACACTACAAATATGAGGTATTACATTTCGGTAGGAAGACTAGGGAGGTCACTTATCACTTGGAGGGTGCAAGTCTAGGTGGGGTAGAGGAACAAAAGGATCTCAGAGTACAAATACACAAACCACTAAAAGTTGCGCCACAGGTTAGCAAGGCCATTAAAAAAGCAAACCAAGCACTAGGGTTTATTTCTAAAGGGATAGAATTGAAAAGTAAGGAAGTTATGCTAAACCTGTATCGAACCTTGGTTAGACCACACTTAGAGTACTGCGTACAGTTCTGGTCGCCATATTATAAAAAGGATATAGAGGTACTGGAGAGGGGGCAGAGAAGATTTACAAGGATGATACCAGAAATGCGAGGGTATACATATCAGGAAAGGATGAACAGGTTGTGTCTCTTTTCTCTTGAAATAAGAAGGCTGAGGGGTGATCTAATAGAGGTCTTTAAAATTATGAAAGGTTTTGATAGAGTAGATACAGAGAGAATGTTTCCACTTGTGGGGAAGAGCATAACTAGAGGCCATCAATATAAGATAGTCACCAAGAAATCCAATAGGGAATTCAGGAGAAACTTCTTTACCCAAAGAGTGGTGAGAATGTGGAACTCGCTACCACAGGGAGTGGTTGAAGTGAATAGTATCGATGCATTTAAGGGGAGGCTGGACAAGAATATGAGTGAGAAGGGAATAGAGGGTTATGCTGATAGATTTAGATGAGGAAAGACAGAAGGAGGCTCAAGTGGAGCATAAACGCTGGCATGGGCTGGTTGGGCCGAATGGCCTGCTTCTGTGCTGTATATCCTATGTAATCCTATGAGGTTCATTTGCCAATTACATACCCATTCAGCAAGTTTATTAATGTCTTCCTGTATTTTGTTGCAGTCCTCCTCTGTAGAAACTAAACACCTCAATTTGGTGTCATCAACAAATTTTGGAACTATACTTCCGATTCCCAAGTCCAAATCATTTATGTAAATGGTGAACAACAGTGGTCCCAGCACTGATCTTTGTGGAACACCACTTCCCATCATTTGCCAATCCGAGTAATTACCTTTAACCCCTACTCTCTGTTTTCTGTTCTATAGCCAGCTTGCTATCCATTCTGCTACTTTACCCCTGACTCCAAATGTTCGGACCTTAGTCATGAGTCTACTGTGTGGTACCCTATCAAAGGCTTTTTGAATGTCTACTCCATTACCCATTATCCATCTTTTCTGTTCCTTCTTCAAAGAATTCAATAAGGTTGGTCAAGCATGACCTTCCCTTTTGGAATCCATGCTGACTACTTTATTATATTTTCACTTTCTAGATGTTTTTCTATTACATCCATGATTAAGGATTCCATTATCTATCCTATTACCGAGGTTACGCCCATTATTCTATAGTTCCCTGGTTTGTTCTATTTCCCTTTTTATATGTAGGAATCACATTAGCTGTCCGCAGTCCTCTGGCACTATTCCCTTTTCTAATAAATTTTTATGTGTGTAATAGACGCTTCACCTTGGAACTCCTGCAGTGATGACAGGCCTCTGACAACCATGACCATCTTCTTTGCATCAAGAATGACTCCAGCTATTGGAGGGTTTTCCTTTGACCACCACTGTCTTCAGTTTTGCTAGGGCTCCTTAGAGTGATCATCGGTCGAATGCTGCCTTAATATCGAAGGCAGCTACTATTATCTCTCCTCTGTATGGACCTATTCATGCCTTCACGTGTATGTGGATTGAAAACAAGTCACAATCATAGTTTAAGCAGTTGCCCATACCCAATCGCACTTGCGTGCAGTTTACCTATCTGATGTTGTCAGTGCTTTGGAATAGCCTTATGTAAACAGTTCTGATTGCAGTGCACAAGCAGCCAAGACAAATATAACAACTACAACAACTTGTATTTATATAGCACCTTTAACATAGTACAACATCCCAAGGTGCTTCACAGGAGTGTTATAAGACAAAATTTGACACCGGGCCACATAAGAAGAAATTAGAGCAGATGAAGAGGTAGGTTTTAAGGAGTGTCTGAAAGGAGGAAAGAGAGGTAGAGAGGCAGAGAGGTTTAGGGAGGGAGTTCCAGAGCTTAGGACCTGGACAGCCAAAGGCACAGCCACCGATGGTTGAGCTCAAGAGGGCAGAATTTGAGGAGCGCAGATATCTCGGGGGGGGGGGGGGGGGGGGCTGAAGGAGATTACAGAGATAGGAAGGGGTGAGGCCATGGATGGATTTTAAACCAAGGATAGAATTTTGAAATCGAGGCGTTGCTTAACCAGGAGCCAATGTAGGTTAGCGAGCACAGGAGTGATGGGCGAACGGGACTTGGTGCGAGTTAGAACATGGGCAGCCGAGTTTGGATGACCTCAAGTTTACGTAGGGTAGAATGTGGGAGGCCAACCAGGAGTGCGTTGGAATAGTCAATTCTAGAGGTAACAAAGGCATGGATAAGGGTTTCAGCAGTAGATGAGCTGAGGCAGGGGCGGAGACGGGCAATGTTATGGAGGTGGAAATAGGCGGTCTTAGTTATGCCGTGGATATGTGATCGGAAGCTCACTTCAGGGTCAAATATGACACCAAGTTTGTGAACAGTCTGGTTCAGCCTCAGACAGATGCGAGGGAGAGGGATGGAGTCGGTGGCTAGAGAACGGAGTTTCTAGCAGGGACAATGGCTTCGATCTTCCCAATATTTAATTGGAGAAAATTTCTGCTGATCCAGTACTGGATGTTGGACAAGCAGTCTGACAATAATGTAATATAAAGGCACCAAAAGATTGTAAAGGCAATACTTCAGTCTGTTATGGTTTGTTTAGAATTTGAACTAAGAATATGATAAGAGGGGAGTTAATTGCTTTCCCTGAAGAGACTTCTAATTGTATCTAATGGCACAATTAGCAGGTGGTGTAAAGACAAGGGGGAGAAGAAGTACAATCAACAGTACTTGGTAGGAAGTCGAGTGAATTCTAATTGCCCTTGGCACCAAGCTGTCTTGGCCACCCCCAGAGAAGGATCCCATAACTCTAATTTTTCTGAGACCCTAAACAATTGGGATGTTTACCATATTTTTATGACTGAAGGCCACACACCCACTTACTTCCTATGTTCCTATTATTTATTGGGCACAACAAAAATTAAATATCAGCAAATTTCTAATTCTAATATTGGCATTTAGTCAATTAAAATTGAAATCCCCTATAGCCTACATCAACCATTTGAAATGCAAAAATTCATATAAAACTACAAAAGTGCAACTAGCATTGCCGTAGTTCTGCTTACAATGTAATTAGAGTGTTCTTACGTATGTTCTCAGCATCTCAGGCCTGCTGTCGGCGAGACTATTACTGGTTATATCATGCACCCTAATGTGACTTCCTTGACTATAGAAGGCGGTAGAAGTGGACCATGGCTTAGGCTATAAACTGCCAAACAGATTTATTAACCAAGAAGTGGATAACTGAACAGTAGCAATGATACACACGACACTTGACAATGACACATGATTTATAGTAGTTAAAGGCTCCACTCTCCCCCTCTTCAGAAGATAGAACATAAGAACATAAGAAATAGGAGCAGGAGTAGGCCAATCGGCCCCTCGAGCCTGCTCCACCATTCAATAAGATCATGGCTGATCTGATCCTAACCTCAAATCTACTATCACTCTACATCCCTCCCGAACCCATGTGATCTCCTGGGAGAGGCGAAAAACCAGATAAAAAGCCCAATGGCCAATTTGGGAGAAAAAAATCTGGGAAATTCCTCTCCGACCCATCTAGGCGATCGAAACTCGTCCAGGAGATCACTGTCCCTATATTTTCTACAGTACTTACCTTCTGTAAAAGGTGATCTCCACCTCAGCCAGGAACAGGAATAGAACCATCTCCTGAATAATGAACAGTCACGTCTGCTGCATTAAATGTCAATGCGAACTGGATCTGGCACAAGGTCTATGAATATGAACCTTATGTGGCAGTTCACTGGTGACCATCCATTGAGTCTTTCTGGCCTATCTGTCTGATGGACTACTCAATTGGAACAGGACAGCTAAGATATACTTTTAAAATTTGACTGGGACAAAGGAAATATAAACATGTGTCTTCTAAACTCAAAATAGAGCTGCCAATCACACACCTGTTCAAACGAAAACCTATGGGATGCTTCCTTTTGAATTGAATGGCTTGGCATCTCCCTTGGATACCTGTCACAAACAGAACAGCTGTTCTGGGCCTATTGTGTAACAAAACAAGCTGGGCCATTTTCTGTCAGAGAATCTGTTTTTAACACCGTATGTACCAAGACAGAAAGAATCAATAACAATTATAAGTCACAGACAAAAATATTTTTTTATATTGATTCAGGCATAAACATATGTTTATGGGCATGAAGACTATACAGCAGTTATATATGGCATGTGATGTGAAGAGGATTCCTTACTTGGTGATAATGCTACACCAGTCATAGGCATGTGCACAAGGAGGGTGTTTTACATACATGATGCATGTTGTTGCCAGTTAATGAGGTTATTACTTGTGACAAATTATAGCATGTGGGCTGAAGCAAGTGTTGTTTCTCTCCATCTTGATTGAAGATTGAAAACTTGTATAAGTATAAAGTTTGCATGCGTAAATGTAGCTATGGGTCTGAAGACTGAGGGTTCAAGCCTCACACTAGGACTTGGGCGCTAGAACTTGGCTGATACACCAGTCCAACACTGAGGAAGTGTGACATTATTAGAGGTGCTGTCCTTTGGTTGCCTGTTCAGGTGGACCTTAAAGATCCTATGGTCCTTGTCAAAGTTAATGCAAAGTTTTCAATGTCCTAGCTAATATTCCTCCAACGACCAACACCACCAAAAATAATCTTATTAACTGGACATTCATCTCATTGATGTTTGTGGGACATTGCTGGTATTGAATAGCTGCTGGCTTTGCCTACATAACAGTCATCACTACACGCCAAAGTAGTTTACTAAGTGAAGTGCATTGAGACATCTTGGTGATATGATAACGTGCAAAATAAATGCCAATATTTTTTCTCTTCAAGTCTTATAAAGGTGTTATGATTATATGCTGTATTGGATCAGCAAGTTTCTGTAACATAATAAAGAAGGGGTACTATGTTTTAGACCATGTTTGCCAATATTTGAGCAGTGTTGATTTCATGGCTAGCATTGTATTTCTGAATATCAGACAACACAATTGCATTTTGTATTCATAAGATTGCAAGATAGATGCGGAGGAGCAAAGCCATTCAGCACTTCCTAGCCCATGCATTCAGAAAGAACCTACAACCTCGTTATTTCTTAAATGCTTCCAGAATTTTCAATTCCTCTACTCTATAAATGAATATTACCAGTGTCTCCTGTACTCCCATCAATTTTGGTAAAGGGACAGTGTTGTGTGTGTGTGGGGTGGGGGGGGGGGGGGGCGGTGCGGAACAGCTATTGGTAGTTGTGAAAATTAGGCAATTCTGAAGATTTTCTTGAAGCCACAACATTTAAAAAGCTGTGTGCAAATAATTTTAAAGGGAATTTGCTCCTTAAACTTTGGTGAACTACTTTTTAGTTTAGAATGGGAAAAGAGCCATGAGCCAGCCACGCCACAATTGGTTGATCACGCATCTGGGTGACATTTGCATTACTGCAGCCTATGTTTACAAATAGTCTGAAAAAGGTTGAATATTTTTCCATGAAGCCAATGGCCCTTTTGTTCCTTAAAGGGCTTGACATTTATCACTGCAGTCATCAATACTTCAGACTTTGGGAATTGCTTATTAATGCAGTGATACTTGGGTTGCTGCTCTTCACACTTGTTTTTCTATACAATGAAACTTCAAATCAATCAATTGAACGTACAGCCTTTCTCCATACAGGAGACCCGCAGTTAGATAAAATATGATGTCACTGCTGCAGACAGTAACAACTGATCATTACTTGAACAATTATTTTAATATGGAAGCTATGATTCTATTCAATGTTCAATAAGTTTGCTATTCCCTTCTCCTGAAGTTGCTGACTTTTGCTGTGGTACAGTTGAGGTGTGGAACCAAATGATCATTCCACAGGTTATTTTTTCCTCTGTGAAAAAGTATTTGACCAAACTGCCATTATAAACTATTGACACTTTAGTGAAATAAAATGTTATAGCTTTACGGACAGAAGAATATATACCCCTACACATCAGAGTCTAGATAGGAAATGTTGACAAGTTATTTTATCTTGTGATGCATCACAGCCAAACCTAAACCACAAAAAATGTCTGCTTAATGAGTTAGATCAGACCTAGAAAAAGATGAATGAAAGAAAGAAAGAAAGACTTGTATTTATATAGCGCCTTTCATGACCACTGGACGTCTCAAAGCGCTTTATAGCCAATTAAGTAGTTTTTGAAGTGGAGTCACTGTTGTAATGTAGGAAAGGCGGCAGCCAATTTGTGCACAGCAAGCTCCCACAAACAGCAATGTGATAATGACCAGATAATCTGTTTTTGTTATGTTGATTGAGGGGTAACTATTGGCCAGGACACCGGGGATAACTCCCCTGCTCTTCTTCAAAATAGTGCCATGGGAACTTTTACGTCCACCTGAGAGCGCAGACAGGGCCTCGGTTTAACGTCTCATCTGAAAGACGGCACCTCTGACAGTGCAGCACTCCCTCAGCACTGCACTGGATGTGATGTGAAGCTTTGGAAGTGGATTTTTTTTTCTCTAAGGGTCTAAAAACATAAAAAGTAATGCACTTCAGCTTTAATTTAAGCAAAGAAGATGGCAGTCACAATAATAATATGCCCATCATTCTTTTTCTGGTGGCTCTATAGATAAGTGTGCTACCTGATGTCATTCTGAACCATCTAAACGAGTAAGATCTCAAGGTCAACTGAGGCAAAAGTTGGCATACCACATCATTGTTTGCGGTGTATGCACATAGACTTAAAATAAAAATCATTGTCAAATATTTTTCAGTTAAGTCATTATCCCTTTAAGGACTTGACTTTTTCCACTGTAGTAATCAATGCTTCAAGCTTTGGAATTAACTACGGATTCAATGGTACTTGAGTTGTCAGCATCCCTGAGTTATAATGGAGAAAATCTGGCAGGATTCCTTTTCGTCATTGATGTCTAGTGGCTCCTGCTGGTAATTGTGCATGTGTGAACATTATAGGAGGACAGGATCAGGTTTGGCTAGGATAGCCTCTGTGGTAAATTGCCAGCTGACACACACTGCCTGGGCTGACACATAAAAAATGGCCACAGGAGGAAGATACTGGAGGAGTGTTGCCATTTGTTGAATCATATCCCAAAAAAGCCTTCAGGAGAGTCAGGCAGACAAGGGAAGAAAATTGGGAAAAATATTTAAGAACATAAGAATTAGGAGCAGGAGTAGGCCATACGCCCCATCGAGCCATACGCCCCCTCGAGATTCAGTAAGATCATGGCTGATCTTCGGCCTCAACTCCACTTTCCCACCTGATCCCCATAATCCTTGATTCCCCTAGAGTCCAAAAATCTATCTATTTGACTGTTTCGAGAATTCTTGTTGTACCAACAAAAAATGACACTGTCTTTTTCTGTTTGACATCAAACCTAAGCTCAACATGTTGCATGATGCACACTGTGAGTTCCTTCACATTGTGACAGAAAGGTCTTCTTTGCTGTATCATTGCTTGCCGGAACTAAAGAAATGCCAAGTTACAAGTCTGTTTCACACATTAAAAACATACATCACAGTTTGGAATGGTAGAAGTATTTTAGTAACAGCAAGGTAAGTTGTATTATTATCTTTCTGTGCAGCCATCCATGTGCTAAAGAGATCATATTGCTTTCTACTGGATCATCACAACTTTCCTTAAAAAAAAAATCAGATTTACAATAGCACAGTTTGCTAGAACATTGACCTCACCCCTGGGATTTGCATTTAAAATCCATCCCACGTGAATGCTGAAATCTGGCATTTCTGCGGGATGGATTTTAAATCTCAATCTGTCACTGGCCATTACTGTCAAATGTCAAACAAATTCTGACAGCTTCTCTTTATTATTCCTCATCACTTTTTCTCCTCTACTGGAAAAAAATGGATTCCTTGCTGGAATACATTCCCATCTTCAATGGTCACCCTTCACACAAATGGCCATTATTCATTGTGAGTGTGCGCCCAGACAGTGAGCAGGCTATTTGATTGCAAGAGGCATCAGAGTTAAGCTCAATCCTCCCCGTTCATTCACCTTCGAGCAGAAGTTGCTGGTTAGCAATTAGGAATGGGAACTCCAGTTGGCTTTCTTCTCCTAATGCAGGTGTGTTGAAGCCAATTGTCGTACTCTAGTGCTGCCTTGGCTGAGAACATCTTACTCAGCACTGACCAGGGATTCAGAACTGTGACTTTCCTGATTTGTATGGTTCAGTTACCTCATTGAGGCATTGAGTGACCCTCCCACCCCCTAGTTCAGATACTTTCAGTCCGATTCCTAGAGGGTACAAGTCAACAATCCAAAGCTGAGCATTCAATGGAACTAGTTTAATTGAGTCATTGTAAGTGAACACAATGAGATATGGCCTGGGAAGTACTGGTTCTGTAAGATATGCTTTCTGAGGAGTTTAAATAATCGTACAGGAAGACTGACCCTTGTACGTTTCTGATCTCAAGATGCTCAGTTATGCCATTTGCTCAGAGCAGAGCAGATTCTTTTCAAATTCAATTTATGGTAAACATTATGAATGCATATGTGGTCATCGAGTTGAGATAGTTCAGTGCTGGAAAATAAAACACTTTCCATTTCAGGCACCTAGGGGGGAATTTTTCCAGCCCTGGGAGGCGGATATGGAGGCGGGACTGCTGGGAAAATGGCAGAAACTGGGAGCGGGAACCGAACCCGCTCCCAACCCATCTCCGTGCCATCTTCCCGGTAAGCGGGTCCCCGAGTCGCGCAGGGACCCGTCTCCTCGCGGCGGGAAGCAGATTACAGCCATTTAACTGCCTGTTAATAGGTAGTTAACAGGCAGTTAAGAGGCTTATCCCCATTTTACCCCTGCAAGTGCGGGCTTCCTGATGGCTGCGAACCTTGCCAGGGTCAGCGAGGCGAGCAGTGGGTCTGTAGGGGTGAGAGGGGTTGAAAGTGCGCTGTGGAGGTGAGTGATGGGTGCAAGTGTGGACAGGTAAGTATGAGAGGTGAGTGTAAAGTGTGAGAAAAAGTTTACTTACCTCTGTTTCTTCCTACAGGCTTCAGCCCTTGGGGATCTGGAGGCGCCTCATCTCAACGGCAGAGATGACAATGGCTGCTGCATTCTCAGATGTAGCAGCCATCTGATTTCTGCTGTGGAAAGAGGTTTGGTGAGTCTTCAGTACAAGGGCTCACCTTAGAACAGAGATTGTCAGCGTTTGACAGCTTCTCAAAGCAGTCAAACGCTGACAATTCATCTGTCAAAAATTTTTGACAGATGAAACGTCATACGCTGACGTCCTCTGTCACCGGCTTTCCCTTAATTGGTCGGCTAAGCCCGCAGGGCAGGCTTAACAAGGTCAATCAAGAGAAAATAGCGTGGGTTGGCCAGACATCATTGGGGGCGGGACGAAAACCCGAAAACCAGCAGTCCCGCCCCCAACGCACCCCCATTGACAAAATCCAGCCCCTAGTGTCCACATCATACACTCGCACCTTAGGTACAGCATGGTTAGATGTAAAATAAAGCCCCCGCTACTTTGCCCCAACAATGTGCCTCAGGCCCAACCTTAGAAGAACAGTTCTTACTGGACTAATCATTTCTCCATTTCCATCACCAGTCATCCTGCTGCCTCTCTGAGTACACTTGTCAATTTAGTGGCATATTAGGAGTGGGCTTATGCTGTGGAAACAACTCAGATCTAGACTGAGATAGTCTGAACTCATTTTACTTAATAAAAAAGAAAGACTTATTTATATAGTGCCTTTCATGACCTCAGGATGTCCGAAAGTGCTTTACAGCCAATTAAGTACTTTTGAAGTGTAGTCACTGTTGTAATGTAGGAAATACTCTTACAGCAACATACAGAGAATATTACAAAAGGCTTGATTGTCTGTAGATTGTTTCTAATGTTATAATAAAATAAGGATGTAAATGAATAACTGGCAATCTGGTGCCAAAACAACAATATTACATTCATAAGTAAGTGAGAATGTTGTGAGAATAAGGATTTGACACGAGAGACAAAAAAGAAACAAAGGCTTGTGAGGAACACTGAGGGAGCAATGAGGTAATGGGGGGGTGGGGGGAGATGGTGGGGATGGCAGGTATATAACCAGATCCCAGACAGGATGGATCATACGGTAAAAGGTAGTCAGCAGGTGGTTATGAGTACAGTAACCCCGAACGACATATCTGTACAGGAGCTCAGGAATAAGCTAACATTGAAACACTAAAATGAAAGAAGATAAAACTACATTAAGGTGTGTAAATATTAATGCTAGAAAACAGGATTATTGAACTGGAGGCTATTGTCGCAATAGGAAACTACAGTGTGATGGGAATATGGCTGAAACCAAATTAATTTCATATTCAGGGGTATAGAGCATTCAGAACGGAAAGGAAAAAAGACAGAAAAAAGGGTGGTGTAACCATATATGTCAGGGGCAACTGGGAGGTAAATGAAGTTGATCCTGAGGGAGAGGTAAGCTACAGAAAGAACTACTTTGAATAGAAATCGCTAATGTGAAAAAAATCCAAGTTAACATGAGGAGTAAATGTTACAGACCAGCCGCTCAGCACAAGGAGTTTTCGCTGTGAAGAGATAAGAAGGGTGTGTGAGAACATGAATGTCACTTTCATGGGTGATTACAATGAACCCAAAATAAATTGGGAAAACACAGTCAAAGTGGACGAATGTAATGCACGGCTGTTTCACGACGCGATGCATAAGAGATGGCACGAGAGGCACTGCTTATTTGACCTGGTATTTGGAAATGACCCAGACAGTCTAAAGGAAATGGAAGTTGCAGCACCCCTATGCTGCGCGTGCGCTTTGAACTTAGGTTTTTTTTGCAGGTTTTCCCGGGATTGTAAGCCTGCAGGATTTAGAAATGTAAAAAGCAGGCACAAGGCCTGCTTTTTACAAGGTAAGTGGTCAATTAATTAAAATTAAAACATTTTTTCCACAGGTTTATTATTTTTAAATACTTTAAAGCAAGGTAAGTTTATTTTTAGCCCAGTTAGAATATAAAATTATTTTTTTCAAAAAATTAAATTATTGTTTAAAATAGTTATTTAAAGTAATTTATAGTTTATTTAAAAAGTGTGATTTTAAAAAAATATTTATTTGAAGGTTTACTGCTATTTTGGGGCCGTAGCATTTATAAGTCTTGACAGGTCTTCCAGGATCGGAATTCCACGGGGCCCTACAGCTCAACTGCCGGCGCGCAAGGTAAGTGCAGGTCGGGGGCTTACACCCGTGGGAAGCCCCCGACCTGAATTTCTGGGCCATTCAATTCCAACATGAAATGGGAGCAAATTAAATACAAGACCATAAGCAAGGTTTATGGGCTAGATTTTCAGTTGCTAGCGCCAGCAGTTAGCGCCTTAAGAGAAGTGATTTTCGGGCGCTATGCGTGTAGCGCCCGTGCGCAGCGCAGTTTGCGCCCCGCCCCAAATTAAGTTGCCCGTTAGCGCCGGCGCAAAGTTTAGCGCCCGCCCGGATGCGCGCGCAGAAAATGACGTCACATCCTCGTGCAACGCCCTTTGTGCGCCCCGATTCCAAACTTCAGTCGGACCGCCCCATTGTGCGGCTGGCGGCCGGAGCGTTTGGAAAAAGGAACGCAACACAACCAGCGCGGGCCCCGGGGGGCGCAAATTAAAGGGGACGTGCTCTCCAGTATAAAGGCCAGCCTTTTTTCAGAAAACACTCTTGTGCAACGCATTTCTGGAGACACAACAAGGAGGATAGCTAACTGGTTTCAAGCAGCAAGAGCTCAGGTATTTTTGGACTCAGGCCAGAGCGCTGCAAGTGGCCTTTTGGAAATTTGAGTGTTTGCCAGGATTTGATGGGGGTTGCATGGGGTGTCAACGCGGAGCTGCAGCTCCATGTCCGTAGGGCTCGCAGACGCATTGTGAGGGGGGCAGCCCTGGCTAGAGGCAGAGGGGGCTACAGGCGTCGGCCACGTAGGCCTTACCCAGTCAGGCTATACCGCCAGCAGCGCTCCTACCTAAACATGAGTGCCGCGCGATGTGTTAAAAGGCTCCGATTCCGAAAGGAGGTGATTGCAGAGATCTGCCACCTGCTTCGCCGAGATCTGCGGCCAAAGCTCAGGTGCAGGACGTCTCTGTCGGTGGAAGTGAAGGTGACGGTGGCATTGAACTTCTATGCCACCGGCTCCTTCCAATACGCTGCTGGGGACATAGCAAACATCTCCCAGTACGGCGCGCATCGCTGCATCCGCCAGGTGACCGAAGCACTGTTCAGAAGGAGAAGCCAATTCATCTCCTTCCCCATGGCCCTGGAGAGCCAGCATCAGTGCGCATTGGGATTTTCCAGACTCGGGGAATTCCCCTTGGTGCAGGGCGCCATTGACTGTACGCATGTGGCTTTCCGGGCCCCTCTGGAGCATGGCGAGCAGTATCGCAACAGGAAGGGCTACCATTCTCTGAATGTGCAGCTGGTGTGTGACCACAAGCAGCGCATCATGGCAGTCAATGCCAGCTTCCCAGGCAGCAGCCACGATGCCTTTATCCTGCGGCAGAGTACTGTGCATGACATGTTCCAGGCACAGCCTCCCCCAAGAGGATGGCTACTCGGGGACAAAGGCTATCCTTTGTGCACCTGGCTCATGACCCCGCTCCGCGCGCCCAGGACCGCTGCTGAAGAGGCCTACAACGAGAGCCATCAAACCACCCGCAACATCATTGAGCTAACTATTGGGGTCCTCAAGCAGCGGTTCCGCTGCCTTGATCGCTCCGGAGGAGCTCTCCAGTATTCGCCGGACCGGGTCTCCCAATTTGTGGTGGTTTGCTGCATGCTACACAAACTGGCTATCCGCAGGACTCAGGCACTGCCACCTGACGTTGGACCAGCACCTCAGGAGGAGGAGGAGGAGGAGGAGGAGGAGGAGCAGGAGTACGTTCCCAGGAGGGAGCGACCAGGGCCAAGGGCCGCACGACGCCACCTTATTACACGGTACTTCTAAGCCCCCTGTCAGGGAATGGCCAGGGGCCATGAGGGAAGATGAATGCAGCCGCTCCGCAAGCCCTCAGCCGGCGAAGCCAACAAACACTAAGAAGAACAACCATGGAGACTGCAGGAATAAAGATAATTTTTCATTACACAAAAATGAAAAGCCCTTCCCACATGAATCCCCAAAAACAATAAACGGGCCCCACAAAAAGCCCAACAAACGACTCACTCCCACAAACTGGGGAGGAGTCACTCCACCTTTCTTCAAACCGGGCCTCAACGTCGGCCTAACGCAAAAAATAAGCCCTCCAACAACACAACCATGGGCAAAATAAAGATGGCCACCGCCATATAAAAGGAAAGCTGGCCACACCCTCTACTGAGTGGCCCGCGAGGGCGAGACCTTGCCCAGCCTTTTGCCTCCCCTGCCCGGCCTGCTGCTCCTTCGCAAGCTCTGCCCAGTGGCTGCTGCGAGGCTGGGGGAAGGCGCCTGAGGCTCAGATGCCCTTCCGCCAGATGCCGCTGGGGGGCGGCCTACACGGCGTTTGGGCCTCGAGGGGCCGTCTGCTGAGTGGCGCACCTGAGCCTGGCCACCATCAGCTGCAGCCGCTTGCCCTTGACGCCCCAGTGGGGGAATGGCGGCGACGGATGGCGCAATGTGGGCCAGCTGGCGTCTGGGATGCGCTGGCTGGTGCTGTGGCGCGGTGGCACTCGGCCGGGCCCGCACTGCAGGATCCGCAACAATCAGCCGAGGGGCGGCTTGCTGGGATGGTCCAGCGCGGCGGCTGCCCTGGCGATGCCTGCCTGAGACAGCGCGTGTGGCAGCAGTGAGTGCCCCTGTTGTCCTGGTGTGCGCGCACATCACATCCGCCAGGGTCTTGACGGCATCAGTCAGCATGCGGCCACTCGCGGCAGTTGCTGCCCCGAACTCGCGCACACTGGTCGCCAGCGACTCGATGGCCTCAGGCATGCGCCCCACCACGCTCATGAGCTCCGTGTGGCGCCGGTCCGAATCCTCGGCCATCTTATCCAGCTTCCGCACCTCCTCCGAGGTGAAGGTGTCCGGACTGGAGTCGCGACTCTCCCGCTGGGGAGGAGGGGGCCGAACTAGGGGACCCTTGCCACGTTGGTGGCGGCGAGTGTGCCGATCAGCAGCACTCCCCTCTGATCCTTCCCCCCTTTGGGGGGAAGGCCGCGGGCCACGCGCACGGCTCCTGGGTGGCTGGACACCACTGGTCCCAGAAGCTGCATTGCCCTGCGACAGTTCCTCCAGGCACTCGTCCAGTGAGGAGGTGTCAAGCATTTCCTCCTCTCCTGCGGGACGTGACTGTTCCCCCGATGGTCCGGCTTGCTCCTCCTCCTCCTCCTGCTCGGAGGTGCTGTCACTGGCAGCTTCAGGGTCCTGGTCGTCACCAGCTGAAAGCAGGAATGCACAAGAGTAGCTTCAGAGTGAGGAGACGGCGTCAGCGAGGGAGTTAGGACTGGTGGCATTCAGCGCATTGGTGGGACAGTGGCAAAGGAGGTAGCTCGGATGGGCCAGTGCGACGCGAGAGGGCCAAAAGGCGAGGTCCTTACCATTGCCGGGCAGTGGAGGGTCGGATACTCCGCATGCTGTGGGGACGATCACACGGGCTCCCATGAGCACACACACGCGCTCCTCCAGCCGAGTGAGCTTCTGCAGCTTGGCGCGGCCACCCCTGGCACGGGCCTGGCGATTAAAGGCTACTTTAGCCTGCAAGAGAAAGGACGGGCTGTAAGTGCACAGTGTAGCCCTGATGTAGTGTGCACTGCCTCCCATGGTGGAATAGCTTGGCCAGAGTGAAGCCCTGATGTAGTGTGCACTGCCTCCCATGGTGGAATAGCTTGGCCAGAGTGAAGCCCTGATGTAGTGTGCACTGCCTCCCATGGTGGAATAGCTTGGACAGAGTGAAGCCCTGATGTAGTGTGCACTGCCTCCCATGGTGGAATAGCTTGGCCAGAGTGTAGAGTGGCGAATGGCCAATTGATGCTCATGACTGTCCCAATGCTGCTGGCTGAGGGCTGGCCAATAGGACTTTCAGCTCCCTTTGCCCATCATGTCAGGTGTACATGCAAGAATGAGGAGGAGACTGGAAAGGGTACTCACCCTGACAATCCTGGTCAGGTCGTTGTATTTTTTACGACATTGTTTGTGGGTCCTGGGGGCATCGCCGGTGAACGTCACCCTCTGGGCGATCTGCTTCCAGGCTTTGGTGTAGTCGTGGTGGGTTGGATTCCTCCCACTCTCTGGGAACAAGATCTTGCGCCTCACCTCCAGAGCTGTGACCATTATGTCCAGATCACCCTCTGAGAAGCGCAGGGCACGCTGACGGGCCTTCTCTGGCGTTGCCATGACTCCCTGGGGCTGAGCAGCAGTGTTGAGGCCTCTTTGCAAGGCTGCAGTGTGCAGGGCGTGGCAGCAGACCAATTCGTCCCTTCCCCCTTTAAGAGCTGGTCGGCGCCACGGGGTCTGCTGTCAGTCCAAAAATGACCGCACCCGCGCTGCGCCCCGCCTGGGCGCTATCCCTCTGGACCGCCGGCTTAGCGCCTAAAGATAGTAGTGGAACGCCTCTTTTAGCGCTCCACCAACCTCTTAGGGCGAAGCCACTGAATTCCCGGCAACGGGGCGCTACTTTGGGGCGGGCGCTAACTTCGGGCGGGCGCTAAGGTTAGCGCCCCAAAACTGCCTATACTGAAAATCTAGCCCTATAACTTTAAAAGGTCTAAATTCAAAGAGATGAGAGAAGATTTAAAACAAGTGGATTGGAGAAGGATGTTCAACAACACTTCAGTAGAAGACAAATGGGATACCTTTAAAAGAATAATTCTGGCATGCATGACAAGTAAATGCTTGAGATCAACATCCTCAAACCCTGAATAGATTAACAAACAACTTAAAAGTGAAATAAAGAGGAAAATGCCCTCTACAAACCCTGCAGGGAGAGAAGAGAAGGAACTCTCGAATGAATATGAGATCACATAAAACAAGTTAAAAGAGTAATCAGAGAGGCGAAGAGGGAGACCTAGAAAAAAAGCAAAGCTGCAGAGGCAAAACATAATATTAAAAAATTCTTTCTAAACTGTCCCCACCGCTTATAGTTAGTGGCCACTTTGGTGCTAACACGATTTGCCCACTATACACGTTGGGCGGTTTATCTTCTCCATCTGCAACACTCAGGCCTAGAAATTCAGTGGGCCTTGCGCCCACTTAGCGCCTAAAGAGGTCTTCTGCGCCGGCGGGGTTGGTAGCGCGGAAATTGAGTGCAGCGTTAAAGGCGGCGGTAGCCGGTAGCGCTGCGCCGGCACCGATGACGTCATCGGTGTGCGCAGCGCCCCGGTTCCGTCCCGATGCCGGCCCGACGCCCATATTCAGTTGCGGCCGCCTCTTCCGCAGCGGCCGCAAACAACGTTCGTGAAACACGGCCTTCATGCAGCGTTAGTGGGGCGCATAAAGGTGGAGGTGCGGCCGGCCGCTTTTTTGGCGGCCGCCTGCCCGCACCTCCCTCCCCGGCCTCCTACACCACCCCCCCGCGGCATTGGTGGCTGATTCCCGCGAGCCCGGCACTTCTCCGTGGTGCCGGGCTCATTTGCCGGCAGAATCCAGCGGCGATCTCACGGCTGCAGGCAGCTCCTCCTTAAGAGAAGGAGGAGGCCTGCAGTACCCCAGCCTGCCGCACCGCATCGGGTGGCGCAGCGGCAGCTGGAGCGCTGAAATTCACTTTCAGTGCCCCAAGCGGAGGCGGGCACACCCTGGAACAGCGCCCGGTTCCGACTTGGGGCGCTAATAGTGAATTTCTGGCGGGCGCAATGGGCTCCGGGCGCTGCGCAAACTTTTGGGCGTTAGCCTGCTGGCGGGCCTTAACTGAATTTCTAGGCCTCAGTCCCTTACGATTAACCTAAAATTTAAAAAGTAAGTTCAATGCTCTTTGAAAAATGTAATTTAATAAACCAGTCTGGATACAGTGAGAGGTTCTGGCAGGTGTACTACAGCGGAGATGAAAGATTATCTGAAAGCTACTTTGTACTTTTGGAGCTTAAGAAGGTGCTGTTTACTTTTTTAACATGTTTCTTACTGCAGTCAGGGCTGAGTAGTGCAAGCTGTAACCCGACACCAGTTAGAGGTGATTAAGTATAAAAGGTAACGAGCTGCAAACTATTCATTTAATATATGTCTCTGCCCGAAATGTGCAACCTGTTTAACATGCTGGAAGTGCCGACTTTGGAACTGACTATAATGGAAAATGAAAACAGTTAGCGCTATTTGCCCGATTGAAATGATTCCCTGATTTAAACGTTGGCAGTTTAAGCGGTGGGGACTGTACTACAATAACAAGATGACTGCCAGAGAGGTGAGAACGTTAAAAGATGCGAAGGGATTTGAAACTCCGGATGAGCACAAGATAGTAAATATCCTGAATGATTACTTCCTCCAAGTATTCACAAGTGAAGACATGAACAATGTGCTGTCCCTCCAAATGAGAACGAACCAAGACAAAATTCACAACTTGGATATTAATGAGGTGGAAATCCTAGACAATCTGAAAAGGCTTAAAACAAATACATCCCTGGGGATGGATTGTTTTTGTTCTAGAGTGTTGAGAAAGACTAGTGAGGATGATTTACGAGACTCTGGTAATCATTACACGGGAGTCAGTGGACACTGGGGAGGTACCAGTAGATTGGAAACAGGCTAATTCAGTATCCATATTCAGAAAGGCTGACAAAACAGAGACAGACAAGTACAGATCCTTTAGTCTTAATTCAATTCCATTTAAAATAATGGAATTGATTGTAGGAGAAAAATTCAGGTATTTGCATGGAACAGTAACCTAGTAAACAACAGTCAAGATGTCTTTACGTGGGGATAATGCAGCCTGACCAAGGTCATTGATTTCTTTGAAGAATTGACAACCCAAGTAAACTGTGGTAAACACTGTGACATTATGGATGTATTTAGACTTCTAAAAGGCATTTGATAAAGGTCCACACAAAAGGTTACTAACTAAGCTAAAAGCTGTGGGGAATTAAGAGCAAAATATGGGTATGGATAAGAAATTGGCTGAAGGGTACAAAACACCACGCACTGATTAGACAGATAGGCTGCAATTTTGCAAATGGATGCGGCTTGGGAGCGGGTCAGCTGGTTTCCGGCTTCCAGTCCCGCCCCCAACTGCATCCGGCCCACGGACGTGATTTTACGTCAATTGGCCTTGTTAAGCCCACCCTGCGGGCTTGCCGGCCAATTAAGAGGAAGCCGATCAGATGACGTAATTTGATGACGCGTCATCTGCTGGTTTTCTTAAAGGGACCATGCACAATTTTTCTTTGACAGCTCATTTTTCAGTGTTTGACAGCATTGAGGTGCTGCAAACACTGACAATCACTGTACAAAGGTGAGCTCTTGCACCCAGGCTCTCCAATGACTCCCTCCATAGGCTAGAACAGATGACAGCTACAGGTGAGGTTACAGAAGCGATCTGTCACTGGAGAGAGAGGTTCTCCCAATGAGGTGGGAATAGACATCCAATTCAAAGTTACCTACAGAAAAGTGTAAATGCATTAAAAATGATTTTTCCCAACATTTTCTTACCTCTGAAACTCACGAGTGCACCATTGGATCCTTCACACCACTTCTGCAACTGTCATCAATGCAGAAACATTATAGCAGACTCACAACACTTACCTGGCATGGTGTCCGAGGCAGAAGCAGCAAAATTGAAAAAGAGCCTGTTAACAAGTATCAGGTACCTGTTAACAGCCAGGTAAGTGGCTATAATCCTCTTCCCGCTGCGAGGTGTCAGGTCCATGCACAAATCGGGGACCCGACACTTGGGAAGATTGATTGGAAGTGGGTTGACAGCGGGTTTCCTGCCTTTCTTTGCAATTTTGACAGCGGTCCCGCCTCCAATCCTGCACTCTGAGGACCGGCAAACTTCCGGCCAATATGTCAGGGTGGGGGAAATGTACTGAGTGGGGTGCCCCGGAGCTCAGTATTGGCACCACTGCTGTTTCTAACTTACATTAATGACTTAGATCCAGAAACTCAAGAGAGGTAGTAAAAATCCAGAAACTCAAGCGAGGTAGTAAAAATCCAGAAACTCAAGCGAGGTAGTAAAAATGAAGGAGGCAGTCCGGAAATTACAGAATGGGCTAAGCAAAATATGTGAGCTGCTGAAAAATGGCAGATAAAATGTAATGCAGAGAAGTGTGAAGTATTTCACATAGGAATGATAAATGTGTGACACATGTACTCTATGAATTGTGTTGAAGCAGACCCAGGAGTCTTACTAGATTCAATGCTCAACATGCCCAACCAAAGCAGAGCAACAATGAACAATGCCGCTGGCTGCTTGAGACCAAGACCAATATAAGAGAGGTTAAACTGGGCAACTGTTTTCGTAACAGGACAAGCTGTTCTATATAGGCTATTTGTGGTAGCCTCCGGTGAACAGTGATTTATTTTTTAGATGTTCACAATTGTATTTCTCATCAAAGCGTGAGGCAACACCGCAATCAAAACAAAAATAATTAGCATATTTTAGATATAAAAGCAGTGGAAACAGTCAGTGGAACATAATGCACAGCACAGGGAAGATCAATTAGAATCTCAAGGTTCTAAACATTTCACATTTAAAGGGCCACTGTCTTCATGAAAACATACTTGGCCAAACATTTTTAAAAATTTAACAAGAAATCATTTTTATCATGATGATTTTACATACTAATGTTGATGTGAGTGATTTAAGTCATGATGTATCTACGGAAATGTATTAATTTTTTATTTGCTTAGAAATGCAATTTTTTTCAAGACTTCCCTTCCAGCCCATCAAGTTTCTCTTTTGCCCTCCTGCCCCGAGGACCTCGTCGCCCACTGGGGTCTGGTCACCATTTGATACCTTCCACAAGTGGGCTTTATTCACATGTAAGCCTAGAAAGTGAATGTAAGCAGGATAGTCACCACCATCACAACCAAACCAATGTCTTTTCTCTCCACAAATGCACTTCTTTCAGGGCTCCCTGATGCAGGAAGGATGTTCCCGATGTTCGGGGAGTCCAGAACCAGGGGTCATAGTCTAAGGATAAGGGGTAAGCCATTTAGGACAGAAATGAGGAGGAATTTCTTCACCCAGAGAGTGGTGAACCTGTGGAATTCTCTACCACAGAAGGCAGTAGAGGCCAATACATTAAATATATTCAAGAAGGAGTTGGATATATTTCTTAAGGCTAAAGGGATCAAGGGGTATGGGGAGAAAGCAGGGACCGGGTACTGAATTTGGATGATCAGCCAGGATCGCATTGAATGGCGGAGCAGGCTCGAGGGGCTGAGTGGCCTACTCCTGCTCCTATCTTCTATGTTTCTATGTTTCTATGAATGATCAGGAATCAGACTCTGGAAAATTTCACTCCTAAAATTACAGTGCTCCTACCACTGTCCTGGCAGTGAAATCAACATTAAGCAGCAATTGAATCTGAGGTCCACTGGTCTGTATAGATCAGTTATTCACTGCTGAGCCATGACATGATCCCAGATAGTACCCGTTTCAGTGTCTGAAAGAGGAACAGACGCCTGCCATTTTGTCACAGTGTAGGAAGGACAACCGACAGGAAATTTAACGCAGACTATTTGCACATATTCAAGGAAGCTGGATCAAGATTGTCATCAGTACAGACCTGGAAGCAGGTTGCATTCCTCCATGCCTTTACAGCCTGATGCATGGAATAAATGGACCCAACAAGGGAGGACAGAGAAAATAGACAAAATAAAATAATCTAAAATGGTTAGCACAAAAGCAAGAGGAGAATCCAATAGATTGGCAGACACTCAGATGCAGATTCATCATGTGACCATCACGAATCAAACACAAACCTCCAAAACACTCGCTGCTAAACCACTACGTGAAGGGTGAATGGCTCGCGCCACAAATGAAAGTATTAGGTTTATGTAGAAAGAAAATAGGGAAAACATCTATTTTTAAAAGGCAATCCAAGACCATTTCCTTACAGTGTGGATCTTTCAACATGATTGGAAATTGCATTCACTATGGTTGCCACCTGCCTGCTTTCGGAGCACACTGTATGGAGATTTTATAATATGCAAACCAAACTCAAAGGGTGCAATTCTTAACTGGTAGCTGCACGTTTCTGACCTCAAAAATGGCGGGGTACCTTAGCTGCACCATTGACGTCCAGTCTGCTGCAATTTTCAGGTGGTCCGGTAAATGTGCAATCAGCATGCCTGCCACATTCTGACGAAAGGCTGCTTAAATGTACAAATCAGGTCCTAAATCGGTTGTTAGACCCCATGTGCAATTTTCAGGCACAAATGGATGGAGCATGTGCCATGCATACTCTACCCGTTTGTACCAGGCATCAATCAGTGATGTTTAAATGATGCCGGAACTAAAAATCTTTTGGGCTTCTCGGACATTGGCTTTGGGTGAGTGGCACTGCCAGTCCTGTCCCTCTGCCGACTATGCACACATTTCGGGCGGAAGTCAGAGATCACCGCCACCCCCCACCCCCTGCCTCCCCACCACCCCCGAAGATTCTCTGTTTTTATGATGCGGAGGCATTAACAATTGAATTTATTAACAATTTGGATGAATTTTCATTGTCAGCAACGCAAGCATTGGAAAACCTGCATTTCAACACATGTAAATCACACACAAATATGATAAGTTGAATATTCCGACAATAGTTTACAAGCCCTAAATTTAAATCAAAACACTTGGTGGGATCCAAGTTAATCTCGACCTCCGTTTTAGTTTACTTACATGTTGTCATATTAACTTTGAAATTATGAATGGATATTCCATACATGTTTAATAACCATCAGTTTCTATTTATATCCACCACAGGATTTTTCACAATGACAAAAGGTTCAAATAACTGGGAAGTTAAGTCAAAAAATAACAAGTTGGTAGCAAGGGAACGTAGCCAGAAGTTGTTTTTCCTGTAAAATGAAATAACTGATGCGCCAGGTTGACACCATCCCACACCAGCACTGTAAAGCATCCCTTTAATGTTCAAGCCATTCCATGCACACTCATCACTATAGCGGGGGGGGGGGGGGCGGCAGTGAAGTTATGTCTATGTCTCAACATTCACTGGAACTCAGTAAGACACTTCGCAAGGTGCGCATAGATCTGTCCAATAAGGTGAAGTGTTGAAAATATAGATTTCACTGTATGACAACACATTACCAAAAACTTCACATGAACATTGGCTAAACCTCTCAAGTGCCTACCCTTGTGTATTAGTTGGTACGCTTGCAGTAGGATTAGGGTGAGTGTGAGGGGTGGCTAGTGAGATGGGGAAGTGATAATGTAGACAGAGAGGGGTGGGTGGAGGTGTAAGGTAAGTTGGTGTGAGTAAGGATGTGCAGGAATAGGGTAGGGAAGGCAGAGTGATGGGTATGTGATGAATGGCACAGCAGGGTGAGTTTGAGTGTGGCATTGCAGTAACGTTTTGTGATCTACTGAGATCATAGAAAGGTTTGCACCACTGCAGCCAGGTCCTCCTGACAACATCCCTGCTTGTGTCCTCCTGTGCAATGTGCTACCAGACTGTGTTGATACCCTGGGGAGGTCTCTTCCACCCATGGGAAGGGAAGAGAATCTCCCTGCGTGCTGTGACTCCCTCCATAAGCATATGGAGGGAGTCATGCATGAACCTGGGTGCAGACGTGCACCTTTGTGCAGTGCTTGTTATTGTTTGCAGCACCTCAATGCTGCAGCACAGTGACAGCACAACTGTCAAAATCAATGTGGCCATGGTCCCTTTAAGGAAATCGGCTGATGATGTGTCATCAAATGACGTCATCAGACCCGCTTCCTGTTAATTGGCCAGGAACCCCGCAGGGCAGGCTTAACAAGGGTAATCTATGGAAAATCTTTTTGAGAGAGCGGCTGCAGACGGGAACAGGACCAGAACCCGCCAACCAGCTCTCCCGCCGCCTTCCCGCCTCCGCAGGGAAAATCCAGCCCTCTAGAGAGAGTGTTTCCACTTGTGGGGTAGAACAAAACTAGATGCCAGCAATATAAGAGAGTCACCAAAATATCAAATAGGGAATTCAGAAGAAACCTCTTTACCCAGAGAGTGGTGAGAACGTGGAACTCGCTACCACAGGGAGTGGTTGAAGTGAATAGTATAGATGCATTTAAGGGAAGCTAGATATGAGGGCGAAGGGAATGCTGATAGAGTTAGTCATAATAATGGGTGACTTTAATTATTCAAAGATACACTGGGATAAAAGTAATGTAACGAGCAAAGATGGGAAGTGTTTCTACAGTATGTCCAGGACTGTTTTCTAAATTAGATTTGTTTGTTTTTAGTCCAAAAAAGGAGGCAGTGCTGGATCTAGTTCTAATAAATTAAGTGGGGCAAGTAGGTAAGGAGAACTTCTATGGAACAGCAACCATAATTAAGTTTGATATAAAAACTGTAAAAAAGTCAAAGATAAAGGTACATCACCAGAAAAAAGCAAATTTCAATGAGATAAAAGGGGAACTCGCCCAGTAATATTGGAAAGAAAAATTGGCAGATAAGATCATGCACGAACAGTGATCACTTCAAACAGGATATGATTAGCATAAAAAAGACATATTCCCACACAATGATGAGAGTGCGGTAAAGTTGGAGATCCTTGGATAAGTAGAGAAATTAAAATGAGACTTGAAGGAGAGGCAGATGACAAATCTAGGCCTAATAATTCAAAACAAAATCAAGCATAGTGAAGAAAACATAGATGGGAAGCAAAAAATATCAGAAAGACAGACTGGTGGGTAACATAAAAAGGAAATAGTATCAGCTTTTATAAACACATAAAAAAAGCAAAACAAAAGGGACAAATTAGAGACCAAAAGGGACAAATTAGAGACCAAAAGGGTCCCTATTTACTTGAGAAAATATAATTTTATGAATGAAGGGGCAGGTTACCAAATTTTTTGGACATAGAATCCCCTGCCAGAAACTGTGGTACTGTAGAAGTAAATTCTATAATAGCTTTTGAAAGGGAATTGAATAAATATTTGAAATGAAAAAATTGAAAGAGCATGGGAATGGGACTAAATGAGGGCAGACGGTTCAGGGAAGATCAGCTTACGGAGACCGTTTGCAGTAGAGAAAAGAAGCCAGGGGTTACCTTTGCATTCCAGGATGATCCTGGAGTAGTGAGTGGTTTTGGCAGAGGAAAGCAAAGCTCGATAGTGCTTGATGTGGTGCAGCTAGATGTGGCAATTGAGCACTTGGATTTGAGGGACCAAAGATGGGGGCCATACCAGAGGGAACAACCAGGATGGGAGAGGGTGAGGATTTTATTGGGGACAAGGGCATCAAAGACGAGGTGAGGGAGCGCTTGAACAGATCAACAGCTGCAGAACTACTGTGGCAAATGGAGGGCCAAAGCTTGGACAGTTGGATTTTGATAGTACAATTGCAAGTGTCTTTGAGCAGAGTTTTTCCAGGGGCTGAAGCAGAAGGAATGGGATTGGAAGTGGGTAGGGGGTACATGAAGTGAGGGATACAAGAAAATGATCAACAATGGCCTGGTCTATAATTGAGACTTGGGCCGGGATTTTGCTCACCTCAGTGAGTCTGGGGTGTGCAATGTTGGTGGTGGTTCACGGCCCTGCTGCTGGCTCCATCCCACTGTCTAAAATGAATTTACGTTAATCCCACCTTGTTAAGTCCACCCAGCGTGTTTCCCGGCCCAATTAGCAGAAGTGGGTCTGGTGACATCATTCATGATGCGTCATCAGCTGGTTTCCTTAAAGGGACCATGGCCAACTTTCTTTTGGCCTTTGTGCTGTCAGTGTTCTACAGCATTGAAGTGCTACAACCACTGACAATCACTGCACAGAGGCAGAGGGCTGCACCCAGGTTCTCCGATTACTCCCTCCATATGCTTCTGATGGGCGGATGGCACCTGCCCAGGAGACCAAAACAGCCTGGTTGCACATTGCATAGGAGGGCACAAGCAGGAATGTTGTCAGGAGGACTTGGGTACAGTGGCGCAAACATTTCAATGATCTCATTAGATCACAAAACATTAGTACCAAGCCGCACTCGACCTCATCCTGCTGTGCCTCTCATCACATCCCCATCACTCTGCCTTCCCTACTCTACTCCTGCACATCATTACTCACACCAACTTACCTTGCACTTCCACCCATCCCTCACTCTCTATCCACATTATCACATCCCCATCTCACTAGCCACCCCTCAGACTCACCCTCATCCTTGTGCAATCATACCAACTAACAACACACAAGGGTAGCCACTTGGGTGTTTTATCCAATGTTTGTGTAAAGTTTCTATCAATGTGCTGTCAAACATTGAAATCTTTATTTTCAACAATTTCTGGTCTTGGACATATTTGTGTGCACCTTTGGAAGTGGCTTAGTGAGTTGAAGTGAATGGTGAGACATAACGGTACCCCCAGCAATGCTGATGAGTGTGAAAGGAATGGCTTGGGCATTGTAGGGATGCTTTATGTTGTTGGTGTGGGGTGGTGCCAACCTGGTGCATCATGTGGCAGCCAGGGTGTACAGCGTCAAGTGAAGTAAATCTGGCCATAGTGGGGCCATCCCTGGCCTCCTGGGTAGCAATGTGCTCGGGTGCTGATGCCCTGTGTCCTGTGCAGCATCAGGTGATTGCGGAGAAGGTTGGTGTTGTTGTTGCTAATGCTGCTTGGAGCTGATCGTGGTGGGATTCTGAGGACCAAGATGAGAGAGTATAAAGGGCACCCGTGCTAATGGAATAGATGGTAGGTGAAGTACAGATGACAGAAGCGATCTGTCAATGGTGAGAAGTAATGAGGTGAGTCTGGATGGAGACTTGGGGAAAGACTTGCAGCATGCTGAATCTGTTGTGGAAATGCAGTGAAGAACAGTTTGTGGCTGAGGAAAGTGATCAGCTGTCAGGTGGGAGCTTTTACTGCACATTTGAAGCTGTCAAGTAATCAGCTGGAGCAATGGCCACTGAACTCCTGCCTCAACTTGACAGACGTGGTCACCGAACAGCATGGTTCCCGTGGCCATGAAGTTAAAATTAAAAAGTAAGGAAAAAAGCCTGTTAAGAGTCTTGTAAGTACATTATAATGAGTTTAATTGGGTCACCCGCCACTGCCCGTCGGGTCTGCACAGCGCTGACAGACCCGACATTGAGAAAGGTGTGTTGTGCCGGGTTGACTGCGGGTTCCCGACCAGCTGTCAAAAATAAACACTTTCCCACCTGACCCACCACCGATCCCGCCTGCTGACACTCTGGAAAATTCCAGCCATGGGGAGTAGAAAGGTCACTTCACATGGCAAGGTTGAGGGATGGACATGAATATGGGTAGGAGAGTTTATACAGAGGGAGAGGTTGAGAGGGGACAGGAGAGCAGTGAATTCAGAGGAGAGAGGGCAAAGGTGAGTTGAGATGGAGACTAAAATCACTGAGAATGAGGTGTTACTCAGTGCAGAGAAAAGGAGGGAGGATATTTCAGTGAGAAACTTAGGGTGAGGCTCTAAAAAGACTGGCTGAAAATATTTTGACATGTATAAATCTAACATCGCCCAAGAACAAAAAACATAAAAATAACAAATATTAATTTGGTCTTTGTCGTATCTGAACAGGCAATACAGCAAGTTCGCACAGGGCGGCTGTTGGAATAATCTGCTCTTCTCCATGTGTGAGACAGGTCATTTCCCCACAGGACTTTCTCTGTAAAAATACCAAGTTAATGCTAAATTATGGATCATTTTGTGATTTAGATTTATAATCACTGGGAATTGAATCAAGATGGCTAAACTCTTCTAAGTTAGGATCCTTAAGGATATTAGCTCTTAATGTGATGTAATAAAATTTTCATACCCCAGTAACCACCTAATGCATTGGCATAATTTTTAACTACATGAAATACTTAAATAGTAACATCATACGTTTGAAGTTTTGGATCTGAATAGGTTTATAATTTCATAAATATTAGAACAATTTGCACCAATTACCATGTAGTTCTACAGAGCTTTGCAATATGAATTTTGGTCGTCACTTAAATCTCTGGGTTCTATAAATACTTTATATCCATTAGGATCTGTTATGGGATTAGCTAACAAAAATTTGTAGCCTTTTTACAAGGAACATTTGAATGACATTATCATTAGCATGTACCGGCTGAAGTTGAATAGTTGAGAAATCAAACTCTAGGTACTTGGTATGACAAAGAAATGCTGTGAATACACAGCAGGTCAGTCAGCGTCTGAAAAAGACAGGTCGACATTTTTCAGCAGAATTCTGACAAAGTGTATCTACCAGAAATGTTAACCTGAAATTTTTCCCAGAATCGCTGATATATTGGCAAAATTTTCTGTTCTAATTTCCAGCATTCACAGTTTTTTTGTCTTTTTATTCCAGGCTGTTGGTAATCACTGAAGAAGAGACAATGGCATCCCATTCACTTTAAACTAAAAGAAATGGTGGCCTACCTGTAAAATTTCTAACTCAAGAAGTTTTACTAAGTGCTGTACAGTCATTTAGTGCAATGGTCTGTCATCTTAAGCACTATCAGAATGAAGGTGGGATTTTCCTTTCAAAGCATTTGAAGGTGCATGAGCAAATTTAAAACTCTAACCCCAATTTTAACCAGGCGAAGGTCGAGGCGGGGTGAGGGGGTTAAACCGCCCCGACCTCGGCAGCGTGAGGATTAGGAGATTTTAACTCCCAGACCTCATCTGAATAGACTCTTGTCAGTCTCTCGCCCAAAACCGTGGGGATGCAGCAGTTGGATGGAGAGAGCGCAATGTAAGGTAGCACGAGGCAAGTGGCTGGGAGGGGATTCAGGGGTTTATCGCAAACGGGGTGGGGGTGGGGCACCTGGGACAGGGGAGGCCATAACTTTCCTTCCACCTCCTGGCACCAAAAAGAAAAAGTCAAAAAAAGTAAAAATCACTGACGTTTTTGGGCCTCTTCTGCCGCCAATCCTTCTTCCCACTAGGTTGGCCTGACGAGAATGCTACAATGGCATCCCCACACAGGCCTCTGGTTAAACTGGCTTCCTTGCAGCCCAACCTGCATAGTTAAGGAAGGCTGGCACCAATTTCTAGCGGGTGTCCCTGTTGCCTACTCAAAAAAACGGGTGGGGGGTGGGTTAAATCTTAACCTGACTCGCCCAGCGGGAAACTGACTGAATCAGATGGGCTGCCTGTTTTACATCCCGCCTGACTTTACTTTCAATTAATACCAGTGGAAAGTAAAATCAGGTGGGGTGTAAAACGAGCAGCCGATCCGATCCGATCCAATCAGTTTCCCAAACTTAGCTTATTTCTCTCGTGTTGAAATCAGAACCTGTGGGAAGACAGTGGGACCTCAGCCGCAAGTCCCATGGCCGATTTTAACTGCCCGATTCCCACAGGGGTGGGAGTAGTTAAAATCGCCCCTTCTGTATGTTTTACAAGAATACCTTAAGATAATCTGCCATTCAATCAGTAAAGCTGGAAAAAGATATTCAATTTTCCGTTTAATTCCTTGAACCACTGAATATCTTTTCTGCTTTTCAATATACACATTCACTTTTTAAGATTGGCGCAAACTGAGATGTGAATCGCTGTCAAGGACATGGCTGTTAAGAAAGACCAACATTTTCCGTACAGTGTAGACAGAAGTGGCACTTGTACAAATATTTTGAATTGTCACCCTATTTATTCGACGTGCCTCCCTTATCTTTCCCGTAAGAGAAACAGGAAGGAAGGGATGAAAACAATCTGTTACATACAGTGAATCTGAAGTTATCCACCTCACTCCCTCCTCAATGTTTTATTTAAAAATTCCAATGTTTTCCAAAAATACTTAAGACTCCAAATGTAACTCTGACTTCACTGGAGACTGGAATCTAATTGTGAATGCTTCCCTTGTTTTTGTAAAAAAAAATGTAAATACCACCATTGAAGTACTGTACCTGCCGCCAAGACCCCAGCAACTCAATGGCTCACATTCAAACGTGCTGTTGCAAAATATATTTTGCTCTGCTACAAACACAATAGAATTCTGCCCATCAGGCATGAATTTCTGTAACTGATGATGATAAAGTAAAACTGTACACGATCTTAGAAACGTAACAATTGACAGCAAACTTTGAGTGCACAAAAAGTTGGGGTAAATTATATACATAATACGGCAGAATTATTACACAGTCCTAACTGAGTTAGTTAGGAGTGGCTGGATAAGGACAGGAATCCTATTGTCATAATATTCATGCAATGAATTGCTCTACAAGGTTAAACTAAACCATGCCTTACAATACCACTGGAAATAGCTCCATTCTTAATGCGCATATATAATTGATTTTCATGTCACCTGAAGATATTCCACTGCAAAACAAGATTTAACAGAACTGCTTAGTTTAATTCCTTACCATTTTCTGCATCAGACTTCCTTTCCTGTTCAGTGTCAGTGAGGGAAAGCATTGAATTCGCACGGCTCGACAGACAGGAGCTATGTTCGGATTTGATTTCTCGCATCCACAATCTTAAAGCATGATCTGGAGATGCAGCCCCTTCTGTCTCAGTATCAACGTCAGATCCTATTATCATAGGGTACCCATGCTGGGAAGGATCACACATATCTGTCTGATATCCACCACACAACACTGGTGGAGCCTCACAGAATTCCAAGGCTGAAAGAAACAAAAGGAGAGGGAGAGAGAGAGAGAGAGTGTGAGAGAGTCTGACACTGAGCTTATCAAAAGAATGCATCTGAAAACAGGTTAACAGGACATTATGACAAGCTGCCTTTCAACCTTTCTAACTGGAAGGCTTGAAGAACAAGCTCTACAGTTCGACTGAATAAAATCAACAGTGAGTTGACTAGGCATACAAACACCAAAATTTTAAAAGATGTTTGTTGAATCATTACACAGAAATGTTCATTTATTAGCTGAAACATATATGATATAAAGTAATTCCAGTACATGCCATAATCATAGAATCAAAGAAACTTACAGCACAGGAGGAGGCCATTCGGCCCATTGTACCTGTGCTAGCTCTTTGAATGAGCAGTCGTGCTCAGTCTCACATCCCCGCTTTTTGTTCATAACCCTGTAAGTTCCTCATCCTCAAATACCTGTCCAACTCCCTTTTAAAATTATAACTATAACTATCTTCATCACTATCTACTGCTTTGGCAAGTTTGGTATCATCTGTAAACTTTATAATGCTGCTCCCTACAGCTGAGTCTAGGTTGTTTAAGAACATAAGAACATAAGAAGTAGGAGCAGGAGTAGGCCATTCGGCCCTTTGAACCTGCTCCACCATTCAATAAGATCATGGCTGATCTTTGACCTCAACTCCACTTCACTGCCCGATCCCCATATCCCTTGATTCCCTTTGAGCCCAAAAATCTATCTATCTCAGCCTTGAAGATACTCAATGGCTCAGCATCCCTTTCGGGTAGAGAATTCCAAAGATTCACAACCCTCTCAGTGAAGAAATTCCTCCTCATCTTAGTCTTAAATGGCCGACCCCTTATCCTGAGACTATACCCCCTAGTTCTAGACTCTCCAGCCAGGGAAAATGACATCTCAGCTTCTTCCCTGTCAGTCCCCTTCAGAATCTTTTATGTTTCAATGAGATCACCCCTCATTCTTCTAAACTCTAGAGAGTATAGACCGAATCTGCTCAATCTCTCCTCATAGGACAACGCTCTCACCCCAAGGATCAATCTGGTGAACCTTTGTTGCACCGCCTTTAAGGCAAGTATGTCCTTCCTCAGATAAGGAGACCAAAACTGTGCACAGTACTCCAGGTGTGGTCTCATCAAAGCCGTGTACAATTGTAGTAAGGCTTCCTTACTCTCGTACTCCAACCCCCTTGCAATAAAGGCCAACATGCCATTTGTCTTCCTTACTGCTTGCTGTACCTGCATGTTAACTTTTTATGTTTCCTGTGTGAGGACATCTATTTACATCTATCTCTGCACACCAACATTTAATAGTTTCTCACCATTTAAAAAAATATTCAGTTTATCTATTCTTCCTACCAAAGTGAATAATCTCACATTTCCCCACATTACACTCCATCTGCTAGCTTATTGCCCACTCACTTAACCTGTTTATATCCCTTTGCAGGATCTTCCTCCTCACAGCTTACTTTCCCACCTAGCTTTTTATCGTCAGCAAACTTGGATACATTGCACTTGATCCCTTCATCTAAGTCATTAATATAGATTGTAAATAGCTGAGGCCCAAGCACCGATCCTTGGTAGTTACAGCCGACCAATTGGAAAATGACTCATTTATCCCTATTTTTTGTTTTCTGTCCATTAACCAGTCCTCTACCCATGTTAATAAATTATCCCCGACCCCATGAGCCCTTACCTTGCATAACAACCTTTTATGTGGCACCTTATCGAATGCCTTTTGGAAATCCCAATATACTACATCCACTGGTTCCCTTTTATCTACCCTGCTAGATACATCCTCAAAAAATGCTAATAAATTTGTGAAACACGATTTCCCTTTCATAAAACCATGTTGAGTCTGCCTAATCATCCTAATCTTCCCATTATTGAATCTAGCTGTATTTTAAATTAGGCCAGTGTCTCGGCTGGAACCACTTTTTCTGGTAATCTGTGAGTAATTTATTTTAGGTTCGATCTTTGGTACTCAAAGAGACTAAAGGGAGCCTTGTACCAAAGTATATATGTTTATTACAGTTATAAAATAAGCTACAATACAAGAAGAAGTTAAAATACAAAGATTATACTTATAATGCTCTATATAAGATGGTGAGCTACAACCTGCTAAACATCAACAAGGTTTCGTGGTGATTGATCTCGAATACCCTGCTGGTAACACTGGAGCGGTCCAGTCTCACTCCGAGAAACATTCTAATATTCTAAACTTTAAGTCTGCTTCATATACATGAATTACTTGTTAAATTATGGGAACTTGAGCCCATTTTTGACTCCTATACACTCAAAATAGGCAGAAACAGTCAACCATTGGTTCCCATGTTATATGCAGTTCCACAGTAAACAGTATGGGGGAAAAATTTGGTTGGTTTGCACCTCCTGTTAGCACCTTAAGAGGGCGCTAATGGGGCATAAAGCAACTAGCGCCCGGGCGCAGCGATGTTTGCGCCGTTCGCGAAATTGACCAGACATTTTGCGGCGGCGCTAAACACTGCCACCATGACCTCCTGTGCCCACAGATCATGATATCAGTCGAGCGTGCAATGCCCTGGTAGCGCCCTGGACCGGATATTGAGTGGCGCCCCCTGCCTTACCGCCTGCCGCTAGCAATGACAGGTTGAGGGGAGTGTTTTGCAGTCGGGAAGGAACTGGGGGAGCACTATTTAAAGGCGACCGCTTCCTGCCTTTTTTTGTCGGTGACATTTTTGCACCACGCGTTCTGAGTGAGAGAGAGAGACTTCTGGAGAGATTCAACGCTGTGTTGAGGAGTTTTGGGTACTGAGCAGCACTTTGCTTTTTCATTTTGATTTGATCTTCCTTGCATCGATTTAGAAGAGACTGTGGGGGCTGCACAGGTCTTTCCCTGGGCCTCTCCATCGTTCTTCCCAGCAGATTTGATGTACAGGTCTCTCCAGGCCGAGATTCAAGGCTGCAATGAGCAGGGTTTGGATGGAGAGCAAGATCGACCCTCCCCTTTAAGAACTGGCCGGCACCAGTGTGTCTGTGTTCCATTGCTGACCGATATCACATGAGCTTCGCCAGCACTCTGAGGTAGCGCCTCGCTCCTCGGCGTTAGCACCTTAAGGGAGGTGTGTAGCGCCTGATTTAGCGCTCCAATCACCTCCAGGGCGATAGAAGCCAAGTTTGCAGTTGAAGGCGCTAAACTTTGCGCCCGGCCAATAATTGCGCCCCAAACGGGGCGATAACGAATTTCTCCCCCTATGTCTTCTGACATGGGTTTATCAAGGAGAGTTACACAAACTGCTTACAACAACAACTTTGAATCTAAAAGGCCTTGGCCTAAAAATTTGGTTGCTTTGCGCCTCCCGTTAGTGCCCTAAGAGGGCGCTAACGGGGCGCAAAGCAACGAGCACCCGAGCGCGGCGCCATCAACGCCTCCTGCGAAATTCAGCAGGAGTTTAGCGGCGGCGGTAACCGTTAGCACCCCGTGGTGCTGCACCACTGGCGATGACATCATCGCCGTGCGCAGCGCCTCGCTCGCGCCCGGCCGCAATCTTCGATATCACCCCCTGACTTACCGCTGGACGCTATGTCCGATGGGGTCAGGGGGGCCTACCTGCGGCTGGGGCGACGCTAATTAAAGGCGAGGTGCCAGGCAGCCATTTTTGCTGCTGGTCGCCTGCCAGCACCTGCCCCCTCTGCCGTCTCCGGCCTCCTCTGAAGCCCCTCCCGTGGAGTGCCAGCTGCGCTCCGTGAGCCCGGCACTTCTTGAGTGCCCGGCTCTTTTGCCGGCACTCCGATCCCTGGTGGCCCAGCTGGACCCGGGTCACACTGCGCAAGGCCCCTCCCCTTTAAGAAGGGGAGGAAGGCCTGTAGTACCGCAGCACATAGTGCCGCGATATTCACTCATAGCGCCCCAGGAGGGAGGTGTGGTGCTTCCAGTAACGCTCTGCTTCTCTCTTGGGGCGCTACCGATGAATTTCAGCCACGGAGGCGGTAATTTTTTCGGGGCGCTGGCGAGAGCCGGTGGGAAGCATCAAGGGGATCGCGCAGGCGATCGGGGTGGGGGTGGGGGGGAGGGAGGTCGGGCAGAGATGGGGGGGAAAGAGAGGATCGGGGATCGGGCCGGGGGAAGGATCGGGGGTTGGTGGCGGAGAGTGTGGATCGGGGCCGGGTGATTGGGGTGAGTTAAGAGTAGATTGGGGCCGGTCACCGGAGGAGGGGATCTCTGATCGTAGGGGGTGGGTTAGGTAGGGACCCTGGATCTAGGAGATAGGTATAAAGCCACTTACCTCCTGGATCCAGCAGTCCTCTCCGCGCTTTAACTGTCGGGTTTCATGAATTGTATGAAACCCGTCCACATGCAGTTAAAAACAAAATGAAGGATTAAAAAGAAGCTTCCAGCCTCATTATAATATTTAAATTGACGTTCCACCCCCTGGGACCAGGTTTGTTTCCTGCCCCCTCCGACCCCCACCTCGCCTCGGTGACCCTGGCGGGTTTCGGAGCCTTCGGGAAGCCTGCATTTGTGAGGGCAAAAAGGGGATAATCCTATTTTCTGCCTTTTAACTACCTGTTAACAAGCAGTTTAGTGGCTTTAAACATAGAAACATCGAAGATAGGAGCAGGAGTAGGCCATTCGGCCCCTCGAGCCTGCTCCGCCATTCAATGAGATCATGGCTGATCATCCAAATTCAGTACCCTGTCCCTGCCTTCTCCCGATATCCCTTGATCCCTTTAGCCTTAAGAAATATATCCAACTCCTTCTTGAATATATTTAATGAACTGGCCTCAACTGCCTTCTGTGGTAGAGAATTCCACAGGTTAACCACTTGCTGGGTGAAGGAATTCCTCTTCATCTCTGTCCTAAATGGCTTACCCCTTATCCTTAGACTGTGACCCCTGGTTCTGGACTCCGCCATCGGGAACATCCTTCCTGCATCTAGTCTGTCTAGTCCTGTTAGAATTTTATAAGTTTCAAAGAGATCCCCTCTCATTCTTCTAAACTCCAGCAAGTATAAGCCCAATCGACCCAATCTCTCCTCATAAGTGATTCCTGCCATCCCAGGTATCAGTCTGGTGAATCTTCGCTGCAGTCCCTCCATGGCAAGAACATCCTTCCTCGGATAAGGCGACCAAAACTGCACACAATACTCAAGGTGTGGTCTCACCAAGGCCCTGTACAACTGCAGCAAGACATCCTTGTTATTGTACTCGAACCCTCTTGCTACAAAGGCCAACATACCATTTGCCTTCTTAACCACCTGCTGCACCTGCATGCTTACCTTCAGCAACTGGTGCACAAGGACACCCAGGTCTCGTTGCACTTCCCCTTCTCCCAATCTATTGCCGTTCAGATAATAATCTGCCTTCCTGATTTTGCCACCAAAGTGGATAACCTCGCATTTATCCACATTATACTGCATCTGCCATGCTTCTGCCCAATCACCCAACCTGTCCAAATCATACTGGAGTTTCTCGGCATCCTCCTCACAGCACACCCACCCACCCAGTTTTGTGTCGTCTGCAAACTTGGAGATATTACATCTAGTTCCCTCGTCTAGATCATTTATATATATTGTGAATAGCTGGGGTCCTAGGACCGATTCCTGCGGTACCCCACTCGTCACTGCCTGCCACTTGGAAAAAGCCGTTTATTCCAACTCTTTGCTTCCTGTCTGCCAATCAATTCTTTATCCAAGTCAGTACCTTGCCCCCAATCCCATGTGCCTTAACTTTACACGCTAATCTCTCATGTGGGACCATATCGATAGCCTTCTGAAAGTTCAAATACACCACATCCACTGGTTCTCCCTTATCTATTCTGTCAGTTACATCCTCAAAAAATTCCAGTTCATTAGTCAAGCACGATTTACCTTTTGTAAATCCATGCTGACTTTGTCCGATCCTGTCACTGTTTTCCAAGTGCTCTGCTATTACATCTTTTATAATGGACTCTAGCATTTTCCCCACTACCGATGTCGGGCTTACCAGTCTATAATTCCCCGTTTTCTCTCTACCACCTTTTTTGAATAGTGGGGTAACATTAGCTACCCTCCAATCCATGGGAACTGTTCCAGAGTCTATCAAATTTTGGAAAATGACCAGCAATGCATCTACTATTTCTCGGGCCACTTCCTTAAGTACCCTAGGATGTAGATTATCAGGCCCTGGGGATTTATCGGCGTTCAATCCCGTCAATTTCCCTAACAATACTGATTTCTTTCAGTTCCTCCCTCTCATTAGACCCTATGCTCCCTGACATCTCTGGGAGGTTATTTGTGTCCTCCTTTGTGAAGACAGAACCAAAGTATGTATTTAATTGGTCTGCCATTTCTTTGTTACCCATTATAAATTCCCCAGATTCTGACTGCAAGGGATCTACGCTTGACTTCACCAATCTTTTTCTTTTCACATATCTATGAAAGCTTTTACAGTCAGTTTTTATGTTCCCTGTAAGCTTACTCTCTTACTCTATTTTCCCCCTCTTAATTAATCCCTTTGTCCTCCTTTGCTGAATCCTAAACTGCTCCCAATCCTCAGATTTACTGCTTTTTCTGGCCAATTTATATGTCTTCTCCTTGGATCTTATGCTATCCCTAATTTACCTTATTAGCAACAGTTGAGTCACCTTTTTTGTTTAATTTTTATGGCAAACAGGGATGAACAAATTCTGTAGTTCACCCATGCGATCTTTGATTGTTTGCCATTGCCTATCCACCGTTAACCCTTTGAGTAACATTCCCCAGTCAACCATATCCAACTCGTGCCTCATACCATCGTAGTTTCCTTTATTTAAATTCAGGACCCTAGTCTCTGAGTCAACTACTTCACTCTCCATCTTAATGAAGAATTCTATCATATTATGATCGCTCCGACCCAAGGGGCCTCGCACAACAAGATTGCTAATTAATCCTTTCTCATTACATAATACCCAGTCTAAGATGGCCTGATCTCGAGCTGGTTCCTCGACATATTGGTCCAGGAAACCATCTCGTATACACTCCAGGAATTCCTCCTCCACAGTATTATTACTAATTTGGTTAGCCCAATCTATATGTAGATTAAAGTCACCCATGATAACTACTGTGCCCTTATTGCATGCATCTCTAATTTCCCGTTTAATGCCATCCCCAACCTTTGCATTACTGTTTGGAGGTCTGTATACCACTCCCACTAACGTTTTCTGTCCCTTGGTATTTCTCAGTTCTCCCTATACAGATTCCACATCATCAGAGCTAATATCCTTCCTTACTATTGTGTTAATCCCCTCTTTAACCAGCAATGCTACCCCACCTCCTTTTCCTTTTTGCCTATCTTTCCTGAATATTGAATACCCCTGGATGTTGAGTTCCCAGCCTTGGTCACCCTGGAGCCATGTTTCCGTAATCCCAATCATATCATATCCGTTTACCTCTATTTGTGCAGCTAATTCATCCACCTTATTACGAATGCTCCTTGCATTAAGACACAAGGCCTTCAGACTTGTTTTTTTAACACTCTTACACCTTTTAGAATTATTATTTACTGTGGCCATGTTTGATTTAAACCCTTGGGGCTAGATTTTCAGTTTAGGCAGTTTTGGGGCGCTAGCTTTAGCGCCCGCCCGAAGTTAGCGCCCGCCCCAAAGTAGCGCCCCGTTGCCGGGAATTCAGTGGCTTCGCCCTAAGAGGTTGGTGGAGCGCTAAAAGAGGCGTTCCACTACTCTCTTTAGGCGCTAAGCCGGCGGTCCAGAGGGATAGCGCCCAGGCGGGGCGCAGCACGGGTGCGGTCATTTTTGCACTGACAGCAGACCCCGTGGTGCCGACCAGCTCTTAAAGGGGGAAGGGACGAATTAGTCTGCTGCCACGCCCTGCACACTGCAGCCTTGCAAAGAGGCCTCAACACTACTGCTCAGCCCCAGGGAGTCATGGCAACGCCAGAGAAGGCCCGTCAGCGTGCCCTGCGCTTCTCAGAGGGTGATCTGGACATCATGCTCACAGCTCTGGAGGTGAGGCGCAAGATCTTGTTTCCAGACAGTGGGAGGAATCCAACCCACCACGACTACACCAAAGCCTGGAAGCAGATCGCCCAGAGGGTGACATTCACCGGCGAGGCCCCCAGGACCCACACACAATGCCGTAAGAAGTACAACGATCTGACCAGGATTGTGAGGGTGAGTAGCCTTTCCAGTCTCCTCCTCATTCTTGCATGTACACCTGACATGATGGGCAAAGGGACCTGAAAGTCCTTTTGGCCAGCCCTCAGCCAGCAGCATTGGGACAGTCATGAGCATCAAATGGCCATTCGGCACTCTACACTTTGGCCAAGCTATTCCACCATGGGAGGCAGTGCACACTACATCAGGGCTTCACTCTGTCCAAGCTATTCCACCATGGGAGGCAGTGCACACTACATCAGGGCTTCACTCTGTCCAAGCTATTCCACCATGGGAGGCAGTGCACACTACATCAGGGCTTCACTCTGGCCAAGCTATTCCACCATGGGAGGCAGTGCACACTACATCAGGGCTTCACTGCGCCCTTACAGCCCGTCCTTTCTCTTGCAGGCTAAAGTAGCGTTTAATCGCCAGGCCCGTGCCAGGGGTGGCCGCGCCAAGCTGCAGGAGCTCACTCGGCTGGAGGAGCGCGTGTGTGTGCTCATGGGAGCACGTGTGATTGTCCCCACAGCGTGCGGTGTATCCGACCCTCCACTGCCCGGCAATGGTAAGGACCTCGCCTTTTGGCCCTCTCGCGTCGCACTGGCCCATCCGAGCTACCTCCTTTGCCACTGTCCCACCAATGCGCTGAATCCCACCAGTCCTAACTCCCTCGCTGACGCCGTCTCCTCACTCTGAAGCTACTCTTGTGCATTCCTGCTTTCAGCTGGTGACGACCAGGACCCTGAGGCTGCCAGTGACAGCACCTCCAACCAGGAGGAGGAGGAGGAGCAAGCCGGACCTTCGGGGGAACAGTCACGTCCCGCAGGAGAGGAGGAAATGCTCGACACCTCCTCACTGGACGAGTGCCTGGAGGAACTGTCGCAGGGCAATGCAGCTTCTGGGACCAGTGGCGTCCAGCCACCCAGCAGCCGTGCGCGTGGCCCGCGGCCTTCCCCCCAAAGGGGGGAAGGATCAGAGGGGAGTGCTGCTGCTCGGCAAACTCGCCGTCACCAACGCGGCAAGGGTCCCCTAGTTCGGCCCCCTCCTCCCCAGCGGGAGAGTCGCGACTCCAGTCCGGACACCTTCACTTCGGAGGAGGTGCGGAAGCTCGATCAGATGGCCGACGACTCGGACCGGCGCCACACGGAGCTCATGAGCGTGGTGGGGCGCATGCCTGAGGCCATCGAGTCGCTGGCGACCAGTGTGCGCGAGTTCGGGGCAGCAACTGCCGCGACTGGCCGCATGCTAACTGATGCCGTCAAGACCCTGGCGGATGTGATGCGCGCGCACACCAGGACCAGAGGGCCACTCACTGCTGCCACACGCGCTGTCTCAGGCAGGCATCGCCAGGGCAGGCGCCGCGCTGGACCATCCCAGCAAGCCGGCCGTCGGCTGATTGCTGCGGATCCTGCAGTGCGGGCCCGGCCGAGTGCCACCGCGCCACAGCACCAGCCAGCGCATCCCAGACGCCAGCTGGCCCACATTGCACCATCCGTCGCCGCCATTCCCCCTCTGGGGCGTCAAGGGCAAGCGGCTGCAGCTGATGGTGGCCAGGCTCAGGCGCGCCACTCAGGAGACGGCCCCTCGAGGCCCAAACGCCGTGTAGGCCGCCCCCCAGTGGCATCTGGCGGAAGGGCATCTGAGCCTCAGGCGCCTTCCCCCAGCCTCGCAGCAGCCACTGGGCAGAGCTTGCGAAGGAGCAGCAGGCAGGGCAGGGGAGGCAAAATGCTGGCCAAGGTCTCGCCCTCGCGGGCCACTCAGTAGAGGGTGTGGCCAGCTTTCCTTTAATATGGCGGTGGCCATCTTTATTTTGCCCATGGTTGTGCTTTTGGAGGGCTTTTTTTTTGCGTTAGGCCGACGTTGAGGCCCGGTTTCAATAAAGGTGGAGTGGCTCCTCCCCAGTTTGTGGGAGTGAGTCGTTTGTTGGGCTTTTTGTGGGGCCCGTTTATTGTTTTTGGGGATTCATGTGGGAAGGGCTTTTCATTTTTGTTTAATAAAAAATTATCTTTATTCATGCAGTCTCCATGGTTGTTCTTCTTAGTGTTTGTTGGCTTCGCCGGCTGAGGGCTTGCGGAGCGGCTGCATTCATCTTCCCTCATGGCCCCTGGCCATTCCCTGACAGGGGGCTTAGAAGTACCGTGTAATAAGGTGGCGTCGTGCGGCCCTTGGCCCTGGTCGCTCCCTCCTGGGAACGTACTCCTGCTCCTCCTCCTCCTCCTCCTCCTCCTCCTCATGCTCCTCCTGCTCCTCCTCCTGAGGTGCTGGTCCAACGTCAGGTGGCAGTGCCTGAGTCCTGCGGATAGCCAGGTTGTGTAGCATGCAGCAAACCACCACAAATTGGGAGACCCGGTCCGGCGAATACTGGAGAGCTCCTCCGGAGCGATCAAGGCAGCGGAACCGCTGCTTGAGGACCCCAATAGTTAGCTCGATGATGTTGCGGGTGGTTTGATGGCTCTCGTTGTAGGCCTCTTCAGCAGCGGTCCTGGGCGCGCGGAGCGGGGTCATGAGCCAGGTGCACAAAGGATAGTCTTTGTCCCCGAGTAGCCATCCTCTTGGGGGAGGCTGTGCCTGGAACATGTCATGCACAGTACTCTGCCGCAGGATAAAGGCATCGTGGCTGCTGCCTGGGAAGCTGGCATTGACTGCCATGATGCGCTGCTTGTGGTCACAGACCAGCTGCACATTCAGAGAATGGTAGCCCTTCCTGTTGCGATACTGCTCGCCATGCTCCAGAGGGGCCCGCAAAGCCACATGCGTACAGTCAATGGCGCCCTGCACCAAGGGGAATTCCCCGAGTCTGGAAAATCCCAATGCGCGCTGATGCTGGCTCTCCAGGGCCATGGGGAAGGAGATGAATTGGCTTCTCCTTCTGAACAGTGCTTCGGTCACCTGGCGGATGCAGCGATGCGCGCCGTACTGGGAGATGTTTGCTATGTCCCCAGCAGCGTATTGGAAGGAGCCGGTGGCATAGAAGTTCAATGCCACTGTCACCTTCACTTCCACCGACAGAGACGTCCTGCACCTGAGCTTTGGCCGCAGATCTCGGCGAAGCAGGTGGCAGATCTCTGCAATCACCCCCTTCCGGAATCGGAGCCTTTTAACACATCGCGCGGCACTCATGTTTAGGTAGGAGCGCTGCTGGCGGTATAGCCTGACTGGGTAAGGCCTACGTGGCCGACGCCTGTAGCCCCCTCTGCCTCTAGCCAGGGCTGCCCCTCTCACAATACGTCTGCGAGCCCTACGGACATGGAGCTGCAGCTCCGCGTTGGCACCCCATGCAACCCCCATCAAATCCTGGCAAACACTCTAATTTCCAAATGGCCACTTGCAGCGCTGTTGCCTGAGTCCAAAAATACCTGGCTCTTGCTGCTTGAAACCAGTTAGCTATCCTCCTTGTTGTGTCTCCAGAAATGCGTTGCACAAGACTGTTTTCTGAAATAATGGATGGCCTTTATACTGGAGAGGACGTTCCCTTTAATTAGCGCCCCCCGGGGCCCGCGCTGGTTGTGTTGCGTTCCTTTTTCCAAACGCTCCGGCCGCCCGCCGCACAATGGGGCGGTCCGACTGAAGTTTGCAATCGGGGCGGCCAAAGGGCGTTGCACGAGGATGTGACGTCATTTTCTGCGCGCGCATCCGGGCGGGCGCTAAACTTTGCGCCGGCGCTAACGGGCAACTTAATTTGGGGCGGGGCGCAAACTGCGCTGCGCCCGGGCGCTACACGCATAGCGCCCGGAAATCACTTCTCTTAAGGCGCTAACTGCTGGCGCAAGCAACTGAAAATCTAGCCCTTGATTTCTCTGACTGCCACCTTTGTTTTTCTCCTTCCTTTCTTTTGCTTCTATCCTTGTTTCCCTTTCCTCTGTCTCCCTGCTCAGGTTCCCAACCCCCTGCCATTTTAGTTTAAACCATCCCCCAGAGCACTAGCAAACACTCCCCCTACGACATCGGTCCCAGTTCTGCCCAGGTGCAAACGGTCCGGTTGTATTGGTCCCACCTCCCCCAGAACCGGTTCCAATGACCCAGGAATTTGAATCCCTCCCCCTTGCACCATTCCTTTAGCCATGTATTCATCTGAAATATCCTTCTATTTCTACTCTGACTAGCACGTGGCACTGGTAGCAATCCTGAGATTACTACCTTTGAGGTCCTATTTTTAAATTTACCTCCTAACTCCCCATATTCAGCTTTTAGGACCTCATCCCATTTTTTACCTATATTGTTGGTACCTATATGCACCACGACAACTGGCTGTTCACCCTCCCTTTCCAAAATATCCTGCAGCCGTTCTGAGACATCCTTGACCCTTGCACCAGGGAGGCAACATACCATCCTGGAGTCTCGTTTGCGGCCGCAGAAACGCCTATCTATTCCCCTTACAATAGAATCCCCTATTACTATAGCTCTCCCACTCTTTTTCCTCCCGTCCTGTGCAGCAGAACCACCCACGGTGCCAGGAAGTTGGCTGCGGCTGCCTTCCTCTAATTAGCCATCTCCCTCACCAATATCCAAAGCGGCATATCTGTTTGAGAGGGGGATAGCCACAGGGGACCCCTGCACTACCTGCCTGCACCTCCTACTCTGCCTGGTGGTCACCCATTCTCTTCCTGCCTGTGCAGCCTTTACCTGCGGTGTGACCAACTCCCTAAACGTGCTATCCACGACGTCCTCAGCATCGCGAATGCTCCAGTATGTATCCACTCGCAGCTGCTGCACTGCAATGCGGACTGTCAGTAGCTGCAGCTGGATACACTTCCCGCACACATGGTCGTCAGGGCCACAGGAAGTGTCCCTGATTTCCCACATAGCGCAGGAGGAGCATACCATGGGGCTGAGCTCCCCTGCCATGACTTACCCTTTAATTAATTCAAATTAAATTAAATCAAATCAATCCCTCCAATCCAAGGAGACGGGAGATGGTACCCGGCGCGGGACGGCTACCCGCCTCCTGGCAAGATGGCATGGAGGCTGGTTGGGGGCGGGTTGGGCACCCGCCCCCAAATTCTGCCATTTTCCCAGCAGTCCCACCTCCAAACACGCCTCCACAGGGCTGGCAAAATCGCCCCCATGGTCTGTCAATGACAGCTCTGAAACTGGCTGTACTGTGCTTTGTTGTGCTACCACTAACCCCACCATCCCCCACCCCCCTAAGCTCTGGAATTCCCTGCCTAAACCTCTCTGCCTTGCTACCTTTCTTTCTTCCTTTAAGATGCCAGGCAATCAGTGAAATCTTGTAAATCATTGAAACGGATGAAACCTTTGGCTCTTCTGCAGTCAGTACGCTGTTAAATTCCCCACTAAAAGTTAGACCCAAAGAGATTAGGTGTAACTGGGGTTTTAACAGCAACTTGACTGCTAGACAAATGTTAAGGGCCTGGAAAAGTAATTTTAATTTTGTGCAGTGTGAAATTTGTCCATTTTAATAAAAATTAACATTTTTAAGAAACTTAAAAAAAAATGTTTAAATTTGTGCATCTTTATTTCAGGTTTGCCTTCTCCCCATGTGAGGGCCCCAATCTTTCTTTTTCTCTCCCTAATTATTTTAAAAAGTTAGAATTTTAATGGCTTACTCACTTCCTTGTTTGCTGTCTGTGAGAATTCTGCTTTTTGATTGGCTGCTTAGACAGCCTGTTGATGTCACAGCAGTTCGCATAAGGGGATCCCCATTAAGTTCCATTGAATTGAATTCAAGGTTAGAAAACCCGAAGTTCTCGACACAGGGATTGCGAGATCCCTGTGCGGAGCGTACTTCAGGGCCGGCAGCTGATGCTTTTGTTTCGATGCTGGCCGCAAATTGGGGCCATTGATTCTTACAGCACAAGAGGCCGCCATTTGGCTGATCGTGCCTGTGCCGGCTCTTTGAAAGAGCTGTCCAATTAGTCCCACTTCCCTGCTATTTCCCCATAGCCCTGAAAAGGTGTCACTGGATATAAACAGGAATGGAAGCTATATCTGATTTTTCTTCTTCCTACCTTCGAAGCACTGGGCTAATCATAACACCCCTATTGCCTTGGATGAGTGCCAGATAACTCAGTACAGACTGATTTATCAAGAATCAAGCTTGGATCCTTGATAATCTCTGTGGCACAGTACCTGCACAGGCCAAAATATCAAGTTGTAAGGCAACAGGTGCGTGTAGGAAATATGAATGCACAATTATTATCTCGATCGTTGGAGGATACAGAGAAAAACTGGGTGTTCTTTTTATTTTTAGAAACTAATTCATAATCCCCTTTATTTAGGCTGTCAAGGGTATGTATTTAATAATTAACTAGGAGGTTTTACCGATAAATCATTAAGTATTTGGTTCAAGCTAAATGAAAGCAATAATTAGAGGTGACACTAACATTCCTCTTAACAGGATTTAAGGTAGTCTGACCTAAAATTTCTACTGTCAAATTACACGATGGTTTAAATACAGCAAGGAAAGTACTTGGATGCAGTTAGTCCATAATCAGAAGGTACTGTAATATATCAGTGAGACATTGCATATGTAAAATCATTTTTGGAAAATAATACATTTGCAGCCTGTTAAAATATTCAGTCATGAGACCACTTTCCTGCTCCCTCAACCCAAATTCCACTAAACTCCTGATCACCCAAATTCCCTTCCTGTCTCCCATGCTCGCTGACATTTTCTTTTTTTTTTCTTGGGAGGTAGGCGTCGTGGGCGAGGTTGCATTTATTCCCCGTCAGTAATCGGCCTGAGAAGGTGGTGCTGGGCCTTCTCCGTGAATCACTGCAGTCTTTGTGGTAATACGAACATACGAATTAGGAGCAGGAGTAGGCCACTCGGCCCTTCGAGCCTGTTCCGCCATTCAATAAGATCATGGCTGATCTGATTACTCCACATTCCCACCTACCCCCGATAACTTTTCACCCCCTTGCTTACCAAGAGTCTATCTACCTCTGCCTTAAAAAAATTCAAAGACTCTGTTTCCACCACCCTCTTCCAAGTTCCAAAGACTCACGACCCTCTGTGAGAAACAATTTCTCCTCATCTGTCTTAAATGGGCGACCCCTTATTTTAAAACAGTGACCCCTAGTTCTAGATTCTCCCACAAGAGGAAACATCCTCTCCACATCCACGCTGTCCACACCCCTCAGGATCTTATATGTTTCAATCAAGTCACCTCTTATTCTTCTAAACTCCAGCGGATACAAGCCTAGCCTGTCCAACCTTTCCTCATAAGACAACCCGCCCATTCCAGGTATTAGTCTAGTAAACCTTCTCTGAACTGCTTCCAGCGCATTTACATCCTTCCTTCAATAAGGAGACCAATACTGTACACAGTACTCCAGATGTGGTCTCACCAATGCCCTGTATAACTGAAGCATAACCTCCCTATTTTTGTATTCAATTCCCCTTGCAATAAACAACAACATTCTATTAGCTTTCCTAATTACTTGCTGTACCTGCATGGTAACCTTTTGCATTTCATGCACTAGGACATCCAGATCCCTCTGCATCTCAGAGCTTTGCAATCTCTCACCATCTAGAAAATATGCTTCTTTTTTATTCTTCCTGCCAAAATGGGCAACTTCACATTTTCCCACATTATACTCCATTTGCCAGATCTTTGCCCACTCACTTAACTTATCTATATCCCTTTGTAGCCTCCTTATGTCCTCTTCACAATTTACTTTCCTACCTATCTTTGTGTCATCAGCAAATTTAGCAACTATACCTTCGGTCCCTTCATCCAATTCATTTGTATAAATTGTAAAAAGTTGAGGCCCCAGCACTGATCCCTGTGGCACACCACTCATTACATCTTGCCAATCAGAAAATGACCCATTTATGCTTACTCTCTGTTTCCTGTTAGCTAGCCAATCTTCTATCCATGCCAATATGTTACCCCCTACACTGTGAGCTTTTATTTTCCGCAATAACCTTTGATGTGGCACCTTATCAAATGGTGTTAGGTAGGGAATTCCAGATTTCTGACAAAGTTTTGATGAAGGAACAGCAATGTATATCCAAGTATTTACGGTGTCTGACTTGGAGGGGATTGTGGAAGTCATGGTATTCTCACGGCGTTGCTGCACTTGTTCTTCTTGGTGGCAGAGGTTGCAGGGGAAGAGAGGTGTTGTCAGATTTACCTTGGTGAGTTGCTGCAGTGCATCCTGTAGATCGTACATAGTGCAACCACAATGCGCCATTCGTGGCAGTGGTAGATAGAGATTCCAGGGGAACTAATGGTTAACTGCTCTGTCCTGAATGGTGTTGAGCTTTTTGAGTGACATTGTGACTGCACCCATCCAGGCGAGTGGTGAGTATTCCATCACAATCCTGACTTCAGACTTATAGATGGTGGAGAAGTTTTGAGGGGTCAGGAGGTGAGTTACTCATTGCAAAGTACCCAACCTCTTTTCTGCTCTTGTAGCCATGGTGTTAATATGGCAAGCCCAGTTCAGCTTCTGGTCAATAGTGACCTCCAGAATGTTGATATTAGGTTACTCAATAATCTCTTGTTTTAGTCATTACCTGATACTTATGAGGTATCAATGTTATCTTCCACTTATCAGCCCAAGTCTGGATGTTATCCAGGTCTTGTTGTAGGCTGGCACGGGCTGCTTCATTATCAGGGGAGTTATTAATGGAGTTAAAATGTTGTGGTCTGATCAGCGAACAGTCACACTTCTGACCTTATGATGGAGGGAAGGTCATTAATGAAGCAGCTGAAGATGGTTGGGCCAAGAACGCCTGCAGTGAAGCCTTGGGTCTATGGTGACTGCCCTCTTGACAATCATAGCCAATTCCTTTGCATCAGGTATTGGAGGATTCTAGCCATTGGTGTATTTTCCCTTTGACCCCCATTAACTTCAGTTTTGCTTTATACTCAGTCAAATGCTGCCTTGATGTCGAAGCAATGTAAATGGCGCTGTCACCCTTCCTTTCAAAACTATCACGACTTCTCGTCACAAAATACCCAACAACAACTTGCATTTCTATAGCGCCTTTAACGTAGTAAAATGTCCAGAGGCGCTTCACAGGAGTGTTATCAAATAAAATTTGACACTGAGCCACATAAGGTGATATTAGGTCAAAGAGGTACGTTTTAAGAAGTATCTTAAAGGAGGAAAGAGAGGTAGAGAGATGGAGAGGTTTAGGGAGGGAATTCCAGAGCTTAGGGCCCCAGTAGCTGAAGGCACCACCGCAAACGGTGGAGCAATTAAAATTGGGAATGTTCAAGAGGACATAATTGGAGTAGTGCAGAGATCTTGAAGGCTTGTAGGGCTGGAAGTGACGGAGATAAGGAGGGGCAATGCCATGGAGGGATTTGAAAACAAGGAAGAGAATTTTAAACTTGAAGTGTTGCCAAACCGGGAGCCAATGTAGGTCAGCGAGCACAGGGGTGATGGGCGAACGGGACTTGGTGTGAGGTAGGATATGGGCAGCAGAGTTTTGGATGAGCTCAGGTTCATGTAGGGTGGAAGATGGGAGGCAGGCCAGGAGAGCATTTGAGGAAAAGTCTAGAGGTATCAAAGGTAGGGATGAGGGATTCAGCAGCAGATGAGCTGAGGCAGGGTGGAGTTGGGTGATGTTACGGAGGTGGAAGTAGGCGGTCTTGGTGATGGAGCGGATATGTGATCGGAAGCTCATCTCGGGGTCAAATATGACACGAAGGTTGCAAACGGTCTGATTCAGCCTCAGACAGTTGCCAGGGAGAGGGATGGAGTTGGTGGCTAGGGAACGGAGTTGGTGGCATGGACCGAAGACAATGGCTTCGGTATTCCCTTATTTAGTTGGGGAAAATTTCTACTCATCCAGTACTGGATATCAAACAAGCAGCGTGACAAATCAGCAACAGTGGAGGGGTCGAGAGACATGGGTGAGGTAGAGGTGGGTGTCATCAGCGTGCATGTGGAACCTGATGTTTTATTTTCGAGTGATGTCACCGAGGGGCAGCATATAGATGAGAAACCCAGGCTAGATCCTTCTGTCTTTGCTAACTATTGCCCCATCTCCAACCTTCCTTTCCTTTCCAATGACCTGGAATGTATTATCACCTACCAGATCCCTGCCCATCTCTCCCGCAATTTCCTGTTTGAATCCTTCCAATCAGGTTTCTGCCCCAACACCGAAACAGCCCTAACCAAAATCACATGCAATACTCTCTAGTACTGTGGTGCATTCCTTCTGTACCGTCTCTGCACTTTCAGCATGGTCAATCACACCATCTTCCTCCAATGCTTCTCCTCTGTTGTCCAGTTGGTTGGTAACACCTTTGCTTGGTTTCATTCTTGCCTATCTGACCATAGTCAGAGAATCTCTCGCAATGGCTTCTCTTTCCACACCCACACCGTCACCTTGGGAGTCCCTCAGGGACTTATCCTTGGCCCGTCCTCTTGCTCAGTTATATGCTGCCCTTCGACATTTTATCCCATTTTATTCGTGGGAACAACATAAAACTCACCTATTCGAATTTTGAGTCTTTTGGCCTTTCTTTTCAGTTTCTGAATTTCTACATTGCTCTCATGGACGAGTGTTAGTTGCCTACAGTCTTGAGTGTATCTTTATTGTCCTGATATCTAGGCAAGTTTCTGATAGCTATGCTCAGATCACAACCAGAAAACCATTCTGTTCATTACTTTACCAACTGAAATTATTGTGTCTCCATAGAAATTTTCTTTCATCTTCAAAAAGCAGTAAATACAAGTGAATTTATTGATTTGGATGAGGGGACCAAATGTAATACATCCAAGTTTGCTGAAGATACAAAGCTGGGTGGGAATGTAAGTTGTGAGGAGGATGCATGGAGTCATCAAGGGGATAGAGACAGGCTAAGTGAGTGGGCAAGAACATGGCAAATGGAATATAATGTGGAGAAATGTAAAGTTATCCACTTTGGTAGGAAAAATAGAAAAGCAGAGTATTTTTTAAATGGTGAGAGATTGGGGAATGTTGGTGTTCAGAGGGACCTGGGTGTCCTTGTACATGAATCACTGAAAGTTAACATGCAGGTACAGCAAGCAATTAGGAAAGCAAATGGTATATTGGCCTTTATTATAAGAGGATTTGAGTATAAGAGTAAAGATGTCTTACTGCAATTGTATAGGGCCCTGGTGAGACCACACCTGGAGTATTGTGTACATTTTTGGTCTCCTTACCTAAGGAAGGATATATTTGCCATAGAGGGAGTACAATGAAGGTTCACTAGACTGGTTCCTGAGATGGGGGGATTGTCCTAAGAGGACAGTTTGAGTAGACTAGGCCTATATTCTCTAGAGTTTAGAAGGATGAGAGGTGATCTCATTGAAACATACAAAATTCTTGCAGGGCTTGACAGGGTAGATGCAGGGAGAATGTTTCCCCTGGTTGGGGAGGCTAGAACCAGGGGTCAGAGTCTCAGAATAAGGGGTCGGCCATTTATGACAGAGATGAGGAGAAATTTCTTCACTCAGAGGGTGGAGAATCTTTGGAATTCTCTACCCCAGAGGGCTGTGGAGGCTTAGTCATTGAGTATATTCAAGACAGAGATCAATAGGTTTTTGAATATTAAGGGAATCAAGGGATATGGGGATAGTTCAGGAAAGTGGAGATGAGGGAGAAGATCAGCCATGATCTTACTGAATGGCGGAGTAGGCTCGAAGGGCCAAATGGCCTACTCTTCTCCTATTTCTTATGTTATGAACAAAAGATAAACACATGATTATGTAACAATAATAGAATACGTATATATTTACAGTACATATTATATTGACCAAGTCCTTGAACAAGAATAAAATGTCACAATTTAAAAGCTAAGCAATTCTGTTGTAGTTAACTTCCATATACAGGAAACTTTCGATTTACCGGCACCTAAATAACCGGAAATCTCGGTTAACTGGCAAAATTCAGGAGTAGGTTCAGGTAACTTTTATTACTTGCCTTCCTCCATCTGTTGCTGTGCAAGGGTATGGCTGCAGCTGTTGCTAAGCTACAGAGACGCTTACAACTTGTGGCCATTGTTCTGAACCTGTTGCTAAGCAACAGGGTTTGTTGCTTTATACGGAGCTCTCAGCTCCGTATCTTTTACTATCGTTTTTGGTTATCCGGAATTTTTGATGAACCGGCACCACGTCAGTCCCGTCCGTGCCGGATAAAAAAAAGTTTCCTGTACAAGACTTTTTCTTCTTACAGTCTTTTCTAACTGCAGAAGCTAACCAATCTAATCTGTCTTGCTGAGGGTTCCAACTGACTCAACTCATCGCCATGTAGCTCAACTCCACTCCACTCAATTCTACTTGTTGAAAACTTCAGCTTGTTAAAATACTCTTCAAAACATTTGCCAGGCTTTCTAAATTTGTCTGGCACATTCAGAAGTAACTGACTATTATATACATAAGAAAACAGATCACACAGTATATGGTTGTGTGTGGCTTTGATCTTCCCTCCAGATCTTGAGTTAGATTATCAGAGCAGACTGTAGTTGCAACATTAATATTGGCCCAAAATTTACGATCGGAGGCTTCCTGCGGGCGGATACCTCCGAACTGTAAAAAATCTACGCATTTACCTAGTGGCCCGGGAGGTATGGAGACTTGCAATCCTCAGCCTCTCCGGGTACGCGCGGGCAGATGCCCATGTATCCCAGGGGCGCAGACTGTTCGCAAGCGCCCCTGGGATCACGTGGGCTGGCCCAACCAATAAAAGAAGGGAATCCCCATTCATACTTATGGGGATTCCGTATGTATGGAACTCCCATAAGTATGAATGGGATCACTTAAAAAATACACAAACACACAAAATAAATTTAAAAATAAAATTTAAAATGCCATTTAATTAAATATTTTAAACAAAAATTTTATATTTTGAAAGAAAACATTATAAGCTTCTTTGGGCACTGGAGCCAGGTGGTGGGGGCAACACTGCTAGCAGTGACAGCCTCAGTGATGTAGTCCCACATCATTCTTTCTGGAGGGTCTCCTGGCCCCTGTGGGTGGAGGACCTCTCTTGCAGTGTTGACCCCCTGCACAAAGCTGGAGTGCTGCGTGCGAGACACTGGGTGCCCCTTCCCTGGCTTGCTGAGCCGTTTGTGTTAGTGCTGAAGCACTTTTCCCATTTTTTGAGGTTCGGAAGGGAATTCAGCTTTAAGTGCTGACAACTAACATTTGGGACTTCTTTTAATGTTAATTTTTTTTTAAAAGGCTGAAAACTGCATTTTTTTTTCACTTCGTTTTAATTTTTATTAGTTCTGAACGCATTGCTATTTTAATTCATAGCCCTTTTAAATTGCCCACAATTCCTTACGAACTCCACAGCCTCGCTCCCAGAGGCTGTTATAAGCTGGAACGGCACTTCAAGACGGGAACGTCGACTTCCATGCCTGCACTAATGCCACCAGGAGGGCGTTACACAGTAAATTAGTGTTGGGCTAAACATCTTTAGCCCCCAGCATGAATTTTTCTCAGGTAGTGCTGCATCCATTTTCAGCGGCCGTTAACCCGAATTGCCAGTGACATCAGCAACTCTCGCGGCGGCTGCAAATTTATCCCTCTCAGAGTAACAGCCAATGACAATTTTAGTTCTGTCCTCACATCGCAAATGGAAGGGGTCTGGAGCCGCAAGTGTAACAGACATTCTGCTTAGCTGCTCACTTAATTTTGATTATTGTCACGTGCGGGTTCAGCAACTCATTTTCAGATTAACGGAGTTACAGTTTTGGGTACTTTTGCACTTCTGTCTTGTTCAATGGCCAGAACGGAGCTTCCATTGAATGGACCACGTAACCCTTATGATCCTAAATCTGTGTCTTTTTGCTTTCTGCCTTTGCAGAATGTAGAGACCTGCTGAGATCTCTACTGAGATATCAACTGAGATAAAATGCAAACTTCGAGCAGAATTTTTCCCAGTGAACAATCAGTCCATTTGGGTAAGCAGAAATATTATACACAGAATGGAACAAAAACAATTATTTCAATGTATTTACAAAATCAGGAAGAGTTACAAAATACAGCAAATTAAACTAATTGTTAGAGTACAAGAGAATGCGGATTTCTAACATACGGTTCGCCAGCGCTTTCATCAGCCCTTCTTCAGCAATTAAACAGTTTTTGGAATAAAGGTGATTTCCTCAGTATTGTCACAGTGAACGATAATGGACTTCTCATGTCCACTGGTAACAGAATGTCACCTTAGCCTCAAGTAGGAGGTTTCATGTGGATCAGATAAGCAAAATGCTCACAGAGCTCTTTAAACAGAACACTCATCAGAATCTAGAAAGAGCTGAAGAAGCTACAGCCAGGGGTCAGATTTATATCATAATAATCTCGTCTGATGTCAGATTCTAAGTGAATCTTAATGAAAATGTCTACAGTTAATGGTTGCATCTAACATTCATTTGTTTGATTACTTACCCAGATGAGTTTCGACAAAATCAGCAGTGAATTACATAAATTACAACTATACTGTTATAAACCTTCTTAGCTTAAAAATACAAGGGATACACCCTCTAAAGTACTGACATACTAGGGTTGCTTTGGAGAATAACACTTGGATCTTTCCAGCCAATCATGCAACAAAGCAACGAAAGCACAATCAGATCTGATGAGTTATATAACGCCAAAATTCATACATACAATTCCTGATTCAGAATTGAATGGCAAGGATCAATTTGCATGGTCACATCTTATTAACAGCTGCAAAACCTGGCATTTACACTTAGCATTGAAAAAATACTGGAAATATACAATTGGCCGGTCAGCATCTATAAAGAGTAGCATGTTATTATTTCTGGTATATATCCTTCACCAAAACTGGAGACTCATAAATCTTTGTGCTCTTTATATATGCTAACTGACCGTATTACCATAATGTTAATTTTTATTTCAGGTTTTTGTCATTTGCAGTTGCTAATTTTTATTTATAGTTAGTATGTTAACCTAATTAACTAACCTAACTGTTCAAGAATAAAGGCAAGTAATCACTTTGAAATAAAGAAAACACAGCCAACAGGTTAACCTTTGGGGAATATTTTGATCATAATTATTTTTAATATATTAGAATGGAAAAACCACACATATTTTACAAATTATTAACTCACATTTATGCTCACTTGTTTAATTTCTCCTGAAGTTGCTGTCTATTGTTGGGGTATGGTTCCATGGTGACGACAGCCCTCCAGTATCTCACCCAAGTAGCCATTCCTCATGTGTAAAACTGGACAGCAAGTGTCCGCAGGTTATGTGATATTAAACTCAAGCGTGATCCTGTTATCAAATGACATCCCACATACATACTTTCCAGCAAGATGTTACATAGTGCAATCGGGAGCAGGAATCTTGACGTGGTGTAACCTTCCATAACGCAGGTTGCTAAGGCTAATTGTAATGCCCCTACTGCTACCCTGGCTAATATCAGCTAAACATAGGGGAAGTTCAAACTTTAGGTTGAATCAGAGGAGAATAACACTTGGATCTTTCCAGCCAATCATGCAACAAAGCAATCCCCCACTATCAACATCTTGGGGGTCACCATTAACCAGAAATTTAACTGGACCAGCCACATAAATACTGTGGCAACAAGAGCAGGTTAGAGGCTGGGTATTCTGTGGTGACTGTCTCACCTCCTGACGCCCCAAAGCCTTTCCACCATCTACAAGGCACAAGTAAGGAGTGTGATGGAATACTCTCCACTTGCCTGGATGAGTGCAGCTCCAACAACACTCAAGAAGCTCAACACTATCCAGGACAAAGCAGCCCACTTGATTGGCACCCCAGCCACCACCTTAAACATTCACTCCCTCCACCACCGGCGTACCTTGGCTGCAGTGTGTACCATCTACAAGATGCACTGCAGCAACTCGCCAAGGCTTCTTCGGCAGCACCTCCCAAACTCTCGACCTCTTCCACCTAGAAGGACAAGGGCAGCAGGCACATGGGAACACCACTACCTCCAAGTTCCCCTCCAAGTCACACACCATCCTGACTTAGAAGTATATCGCCGATCCTTCATCGTCGCTGGGTCAAAATCCTGGAACTCCCTACCTAACAGCACTGTGGGAGTATCATCACCACATGGACTGCAGCGGTTCAAGAAGGCGGCTCACCACCACCTTCTCAAGGGCAACTAAGGATGGGCAATAAATGCTGGCCTTGCCAGCGACGCCCAGATCCCATAAACGAATGAAAAAAAAACTTTTAAATTTCTCCAATTAACATTGGAGTTGCAGTGCAGGTAATAGTGAAATTGTACCATTGTTGAGATACCGCGGCAAACGTGGGAGTCGAGACCAGAGCTAGTAAATCAGAACAGCTTTTTATTTCAGCCTCATGGCAAAACAGGAACTGGAAGAGCCCGCGCCTGACTTAAATACTCCCCAGACAGGAAGTGCTCCCGGCAGCCTGTCCCTGTGGGAAACAAGTTGCTGGAGGAAAGGGCCCCCGGTTGGGGGCGTCTGCTTAAACTGTCCGTACCGCCGTGAGCGGATTGTGTCCAGTGGTGGCGTGTCACCACAGAGCTCCCCCCAGAATCCGCTTAGGAGGAGTGGACGAGTCGTGACGGTGGTCTGATGGTTCTGCCGCAGCGGCTCTGCGTGATCGCCGGTCTAGTTGGCGGGGCCTGGCGGTTCGCCGCCGGCTGTGCTGGCTTGCTGGCGGGACGGCCTCTAGTTGGAGGCCGGGCCACGGGGACCTGTTCCCCTGGTTCTGTGTGTGCTGGTTTGAGCCGGTCGATGGAGACTGTCTCGACCCTGTCGCCGAGTCGCAGCTTGAAGACCTTGTCCCCGGTTTGTAGCACTTCGTACGGTCCGTCGTACGGGGGTCGCAGGGGTCCGCGGTGCGCGTCGTGTCACACGAAGACGAAGCGCGCCTGCTGTAAATTTGGCGGAACGTGAGGTGCGAGTTCGCCGTGTCGGTTGACCGGAAGTGGGGCGAACTGCTGAGCGGAAGAGAAAAAGTTGAGCCGTTGCTGGTCGGCCGACCAAGGCGTGGTAGCCTCCAGAAGGAATTCGCCTGGGACGCGCAGCGGTTGTCCGTAGACTAACTCCGCTGCCGAGGACTGGAGGTCTTCTTTGACCGCGGTGCGTAGGCCTAGTAGTACCCACGGTAGGCGGTCAGTCCAGGTACTGTCCTGCAGGCTGGCGCGGAGTGAGGCCTTGAGTGACCGGTGGAAGCGTTCACAAAGCCCGTTGGCCTGCAGGTGGTACGCCGTGGTTCGGTGGAGCGTCACACCGAGGTTGCGTGCTGTGGCCGTCCAGAGTTCGGAGGTGAACTGGGCGCCTCTGTCGGAGGTTATGTCGGCCGGTACGCCGAACCTCGCTACCCAGGTGTTAACGAACGCCTTGGCGATGTCGGCTGTGGTGGTGGAGGTCAGCGGCACTGCCTCAGGCCAGCGTGTGTAGCGGTCGACCATCGTGAGGAGATAAGTCTGGCCTTGCGATGGCGGCAGGGGCCCGACCAGGGGTGCTTTTGTATGCCGTTGTACCATAGCCCGTTGGCAGGTGAGGCAGGAGGTGGCCCAAGTCCGAACATCTCTGCTGAGGCCGTGCCAGACGAAACGCTGGGAGAGGAGTTTGACGGACGCGCGGGAACCCGGGTGGGAGAGCCCGTGGAGCATGTCGAAGATGCGGCAGCGCCAGGTTTCAGGGACGACCGGCCTGGGTTGGCTGAGTGTGATGTCGCAAGTAACTGCCGTGGCTTCGGGCCCGTGCGCGACCTTGGCTAGGCGTAGCCCTGGCAGGCTGGTAGCCGCCGAGAGGAGGTCTGGGTCCGTCAGCTGGGCCGCTGCTAGTTGCGCGTAGTCGACCGCGAGGTGATTCGCGCAGATGGCGGGACGGGAAAGGCAGTCGGCGACAACGTTGTCTTGACCGGAGACGTGCTGGATGTCCGTGGTAAACTCGGACACGGCCGCGAGCTGGCGTTGCTGCCGAGCGGACCAGGGTTCGGTGTGCTTGGCCATCGCGTATGTGAGTGGCTTGTGGTCCACGTACGCGGTGAAGGGGCGGCCTTCCAGGAGGAACCTGAAATGGCGGACCGACAGGTGGAGCGCGAGAAGCTCGCGGTCGAAAGTGGAGTATTTGACCTCCGGGGGGTGCAGTTGGCGGCTGTAGAAGGCAAGTGGCTGCCACGCGCCATTAACCCACTGCTCGAACACGGCCCCGACCGCGTGGTCGGAGGCGTCGGTGGTGAGCGCGACCCGGGCGTCGGCCCTCGGGTGCGCGAGCAGAGTGGCGTCGGCGAGCGCGTTTTTGGTGGCATCGAAGGCGGCTGACGTGTCAGTGGTCCAGGCTACGGCCATCTTGCCGGATTTACCTCGGAGGGCGTCGTATAGGGGCTTCATGAGGGCTGCAGCTCTGGGGATGAACCTGTTGTAGAAGTTCACCATCCCGAGGAACTCCTGGAGGCCCTTGATGGTTGTGGGGCGGGGGAACTGCTGGACGGCCTGCACCTTGTTGGGCAGGGGGACGGCCCCAGCAGGGGTGATGTGGTGACCGAGAAAATCGATCTCGGTTAGGCCGAATTGGCACTTCGCCGGGCTGAGGATGAGCCCGTGTTGGGCTAGGCGCCCGAACAGGACGCGAAGGTGTTCGAGGTGTTCCTGTTTGGAGGAGCTGGCCACGAGAATGTCGTCTAGATAGACGAATAGGAAGTTCAGGTCCCACAGGACCGAGTCCATAAGGCGCTGGAAAGCCTGGGCTGCATTCTTGAGGCCGAAGGGCATCCTCAGGAACTCGAACAGGCCGAATGGGGTGATGACGGCCGTTTTGGGGATGTCCGCGGGGTGTACGGGGACTTGGTGGTAACCGCGCACCAGGTCGACTTTGGAAAAGACGGTTCATCCGGCCAGTCGGGCCGAGAAGTCCTGGATGTGAGGCACCGGGTATCGGTCGGGGGTGGTGGCGTCGTTAAGGTGGCGGTAGTCCCCACAAGGGCGCCAGCCTCCGCCGGGCTTAGGGGCGATGTGGAAGGGCGAGGCCCAGAGGCTGCTGGAGCGGCGGATGATGCCGAGTTGTTCCATGGTGGCGAACTCGGCCCGCGCGATTTCCAGCTTGGCCGGGTTGAGCCTGCGGGCGTGGGCAGAAACTGGAGGGCCGGTGGTGGGGATATAGTGCTCCACCCCGTGTTTGGCGGCTTTGGCCGAAATGGTCGGGTTGGTGAGGGCGGGAAACTCGGCTAGGAGTGCCGAGTAGTCGTCCACGGCCCTGGCGAGGCAGTAGGTCGTCAGGCCGGCCGAACGGTCCGGGGTAAAGGCGCCGGGGATGGTGGCCATAGTGTTGGCGTCGATGAGGCGGTGCCTCGGAATGTCGACAAGGAGGCCGTGGGCGCGTAGGAAGTCGGCGCCGATGAGTGGGCAGAGGACCTCGGCGGTGAGGAACTCCCAGCGGTAGCGGTGGCCCGCGAGGTCGAGCGTGACCATGCGGGTGCCATATGTGCGGATGTCCGAGCCATTGGCGGCAGCCAGCGTGATACCTCGTGTGCCGCGTTGGATTTCGAAGGTGGAGGCGGGGGTGATGCTGTGCTGGGCCCCTGTGTCGCACAGAAATCGGCGGTTGGTTCTGTCGTCAGTGACATACAGTAGAGGCCCCTTTTGCCCCACGGCCATCGCGGGGGCCGGTGCGGGGGGGGGAATTGAAGGTACACGGTGGCGTGCAGCGTTGGGCCTTAGTGCCAAAGCGGGTGTGGTAGTAACAGTGGCCCGGAGTGGTAGGGCGGGCGGGCCTGGTGGGCCGGGGAGACCGCGTGGTCGTTGCCGCGAGGTCGGGCGTGACGTCGCGCGCGGACTGTGCAGAGAGCAGCCGGTCGGCCTTTTCTGCTATGTAATTCAGGTCCGTGGAGCCGGACTCCACAATGAGCGGGCGGATGCTGGCGGGAAGCTGCCGAATGAACAGCGTGCGAAAGAGGGCGCCGGGGGGCTTGTTGTCTGCGAGGGACAGCATGTGGGAAAGCAGGTCTGATGGTGAAGCGTCACCGAGACCGGGGAGGTCAAGGAGTTGGCAGTGGCGCTGGTAAGAGGACATTTGAAATTTTTTAAGGAGCGCAGCCTTCAGATGTTTGTACTTGCCAGTCTGTGGTGGGTCCTGCAGCGCTGCCCAAACTTTGGGGACGGTAGCGTACGTGAGCGAGGAGACGAGGTAGTCGTACTTCGTGGTGTCGCCTGTGATGCCTTTCAGACGGAATCTGGACTCGGCTTGAACGAACCAGGCTTCGGCCAAGTTTTCCCAAAAGTCTGGTAATTTAACCGTGACTGCGTTTGTATCCGCCATGCTAGCTTAGGATTCGTCCTGAGCGTCGGGGTCACCAGTGTTGAGATACCGCGGCAAACGTGGGAGTCGAGACCAGAGCTAGTAAATCAGAACAGCTTTTTATTTCAGCCTCATGGCAAAACAGGAACTGGAAGAGCCCACGCCTGACTTAAATGCTCCCCAGACAGGAAGTGCTCCCGGCAGCCTGTCCCTGTGGGAAACAAGTTGCTGGAGGAAAGGGCCCCCAGTTGGGGGCGTCTGCTTAAACTGTCCGTACCGCCGTGAGCGGATTGTGTCCAGTGGTGGCGTGTCGCCACACCATCAAGAGTGATGAACAAGCAAAATAACTAAAACAATAATGCTTTGTGTTGTCTAAATGCGTGCATTGTAACGTGGAAAAGTATGAGTGCAGTATTTCCATACATAAAATTATTGTGATTACTATACTTTCCTCTCCATCTGTTTGGCTCAATAAAAGACAAAAGGGATTTATTCTATCTGGTTTTGTGGTGAATAAAATGGTGTGGTAAAATCCTGGAAACACAGCAATCCGTAAAATGATTCCATTCCACTAATATTTTCATATATGCAAATTAAGTTATGGTCCACGAAAGTTAATTTTACTGCCAACTTTTCGAAGCCACATTTGTAGAGCTGAATTGTTTCAATTAAATAACTGATGAAACTGAATTTTTATCACTATGATTGGTGAACTATGATACCATACGTTATTTAAGTTTGAATATCATTCACCTAAATTAAAACGTATTTGAGAAGGTTTTAGAATGAGGAGAAGGAGGAAAAGGAAAAAGACAAACTGGAAGGAGAAGGACAAGTGTGGGAAAGAATAAAGAAAATTGTCACTGAAAGAAAACTACAACTGACTTAAGACTAACCTGAATCAACACATTAATGAACAAGACTGAACTGCTAAAGATTCCAGCTGGTCTACAACCTATAGAAGAGTTTGCATAACTTTATAACTACATCAATGCATAACATTATAAGCACATCAATATTACTTTGAATGCTGACGTTTACAGGCTGTCATCTTCTGACATCGAGGTAGACTGGGTAGGACCTTTATCCACTGGCTAATGAAATATGACGCATGCTATTACTGTACATGAATTCTCCTCTTTCCCCAAAAGTGGCCTGGACATACACTCTTACCAAACTGAAATGCAAACTTTGAATCAACAGCTGGTTTTATTTACATAAGATAGATTGAACAGTAGACGGTTTAACATAATATAAATTTCTCTTCACTGAATATATGAAACAACAAAGACGCAACTTGCTTTCTCTCTCTAAGTATGTGCCATGAATTTCAGCGAGAGTTCTCCTGATGACCTGATGTTGCTCTGACAGATATCCATGCAAACTCCATAGAAACAACAACAGAGACTTGCTTTTGCAGTCACAAGCCAGTCTAGATTCCCTGGACTGTCCCTTTTTTGAGACACAGATAGTCCACTGACTATAGACTACAAAATTCATTCACTGATTGCTCAATGAAAACTCACCAATACTGGTTGGGAACTGCCAATATAATTTTGTAAGTGAGAGGTCAAGTTTTGGGAAGTGTTATCTTTTCTCAAGTTTCTGCTCAAACTCATTTGCATATTGCCAAACATAAAATCTGCCATGAACAGCTTTTCATCGAACAGCATTTTAGAACGTAATTTTAAAAAAAGTCATTAAAAAATAATTCTTGATATTTTTATGAATGCAGTTTTATTAATGCTGCTGAAAATGGGTTTATCACAAAAAAAAATAATTTTTAATCAGCTTTTAAAACGTGCCCATTAGTGTTCGTGCGCCAAAAATAGCTTACTTTTAGAGCCTCCTCGAAGGCCCGCAAATGGGCGCAATTAGCGGAAACTCACCATGGTGATCAATTCGATCTGGGGCATGGCCAGTTTTGTGGGCGAGGTCAACTTTTAGCGATGTCTTTTTCACTAGCACAAAAGAGCACGGGAACTCGAGTTGCACTGAACGTAATTTGCCCATAACATTCTGTTATCTTTTGTGCTGGTTTGACCGATTTTGAGTGAATTGCGCTGGACAAACCAACACATCAAGCAGAAACTACAGGCCCTTGAACTTACTATTGTCTTGTGCCTTACCAGTTGGCAATTATGAATGACATCACCGTGAGCTTGCATGGAACTGAATTGATCTGTTTGCCTTTGGAAAATACATTGTGTGATTCTGTTTTTATCTCTTGCGTGCTGATTCAAGCAGTACAAAGTGTGTTAAAAAATCAGCACGGACAAAAAGTACATTTTTGTCACAGTTGGAGATCCACTGAGTGCTTTGCCTTGCTTTTCAAAGAAGAGTGTAATACTGAAAGGGTACACCAGAAGGGGCTAGGGCAATTAGATTGGATAACTATAGATGAGTATTGAAAACGTTGGTTGAACTCAAAGTGGAAAAGGCACCAGGCTCTGATAGCGTGCATCCTAGATTTCTGAGGGAAGTCTGAAGAGGAAGTAGCTTTGAGCACAATCTTTCAAACATCCTTGAATATGGAAGTTGTATCAGAGGACTGGATAATGTAATGCCAATGTAACACCATTGTTCAAGAAAGCAGAAAGGGATAAATCAACTATAGACCAGTCAGCCTCAGTTCAGTATTGTATCAGTAATGGCTTCCCTCTTACAAGGATACGACATTTCCTAGATCCCTGCTGACAGTCTGTTTGCTGATTCATTTATTTTCTTTTTTTTTAAAGGCTTTTTTTTCTTTTTTGCCAGTTTTCTCTTCTCCCTTCCTTTCCTGAGGGTGTGGACTCCATGTTGTGGCACAGTTTCAAGTGAGCTTGACACCACCTGGTATCTCGTGGAAGTGGCCACTGTTCATGCACTAGCATCACCTGACATCCACAAGTACACACTTCAAGCAGGGCCCATTGGTCACCAATCTGGAGCTAAAACCCTGGCTGATTTCTCCCAGTCTGAACCCAGGGGTTTTAAAGCCAATAGTAACATCTTTACCATCACCCAAACAGCAGGAATCACACCTGGAACTCACTGGATAAACATGCTCAGCCATTGGGTGCATTTAATAACACAGGTGAAGATATATACACCTTTATTAACCTCTACATATATTGGATTGCTCGTATTCGGGGGGGAAATCTGATCAGCTGAGGACTATGCTACATTCTGCAACCAATGTGACTTTTTTTGCCTCTCACAAGAAACTAAAACTGAGATACTTCTTTCATACGTTACTAACTTTCCATTCCATTTGAAGCTGCAATATTTGGGCCTTGACAAGCCTAACTCTGTATAGTTTTGCTTTAAACTGCAAGCTACACTTTCAAAACATACTCTGTGGGTATATATAATTCAACATGCTTGTAATCAGTTTCAAATATATGCTCGTAAAATCTCACATTTTGTAATACACTGAGATTGACAGCTCTGAATGTAATGCAATTATCATAATTTTAAAAAGTAGTACCTGAAAGTGCTTATTGTTCACAATACAAGACAAAAGTCACATGCCAGTGATCTGCTTTTCTGCAGCTCAACAAGAATAGTTTTGTTTGTATCTGTACTGGTAAATCTCACTCCCAGGTTTTCACTGATGAAGACCGTAACTTGTTTGTTTCAGTGTTCTCCATGGCAGTACCGATTTCTCTGTAGGTATTGTTTCGCTGACAGCTCACCCAAAGTGTTCTAACTTATTTCTTTAAAATGTACCCTAGAGGATGCAAAGAGGCTTCAAGGGGATATAGACAGGCTAAGTGAGTGGGTAAGAACATGGCAAATGGAATATAATGTGGAGAAATGTGAAATAATCCACTTTGATAGGAAAAATAAAAAAGCGAGTATTTTTTAAAATGGTGAGAGATTGGGAAATGTTGGTGTTCAGAGGGACCTAGGTGTCCTTGTACACAAATCACTGAAAGTTAACATGCAGGTACAGCAAGCAATTAAGAAAGCAAATGGTATATTGGCCTTTATTACAAGAGGATTTGGGTATAAGAGTAAAGACATCTTACTGCAATTATATAGGGCCTTGGTCAGTCCACACCTGGAGTATTGTGTACAGTTTTGGTCTCCTTACCTAAGGAAGGATATACTTGCCATAGAGTGCAACAAAGGTTCACCAGACTGATTCCTGGAATGGGGGGATTGTCCTATGAGGACAGATTGAGTAGACTAGGCCTATATTCTGTAGAGTTCAGAAGAATAAGAGGTGATCTCATTGAAACATACAAAATTCTTACAGGCCTTGACAGGGTAGATGCAGGGAGGATGTTTCCCCTAGCTAGGGAATCTAGAACTGGGGTGATAGTCTCAGAATAAGGGGTCAGCCATTTAGGACTGAGGTGAGGAGAAATTTCTTCACTCAAAGGGTGGTGAACCTTTGGAATTCTCTACCCCAGAGGGCTGTGGAAGCTCAGTCATTGAGTATATTCAAGACTGAGATCGATAGATTATTGGATAATACAGGAATCAAGGGATATGGGGATAGTGCAGGAAAGTGGAGTTGAGATAGAAGATCAGCCATGATCTTAATGAATGGCAGAGCAGGCTCGAGCGGCCGAATAGCCTACTCCTGCTCTTATTTCTTATGTTCTTATGTAGAGATAAGCAATTGGACTCTGGAGACAAGCTCTTAGATTCACTGTCCTTTGAAGCATAGATGGTTTGAACTGAACCACAAGGAACATGAAGAGAATCGTCATGGAGAGTCTCGCTAGACCATCGGGGAAAGTGACAACTCGGACAAAGACTTCCCTAGACCATGTGGAAAAATTAATATCTCTAACACCGGTAGCGCCCCAAGAGGGAGGCGGGGTGCTACTGGAAGCACCCCGCCTCCCTCTTGGGGCACTGCGAGTGAATATTGCGGCGCTACGTGCCACAGCAACAAAAATGGCTGCCCGGCACCTTCCCTTTAATTAGCGCCGCCCCGGCCGCAGGTAGGCCCCCCTGAACCCGTCAGACATAGTGTCCGCTGGTAAGTCAGGGGGCGCTACCGAAGATTGCAGCCGGTGCACTGCGCACGGCGATGACGTAATCGCCGGTGGCGCAGCGCCACGTGGTGCTATCGGTTACCGCTGCCACTAACCTCCCGCTGAATTTCGCGGGAGGCGTTAGTGGCACCGCGCCCTGACGCTAGTTGCTTTGTGCCCCGTTAGCGCCCTCTTAGGGCACTAGCAGGAGGTGCAAATCAACTGAATTTTTTCCGATCATAAATGAACCATGGCAACATGTCTGGTATTGTTGCATCCTGTAACTAAATGAAACATTCACAACTAATGCTTTATCAAAAGTATGACTTTCCATAGTCCATGTTCTATCCACATTAAAAGGTCATTGCTCAAAACTTTCAATGACTTGAGAACGTCAAACAGTGCATGTTTTCAGAGGAATCTATGTCCGAGAGTTTGATTTAAGTAGTTTTAACTTGGCTAAAAACAAGATATTGATAATAAATCATAAAGAAATGATAAGAACTATGATTTAAGTCATTAGAACAAAAAGTATGGAATGGGAAGAGGCCATTCAACAATTTAAGTATTTCTAGGGTACCTTCTTTGATAATATTAAAAAAAAACTTTAGTGGCATCTAAGGTAAATTCAAAAATAAATACATGTTGATCAACAAGGCCAGATATGGCTCTTTAGATGAAATGCTAACTATTAAATGACATTCCTGTCTGCCTATCCAGATGGACATTAATAATCACATTGCACTAGGTGGAGCGCAGGGAGGCCTCCTGGTGTCCTCTCTCAACTAAATACAGCCAGAAAAATAGACTGACTGGCCATTCATCTCACTGTTGTCTCTGAGACCCTGCTACTGCAGAATGGGAGCCACATCTACCTACATAACACAAGTCACTGCACTTCAAATAATATGTGTGATACTTTGAAAAGGCGCTTTGCAATCCTATAAGTGCAAGTATTTCTTTTTATATAAAGACAGATCTATTGGAATGAATAAGTTTAATGTAAAAGTTATCATGAGCATAATTAAAATTTCGTACTCAGGCAAGCTTCTTTGCTAGAATTAACAACATATGGAATTTCACGCTCCAGGTTTTACTTCCAGCCAGTTTCCCCCTCCTTTACTATAGCTGCTTGCATACATTTTTTCTCAGTTGAGAAAGCGAAGAAAAATATTGCGTAGCTGCCAATGTGTCTGATATCTAGTGATATATTGGCAGAAAATTCTTTATTTTTCTCTGGCAATTTTGAAAGGATGATCAATCTGGGAGGGGGGAGGGAATCTTGCATTACATGATGTTTTTCCCCCTACTGTTTGATCTGTTCACAACTTACAGCAATCTAGGGAAGCTCATACAACAGCTTTTTGGTGTCAGTTTCACCAAGTTGATAACACCTTTGTCTCCAAGTCATATAGTCATGGGTTCAAGTCCCATGTCAGGAATTGAGTGCATTATCCAGGCTGACAGTCCAGTCCATTCCAGTCCAGCACAGTACAGGAAACTTTCTGGTATCCGGCAATGACGGGACCGAGCTGGTGCCGTACCATCAAAACTGCCGTAGAAACCAGCGCTAATGTTAAAACATACGGAGCTTTTGAGCTCCGTGTGAATCAACAAACCCTGTTGCTTAGCTTCAAAACAGTCGGCCGCAGCTTAAAAGCGTCTCTGTAGCTAAGCAACAGCTTCAGCTAGACCTTGCAGAGCCTGACTGGAAAAAAAAAGCAACGAGAAGTAAAAAACTTATAGGAAACGGCTCCTGAATTTAGCCGGTAGATAGAGCTTTCCGGACATTTAATCTCCGGTTAAACGAAAGTTTCCTGTACTGAGAGAATAGCAAAATACTGCAGATGCTGGAAATCTGAAATAACAACAGAAAATGCTGGAATCACTCAGCAGGTCAGGCAGCATCGTGGAGAGAGAAACAGAGTTACCGTTTCGGGTCAATGACCTTTCGTCAGAACTGGAAAGGTTACAGAAGTAACAGATTTTTAAGCAAGTGTGGGGCAGAAAGAACAAAGGCAAGAGAGATTAAAAGACAAAAGGGTTGATGGTGCAAGGCAAAAGGAGTTGGTAAGGGGACAAGTTAAGAAACAAAAGATGACTCTAGATGAGGTGTAAATGGCAATGGCAGAATCATCAACAGCTGCCATGCGAGATAAAAAAGAGAAAAAAAATTATAGGGGCCGAGGTTATAGCCTGAAATTGTTGAACTCGATGTTGAGTCCAGAAGGCTGTAAAGCGCCGAATCGAAACATGAGGCGCTGTTCCTCGAGCTTACGTTGAGCTTCATTGGAACAGTGTAAGAGGCCAAGGACAGAAAGGTCAGAGTGGGAGTGGAGGGGAGAATTAAAGTGACAGGCGACCAGAAGCTCGGGGTTACGCTTACGGACTGAATGGAGGTATTCCGCAAGCGATCACCCAATCTGCGTTTGATCTCCCCAATGTAGAGGAGGCCACATCGTGAGCAGCGAATACAGTATAGTAAATTGGAAGAAGTGACAGTAAATTGCAGTTTCACCTGGAAGGAGTGTTTGGGGCCCTGGACAGTGGGAAAGGAGGAGGTATAAGGGCAGGTGTTGCATCTCCTGCGCTTGCACGGGAAGGTGCTGTGGGAAAGGGAAGGGGTGTTGGGGGTGATGGAGGAGTGGACCAGGGTGTCGCGGAGGGAGCTGTCCTTTCAGAATGCTGAAAGGGGGGGGTGAGGGGAAGATGTGTTTGGTGGTGGGATCACGCTGGAGGCGGCGGAAATGGCGGAGGATGATCCATTGAATGTGGAGGCTGTTGGGTGAAAGGTGAGGACAAGGGGAACCCTATCGTGTTTCTGGGAGGGAGGGGAAGGTGTAAGAGCAGAAGTGCGGGAAATGGAACGGACACGGTCGAGGGCCATGTCAACCACAGTATAGTGAAATCCTCAGTTGAGGAGAAAGGAAGACATATTGGAAGCACTAGTATGGAAGGTGGCATCGTCAGAACAGATGCAGCAGAGGCAGAGAAACTGGGAGAATGGGATAGAGTCCTTACAGGAAGCGGGGTGGGAGGAAGTGTAGTCCAGGTAGCTGTGGGAATCAGTGGGCTTATAGTGGAGGTTGGTCAATAGCCTATCCTAGAAACAGAGACAGAGAAGTCGAGGAAGGGAAGGGAAGAGTCGGAGATGGACCATGTGAAGGTGAGGTAAGGGTGGAAATTGGAAGCGAAGTGAATGAAATATTATAGTTCAGGGCAAGAACAGGAAACGGCACTGATACAGTCATCAATGTACCGGAAAAAGAGGTGAGGGATGGGACCTGAGTAGGACTGGAGCAAAGAATGGGGAGATGGTAGCATTTGTATTCTGGAAAGATACGGTCAGATGGTTTGAAGGGTATTTTCATTCATTGTTGCATATATTTGAACCCAGTTTGCTGAAAACACAAAGTTTACACCGCCAAAAGCAGAGGTAAATCTCAATGAAGATTGAATTCTTACTCCGACCATTCCTTCCCACTCGCTGTCAGATGAAATAATTTGCTTGTTTGCAAGTTTCTGTCTAGCTGTTTAGCTGAGAACAATTAATAACACTTCTATTAAGTTTTTTTTTGATTCTTTATCTATCCTATCAAATTTGGCCACTTCCATTCCTTCCTTGCTTCAGTTGGCTGGACAAAAATTATTCTTGTTAATCTGGAACATTAAATGTCAGAGGGACTGTATGGCTGAGATATCAGGAGGTGCAATTATCTAGAGAAGATGGATGGAGTTAATAAGGATGAATTTGCCACTAGGTGAAAAATCTGACAGGGAAAGCTCTAGCTTTGCTTTAAAAGCTCAATTTTTACTCTTTAATAGTAAATTTCATGAGATTTAGATATCTTTTTATAAAAATATTGAAATCTTGCAAAATGTTCCTCTTTTCCTGAGGTAATACGTAGAATATTAATCAGAAAGGTTTGATGTATCCATTGGGAGAGTGACCTGCAGATCTATCAGGGAGTCTATAGCATCTGTTTCAGGAGTTCGGAGACAGATTTTCATCTACAGGCGAAGATCAATTCTAAATGGTTGAAATCTGGTGTGAATCTGGCAGAATGGAAAAGTGTTAAAAACACTCAATTTTCCAGCTTAAGCCTATTGGCAAAATTATTCATGGATCCAAAAGCAGATGGATAGGTCTAGGGCATATATTAGTGGTGGGAGAGGAAAACTGAGCATAAATTGAACTTAAAAGGGATAAGCCCAATTAATCTTGTGAAGGCAACTCAACTGATTAGCCACCTTTGCCAAAGCTGAAGGGACAGGAGACTAACAAGTGGCTAGTACAAATAAAGGGAAAGGGCACCCCAGGTTCAGGCATGAGACTAAACGTGATGGAACAGCCCAGCCCAAGAGCCTCTGATGATTGCTGAAGTGGAGGTGGTGCTGCATAAGGTAATTGTAAGAGCCATAAAAGCTTAAGAAAATACTTTAAAATAGTGGCTAAATGGCATAATACAGTTAATTTACCTGAACGACTTATTGTATTAAGAAACCCCCTATTTTCTTGCTCCAGTAGTATAGTCCGACACCCCCTTCATTCTTGCCACAATGGAACAGTCCCTAAGCCACACATGGGTGCAGCCATCTTACAGTTTTAAACTGCACGTGGTGAAAGAGGCAGAAGCTATGAGGTTTGGAGCAGTACAGTTTTTGACCGTGTTCGTTTATACGTGTTTGCTTTGTAATTCTGTTTGTTAAGTGTTATAGTAAACCGTTTAAAAGACAAAGCTACGTTTGGGAACGTTTTATTTCGACACGCGTCTACTCGATGTTAAAAGCCCCACAGCCCAGTGGCCTGCCTGTTTGGAAACTAAGAAGCGCCACTACATTAGTCAAAAACTAGCTCCCTAAGAAGGAAGGGACGGAATCGTCGGCGAACGTATACATGAATGGTCACGGAGCCAGACGACAATTTAAGAAAGCAAAGGTACAGTGACTGTTACTTGCTTTGTTCATTCTGTTGAGAAGCTAAATAAGAGCTGCGGGTAAAATGGCCGAGGCCTTACGGAGCCAGGAGCTTCCCCCAGCCAGAAGGATTGCTGGCCAAAAGAGGGAAATAAAGCTCACCCCAAAGGCAAGGGAAGAGAAGTTACATAGAAGCATAGGTGCAAGGAAGGCTAAATTAGTTCAGATAACTGGAAAAATGAAGATAATTGATCGTCTCATGGAAGATAATGCTAATATTAAGAAAGCTGAAGACATGATGTATTACGATTTCTCCAAGCTGCATGAAGAATTTAATATACTCAATGAAGATGTATTAGCACTTCTGTCTGAAGAAGAGGGAAACACTGATCAGCACGACTGGTTTGATCTTAAATCAACCAGCATTAAGGACTATATCAAGGCCACGGAGCAGTGGATGTTAAAAATTCGTCAAGATGCTGATACAGCAGAGAAAGATAAGGTTGACGATGAAGTCGGACCAGACGATAGCATTTCAGAGACTTCCGCCAGGCCGAGCAAAAATCGAAAAGAAGGTAGCTCTGTTTCTGGACGCAGGTCAGTCGCTTCTACCACAAGCTCGAGAGCGGAGGCTGAACGGGCGGCGTTGATGGCGCGCGCAGCATCTTTAGATGAGAAGCAAGCTCTTGAACGGGAAGAGGCCCAACTGCAGGTCCAAGAGGCCCAACTGCAGGCCCAACAGGCCCAACTGCAGGCTCAAATGCAGGCCCAACAGGCCCAAGTGCAGGCCCAACAGGCCCAAGTGCAGGCCCAGCGGGCCCAGGTGCAGGCAAAGAAAGAACGGCTGGAGATGAAAACAGCTATCGAGGTCTCAGATGCCAGGTTGAGTGCGTACGAAGATTATGAAGGCTCACGGGACGGCGGGAGCCACTGCCAGTCAACGTTGCCACATAGAGTTGGATCCAGGGCACCTTCAAGAGTTACAACAGAGCCCGAAAGCAATTCCCCGTCATTACAGCGTGGAAGAGTGGCCTCTCCACTAACAGGAGCACGTGATGCTACCCCAGACGTCAGACGGTCTAGACTAGACCCTGCTGATGACCACCAGAGGCCTGAAGACACAGGGAGAAGCCTATACTGAGTGATGCAACGTCAGAACGAAATTACAGAGATGCTTGTAAAACAACAGAATCTGTTTCGACTCCCTCAAAGAGACATACCAGTGTTCCAAGGCGACCCACTCAAGTATAAGCCCTTCATCAGATCCTTTGAACAAGCCATTGACTCCAAGACAGAGAGCAGCAGTGATAAGTTGTACTACCTGGGACAGTACACCAGTGGTAAACCACAAGACCTGGTCAGAAGCTGTGAACACATGAGACCGGACCGGGGATACATAGAAGCCAGGAAGTTGCTGCAGGAGCACTATGGTAACGAGCTGAAGATAGCCACTGCATATATCGAAAAGGCTACCAAGTGGCCACAGATCAGATCGGAAGACGGAGAGGCATTGAACGCATATGTTCTCTTCCTCATAGGATGTCGCAACACCATGGAGGATGTTGAATTCATGGAAGAGATGGACAATCCTACGACTATGAGAATCGTCATCTCTAAGCTTCCTTACAGGATGAGAGAACAATGGAGAAGAACAGCCTTTGAGATAATGGAGAGACGGAAAAGTAGAGCCAGGTTTGCAGACTTAGTGAATTTCATAGACAAACAGGCTAAAATTGCGAGGGACCCATTGTTTGGAAACATCCAGGATGTCAGCCCGACCACTGATGGAAGAGTGAAAGCCAAGCCTGCTGAATCAAAGACTCTCAGGAAAGGTGGTTCCAGGGGAAGCAGCTTTGCAACTATCGTCACTCAGGCCGAGGAAGAAAGGCCCCAGAACTCATCTCCCAAAAAGAGCAGCACAGTGACGCCTGCTAATGCCTTTCAGAAGCCATGCTTATTCTGCCAGAAGAATCATACATTGGATTTCTGCAGCGACATCAAAGCACAGCCACATAAGGACAGAATCGAATTCCTGAAGTACAACGGCCTATGTTTTGGATGTCTCTCTCAGGGGCACCTGAGTAGAAACTGTAAGCAAAGAACAACATGCAGAGAGTGCACTCGGAAACATCCCAATCTGCTGCATATCCATAAAGAAGAACAAGTCTCTAAGAAGAGTGAAGAAAACAATACCGACGAGAAGGTTGTTTCAAGTGCTCTGGTGTTGCTAGAACCAGAGACTTGTGGACTCACTGGGGCCGGTGACAATGACTGTATTCTTGCCATCGTACCAGTAAGGATCAAGTCTAAGAGGAGTGAGAAGGTTGTGGAGACTTACGCCTTCATGGATCCAGGTAGTTCAGCAACGTTCTGCACAGAATCACTCATGCGACAGCTGAACGTTAGAGGCAGAAGAACAGAAATCCTATTACGCACCATGGGTCATGAGAAGTCAATGCAAAGCTATATCCTGTCAGACCTAGAAGTGTGTGGACTTGAAGAGAAGGACTTCATAGACCTGCCTAATGTTTTCACACAGAGGGAGATTCCTGTTAGAATAGGGAACCTAGCCCTGCAGAAGGATGTGGATAGATGGCCTTACCTAGAAAAGGTGCGTCTCCCATACATTGAAGCAGAAATTGGCCTATTAATTGGAACCAATGCCTACAAAACTATGGAGCCATGGCAGGTGATAAACAGCAAGGATGACGGACCCTACGCCATCAGGACAGCCCTTGGATGGGTAATCAATGGACCGGTAAGGAGAGATGATGGCCACAAGTCGAACAAGGAGGAACGACAAAACGTCACAGTTAATCGCATCTCTATCGCAAGCATTGAAGAGCTGTTGATACAGCAGTTCAACGCAGACTTCTCAGAACGCAGCTGTGAGGAAAAGACAGAGATGTCACAAGAAGACCATCAGTTCATGGGTTTGATGACAAGGTCTACACAGTTCATTGATGGCCACTATCACATTGGTTTGCCACTGAGAAGACAGACCGCGAAGATGCCGAACAATCGCTGCATAGCAGAGCAACGCGCCATCAGTCTAAAGAGAAAGCTGAACAAGAACCCCGACTTTCACGAAGACTACAAAGACTTCATGAGAAACATCATAGCGAAAGGCTATGCTGTAAAAGTACCCGAAGAACAGTTGAACAGAGACGATGGAAGGGTCTGGTACATTCCTCATCACGGGGTGTATCACCCAAAGAAGAAAAAGATCCGTGTAGTGTTTGACTGCGCCGCCTCATTCAGAGGAACTTCATTGAATGACCAGCTGCTTCAAGGTCCTGATCTTACTAATACCCTCATTGGCGTCTTGACTAGGTTTAGACAAGAGCTCGTTGCCATGATGGCAGACATAGAATCAATGTTCTACCAAGTCAGAATCCCTGACGAAGATGCTGATCTTCTGCGTTTCCTTTGGTGGCCAGATGGCGACGTTAGTGAAGCGATGGTGGAATGTAGAATGGCCGTACACCTGTTTGGAGCCACATCATCTCCCAGCTGTGCAAGCTACGCTCTCAGAAAAACTGCAGAAGATGGCAAGGGCAAAGCACCAACCGAGGCTGTGGAGACAATCTTCAGAAACTTTTATGTCGATGACTGTCTGAAGTCCGTGTCAACAGAAGACGATGCCATCGCACTGTCAAGAGACCTTAGAACTCTGTGTTCGAATGGAGGATTCCATCTGACTAAGTGGATAAGCAACAGCAGAGCAGTTCTAGCTTCTATCCCAGAAAAGGAAAGAGCCACTGAAGTCAAAGATCTGGACCTAAGCCACGATGTCCTTCCTATCGAGAGAGCTCTTGGTGTACAATGGTGCATCGAGTCAGACACGTTCAACTTCAGGATAATGGTGAACGAAAGACCATCCACAAGACGAGGGATTCTCTCCGTGGTCAGTTCCATCTACGACCCTCTCGGATTCCTGGCACCACTCATTCTGCCGGTGAAGCTGATGCTACGAGAGCTGTGTAGAGACAAGAGAGGATGGGATGAAGATATCCCAGAAGGTCAAGCTCAGAGATGGCACAGATGGCTGACAGATTTGCAACAACTTTCTAGCTTCAACGTCAGTAGATGCATCAAGCCCGCGAGTTTTGGAGTTACAAAGACGGCTCAACTACATCATTTCTCGGACGCCAGTGAGGACGGCTATGGCACGGCTACCTACCTCTTGCTGACAAATCAACAGGGCCAGAAACATTGTGCCTTCCTCATGGGAAAATCCAGGGTGGCTCCGCTGAAGCAGGTCACCATCCCGAGACTGGAATTGACGGCAGCGGTTGTTGCAGTTAAAGTTGACCAGGTGATGCGTAAAGAGTTACAGCTCCCATTAGAAGAATCTGTCTTCTGGACGGATAGCACGACGGTGCTGAAGTATATAGAGAATGAGAAGATACGCTTCAAGACCTTCGTAGCAAACAGAATCTCATCCATTAGAGAAGCTACACAACCATCTCAATGGAGGTATGTAAACACCTCATTAAACCCAGCAGATCAAGCCTCACGGGGATTGAAGGCTGAAAACTTCATGAGGAGTGAAACTTGGATACAAGGCCCAAGTTATCTGCTGGAAACAGAGAGATCATGGCCAGAAAAACCAGATATGCCAAGTCAGATTACTGAAGACGACGTCGAAGTCAAGAGATCAGTCACAGTAAATTTCATAACTACGAAAGAGAACTTTGACACAGTGAACAAGCTTGTTAACCATTTCTCAGGATGGCACCAGTTGAGGAAAGCAGTTGCATGGTTTCTAAGGTTGAAAGAGTTGCTGCTACACCTGAGCGGTAAGAGAAAAGAGTACCGAGCCACTATCAGTCAGTCTGAAAGTAACCCTGATAAGCAGAGAATGCTTCTACAGCAGTATATGCATCAGCACAAGACCACATTGAGCAAGAATTCATTGACCGTGGAGGATTTGGCCAAGGCTGAGAAGGAGATAGTTTGCTTCAGTCAAAGACAAAGATACCCAGAAGAAACCGAAGCTCTACAGCAAAATACTCCAATCAAGAAAGGTAGTCATATCTACAAGCTGGACCCTACACTGCAAGATGGAGTACTGAGGGTGGGAGGGAGACTAAACAAATCTGCTATGCCAGAGGAGGCCAAGCATCCTGCTATCCTTTCTAAGGACCTCCGGGTTGCTACTCTCATTCTTCAGCATATACACCAGAGTATTGGACACAGTGGGAGGAATCACGTGCTTGCGAAGCTAAGACAAAGATACTGGATTCCAGGAGCTAATTCCGTAATAAGAAAAATACTCTCTGAATGTATTGTTTGCAGACGGTTACACGCTAGAGCTGGGGAGCAGAAAATGGCAGACCTGCCTGAAGACCATTTGTTACCAGACAAGCCCCCATTTACAAACGTAGGGGTGGACTATTTCGGGCCTTTCGAGGTAAAGCGAGGACGGAGCCTTGTCAAGAGATATGGTGTGCTTTTCACTTGTTTGACCATCAGAGCAGTTCATATTGAGGTGGCACACACACTTGACACTGATTCCTGTATTAACGCCTTGCGGCGCTTTGTCTGTAGAAGAGGACAGGTGTCCATTATGCGTTCTGATAATGGCACTAACTTCGTCGGAGCGGAGAGAGAACTACGGGAAGCTATTGAAGGTTGGAATCAGCTTAAAATACAGGAAGCCATGATGCAAACAGGAATTAAGTGGATCTTCAATCCTCCGGCTGCATCCCACCACGGAGGTGTCTGGGAAAGACAGATACGCACCGTAAGAAAACTACTCAGTTCTGTACTGAAGCAGCAAGCGCTGGACGACGAGGGACTCCAAACCGTTCTGTGCGAGGTCGAAGCCATCATTAATGACCGACCGATAACTAAGACATCAGATGATCCCAATGACCTCGAAGCCCTGACTCCGAACCACCTGTTGTTGTTGAAAACACAGCCAGCCATGCCCCCGGGAGTCTTCAAAAAGGAAGATCTGTATGCCCGTCGGAAGTGGAGGCAAGTTCAGTATATGTCAGACCTCTTCTGGACCAGATGGACAAGAGAATACTTACCTCTGCTACAGGAGCGTCAAAAATGGTCCAAAATAAAGAGGAACTTCATCGTCGGAGACATTGTCTTAATTGTGGATGATTCAGCCCCTAGAAATTCTTGGTTGATGGGAAAAATAATTAAGACCATGCCAGACTCCAGAGGCGTCGTTCGTCGCGTCTGTTTGCAAACCAAGACCAGTACCCTGGAGAGACCGATCACAAAGCTCTGCCTGCTACAAGAAGCAGCGTGAAAAGCTCCTGAACAAAAGAAAAAAGTGGGCACTTGTATTGTAAATATGTTGAACTCATTAGTTTATGACTCTTAATGTTTGAGTAATTGATATGCTTCATGTGCCTAGTCAATTAGGGGCCGGAATGTAAGAGCCATAAAAGCTTAAGAAAATACTTTAAAATAGTGGCTAAATGGCATAATACAGTTAATTTACCTGAACGACTTATTGTATTAAGAAACCCCCTATTTTCTTGCTCCAGTAGTATAGTCCGACACCCCCTTCATTCTTGCCACAATGGAACAGTCCCTAAGCCACACATGGGTGCAGCCATCTTACAGTTTTAAACTGCACGTGGTGAAAGAGGCAGAAGCTGTGAGGTTTGGAGCAGTACAGTTTTTGACCGTGTTCGTTTATACGTGTTTGCTTTGTAATTCTGTTTGTTAAGTGTTATAGTAAACCGTTTAAAAGACAAAGCTACGTTTGGGAACGTTTTATTTCGACACGCGTCTACTCGATGTTAAAAGCCCCACAGCCCAGTGGCCTGCCTGTTTGGAAACTAAGAAGCGCCACTACAGTAATTGAAAGGAGGGTGGTCCTGTGTTCCGTTCCATGGTATCATCCTCATAGTTTATCTTTGCAGCATGCTTACAAGGAAGTACAACCCAGCTTCAAGCCGCAGCTAACCATTACTGTCACTGGATATGCCAGCCCTGTACAGATGTCCTTGCAGTAGATGGCACAGCTCTGTATCTGCTTCTCTGCTGACCCAAACATTGAGAAGATATTGCCAGGAAGGTGCAACAATGCTTGCAAATATGATTGGTGGCATCTTGGTGGCTGTGGCCAATCAGGCTGATTGATCCTGGCATGCCTTTATTCACGCAGTACCAAAGAAAGTATGACATCATGTCAGTGAGATGAACTATCAGCACAATGGTTAGTCAGGCATTCACATATCTTAATGATGCCATTGTGGGTCTGCTGTTCCAGCCTCCTTTGGGAAAAGGAACCATTACCAGCATTAAATCTGTCAAAATGAGATAAATGAACCTCTGTTTACAGATGCAGGTGTGCAGATACCAGTCGAAGGACACAGATAACCTCTCATGGAGCCTGACATCTCTGTAGGCACTCTTCTTCTTCCAAATACATCAGCTCAGAGAATTCTGGATGTTGGTCTGTTAATGCTCCAAGCTGTCTATAAGTCACATTCATCCCACCAAATGACTTTAACTTTAGGTTCTCTTGTATCGGCTCCGCTCTATTCTCTGTTTATAACTAGAACATGTCTCTCCTAATCGTTGCCTTGCCTATGTAACGTGAACTCCCTTTACACCTATTTGCATGTGGATTTTGGCTACCACTATAGACTGAGCCCATTATTTCTATCCCCTTTTGTTTCTTCTTTTGACCCCTCTTAGGGCCTTCTTTCTTTCCTCCCCTTCCTGTTACCCAGCCATGCCAACTTTCATTTCCCCCCTCTCAGGTACTTTCCCCATCCCAAATCATTACCCCAATCCATTACTACTGTTCTGTCTTCCAGCTCTCCTGCTGTCGTCCCAGGCTTGAATCCCTCTTGGATCAGCCCACAGATAACCTTTGTGCCTCGCTCGGCATTTCTTGAAGGGCCCATCAAGGAACCCATCACTGCGTCCTTATGAGCAACATTCCCAACTGCCCCGTCCTCCTCTTGTTCAATTTTCCACCCAGCGTGTCCGCTGGGGTCAAATCTCGCCAATATACTCTTGCTCCGCTCACCCCACCCACTACTGCCCTCTCGGACTCTGTCAGCGAATCAAAAATCACCTCCAATCTCTGAAATTCCCTGCAGAAAAATATTAATTCAGGACCTTATTATGGATGAATGCAGTGACGTAATGGTCTAGAAATTCAGGCGCAGGGAACAAGCACTATTGGGCTTTTCTCTCCTCTACCAAAACCGCTCACGACTCCAGAATCATCCTGGAAAACAAAGTTAACCCCCGGCTTCTTTTCTCCATTATCAATCATCTCCTTCAACTCCTCACTTCGAACAACAAGTTCAAGGACTTATTTGTACCTAAGATTGAGCTGCCTCTACCACGGCCGTCCCTTCCCCTTGCCACCAAATCAAACCTCCCCCAAGGTGCCCCCCACCCTAGCCCTAAAGTTGTGTCTTTGTCTAGTTTCTCTCCTATCTCCCCTCATATCCTCTCCGAGTTCATCTTGTCCACGAGACCCATCTCCTGATCTTTTGAACCCATTCGCACTAAACTGCTCACCACCCAACTTTCGTTAGCCCCATGCTAGCTGGCATTGTAAATTGTTCCCTCTCCTCATTTACTGCCCTCCTCCCTTTCAAAGCCGTGGTGATCACCTCACTTCTGAAAAAAACACCCTTGACCCCTCTATACTTGCAAACTACCGCCCCATCTCCAACCTCCCTTTCCTCTCCAATATCTTTGAACATCTTGTCGCTTCCCAAATCCATGACCGTCTTTCTTGGAACTCCATGTTTGAATCACTCCAATCAGGTTTCTACCCCTGCCACAACACTGAAATAACCCTAAACAAAGTCACATCCTCTGTGATTGTGACTGTAGTGTACCATCCCTCTTTAGCCTCCATGACCTCTGCAGCCTTTGATATGGTCGACCACATCATCCTCCTCCAACGCATCCCCTCTGTTGTCCAGTTTAGTGGGACTGCCATAGCTTGGTTCCACTCTTAAGAACATAAGAAATAAGAGCTGGAGTAGGCCATTTGTCCCTTCGAGCCTGCTCTGCCATTCAACAAGATCATGGTTGATCTTCTACCTCAACTCCACCTTCCCGTACTATCCCCATATCCCTTAATTCCCTTTGTTCCCAAAAATGTATCGACCTATGTCTTGAATATACTCAATGACTGAGCATCCACAGCTACCTGGGGTAGAGAATTCCAAAGATTCACAACCCTTTGAATGAAGACATTTCTCCTCATCTCAGTCCTAAATGGCCTACTCCTTATTCTGTGACTGTGACCTAGTGTTCTAGATTCCCCAGCCAGGGGAAACATTTTCCCAGCATTAACCCTGTCAAGCCCTTTAAGGATTTTATTTGTTTCAATTAGATCACCTCTCATTCTTCTAAACTCCAGGGAATATAGGCCTAGTCTATTCAATCTCTCCTCATAGGGCAATCCCCTCATCTCAGGAACCAGTCTAGTGAACCTTCGCTGCACTCCCTCTAAGGCAAGTATGTTTTTCCTTAGCTAAGGAGACCAGAACTGTACACAGTACTCCAGGTGTGGCCTCACCAATGCCCTGTATAATTGTACTAAGACTTCTTTACTCTTATACTCTAACCACTTTGTAACAAAAGCTAACATACCATTTGCTTTCCTAATTGCTTGCTGTACCTGCATGTTAACTTTCTGTGATTCATGTATACGGAATCCCAGGTCCCTCTGAGTGAAAACATTTCCCAGTCTCTCACCATTACAAAAACATTATGCTTTTTTGTTTTTCCCACCAAAGTGGATAACTTCACACTTTCCCACATTGTATTCCATTTGTCCTGTTCTTGCCCACTCAGTCAACCTGTCTATATTGTAAGGCTCGCAAAATTCTACAGATTCCCCCAAAGTAAGAAAAGAAGAGGTTTTGGACTGTTTGAAGGAAATATTGGGCCAAAAGGGACTTAAAATCAAAACCCCAGGATTTCTGCTAGTTTAAAAGGCATGTTCAGGCCTGTGGAAAAGCTGCAACAAAGGGGATGGGTTGGACACTGTGGGACATACAGTTTGAGTACTAGAAAAGGCCAGATTGTCTGAGAATGTTCTGGACTGTCCCAGTCATTCTACATAAAGACAATAGGCCCACGGAAGGGCAGTTCCTGCCGAAAATCCACAGGGCCATCAAGTACATGAATAATACAATACATGCCAACAATCAACAAAAGAGACCCTGGCCCCAGCAGGAGAGGACAATCAAACAACAGATTAACCACTCAGAAAGATTTCCAAAACCCCTTTGCACACTTAAAACTGATTTCGAAGCAATCCCGAAACCAGTTAAAAGCCAATTAAAAATAGATGGGACCAGCCTCAAAACTCGATGAAAATTTAAACCTATTAAAATTAATGAGGCCGCCAAAATTAACAATGGACCAGAGGAGGTTTGGCGGTCAAATAAGCCAGGCCTCAACACAGTATAATTGTGGCCTGCTTGTTCATAAAGGCAGTACGGTTCGAGTTGAGAGAGTCAGTTGAGGACACAGCTCAAGATACGCAGTTGAGAAGGTTCAAGTTCAGTACAGGAGAGAGAAAGTACGGTTCAGAAAGAGTACTACTCATTATCATCATCACCGTGCATAGTCAGAGGATCAGAGACTTGAGGAAAGAAGAACGAAACAAAAGGAAAATGGAATCGCGGCAACCAAAGGCCTCAAGAAACCAACAACCAAAAATATTACCACCAACTAGGTAATATTGGGCCACCGCGACCAACAAGAAACCAACCAACAAGAAGTTGAAAATTCGCAAGTTTGTTTCCACTCTACAAGCTAGCCTGACTTACCCCTGGGTAAGATTTGACACTAAAGACTCTAAAAACTATACCTAACCAAAGGAAATTGGGTACTTACCCGATAAATCCAACTACGCATCCAACCGCATCAGCGGACAGGTGAAGACTGAAAACCCAACGCAGGTACAGTCTTCAACCACGTCCGGGGTACAGCAGGCCCCAACCACCGCAACTAAAGAGAACCCCGAAATCGCGAACCTCTGCAGTCTGTCAAGAAAGTCGTTTGATGAGCATTTCCTGGTCCTCTGGAATTCAACCTAGTTAGTGTAGTGGGATTGGGAGGGTAAGGTATTTTTGTCTATTGTCATTCTCCCTCGCATATTCCGAAGTGTTCCCCTTTTTAGAGTATAAGTTTTATTGTATTGTATATTTTCCTGTCTCAAAATAAAAATCTCAATTCTTTTGACCAATTCAGGTGTCTGTTGCAAGTTCATTACAACCCCCAAATAAGTCCAAAGTCTAGAACCAAGGGAGTGGGAGCGATTCGAACCGCTCAGGGAGTCAGAGGCAAAGCTGACCACACACACCACCCCTTATAATATCTCTCTGCGGCCTCTTTGCATCCTCTTCACAGCTTACTTTCCCACCTAACTTTGTATCATCAGCATTAACTATCCACTTGTAGCCAGAGCATATCTGGGAAAGCTAATCAATCAGGACAGATATCTGCTAAAATTCTCAGTATGTTGCACCGTGACTGCGCCTATTTTTGGGATATAACACCAAAATCAGTTTGCTTGTGTCTGCTGAGACAAAATTGGGATTTGAGTTAGAAGGGTAGGGGATTAAGTATTGATTGAGGCATTCCATTCTTTAGGACAAAGAGGAAAGCTAATCTTGAATCATGGACAAAATTTAGTTGACTGACATATAAGGGTAGTTTTGAGAAAAGTGCCTCAGGAACTGTAGGTTAGCATTAAATGGGGAGAAAAATGATTATTAGTTCTAGAAATACAAGACCTTTGTCAGTTCATTTACCCCTTCTGTAGGGGGTGGTGTGTGTGTAGTCAGCTTGCCCCTGACTGTTTTGAGCGGTTCGAATCGCTCCCACACCCCTGGGTTCTAGACACCGGACTTAGGTACAGGCGGCGATACAGAATTGGAGTAGACAACTGGTTTGGTACAAGAAAACTGTATTTTATTTAGACACACTTTAAATTACACACATAAATTACTGGAGTGATTACAGGCATACAAAAGTACACTTAATTATGAATGGGGAACACACGGCACAACGAGGGAAAAATCACATTAATAATCCCCCGACCCTTGTCCCACCCCCAATACCTAACTAAATTGCACTACAAGAGCCAGGGATTATGCTCACCAATAGAGGTTTCTTGACAGTTCAAATGCTGTCAATCAAGCCGGTTGCGTTTTGGGGTTCGCTCTTTGTGTCCTGCCGTCGCCATGTGGTCCCAGGGCGTAGTGGTGGATTTGTCGGAGTAAAAATACCCTCTTTTCTCCGTTAGCGATAGGGAGTAAAGTCTTTGTTGGGTACTTTATCTTGTAGAGTGAAAAACTTCGGGTTCCGTTCTTCTGGTGGTGGTCTGGTCGTCGAGTTTTGTTGCGGTTGAGGGTTGGCTGGCGGTCTTCGGTGTCAGCTCGGTCGCGGTGGCCTAGATCACTACCTGTGCAGTGGTAATGATCTGAAGGTATGGTTTATCTGGCCCTTTGTTACCGCGGTGCTCGTGGTCAGTCTCTGCGTAAGGCTGCGGTTGTGGCCTAGTCGTCTTTGGTCGAGCCTGCCCCACCGTGCCTGTCTGCTTCTTTGAGTTTCGAGTAACCTGGACCTGAGCGTGTGCCTGCTCATCCCCCAACGCTTCACCACACTGCCCTTCTCTGCTTGCTCGTCTCCTTGCCGTTCATCTTCTTCTCGCCTTGCTTCCTGCTTCTCAGTGGGCCTACAATTATACTCTTTTGGAGGTTGTTATCTGCATGCCAAATCAGGGTTAGTTCTTTGTCTAATTTTGGCAGGCTTGTCTAAGGTGATTATAGTCGTTCACCTTAACTGTTTTTTTTGGGTGGTTGCCCCGTTGCTAAATGGTCTTTAATGTCTCGGTGTTTGTTATGCATAACGTGAATTGGTATCTTCCTGGCTTGGTAGCCAGTTTAAACTGTAAGCGATTATTTATGCAAAGGTTTGATGGGTTCAAGATTAAGACTTTCCTTAGTTGATTTGTTTCAAAATGAAGAATGCGTATTCTGCATCATCTAGTTGTCTGGCTTCAAAAATAACAAGTCTCCCACAGGCCCGGGCATGTCAGGTTTTTCAAAGCCCTTTTGAATTTGACCTGCTGTTTTGCAGGGTGCTGCTTTCAATCTTGCAGGTTTCTGCCACAAGGTCCAGAAGCCATTTCCTTTAGGGTAACCTTATTAATAACTTGTCCTTCAGGGTCCCTTTATTAATAACTTTGGGGAATGTGGGAATTTTGAGAACCCTACACTTCTAACAATCTTTTAACATAGGCTGCTTCAACTAGCATCAAAAAATACTATTACATGAATAACACCTTGGATTACCAGTCATCAGTAAGATTCAAACTTGTGAAGTTAACATTTTAATAGAAGCATAGAATAATTGAAATTTACCTCACAGAAGGAAGCCATTCGGCCATCATATCTGTGCTGGTCGTAAAAGAGCTATCCAGCCTAATCTCATTTTCCAGCTCTTGGTCCATAGCCTTGTAGGTTAGAATGACTATACTGTCATTCTAATCTTTCTTCCTTTGTTCATCCAAAGCTATAAATGTGCTGTACAATATGTTTTTCCATGTTGAAACCAAGACTCATTCTTCCAGGGTATTGCTTACCAACCTAGTCTTCCCTGTCTCCTATAACCTTCAGGAAAATTTGATGTCACCTAATAGCTTCTTCCCGACATCTCTTTTACTGTTTTCAACATTTTCTTGCATAATGGGTATTAGTTCTCAATAAAAAGATATCAGACTTTATATTTAATATATGTCTGAAATATAGCCAGGGCAAGTAATGTTTGTCTTTCAAAATTTCTTCCCACACAATCATTTTGGCACTCTTCAATGTCGTCAGTGTCTGTCTGCTAAACGTATACTGGTTGCCATTTTGTCGCTCCAATCTATTTGTTAATAAATCCACATCTATTGAGAGAAATGGATTTCTACAGTTTCTGGGGAAAATTCATTCTGTACAGAAAATAATCAGAACACTATATTTTGTCTTAGTCCCAAAAGAATATTGACATTTTATCCTGGATTATCGTTGCTCAAATTAATGGATTAGCAAAGAGCGAAACAGAGTTTTTTTTTTACTTTGCAACCCATCAATCTGGTTCGATAGGCTAATTTCTTGGTAAAAAGGCACATTTGTTCTGTTGTGATAATACAGAGCAATCTCTCTCCCCCTTTTTGAATTATTTAGCTTTAGAGACTTGAAGCTTTCAACAGGGTCACTAAAATTGATAGGGCATGAGTGCATGATATGAAATTGATCTTTCACAGTAGCTGTACTATTCTATGCATTTGTCCATTTAATAAAATACAATGTGCTAAAGACTATTGACACTGCATAAAATAGTATCCAGATATACCAATTTGAATGCTCGAAGTTGAAATCAAGACTTGTTCCACATTCTCCTACTGTAACTCATTCTTCTCCAAAACTGGAGAACTCTTTACCTTCCTTTCACCACTATTACAATTTTCAGGATTGTAAAACTCAAGCTCAGCAGAATCTAATTGCTACTTCCTGACTTACCTTGTCTTTTCTCCCATTCTTTTCAACTTTGGTAATCTTTTACGTAATGGGCCTTAACCCTTTACCGTGGCTTCTCGATAACATAAACAGTAACTGGAAAAATTCCCAAGCTCATTAGATTGCTGAAGTAAGTCACTTTGACACAGGCACATGAAAGTCTGTATTAAATGTACAATCAATTGGGAACCCTATTTCACCTTTTAAGATCTCATTAAAACAACATTATTAAAATTCTATAGAATTATTTTCATTTTGTTTGCTACAATGTTAGGTTTTGGGAAACAGGTTGTAGTACATTATAGATGTAATTTTAACTTACTGAGTTGGGGCAAAAAGGAAAAATTTACACTCAGCTCGCAATGAATTCAAACAATTGTTATTCTATGTGTAACCATAGAATAACATCACAGCTGGCTCTGTGAATCACTCCCCTCCTATAGCTGTTGGGCTGCCATGAGGAAGATTCCCAAAGAAGGAATTTATGTTAAGGCGTGGGAGTTGCTAAGAATATTTTATTGCTCATCATAGAGCTAATGAAAGCTTCTGGCTCCATGTCTGAATAATATTCAAAACTTGATTATAAATCAGTTTTATATTTCAGGCTGTAATGTAGATGCTGTAAAATGTCAAGCTGAAAAGCAAAGTCAGCATTTACTTAGTGTCTGTATTTGAAAGTATAATGCAGACATTGAAAATTTGAGTGTGTCTAGTTTCCAGTGGCTCTAAAGCAATGCAGAACATAGAATCATATAATCATACAGCACAGAAGGAGGCCATTTGGCCCATCGTGCCTCTTTGAAGGAGCTATCCAATTAGTCCCACTCCCCTGTTCTTTCCCCATAGCCCTGCATTTTTTTTTCCTTTTCAAGTATGAATGGGCTTAGCAGTGAAGGGGAAGATTGAAAATGTGTTTAGTCCCTAGTCAATGTAACATGACACAGAATATATGAGTCTAAAGTTGATATAATATGATAGAGAATGAGCATGAGTAAGTTGACATGGGGTATAACCACCACTGTCACTCTTTGTTCACTCTACAGGCAGATGTATAGCAGCTGTGGGCTGAGACAGACTTAGTAGACTGAGACCAGTTGGGCAATAGTTGATGCGCAATAATTGGAATCAGCAACCCGGCAGGGGAAAGAAAAGCACAGTTAGGGTTCCTGCTCCTGATCACCATCCTCTGATCCCTGCTGGAACATTGGGGTGAGGACGTCATTGGGTTTGTTGTGATGCTCTCTCTGACTGAATAGCCTATGAAACTCAATGCTTGGGCTCACACCTGAAAAAGCCACTTTGGTGAGGGACAAGAGGATTGCTGGTGTAGTGGAAGTACACATAGCAAAGGTTAGTATCTTCAGAAGAGATGGGAAGAAAATGGAAGAAAGTTCGAAACAAAGTAAAGAAATTAAACATTTTGTATAATTTTTAAAAATCTGTTTTGGCATGACAGGCGCCAAAATGTTTTACCTTTGATGGTGCTGAAGAAGCCTTACAAAAATCTATAATTCAAGTAGCTAAAGCTGCAAAGTCTCAAAAATTGTGTAAAGTACTTAAGTAAACCTGGACACTTAGAAACCCTTATCGTTGCACTGCATTTGGTTGAATGATTCAGCAGAGTCTCTTTAAAAGGATGCCTGCTATACAACTGTCTCTGTATAATGCACTTTTTATGGCTCCCTTACTAACAGAGGACCTATTTAAAACACCTCTTTTGTAAGGAGCCCATTCTAACTTGCTCTCTATATGGGTCCCAAGGGCCATCTTAGGCAGAAGATTTACTGCTTTGAATTTCTTTTTCAACCTCACATAACTCAACAACAACAACCTGCACTTACACACAGCTTTTAACGCACCAAGGAACTTCATAAGAAGGATTGAACACTAAGCAGAAGTTGGGAAAAATTTGGGGAGGAGATGGAACGGGCAGTGAATAGATAGGCTTTAAGGAAGCTTTGAAAGTGATGAGAGATGCAGCAAGATGAAAAGGTTTAGGATGAGAATTCTACATTGCAGGAGGATGATGGTCGAAGGATCTGCAGCCAATGGTGGAGTGGAGGGCGGGGAGAAGCAGGGTACGAGAGAATAATGAGCGGAAAACCTGCTGTCCAAAATATTCGGTCATTTACACCAGGATGGCACCTAACTTAACTAAAGCCTCGAGAAGAGGGGTAGGTTACCTCCATGACGTGTTTGTTCACAAACTTTCTCCAAAATATCAGTTTTGACAGGAGTGATTAGAATTTTTCTCAGCTGTGCTGAGAAAGGATTCTGCAAACTGTCTGAAACAGTTTCAGGCAAGAAAATATTTTTCTTCCCAACCTTTTGTCATGGAGTCATTACCATGGAGTTTGCTGTGGGCATTCCTACTTAGGTCTTCATGATGGAGGCACAACAGGAGTACAGGGGAAAGAAGAACTAAAGGCATACAAGATAAAGCTACACCAAAGCAGAAAACCAACTTTGAGGAGCCCTTCCAGCAAAGTCTACAGATCATGCGCTCCTTCAAGAATGTATCAGAAGAGGTTCTGCTTAAAGAGAAACGCTTCTGTTAAGGAGGCATAGAAGGAACTGCATGTCTCATTGCAAATTGACCTACAAGCCTTCTCTCAGACAGAATAAACAAAGAGCAGATATATTTTGGAACACAGGACTGCAGATCATGGAGCAGTTTTACTGTACACATCTATATTTACCACAACAGCTTAATTTTTTCCACCTTATCTACTCATGGTGTCTCTCAGTGCTGTTGTCCAATCTATCCTGGTGCTGTAACATGGTGCTACCCGAGGGCCAGGGATACCTGTGGTGCTTTGCTGAGCAATGCTATCATGAGCCTCTTAGGGACTGTGGTAGCCTTCTTTCTGGGACTTCTGAGTCCTCAGAGAACTTTTCAGTAGGATCTGCTGCTACTGAAGATCCTGACATCTACACGAGCAGGCATCCGAGGGAGCTGCCTAGGTAGGCCGCATGACCTGTCATCAGGAGAGTGGACGACATCATGAAGGCAGATTCTACCCACGCCACTTATGCTGGGTCCTGGATCCGAGTGCCCAATGATCAGCGAGTGGGCAGACCAGATGGCATCACTTAGATTCTACAGACTCTTATACAAATTGCCTGGACGCCGATTGCCATCATTTTCTTCAAACTAATGATCAAAACAGCCACGTTGGACGCATTGACTGGTCTGGAGACCTCTCTGTCGGAGGGGTGGATATAGATGTCTCTGGGATCACCACTTATTCTAACTAGTGCTACATTATGTCAAATTGTTCTCCAATATTGGCACTGTGGATGGCATTGGGCTTCACTTGGGTCCTCCAAGATGGTTCGCAGCATCTGCACGTGAGTGCAAAGGCTCATCCTGCATCATTCCTTTAGAGTAGGACCTGAGATTAAAGTTCACAAGCTCTTGAGCCAAAGGCTGACTTCTGCAGAGCCACCACCCCCACTGTCAGATCACACATTTACTTCTGATTCCTCAGGCTATGTCGTGTTGCACACCGTTAAAAACCCTCATTGGAACTATCTACATCCCACCCAGATGGCTTTGTCTGAACTGGTGAGTAAGAGCGAGAATTAATGGCAGTACAGTGGTGCCACCAAGATTTCCTGCCCTACATATTTTAAGCAACACTTTTTCTTAACTTCCATCATGAAAAAATTATTTTGAAGGAGAGCGCATTTCATAGTCCCACTTCTTCCCTGGTGCTGTGTCCAATATACCCAAGAAGGCAACACAGATGATGGTTACATTTGCATTTCCTTTCAATTAGACTTCAGTACTGCTGGATTTGCACAGACTTCCTGCTTCTCCAGATTTAAATGAGCTGACCCTGCAATTCACGGCGGTGTCAACCATGGTTCAGTGCTAGCACTTTTGCCTCTGACTCAAAAGGTAGTGGGTTCAAGCCCCACTCCAGAGATTTGAACATATACTGTAGGCTGGCATTGCAGTGCAGTACTGAGGGAATACTAAATGACAGAGGCCCCTCTTTTTGATGAGATCCTAAACTGAGACCCACTCAGGTAAAGGTAAAAGATCCCATGGCACTATTTGAAGAAGAGCAGGGGAGTTCTTCTGGTATCCTGGCCAATATTTACACCTCAACCAACACCATCAAAAACAAATTAACTGGCCATTTATCACAGTGCTGTTTATAGGACCTTGCTGTGCGCAGATTGGCTGCCACATTTCATCAGTGACTATTCCTCAAAACAAAAATACTTTATTGGCTGTGAAGTACTTGGGCTATCCTGAGGTCACGAAAGCTGCTACATAAATTACATAGAATGTACACCAGAGAAACAGGCCATTCAGCCCAATTGGTCCAGTCAGTTTTTATGCTCCAAACAAGCCTCCTCCCATCCCTCTTCATCTAATCCTATCACCTATCAGCATAACCTTCTATTCCTTTCTCCCTCATGTTTATCTAGCTTCCCCTTAAATGCACCTACGCTATTCGTCTCAACTATTTCTTGTGGTAGCGAGTTCCACATTCAGCCATTCTCTGGGTAAAGAGATTTCTCATGAATTCCCTGTTGGATTTATTAGTGACTATCTTATATCCATGGACCCTTGTTTTGGTCTCCCCACCAGTTGAAACTTCTTCTCCATGTCTACCCTATCAACCCTTTCATAATCTTAAAGACCTCAATCATGTCTCCCCTCAGACTTCTCTTTAGCGAAAAGAGCCCCAGCCTGTTCAATCTTTCCCGATAGGTATAACCTCTCATTTCTGGTATCATCATTGTAAATCATTTTTGCACCTTCTCCAGTGCCTCTATATCCTTTTTATAATATGGAGACCAGAACTGTTCACAGTACTCTAAGTGTGGTGTAACCAAGGTTCTATACAAGTTTAACATAACTTCTCTGCTTTTTTTCATTTCTGTACCTCTAGAAATGAGCCCCAGTTTGCCTTTTTTATGACCTCATTAACCTGCGTCGCTACTTTTAGTGATTTGTGCATCTGTACCCCCGATTCCTTTTCTCCTTTACCCTAATAAATAAAAGTTCTTTCTCTTTGCTCTTCAGATCGTTCACAGCAACACATAGGAAAATAACCTTCTCATGTTCAGATGCAAATTACACTCAATTGCAGCTAAGCTTGAAGTTATACTTAACCCTCTTGTACCTAAAGGGACTGCCATTGACTGATGTCTGGTTCTTGATCAGTTCACAGGAGACGGCTATGCAGACTTTTACGTAGGTCTTGCACGCTGCCATTGAACAACAAACTTCTTTGATCTGTTAAATGCACTGAACCGGTTGTATGCAATATGAGCACAATCAATGGGCAGCACCAGCTCAGCATCTTAATCAATAATTACCAAGCGTAAACCTTTAAAAAGCAATTGAATAAAAGCTTAACTCTGCTGCCAGCACAATTGGAAAGTAAAATTATTTTGGGATACTCCATGTCAGAACAGATTTGTTCATGTGTGGGAGCATGAGCTTGGCAAATTTATGCTTTCATAGTCTGCTAATTCTCACTGGCTATATCTCTCGGGTTTTTAAATCCACTTTTACATATTAAGTCATTTACCTGACGGTTTAGGTATTGAAACTCCACACACGCACAGAAGAACTAGTCTTACCGCCCCACCAGTCTACTCTCAATCATCAGCAAACTGATGGAAGGTGTCGTCGACAGTGCTATCAAGCAGTATTTACTCACCAATAACCTGCTCACTGAAGCGCAGTTTGAATTCTGCCAGGAATACTCGGCTCCAGACCTCATTACAGCCTTGGATCAAACATGGAAAAAAGAGCTGAATTCCAGAGATGAGGTGAGAGTGACTGCCCTTGACATCAAGGCAGCATTTGACTGAATGTGGCATCAAGGAGCCCTAGTAAAATTGAAGTCAATGGGAATCGGGGGAAAACTCTCCACTGGCTGGAGTCATAACTAGCACAAAGGAAGATGGTTGTGGTGGTTGGAGGTCAAGGCAGTGTCCTAGGCCCAACCATCTTCAGCTACTTCATCAATGACCTTCCCTCCATCATTAGATCAGAAGTGGGAATGTTCGCTGATAACTGCACAGTGTTCAGTGCCATTCGCAACTCCTCAGATAATGTAGCAGCCCATGCCCACATGCAACAAGACCTGGACGACATTCAGGTTTGGGCTGATAAGTGGCAGGTAACATTCGCACCACCTAAGTGCCATGCAATGACTATCTCCAACAAGCGAGTATCTAACCATCGCATTCAACCGCATTATCATCGCTGAATCCCCCACCATCAATATCCTGGGGGTTACCATTGACCAGAAACTTAACTGGACCAGCCACATAAATACGGAGCAGGTCAGAGGCTAGGTATTCTACGGCGAGTGTCTCACTCCCTGATGCCCCAAATCCCTTCCACCATCTACAAGGCACAAGTCAGGAGTGTGATGGAATACTCTCCACTTGCCTGGATGAGTGCAGCTCCAACAACACTCAAGAAGCTCGACACCATCCAAGATAAAGCAGCCCACTTGATTGGCACCCCATCCACCTTGAACATTCACTCCCTCCATCACCAGCGTACCGTGGCTGCAGTGTGTACCATCTACAAGATGGACTGCAGCAACTCGCCAAGGCTGCTTCGGCAGCACCTCCCAAACCCGCGACCTCTTCCACCTAGAAGGACAAGGGCAGCAGGCACATGGGAACACCACCACCTACAAGTTCCCCTCCAAGTCACGCACCATCCTGACTTGGAAGTATATCACCGTTCCTTCATCATCGCTGGGTCAAAATCCTGGAACTCCCTCCCTAACAGCACTGTGGGAGTACCTTCACCACACGAACTGCAGCTGTTCAAGAAGGTGGCTCACCAGCACCTTCTCAAGGGCAAATACACCCAATCTACCTCCAGGAGACTGTCAGCAGATTTAAATAAAAATTTGAAAGAGTGACAGGAAGACATTTTGCCATTGCCCTCCAAGGATCAGACTCCACTAAGCATTAAAATTAAAAGGTCCTTTAGGCTCATATGCTGTGCTCCTGGACCCCTGTTTTAAGAACATAAGAAATAGGAGCAGGAGTAGGCCATACCGCCATTCGAGCCTGCTCCGCCATTCAATAAGATCATGGCTGGTCTTTGACCTCAACTCCACTTTCCCATCTGATCCCCATGTCCCTTGATTCCCTTGGGGCTGGATTTTACTCACCGAGATGAGATGGGGGCAGGACTGCTGCCTTCCGGGTTCTAGTCTGATCCCCAGCAACGTCTGACGCACAGACACTATTTTTCCCTGATTGGCCTTGTTAAGCCCACCCTGTGGGCTTGCCGGCCAATTAAGGGAAAGCCGGTGTCAGATGACGTCAGTTGATGACGCTTCATCTACCAGTTTTCTTAAAGGCACATGAACCATAAATTTTTGATAGATGATTTGACAGTGTTTGATAGCATTGAGGTGCTGTCAAACACTGACAATCACTCTACACATGTGAGCCCTTGCACCCAGGCTCTCCAATGACTCTCTCCTTAGGATGAAACAGATGGCAGCTGCAGGTGAGGGTATAGAAGCGATCTGTCACTTCTCCCATTGAGGTGAGGTCACACGAACAATTCAAAGCTTGTCACCTACAGGAAAATCTAAACACATTAAAAACTTTCCCAACATTTCCTTACCTCTGATTCTCACCAGTGTCCCATTGCATCCTTCACACCACTTCTGCAGCTGTCATCTATACACTAACATAACATCAGACCCACAGCATGCCTCACTTACCATGGCAGAGTTCCCCGATATCGGGAAGCCCACAGCAGAAGTCTCAAAATGGGAAAAAGCCTCTTAACTGCCTGTTAACTATCTGTTAAGTGGCTATAATCCTCTTCTCGCTGCTAGGAGTCGGGCCCCCGTGCAAATTAAGGACCCCACTCTCGGGAAGATTGTATGGAGGTGGGTTGGGAGTGAGTTTGGGACCCGCTCCCATTCTTTTTGACTTTCCCAGCAGTCCCACCTCCAAACACTGGTAAAATCCAGCCCTTAAAGTCCAAAAATGTATCGATCTATTTACCTTATAATTCAGGTCCCAAGATGCTAAAATAACCTCTGTGTATTACTCTCCTATATTTATAACGTCATCTAGCACCTGTAAACCTGTTGGTGGCTTATTTGGAAAAAGAGAGATCCATTCAGGGCATGAGACGAACCTGGGAATGTCGGGTCATAATGCAATTGCATGTCACGGTGCATACAGTGGGCCTGGGAATTGACACTGAGCTGGTTCCATGCATCGATTACTTGGTTCAGTTGGTGGCACACTAATGGAAACATCAAAAACTTGCAGGTTCAGGCCCCACATCAGGATTTAAGCAGTTAATCTCGGCTGACATCCAATGCAGTACTGAGGAACAGTCTGTTCTTTGAAGGAGATACTAAACTGAGATCCATTCTGCCTGTTCAAGTATAAATGAAACGTTGCAGCCTAGAAGTTCAATGGCGCTATTTATGCTTGTTTTGAGCTATTGAGCCAGGACATGTGCCTGCTGATTTTCTGCAGGGTTGACCCCACTGTGATTTGTGGAGTCTGTTCATTTAAATACCCCTTGGTGGTTCAATAAAATGGGAGTAATGTGCTGGAAAGGCTTGGAAGTTAGAGTACAGCCTTTAAAAAGCCACGAATGACTTAAGATTGCAGCGCTAGGCTGGGGAGCAGAAAGTAAGTAGCAAATAAGTAGAAAAGTGCTGGCTCAGTGAGTTGACTGTCAGGCTCATGTATTATTCTTGCAGATGCACCCAAAGAGGACAGCAGGGGATTGCAAGGAGGTAGAACACACAATTTTAATGAGGCTGCTCTACAGATCCTCGGATAAGATGCAGCAAAGAAAGAAAGACTGCTGAGTGTCCATGTTGGGGGGGGGGCAGGGGGGGCTAAGCCACAGACAAATGTGTCACTTACCATGTGGAGAGAAGTGGCAGTGGCACTGAATGCCACCTCTCTCACTTCTAGAATTGCAGACCAGTTCCTAAAAAAGTTCAATAACCTGACGAGAGCAGGCTAGGTAACACACCTGAAACACAATGTCCCTTTTTTCCCTTGTGTACCAATGTGCACCAATACACTTGTTCACCCTCTAAACTAACTGCACAAACTTCACATGTAACCCTTCACCTTGCACTGGTTAAGAGGAACAATAGCTTAAGATCTTCCAGTAAGTGCCATCATCCCTAACAGCAAATACTTGCATGCAGAACTTTGCAACCGCTGCCTGTACTTTCAAAGAGTGATAGCAGCAGACCTATCACATCAGCTGTCTGATGTCACCCAGGAGACATCCCTCAATTGCTAGCCTTCACTTAATCTTGTTGCAGGAGAAACTTATACTTAGCAACTACTATAGGGGGCTCTCCAGAAAAACATGTCAGTTACCTGATGAATAGGTTTAACCTGAAGTTATACCTATCAGGAGAGATTGAACAGGCTGGGGCTCTTTTCTCTAGAAAAGCAAAGACTGAGGGGTGACCTGATAGAGGTCTTTAAAATTATGAAATCCTAGTGCTGCAATCTTAAGTCATTCTTGGCTTTTTAAAGCCTGCACTCGAACTTCAAAGTCTCTCCAGCACATTACTCCCGTTTTACACATTTTACTGAACCACCAATGGGTATTTAAATAAGCAGACTCCACAAATAGGGTAGACGTGGAGAAGATGTTTCCACTTGCGGGCGAGACCAGAACTAGGGGCCATAAATATAAGACAGTCACTAATAAATCCAATAGGGAATTCAGGAGAAATTTCTTTACCTAGAGAGTGGTGAGAATGTGGAACTCACTACTGCAAGGGGTAGTTGAGGTGAACAGCACAGATGCATTTAAAGGGAAGCTAGATAAGCACATGAGGGAGAAAGAAATAGAAGGTTATGTTGATGGGATTAGATGAAGAAGGGTGGGAGGAGGCTCGCGTGGAGCACAAACACCGGCATGGACCTGTTGGGCTGAATGGCCGGTTTCTGTAAATACTTTGAATACATGCCGAGATAGTCACGCTGGTCGATATAACACAGATGCACCAGATTGCCTGAAATGACGCAACGGCATAAAAGTTGAGTGCGGTTGTGACCTTCACAGCTACAGGTATAGCTGTTGGGGCAGATAACCTTGGACGCACAACTCTCCTATTGCCTCTTTTAGGAAGCACACTTTTCTAACACAGAAGTCCTCATTAAGGTTTTTATAGGGCCTGTGTAGCCTGTAAATTCATTGGGGTGGGGTAATACCTAGTGGGTTACATCAATTCTGCGACATAGAAATGCTGAAATCGGCAATGAATTTCAGAGCCCTCATGACGCTCTTCAAAGAAGGGAGTTCCTCCTCTTTTCCTGGTCAATGTGTCCCACCATGAGCATAAAGAAGGATTAACATGTCATTCAACTCATTGCCAGTACAGAATACCTGTTGCTGTCTTTGCCTACATAGCACCAATCACTGCACTGAAAAGTAATTAATTCACAAAACATTTCAAGATGTTTCAAAAAGGTACTTTGTAAATAAAAGTTTCATATTATATCAGGACATCAATCACACTGACACACTGAACCAGCTCAGCAGCTTTACTACGCCAGAAGATGAGGCATTAATGTGACAGTAGAGCATAAGACCTATAAATATTTGGATGTGCCCTGCTGTCGTTTTTCCACAGGCTAGGTCACATACATTTAGGAGTGCCGACTGCAGACAATGACAGTCTGTCAAGTAAAAATGCCTTTTTTATACAGTGGGCTGACCTGTCAAAATAATGCATGGCAGTAAAGAAAATACAACTACTTCATGCAAATGAAAAACAATTACTTGTTACGTCAAACCCTGCCTGGTGAAGCTTGTTGAATTTTTGATATCTCCCAGAAATGGGCAGCCCAACCAACCACAGAATAAAGCTTTCTCTGTTCTGCCCAAACAACACGGCACAAGTCCAAGCTCTGAAGAGCATCCACATTAGCACTGTTCTTTCACTTCCTACATTAACTCTCCCTCTGACCTCTCTGAGTGAGTGTCATTTTAGTACCAATTATGGACAGCTTTGTGTCATGGTCCTGTACCCACTTGGACTGGATAAGATTACCCAGATGACCTCTGCAGTTGAAATGTCTGGGTTATTTTACTATCAAGTATACCAATTGTATTTGAAGTTTGTAAGTGGATTATAGCACTAAAAATGTAAATATCGTTATAGGGAAAAGAATGGGAGGCAAACTGTACAGAGGCAAATAGCAGACAATCATTTTGTTACAGACTTTAACAAAGGTCTTTCAAAAGATTAAAATAAAGATATTAAAAATAACTGTGGTTAAATCAGGACAAATGGGTAACTATGGGTTATGATTTCCTTTGGTTGCTATGTGATAGCAACACCATAAATATAGAAAAGTATCCTATGTTCGGTATTTGGAGCAAAGCTATGTGTTCTAAAAGATTACAATTACAATTCACTAGAAATACAAATCAGAGGAAATATTCCTGCTATTTTGGTATTCTAGACAAACTTTGGCTTCAAGATATGAATGAATGAAAATGGTACAATAGCATACTAGCACACGTGTCTGTGCGTGTGTGTGTGTGTACACATACTAATAAGTCTCCGGTGTGTTGCTCACAATGAGTTGGAGGATACATTTTCCCTTTCTCCTACTTGTTATCTTCATGTTGAAGGGAGAAGGGTGCATCTGTATGTGCTTTTATTCCATCTCTTTCTCTTATATTCCGCTCTCCTTTTTGAGCAATCTGTTCACCTTTCAAGCCCCTTCAAGTAATAATAATAATAATAATTCAACTTTATTATCATTGTACAATGCACAAGTACATGAACAATGAAATGTGATCTTGCAAGCTCCCATGAGTCCAGTACAAATAACATTAACATTAAACGTAAATAGCACCGTCCTGGGAGAAGCAAAGCCGCTGCGTCTGTGCGCGCCGCCATTCCATTTCCACCATTCCTCCTGTCCAACAATCTTCAGCCCAACGCCCGGGCCTGCTCACCAGCCGCCCCTCCCGGGGCTCCTTCCGTGACCTTCGCACCAACCGCCCCTCCTCGGCGGGGCTCCTTCCGTGACCTTCTGCACCTGGTCTTCCCTGATGGTCACCCCTCCAGGTATTAACCAGGCCTGGCTCTGGCTTAGCTTCCAAGCCTTGGCCAGTGACCCTGTCCCTAGTCCCAGGAACAGGGAATGCAGCAAATGCAGCAAACAATTTGCACACAAGAGCAAAAGTGATATAAATGAACCAATAACTTGATGTCGGTTGAGGGATAAATGTCATTCAGGACACTGGGAAACTTTCCAGCTCTTCTCTAAAAAGTGCCACAGAATCTTTCACGGCCACCTGAAGGGCAGATCGGGCCTCGGCTTAAAATCTGATCCGAAAACATTCAGTTTGCCAAGCAACAGTAACAGAAAAAATGGAGAGACATTAAAGGGTGGATTTTAACGCCCAGGCGGAAGCTGATGGCTTTCCTGCCTGGGATTCTCCATGGGTGGCCTTGGCAAATTTCAATGTCCTGCTGGCCAGCTGCCTGCCTGAAATGGGCAGAAAGAGACAGCTATGGGCAGGTCGAAATCTCGGATCCCAGAGGTCGTCTGCCGGCACTCAGCTCAGGTCAAGTAGCAAGCGAGAGCGGATTGGAGCCATTTTGTGGGTGGGAAGTGGGGAACCTAAGGCAGTAGAGGTCCAGGCTTTCCTTGTAGAATCTGGAGGAGCACTCCTAATTCTCCTGGCCCCACTCAGGAAAGTTTTTGACTTATAAGAGGACATCCTCTTCTATCCTGCCAGGTTTTGCCGAGTTGGGCATCCTCTCAGTCAGCCATTAAAACACCATTGGGACCCAAATGACATCATAAGACCCTGATTTGCCTGTATTCATGATGCACCCGCCTGCCAAGGGTGCCTTGGTCACCTAAAGAATGTGTGTGATTAAAATGGCGGCTGGCGTAATTGAGCAGGAAAGGGGCGATATGTACTCTCAAATCATTTTAACTGCACACTTGCTCCATTCCCACCAGGTGGGACTGGTTAAAATTCAATATCTCGATCATGAGCAGACATGCAAGTGTTATGCCAGAATCAGGAATCTCAAAATACACTGAATGGGAAATGCATCATGGGTTGGAAACCAATTCTTAGTTCAGGTGTATTTGTTCTTATTAAAGCTGTTTATTAACAACTACCATTACAAACCCTGTTTAATGTCTCATGTGAGAGGATGGCACCTCAAACAATGACGTGCTCCCTCAGTGCTGCACAGAGTCAGTGACCTTTATAGCACAGAAGGAGACTGTCCAGCCCCCTGTATTGGTGTCAGCTCTTTGAGAGAGCAATCCAAAACTAATCTCACTATGTTGCACTGAATTATGTGCTCAATCCTGGTTTGGGCTCAAACCCATGACTTTCTGGCCTAGAAACAAGAGTGCTACCAAGTGAGCAAAGCTGGCATCTGTTGAGGCAATGTTGTCCTGGCTTATAATACATTTTTATATAAATGCTAACTTGCCAGGCAAACACTGCAGAGATTTAGATGGGCAATCTATTACTTCCTACATTAAAAATATAGCGATTCTTTTGTTTAGATAACTATCACGGAGTAATTTCATGGTCTGTAACTCATGTCAAAATTACAAGTCCTTGGGACAATTATTTCAATTAACACCAAAAGCAGCATACCGAAATTCACTTTTAGAATCTATCTCAATGTGCTTGCTTATGCTCCATAAATCCTAGGCTCATGATGATCTTAACAGGCCAGCTCTATGGAGGACTGATTGGTATAAACTAAGAAGAACAGTTCATCCTAATTTGACCAGACTGTAGTAATTTCTTCCCATCTCTTTATTCTTCCACCAACTACAGGTTTATGTCCATCTGTGATATTCCACATAAACAGTAAGATTGTTTTAAGACTGTTTTGGTATTGGCACACGCTGTCAGTAATCTACATGGTTTGCTTAAAGACACAACTGCCGAGAAAAGGTTCAAACCTGTTTGCACAGGGACAGCAATGAAGCAGAGAATAAAAGATTCAACCTCCTTGCAACCTCTGTAGAATTTCTCTACAATGACACACAGACATTGCACCTACCTCATGTTATGTCCTAGCGACCACAAGCTACATGTACATATACAGCATGCTGTCCATCATTCCTTATCAGAGTCAAGGACACACAGTATTGTAAATTTAATAAAATATGGCTCCATAGTATTTCTTTCTTATTTCCTTCTGTCTTTTGTGCCCGCTTCTTCTGATTTTGCATTTACCTACAGCTTTTATCTGTTTATCTTCTACTCTACCCGCTCTCTGATTTCTTTCCCTCAAGGTACAGTTTCTTGGAAACCAGCAGCTTTTTGCTACTTTGTCATGCAAGTCTGGACAGTGAGGGATGACAGGGTGTTGAAGCCAGAGGGGCATCATGAGCCTGATCCTTTGGAACTGACTCAGAATTATGACCTGAAGAATGAAGGTGGAATGTAGAAGATTGTTTTCCCCGCACACAGAGTGTCACTACAACATGAAGGGGGAGAAATTGGGTGAGTAGCGCCACTTGTTAGCGCCTAAAGAGGCAGGCAGTGGCTGTAGCGCCACTGGCTGCGCCTCCCGCGATATTGAGTTGGGGCGATAATGGTGGCGTTAGTCTTTTGCGCTGCGCCGCCACCGATGACATCATCGGTGTGCGCAGCGCCCCGTTCGCGATATTTGGTAGCGAACGCCGCAGTTGCGCCGTTCGCTACCCGCGCCCGGTTCACGGGGCCTTACTATGCCGGCAGCGGCGCAAGTTAAGGTGGAGGTGCGGGGCGGCCGCCTTTTTCGGCGGCCGCCTGCCAGCACCTCCGTCCCCGGCCTCCTAACCCCCACCCCCACGGCATTGCCGGCTGTTTCCCGAGAGCCCGGCATTTCTCCTTGGTGCTGGACTCGTTTGCCAGCACTCGTGATCGGGGTCCGCGCTGTTGCAGGCCCCTCCCCCTTAACAGTGGGAGGAAGGCCTGCAGTACCGCAGTGTGCCATGCCGCAGTGTGTGGCGCTGCGGCACGTTGCGCTGCGATATTCAGTTTCAGCGCCCTAAGAGGGACGCGGAGCGCCTCGAGCCTCGCCCCGTGTCCCTCGAGGGGCAATGAAACTGAATATCTGATGATCGCTAAAGCCTCGAACGCAGCGCTAAATCCCGCGCTCAGGCGACTTTTGTGCCACTTTGGCGCCCCAACCCAATTTCTAGGCCGAAATATTTTACCACGAGTAGCAACTGAGGCAGAAATGATATCGGCCCAGATTTTCCGGGGCCCACGACCGCATAGGCACAGCGTACGCAGTTGTAAGGGCCCCGCAAGTTTCGGGTTTCCGCATGCGATGTGCATCCACGAAAAACTAGAACTTGTGATCTGTCAAGTTTCAGCTTGACAGATCGTACGAATCCACAGGAAATGGGTATTCGCTGGTGCAGGGTTAGGCTATTTGCCCAATCTGAGGAAGGATGTTCTTGCCATGGAGGGAGTGCAGAGAATATTCAACAGGCTGATACCTGGGATGGCAGGAATGATGTTTGAGGAGAGATTGGGTCGATTGGACTTATACTCGCTGGAGTTTAGAAGAATGAGAGGGGATCTCATTGAAACTTATAAAATTCTAACAGGACTAGACAGACTAGATGCAGGAAGGATGTTCCCGATGGCCGGGGAGTCCAGAACCAGGGGTCACAGTCTAAAGATAAGGGGTAAGCCATTTAGGACAGAGATGAGGAGGAATTTCTTCACCCAGAGAGTGGTGAACCTGTGGAATTCTCTACCACAGAAGGCAGTAGAGGCCAATTCATTAAATATATTCAAGAAGGAGTTAGATATATTTCTTAAGGTTAAAGGGATCAAGGGATATGGGGAGAAAGCAGGGACAGGGTACTGAATTTGGATGATCAGCCGTGATCTCATTGAATGGCGGAGCAGGCTCGAGGAGCCGAATGGCCTACCCCTGCTCCTATTTCTATGTTAATTACTGCCCAGCGAATGCCCACGATATTCTTGCGTCTGGTAAAAGCAGGTGTAAACCCTTCTTTTACCAGTGTAACAGTTTAAATAAGTATCAAAATATTTTTTTTAATGATTTAACCATACAAAAAACCTTTAAAATTAGTTCAGCTCATTTTTGGCCCCTTGAAAAATGTTTAAATTTATTTTTCAAAAAATAAAATTTTGTTTTAAATGTTTAATTAAATTGTATTTTAACTGATTTTGACCATGTGATGATTTATTTTCATTTCAGTGCTGTGAAATGTGTTTTTTTAGGGGATTCCTATTATACTTATGGGGATTCCTATTATACTTATGGGGATTCCATACGGAATCTCCATAAGCATAACCGGAATCCCCCTTTGTGATTGTTGGGCCGGCCCACATGATCCCAGGGACGCTTGCGAACCGCGTGCGCTCCTGGGATACATGGGCCTTTATGCAGACGTACGCCTGCAGGCCCAGGAGTGTGAGCCTTCGAAGGTACAGAGGCACCAGGTAGGTGCGGAGTTTACTTGCAGTTCAGAGGCGTTCGCGCGCGGGAAGCCTTCCGACCAAAAATTTCCAGCCCAACATCTGCAACAGAATTGGATTAAATATTTAAAAATGAAGAAATGACACGGGAAAGGGTGAGGAAATGGGATTGGAAATAATAATTCCACTTGAAGATCTAGCACAGAGATGGGCTGAATTGGCCTCCTTTTATGCTATAATAATTTCTACAAGTGTAGAAATCAACTGGGCGAGATCAACTAAATCACACAAACTAAAACAAAAGCAAAATACTGCAGATGCTGGTAATTTGAAATAAAACCAGAAAATGCTGGAAATACTCAGCAGATCAGGCAGCATCCATGGAGAGAGAAACAGAATTAACATTTCAGGTCGTTCTGACGAAAGTTCAACAACCTGTAACGTTAACTCTGTTTCTCTCTCCACAGATGCTGCCTGAATGGCTGAGTATTTCCAGCATTTTCTGGTTTTATTTCATCACAAACTAAACCTGGGACATTCCTGTTTTTAATTTGCTTTCATTCACAAAAGTTCTGTCTTTCATTTTTTATATTAATCCAATAATGTTGATGATTTTTACCTCGGCCTCTCTGCAAGCTGAATCTGTTGTATAATGCTTATAACACCAAATCACTCATGCAAGATTCACCATTCTGATATGTGTACCTGCGTTCTGCATCAAAGATGACATTACCCTGCTAGGTTTATACACAGATATTATCTGTTATTTGGACTTTGCATATTTTGATTCTGCTCACACTCTCCAGAAAGTGGAGCAACAGGTCAAACTGATATCAATAAAGTCACAAATCATCAGCTATTTCAAAAGAGCAGCTGATAATGCATGACATGTGCACACAAAATAATGAACCTGTGTGACAGATTTAGAGACCTCAATCAATATTCTTCTGCTAAGTCTTTGTCAGACATTTCAATGTCCCTGTTTCTGAACTCTAATCCAACCTGCTCCATCTCACAGGGAGATGCTACAAGTCGATCTCCTTGTTAATATAATAATGAAAAGCTGCTCAATTTTTCAACAACAGCAAATTTCAGATGTTCGTTACAAAAAAAGCACAAGACTGAAGTTTCTGTTCAGCTCATCAAGATAAAGGGCAATAGCCTTGCCCATAAATTCACCTTTCTTTCTGTCTTTACATTAATTTTACTGCCAGTGAACTGAAAGCTTCTACAATTTCAAAATGTCTTAGGAAAATAGGAATTGCTAGGACAAAAAGAAAACCCAAGGTCCATCTCGTTCTCCTTCTACCAGCCTGGTGGTCACATGATACAACAATAACAGAGTTGTTGATTAATCATGGTTATCAATTAGTCTACAACAGACTCAGACATGAGGTGATGAAAACCCCCATTGGTGGAAAGCTTTGGGAACCATAGGTGCAAAGTCACCAGTTCTTCCCAAGTATACCACACTTACCATATGCCATGTCTCCATTTATTCATATATTGTATCCCAAAATATTGGCCTGGATTTTGCGGTCAGCGGCGAAGTGATGGCGCTCACTGCTGACCTCGAAGAAAGCTGCCCACAAAGATCTAGCAATCTCTGTGGCATCGATTTCACCTCTCCTGATGTTAATTTGAATTTGACTCAAAGTCTTGGGGATCTCCATTGTCTGGCAACAGTGATGTCATCAAGCTGGCTAAGCAGCCAATCATGTTGAAGAATTCTCACAGACAGCAAACCAGGAAGTAAAATGCACTGATTGTCCTTCACTTTTTAATCATTTTACAGCGAATGAAATAAAATTGGGACATAAACATGGGATTAAGGTAGAAACTGAAGTATCAAACAAACTTTTAAAAAAATTACAAAAGTAACATGGAATTTTTATCATAATGGAAACATTTGACAGTCCACAAATATAAAATTAGTTTTTTCAGGGCCAGAACAATTGATCAGCAGTAATTATGACTCAGTACTCCATTAAAAACCTAGTTACACAAGGCGTAACTTTTTCAGTGTTTTTAAGAGCGATATTCCAACATAAAAGCTTAAGTACTCGTCAGTTCAGTGATTTCAATTGATTGCCAGCTGTGGAGAGTTCAACAGTGCGCCCTGTGGAGGAGAAGGAAGTGACTGACAGCAACTTCTGGATTTACGCGTTTAACTGCGTACTCCAGAAGTTGCTGTCAGATTCACAGTTGTAACGATGGCAAAAGCTGACATTTTCGCCAACATTACAACTGCAAATTCCGAGCCATTTTGTGAAAGAAATCTAATTTGCATTTGAATGAATCAACACCATCTGCTTTGACCATCTTCCTAGGGAGTCTGTTTATAGATTTACCACTTGCTCACTGAAATAATGGGCTGGATTTTGCGGGGGGTCAGCGGGCGCAATCGGTGGCTGGTCGGGTGGGAAAGTGTTATTTTCCCCCAGCGGGTTGGGAACCCGCTGTGAACCCGCCACAACACACCTTTACCAAATGTCGGGTCTGTCAGCGCTGAGCAGACCCGACACGCAGTGGCAGGGGAGGCAATTAAAATCATTAGTGACTTGTATACAGCTACTTATCAATGTTTTTTTCCCAGCTTTTTGGATTTGACAGATTTCCCGCTGCGCCTAGACCACGTCTGTGAAGCTGAGGTGGGAGGTCAGTGGCCATTGAATCAGCTGATGAGTTGACAGCTTTAAATATTAAGTCAAAGCACCCAGCTGATTGAGAAATATTCCCTTAACCACTAACTTCTCTAAACTGCATTTCCACTACAGATTCAGAATGCTGCAGGTCTTTACACAAGTCTCCATCCAGTCTGACCTCATTACCTCTCCCACCATTGACAGATTGTTTCTGTCATCTTTACTTCACCTGCCATCTATTCCATCAGCATGGGTGCCTTTGAAACTCTCTCACCTTGGTCCTCAGAATCCCACCATGATCAGCCCCAACACCAGCATCACCAGTCACACTAGCAGCACCAACAAGAAAACCAACCTTCTCCACAATCAACTGATGCTGCACAGGACACAGGGCATCAGCACCTGACCACACTGCTGCCCGGGAAGCCAGAGATGGCCTCACCATGGACAGATTTACTTCACTTGATGCTGTACACCCTGGCTGCCACATGATGTGCCAGGTTGGCACCACCCTGCACCAACACCATAAAGCATCCCTACAATGCCCAAGCCATTCCTTTCAAACTCATCACCATTGTGGGGGTATCGTTATGTCTCACCATTCACTGCAACTCACTAAGCCACTTCCAAAGGTGCACACAAATCTGTCCAAGAACAGAAAGTGTTGAAAATAAAGGTTTCAATGTTTGACACCACATTAACAGAAACGTTACATGAACATTGCATAAAACACCCAAGTACCTACCCTTATGTGTTGTTAGTTGGTATGATTGCACTAGGATGAGGGTGAATGCCAAGGGTGGTCAGTGAGATGGGGATGTGATGATGTAGATAGAGAGGGATGGGTGGAGGTGCAAGATAAGTTGGTGCGAGTAAGGATGTGTAGGAGTAGGGTACGGAAGGCAGAGTGCTGGGGATGTGATGAGAGGCACAGCAGAATGAGGTTGAGTGTAGCTTTGTGCTAATGTTTCATGATCTACTGAGATCATTGAAACGTTTGTGGCACTGCACCCAGGTCCACCTGACCACATCCCTGCTTGTGCCCTCCTCTGCAATGTGCAACCAGGCTGTGTTGATCTCCTAGGGAGGTCTCTTCCGCCTGTGGGAAGAGAAGAGAACCTCCCTGCGTGCTGTGACTCCCTCCATAAGCATATGGAGGGAGTCATGGGAGAGCCTGGGTGCAGCCCTGCACCTCTGTGCAGTGCTTGTCAGTGTTTGTAGCACCTCAATGCTGTAGAACACTGACAGAACAACTGTTAAAAGAAAGTTGACCATGGTCCCTTTAAGGAAACCGGCTGATGACGTGTTATCAAATGACATCACCAGACCCGCTTCCTCTAATTGGCCGGGAAACGTGCTGGGCGGGCTTAACAAGCCCAATCTTGGGAAATTCATTTCAGCGGCCGGGATGGAGAATGCAGCGGGGTCGGAACCCACCACCGCGTTGCCCGCCATGGACCCGTCGAGGTTCGTAAAATCCAGCCCAATGTTTCTGCAGATTAGTTTTGATTTTACTCCCCCTTCAAGAGAAGGCCATAACTTCTGGTTCTATTGTCTGGGACAAGATGAAATAGCTTGTCATGGTCGACATTATCTAGTCATTTTAGAATCCTAAAAACAGCAATCATATCACATTTTAATCTTCTATTTTCCAGTGAGAATATGCCCAATTTATGTAATCGTTCTTCATAATTCAATCCCTCCAAACCCTCATTCATTCTGGTTGCCCTCTTCTGTATCCTTTTAATAGCTACAATATCCTTTCAGAACCATACTCAGTATTCAAAGTGCAGTCGCAACCAATGATTGATAAAGTGGCAAGATTACCTCACCAGGAAGGAGTGTCTTTAAGCTTGGTGCCTTTGCTTTGCATGCATATACATTGATCCACTGCACTCAGAATCACCTTCTTGAAAAAAACTCCATTATTTCTCCACTCTCTGAGACATATTCAAACCCGTCAGGCCCACTTTGACAAGTCTTCTCAAGCACATAAAGTTTGTCCTCTTAAAACTTGTTAACTTTGTTTCGGTTTTTTTAACCTCTCCAATCCTTGTAATGTCAAATATGATTCCATGATAATCATTAACACTTAAAGCCTTACCCATCTTTGTGTTAGAGATGTGATCATCCTTATTACTCACAATCAAATCCAAGATGATTTCTCCCCTTGTTGGCTCTTATACAAACAGAGTCATAAAACAGTTTTCCACTGACTCTAAAAATCTCTTCCCTGTCTTACTAGTAGAGACATTATTGTTTCAATCAATATCTGGGAAGTTAACCCAAAGAGTCTTGAAGCTGAACCGCTAATGAACGTGAGTAGAAACAATAGTGGCGAACTATGAAGCTGTTATTGAGGTTATAAACTCAACCAAAGTTTTTAAAGGATTGAAGCTGATTCATCCAGTGCCTCAGTTGATAAAGATATTGGCTGGAATTTTCCCCTAAAAATAGGGCGAGTTTGGAGCGTGGGCGCAGTTAATTTGTTAAAAATGGGATTTGTGACCAGATCCCGCCTCCAACCCATCCATTTCCGATTTTGCCGGAGGAGGGATGAGGGTGGGCAGCCAACCCACTGCCAGGGGGCGTTTCCTTAATTTAAATATTGTAATGAGGCTCCATTTTGAATTTACCTGCCTGTGGACGGGCGGGTTTTACACAATTCGTGAAGCCCAGCAGTTAAACTGAGGCGGGGACTGCTGTATCCAGGAAGTAAGTGGCTTTATACCTAGCTCCTGGATCCAGGGTCCCTACCTAACCCACCCCCCACAAGGCCTCCGATCCCCACCATGAGGTCTCCCCCGCCACCCCACCGATGATGCTGAGGCCAGCTACAATCCTCCGATGGCTTGTTCCAATCCTCTCTTCCCACCCCCCCGCCGATAAGAACATAAGAACTAGGAGCAGGAGTAGGCCAATCGGCCCCTCGAGCCTGCTCCGCCATTCAATAAGATCATGGCTGATCTGATCCTAACCGCCAATCCACTATCACAGAACCATCTCCTGAATCTAACAGAATTAGACACATGAAATAGGAGCAGGATCAGGCTACACGGCCCCTGGGCCCGCTCCGCTACCCACAGGGCCATGACCGATCCGAACCTAGACTCATGTCCAAATTCCTGCCCGCTCCCCGTAACCCTTAATTCCCTTTACTTCTAGGAAACTGTCTATTTCTGTTTTAAATTTATGTAATGATGTAGCTTCTACAGCTTTTTGGGGCAGCATATTCCATGGACCTACCACCCTCTGAGTGAAGTAGTTCCTCCTCATCTCAGTTTTGAAAGAGCAGCCCCTTATTCACAGAATCACAGAAACCCCACAGTGCAGATAGAGGCCATTTCGGCCCATCGAGCCTGCACCAACACATATCCCACCCGATCCCCGTAACCCCTACACCAACACATATCCCATCCTATCTCCGCGTATTTAATCCCCCTAACACTAAGGGTCAATTTATCATAGCCAATCAACCTAACCCGCACATCTTTGGACTGTGGGAGGAAACCGGAGCACCCGGAGGAAACCCACGCAAACACGGGGAGAATGTGCAAACTCCACACAGACAGTCACCCGAAGCCAGATTCGAACCCGGGTCTCTGGCGCTGTGAGGCAACAGTGCTAACCACTATTCTAAGACTATGCCCCCTAGTTCTAGTTTCACCCATCATCGGGAACATCTTCCCCGCATCCACCGGATCCAACCCCTTCACAATCTTATATGTTTCAATAAGATCACCTCTCATTCTTCTGAACTCCAATGAGTAGAGTCCCAGTCTACTCAACCTCTCCTCATATGTCCATCCCCTCATCCCCGGGATTAACCGAGTGAACCTTCTTTGTACTGACTCAAGTCAGACCACCCCCCTGCCGATCCCAAATTCACTCGAACCCCAGCTGACCACACCCACTCCCTCCCGTCAACCCCCCACCTCCTGCGATCCCAGATGCTGATACTGAACCCCCCTCCCGCGAACCTCGGTGCTGAACCGTCCCCCCCTCCCGCGATCCCTGATGCTGAACTCTCCTCCTGCGACCCCCGATGCCGAACCCTCCTCCCACAATCCCCGATGTCAGCCCCCCTCCCGCGATCCCCGATGCCGGCCTCCCTCCCGTGATCCCCGATGCCGGCCTCCCTCCCGTGATCCCCGATGCTGACCCCCCTCCCGCGATCCCCGATGCCCGAATGCCAACCCCCCTCCTGCGATCCCCGATGCCCGAATGCCAACCCCCTCCCGCAATCCCCGATGCAACCCCTCTCCGGTGATGCCCGATGCCAACCACCACCCCCCCACCGGACCGACCCCTTGCATCTGCAGGTCTACCCACCCGCAGCCAGCCGGCCTCTCAATCTGGCTGTGTGCAGGAATCCAAGGCCTCACATGCAAATCAGGCCCTGCTGTTAAAGTCAGCAAGGCCTGTGGGATACCCGGCCTTCCTACCCACCTCGGAAGCCCCCCGCCCCCAACCTGCCTCCCTGGAGAAAATTCCGGGCATTGTGTAACTAAGCCATGCAAATCAGCTTATCGGGTTTGATTGCCAGTCAGTGCTGAGTTAGCTGATCTCAGCTGCAATACAGTTGTTAGAATTCTCAGCACTATTAAGCTATCACACTGTTGCAACAGAATGGAAGAAGGGTTGAGGCATATTGCTGAGGCAGAGGAGAAGTAGCTTTTCCCTGCACATAACTATAATATTGATACTGGGTAAAAAAAATAAAAAGGGTTTCCATTCTTCTGTGCCAACATCCCAAACCTCTTTCTTGAGAAGTAAAATATTAATTAAAAAATACAATATTTGTGAGTTGTGCCTTTCTGCTTTCTATAATTGCCAAACTTCGTCTTTCGGCTGGCCACAATCAATAAAACTTGACAATTTGTGTGGCATTCTGAATAAGAACACACAAAACAAATGTAATTTAATAAAGGTTTTAACAAAATTCTTAACTTCCAATATGTGGTACAGCACCAGATGGTGTAGGCGCTCGTCAGCATGTTTGCACTTTATAATAGTGACAGCTTCTCTTTCAGTTCCATGCTATTTTTACACATAAAGCTAGGCCAACCAATGAACTGAAATTTAACCTTATTGGCTTTTTGGATGTCCTGAAAAAATCTCATTAGCCACTCTTCAAAAGGTTGCTGATACTTCTCTATATCATACATTGAGTCAGGAGACATGACAACCTGTTTCATCCAGCATCAATAATCCCTAGTTTTAAAAAATCACCTCCAAGGCTAGAATTACTGACATGGCCATCTCTGATCACTACCACATCTGCCTCTCCATCCAAGATCTCCTTTGACCTTCAACTTCACTGCTATTACCCTCCGTCAATAGAAAGAAATATCTCCCTAGCTACTTCACCAATATACTCTTCAACTCCCCACTTCCTCTCCTCTGGCCCGCCACACGTCATAACACCACTGCCACTGCTTGCATCCTGTCCCACCCGCTTGTCCATCATCCCTCTCCTTTCTGACCTTCACTGGCTCCTGTCTCTCAGAATACTGAATTAAAGGTCCTTGTTTAGATATGCCTCTCTGGCCTTGCCCCGCTCAAGCTCTGAAACCTCACCCAACCCTAACACCCAGCCCCTGCTTCCAACTCTGACCCCCTATGCAATACCCCGCCTGGACCTCTTACTCAGTGTCAGAGTTTTCAAGTCTTACTCTTTGGAACTCCCTCCTAAGCTCTTCACCTTGCTGCTTTTAAAGCCCCCCCTCAATACCCATGTTTTTGAATATGCGTTCAACTCTCCAAATATTTCTACTGTTGCTTGGTTCGTTCCTCTCCTAAGTGAAGCATCGTGGGATGTTTTACAATGCTAAACGCACTATACAAATGCATGTTCTTGTTAATCTGCTTTCACTATATACAGTCTGATCCTTTTAACTTCTGTTGGCACCAAATGGAACCCATGAGTTAAAAAGAGTCACGAATAAAGGAATTCTGGAATGTGTTTAATTTTCCCCCACAATTCTCAGTCAAATGGATTATAAAAAGCAAGGCCCAAGCTTAATTCCTGACTAATGTAGGAACAATCACATTTTAAAATAAGTGTATTTTACTATATCGTATATATTGACAGACTGGAAAGGCAAAAGAAAAATTAAGTTTAAAAATAGATTTTTAAAATTCAGTTTATCTATTCAATATTTTAGCTCCTTATAGAAACACATTTTGTCCTCCAACAACTAATGATGGGTTTTATTTCCTCTGTGAATGCACACTAATTAACACCTTTGGACAAATCCCTATCTGTCCTATATTAATGCAGTTGTTATCCTATTTAAAACAAATCCATCAACTACTGCTTTAAAATAGCACAGACAGAATATTGCTAGATGATATAAAAAATGATCTCAGTGAGGCAATCAAAAATCATTAAAGGACAAAAACACATGAAAAAGACAGTTAAAAGACACATTTATGGCCTACGGACTAAAAATAGCCCTGAGAAAATTAAACCCATTGATCATGTAAATGGAGCAAGCCTTTGGCTTAGTGGTAGCATTCTTGCCTCTGATCAGAAGGTGCAGGATTTGAACTGTGCTCCAGACAATGCCGGCAAATGGAGAGCGGAGCACCGGTTCTGAATTCTGGGTTGACATCCAGCAGGATACTCGGACCCGGTGGGTGTGGGTGCCCCCCCCCCCCGCTCATCATATGGGTTGTGGAAGCTGATAAGAACCACCCCCATATCGGGCTAGCCACCCTATCAATGGTATGATCAATGGTATAAAGATGGTTATGGTCATGTAAGGTGCATTTGTGTCACGGTCTGTCAAACTGTTAATCAGCTTGTGAATCCTTTCACTACTTCATATTATTCTAGGCTGAAGAAGATTGCTGAGCACCATCAATGCAGCTTCATTACATTGAAAAACTAAAGGGTAGGTGTATTGACAAACTGACTACTGAAGACCATAAGGTTCTTCCTACACCATAGACTCAAACACTCCTTCCATGTGAGATAGCAACTTACATGCAACTCCTCCAATCTAGTGTATTGTAATCATTGCATTCAGTGTGGCTTCCTCCATATTGGGGAGACCAAATGTAGAACACCTCAGTTCTGTCTATAAATGTGGTCTTAGCTTCCCAGTGGCTCACCGCTTTAATTTCATGCCCCATTCTCACTCTGACTTCTGTTATTGGCCTCCTACAGGGCCAGGCAGATCATAGAATCCGAATAGATACAGCATGGAAGTAGGCCCTTTGGCCCGTCGAGCCTGTGCCGGCTCTCTGCAAGAGCACTTCAGCTAGTCCCACTCCCCTGCCCTTTCCCCGCAGCCTTGCAAATTTTTTTCCTTTAGCTACTTAGCCAACTCCCTTTTGAAAGCAGTGATTGAGTCTGCCTCCCTCACCCTTTCAGGCATTGCATTCCAGACCCTAACCACTCGCTGAGTAAAAAGGTTTTTCCTCATGTCGCCTTTGGTTTCCCTGCCAATCATCCTAAATCTGCGTCCTCTGGTTCTCGACCCTCCTGCCAATAGGAACAGTTTCTCTCTATCTACTCTGTCCAGACCCCTCATGATTTTGAACACCTCCATCAAATCTCCTCTCAATCTTCTCTGCTCCAAGGAGAACAATCCCAACCACTCCACGCAACTGAAGTCCCTTATCCCTGGAATCATTTTCATAAATCTTTTCTGCAGCCTCTCCAAGACCTTCATATCCTACCTAAATTGATGTGCCCAGAATTGGACACAATACTCTAGTTGAGGTCAAACCAGTGTTCCATACAGGCCCTTCAGAATTTCCACGCCTCTGTACTCTATACCTCCATTCACAAAGCCCAGGATCCCGCAAGCTTCCTCCAACTGTGGTCTCAACCTGCCCTGCCACCCTCAATGACCCGCACCCCCCCCCCCCCAAGTCCCTCCATTCATGCACCCTCCCCACCCCCCAGGACTGCACCCCCTAGTCTATACTGCCACTCCTCATTCCCTCCACCAAAATGTATCACTTCACATTTTTCCGCACGAAACCCCATCTGCCGTGCGTTCGCCCACTCCAGCAGCCCGGCCACGTCCCCCCGAAGTCCATCACCCCACCCACCCCCCACTGTTCGCCACGCTCCCAAGTCCCGTGTCATCAGCAAACCCTGAAACCGTGCCCTGTACATCCACATCCAAGTCACCAGTATACATCAAGAAAAGCAGTGGTCCCAGAACCGACCCCTGGGGAACACCACTGCACACCCTCCACAGTCCGAAAAACAACCACCCACCACCTCTCCCCGATGAGGCATTTTGGGTGCGGATCCTTTGCCAGAACACAATATGGAAATGTACCCTGGCTGATGCCTGGCTTTTCACTTTTTGGGTACTGTGTGCTTTGAGGATGTTTTACTTTCATTTCAGACTTCCTGCATCTGCAGTTTTAAAAAAAACATTTCTCCTTGTGATGGCTCATCCTATGGCTTTTCATTGCCTTGCTGTTTTCAACTTATTTTGTTCTTTTTTCGTTGCCTCACTGAGATATGTTTTATATCATCGACTGGTTTCCTGCTTTACCAATAAGCCTTTGAAACCATAAACATCCTTCTTGACTATTTAAGGGCTTTCGTAATCTTTTAGTTTTCCGTTCTGACAAAGGGATATACCTGAGATGTTAACCTGACCTTTTCTTTTTACAGATGCTGACAGACTTCTTAACATTTTTCCATTTTTATGTCATAATGAAGAAGGAAGCAGGCACAAGGCCTCAGTGCTCCCTCACACAGAAAAGGTAATTACACTAACTGTCTAATGGCAGTGAACTGGGTGTAATTCTACAGTTAACTGCATACTGAAAGAACTTTTCAAATCTCAAAAAAATAACAAATTTCCTTTAGCCTAACATTTGTAATAATGAATACCTGTGTTTTTCTTAAATTGACAAATAGTAGAATTAAGAAATGCAGAGATGGAAATCTTGCAAAGCTCAATGTGCCAGATTGGTTTATATGGGACCATAGGAACTGATATGCGCTTCTACTGTATCTGATACACTTGACCCAAATTACTAAACAGCATATATTCAAAATTCTGATGAATAATGAATTCCTCATTATAATTGTAATGATGGAAGGATTTAATACAGGCCTTAAATTTTAGTATCAAATTTATACTACTCCTATTGTTTGATGGGTTAAGTCATAGCAATGCTCTTTTCACTCTGTTCAACTCACGATATCGTCTAGCGCACTAGTACTTGTATATTGGAGCACCTGTGACCCTTAGCAGACCTGCCAATATGTGGCCCTGAATTCACACACTACCAGGTCTGGGATATATGTGTATTCGTGGAAGAAACATACACCAGAAATTTCCATGGCGCTTCCCCAACTCTGCCATAACTTCGCCATGTAAACAAGGTTTCTGCCGAACTTCCGCCAAATTTACAGCGATAGAGTGGAAGAAGCCCCAAGGAAATTCCCACTCATAGAAGTTTAATTTGAAAAAAATACAGCTTGTAAAGTTGCTTTCTCCTACAGCCGTGTGAGTGGCCCTCAAGCAAATAACTTCTCAAGATTGTGGATCCCAACAAAAAGTTACTGAAGGTCCCTGATCTTGTGAACCAATTATCAGGAGCATCAGAATCTCGGCTATAAAGATTAAGGTTAGCACTTTAAACACTTTAGCACTGCACTATAATTAAGGAACCATTAGCTGTCAGAATTTAAATGTGAACTGGTAAATCAGTACTTAAATAACATACAAGATAAGTAGAGTAAGCCACTCAAAGTTAATTACTGATGTGTTAAAAACAGTTTTTCTGAAGGTTGCCTTTTAATGACATGCCAGTTATACAGCTGGATGGACTTAACAAATGAAGCCTACTTCTCATCTCTTTACCATCCTGTTTGCACCCAAACACAATGCAGTAGTGGGCAGGAAATTATAGCGGGATGGAGGATGCCAAGGAAGCAGTAGGTTTGACATCTGCCAGGACAGTCTGGCACAGTTTGCTTTCTTGCACTGAGGCAAGCATTGGTTCTGAGGGTCGCAAGCGTACAGATGTGTTGTCAGCAGGAGAGATGGCACTATTCTCCATTCCCATTGCATGACTGTCCCTGCTACTGGGTGGCAAGGAAGTCTAAGGGAAGAGCTAACTGGAAGGTCAGCACTCCCAGTGATCTGTGGGACAGCAGACTTGAGATCACTAAGCTGAATAAAGCCCCTATCCATTTGATCGCTCAGCTTTACCAAGGCAGAGGTGATGATTGAGCCAAGAGGCTGTATGGCTCCAGTCGGAGCATCTCTAAGAGATGCTATTACAGGTTCAGCTGCAAAGGGCCGTGAAATGATCACACACTCCATGGTTGACTACAGAGTGTTGATGCCATGGTGAGAACCACATATAAGCCAGTAATGGACTCCATGTTTTGGAATCATGGTGACAGACAGTCCAATGCCTCCAGCAATTACTGGTACACAGAAATCATGCTTTTTCCCCCTAAAATACGAGGCCTGTGAAGTCTCTGTCCTCCACAAGAGACCTAGGATGTGAACTGACCTTCCAGTTAGCTCTACTGCATTGGCTCTCAAACTCACTGTCTGACACACAGGAGGCCAATTTCTGTGCTGGTGCTCAACATGGTAAGAGCAAAAGCTTTATCAAAGCTTTCTTCTTCACTCTGCCTGGCACTAGAATCCTAGTCATCTGATGCACTTAGAAAACGGGGAAAGAGACGAGGGTTAGGATGTAATATCGATGCCAAGCACATGCCAGATCACTGGCGGTACTATATATTGCCACACCAGATTGTCATATCCAGGAGGCAAGTGACATCATGAGTGAAAAAATTAAGAGGGGAAGAGCTTGGACAACACCCACAAACTATGCTGTAAGGCAATGCCTTCAGCTTCTCCAATACTAACTGTCCTGTCTTGTTGTAAGATGCCAATGGTAGCCACTTCCATAGAGTGGGAGCCCCTTTCCCTGTTCTAGTTGTCTCCTTTCTATCATGGAAAGAGTGGAAGTGGGTAAATATATGTTCTGGGCAACATTGTCCAGCCATGTATGCTTACCATAGTCTGTACAATGACAGGAGGAAGTGACAAGTTTGATCAAGAGTGAGAATTAGTTGTGAGGGGAGCAGTAGCTTCTGATGGTGTGGTTGACAGCAGAAAGGAGATACAGTGAAATATTCTCTTCTGACATAAGAACAGAAAATGTTGGAAATGCTCAGCCGGTCAGGCAGCATCTGTGGAGAGAGAAACAGAGTTAACGTTTCAGGTCGATGATCTTTCGTCAGAACTGGAAAAAGTTAGAGATGTAACAGGTTTTAAGCAAGTGCAGGGGTAGGGAAAGGGGGGAGGGGAGGAAAGAACAAAAGGGGAGGTCTGTGATAGGGTGGAAGGCAGGAGAGATTAAAAGACAAAAGGGATGTTGGTACAAGGCAAAAGGGGGTGTTAATGAGACAAGTAACAAAACAAAAAATGGGTTTAGAGGAGGTGTAAATGGGAATAGCAGAATCATGCATAATCATTCTCTAGGCCCATCTTTTGTTTCTTTACTTGTCCCATTATGATCCCCTTTTGCCTTGCACCATCATCCCTTTTGTCATTTAATTTCTCTTGCCTTCCACCCTATCACAGACCTTCCCTTTTGTTCTTTCCTCCCCCCGCCCCCATTTCCCTGCCTCTGTACTTGCTTAAAACCTGTTTCATCAGAACTGAAAAAAATTAGAGATGAAAGGTCATCAACCTGAAACATTAACTTTTTTTCTCTCTCCATAGATGCTGCCCAATTTGCTCAGTATTTCCAGCATTTTCTGTTTTTATTTCAGATTTCTAGCATCCACAGTATTTTGTTTTTGTATTCTCTACTGATGTTTGGAATCCATGGGAGACAGAGTATGAAATGAAGGGTTGCACAGTGGCAAAGATATGGTCTTGCAGGGCTGTGTAGAAAGAGTAAGAGATGTAATAGGGAGTCTTACCTTGGCAGTCCGGGTAAGATCATTAAATTTCTTTCTGCACTACAGCCAGGTTCTGCTCAGCGTCACGTTATACACCACCTTTCGCCATGCCCTTTCACCGACTCACCTTACAACCTGCCAACCCTCCTCTCAAGAACTTACTTTGACAGCACTTGCACAGCTGAGTCCAGAAGCTTTGAGACCTTGCTGGAACTCTCCCTGCTCACCAGATATCTCCCTGCCGCAGCGCAATGTTCCCTTTATTGTCTTGGCCAGAAAGAATACGCCTCCACTTCAAGCTATTGCAGGCCCGAAAGATCCAGCAGCAGCACTCGATTTCCTGTCACTTAATAAGCAAGTTGTCTGTATTAAGAGTGTTTCATGCTGGCAGCTTGCCTAAAGAATTCTAATGAGGGGTCACCCGGAATATCAGACAGGTCCCCCACTGACTTCACCAATGACTGTTCCTTGCACTTTGGCCTCCTTGCACCCGTTTAACATCCAGAAACCAAAACTGACCCTATAGTCTTTTCAGATGCTTATGGATTTGGTACGTTTTACTAGACTTTCCTGTTTTTATTTTAGATTTCCAGCATATGCACTTTTATCATTAACTCAGGTATTAGTATGTGAATTTCTGAAATTTACTTCAATTTTCAACAGAATAAAAATCTGGGAAAGTGACTTAATTGCTGAGGTGTTTTGTGGTTTCTTTCTCTCACACTTTGCATGTTTCTCTCTCCCTCTCAGTTTCTTTTTTCCTCTCTCCCCAGTGTTCTGTACAAACTCCAAATCATTTCCTGAATTTTTTGCTCTATTTCTTTGGAAGATCCAGTCAGTTTCAAACTGAAAAAAATGTTTTTCAAAAATATATGGTTCAGTTCTACATGCTCCCTTCTTCCCTTAATAACTCACATAGCAAGAAGAATTAGCAGCTAAATTTGCAGGAAAACAAGAAGACAACTCCACAGCTCACAGAGCCATGCAGTAAGATCTTGGTGGACTGACCATACCTCTCCCAATAAAGTAACAAAAACAGCTAAAGCAGTTACTTTCAGGGCTCTCATCTGCTAAAGAGATGCAAATGGACAGAAGGGAAAAGTCAAACTATCGATCTTCTTCTTAGGCAGTCCCTCGGAACCGAGGATGACTTGCTTCCACATTAAAAATGAGTTCGCAGGTGACTGATTAGTCCAATGCGGGACCTGCCGTCTCCGTCACAGGTGGGGCAGACGGTGGTTGAAGGGGCGGGGTGCTTGGGTTGACATGCGCTCCTTGTGCTGCCTGCGTTTGGCTTCCGCTTGCTCCCGGCGAAGAGACCTGAGGTGCTCGGCGCCTTCCCGGATGCTTTAGGAGATTGAAGTCACCAGTGAAGTAACTATCGATAACGTTCCCATGAATTGCACAAAATCTACTAAGAGCATTGGGTATACCTCCAGCTAAACAGTATGTTCCTCTGATCATCAGGTTAACAGAAATTGTTCAGTCTAGCGATATATGTACAAACATACATGAGGTACTTTTATATCGAGCTAAGAGGTCTCAGGAAAGAGGTGCTCAAACTGAATCTGTGACCTCCCTGCCCTACTCTTCTCTTTATTTTACCTGTCGTTCATAAGACAGACCTATTGAAAGCCAGAGACTGAGAATTTCATTAATAACAGCAAGGCAATCTGGCTCTCAATTTTCCTTTCAGCAGTTTGTAAAATCTAGGGAAATCAGTGTGTCCACTCAGAACAATATCAAGACATTTATAGTCACAGGAACTGGAAAACGACACATTTGCCATCAGCTGCTCTCTTCAAGGTGAAAGTCTTATAGGTGAGGTTCCTTACTGAGGCTCAGTTTTTTAAAAAAGTGCTTATTGTAATGGCATTATTCTCAAATAGTCACATAAAATTACTTAGCATGACAGAGCTTAATAGATAAAATTGTGAATTGCATAAACCACAAATGCATTTCATTTGGGATTAAAATTGCCCCCATTAAAACTAATTGCTCTCAAATTGTAGAGGATGGGTTGTGCTGCAGTATTAGTGAATACTCCAGATAGTGGGGACTAAACCAGCTGACAGAAATCTGTCGATTCTTTAGGAGATTGAAGTCACCAGTGATGTCAATCAGCAATATTTATATGTGGGTTTTACTTTGATAACGTGGTACACCTGGTCCTCCTTTCACTACTGGCACCCAACAACATAAAGACCTGAACTTCAGGCCTTCTGCCCGAATTCTCATTGGTCCCGAGAGCTGCCTTCAAAATCATTGCAAAACGCAAGTCTGTTTTTTATTGGCCTTCCATCTGGCTCAATAAGACATGGCAGCACAGTGGAAGGAAAAATAGGGAGAGTGGTGATCACAGGTCAAGTCTATCACTCCGTGTCCTAACCCACAACACAAAGCATTTTTATCAATATTGCAGAGGAGTCAGAGCATATACTGGGAACTGCTCAATATCTTTGGGAAAAATATCCACCGATTGTAGAGCTAGTCATAGAAGGGGTGAAATCTAATATTAGCATATGAACCTGTTAACCATGTTAAAATAAATGGGCTAAAGCCTTCATTAAAATAGTGGACAAAAGTATTTTGTACAAACGCATTAATGTTATATTAGCATACAAAGGTTAACAATTTTGTGAGCCAATATCTCATAACCTGCTGTCACTCCAGTAGTGCCCTTGAATTGAACAGTATTTTGCTGGAGTTCTGAAATTCTCCCACATTGCTAAAATGTTACCAATATCTTATCACACACACAGCACTATGTAAACCTACCTTAGGTCCTGCATTCAGTGATGCAGTTCTTGTGTTAATATCTTGCAAATTACTCACTTTGAATTAATCGCTTAGGGAGAGTGGAAATTATTTCTGAGAGCAATAGGTTCCGGCTTTTGAGAACATTTGAGAATTCCAACCCCCTTTTGGTTTACAATTAACCTTACACATTTTATATAACTGCTAAATAATTTATGGAGTTTCCAAATCTTCACCAATAATTAGTTATCACTGCTTAGGTATAGTTTTGATTAATGGCACTACTTTTCTACTGTAAATTGTGGGTTTTTCATACGGAGAGAAAATGTACTCACATGACCTGGTGCTATAAGCCAGGTGGACCAGAAGCAGAGTGAGTCAAATAGCAGTAGTCGTAGCCCGGGAGCTCAGACGTTTCGACATAGACATCGCCGCGCTAAGCGAGATCTGGCGGGCAGGGGAAGGCCAGCTCAAGGAGCAAGGCGGTGGTTACACCGTCTTCTGGAAAGGCAAACCTGAAGAAGAACGCTGCCTCCATGGGGTAGGCTTCACCATGAAAAATGAGCTAGTTGAACATCTCGGAGACTCCCCTTGTGGAATAAACGAATGCCTCATGACTCTGCGGTTCACCCTAACCTGGAACCAGTGCGCTACGGTCATCAGAGCATACGCCCCAACATTGGAAGCCACAGACGAGACCAAAGAGGAATTCTACTCCAGCCTCGAATAATTGCTGTCCCGAGGCCCAATGGGCGACAAGCTGATCCTCCTTGGTGACTTCAACGCCAGAGTTGGAAAGGTGTGATCAGCAGAGAGGGGGTAGGGAAAGCCAACTCCAATGGTACCCTCCTCCTCATGAAATGCTTAGAACATGGCCTTGTCATGACCAACAACTTGTTTCGTCAGAGAGACAAGTACAAGGCTTCATGGCAACACCCTCGCTCCAAGCACTGGCATCTGCCGGACTACGTCATCGTCAGAGCGAGGGACCACAAGGACGTCTGCATCACCCGCGCCATGACAGGAGCTGACGACTGCTGGACAGACCACCACCTAAACCACTCTGTGATCTTCATCAACGTAGCCCCAAAACAGCGGTGGCAGCAGAAACAATGCCGCAGGAAAATCAACGCTGGAGCAAAGACCTTGCTAAGAAAGCCCTATTAAGCCTGCGCCTCACAACCAACCTGACAACTCCCAGTGATTCAGAGACACAGAGTGCCACAGCGCCTGGTCTGCACTCAAGGCCTCCATAATCAGCACCTGTGAAGAGATGCTCGGTCACTCGACCAGGAAACACCAAGGCTGGTTCGACGAGAACGACCAGGAGATCCAGGAGCTAATAAGCCGCAAGCGCAAGGCATTCCTGATCTGGAAACAGCAACAGAACTCGAGAGCAAGAAAGCAGCTCTACAGACGCCTGAAGGCCGAGGTCCAACAAAAAACTCGTGACCTAAAGAACAGATGGTGGGTGGAGAAAGTGCAGGAGATCCAGCAGCTAGCCGACAAACACGACATGCATGGATTCTTTAGCACAGTCAAGACCATCTACGGCCCAAGCACCCAAGGTCCTACCCCACTGCAGGCCAAGAATGGAGAGGTACTCTTCAAGGATAGAGAGGCAGTCAGTGCCCGCTGGAAGGAGAACTTCGAAGATCTCCTTAACCTAGGCTCCGTCTTCGATGCGAGTGTCCTCAACTCCATCCCGCAGCATGCTACCTGCCACCACCTCAGCACAACCCTAGCCCAGCATAAGGTTGAAAAGGTCATCCGACAACTGAAGAACAAGGCCTCAGGAGCAGATGGAACCCCGCCGAGGCGCTAAAACATGGTGAAGAAGCACCATTGGTGCGAATACATGAACTCATTTCTCTTATTTGGAAGGAGGAGAGCATGCCAGGGAATCTCAGAGGTGCCGTAATCATGACCATCTTGAAGAAAGGTGGCAAATTCGATTGTGGTAATTACAGAGGAGTCTCCCTGCTGAAACCATCAATCGTGAAGGATTATGGAGTGTCCCCCTCAAATTCGGCTGCCCTCAAAAGTTTGTCACCATCCTCTGCCTGCTTCACGACGACATGCTGTGAAGGAATTGCCATGATTCAGAGAAATACACGATACCATGAACAGATTTCTAATATTATTAATAAAAGACATACTGGTTTTAAAAGACACGCCTCAGCAGAGAAGTCTGTAAACAGAATACAGGCTTCTGAGATAAGATCAGTTGATAACAAAGTTGTAAAGAAGCTTTGAAATGGGAATTAGTTAAATATTCGAAAACAATGAAAGATTGAAGCAAACCATTGGTGCTTCCGAAGAGTCTAGGGTTTGCAACGAACACAATGAGAGACACAGTTTAAAGTGTGAAGAGCTGACATGATAAAATAGAAATACAAACATTAAAAGAGGCATGTGCCTTTGAAACATGACATCAAGGAAAGAAACATCTGCTGGTCAAATAGTTTTATGTTAAACTTAGAAAACAGGAACCATAAGATTAAATATGCAACCTATTGAGATAGCTAGAAAACAAGTAAACACTCAGTTAAAGTGGTTTTAATTTAGATATAGTAAAAACCATACCAACAAGAAGGCTTTGAAGATATAACTTCAATAGAGACACCAAGCAATTGCATTGTGTTTGTATTGAACATGGAGAATAAGGAAAGACACAGGCCTAGAAATTCAGTTGTTTGCGCCAGCCGCTAGCGCCTTAGGAGGAGATGTGGGGCGCTAGGCGGCTAGCGGCCGGGCGCAGCGCGATCTGCGCCTCTCCCCAACTTCAGTAAAGATTTAGCAGCGGCGCAAAGCCTTTGCGTGCGCTCAGCTGCGCGCGCAGATCCTGACGTCATTTCATCGTGCAACGCCCTTTGTGCGCCCCAAACCAGAAATTCAGTGGCGCCGCCCTTCTTTGCGCCTGGCGGCCTCAGCAACTGGTAGAGGGGAACGGTTCCCAGTCGCTGCGGGGCGCGGGGGGCGCTATTTAAAGGGGACTCCTCCTGCAGTATAAGTGGCAGCCATTTTGTGCCAATCCCTCTGTGTGAGAGACGGATATTTGGAGAGAGACAAAGGCAGAGAGCTTTCTGCTTTGACTCAGCGCTCGCACAGGTACTTGTGGCTTCAGGCTAGAGCTTTGCACTTGGATTTCACTTTCAGTGCCATAGCCTTGAGTCGCCACATATAATGGGGGCTGCAATGGGTGGAAACGTTGGCTTTCTGCATTGCATTCAAAGGGATCAGAGATGCCGTGAGAGAGTGCCAGTCATGGCCAGATGGAGATTGGCCAACAGGCGTCGGCACAGGAGGCTTTACCCACCCAGGGTATACCGCCAGCAGTTCTCATATCTGACCATGTCTGAGGAGCAGTGTGTTTGGAGGATGCGATTCAGAAGGGAGGTGGTCACTGAGATCTGCCACCTGCTTCGCAGAGATCTGCAGCCACAGCTGAGGAGCAGGACATCTCTGTCGGTGGCAGTGAAGGTGACGGTGGCTCTCAACTTCGATGCCACTGGCTCTTTCCAATCCGCTACTGGGGACGTTGCCAACATCTCCGAGTTCGCGGAACATTGCTGCATCCGCCAGGTGAATAATGCCCTTTTCAGAAGGAGACGTCAGTACATCTCCTTCCCCATGACCCTGGACAAGCAGCAAGAGCGTGCAATCGGATTTGGAAGAATAGCGGGCTTCCCCATGGTTGAGGGCGTAGAACTGATGAACCAGCAATGGTCAGGCCTTGCTTCAGGGCTGCAGTGTGCAGGGCATGGCAGCCAAACAGGTCGACCCTTCCCCTTTAAGAGCTGACCGGCGCCAGCGTGTCTGCCTTCATTGAGCAACTCGCCACACCTGCGCCCGTCCTCGGGGTTAGCGCCCCGGATCGCCGGCTTAGCGCCTAATGATAGTCGTGCATCGCCTGCTTTAGCGCAGCAGCAACCTCTTGGGGCGATGCCACTGAATATCGGCGAAGGTGGCGCGAAGTTGCGCCGGGCGCAAACTTTAGCGGCCGCCTGGCTGTAGCGCCCCAAACGTGGCTATACTGAATTTCTAGGCCACAATGTTTGCAAAAAAGCAGTTAAGCCAATATTAAGAATCTTCGGTAAGAATGGCATCAAACAGACACCATTGTTTTTATGATGGTTTTTGGAACACCTAAAAGTAGAGAAAAAGTTATGCATGCAACAGTTGAATTGATAGTAACATAGAAAGCATTCAAACAGAGGGATCAATGAAGACAATTAGCTGACATCAGCAGAGAACATCAAAGAAGAAACCAAAGCCAATAGGGTATAAAAATAAAACCTTTTTTAATAGAACGTCAGAACACGCTGAACAGGCAGGGCGTTTCTCAACTTTCCAGAGGCATCTCTGTAAGTTTTTAACTATGAGTCTCGGGAAGTTAAAGTATTGATTTTTGGTGGATGTTCTAGATTTAGAAATAAGAAATAAGAAATGTAATGATGTTCTGGATTTAGAAATAAGAAATAAGAAATATAACAAAGTAAAGATTTGAGAATAAGGATCTCTGAGAAATAAGAAATGTAAGCCAATTGTACTTTGAATTGTTAAAGTTGCGACTGATTCAACAGATGTTAACTGAATGCCGGCTCTTGAATAAAACTATATGGCCTAGAAATTCAGTTGGTTGCGCCAGCCGTTAGCGCCATAATAGGGGTCTATTTCCAGCGCTAGGCACTTAGCGCCCGGGCGCAGACCGATCTGCGCCTACGCCCAAATTCAGTTGACATTTAGCGCCGGCGCAAAGTGCTAGCGCCCGCTCAGCTGCGCGCACAGCTTATGACGTCATTTCGTCGTGCAACGCTGTTTGTGCGCCCCAAACCAGAAATTCAGTGGCGCCTGCCCAATGTGGGCGTGGCGCTGCTAAGAACTGTGAAGTGGAACGCAACAGAGGCCCTGTGGGCCTCGGGGAGTGCTAATTAAAGGGCACTTACACTGACCTATAAAGCCCAGCCATTTTGCTGCAATGACTTTACTGCTTTGGATTTCTGGACAGAGACCAAGGGACAGAGCTTACTGATTTGGGAGAACATAGAAGAGGTATTTTTGGCTTCTGGCCAGTGCTTTGACATTTGAATCATTGTGATTTCACTGTTTTCAATTTGATTATGAGGGCTGTATGGGGGTCCAACCCTCAGTTGCAGCATTATGTGCGAAGGGCTCGCAGACGCTGTGAGAGAGGGCCAGCCATGCCTAGACGCAGAGGGGCCATCAGGCGTCGGCAACGTAGGCCTTACCCACTCAGGCAATACCAGCAGCAGGTGTCCTATCTCACCATGACTGCGGCGCATTGTGTGAAGAGGCTGCGCTTCAGAAGGGAGATGGTTGCAGAGATCTGCCAGCTGCTTCACAGAGACCTGCGTCCACAGCTGATGTGCAGGACGTCTCTCTCGGTGGAAGTGAAGGTCACGGTGGCTCTGAACTTTTATGCGAGCGGCTCCTTCCAAGCCGCTGCTGGGGAAATAGCGAACATCTCCCAGTTCGCCGTGCATCGCTGCATCCGGCAGGTCACCGATGCACTTTTCGCGAGGAGACACCAATTCATCTCCTTCCCCATGACCCGACAGAGGCAGGAGCAGCGTGCAGTCGGTTTTGGCAGGATCGTGGGCTTCCCCATGGTGCAGGGCGCCATTGACTGCACGCATGTGGCTATGCGGGCACCTATCCACAATGCCGAGGACTACCGCAACCGGAAGGGCTACCATTCCCTAAATGTACAGCTGGTGTGTGACCACAGGCAGCGCATCCTAGCTGTCAATGCCCGCTTCCCAGGAAGCAGCCACGATGCATTTATCCTGCGCCAGACTACTGTGGCTGACATGTTCGAGGCACAGCCTCCACCAAGGGGATGGCTTATCGGGGACAAGGGCTACCCTTTGTGTACATGGCTCATGACCCCGCTCCGCGCGCCCAGGACCCCAGCGGAGGAGGCATACAACGAAAGCCATCAAGCCACAAGGAACATCATAGAGCAAACGATAGGCGTCCTCAAACAACAGTTCCGCTGCCTGGATCATTCCGGCGGATCTCTACAGTATTCGCCGGATAGAGTCTCCCAGTTCGTCGTCGTGTGCTGCATGCTGCACAACCTGGCTATCCGCAGGACTCAGGCACTGCCACCTGACATTGCACCACCACCTCAGGAGGACGAGCAGGAGGACCATGAGGAGGAGGAGGAGGAGGAGGAGGAGCACCAGCCCAGGAGGGAGCCACAAGGTCCAAGGGCCGTCCGCCGGGGGCTTATTGATCGACACTTCTAGGCCCCCTGTCAGGGAATGGCCGGTGGCAATGGACGCACCTGAAGGCAGCCGCTCCGCAAGCCCTCAGCCGGTTAACGCAACAACCACTTCAAACATGACACCTGGACATGCTGAATAAATAAAAAGCTTTATTTCACAAACTCAGGGCCCTTCCCACATGAAACAGAAAAACAGACCAGACCCCCAAAAAACAGTCAAAAACATCTGTCACTCCCAAAACCTGGGGAGGACTAACCAAACTTGGGCATCCAAATGGCCTTCATCATCGGCCTTACAAAAATAAGCCCCCCCGCTCCACAACACAAACACCCCCATAAAAACAAAAAATGCCTGGATCCTCGGCCTTACAAAAATAATGCCCCCCCCAGAACACAAGCCCCCCAATATAAAACCGCTATCACCACACTCTAATGGGTGTGCCGAGAGGGCGAGTCCTTAGACAGGCTTCTCCGGCCCCTGCTCGACCTGCTGCTCCGCCTCAACCTAGGCCCTGCGGGTGTGGGGAGGCTGGGGGAAGGCTCATGAGGGCCACAATGCGTGTCGGAAGATGCCCTTGGGGGTCGGCCTAGACGAGGCCCGGGAGGGGCCGGCTGCTGACTGCTGCAGCTGTGGCTGGCCAGCATCAGTCTCAGCAGCAGCTCGTCGCACCTTGGCTGGGGGAGTGGCAGTGTCGGCTGCACCTATGGGGGCAAGCTGGCTGATGGCAGGCGCGCGCTGCTCGCCAGACACACTGGCACTCGGCCGGGCTGGCAGTGCAGCAGGCGCTGCAATCTGGTGGAGGCCAGACCGCTGTGCTGCAGCAGGGCGGCGGGTGCCATGGCGATGCTTCCGTCCCACAGCGAGTGTGGCAGAAGTGAGTGCCCGAACTGCCCTGGTATGTGCCCGCATCAGCTCTGCCAGTGTCTGGACGGCACCACTCATCTCGCGAGTCGCGTCCTGCGCTGCCGCGAGTTGCTGGACACCCCTGTCCTGCGCTGCCGCGAGTTGCTGGACACCCCTGTCGTGCGCTGCCGCGAGTTGCTGGACACCCCTGTCGTGCGCTGCCGCGAGTTGTTCGACCCCTCTGTCGTGCGCTGCCGCGAGTTGCTGGACACCCCTGTCGTGCGCTGCCACGAGTTGTTCGATCCCCCTGGCCTGTGATTCCCCGAAAGCGACCACACTACGAGTCAGGGACTCAATGGCCTGAGGCATCTGTTCCACCACCCCCATGAACTCCTGGTGGCGCCGCTCAGACGCCGCCGACATCTCATCGAGGAGGCGCACCTCCTGAGCGAGGACCGTCTCCGGACTGGAGGGCGGACTCTCCCTCTGGGGAGAAGGCCGCCGAGCTGGCCGACCCTTCCCGTGTGCGTCGACCCCACTGGGCCCAGGATCTGCCCTCCCCTGCAACACCTCCCCGCTCTGGGAAGAAGGCCGGCGTGCTGCCGGAGCCTTCCCACGTGTGTCGACCCCACTGGGCCCAGGATCTGCCCTCCCCTGCAACACCTCCCCCTGGCTCTCCTGCAGGCCAGACGACCCCCCTCCATTGCCATCCCCTGGCGCGGATGAGGGTTCCCCCGATGTGCCGCCTTCCTCCTGGTCCTCGTTGTCCTCCTCCTCCAAGGGCCTCGCAGTCGGAGCTTCAGGGACCACCTCCTCCTCACCAGCTGAAAGCAGGAAGGCACAAGAGTAGCTTTAGAGTGAGGACAGGGCGTCAGCGAGGGAGGCCTGAGTGGTGGCATTATGCGCATTTGTCGGTCAGTGGGAAAGGATGTAGATCTGAAGCGCAAGGGCAACGAGAGAGGTCCAACCGGTCATGTCCTTACCAGTGGGTTCCAGTACAGGGTCCGCATCTCCGATCGCAACAGGGCCAGTCACCCGGGCACGCATGAGTCGAGCCACGCTCTCCTCCAGATCACTGAGCGCCTGGTACTCGGGACGGCCTCCACCGGTGACAGCCTGGCTCCTCAAATTCCTCGCCAGCTTGGCCTGCAAGAGAAAGGACGGCCTCTAAGTACAGTGTGGTGCCCTGTTGCTGTGTGCACTGCCTCCCATGGTGGAATAGCTTGGCCAGTGTGGTGCCCTGTTGCTGTGTGCACTGCCTCCCATGGTCGAATAGCTTGGCCAGTGTGGTGCCCTGTTGCTGTGTGCACTGCCTCCCATGGTCGAATAGCTTGGCCAGTGTGTTAAGTGCAGAAAGTGCTATTGATGATCATGCCAGTGCCATTGCTGCGGGAGGAGGGCTGCCCATTAGGCCTTTGAGGTCCCTTTGCCCATAATGTGAGGTTCACATGCAAGGATGAGGAGGACACTGGAAAGGGTACTCACCTTCACCAACCGAGTGAGGTCGTTGTACTTCTTGCGGCATTGGTCCGCACTCCTGGGGACATCGCAGGTGGATGACATCCTGCGGGCGATTCTCCTCCAGGCTTTCCTGTACAGGTTCCTGGGAGCCTTCTTGCCACTGTCCGGGCACAAGATCTCTCTTTTGTCTTCGACACCATTAATCAGCACCCTCAGAGCATGCTCTGAGAAGCGCTGCGCTCGTTCACGGGCCCTCTCCATGTCTCCAGGCGCTATTTTGGCCCACCAGCAGTGTTGAGGCCTAGCTGCAGGGCTCCAGTATGCAGGGCGTGGCAGCAGTAAAAGTTGACCCTTCCCCCTTTAAGAGCTGGCCGGCGTCAGGGTGTCCGCTGTCAATCAAAACATGACCGCACCTGCGCTGCGCCCGGCCTCGGCGTTATCAGGCCGCATCCCCGGATTAGCGCCTGAACAGAGCATTGCAACGCCAGTTTCAGCGCTCGGCCAAACTCTTCGCCAACTCTACTGAATTTCGGCGATGTGGCCTGCACTTTCCAGCGGGCGCTAACTTTAGCGAACGCCCGACTTTAGCGCCCCAAAAGTGTCCAGACTGAATTTCTAGGCCTATATTTTTAGAATTGTCTCAAAGCGTAATTCTGTATAGACTCGCGAACCCACAAATTCTGTACACTCTTTTGTAAGGAGTTGCAGAATTCTGGGGGGTATTCCGGACCCTTATAATATCTGGAAGGTTACAGTCTAGTTCAACTTATTAAAAGTACTATCTGGAGGATTGTAACAACTTTAGGCATTCTTTTCCTTCAGGGAGAGATAGCCTGAGCCTTTAACATAGAAACATAGAAGATAGGAGCAGGAGTAGGCCATTCGGCCCCTTGAACCTGCTCCGCTATTCAATGAGATCATGGCTGATCATCCAAATTCAATACCTTGTCCCTGCCTTCTCCCCATATCCCTTGATCCCTTTAGCCTTAAGAAATATATCCAGCTCCTTCTTGAATATATTTAATGAACTGGCCTCCACCGCCCTCTGTGGCAGAGAATTCCACAGGTTCACCACTCTCTGGGTGAAGAAATTCCTCCTCATCTCAGTCCTAAATGGCTTACCCCTTATCCTTAGACTATGACCCCTGGTTCTGGACTCCCCTGCCATCGGAAACATCCTTCCTGCATCTAGTCTGTCCAGGCCTGACAGAATTTTATAGGTTTTGATGAGATCCCCTCTCAATCTTCTAAACTCCAGTGAGTATAAGCCCAATCGACACAACCTCTCCTCATACGTCATTCCTGCCATCCCAGGTATCAGCCTGGTGAATCTTCGCTGCACTCCTTTCATGGCAAGAACGTTCTTCCTCAGATAAGGTGACCAAAACTGCACACAATACTCAAGGTGCGGCCTCACCAAGGCCCTGTACAACTGCAGCAAGACATCCTTGTTCCTGTACTCGAACCCTCTTGCTACAAAGGCCAACATACCATTTGCCTTCTTAACCGCCTGCTGCACCTGCATGCTTACCTTCAGCCACTGGTGCACAAGAACACCCAGGTCTCTTTGCACTTCCCCTTCTCCCAATCTATTGCCATTCAAATAATAATCAGCCTTCCTGTTTTTGCCACCAAAGTGGATAACCTCACATTTATCCACATTATAGTGCATTTGCCATGTTTCTGCCCAATCACCCAACCTGTCCAAATCATACTGGAGTTTCACGACATCCTCCTCACAGCATACCCTCCCACCCAGCTTTGTGTCGTCTGCAAATTTGGAGATATTACATCCAATTCCCTCGTCCAGATCATTAATATATAGTGAACAGCTGGGGTCCTAGGACCGATCCTTGCGGTACCCCACTAGTCACTGCCTGCCACTCGGAAAATGACCTGTTTATTTCCAACTCTTTGTTTTCTATCCACCAACCAGTTCTCTATCCAATCAATACTTTGCCCCCAATCCCATGTGCCTTAATTTTGCAAGCTAATCTCTTATGCGGGACCTTATCGAAAGTCTTCTGAAAGTCCAAATACACCACATCCACTGGTTCTCCCTTATCTATTTTACCAGTTACATCCTCAAAAAATTCCAGTAGATTAGTCAAGCACGATTTACCTTTTGTAAATCCATGTTGACTTTGTCCGATCCTGTCACTGCTTTGCAAGTGCTCTGCTATTACATCTTTTATAATGGACTCTAGCATTTTACCCACTACTGATGTCAGGCTTACCGATCTATAATTCCCCGCTTTTTCTCTACCACCTTTTTTGAATAGTGGGGTAACATTAGCTACCCTCCAATCCATGGGTATTGTTCCAGAGTCTATCGAGTTCTGGAAGATGACCAGCAATGCATCTACTATTTCTCGGGCCACTTCCTTAAGTATCCTAGGATGTAGATTATCAGGCCCTGGGGATTTATCGGCCTTCATTCCCATCAATTTTCCTAACACCATTTCCCTACAAATACTGATTTCTTTCAGTTCCACCCTTTCATCGGACCCTATGTTCCCCGGCATCTCTGGGAGGTTATTTGTGTCCTCCTTTGTGAAGACAGAACCAAAATATGTATTTAGTTGGTCTGCCATTTCTTTGTTCCCCATTATAAATTCCCCTGATTCTGACTGCAAGGGACCTATGCTTGACTTCACCAATCTTTTTCTCTTCACATATCTATAAACGCTTTTACAGTCAGTTTTTATGTTCTCTGCAAGCTTACTCTCATTCTATTTTCCCCTTCTTAATTAATCCCTTTGTCTTCCTTTGTTGAATCCTAAACTGCTCCCAATCCTCAGGATTATTGCTTTTTCTGGCCAATTTATATGTCCTCTCCTTGGATCTTATGCTATCCCTAATTTCCCTTGTTAGCCACGGTTGAGTCACCTTTTTTGTTTTATTTTTATGCCAAACTGGGATGAACAAATTTTGTCGTCCATCCATTTAGTGTTTGAATGTTTGCCATTGCCTATCCACCATCAACCCTTTGAGTGACATTCCCCAATCAATCCTACCCAACTCGCGCCTCAGACCATCGTAGTTTCCAATATTTAAATTCAGGACCCTAGTCTCTGAGTTAACTACTTCATTCTCCATCTTAATGAAGAATTCGATCATATTATGATCGCTCCGACCCAAGGGGCCTTGTACAACCAGATTGCTAATTAATCCTTTCTCATTACATAATACCCAGTCTAAGATGGCCTGATCTCTGGTTGGTTCCTCGACATATATTCGTCCAGGAAACCATCCAGTAAACACTCCAGGAATTCCTCCTCCACAGTATTGTTACTAATTTGGTTAGCCCAATCTATATGTAGATTAAAGTCACCCATGATGACTGCTGTGCACTTATTGCATGCTTCTTTAATTTCCCTTTTAATGCTATCCCCAACCACCGCCTTACTGTTTGGAGGTCTATATACCGCTCCCACTAATGTTTTCTGCCCCTTAGTATTTCTCAAATTCTACCCATACAGATTCCACATCATCAGAGCTATTATCCTTCCTTACAATTGTGTTAATCCCTTCTTTAACCAGTAATGCTACCCCACCTCCCTTTCCTTTTTGCCTATCTTTCCTGAATATCGAATACCCCTGGATGTTGAGTTTCTAGCCTTGGCCATCCTTGAGCCACATTTCCGTAATCCCAACCAAATCATTCGTTTACCTCTATTTGCACAGCCAATTCATCCACCTTATTACGAATGCTCCTCGCATTAAGACACAAAGCCCTCAGGCTTGTTTTTTTAACGCTCTTAGACCTATTAGAATTATTATTTACTGTGGCCATGTTTGAGTTAAACCGTTGATTTCTCTGACTTCCACTTTTGTTTTTCTCCTTCCTATCTTTTGCTTTTATCCTTGTTTCCCTTTTCTCTGTCTCCCTGCTCAGGTTCCCAACCCCTGCCATTTTAGTTTAAACCCTCCCCCAGAGCACTAGCAAACACTCCCCCTAGGACATCGGTTCCAACCCTGCCCAGGTGCAAACCATCTGGTTTGAACTGGTCCCACCTCCCCCAGAACCGGTTCCAATGTCCCAGGAACTTGAATCCCTCCCCGTTGCACCATTCCTCTAGCCACGTATACATCTGAAATATCCTTCTATTTCTACTCTGACTAGCACGTGGCACTGGTAGCAATCCTGAGATTACTACCTTTGAGGTCCTATTTTTTAATTTACCTCCTAACTCCCTATATTCCGCTTTTAGAACCTCATCCTGCTTTTTACCTATATCGTTGGTGCCTATATGCACCACGACAACTGGCTGTTCACCCTCCCCTTCCAAAATGTTCTGCAGCCGCTCTGAGACATCCTTGACCCTTGCACCAGGGAGGCAACACACCATCCTGGAGTCTCGTTTGCAGCCGCAGAAACGCCTAACTATTCACCTGACAATAGAATCCCCTATTACTATAGCTCTACCCCTCTTTTTCCTCCTGTCCTGTGTAGCAGAGCCACCCCTGGTGCCAGGAAGTTGGCTGCTGCTGCTTTCCTCTGGAAAGCCATCCACCCCATCAGCACTCAAAGTGGTGGATCTGTTTGAGAGGGGGATGTCCACAGGGGATCCCTGCAGTACCTGCCTGCGCCTAGTACTCTGCCTGTTGGTCACCCATTCCCTTTCTGCCTGTTCAACCTCTACCTGCGGTGTGTCCAACTCCGTAAATGTGCTATTCACGACATCCCGAGCATCGCGAACACTCCAGTATGCATCCAATCGCAGCTCCAGCGCCGCAATGCGGTCTGTCAGTAGCTGCAGCTGGATGCACTTCCTGAACATTTAGTTGTCAGGGACACAGGAAGTGTCCCTGAGTTCCCACATATATTAATCTGGGATGTTATGATTAAGGTTATCCACCAGGTGGTGCTGTAGCCAATGCTGCTACTAAGGTCAGAGGTTTGCTTCCTGTTAGGTCAGCACAAGGTGGAATGCCAGGATGCTGATGCAGGCTGTCTGTAACATGTTTCCCAGTTGTTAATAAAGTAAAAAGTCACACAACACCAGGTTATAGTCCAACAGCTTTATTTGAAATCACAAGCTTTCGGAGCGCTGCTCCTTCTTCAGGTGAAGAAGGAGCAGCGCTCCGAAAGCTTGTGATTTCAAATAAAGCTGTTGGACTATAACCTGGTGTTGTGTGACTTTTTACATTTGTCCACCCCAGTCCAACTCCGGCATCTCCACACCATGGTTAATAAAGTACTCGTGTTAATTCTATGATATCGCCTCTTTGAGTCCTTGTTCCACTTAATGGATTTATCACATTTGGCGACGAGGCAACTTAAGGACCCTGCAGAAAGAAGAAAAGTCTGCCAGGATGTTTAAGCAACAAAATCACGAGCTAAAGTTAGCTACAAGCTGAAAGAGAGCATGGCTGCCACGGCAGGAACAGTTTCCGCTTTTGATATTCAAGCACAAACCTGGGAAGAATACTGTGAAGTGTTGGGTTATTTTTTCGAAGCAAATGAAATAAATGATGCCGGAAAAAGGAAAGCCATTCTGCTTAGTTCAGTGGGAAGCCAAACCTACAGTTTGATGAAAAATCTGCTCAGTCCTGAAAAGCCTGGAGACAAATCATTTGTGGAATTAGTGGCTTTGCTAAAAGAACATTTCAACCCTAAGCCTAGTGAGGTTGTACAGCGGTTCAAGTTTAATTCAAGGAACAGGAAAGAGGAAGAGAGCGGAATGGACTATGTAGCGGTGTTGCGTAAATTTGCACAAGATTGCAATTATGGGAACAACCTGAAGGAAATGCTGCGAGATAGGCTAGTTTGCGGAATTATGGACAACCGAATGCAGCATAGATTATTATCCGAGACTGGGCTTACTTATGAAAACGCATTGGAACTTGCTCAAGCCATAGAGACAGCGAACCGAGATGTAAAAGAAATACAGGGTTCAGACAGGGCTAATGCTACGCAAGTTGCAGGTCAGGTTGTTGTGCACAAGTTGAACATGCGTCAGAAACCACAATGTGAGCATGTGAAGGCATGTTATAGATGCAAGGGCGATCACCTGGTGAGTGAATGCCGGTTTCTGGAGGAGAAGTGCTACAAGTGTGGGAAACAAGGACACATAAAACGAGCTTGCAGGCCGAAATCACCTGTGGAGGAATCCAAGCCAAATGGGGGAGGACAGCAAAACCAAGGGAGAGAAGTGAAAAAACATGGAGCACACCACATCAGTGGGGAAGCTGAGGAAGAAGATGACATGTTCATAATGTATAGCATGTTTGAGAACATTCCAAAAGTGGCTCCTATCATATTGCAACTGACAGTAAATGACTCTAAGGTGAACTTTGAAGTGGATACAGGGTGCGGCGTGACCATAATGAACAAGGCAGAGTACTCAAAATTGTGGAACCGTGCAAAAGTTCCAGAGTTAAAGCCTTGCTCCCTGCATCTTAAAACATATACAGGTGAATGAGTAGCGACATTAGATACAGCTAAGGTAACTGTGCAACACAGGGACACAGTGGAACAACTACCTGTAGTTATAGTATCGGGTACCGGACCAAACCTGTTAGGTCGGGGCTGGATAAAAGAACTTGAATTAGACTGGGGAGCAGTACATCAAATAGATGCAGGCAAACAGGTGACTTTGCAAGAGGTGTTGAGTGCACATGAGAATGTGTTCAAGGAGGAATTGGCACATTTAATGGCCCCCCAGCTAAGATTTATGTAGACAAGGAGGCACCGCCAAGGTTTTTTAAACAACGACCTGTGCCTTATGCCATGAAGCCAAAGGTAGAGGCTGAGCTTGACCGTCTATTGAGAGAGAACATACTGGAGCCGGTGAAATGTTCGGAATGGGCAGCTCCCATAGCACCTGTGTTAAAACCGAACAATTCGGTAAGATTCTGTGGAGACTATAAATTGACTGTCAATCGGGTGTCCAAACTAGAGCAGTATCCTATTCCCAAAACAGAGGATCTCTTTGCAAACCTGGCTGGAGGAAAGAAATTCACAAAGTTGGATATGAGTCATGCCTACTTGCAGGTTACACTGGATGACGAATCAAAGAAGTATGTCACCATAAATACACACAAGGGCTTGTTTACATATAACCGCTTACCGTTTGGTATCTCATCTAGTCCAGCTATCTTCCAGAGGACAATCAAAGGTGTACTGCAAGGGATTCCACATGTTTCCATCTATCTGAATGACATTCTGGTGATGGGAAGAACCGACCAGGAGCATCTGAGTACTCTGAGAGAGGTACTACAGAGATTGGAGATGGCAGGGTTCTGGCTCAAGAGGAGTAAGTGCACTTTCCTAGGGAATGAGGCAGTGATCCTGGGACACAGAGTGGATGCCACCGGGCTCCATCCACTCAAGGAGAAGGTACAAGCACTGCAGGACGCCCCTGCTCCTACAAATGTGGCTGAGTTAAAAGCTTACTTGGGACTGCTGAACTATTATAACAGGTTTTTACCAAACTTGTCAACTGTGTTAGCACCTCTTCACAAACTACTGCGCAAGGAGACACAGTGGCAGTGGGGAGAGGAGCAGGGGGTTTCATTTGAACAGTCCAAGAAACTGATGCTGTCGTCGGATGTGCTGGTTCACTACGATGCAGAGAAAGACATAATTCTCTCTTGTGACGCTTCACCTTACGGGGTGGGGGCAGTTCTTTCACACTGCATGGAAGATGGAACTGATAGACCAATAGGGTTTATGTCCCGAACTCTAACACCAGCGGAAAAAAATTATTCCCAGTTAGACAAAGAGGGGTTAGCAGTAATGTTTGAGTTACAGAGGTTCCACAAGTACATATATGGCAGGAAGTTCACCATATGCACCGATCATAAACCTCTTCTCTCTCTTTTCAATGAAATGAAAGCAGTTCCACAGATGGTGTGCCAGGCACACCTATCCATGCAGCTCCAGAGGACAGAGTTTTGATGTTGGAGGACACTGACACAGCACTTGTGACTGCAGAGCAAGTAAGAACATGGACAGGTAAAGATCCAGTACTGTCTAGAGTTCGAGAATATGTGGTGAGGGGATGGCCACAGCATCTGGAAGGGGCTGACTTCACTCACACCCTACAGTGTCAGGAAAACAGAGCTGTGTGTGCAGGATGGTTGCGTGTTGTGGGGAGCACGAGTGATTATTCCATGGCCAGCATGACAGTCTACCCTAGAGCAACTACATCAGTGTCATCCTGGGGTCTCGTGTATGAAAGCCTTGGCTAGGAGTTACTTGTGGTGGCCAAAGCTAGATGAGGAGATAAAAAATCTAGTCAAGACATGCAGCACTTGTCAGGAACACCGGAAGGCACCAGCAGCAGCTCCTCTCCACCCCTGGGAGTGGCCGGATAAACCATGGAGAAGATTGTACTTAGATTATGTGGGTCCATTCATGGGGAAGAGGTTCCTCATAATCATTGATGCAAATTCCAAATGGATGGATGTTTATCCTGTAAATTCTGCTTCTGCCACTACTACTATAGACTGCCTGCGTCGGAGCTTCAGTAATCAAGGGCTACCGGAGATCGTGGTACGTGACAGTGCCACTTGTTTTGTGAGTACAGAGACAAAAGAGTTCTTGAGAAAAAATGGCATAGTGCAGGTGACCTCGGCTCCATATCATCCGTCCTCGAATGGACTTGCAGAGAGAGCCGTACAAACATTTAAGGAGATGATGAAAAAAAGTGCAGAAGGGAGTTTAGCAGCCAAAGTGTCACGGGTTCTGTTCAGCTACAAAATAACACCTCAATCCACCACAGGACTCCCTCCTGCTGAGATGTTATTAGGTCGTAGACTACACTCCACTCTTGACCTTGTCCACCCAGACCTAAAAAGGAAAATGGAAAACAGACAAAACAAACACAAAGAGAACCATGGCAAAAGAACAAAGAGCCGAAGTTTTGGAGAAGGAGATGTGATCCTTACCAGGAATTTCAGTTATGGACCAAAGTGGATTCCTGGCTTCATAGACTCAATGACAGGTCCAGTATCATACAAGGTTATGTTGGGAGATGGGAGGGTAGTACGCAGACATGTAGATCAGATACTTCCCAGACAAGGGAAAATTGAAATGAAGGTTCCAGATGCAATGACTGAAGACAGGGTTGCCCCCAGTTATCCAAGTGCATCTGTGGTGCCACCACCAGGGACAGAGATAATTCCACAGGAACCTATCCGTCAAGAGGAAACCATCATTGCAGAGTCAGATACTCTGAGCACTGCTCAGGAGCAGCTGGTGGCTTCACCACAAACAAGCAGGGACTTTACTGTTAGACATTCACAAAGGCCTCGCAAGCCACCAGAGAGATTGATACTGAACTGTTAGATTTGTCAAGTATGGAGCATGATGAATGGAGACTCCTTATGTGACCCTCAGGAATGGTTGTTTGTTAAAAAATTCATACTGAAATCTTAAGGGGGGAGGGATATAGTAATCTGGGATGTTATGATTAAGGTTATCCACCAGGTGGTGCTGTAACCAATGCTGCTACGAAGGTCAGAGGTTTGCTTCCTGTTAGGTCAGCACAAGGTGGAATGCCAAGATGCTGATGCAGGCTGTCTGTAACGTGTTTCCCAGTTGTTAATAAAGTACTCGTGTTAATTCTACGATATCGCCTCTTTGAGTCCTTGTTCCACTTAATGGATTTATCACACCACATATCACAGGAGGAGCATACCACGTGGCCGGGCTGTCCTGCCATGACTTATCCTTTAATTAATTGAATTTAAATTAAATCAATCAATCCCACTAATTGCACTACAGTTAAATTTAAGCGTCTTATGGAATTCGGTTATCTCTAACTTAAGTTGAGGGTGAACGTCTGGGGAATATGCCTGATCTGGAATAGCCCAAAAGGGCTAGGACTGTAATTAACCCTTCAATGCAACCCAATCCACGTACGGACCGGGGTCAAGCAAGGCTGTGTCATCGCACCAACACTCTTCTCAATCTTCCTGGCTGCAATGCTCCATCTCACCCTCAGTAAAGCTCCCCGCTGGAGTGGAACTAATCTACAGAACAAACGGGAAACTGTTCAACCTCTGTCGCCTCCAGTCCAGATCCAAGATCATCCCATTCTCTTCATCAAATTACAGTATGCAGACGACACTTGTTTCTGCGCACACTCTGAGGCCGAACTCCAAACCATCGTCAACACCTTTATCGAAGTGTACGAGAGCATGGGCCTTACACTAAACATCCGTAAGACAAAGTCCTGTACCAACCTGCCCCCGCCACACAGGACTGCTCCCCGATTATCAAAATCCATGACGAGGCCTTGGACAACGTGGACCACTTTCCATACCTCGGGAGCCTACTGTCAACAAGGGCAGACATTGATGATGAAGTCTAACAGCACCTTCAGTGTGCCAGTGCAGCCTTCGGTCGCCTGAGGAAGAGAGTGTTTGAAGACCAGGACCTCAAAACCAACATCAAGCTCATGGTCTACAGAGCAGTAGTGATACCCACCCTCCTGTATGCTTCAGAGACATGGACCATTTACAGCAGGCACCTCAAAGCACTGAAGGGATACCACCAATACTGTCTCCGCAAGATTCTGCAAATCCATTGGCAGGATAGGCGCACCAACGTCAGCGTTCTCGCTCAGGCCAACATCCCCAGCATCGAAGCTTTGACCACGCTTGATCAGCTCCGATGGATGGGTCACATTGTCTGCATGCCCGATACGAGACTCCCAAAACAAGCGCTCTACTCGGCGCTCCGACACAGCAAGAGAGCCTCAGGTGGGCAGAGGAAACGCTTCAAGGACACCCTCAAAACCTCCTTGAAAAAGTGCAACATCCCCACCGACACCTGGGAATCCCTGGCCCAAGACCACACAAAGTGAAGGAGAAGCATCCGGGAAGGCGCCAAACACCTCGAGACTCTTCGCTGGGAGCAAGCGGAAGCCAAGCGCAAACAGCAGAAGGAGCGCACGTCAACCCAAGCACCCCACCCACCCGCCCCTTCAACCACCGTCTGCCCCAGTTGTGACAGAGACTGTAGGTCCTGCATTGGACTCATCAGTCACCTGAGAACTCATTTTTAGTGTGGAAGCAAGTCATCCTTGGTCCCGAGGGATTGCCTAAGAAGCGTCAAATAGTCTAAGAAGCAGACTCATCAATTATGAAGTGCAAGTGCCACAACACTGTGAAGGTTTTGAAGGTTAGTAATAAAACAATTAGGGAAACTGATTGACATTAACTCATTTATTCTTCTCTGTATTAGGAGTAGCTCAGAGTGGGGACCTGAAGTTTTTAGGTAGAAAAACAGCTATAGTTTTGACTGAGCTAATCACAGTGACATTTTATCCTCCCTAATTTTCTCCTGTCATGCCAGTAGGCCTAGAATTTTGATTGTGCTGCACCCGTTTTACAGGCGCAAAACAAGCGCTTAAGGGTCCAATATGGCGGGCAGCGTGCATGCGCCCATTCCATGCCAGAAGTACGCTGCTCACCATATTGGATCAGGCTCCTCCAAAAGGCATATGGAAGTATTAAAATGCTCATTCAAATATTTAAATAAGGGTCTTATGCTTATTGTAGGAAATTGGTCTGCCCCAGCTCCTGAATCACCACATGATAAACTCGCTCAGCAACTCATGGCACTAAAACAGGAAGGATCCCTCAGCAGTGCTTTTTAAAGGGCTCATCTACTCCATACAGGTTAGTTGGTGGTCCGAAATAACAACAGAAAATGCTGGAAATACTCAGCAGGCCAGGCAGCATCCGCGGAGAGAGAAACAGAGTTAACATTTCAGGTCTGGGACCCTTCAGTATTTCCAGCATTTTCTGTTGTTATTTCAGATTTCCAGCACCCGCAGTATTTTGCTATTGTATTAGTTCGTGGTCCTGGCGTTTTAGGCTGCTGTTTAACTTCTAGGCTTTTGTAGCCTATTTTCTGCAGTGTACAACTGATTTGTGACTTCTGCCAATAGCTTTTTGCTGGTGCTGGATCACCAATTGCAGTCATTGGTGATCTGGTAGGTTTGCCTTTGGGGCTAAAGGACAAGGGAGAACATCCCAGACACCTCCATCACTATCCCTGGGTCTGTACTATCCCACCAGTAGGACAGATCCACCAGAGGTCGCGGCACAGTGGTACACAGTTGGGAGGAAGTGGCCTTGGGAGTCCTTAACATTGACTCTGGACCCGATGAAGTCTCGTGGCATCAGGTCAAACTTGGGCAAGGAAATCTCCTGCTGATTACCACCTACTGCCCTCCCTCAGCTGATGAATCAGCACTTGGAAGAAACACTGGGGGTAGCAAGGGCACAGAATGTACTCTGGGTGGGGGATTCAATGTCCATCACCAAGAGTGGCTCGGTAGCACCACTACTGACCGAGCTGGCCGAGTCCTGAAGGACGTAACTGCCAGACTGGGCCTGCGACAGATGGTGAGAGAACCAACACGAGGGAAAAAACAACTTGACTTCTTCCTCACCAATCTACCTGTCACAGATGCATCTGTCCATGATAGTATTGGTAGGAGTGATCACCACACAGTCCTTGTGGAGACGAAGCCCTGTCATCACACTGAATCATAGAAGAATCATAGAATGGTTCAGCACAGCAGGAGGCCATTCAGCCCATTGAGCCCATGCCGGCTCTCTGCAAGAGCACTTCAGCTAGTCCCACTCCCTCGCCCTTTCCCCATAGCCCTGCAAATTTTTTACCTTCAGGTACTTATCCAATTCCCTTTTGAAAGCTGTGATTGAATCTGCCTCCACCACCCTTTCAGGCAGTGCATTCCAGATCATAACCACTCGCTGCGTAAAAAAGTTTTTCCTCATGTCGCCTTGGGTTCTTCTGCCAATCACCTTAAATCTGTGTCCTCTGGTTCTCGACCCTTCCACCAATAGAAACATAGAAACATAGGAGCAGGAGTAGGCCATTCGGCCCTTCGAGCCTGCTCTGCCATTCAATATGATCATGGCTGATCCTCTATCTCAATACCATATTCCTCCTCTCTCCCCATACTCCTTGATGCCTTTTGTGTCAGAAATCTATCTATCCCCTTCTTAAATATATTCAGTGACTTGGCCTCCACAGCCTTCCGTGGTAGAGAATTCCACAGGTTCACCACCTCGAGTGAAGAAATTTCTCCTCATCTCAGTCCTAAGTGTCCTACCCCATAGCCTGAGACTGTGACCCTTCATTCTACACCCCCCCAGTCAGGGGAAACATCCTCCCTGCTTCCAGTCCTTCTAGCCCTGCCAGAATTGTATACGTTTCAATGAGATCCCCTCTCATTCTTCTAAACTCAAGTGAATACAGGCCTAGTGAACAGTTTCTCTCCGTCTACACTGCCTAGACCCCTCATGATTTTGAACACCTCTATCAAATCTCCTCTCAACCTTCTCTGCTCTAAGGAGAACAACCCCAGCTTCTCCAGTCTATCCACGTAACTGAAGTCCCTTATCCCTGGAACCATTCTTGTAAATCTTTTCTGCACCCTCTCTAAGGCCTTCACATCCTTCCTAAAGTGCAGTGCCCAGAATTGGACACAATACTCCAGTTATGGCCAAACCAGTGCTTTATAAAGGTTCATCATAACTTCCTTGCTTTTGTACTCTATGGGCTCGAATTTCCAAGCCCCGAGGAGGCGGGTTTGGAAGCGGGAGTGGTGGGAAAATTGCAGAATCGGGGGGCAGGAACCCAACCCGCCTCCATGCCAATGTTCCAGGAGGCTGGTACCCGACCTGTGCTGGGAGCCGCCTCCCCGAGGTGGGAAGGGGATTGGTGCCAATTAACTGCCTGTTAACAGGTAGTTAACAGGCAGTTTTTTGCCTAATCCCTATTTTTAGCCCTGAAGTGTGGGCTTCCCGATGGCTCTGAACCACGCCAAGTTAGCGAGGCGGACCATCGGTCTGAAGAGGTTGGAGGGGTCGAGATGTCCGTTGTGCAGGTGAGTGATGGATGCATGTGTGCAGAGGTAAGTGTGTGAGGTAAGTGTAAAGTGTTTTAGTAAGTTTTACTTACTTTTACTTTCTCCTGCAGGCTTCCTTCCTTCAGTTTTCGGGAATCCCTCAGTTCACCGGCACAGAAAGCAGAATGTCCGCTGAACTGTCAAAACCTGCAGCATTCTGCTTTCTGGTCTGGAGAGATCTCTAACTGAGTCTGAGTAGAAGGACTCAAGTTAGAGGACAGATTGTCAGTGTTTGACAGCTTCACAGAGCTGTCAAACACTGATTTTTCATCTGTCAAAATATCTTGACAGATGAAATGTCAATCGCTGACGTCACCAGTAACCAGGTGTCCCTTAATTGGCCTGCTGAGCCCGCTGGGAGGGCTTAACAAGGTCAATTAAGGGAAAATAGTGTGGGTTGGCCACAATTCGATGGAGGCGGGACTACAACCCAAAAAGTGGGAGTCCCGCCTCCATCACGTCCCCATTGACAAAATCCAGCCTTATGTCTCTATTTATAAAGCAGAGTATCCTGTATGCTTTTTAAACTGTTTTCTCAACCTACCCTGCCACCTTCAGTGACTTGTGCACATATACCCCTAGGTCTCTCTGTTCATGCACCCACTTTAGAATTGTACCCTTTAGTTTATATTGCCTCGCCTCGTTCCTCCTACCAAAATGTATCACTTGCACTTTTCTGTGTTAAATTTCATCTGCCACATGTCCGCCCATTCCATCAGCCTGTCTATGTCCTCTTGAAGTCTATCACTATCCTCCTCACTGTTCACTATACTTCAAAGTTTTGTGTCATCTGCAAATTTTGAAATTGTGCCCTGTACACCCAAGTCCAAGTCATTAATATATATCAAGAAAAGCAGTGGTCCTAATACAGACACTTGGAGAACACCACTGTATACCTTCCTCCAGTCTGAAAACCAACCATTCAACCACTACTCTCTGTTTCCTGTCAGTTAGCCAATTTCGTATCTATGCTGCCACTGTCCCTTTTTTTCCCATGGGCTTCAACTTTGCTGGCAAGCCTAATATGTGGCACTTTATCAAACGCCTTTTGGAAGTCCATATACACCATGTCAACCGCATTGCCTTCATCAACCCTCTCTATTACTTCATCATAAAATTCAATCAAGTTAGTTAAACACAATTTTCCTTTCACAAATCCATGCTGGCTTTCCTTGATTAATCCACATTTATCCAAGTGACTGTTCATTTTGAGCCGGATTATCATTTCTAAAAGCTTCCCCACCACCGAGGTTAAACTGACTTGTCTGTAGTTGCTGGGTTTATCTTTACATCCTTTTTTGAACAAAGGTGTAACATTTGCATTTCTCCAGTCCTCTGGCACCACCCCAGTATCTAAGGAGGATTGAAAGATTATGGCCAGTGCCTCCGCAATTTCCACCCTTCCCTCCCTCAGCATCCGAGAATGCATTCCATCCGGTCCTGGTGACTAATCTACTTTAAGTACAGCCAGCCTTTCTTATACCTCCTCTTTATCAATTTTTATCCCACCCAGTATCTCAACTACCTCCTCTTTCACTTTGACTTTGGCAGCATCTTCTTCCTTGGTAAAGACAGATGCCAAGTACTTATTTAGTACCTCAGCCATGCCCTCTCCCTCCATGTGTAAGTCTCCTTTTTGGCCCCGAATCATATGGAGGACACCCTCCATCGTGTTGTGTGGCATCACCACCATGCTAAATGGGATAGATTCAGAACAGATCTAGCAGATCAAAACTGGGCACCCAGAAGGCACAGTGGGCCATCAGCAACAGCAAAATTGTATACCACCACAATCTGTAAACTCATGGCCTGGCATATCCCTCACTCTACCATTACCATCAAGCCAGGGGACCAACCCTGGTTAAATGAGGAGTGACATAATAAAACTCACTACGCACTTGGTTTGAGCATAAAGCAAGGCTTTAATCAACTTGTTTCAGAACATGGAGGTCTAGTTGTACTTCACTAGTTCCTTGTCTTACAAAATGTCCCTGTCAAGCTGGAGCCGACGCCCGAGTATTTATACTCCTTGGACGGTGCCACCAGCTGGCCGTCCAGCGTTATTTCACAAGTAGTTTCTTGATGAATGATGAGATTTATAACAAGGAGTGTAGAAGAGCATGCCCGGAGCAGCACCAGACATATCTAAAAGGTAAAGCTACAACACAGGACTACATGCAAGCTAAAAAGCAGAAGCAGCATGCTATAGACAGAGCTAAGTGATCCCACAACCAATGGATCAGATCAAAGCTCTGTAGTCCTGCCACATCCAAATTTGAATGGTGGTGGATAATTAAACAACTAACAGGAGAAGGAGGCTCCATGAACATCCTCATCCTCAATGATGGCGGAGCCCAGCACGTGAGTGCAAAAGTCAAGGCTAAGCGTTTGTGACCATCTTCAGCCAGAAGTGCCAAGCGGATGATCCATCTCGGCCTCTTTCTGAGGTCTGCACCATCACAGAAGCCAGTTTTCAGCCAATTTGATTCACTTCAAGTCAATGTTGCCTCTTATTATTTTTTCGGTGCACAGACCCTTTAACTGGCTGCGCGACCCATTCAAATTTTCACACATGCATGGTTTTCCCCATAGAAAGCCGGTGAGCAGCCTGCGCTGGACATCCAGATCGCTGCACAGCCATGCACCATGATGGGAACATTAGTCCACGTGATAGAGAAATGGCTGAGCGCACTGGATACAGCAAAGGCTATGGGCCCTGACAACATCCCAGCTGTACTGCTGAAGACTTGTGCTCCAGAACTAGCCGTGCCTCTAGCCAAACATTTCCAGTACAGCTACAACACTGATATCTATCCGACAAAGTTGAAAAATGCCCAGGTATGCCCACAAAAAGCAGGACAAATACAATCCACTCAATTATGATCCCATCAGCCTACTCTCAATCATCAGCAAAGTGATGGAAGGTGCCGTCGACAGTGCTATTAAGTGGCACGTACTCACCAATAATCTGCTCACCAATGCTCAGTTTGACGTCCGCCAGATCCACTCAGCGCCAGACCTCATTACAGCCTTGGTCCAAACATAGACAAAAGAGTTGAATTCTAGAGGCGAGATGAGAGTTGTAAAGTCTGTGGGTTGTGCAGTTAATTACGACACAGACTTCAGGAGTAACATACAACAGGACTTTACTATTTGAAGGTCAGGGCGAATCTGCCCAATAAGTCATGCCACAGCACTTATATACCGGTGTGGTCACCGTCGGTATTACCGTATACAGAAGCCAAACAAGTAGTGCCACACCTAAAATAGTTCTCTTAAAGGTGAACGGTTACATACATAGTCTCTTAAAGGTAGACGGTTACATACACTACAAGAGTGACTGCCGTTGATGTCAAGGCAAGTATGGCATCAAGGAGCCCTAGTAAAATTGAAGTCAATGGGAATCAGAGGGAAAACTCTCCACTGGCTGGAGTCATACCTAGCACAAAGGAAGAGTGTTGTGGTTGTTGGAGACCAATCATCTCAGCCCCAGGACATCGCTGCAGGAGTTCCTCAGGACAGTGTCCTCGGCCAAACCATCTTCACCTGCTTCATCAATGACCTTCCCTCCATCATAAGGTCAGAAATGTGGATGTTCATTAATGATTGCAGTGTTTAATTCCATTCGCAACTCCTCAGATAATGAAGCAGTCCGTGCCCACATGCAGCAAGACCTGGACAACATTCAGGCTTGGGCTGATAAGTGGCAAGTAATATTCGCACCACACAAGTGCCAGGCAATGACCATCTCCAAAAAGAGAGAGTCTAGCCACCTCCCCTTGGTATTCAACGGAATTACCATCGCCGAATACTCCACCATCAACATCCTGGGGGTCATCATTGACCAGAAACTTAACTGGACCAGCCAGATAAATACTGTGGCTACAAGAGCAAGTCAGAGACTGCGTATTCTGAAGCGAGTAACTCACCTCCTGCCTCCCCAAATCCTTTCCAAAATCTACAAGGCACAAGTCAGGAGTGTGGGACCACTCCTGTCCCACAGGGGAATAGGACCGCTACCAGCCAGACAGAGGGAGAGATGCACAGGACGTACGCAATACCTCAGACAGAAACAATCCATTAAGAGACAATAAGCAGATGTGCAGCAGCATCTACTTCCGCCTTATGGATCAAGGACTAATTAATAGAAAGAACTGTAACCAAATTGTATTAACTTTTGTAGACAACTGGGGTGATCTTTTTTTTCCCCACACTTAGACACGACAAACACGTACCACTCTTTAACCTATCATAGAAAAAGATAAAACTTAACATGAAATCCTTATATATTTCGACCTGGAATATCCAAGGTCTACGCTCTTCAGTGCGAGAAGTGAAGAGTAGGACCCCAGAGTTCATAGAGGAAACTAAAGATCTAGATATTATCATTTTACAGGAAACTTGGTATAAAGGAAAAGGACACACCGGCTGTCCCCAAGGGTACACTGAGCTAGTGGTCCCCTCCAATAAATTACCAAGTGTAACCCAAGGCAGAGACTCCGGAGGCATACTGATCTGGTTTAAAACAGAACTTAAGAATTACATCAAATTTATAAAAAAGGGCGAAAACCATATGTGGCTCAAACTTGAGAGGGAGATTATCTCAAACACCCAAGATGTTTACATTTGCGCACTTTATATCCCTCCAATCGATTCCCCGTACTTTAAAGAGGACACCTTCTCCAACATGGAGGGGGAAATTATCCAATACCAGGCCCAGGGGAACGTGTTGATCTGTGGGGACCTCAATTCAAGAACGGGCGAAGAACCAGACTTCACCAATAATCAGGGAAACAATTACGTATTCGGGAATAACCACTTTGACATCCCTTCCCTTCCATACAGGCATAACTGCGACAAGCAGTCAAATACCAACGGTAAACAGCTACTACAGCTCTGTCGAAACCTGGGTCTGTACATTGTCAATGGTAGGTTCATAGGAGACCTCCTAGGAAGATCGACCTACTGCTCACCTCTTGGCTGCAGCACAGTAGACTATATGATTACAGACTTGGACCCATCCTCTTTCAGAGCATTCACAGTCAAACCACAGACAACACTGTCAGATCACAGTCAAATTACTATTTTTCTCAAAAAGACAGAAACAAACAACATAGAAACACAACCCAGTAAACTGTACAACACCAAAAAATCGTACAGATGGGCCAAAAATGACACGGAAAAATACCAGAAAACAATTAGCAATGCATCAACTCAAGCTCTCTTAGACACCTTTCTGGATAACATATACACTCACAATAAAGAAGGCGTAAACCGGGCAGTTAGTAAACTAAACAATATTTTTGATAATTTGGCAACAAATGCAAACTTGAAAGCTCGCAAGAACAAACCCAAAACAAAAAACTATGAAAAATGGTTTGACCATGATTGCCATAACATGAGGAAAAAACTTAGAAAACTATCAAACCAAAAACACAGACATCCAGAAAACGAGGAATTACGCCTTACTTATTGTCAGACGCTAACACAATACAGAAACACACTCAGGACCAAAAAAGAGCAATTTATTAAGAATACACTCAGCTCCATGGAGGAATCCATTGAGTCGAATTGTTTCTGGGACAACTTGAAAACACTACACAAAAAACAACACGACGATTTGTCCATTCAAAATGGGGACACATGGGTAAACCACTTTGAAAAATTATACCAGAAAAACACACTAAGACCAGAGCAACACCAAATACGCAAAAAACTGGAAAAGCTTGAAATGGCCATAAAAGATAACCAAAACCCGCTAGACGCCATAATAACAGAAAAAGAACTTCTTGAAAAACTCAAGGACCTGCGACCAGGAAAAGCTTGCGGGACAGACGGCATACTAAACGAGATGATTAAACACGCAGACGACAAACTGAAACTGGCTATCCTAAAACTCTTCAACTTGGTTGAGTGTCGGTTATTTCCCTGACATCTGGAACAAAGGACTCATAACACCCATATACAAAAGTGGGGACAAAATCGACCCAAACAACTATCGAGGCATCTGTGTAAACAGTAACCTGGGGAAGGTATTCTGTAGCATCATAAACAAAAGACTTATAAACTTCCTTGAAGAGCACAATGTCTTGAGTAAAAGCCAAATTGGATTCCTGCCAAACTATAGAACATCCGATCACATCTTCACCCTACAGACCCTAATTGACAAACACGTTCACCATAACAAAAGCAAAATCTACGCATGCTTTGTAGATTTCGAGAAGGCTTTCGACTCCATCTGGCATGACGGTTTATTCCTGAAACTTATCAAAAGCGGGGTAGGAGGTAAAACATATGATGTAATTAAATCAATGTATACAAACAATAAATGTGCAGTTAAAATTGGAGACAAACAAACAAAATACTTCCCACAGGGGCGGGGGGTGACGCAGGGCTCGCCAATCTCACCGACACTCTTTAATATTTACATTAATGGATTGGCAAAACTACTTGAACAATCTACAGCACCCGGCCTCACCCTATATGAATCCAAGGTTAAATTCCTCCTCTATGCCGACGACCTGGTTCTGCTGTCACCAACTAAGGAGGGTCTACAGCAGAACCTGGACCTGCTGGAGTCGTACTGCCAGATTTGGGCCCTGACAATAAATCCCCAAAAAACCAAAGTCCTTGTGTTCCAGCAAAGATCCAAACAACATGGACCCACAATAAATTTCACAGTAGGAACAACCAAAATTGAACAAACCACTCACTACACACACTTGGGCTTAAAAATCAGTTCTACGGGAAACTTCAAACTGGCTGTGAATGAACTGAAAGAGAAAGCAAGAAGGGCTTTCTATGCCATCAAAAAATCAATCCAAATAGCAATCCCAATTAGCATTTGGCTCAAAATTTTCAAATCAGTAATTGAACCAATTGCACTCTATGGCAGTGAGGTCTGGGGACCACTAACACAACAAGATTTTGCAAAATGGGACAAACACCCAATTGAGATCCTACATGCGGAATTCTGTAAAAGTATCCTCCGGACTCAAAGGAAAACAGTAAACAACGCATGCAGGGCGGAACTAGGCCAATACCCATTAATAATCACTATCCAAAAAAGAGCCACCAAATTTTGGAATCACCTACAAATGAGCAACCCCCAATGCTATCACTACGACGCCCTGAAATGCCAAGAGCTGACCATAAAGAAGAATACCCTCAGTCAACTAGTCCTGGGACTCAATAAAGTAACTAATAACAATACTAACAATAACCAGTCCCAGGACAGTGACAGGGTAACACAAAGAATTCGACCCAACACAATCGTCGCTAAGCAAAAGGAAAAATATCTGTCATATTGGGCAGAAACAACAAAAACCCAAAGCAAACTCAATTGCTACTTGGCCCTAAACAGACAATACAACATAACTGATTACCTGACCATGGTAAAGGATAACAAACTGAGAAGAACCTTGACAAGGTACAGACTTAGCGAACATAGCCTAGCGATCGAAAAAGGCAGACACAGGCAGACCAGGCTGCCAAGAGAAGACAGGATATGCTCTCACTGCAGTCAGGGAGTAGTTGAGACAGAGATGCACTTCCTCACAGCCTGTGGAAAATATCAGGGCATCAGAGAGAATTTCTATCAAAAATTCTCACAAATATGCCCTGAATTCAGAAATCTGACTGACAACCAAAAACTCCCATTCCTACTGGGGGAGGAGAGAAGCTGTGTAACACTGGCGGCACACTATGTTACAGCTTGCCATGAACAGAGGGACAACCAGTAAACTAAGACAAGAGTATATATAAACAAGGCGAAAATATATTTATAAACTCAGGGATATACCTGTTTATACACTGTATGAATGGAACCGCGTTTATGTGTTCAACCATAAATGTATTTTGATGCTTTGGCAACATAAGATGTACCTTATCATGCCAATAAAGCGATTTGTATTGTATTGTATTGTGATGAAATACTCCCCACTTGCCTGGATGATTGCAGCTCCAACAACAGTCGAGAAGCTCAACACCATCCAGGACAAAGCAGCCCGTTTGATTGGCACCCCTTCGGCCACCTTAAATATTCACTCCCTCCACCACTAGTGCACCATGTACCATCTATAAGATGCACTGCAGCAACTCACCAATGCTTCTTCGACAGCACCTCCCAAACACACGACCTCTACAACCTGGAAGGACAAGTGCAGCAGGCACATGGGAATACCAGCACCCACAAATTCCCCTCCAAGTCACACATCCTGACTTGGAAATATATTGCTGTTCCTTTATCGTCGCTGGGTCAAAATCCTGGAACTCCCTCCCTTACAGCACTGTGGGAGTACTTTCGCCACAAGGACTGCAGCAGTTCAGGAACATACAAACAATACGAATTAGGCCACTCGTTGCTGGTCAAAATCCTGGAATTCCCTCCCTAACAGCATTGCAGAAGTACCTTCACCTCACGGACTGCAGCGGTTCAAGAAGGCGGCTCACTACCACCTTCTCAAGGGCAATTAGGGATGGGCAATAAATGCTGGCCTTGCCAGCGATACCCACATCCCATCAATGAATAAAAATAAAAGCTAGTCCATACTCGCAGCAGCTCTTCAGGGAGCACTTCTACCATAACTTCACTGAGGAGCAATGGGGCAGGAGGTTTTGCTTCACCAAGGAGGCTGTCACCCAAGCTGCGACACCCTGCTGCAGCCACAAGTTGAGCTTCAGCACTGCCTGCAGTTGTTAAGGTCACCGTTGCCCTTAACTTCTTACCGTGGCCCTTAACTTCTTGCCATGGCGTTGTCCAACTGCAGCAGGTGACCACAATGACATCTCCCAGTTTGCTGTTCACCATTATATCAGGGAGATGACCGAGACTCTCTACACCAGGGCGAAAACCTACATTACTTTCCTGGATAGACAGAGCGAAGCAGGACAAGATAGCACTAGTCTTTGCCTGCTTTGTGGGCTTCCCCACAGCCAAGGTGCAGAGACTGCACCCATATTGCCTTGTGTGCTCTCTATCACCATCCACGTCTTTTAGGGCAACTCACCCATCAGCGCTTCACCTGAATCATCCCTCCCGTCTCCAATATATAACAGTCCCGCAATCCTGATCACCACCGTCCGATTACCTTCCTTCACTGCAGTATTACGGGACTTACCCACACTTCCCGACAAATATTAACACCAGTAACAAATCCAGCAAAAAAAATTCAACAACTCAATTCTGTGTATAATATTTAACAAGAACACTAAGAATCGCACTTATGCAAGCCCTTAGTACCTGTACCTGTCTGTCTTATCTTAGTGCTCCTATGAAGTGTTTCCCCAATGGCTATACCTTGGGAGGAGGAAGGCTGCTGAGCTTCTATTGAGGACACTTCAGATGGCCGTGGTGGGCGATCTCGAGTAGCTCTGGGCCTCAAGGGCCCAGCTGCAGACTACAGCAGTTGGCCCAGCTGGCTGTGTGGCACAGCAAGGGCACTGGAGGTGTGGGTGGTGGGGGAGCAGGCATGCCATCAGCCTGGAGGACAACGGGTTCCATCTCCCATGGAGCCAAGGCCACTCTCCTGCGACTGCCCCTCAGAACACCCAAGGCTCTGCGCAAGAACAGAGTACAGGAGTGATGGAACCTTCTGGAAGCTCCCATCAACACTAGCCCCCCAAAGCCAAGATGTCAGCTGTCTGAGGTTCCATGGTTGGAGTGTGAGCTGCCATAGAAGCTGTCAGAGTTATCAGCAGAGTTTCCATCATGGTGGATGCCACTGTCGTGTTTATGGTGCTGGCCACTCACTTCGTGTAGGTTAGAGTGGTCTCCATGCTCTGTGAGAAGCCCTGACATAAGGCTCTGAGCCATTGCGGGCAAGCTTGCTGGCAGACTGCACCTAGCACTTTTGGTGTATGCTCATCAGCCTTCTGGGTAACTTGGGCCCTCGAAGTCTGGATCCAAGTTCTCTGCAGCAGAGCCAATATGTGTTCTTGTCCTCCGGTGAACTGGCACCTATGGCATCCTATCTCACTGGGTGAGGGGGGTTATGCCAGTGTGAGGTTGCAGGGGTGAGCTGTGAGTAAGAGAGCTGAGAGTTAAGATTCTTAACTTAACAACTCTGGTAAGGTCATTGATCTTTTTCCTGAATTGCAGATATGTTCTTGGGACCTAAGCTCCTGGCATTAACATTCTCAGTGACCTCTTGCCATGGTGACTGAGGTGTTGCCTAGAGGGCTTTCTACAACCCGGGGGAAGAAGGGGGGGAACTGGATCTCCCTCTTCCTGTTCAGCACCTGGACCAGGGCCTCCAAAGCAGCATCAGAGAACCTGAAGGCTCGATGTGCAGGTCCTGCAGACATTTCTTTCCTCAGAGGTGTACCCTGCTGTCTGCAGCCAGAGCACACCTCCCCTTTAAGATGTGCAGGCTGTCTTTAAATGGCCCAATTATCTCCCCCACCCCCAAAACAAGCACGCAGCCATTGAATAGCGCATTATAATGAGCTGTCTGCACCATTGTAATGTTGTCACTATGCCCAGGTGAACAGGCACGTGCAGCCCCACCTCTTTTATGCCTGTTTTAGGACATGATCTAATTTCTAAGCCAATGACTGTTGGTTCTGGGACTACTGGGGTACAGTTCCATGAGTATAAGCAGCCCTCCTTATGCAGCCATTCTTGATGCATTAGCCTGGATGGTGAGTTCACCACAGAGGGCACCCCAACTGTGCCTGTTCCTGTGCAAACCTGGGGGGGAAAAGTCAGTTGATTACTGCCTCCTGTTAGCGCCAGCAGCTGGGACTACATTTCATTCCCCATTATCAGAGAGCAGCAGGACGAGCGTGCATGTGGCTTTGCCAGGATAGCGGCATTCCCCATGGTGCAGGGCGCCATTCACTGCACCCACGTGGCTTTGCGGGCACCGCATAACAATCCTGAGGTCTTCCGTAACCACAAAGGTTACCACTCACTTAATGTGCAGTTGGTGTGTGACCACAGACAGTGAATCCTCAATGTCAATGCCCGCTATCCTGGCAGCAGCCACAATGCCTTCATCCTGTGCCGGACCAGTGTACCAGCACACTTCCAGCCACCACGTCAAGCTCGTGGCTGGCTGCTTGGAGACAAGGGCTATCTGCTCTCCACCTGGCTCATGACTCCCCTCCGCAACCCCAACACTCCTGCCCAATAATGAGAGCCATGCTGCGACCAGGAACATCATCGAGCAGACCATCGGGGTTCTCAAACAACGGTTCCACGGCCTTGACCGCTCGGGAGGAGCCCTCCAGTACTCGGCTGAGCGGGTGTCCCATTTCGTGGTGGTCAGCTGCATGCTCCACAACTTGGCCATCATGAGGGCCCAGCCCTTGCCACCAGGGATTGTGGGACCACCTCAGGAGGAGGAAGAGGGAGAGGAGGAGGAGGACGAGGATGACGAGGAGGAACAGGAGCGAGGGAGGAGGCAGCCACTCAATCGGCCTTCCGGAAGGGCAGTCCGTGATTGCCTCATCAGACTGTGGTTCTAATAAATTAAACCCCAGATCCCCATTGCTCACCACATCTCCATCATTCCATCCCTGTTGCACACCATATCACAGCGCAAAGCTGAAATGAGAGACACCACAAAAGAATCCACACTGAATTAATAAATTTATCAATAATCAGTGAACACATATTGACAACAACAATATGAACTATTCACCCTTGTGCAATCCCTTAGTGCCTGCTGTTACTGTGCCTTTGCCTACTCTAGTGCTCCTATGAAGTGTTGGCCAGTGGCTGCAGCACAACTGGTGGAAGGCTGCTGAGTGTCCATGCGGGAGACTTCAGATGGCCTTACAGGACGCCCTTGACCAGTTCTGGGCCTGGAAGGCCCAGCTGTAGACTGCACCACCTCAGCATGGGCGGCAGCAGTCTGGGCTGGCTGGAGGACAGGCAGCGACAAGGGCAATGGCGGAGTGGCAGTGGTGGGAGCAGGAATGCGGTCATCTGAGAGGACAGCAGGTTCCTGCTCCACTGACCCACTGCCACTCCTCCAGGGCAGCACCTCAGCATCACTACCAATCTGTTGGAGCACAGATTGCTGGCCTGCTGCGGCACTGTGAAAGCCCTGGTTGACGGTGGTAGACCCAGCCACGATGGCAGCAGTCAGAGCTTGCGCGGCATGGAGCTGAGACTGCATGAGAGCAGTCTGAGATTGGATGCCACCAAGCATCGACTGCATTAAAAGAAAGAAAGAAAGACAGACTTGCATTTATATAGCGCCTTTCACGACCACCGGACGTCTCAAAGCGCTTTCCAGCCAATTAAGTACTTCTGAAGTGGAGTCACTGTTGTAACGTAGGAAACGCGGCAGCCAATTTGCGCACTTTACAATTTACCACACTAAGACGTTGCGTCGCTTCCGCCTGTGCTACCAGATTGACAATCACACGCGGCATCTGGTTTGAGTCGCCATGGTCTCTCTGGGAGTCTACCATCCTTTGTAGACTGGAAATGATGGGCTCCATGGAGTGCACAGAGCCTTGTGCAATGTTGGGGGCGGACTCCTCCACACTCCTTACCATTGCCGAGAGGCTCTCGGGCACCCTTGCCATTGCACCTATCATCTCCGTGTGCATGCCCATCACCCTTCTTCTAAAGGCCTCCCCATCGAGGTCCCTTATTTGAGTCCTGTGTAGCAGAACTCGCGTGTGGACCCGCCCTCCAGGGAGCTGGCCCCGGAGCTACCCTTTCCCCCTGGCCTTGCTGCAGCCCAGTCGTCCCCGGTGCCTCACCCTGTGTAGGTCCCGCTACTATATTAGCCTCTAAAGAATGTGCAGTGCCAGTATCTGAGCTGGTGCCTGCAGGTGAGACATGCAGTGATGCGGTGTGTTCTTCCTCGTCCTCTTCTCCTGCCTCGCTCTCTATGGTGCCCTCATGGACAGGCTGCTCAGGTGCTTGCTCATTATCTGAAAGCATAAAGGCACAAGAGTTGGGTTAAGGTGAGGGGAGGTGGGCAGAAAGGGAGAAATGCATGCATACAGCATGATTAGCTGGAAAGTGCAAAACGCTTGTAGGGCGAGGGGGAAGTGGGATGTGAGAAGAAGGGGTAGGGATGAACATACCATTGTTGTCCCCAAGGGGGGTCAACATCGCCGGTGGACACGGCACCTACCACCTGGTGCCCAATAATCTGCAGCACTCTTTCCTCCAGTGCAGACAGTGCTTGGGTGTCGGCTTGACCCCCGCCTGTGCGCTCCTGCTCCCTCCTGTTGTGAGCCACCCTGGCCTGCAAAGGAACGTGTGTGAGTGAGTGTGGAGCAATGTGTTTGTGTGATGTGCTTGCCATAGTTGAATAGCTGTCATTGTGTGGCAAGGTGTGAGATGTGGGTGTGAGTGTCGGTAGGTAGAGATTGTTGGTGGGTGAGTGCTGGGGGTGTGGTACTTTGGGCAGTGTGTGAAGACTGTGGTACAGATGGTGGTATGTAGCCTTTGTTGAAGCATTGGCTTACCCTGACCACCCGAGTGTGGTTGTTAAATTTCTTACTGCACTGTGTGTGGGTCCTGGGGACCAAAGTGCTGCCTGAGACATGCTGTGCTACCTCCCTCCACATGGTGTGGAAGACTTGCGGCGAGGGCCTCCTGCCACTTGCTGGGTAGAGCGCTGCCCTCCGTCTCTCCACAGCGAATACCAACACCTCCGATGCTTGATCGCAGAATCTGCGGGCTCTCTCCCTGGGGCCATCATACAACTGCTCGAGTCATCCGGCTCCTTCTGCAGCATCAATGAATCTCCCCTTTAAGAACTGGAAAAAAACTTGTGGCAATGATGACTAGCGATTAGACTGAACCCGATATTGGGTCGCCTTTTGAATGTAACACCAATGAGCTTAGGCTTTAAGGCTTGAATTAACGCCCCAATCATTTCTTTGAGCAGTGAGATTTTATTTTGCGTGCTGCCTAAAGCATTATCACCTGGCGCTAATTCTCCAGCTTTTCTAATTTTACCGCCCATTCCTGGGCTATAATGAATTTCTAGCCCCTGATATCCACACACACAAGTTCTAGCAAGAGTCACACAATAGTGATTAGGAGTGGGAACCTTGCTGATTTTGCACTGACCTAGCCTGTGATGCTGAAATCAATGGTAGTTCCTCAATTATTACTGTGGCTGACGTCATCTAACTGCATAGATGGAGAATTGAACTTAGGACCTCCTGGTTTGTATAACTTTCCCCATTAGGCTCCTGATAGCGCTGAAACAAAGACATTTTCAACAAATTCCAGTAGATTGTACTGGACTTTTTTTTTTACCCCCTTTTAACATCAGAGAATAAATGGAATTCTATCACCTACGAGGAATGCCCAGATTCAGAACAAATTATACTTCATTACATTGAAGGTTAGTATTATCAAATCCCATCAAATGTTCATTGGAGTCTGAATTGCATTTCACAGATGAACATAGTAAGTGCGGCACTTTGTTATCAGTGAAAGCTGACATATCATTCATAACGTTCACTAGGCTCATTACAGCAAAAAAAAAGTAATTAGTGTAAATTTAGACCATGTTCAGACAAGGCTTGCATTTGGCATTAATCATTCTGACAGTGAACTTTGTGAAACTTTAGCTTTCAATTGCAAAAAAAAGTCTTCTGTGTAGTGATGAGTGATGAACGTGTGTGTGTGTGTGTGTATTGGCGGGTGGGGGGGCTGTACATGCACACAAATGCGGGAGGGAGTGAGATGGGGGTTGACAGAGAGACCTGGTCCCTATCAATAACTTTCTTTTATTCTAGCCCCTGCTGGTTTATAAAATAAAATCTATCAGCCAGCTGAGGTGAACTCCATTTCCTTCCTCATGGGAAGACATACCCTAGTTCTGCTTCTACTTGTACTGTGGACCAGAGGGGCGAAAAAATCCATGATTAATATTAACCCTGACATCACAGCAATGCACTTGTATGTAACTTCTCTCATTTTATTTTAGCTTAGACATCAAAGTGAAGGGCCAAGTCTCATAGTGAAGCACACTGAAAAGAGCAGGAGAGAAGGTAAGTTAAACCAGGGAGCAGTCTTCCAATGATGGACAGGTTTAGTAGGAAGTAAGATTATAGGAGGAAAGGAAGAATGAGGGGTTGAGGAGCCCCACAATTATTACCATGATAATAATGATTGATTTTGAAAGCAAACCTGCAAGTTGAAGCTATGCTGTGACCTTGGTGAGGCTGCACTGAAAGTATATTTTAAAAGACCTTGGACTGAAAATGCATGGACCCGCTATGGTGCCACAAGTGTAGTGGAGCAGTATGCCTGCCTTGCCACTGACCTCTACTCATGGCGCTGCTGGAGTATCTGGGGTCAGGAGTGTGTCAGCTATTTTCATTATTTCCGGCGAGCATCCACACCAGTATGGACGCAACTTAGGTACTGTGTTCAGTTCTGGGCACCGCACCTCAGGAAGGATGTATTGCCCTTGGAGGGGGTGCAGCGCAGATTCACTAAAGTGATATTGAGGCTAAAAGGGTTCAATTATGAGGACCGGGTGCACAGACTAGGTTTTTATTCACTTGAGTATAGTAGATTATGTGGCGATCTAATTGAGGTGTTTAAGATGATGAAAGGGTTTGATAGGGTAGATAGAAACTCTGGTGGAGGAATCCAGAACAAGGGGGCATAACCTAACAATTACAGCTAGGCTGGTTCAGGGTTGATGTCAGGAAGCATGTCATCACACAAAAGGTGGACTCTCTCCTTCAAAAAGCAGTTGAGGCTAGGTCAATTGAAAATGTCAAAACTGACAGTGATAGATTTTTGTTAGGCAAGGGTATTAAAGGATATGGAATCAAGGTGGATAAATGGAATTAAGATACAGATCAGCCATGGTCTAGTTGAATGATGGAACAGCCTTGATGGGCTGAATGGTCTACTCGTGTTCCTAGGTGCCCACTAGAGAGGGAACCCATATGGCTGCTTGAGATGTCATTGGCGGGTCTCCATTAGAAATTCTTGCAATTCAGTCAATTAGCTTTCTTTGCAAAAGGGCTGATATCAAAAATACTAAAGTCAATTCTGGAAACTTCCAGTCCATGCACCAGCCTGGAAAACCTGTTGCCCCCTCCCCCACTCCATATGATCCTCCAAGAACCTGGATGCTGCTTTCTTTCCAGCGTCCAGGCACTAGGTGTAAAGGAGGTGGGAACCATTGAAAATGCAAAAGACGAAGATATTCCACTGTCCCCGCCATTTTGTGTCATCACAGACTTTGCATAAGATAATGGAACTTCCACCTGCCCCAGCCAAAATTACTTTGGCTGCTCGGCTGGATGGAGACCTGACATCTCCCAAGTCATTTTTCTGGCCCTGTCCATCCAGATTATTTGTAAACTGGCCTGAAATCCTAGACACGTGTCTTCTATCATCCTAATTTGAGTTCTTTCCTTTCTAAAAAAAATTAATTGAAATTTGAAAGCTTTGCAGGCAAACAAAAATGCTCAGATTAGGAACAGCTATGTTTTGTTTACAGCTAGTAAAAAGGACCATTCCAATTAGAAAGAGAGAGAAAGACAGAGACAGGGAACCAGAGCTAGAAAGAAAACGAACTAAAGAGTCTCAGGCAGAGACACAGGAGAGAAGAGGGAGAGAGGGTGAGAGAGAGAGAGAGAGTGTGGGGCACTATGAGCAACAGAGACAGCGAGAGCTGCAGGCAGACAGATATAGACAAGCACACAGACAGAGAGATCTATCCAGGAATCAATCACAAAACACTGAATTCAATGTTTGCAGTGTCTTTTAGAGCCTTACAATGCAATGCTGCCAAACTTAGGAAATTCCTCCATCCCAATAATAATGACACATAAAGCTAAACTCAAATTCTGCCAAACACCATGCTCCCTCTCCATCATAGTGGAAGTGAACAGGACACCTCATGTTGCCAAACCCTACCCTTGTACTACAAAACTTCAGGACCCCCACTCCAATTCCGCTAAGCTTCAAGAAATTCCCCATTGCTACCAAAATCCAGGATCAATTCCCCACTCCCCAATTCAACTAAATTCCATGCTCCTCCCCAGTACTTCTAAATACATGGGTCCACAGGGGATTTGCTAGTTTAAAATAAAAGCTTAAGGCCTAGAAATTCAGTGGCCTGCGCCACCAGTTTGCGCCCAAAGAGGGCTTTTGCGCCACTGTGAAAACCTACCGCGATATTTAGTGGGGCGCTAATGGCGGCGTTAGCCATTAGCGCTGCGCCGCCACCGATGACGTCATCGGTGTGCGCAGCACCCCGCTGGCCATATTTGGTTGCTGCTGCCTCCCCCGCGCCGGCCGCAAACAGCGACCGGTACACGGGGCCTACCTGTGCCGGTAGTGGGGCGATTTAAGGTGGAGGTGCGGCCAGCCGCTTTTTCGGCGGCTGCCTGCCCGCACCTCCTTCCCCGGCCTCCTACACCACCCCCCCCCCGCGGCATTGCCAGCTGTTTCCAGAGAGCCCGGCACTTCTCCTTGGTGCCGGGCTCATTTGCCGGCACTCACGAGCGGGGATCGCGCTGTTGCAGGCACCTCCCCCTTAAGAATTAGAGGAAGGCCTGCAGTACCGCAGGCTGCCATGCCGCAGCGGGTGGCGCTGCAGCACTTTACACGCCGATATTCAGTTTCAGCGCCCCAAGCGGGCCGCCGAAACCCTTGTTTAGCGGCCGGCTTCAACTTGGGGCGCTGAAACTGAATTTCCCGCTGGCGCAAGTGGCTCCGCGCGCAGCGGTAATTCCGGCGCCCAGGCGAGCTGGGCGCCCCTAACTGAATTTCTAGGCCTAAGTATCTGTGAGATTTAAAGACATTTGTTCTGGGGATAAAAATATTGTTGTCCAAAATTTTTCCCAAGAATCCTGTTGCGCACTCACACTGACTTTTCTGCTTAAGTTATGGGCAGGAAGAATTTCACTCTCCTAGTATCAAGTCTCCAATGACAATGATCTCACCCAAACCCCTGAATTAGACTGCTGCTTTGTAATCATTCCCAGATATTTATTATTCTATGCACTACTTGCCTACACATCTTGATAAAAATGCAGAAAATGTTGCCAAATGCAACAATGTTCAAAAGAAAAAGAGACAGATTAAGGGTTCATGCAGGATCCTTCTTCATAACAACCCCGCCCAAAATATGACCCGATCTTTTTCTTTCAGATGCTGTGCATTTTTAACATCATCATCTATTTTTATTTTTGCCTTTTTCAGACAATTGCTTGTAATTGTTCCCAAATATCTGTTATTTTTCATATATGCTTTTTAATGATTGAACAATAATTATAAGCTAATCATTCTCTAGGCAATAAGAACATAAGAAAAGACCAGCAGGCTCAACAATCAATCCCTTTTTCCGAGAACCCCACCTATTCATATTCTCTTCATACACCGTAATCCTTTCACTTTCCAGAAATGCATGCCTGACTTCCTTTCTTAATCCTAGCTTTCTCATTTTTAATTTCTACCCTCTGGCATTTGTACCTTTCACTATAGTGAGCAATTTGCTTGGATCATTAATGGATGACGTGCATTTATCATAAGTTTAAGTGCATCAGAGACGATTTGACATTAGGCAAAGCTGTTAGGCAAAGCTGAAATCTCCTTAAACACACACAATTCAAGTTCACGACTGCCATTAAATTTTCGATACGGGCGTTATAATTTATATACCTTCAATTCCTGTTTGGCATTTTCTCGATTTCACTATAGCAGTTCTAATGGAGAGAGTGTAAAATACTGTGACTAAGTGAAACTGTGTTTATAAATCATCATGGCACTCCTGGGCAATCAGAATCATTTTACAAAGTTAGGAGACACCTTCAATGAGCTGCAAAGATGCCTGCAGCACATGGTGTTCACCATTTCCACAGCAACTCTCAACTTCTTCCAAAAAAATTTCAAGCCAACGATTTTGTTTGAGAAGAATTCTAAAAATAAATTTGCAAGCAGCAATTGGTCCATCTATTTGGCCTCTTCATCTTCTTGAAATTGTATTTTATTACCAGGAGTCCTTATATCACGTGTAAAAATGTCGTAATAGTCCACAGAGGTTCTTACTTCTCTGTGAAGGTGGTGCATTTTCTTAACTTCCTCCTCCATCACACAACTATTCAAAAAATGTTCACAGTTCCATAGAATTGGAAAGATGTCTCAAGATAGCAATCTCCAGACAAAGATAAGTGCCTCCATCACCATCATTACATTACAATATCAGAGCCTTTACAATAGCTCCAAGTCACTCAGAACCCTACTTTAGCTTGCCTATAAATCTGATAATGCTTTCAAACCATGTGCTGCCTTTGACAAGTTGAGTAGAAATACAAGGATATTTCAGATGAATACATGGCTAGAGGAATGATGCAAGGGGTTGGGATTCAAATTCCTGGGACATTGGAACCAGTTCTGGGGGAGGTGGGACCAGTACAAACTGGATGGTTTGCACCTGGGCAAGACCGGAACCGATGTCCTAGGGGGAGTGTTTGCGAGTGCTGTTGGGGAGGGTTTAAACTAAAATGGCAGGGGGTTGGGAACCTGTGCAAGGAGACAGAGGAAAGTGAAGCAAGGATGGAAACAAACGACAGGAAGGAGAAATGCAAAAGTGGAAGGCAGAGAAACCAAGGGTGTAAATCAAACAGGGTCACAGTAAATAAGAGTGTTAAAAAATCAAGCCTGAAGGCTTTGTGTCTTAATGTGAGGATCATTCGTAAAAAGGTGGATGAATTAGCTGTGCAAATAGATATGTAAATTGATATGATATAATTGGGATTACGGAGACATGGCTCCAGGGTGACCAAGACTGGGAACTCAACATCCAGGGGTATTCAATATTCAGGAATGACAGGAAAAAAGGAAAAGGAGGTGGGGTAGCATTGCTGGTTAAAGAGGAGATTAACACAATAGTAAGGAAGCATATTAGCTCTGATGATGTGGAATCTGTATGGGCAGAGCTGAGAAATACCAAGGGGCAGAAAACGTTAGTGGGAGTTTTATACAGACCCCCAAACAGTAATGCTGAGGTTGGGGATGGCATTAAATGGGAAATTAGAGACGTGTGCAATAAGGGCACAGCAGTTATCATGGCTTTAATCGACATATAGATTGGGCTAACCAAATTAGTAACAATACTGTGGAGGAGGAATTCCTAGAGTGTATACGGGATGGTTTCCTGGACCAATATGTCGAGGAACCAACTAGAGATCAGGCCATCTTAGACTGGGTATTATGTAATGAGAAAGGATTAATTAGCAATCTTGTTGTGTGAGGCCCCTTGGGAAGGAGCAATCATAACATGATCAAATTCTTAATTAAGATGGAGAGTGAAGTAGTTGACTCAGAGACTAGGGTCCTGAATTTAAATAAAGGAAACTACGATGGTATGAGGCACGAGTTGACTAGGATGGATTGGGGAACATTACTTAAAGGGTTGACGGTGGATAGGCAATGGCAAACATTTAAAGATCACATGGATGAACGACAGAATTTGTTCATCCTGTTTGGAATAAAAATAAAACAAAAAAGGTGACTCAACCATGGCTAGCAAGGGAAATTAGGGATAGCATAAGATCCAAGGAGAGGACATATAAGTTGGCCAGAAAAAGCAGCAAACCTGAGGATTGGAATAAACGGCTCTTTTTCCGAGTGGCAGGCAGTGACTAGTGGGGTACCACAGGGATCGGTGCTAGAACCCCAGCTATTCACAATATATATTAATGATCTAGACGAGGGAACTAGATGTAATATCTCCAAAGTTTGCAGACGACACAAAGCTGGGTGGGCATGTGTGCTGTGAGGAGGATGCAGAGAAACTCCAGTATGATTTGGACAGGTTGGGTGATTGGGCAGATGCATGGCAAATGCAGTATAATGTGGATATATGCAAGGTTATCCACTTTGGTGGCAAAAACAGGGAGACAGATTATTATCTGAACGGCAATAGATTGGGAAAAGGAGAAGTGCAACGAGACCTGGGTGTCATTGTGCACCAGTCGCTGAAGGTAAGCATGCAGGTGCAGCAGGCGGTTAAGAAGGCAAATGGTATGTTGGCCTTCATAGCGAGAGGATTGAGTACAGGAGCAAGGAAGTCTTGCTGCAGTTATACAGGGCCTTGGTGAGACCACACCTTGAGTATTGTGTGCAGTTGGGGTCGCCTTATCTGAGGAAGGATGTTCTTGCAATGGAGAGAGTGCAGCGAAGTTTCACCAGACTGATACCTGGGATGGCAGGAATGACGTATGAGGAGAGATTGGGTCGATTAGACTTATATTCGCTAGTGTTTAGAAGAATGAGAGGGGATCTTGTTGAAACTTATAAAATTCTAACAGGACTAGACAGACTAGATGCAGGAAGGATGTTCCCGATGGCGGGGGAGTGCAGAACCAGGGGTCACAGAACTAATGTCTCTTATCTGGAAGGAGGAGAGCATGCCAGGGGATCTCAGAGACACCGTAATTGTGACCATCTGCGGTAATTACAGAGGAGTCTCCCTGCTGTCTGCCACAGGGAAAGTCATCACAAGAATCTTCCTCAATCGCCTTCTCCCAGTGACCGAAGAGCTCCTCCCAGAGTTGCAATGTGGATTCCACCCAAGGGGCACAATGGACATGATCTTCACTGCACGTCAATTACAAGAGAAATGCAGGGAACAGCACCAACCGCTGTACATGGCCTTCTTTGATCTCAGAAAAGCCTTCGATGCTGTCAACCATGAGGGATTATGGAGTGTCCTCCACAAATTCGGCTGCCCTCAAAAGTTTGTCACTATCCTCCGCCTGCTTCATGACGACATGCAAGCCGTGATCCTGACCAACGGTTCCATCACAGACCCAATCCACGTACGAACCGGGGTCAAGCAAGGCTGTGTCATCGCACCAACGCTCTTCTCGATCTTCCTTGCTGCAATGCTCCATCTCACCCTCAGTAAGCTCCCCACTGCAGTGGAGCTAATTTACAGAACAAACGGGAAACTTTTCAACCTCTGTCGCCTCCAGTCCAGATCCAAAGTCGTCCCATCCTCTGTCGTCGAATTACAGTATGCAGACGATGCTTGCGTCTGCGCTCACTCGGAGGTCGAACTCCAAACCATTGTCAACGCCTTCACTGAAGCATACGAGAGCATGGGCCTTACACTAAACATCCGCAAGACAAAGGTCCTCTACCAACCTGCCCCCACCACACAGTACTGCCCCCCGATTATCAAAATCCACGACAAGGCCTTGGACAACATGGACCACTTTCCATACCTCGGGAGCCTATTGTCAACGACGAAGTCCAACACCGCCTTCAGTGTGCCAGTGCAGCCTTCGGTTGCCTGAGGAAGAGAGTGTTTGAAGACCAGGACCTCAAACCCGGCACTAAGCTCATGGTCTACAGTGATACCCGCCCTGCTGTATGCCTCAGAGACATGGACCATGTACAGCAGGCACCTCAAAGCACTGGAGAGGTACCACCAACGCTGCCTGCGCAAAATCCTGCAAATCCATTGACAGGATAAGCGCACCAACGTCAGTGTTCTTGCTCAGGCCAACATCCCCAGCATCGAAGCTTTGACCACCCTCGATCAACTCTGATGGACGGGTCACATTGCCCGCATGCCCGATACGAGACTCCCAAAACAAGCGCTCTACTCGGAGCTCCGGCACGGCAAGAGAGCCCAGGTGGGCAGAGGAAACACTTCAAGGGCACCCTCAAAGCCTCCTTGAAAAAGTGTAACATCCCCACCGACACCTGGGAATCCCTGGCCCAAGACCGCACAAAGTGGAGGAGAAGCATCCGGGAAGGCGCCGAACACCTCGAGTCTCTTCGCTGGGAGCAAGCGGAAGCCAAGTGCAGGCAGCGCAAGGAGCGCACGTCAACCCAAGCACCCCACCCACCCGCCCCATCAACCACCATCTGCCCCACCTGTGACAGAGAATGTAGGTCCCACATTGGACTAACCAGTCACATGCAAACTCATTTTTAATGTGGAAGCAAGTCATCCTCGGTTCCGAGGGACTGCCTAAGAAGAAGAAGAAGATGAGGAGAGATTGGGTCAATTAGGCTTATATTCGTTAGAGTTTAGAAGAATGAAAGGGGATCTCATTGAAACTTATAAAATTCTAACAGGACTAGACAGACTAGATGCAGGAAGAATATTCCCGATGGCTGGGGAGTCCAGAACCAGGGGTCACAATCTAAGGATAAGGGGTGAGCCATTTAGGACTGAAATGAGGAGGAATTTCTTCACCCAGAGAGTGGTGAACCTGTGGAATTCTCTGCCACAGAGGGCAGTTGAGGCCAATTCATTAAATATATTCAAGAAGGAGTTGGATATATTTCTTGAGGTTAAAGGGATCAAGGGATATGGGGAGAAAGCAGGGACAGGGTACTGAATTTGGATGATCAGCCATGATCTCATTAAATGGCGGAGTGGGCTCGAGGGGCCGAATGGCCTACTCCTGCTCCTATGTTTCTATGAAAGCATCTCACCGATGTCCTGTTAACTTTCTGATAACACCTTCAGCTTTTATCACAATTTGAGGTTACAGATATTTCATGGAACCAAAAACAATACCGTCATATCGGGATGTCTAGTTTGACATGGCACACCCTGGCTGTATAGTTTGGATCCTTATCTTCTCATTGAACCACTGAGATTTTTATGTTGCATGATTTCCATAATGGGAGTGACATTTTCAATACAGAAAATATTAAGGCCTAGAAATTCAGTATCGCCACGTTTGGGGCGCTGCCAGGCGTTCGCTAAATTTAGCGCCGGGCGCAACTTAGCGCCACCTTCGCCGAAATTGAGTTGCATTGCCACAAGAGGTTGCTGCTGCGCTAAAGCAGGCGGTGCACGACTATCCTAAGGCGCTAAGCCGGCGAGCTGAGGCCCTACCAGCGAGGGCGGGCGCAGCGCAGGTGCGGCGAGTTGCTGATTGAAGGCAGACACACTGGCGCCAGTCAGCTCTTAAAGGGGGAGGGTCAATTTGTTTTGCTGCCACACCCTGCACACTGCAGCCCTGAATCTAGGGCTGGACAGACCTGCTTCAACAACTCAACACCCACGACCATGGAGAAGGCCAGGGAGCGAGCGCAGCGCTTTAGTGAGGGTGCCCTGAAGGTTCTGGTTGGCGCAGTGGAGCGCCGGCAACCTATCCTCTTCCCTGACAGTGGCAGGAGGCCGCTGCCCAGCGAATACAGGAAAGCTTGGAGGGAGGTGGCAAACAGAGTGACCTCCAGCAGCATGGTCCCCAGGACAACCACGCAATGCAGAAAGAAGTTCAACGACCTCGCTCGGGTTGTCAGGGTGAGTACCCTTTCCAGTATCCTTTTCATCCCTGCATGTGCACATCACTTTATGGCCAAAGGGTCCTGAAAGCCCCAATGCCCGGCCCTCATCCAACACCTATGGGACGCTCATGAAAATCACATGCACATTCACCACTTTACACACTGTCAGGGCTATTCCACCATGGGAGGCAGTGCAGGCAAGATGAGGGCTTGACACTGTCAGGGCTATTCCACCATGGGAGGCAGTGCAGACAAGATCAGGGCTTGACACTGTCAGGGCTATTCCACCATGGGAGGCAGTGTAGGCAAGATCAGGGCTTGACACTTTCAGGGCTATTCCACCATGGGAGGCAGTGCAGGCAAGATCAGGGCTTGACACTGTACTCAGAGCCCGTCCTTTCTCTTGCAGGGCAAGCTGGCCCACAATCGCAGGCAGCAGCTACAGACCGGGGGAGGCTGTCCTAAACTTAAAGACCTCAGCGACCTGGAGCAGCGAGTGGAGCGGATTATGGGAGGCCGACTGATTGGCCCCATCGCCACTTGAGATGCCGACCCCGTTCTGGACAGCAATGGTAAGGTCATCACCTTTTTGACCTCTCTCTTTCCACTTGTGCCTCACAGCAGCATCCTTTGCCACTCTCGAACCAATGCAGTGCATTGCAGCACTCATGCCTCCCTCGCTGCCGCCCTGTCCTCACTCTAAAGCAACTCTTGTGCCTCCCTGCTTTCAAATGCTGAATCGCCAGGTGAGGAGGCGGGCCCTCAAGCTGGCACTGTGAGTGAATCGGAAGGCGAGGAGGAAGAAGAGGAAGCCGGACCATCAGTGCCACCCTTAGCCAAGGCAGCCCATGGCCATGATGGGGACATGTCTTCCCTGGAGGGGAGCAGGGGGGAAGGGTCTGATGACGGTGAAGCTCCGGGGCCCAGTGGGCTGCAGCAATGCGGGAGGGGTAGGGAAGCTCGGCGGCCTTCTCCCCGGAGGGTGAGTTCGGCCTCCAGTCCTGCTACAGTGAGCGCAGAGGAGGTGCGGCTCCTTGGTGAAATGGGCGCCCAGGCTGCGCGCAGGCACATTGAGCTCATGGCTGCAGTGGCAAGGATGCCTGACTGCATAGAGTCACTGGCAAGGAGTGTGCAGGAATTCGGGGCAGCACAGGCCAGGAGTCTGCAGGAGGTCACTGCATCACAGGCCAGGAGTCAGCAGGACGTCACTGCATCACAGGCCAGGAGTCAGCAGGACGTCGCTGCATCACATGCGGCTTCCAGCCAAGTGCTTAGTCGTGCCATGCATTCACTGGCTGGTCTGATGCAGACACAGATCAGGGCCACACGGGCACTAACTGCTGCCACCCTCGCTGGATCGGCCAGGAATCGCCGGGGCCCTCACCGCGCCGCAGCAGCCCAGCAGTCTGTGCTTCAGCAGATTGCTGCGCATGCTTCAGTGCTGGCCTGTGCGAGTGCCAGTGTCTCGGCCGACCAGGGAGTGCCTGTGCTCTGTCAGGTTGGCAGCATTCCTGTTGCCAACACTGTCACTCCTTCACTGCAGCTGCCACCACCCATAGTACAGACTGCTGCCGCCCAAGCAGAGTTGGAGCAGTCAGCAGCCGGGCCCTCCAGGCCCAGAGCTGGTCCAGGCCGTCCCCCAAGGGCATCTGCCGACTCACTATCTGACCCTCAGCAGCCTTCCCCCAGCCTTGCTGCAGCCACTGGGGTCCCATTGAGGAGGAGCTGCAGGGCAGGAAGGGGCCAATCGCGCAAGCGAGGCGAATCACCCTCGCAGGCAAAAAAGTAGGTGGTGTGGCAAAATGTTGAGTTTTTTATGAAGGCCGAGAATGTTGTGTTACTTTTTTTATGAAGGCCGAGGATGTTGTGTTTGTTTTTTATGAAGGCCGAGGACCATGGTCATTTTTGTTTCACTGTTTTGTTCATTTTCTCCAGGTGGTGAGAGCCAGTTATGTGTCTGACTGTTTTTTGGGGGGTTTCTCTGTATTTGTTTGTCATGCAGGAAGGGCACAGAGTTTGTTAAATAAAGAATTGTCTTTATTCAGATTGTCCATGTTTGCACTTTGAACTATTTGTTGCCTTGACTGCCTCAGGGTTTGTGGTGCAACTCCATTCATGTTCTTTCAATGGCACAAGCCATTCCCTGAGAGGGGGCCTAGAACCTGTAGTGTATTTACCTTTAAGGGGAGAACTACTTTTTACAGCTCCTGTATACTGTAGTACCGGCAGTGACCACACCTGTATATAACCCTGAGTAGGGACCTGTACTGTTTAGTTTTAGAGCAACCCTCATCCAGTAAACACCTGTAGATTGTTCTCTGCAGCCTCTGTCGATTATTTGAAGGACACACTACCTAAAGATATCCAGATTTAACAGAACCGACTTGCAATAAGCCACTGACGGACGGCCCTTGCACTTTGTGCCTCCCTCCCATCTTGGTGCTCCTCCTCCTCCTCCTCCTCCTCTGGTGGTCCTCCAATGTCTGCTGGCAGTGGCTGAGTCCTGAGGATAGCCAGGTTGTGCAGCATGCAGCACACTACAACGAAATGGGAGACTCGCTCAGGCAAGTACTGTAGGGCCTCTGCAGAATGGTCCAGACAGCAGAACCGTTGCTTCAGCACGCCGATTGTGTGCTCAATGATGTTCCTGGTCGCTTGATGGCTGTCATTGTATCGTTCTTCAGCAGGGGTGGTGGGCCCACGGAGTGGGGTCATCAGCCAGGTGCACAAAGGATAGCCCTTGTCCCCGAGAAGCCAGCCTCCTGGGTGAGCCGGGGCTTCGAAAATGTCTGCCACAGAAGTCTGGCGCAGGATGAAGGCGTCGTGGCTGCTGCCTGGAAAGCGGGCATTCACAGCTAGTATGAGCTGCCTGTAGTCACAAACCAACTGCACGTTCAGCGAATGGTAGCCCTTCCGGTTGCGGTAATCCTCGGCGTTCTCTAGAAGCGCCCACAAAGCCACATGCGTGCAGTCAATGGCGCCCTGGACCATGGGGAAGCCCGCTATTCTTGCAAATCCCATTGCACGCTCTTGGTACTTGTCCGGGGTCATGGGGAAGGAAATGTACTGACGTCTCCTTCTGAAGAGGGCATTCGTGACCTGGCAGATGCAGCAATGCACCGCGAACTGGGAGATATTGGCAATGTCCCCAGTAGCGGATTGGAAGGAGCCGGTGGCATAGAAGCTGAGAGCCACTGTCACCTTCACCACCACCGACAGGGACGTCCTGCTCCTCAGCTGAGGCTGCAGATCTCTCTGAAGCAGGTGGCAGATCTCCATGACCACCTCCCTTCTGAATTGAAACCTCCGAATGCACTGCTCCTCAGACATGTTGAGGTCGGAGAAGTGCTGTCAGTATACCCTGGGAGGGTAAGGCCTCCTGTGCCGACGCCTGTTGGCCCTTCTCCGTCTGGCCATGATTGGCACTCTCCCTCAGCGTCTCAGCCCTTTCAATGCAATGCAGAAACCCAACGTTTGCACCCATTGCAGCCCCCATTATATGTGGCCACTCAAGGCTATGGCACTGAGAAATAAATCCAACTGCAAAGCTCTGGCCTGAAGCCAGAAGTACCTGTGCGAGCGATGAGTCAAAGCAGAAAGCTCTCTCCCTTTGTCTCTCTCCAAATCTCTCTCTCTCACACAGAAGGAGTGGAACAAAATGGCTGCTACAAAGAATGCAGGAAGAGTCCCCTTTAAATAGCGCCCCCCCCCAGCCCCACAGCGACTGGGAACCGTTCCACTCAACCAGTCGCTGGGAGCGCCAGGCGCAAAGGGGGGCGCCACTGAAGTTCCGGTTCGGGGCGCACCAAGGGCGTTGCACCATGAAATGACATCAGGAGCTGCGCGCGCAGCTGAGCGGGTGCTGCGGTTTTGCGCCGCCACTAGTTCTTGACTCAAGTTCGCGAGAGGCGCAGATCGCGCCGCACCCGGGCGCTAGCCGCTTCGCGCCCCACTTCTCACCCTCTTAAGGCGCTAGCGGCTGGCGCTAACAACTGAATTTCTAGGCCTAAAAGCCATAAAAAGTGCTGCTGTGATATGTCTTTGCACCAGTCACACAAAATCCTGTGACACATGACATTAAAAGAAAGGTTATGCTTCTCCTAACTGATGACACCATTTGGCAAATAAATAATTTAGTCTTAGAGTTCTGACTGGAGGCAGAATTGACAGCAACCCTTGTAACCACAACAAGAAGTAAAGGATGACAACAGCTGGAAATAAACTACAGCTCGAAGACTTCATTCCCCCCACCCTTTCTTTTGGCACTCCTCTCCCGCAGGTGTTTGCTTATATTGGAACACAGTTCCACAAGCACAGCAGCCGGCTGGTAACTCTCCCAAGCAAACTTCTTCATTTCTGAAACAGACAGTACAGTCAGTAAGTTATTCAACTGTGTACATCATCACAGCCAAGCCCAATGATGCTCATAACCAACAGCCACATGATGCATTTTCCAGTTGAGGGCACTGGGTAGAGATCAGGATCAGGAACACTCGCTTCTGTTTTCTCCTTCCTAGCCTAAGAGTGTGAGTTCGTTTGTAGCACCCAAGCTAACGCAGTAAAGCCTGGGAACTGAATATGGGACCTTCTAGTTTGTATAACCTGTTGCTATATTGGTCAGTGCCTTTAGTCACTCGGCTATAAGGGGAGCTAGCTAAAGACTAAGTGGTGGTCTTACTGTAAAGACCCCTTTTACAATGTAAATACAAATCCCGGTGACAGGCTAATTCACATGCACCATTTAAAAAAAAATCTTTTATGGGATGTGGGCATCGCTGACATGGCCACGATCCCCTAAATGCCCTTGAAAAGGTGGTGGTTGTGAGCCACCTTCTTGAACTGCTGCAGTCCATGTGGTGAAGGTACTCCCACAGTGCTGTTACGGAGGGAGTTCCAGGATTTTGACCCAGCGACGATGAAGGAACGGTGATATATCTCCAACTAAGGATGGTGTGTGACTCAGAGGGGAACTTGGTGGTGTTTCCATGCACCTGCTGCCCTTGTCCTTCTAGGGAGTAGAGATCGTGGAGTTTGGATGTGCTGTCGAATAAGCCTTGGCAAATTGTAGATGGTACACATGTTGAACCAGTGGTGGAAATAGTGAATGTTTAAGGTGGTGGATGGGGTGCTGATCAGTGGGCTGCTTCATTCTGGATGGTGCCGAGCCTTTTGAGTGTTGTTGGAGCTGCACTCATCCAGGCCAGTGGAAAGTATTCTATCAAACTCCTGACTTGTGCCTTGTAGGTGGTGGAAAGGCTTTGCGGAGTCAAGAGGTGAGTCACAGTATTTATGTGGCTGGTCCAGTTAAGTTTCTGGTCAATGGTAACAACAACAACAATTTGTGTTTATATAGCGCCTTTAACGTAGTAAAACGTCCCAAGGTCCTTCACAGGAGTATTATAAGACAACAAATTTGACACTGAGCCACATAAAGAGAAATTAGGGCAGGTGACCAAAAGCTTGGTCAAAGAGGTAGGTTTTAAGGACTGTCTTAAAGGAGGTAAGAGAGGTAGCGAGGAGGAGAGGTTTAGGCAGGGAATTCCAGAGCTTAGTGCCTAGGCTACAGAAGGCACGGCCACCAACGGTTGAGCGGTTATAATCAGGGATCCTCAAGAGGGCAGAATTAGAGGAGCGTAGATATCTCGGCGGGGAGGGGGGGTTGTGGGGCTGGAGGAGATACAGAGATAGGGAGGGACCATGGAGACATTTGAAAACAAGGATGAGAATTTTGAAATTGAGGCATTGCTTAACTGGGAGCCAATGTAGGTCAGCGAGGACAGGGGTGATGGGTGAACAGGACTTGGTGTGAGTTAAGACACGGGCAGCCGAGTTTTGGATGAACTCAAGTTTACATAGGGTAGAATGTGGGAAGCCAGCCAGGAGTACATTGGAATAGTCAAGTCTAGAGGTAACAAAGGCATGGATGAGGGTTTCAGCAGCGGATGAGCTGAGGCAGGGTGATGCGCTATCAATTACTCATAAAAGACTGAGAGTTAAGAGAGTAACTAAAGGCTTTTATTAACAAAAGAATGAAGGTCTGCCTCGAGTGGTCGACCGGTCCAGAATACAAAGGGGCTGGGGAGCAGTCACCTTTATACTAGGACTTGTGGGAGGAGTCAGCCGAGGCATGTCCAGGCATGTACACAGTGGAATACAAACAGTGGTTTACCACACAGGGGTTGAGACAGGCGATGTTATGTCTGAGTTATGCCGTGGATATGTGGTCGGAAGCTCATTTCAGGGTCAAATATGACACCAACATTGTGAACAGTGTGGTTCAGCCTCAGACAGATGTTAGGGAGAGGAAAGGAGTCAAGGGAACGGAGTTTGTGGCGGGGACCGATACAATGGGGTCAATTTTCCTGGCGCCATCAGGCAGGGTTTCAGGCGTGTGTGGCGGGGGGGAAATCCCGAATTCGGGGGTCCTGACACCATCCCGCCCAAAACCCTGCTCCACGCAAGTTTCAGAGGCGGCGGGTACCCGCCCCGCACTGGGACCCACCGACTCCAGGCGGGAAGGGATTAGTGCCAATTAACTGCCTGTTAACAGCCTTACCTTACCTTACCTTACTTACCTTAACAGCCTTTCTTCCTCTAGCCTGCGGGAGCGCATCACTCAGCCGGCACTTAAAGCTGAATGGCTGCGATCTGTGAAAAGTGACAGCCTTCAGCTTTGAGTGCCGCTGAGAGTTCTAACTGAGTCTGTGCAGAAGGACTCATGTTAGAACTCAGACTGTCAGTGTTTGGCAGCTTCAAACAGCTGTGAAACATTGATATTTCATCTGTCAAGAACTCTTGACAGATGAAATTGCAGTCTGTGACGTCACCTGTTGCTGGGTGGCCCTTAATTGGCCTGCTGAGCCCACTGGGCGGGCTCAACAAGGTCAATCAAGGGAAAATCGCGCGGATTGGCCGGACGTCGATGTAGGCGGGTGTAAAACCCGAAAGTTGTAGTCCCGCCTTCTTCCCGACAGCTTCGGGAAAATCGACCCCAATGGCTTCGGTCTTCCCAATATTTAATTGGAGAAAATTTCTGCTCATCCAGAACTGGATGTCCGACAAGCAATTTGACAATTTAGAGACTGTGGAGGGGTCAAGAGAAGTGGTAGTGAGGTACAGCTGGGTGTCATAAGCGTACATGTGGAAACTGACGCTGTGTTTTCGGATGATGTCGCCAAGGGGCAGCATGTAGACATCAGAGGTAAAGATGTGAGAACAGGAAGAGAAGCCGTTGCAGGTGATTCGCTGGCTACGATTAGATAGATAAGAATGGAACCAGGCGAGTGCAGCCCCACCCAGCTGGACGACAGTCGAGACACGTTGGAGAAGGTGACCACCTCAGGATGTTGATGGTGGGGGATTCGACGATGGTAATGCCATTGACTGTCAAGAGGAGATGGTTAGACTCTCTTGTTAGAGATAGTCATTGCCTGGCACAAATGTTACTTGCCACTTATCAGCCCAAGCTTGGATGTTGGCCAGGTCTCGCTGCATGTGGGCATGGTCTGCTTCATTATCTGAGGAACTGAACAATGTGTAATCATCTTCAAGTCATGTCCATTCAGTCATTATATATTACAATTCTAAAATCTGAAATGACTCACCTCAATGTGATACAGTTCAGGACATTTGTGATATCTGCTGATCTACATTTTTGTAATTCAGTAGTTGCATTAAATTCCAAGCTCCAGAGGATGAAAGCAATACATATTTCAACATGCTTTTAGCACTTCACTGCATCATGCAACAAAAACAGCTAAATAGGATACTAAATTTTCCAATTTGATAGCACAACTATTATATTGGTTACCTGAAGCATTCAGGCTATTGCAAATTCTGACCTCTGTATCTATTTGCACTGTAATAAATTCAAGCTTACAATATATAGCTCCCATGAAAGTCTGGTGGATCAAGACAGTACCTGGTATGGTACCAAGCTATACAGACCAGAAGTAACAGGTTCACTGATTTCAGGTGGGTTGGCATTATGGGTGCGTAACTGGCCTGAGTGTCACTGGGTTAAGGAGAGGAGAAAAATCAGCCTGTTCCGGAATACAATTTTGCAATCTCTGCTGGAATTTTTATATGCGTGTGATATATATATACTGCCTGCGAACAGAATCATGGACAGCTATGGGAGAAACAACTACCAACATAATGTCAAGGCTCACAAATGATCAGGTAGTGTACATCTAGCTTGCATAATCCAGGATTAATAATGGCCCTATTTAGCAATAACTGTGCTTTGAAATTTATGCAGTATTCTCACTAGTTCTCCTGTCTATCCAGATGTTGGACAATATCAAACATCAGATTTGCTTCACACAGACTAAAATGTATCAAAAAACAACTTACAGAACAAATATACCAAGCAAATATTATACAGCAGAAAAATCGTATAAAAATCTAGAAACATCGAGAAGAGGGAATTTGGCCTAAACAGTCTAGCAAAACATCTTTCAGATTTCTTAGGATGAAACAGGCGAGCCTTTGTTGGTCCATGGAGAACAGAATGCAGTCTCGAGGTGGATCCTTCAAATAAAGATAGCGCATTTGGAATAAGGGAGTCCCAAATGTTCACAGAATTCCATGCATTTGAACATATATTAAACATTATGTCAGCACTGCTGAACAACAAAAGATCCTCATGTTGGGAAATCCCAACGCTTTTGAAGATGGGCAGGTTAACCAATCATGGACAGAAGAAAGATACTGCAAATTCCGGCAACATTATAAAAGAAAAAAAGAAAGCCTTGTATTTATATCGCGCCTTTCACGGCCACCGGACGTCTCAAAGTGCTTTACAGCCAATGAAGTACTTTTTGAAGTGGGGTAACTGTTTATTATGAAGACAACTCCATGGAAAGCTTAAGAGAAGATAAACAAACATGATCTGGAACTTTAACTGTTTCCGTACTTCCATATCACCTTATCACCTTCATGCTCATGAACCAACCTTTCTTGATACAAAATTACACTGAAAAAAACAATTATGTTTGCTATCAATGCATTAACAAACTCCTTACAAACAATATTCCAGATATTAAAAATTATTAACTATGACAGGACACCATCCTATCTTTCAAAGAAAGGCAGCCAAATATGTTAATTCAAGATCAGGTTGACAAGCCCTTTTGAAGTGCAGACTATAGTCTGAAATGCCAAAACAAAGCAATTAATCTTGCTAACCCTCGATGGGCCATAGATGGCATTTAGAAAAATATGTTGACACAAATTTCACAATTGGTAGCCATTGGTAAACCTGCATGAACTGAATCATATTCCGATGGAACCAGCTATGGCCCATCAAGGGTTAGGTAGGTTAATTGTTTTGTTCAGTCCGCAAGCATGACCCCCCCGACTCCCACCTCGGCCTCCTACACTGTTCCAGTGAAGCTCAATGTAAGCTCAAGGAACAACACCTCATCTTTCTATTAGCCACTTTACAGCCTTCCAGACTCAACATGGAGTTAAAAAATTTCAGATCATAACCTTTGCCCCCATTTTTTCAGATGGCAGCTGTTGCTGATGATTCTGGTATTCCCATTTACACCTCCTCTAGACCCATCTTTTGTTTCTTTACTTGTCCCATTACCATCTCCTTTTGCCTTGCACCCTTTCATTCTGCCTTCCACCCTATCATAGGCCGTCCCTTTTGTTCTTTCCTCCGCTCCCTCCTTTCCCTGCCCCTGCACTTGCTTAAAACCTGTTTCATCTCTAACTTTTTCCAGTTCTGACGAAAGGTCATTGACCTGAAACGTTAACTCTGTTTCTCTCTCCACAGATGTTGCCTGACCTGCTGAGTGTTTCCAACAATTTCTGTTTTTATTCCCACGGAACCAGACTGCTTTATTTTTATTAAAGTACCGCCGCTGTATAATAATGATATATACAGTAACACTCCTTTTAAAAGGAACCAGGTTAACTCATGAATCCACTTAGTTGTGAGTTTGAGTTGGAGCTATCTTTCTATTCCATCTGATAGAAAGTGTGAAAAAACAATAAGTTAAGCAAATTAAAGAGTAAAACTCCTTCAAACTATGTATCATGAAAATACAAGGAGTACTGACTGATAAGGGTGCAGAAAACCAAATTAAACACATTCCAGGCTTGCCGTATTCAGTGACCCCTTTTAGCTGGTAGATTTCACTTGGTTCTTGACAGGCATGATTTAAGAGTGCGAGATATACATTTAAAATTTACATCCACACGCACACACACAAAAAACACAGACATACCTTGTCTGGATTCTTCAACCGTTTGCATGATATCTTTCTTATGACTGTTATAATTCATCCTCAGCTCCTTATTGTATTCATGAAGTGTTTCTCTGGAGTTGTAGGACTTGTGGGGACTTCTGCCATCTTCACTTTCATCTGAAGAGCTTGTGTATGCCAATTCCATCTCGCACCTAACTTTTGGCAGTGGTTGGTAAGGTTTACAATCCATCTGATCCATTCCTTGTAAAGCTGGCACACAGACATTAAAACAGGGAGTCCAGAATGCTTAATCAAGAATGACCTACAAAGACAGAGGAAAAATATGTAAGGCCAAATAACATTGGATTTTCTGTTTCCCAAATTTTCAAAAAAGCAGATGGTGGGGGTGGGGGAAGAAGGAGATATGTCCGAAGACCTTCACATTCTCTCAGGAAGATGAAGATTCATCTACATTACACATATACCATTATGATTCTAATATATCACAAAATCGTAGGCCTAGAAATTCACTTTGGGCCCGCCAGCTGGCGTGCACCCAAAAGTTAGCGCTGAGCGCGGAGCCAGCTGCGCCCGTCAGATATTCAGTTTTTGCGCCCCAAGTCGGAACCGGGCGCTATTCCAGGGTGTGCCCGCCCCCGCTTGGGGCGCTGAAACTGAATTTCAGCGCTCTAGGCGCCGCTGCGCCACCCGCTGCAGAGCGGCAGGCTGCGGTACTGCAGGCCTCCTCCTTCTCTTAAGGGGGAGGTGCCTGCAACGGGGAGATCGCCGCTGGATAGTGCCGGCAAATGAGCCCGGCACCACGGAGACGTGCCGGGTTCGCGGAAAGCAGCCGGCAATGCCGCGGGGGGGGGGGGGGCGGGGGTGGAGGAGGCCGGGGAAGGAGGTGCGGGCAGGCGGCCGCCGAAAAAGCGGCCGGCCGCACCTCCACCTTAAAGCACCCCACTAAGGCTACAGGACGGCCCCGTTTTCTGATCGCTGTTTGCGGCCGCTGCGGAAGAGGCGGCCGCAACTAAATATGGCGGTCGGGCCAGTAGCGGGGCGGTAGCGGGGCACTGCGCACACCAATGACGTCATCGGTGGCGGCGCAGCGCTACTAGCTAACGCCGCCATTACCGCAGCGCTGAATATCGGCGAAAGCTCAGCAAGTGGCGCAAAAGCCCTCTTTGGGCGAAAACTGGGCGCAAAGCCTACTGAATTTCTAGCCCGTAGAATTCTACAGCATAGGAGAAGGCCGTTCAGCCCATAACGCCTGCATAGGTTGTCTGAAAGAGCTATCCACTTAGCTGCATTCTCCTGTCCTCTCCAAATACCCTTTTATATGTTTATAATATTTTCCTATTTCCCTTATAAAAAGCTATTCCTGATCCTGATGGACATTCCACATCCTAACAACAGTCTTGGTTAAAAAAAAATGAAATTCTCCAAACCTCTCCCTTTGTTCTTTTGCTGATGATCTTAAATTTACGGCTGCTAATTATAAACTCACTGGTCAGTGGAAATAATTTCCTTTTCCTATTTGCCCTGTCAAGCCCCTCATAATTTTGAGCACCTTTATCGTATCTCCTCTTCACCTTCAGTTGTAATGAAAACAGGCCTAGTCCCTGCAGTCTCCGCTCGAATCTAAAGCTTCTCACCTGGTACAATGTTAGTAAATCTCTTCTGCACACCCTTTATGGGCCTTGACATCCTTCCTAAAGTAGGGCACCAAAACTGGACTACATATTCTTAATGCTGCCTAGCCAATGATGTGTATAAGTTTCTTTGGTTATGTAGTTTACACCCCTATTTATAAAATCTCAGATCCCATCTTCTTTTATTTCTTGCTTTATTGGCCTTCTACTTTTACAGATTTGTGTGTCTAAACTTCCAAGTTTTCCATTCTTCTTCTCGTTTTAAAGTTTTATCTTCGAGTGTACAGCTCCCCTCCTTACTTTTCCTCCAAAATCTTATCAGCTCACATTTCTCTGTATTAAGTTTCCTCCAACATCTATCTGCTCAATCTAATAACCTTTATATGTCTCCTGAAGCCGCTTACATTCCTCATCACATCTCTGTTTTTACGTCATTTGCAAACTTTGATAATCTGCCCTCTATACCCAAGTCCTGATCATTTTTATATATTGAGAAGTGCAATGGTCCCAACACTTGACTCCTCGGGACACCACTGTATACATTGCTCCAGTTTGAAAACATCCATTAACCACTGTTCCCTTTTCTGCCCTTCAACCAACTTCCTATTGATACTGCCACATTTCCATCAATACTACAGGGTAGAAATTCATTCACACCGGCCTGCCGATGGATCCTTATGTCTGACAGTGTAGGCCCAAGGCTCATCTGACATTGGGCCTTGGGCCTCATTTAAGTTACAGCGGTGAGCTACAGACACCTACTGGGCATCCCCAGGCAGCACGGCGGTGAAGAGTCTTCGAATATCTGGTCTCATCACCTGCATCACCAACAGTGGCACTCAGGTGAGTTTAAAGGGGAAGGCCTAGAAATTCAGTGGGCTGCGCCACCAGTTAGCGCCTTAAGAGGGCGCTAAGTGGGTCGGAAGCCACTGGCCACACCTCCCGCTAAATTCAGCGGGACGCTAATGGCGGCGCTAGCTGTTAGCACTGCGCCACCACCGATGACATCATCGGTGTGCGCAGCGCCCCACTAACGCCCCGATCACGATATTTAGATGCGCCCCCTGCTTTAGCGCCGGACGCTATTTGCAACCGGTTCAGGGGGGCCTACCTGTGGCGGTAGAGGCGCTAATTAAAGGAGCGGTGCGGGGCGGCCATTTTTTTTGCTGGCCGCCTGCCAGCACCTCTCCGCGCTGCCGTCCCCAACCTCCTGAGCCCCCCCCCCCGCCCTGCGGAGTGCTGACTGCGTTCCAAGAGCCCGGCACTTCTCCTCGGTGCCGGGCTCTTTTGCCGGCACTCACGATCCTCGATTGTGCTGCACAAGGCCCCTCCCCTTTAAGAAGGGGAGGAAGGCCTGCAGTACCGCTGCGTGCCGTGCCGCAGTGTGTGGCGCTGCGGCACGTTGTGCAACGATATTCAGCTGCAGCGCCCCAAGAGGGATGCGGGGCACCTCCAGCAGCGCCGCGCTTCCCTCTGGGGCACGCACACTGAATTTCCGGCGGGCGCCCGCGACTGCTTCCGGGGTGCTACTTTTAGCGCCCTGGCAAGGCTAGTGCCCCAAACGGGGCGCTACTGAATTTCTAGGCCGAAGTGTTTAACGGGGAAGTGAAGGTGATGAGGAGGGGCTGACCGGGAGCAGGCTGCAATCAGGTGGAAGGTGATTGGTAGGAGGGTGGTGGCGCCAATCGGGGGTGTGGGGCAGGTGTAGAGGCTGGGATCGGGAGGTGTCTGGGCCACAAACAGGGGTCGAAGTTGTGATAGGGGGTGTGGATGCGCCCATGGGTGGGGGAGGGGGGGATGGTGGGGAAGCTGTGGCGGGCAATGGCCCCAGGTCTGAATGTGGAGTCAGGAGGAGCACTCATACACTTCCCAGCTCCACAATCATAGGATTACATAGGATATATGGCACAGAAACAAGCCATACGGCCCAATCAGTCCATGCCGGCATTTATGCTCCACTCGAGCCGCCTCCCGTCTTTTCTCATCCAAATCTATCAGCATAACCCTCTATTTCCCTTCGCCCTCACATGCTTATCTAGCCTCCCCTTAAAATGCATCTATACTATTTGCCTCAACCACTCCCTGTGATAGCGAGTTCCCCATTCTCACCACTCTCTGGGTAAAGAAGTTTCTTCTGAATTCCCGATTTGATTTCTTGCTGACTATCTTATATTCATGGCCTCTAGTTATGCTCTTCCCCACAAGTGGAAACACTCTCTCTGAATCTACTCTATCAAAACCCTTCATAATTTTAAAGGCCTCAATTAAGTCACCCCTCAGCCTTCTTTTTTCAAGTGAAAAGAAACCCAGCCTGTTCATCCTTTCCTGATGGGTATACCCTCGCATTTCTGGTATCATCCTTGGAACTCTTCTCTGAACCCTCTCCAATGCCTCTATATCCTTTTTATAATATGACGACCAGAATTGTACGCAGTACTCCAAGTGTGGTCTAACAAAGGTTCGATACAAGTTTAGCATAACTTCACTACTTTTCAATACTATCCCTCCAGAAATAAACCCTAGTGCTTGGTTTGCCTTTTTATGGTCTTATTAACCTGCATCGTTACTTTTAGTGATTTGTGTATTTGTACCCCCAGATCCCTTTGCTCCCCATCCCACCCAGACTCACACCCTCCAAGTAATAAGTGACCTCCCTATTCTTCCTACCAAAATGTAATACCTCACATTTATCTGTGTTGAATTTCACTTGCCAATGATATGCCCATTCTGCAAGCTTCCTATTAAACACCATTCGAAAATCCATATACACAACATCTGCTATATTTCTGTCATCATTACATCCCATTATTTCCTCAAAAAACACTTAAATATTTCAAATACATCTGTGGTGATTATCTTTAATGAACTGATGTATTTCTAAGTGAAAATGAATTTGATTCTCATCGACCTGAAACGTTAACTCGGTTTCTCTCTCCACAGATGCTGCCTGAGCTGCTGAGTATTTCCAGCATTTCCTGTTTTTATTTCAGGTTTCCAGCATCCGCAGTATATTGCTTATGAATTTTATTCTGTATTGTGACCTCGAGAAGCCTACCCAGTTTAACACTTTTGTCCTTCTTGAAGAGAGGTTTTATATTGGCAATCCTCTAGTCCTCTGACATAACTTCCTACATGCCAGGTTGTTTGAAAGATTACAGTCTCAGACTCTGCAGTTTCTTCGATGACTTCCCTCAGAGTTCTAAGGTGGTTGTCATCAGGACCTGGTGCCTTTTCCACTTTGTGTTCTACCAATGTTCTTAGTGCTACTCTTTCCTTTGTTTCACTTCTACATTTTCTATTTACCACTTGATTTTCTTTCGTATTTTAAGCCTGGGGGTAAAATTCAGTTATGCCCCGTTTGGGGGCTGTAACTGGATTATTGCTGGAGATTTAGCGCCCAGCGCGGAAGTACCGCCTCGGCCAATAAACTCGGCTTATCGCCCCAGCGAGGAAGCGGAGTGCTATCTTGGGCGTGCCACTTACTCTTGGGGCAGTGTCGGGGGCGCAAAGCGCTGTAGTGCCGTAGCGCCGGAGTGTTACGCGACTGCTCCGCATAGTGCTAATGTGTTTCAGTGTCCCGTTAAAGGGGAGGTACACTGCGAGCTCTGCAGGGCCCCCAATGGCTCACATTAGCCCACGAGAGCGGCGTGGTGCCGTGGCTGTAGCCCAGCACCAAGATGTGGTGCCAGGCTGCACAATGGTGGCCACGGACTACGCTGAGGGCTGCCATGGAGGGCCGACCTGGAGGTTGGCCAAAAAAAATTAAATGGCGGCGCGGGTAGCGGCCGCACCTCCCTTCAATTAGCGCCCCGTGAGCGGAGGTCGGCCCAGCTCGCAACTGACCAGGCTGGCGCTGACACCGCTTGCGACAGCGTCAAGGGATGCAGCCAAATATCTGCCGCAGGGCAGTAAGGGACCACTGCGGGGCACTAAGGGGTCGCGACGCACGGCGATGACGTCATCGCCGGTGGCGCAGCGGCCCAGGGCGCTAGCGGCTACCACCTCATTAGTGCCCTGCCGAATTTCTCAGTGGGGACCCCACCCTTTTAAGAAGCCCTTTGCGCCCCGTTAGTGCCAACCTGGAGGCGCTAATGGCAGGTGCAAAGGAGCCGAATTTCGCGGCCGAGGTCTCTTTACGTTTCATTTTAATTTTATTATTTAATTCACTACCTGTGAGACAACAGCTGCAGTGCAACACAAAAAGGACTTAACGAAAAAAGGATTTTACTCTCCATAGTCAATTATAGAAAGGTAATAGAACTGGCCAAGAAAGGGGAAAAAAATTCTGTCCTAATATTAACAGTACATTCAACATAGATCAATCTGTGGTTTGAGTTTATAAACACTTCTATTTTCTTCATTGAACAGAAGCAGTTTGTGTCAGCTCTGAGAGATTTATTCTTTAGGGAGACAACTGGATGGGAATCTTTCAGTCACTTGTATTCACAATGACAAGAGACTTTGATGTCTGGCCTTCTATCAGTAAAATGCTGTTTATCACTATTTTAATCTTTTACAATTGGTGCTTTATAGTTCCAACAGCTTATTTTTCCTGAAAAGGTATTGTTTCCTGCTATACACTCAAGAACAGTGCCTGAATATACAATAAAGAGAAAGGATCTTTATTTGAGACAAAGTGCCATTTTTATTTTCTTCAGTGCTCTTCAAGAAGTGCGTGCCTGTTACTGTGAAGGAGCTGTATCATCTTGAAAACAAACTCAGTCTGTTTATTAGTACAGAAAGTAGAATGGCACAATTATCACTAAGGGCACGTGTTGTGAGAACGCCTTTGGGATATACAGTTATATTGCTAATTTTGTATCAGTGTAAAACAGTTTAAGGATGTGAAAGTGTTACCATAAATCCAGAATGCACTAAAGCCAAGTTCTAGGAGAGGCCCTTCAGGTACTCCTCTCACACTACTTGGACTGGACACTATTATGTCCGTGAATGATTGAGACACGGACAGCAGGAGTTGAACAAAACAAGTCTTTACTGATGGGAGTCAATAGTGAAACTGAAAACAACAGAGGCTCACTAGCGCCTTTTATACAGGGGTGGTCACTGCCGGTACTGCAGTCTGAGACCAGTTATTCTCTTAAAGGTACATACACAACAGACACCATGTGGAATCTAACTCTCGGAAGCTGTGACGTTGGGTTTAAAAAATGCTAAAATGGTCCTTTGGATTTCCTGAGCATTTTGCAAATGTACCATGTCTTTTTAATGTTATGAAAAAGTGGATGTTCCCTTCTGCTTTCCTAACACTAAAAAATGTATTCCAGCAGAATAGAGCTCTGCGCGTGCTACTTACACATGTGCAGACCTCACTCCTAGCCGAGTGCAATTTAGAGTCAGGCACAGTCCCCAGTATAACTCAGGTGCTCCCAGCTGTGCTTCAAATTCTACATTTACAGCCTCATAGTGCAGTATAAGTGCAGCCTTAGAGTATAGCCCTACTCTCTCAAAGCAGTAAAACTGGGGCATTGCAAGTGCTTTATAGCATCCGAGGATCCTATTTAATTATGCACACACTTCCTCAAAGGACTGGTTGTGCACAGCCACTAAGGATGGCTGTCAAGTCCATCCGTGACTGTCTTGAACTTTATTTCTCATGTGGCATCTTGGTAAGGATATGCAAGCATAGAAATAAAGACAAATTGATTCTCAACATTATTTAGAGTCTCTGAGCTCACTGTGACTATAGTTTAATCAGTCAAATTCTTAGTGATCCTCACTGTAAAACTCAGACAAGATATGAAAGGTTAATGCAACGGTGCATTGATACAATGTTGCAAGACACGCCACAGCACTTCTGCTTAAATAATCCGTGATCACGGTGTTACATATGGGTTGTATGACATTGCTCAGCAAGCTTCCACTTGCTTCCTCCTTCCTAATATCTCAGCTGTAACTAGGAACTGTCACATTGGGAATCAAGGACTGTGAATCTGCATCTTGCAAAACAGAACCTCCACATAGTACATCCTCCTTCATGAGGAAAGGATCTGACATTCAGAGATACATTTTTACAGAGCTCTGTTAAAATACTGTTTGAATATTCCAAAACAACCCAATTCCAGAAATCTGCATGGGCCCACATTTCTGCATACTATCTTCCTTTGTCTGAAGGTCTATGTGAAAATCTTTGCCGATCAATATCAGGGCGCTAGTGTCAGCACAATGGATAAAGTTCTTCAGATACAGAAATCAGTGACCTTTGAATAAGCTACTTAATGCTTCTTGTGCACAAAGGAATTTTTTTTTGTGACCTTTCCATCATATCACTGACATAAACAATACTTCCGCTCAGAACTCTGCACAGTACTACAAATATTAAATGTCCAAATCATAGTGTGCAGGGCACCATGCACCTCAGGAAACATACAAAGTTCACCATCACAACTGTAACATAGTCTGTATAATGCTACTTGCCTGGATTATTGGCCACAACGTATGGCGTGTTGCCTTGTAACATTTGATCACTGCACCAGTGTTCAGGATGGTACTTAAAGGAGCCTGAGGACTGAAACTCATGTCCTTCTAGTTGGGGAGTCAGACCCACCACCAGACCAATTCTACAGGTCAAATGTTTCTCTGCACTTTTTCCCCTTTAAAGATTAACTGCCCAATTTGCATTTATATCCAGTTATGACAACAAAGTACTTTGACCTACATGTTTCTCTGACTGAGTTAAGACTTTCCCACTTCCCACCCATCACAATTAAAGTGAACCATGCCAGTTATTTCTACATCTGAATAGAAAACACCCACCTTAGTGTGACTCTATCCAGAAATGCAACCAAGTAATGGAATGTGCCTGACAGAGATAGATGATTTCAAGTGCTAGGCATCTCGAGGGTTCAAACCCACAAAGTAATGGTGGTTTGTAAAGTAGATGTTAAATCATTCACTGGCTTTTTCCCATTTGGAATTACTTACTAAATTGAATAATTTTGTTACTCAACATTTCCCATTTGCAGAATTTATTCAGGTATGGGGACTGGGACTAATTTGCTCCTCATTCAAGCTTTAGAACTGCTGCATTTAATGCTTTGAAAATTGCATATATTAATAATTAATTCCTTTTTTGGCTCCTACTGCACTGTAAGTATAAATATATTTTAAAATCACCAATATGGGATGAATCTGAGGCACGGAATGCTTTCCTGATGCTAAGAGTGGTAAGGCTGCTCACTAATGTGCTTATAGTCTTGAGACATTTAGATTGCCACAGATATCAGAGCAGTTGGACCTTTAAAATTAAGGGCCGAGAAATTCCACTGGGGTGTTCTGGCCTCCCGTCATAATTTCTGCGGAAAAGTGATGAAACCCTCAGTGGAATGGCAAAAATGGTCGTGTCCAGCCATTTACGATGTTTCTCTGGGGGTTCTCCTGATTTCCTGTCAGAGTTGCAGTAGGAGACCAGGAGAACCCCTGCGGTATTTCAAGGTAATTTTTTCTTTTAACTACAATCCGCACTTGCAGGATTTTCCTCACCTTACTCTGTTCTTAAAAATTCATATGTACTTATTTATAAAGGGTTGACCAAACCTTCTAGAAATAGTTGTAACCTCTAGCATGTCCCCAAATCAACCTCTTCTGAACAGGGGCCCTGGAAGTCACTTGAGTGAGCAGTAAGAAAATGGGCATCCCCTAGCTGTGGTGAAACCCAACATCTCCCAAAGCAAGCAGATGGACAAAGCAACTGCGGAGTGTTTTGCTAATATGTGTGGCGTGCAATATGCTATGCTTAGGTTTGGGCAGGTACCAGTAGGTGTGGAGTATTGTGTACAGTTTTGGTCTCCTAACCTAAGGAAGGATATACTTGCCATAGAGGGAGTGCAACGAAGGTTCACCAGCCTGCTTCCTGGAATGGGGGTATTGTCCTATGAGGACAGATTGAGTAGACTAGGCCTATATTCTCTAGAGTTTAGAAGAATGAGAGGTGATCTCATTGAAACATACAAAATTCTTACAGGGCTTGACAGGGTAGATGCAGGGGGGATGTTTCATCTGGCTGGGGAGTCTAGAACTAGGGGTCACAGTCTCAGAATAAGGGGTCAGCCATTTAGGACTGAGATGAGGAGAAATTTCTTCACTCAGAGGGTGATGAATCTTTGGAATTCTTTACCGCAGAGGGCTGTGGCGGCTCAGTCGTTGAGCATATTCAAGACAAATATCGAGAGGTTTTTGGATATTAAGGGAATCAAGGGCTATGGGGATAGCACAGGAAAGTGGAGATGAGGTAGAAGATCAGCCATGATCTTGTTGAATGGTGGAGCAGGCTCGAGGGGCCGAATGGCCTACACCTGCTCCTATTTCTTATGTTCTCATAGAAATCGTTCTTCCCCTGGCAGTAAAAGCAAAGCCAAGTGAGCAGCAGGGCACAAGGTGAGAGATATGCGTATCATGCCAGACAGTGTATGTAATGGCATCATGCTTGTAACACTCACCCGAAGACTTTGGTCCAAGGCTAGCTGCAAATTGGGCCTCGGGCCTCATCTCTATAAAACCAGTAAGCTGTCAGTGCCAATCGGGTATCCCAGTGCAGTTCACCGATCAGGGCCTTTGGAATTTCGGCTGGCACCAATGGAGAGTTGGCCCGCAGGTAAGTTTTGGGAGGGGGAAGAGGTGAACCACAGGGGTGTGAGCACTCTTTACAAAGTATTTACGGCACAGAAACAGACCATTCGGCCCAACAAGTCCATGTCAGTGTTTATGCTCCACACGAGCCTCCTCCCACCCTTCTTCATCTAACCCCATCAATATATCCTCCTATTCCTTTCTCCCTCATGTGTTTATCTAGCTTCTCCTTTAATGCATCGATGCTATTCGCCTCAATACTCCTTGTGGTAGAGAGTTCCACATTCTAACCACTCTCTGGGTAAAGAAGTTTCTCCTGAATTCCCTCTTGGATTTGTTAGTGACTATCTTATATTTATAGCCCCTAGTTCTGGTCTCGCCTGCAAGTAGAAATGTCTTCTCAAACCCTTTCATAATCTTAAAAGCATCTATCAGGTTACTGCTTAGTCTACTCTTTTCTAAAGGTAAGAGCCCCAGCCAGTTCAATCTTTCAGTTCTGGTGTCATTCCAGTAAATCATTTTTGCACCTTCTCCAGAGCCTATGTTCTTTTGTTAATATGGAGATCAGAACTGTTGACAGTACTCCAAGTGTGGTCTAACCAAGGTTCTATACAAGTTTAACATAAATGATATGCTTTTCAATTCTATCCCTCTAGAAATGAACCCCAGGGCTTTGTTTGCTTTTTTATGGCATTATTAACCTGCATTACTACTTTTAATGTTTTGTGTATCTGTACCCCCAGATCCCTCTTTTCTTTTACCCCATTTAGACACTTATTTTCCAAGGAGTATGTGGCTTCCTTATTCTTCCTACCAAAATGTACTACTTCACACTTATCTACAGTATATTGAAGTTCATTTACCAATTACACACCAATTCTGCAAGTTTATTAAAGTCTTCCTGTATTTTGTTGCAGTCCTCCTCTGTATTAACTACACTCCCCAATTTGGTGTCATCTGCAAATGTTGAAATTGTACTTCCAATTCCTGAGTCCAAATCATTTATGTAAATAGCGGACAACAGTGGTCCCAGCACTGATCCTTGTGGAACACCACTTCCCACCATTTGCCAATCTGAGTAACTTCCCCTTTGGAATCTATGCTGACTACTTATTGGCTCGTAATTTGCGGCCCCTATGGGTGCACACGTGCCTGTAAGGGCTGCGCAGGTTCTGGGTTTAGGCATACGCTGCGCATGCGTGAAAACCCGGAACTTGCGATCTGTCAAGAATAATCTTGATAGATCATCCGTATCCCGGGGAAAAGGGCATCTGCGGGTGGAGAGTTGGGGTATTTGCCCAACTTCTGCCCAGTGAATGCCTGTGAAATTCTTACGTCCGGTAAAAGCAAGCGTAAGAGTTTAAAAAAAATAAAAAGATTTTTTTCAATCATTTATATCTTTAAAAACCTGTTTTTAGCCCCTTTAAAACATTTAAATTTATTTTTTAAAACATTGGCCTAGAAATTCGGTATGGCCCCGCCAGGTCTTTTGCGCCTGAAATTTTGCGCTCGCCAGGATTCCCGTAGCGCCCGCCTAAAATTCAGTTGCGACGGGCCAAGATGGCGGCGGGCGCTATTGCAGGGTTTGGCCGCCTCGCTAGGGGCGATGAATGTCACTTTCAGGCGTCCAGCTGCCGCTGCGGCACCCGATGCGGTGCGGCGGGCTGGGGTACTGCAGGCCTCCTCCTTCTCTTAAGGAGGAGCTGCCTGCAGCCGTCAGATCGCCGGTGGATTCCCCCGGCAAATCAGCCCGGCACCACGGAGAAGTGCCGGGCTCGCGGGACTCAGACATCAATGCCGCGGGGGGGTGGTGCAGGAGTCCGGGGAGGGAGGTGCGGGCAGGCGGCCGCCGGGAAAGCGGCCAGCCGCCGCTCCACCTTTATGCGCCGGCCTTTCGGAGCTGCAAGACCCCGTTTCACAAACGCTGTTTGCGGCTGCCACGGGCGAGGCGGCCGCAACTGAATTTGGCCATCGGGCCGGAATAGCATTGCAACCGGGGCGCTGCGCACACCGATGACGTCATCGGTGCCGGCGCGGCGCTACCGGCTAACGCCGATGTTAGGGTCCATCTGAATTTCGGGCGATAAAAAACTTCAGGCGCAAACCACTTTATAGCCAATAAGTGGGCGCAAACGCAACTGAATTTCTAGGCCATTAAATTTTTGTTTGAAATTTTTTATTAAATGGCATTTTAATTAATTTTAAACACGTAATTTTTGTTATTTATTTGAAGTGTAGATGTATTTTTAGGGTATCCCCATTCATGCTTATGGGGTTTCCGTACATACTAGAAGCAGGCATAAGCCCCAATAAACACACCAGAGGAGTTTAGTGGCTTACATGATGAAACACAGGAGGAGTGACTTCTCATGAGAGTGGAGAGGGCAGAGGAAGTAGCTGAAGAAGGACTCGTTACTGTGAAGAGGTATAAGACCACCGCAAATCATGTTGAATCACTCTCATTTTGACCCGAGCCAGCTATGAAATAAAGGATACTTCTTCAGCAGGAACCAGCTCATTAGTTATTTGCCTCCGAGCAGACCAAGCTGCAATGTAAGTTTGCTACAGCTGCAGAATCTACTCCTTCAATAGGCATTTTTGTGAATCAAGGATTCTCTGTTCTGCAGACTGGAATTGAAGAGAATGCAACATTATTTACCAAATTATTGGCATTAACGTGGAGACCTCAGGCACATAGGCTGTTGCAGCAGTTGGAGGATCTCTAAACAATGCTCCTACTAATGATGTTAAGATCCACAATCTATGACATGATAATGTATGGTTCAAATTCACTTGCAGACAGATTGCAGAGAACCACAAGTGAGGGATTCAGAGACCTTATTGCAGAACAACCATCTGTGCTCAAACAGATTGGTGGTTGATGTGAGGACTGGACTTCCAAGCAGGAACATGTGGGCAGAGACACAAGTAGGTCTAAAATTATTACCAGTCTCCTGCTAGTATTTGCTTCTGAATATGTGACAGGAAAGCCACCCAAAGCAAGCAAGCCTCTGCAGGTGGTATACAACGTGCGAATTATGGCATACTGCAGAGTCTGCAATACATTGAAGTAAACAGCCAATTGAATCACAAGGATATCCCTACAGGACTTGATAGAAAGCTTCCACATTGACTCCTTCCAGTAATATATCACATGAGTACTACAAGAGAACACTCACAGCACACCAGCACAAAGGAAAGCACAGTACACATACATTAAATGTACACTATACATCACTATTGTTGTCATTGTTTTCTTTTGAAATTTATGCTTTCCATATGAACAGAAATAATAAAGTAATGATTAATTAAAAGAAAACTGAGAACATCCAGTTAAACATGAAGATATTGGGCCAGAATTTACTGAACAAGTAATGGCGAGGCTAACTGTGCTCACTATTATATATGCGCAAATCAGACAGCAACTGCAGGCGAGCACAGGTGCGCAGTTAAACGCGAGGATCTAGAAGTTGCTGTCCGAAATGCACTGCTTCTCCGTAAACTACGTGAAGATGGGATCGTGACGTTTTGCTCCCCATTCAAATGTATCAAACAACATGAAGTTCCTGTACTCACATGGTAGATACGGACTAAACTACCACAGAATTTAAGGGCTTGTCCATTTCAGTCTAAGTACCCTTTTTAATGCTGTGATAAGTCTTAATTGCTGCCAAACAACCTCTCTGGCACTTAAAACGAACTTTTACAAGTATAGAGTCTCATTCCTTCAGATTTTAATTGTTGTTGGAGATTTAAAAACATTTTCGTTCTGTCTCTTTTTTCTCTCTCTCTTAATCCAATCTTTCTTTCCCTCTTACAAAAGCAAAGTACTGCAGATGCTGGAAATCTGAAATAAAACTAGAAAATGCTGGAAATGCTCAGCAGCGTCTGTGACCTTGAACCGACCTGAAACGTTAATTCTGTTTCTCTCTCCACAGATGCTGCCTGACCTGCTGAGTATTTCCAGCATTTTCTGCCTTTCTTTTCCTCTCTTTCTTTTGCTTTCTGTACCTGATTGACATTGAATTCACCATTCTAACTAATACTTTCTGGTTCAGACACTGCGCTGTTCATGAACTATGCTTCAATCTGATTGATTAAGGAGACACACAATTGCTTGACCTCCTCACACAGGTCCCAGATGCCCTGTAGAGGGCACCGTGTAATTTGGATCCCGAACTTACAACAACTTCCAGTGCAAAATGTCATAGAAATTAAATGGGAAAGGGCAAGTCATTCATTCGCCAGGGACAGTAAATTCTGGCCCTCCCTTCAATTTTTCAGCCATTCCCTCCTGAAGACACTGAAGCATGCTTAGGAGTGGTTCTGGTTCAATCAGTGCTGGACCCCTTCAGTACCTCACCCAATGGCCATTCTTCATGCGAGAGCCTAAATAGTGCATGTCAGCTAGCTATTTTGCTAAGGGGACATTGTAACTGAACTAACTTCAGTCTGTAGAATCTCAGGGCAAACAGTGGCACATTCTTTCACCTTCGGGCTTTACGTTTGATTCCAACCGAATTACTGTTGTGGATATTACAATATTCACGACTCAAAAGTCCCATAAATTGGAAGTGGAGAGTTTTTTTTATTATTCATTCTTGGGATGTGGGTGTCACTGGCAAGGCCGGCATTTATTGCCCATCTCTAGTTGTCCTGACCGAGTGGCTTGCTAGGTTACTTCAGAGCTCAGTTAAGAGTCAACCACATTGGTGTGGGACTATAGTCACATATATGCCAGATTAGGTAAGGATGGTAAGTTTCCTTCCCTGAAGAACATTATTGAACCAGTTGAGTTTTCATGCCTATCCAACAACATTATGGCCACTTTTACCTATTCCAGCTTTTTATTTCCAGCTTTCTTTTAAAAAAAACGGAATTCAAATTCTCAAATAGCCACGGTGGGATTGAACTCACACTCAGGATTATTAGTCCAGGTCTCTGGATCATCACAAGGACGGCTAATATAGAAAATGGAACTATCACAATATTGAAGGGTTCTTTCTGAGTTTAGTGTTAAAGCATGCTACTCAGGGTAAATAGAGGGTGCTTTCTTCAGAATTTGACTTTGATTATATCTAACATGGGAGTATTGATAGACACTATTCTATTCTCAAAAATTGACAATCCTCACAATGATGTCAACAAAAATGATGAAAAATAAATATGTACAAATAAAATATAACTTGAGGATTCCACAGGACTCCCTCAGTGCAATCCTGTACAAACGCACAGATCCTAGTCTGCAGCCATTAGCAACAATGTTCATTCAATGCACACAAACCATTTGATGGCCCTTTAAATTGGGGGCTCAAGTTTATATTTCAAGCAATCCCATATTTAAAGATAAATTTTGCAATTCCTGACTTCATGAAGCAACAAACCATTTCTACCCTCCAGATAATTTGCTTGACTTTGTGTGCACAAGTGTGTTTGGTTGAATACACTTAAGAATTCTAGTGCTGATCACAAAACACAACTGGATAAAAGCAAGAGTTGAGTCTGAATGTTGAATGCGAGACACAGAGGGGGTGAAATTCGATAAGGCCCAAAAACGGGCGTGGGCACCGCCATGCGAGATATGCCCGCGCCCATTCAGAAAGCGCAGGCAGCCCATCAATTTGGTGCTGCCTGTTACTTTACATGATAGGAGCGCTCAGCCTAGCGACTATCACGCTGCTGACAGGCTGTGTGCTCAGCATGGGGGCCCAAGTTAGCGTCGCTGGAGCAAGGTTGCCTTTCCTTAAAGCTAGCCTGTTCCTTTTCAAGGCAGTCTCTAGCCCTTAAAGCTGAAATGCCTTCTAAAAAAAAAAAATCATTTAGAACCAGGCAGTTTGCAACTCTGAAAGCTGAACTGCATTCCGCAAAAAAAATTAAAAATCCTTCAGAACTAGGCAGCTGCCTTCTGCACATAAAAAAAGCTAAAAGTGCCTCAGCATTAAGACAAATGGCTCAACAGGCCAGGGAAAGGGCACCCAGGGTCTCGGACACAAAATTCAAGCTTTGTGCAGGGGGTCAACACTGAAACAGAGGTCCTCTACCCACAGGGGGCCAGGTGGCTCTCCAGAAAGGAGGTGGGACCAGATCACCGAGGCAGTCACTGCTGGCAGTGTCACCCCCAGGACATGGTTCCATTGCCCGAAGAGGTTTCATGACCTCAGATGAGTGGTCAAGGTCAGTGAATGCATCTTCAAAAGTCATCTCCTACCAACTGCACCACTAGCCTCAAGCTACTCAATGCATGACCCCCACCCCCCGCATCACTCACCTACCAACAATCTCTACCAAACATGAGGCATGCCTCACATTCTTAGCTTTACCTCTCCCCGTTGGAGGGGACAGTGCTGACCATTCTTGGCAGGGGCATGGCTGAGCCCTTGGCCAGCAGCAGGGCTGAAAGAATACAAGGTGCTGGTTTCCTTATACGTTATCCTCCTTCTCACATCCCACTTCCCCTCATCCCACAATATCTTCTGATGTACAAGCTGCACATGGTGGAAGCATGCACCTCTTACTTTCCCACCCTCCCCTCACCACGTTAGAAATTAGGGGTACCTAGGTACCTAAAAAAATATATGATTACACGAATGAAACTGTGATGCGAATAATACTGTGTTTAAATGATTGTATTAGTGCTCGAGACAAGTAAGGGGTTAAAGTATAAGTTATGTTTTACTGGGACTGCGTAAGTTACGGTTTCCTAGAAGCTTGTATTAGAATTTGAGTCAGTGTTTTTAGTTAGTTAGATTAGATGATATATAACATCCCACACAGGGGCCACAGCATGGTCTTGCCTTTCCAGGCTAGCTGTCTGCTGTTTATAAGTTAGGGTTTTGACTTTGTTAATGTATCTTTAATTTGGCTAATGAAGGCCCAACCTATGTTTCTTCCATTATTACTAATAATCATATTATAATGCTAAGGTAGGAATTGGAGTTTGTTGAACATAATTGCTTGCTAAGATGTGTAAGGTAACCAGTGTGTAAAAATAGAATAGAATAGAATAGAATTTAATGATTCATTTCATGGTACAACAGCCTGATCATGAATTGAAATAGTTAGGTTGTACGGCTGGCTGCCTGCATGGAAAGCTTTGAACATAAACAATTGATAATAAGCAGTTATGAACAATGAGGCCTCTGATTGAAGGTGTCTGAAGGCCAAGCTTGGTGTGTATGGGCTGCTGACTCCAGACCATGGGGGGACAAGACAGGATGAGATAAGAGGGATCCAAAGGGATTGGCCTTCAAAACGTACAAAGAAGAAAACATGTGTAATGGTGGTGAAGACCTCCCCCTTCAGGGAGGGTCTTCATCTGTAAGTTTAAACAAAGAACTCAATATGCCACTGGGCACCATGTTTTAAGGGGAACCTCCATAGGTTAAATGGTCCTGTCCATATTTTACTCCAGGCCCACCCCTAAAAAGAGAATACAAGGAAGACCTAAAGAACCCTTAGCTGAGACTGTGGAGCGGAGGGATCCCAAGAGTGAAATCAGTGGTCTAACACTCTTCCGAGGGTGAACTCATGCTGACCCTAGTCTAACACTCTTGGGTAGTTCAGAAAGAGCGAGAGAGGCTCGTGAAACAAGAAAGAGAACAAATAAGAAGAGTTGTTTGTGCACGCCAGCCGTCTGTCCGATTGGGTCCGGTAACACAGAAACCCCACAGTGCAGATAGAGGCCATTTCAGCCCATCGAGCCTGCACCGACACATATCCCACCCGATCCCCGTAACCCCTACACCAACACATATCCCACCCTATCCTGGTAACCCCACGAATTTAATCCCCCGAACACTAAGGGTCAATTTATCATAGCCAATCAACCTAACCCGCACATCTTTGGACTGTGGGAGGAAACCGGAGCACCCGGAGAAAACCCACGCAAACACGGGGAGAATGTGCAAACTCCACACAGACAGTCACCCGAGGCCGGATTCGAACCCGGGTCTCTGGCACTGTGAGGCAACAGTGCTAACCACTATGCCACTGTGCTGCCCTATCAGCAGCTGCTTGTCACGGTCGTATGTTTTTGCTGTATAACTAGTGTGTTATATTCTGTCCTAAACTCCGATTAAACACAATATACACTCCATATTGGTTTGCACTCGATTCTGATTATTTGAAAGACTAGAGAAATGAGTTAATCTCTACACACAACCCTACCCCTGTGCCTTCCTCATTTCAGACACCCAAGAAATCCAGCCTTCCCACCCAGTGCTTCACCAAGAGGGAGAGCAGAGTGAAGAAGAAGAAGAAACACCGTCACTCAATTTGATACTCTCAGCCACCAGTTCCTAGATGTTGGCCTACAAGTCCATCTGCAGTGTCCCCCACTGAAAGTCAGCAGCCTTGCACCAGGCATGCTGCAGCCACTGGGGTAATGTCACTAGGATAGGCAAAGGCAGATGCAAGACACTCATTAAGGGAATGCACAAGGGTGATTAGTTGATTTTTTGATGTCATATTGGATGCATATATGGATAAAGTTGGATTGGAAAGTTGCTTTGTGGTGGCTTTTATTTCAGCATTGTGGCCAAGAGGACACTGTGATGGTCAGTAACAGAGGGAAGGTAAGGTGTGTGACAAATGTTGAAAGGAGAATTGAGGTTGTGTTCACTGGTACCACAGGCAAATGATTCGATCCAAGATATCCCGGCCAGAAAGGGCCTTTCTGGGATTCCTCCTTCCTTCCGCTTCTTCTTCTTCTGCTTCCTCCTCTTCCCTCTGCGAGCAGCTTGTCCCTTTTGCTGCCTCTGCTTCATCTCCATGTGATGCTGCAGCCCAAGGGGGACTGCAACTAGAACCCCCAGGACTGGGAGCAAGTGGTCTTCTCAGAGGCCTTTCTTTAATATCTAAAGCCTTGCAAGCATCCAGCAGCACTCCCTGCACACTTAAACAACTTTTAAAATGTATTGCACCAAGCCGCTACTCCAATAAAGCGTAAAATAAAAAATTCCAAAAGCTAAAATCTAAACTTACCTGAAAGATGCGTGCGTTCCTTTAAGAAGCGCTGGCAGCGTCTCTGTAGTACTGCTGCATGCACGTTCTTCCAGGCATGGTTTGGAGAGGGCAGTATCCAGAGCGGCAACGTCCAAAATCGCAGTCGTGCATCAATTCAGACATTGCACGTTGATTGATGTCACAATCTGCATAATTTACATGTGGGCGGCAAGCAGACAGTGGCAGCGCTACCGACCTCCAAAAAATGGCGGCTGCCACGTTCCTCACTGGAAGTGGGCGGAAGCGAGGCAGCCGCCATTTATTCAGCAAAAGCGGCCTTAACGGCCGGCACTAGACCTCTGAATTTCGCAGCCAGCGTCTTCGGGTGTTTAGCTCATCTTTTTACCATATCCTAGCTATCTTTTTTTCCCCATAATACACTTTACTGTCAATACCTTCCCCTAATCTACAATATTTCAATATTATCCCCCAAAATGTTTTAATGACCTGGATTTTGCAGTAGATATAAAGGTGAGGCTATCAAGGCTCACCATTATTAAAGAGTAAAAGACACAGCAACTTCCGGTGAATGCACATGTGCAGGTAAATGCAAGTTGCGCTCCGAGTTGCCCTGCTCCTCCCGAAGCTGCACTACACTGGTATCTCGGCGTGAGACTCAGCATTGAAACACATGGAGGGCATGATGTTGCGGTACTTACGTGATAGATGCAGAATAAACACGCCAGGAAAAGTGAAGACTGGCCCATTCCAGTGTAAGTACATATTTAATGGCTTGATAAGTCTTAATTACTGCCGAACAACCTCTCTGGCACAGAAAATTAACTTCTACAAGCGTGGAGTCTTATTCTGACAGATTTTAATTGTAGGAGATTTTTTTTAACTTTTTCTTTCTGTCTCTTTCATCTCTCTATCTTAATCCCATCTTTGTTTTGCTTTCTGTACATGCTTTGGCATTGAATTAACTGTTCTAACTTCCACTTCCTAGTTCAGACTCTGCGCTGCTCATTAACTATTCCTGAATCTAATTGGTTAACGAGATACACAGTTGCTTGCCCAGGCCCCAGATCCCCTGTACAGGGTGCTGCACCAAAATGGATTTCTAATCACAGCAAGTTCCAATGCAAAATCCCATAGAATGTCTGCAGGCAAGTGTAGGTATAATGAACGGCTGGATCCATTCGTTCACTGCTGACCGCAAAATCCGGACCAATATTTCCACCATACAAAACAAAGAACCTGCATTTATAAAAGGACATCTCAAAGCACTTCACAACCAAGTAATCAGTTTTGAGGTGCAGTTAGTGTCGTTATAAATGCAAATGCAGTTGCCACTTGCATACAAGGCCCACAAACAGCAAATGAGATGAATTATCAGTTAATTTGGTTTCATTTTTTTGCGGCATTCTTTGAGAGGGGACTGTTGGCCAGGATACCAGAAGAACCCTCCAGTCATCTTTGAATAGTGCCATGGGATCTTTTATGTTCACAGAACAGGAGGTTGGAGCCTCAGTTTAACATCTCATCCAAAGTATGGCACCTTCAACAATGCAGCACTTGTTAGTATTGCATTGACATGTCAGCCTAGAAGTTTGCTCAAATCCTGAAGTGAGACTTGTGCCCATATATTAGGAACTCAAGCGTGTGCTCCCCATGACTTTCAGTTCACCAAAATTAATCGACCAAAAATAAATCAGTGGAGCATGCCCTAATTCTTGATGTGCACCCTTGGTACAGGAGCACGGATGTCTTGCTGAAGTTGTACAGGGCCTTGGTGAGACCACACCTTGAGTATTGTGTGCAGTTTTGGTTGCCTTATCTGAAGAAGGATGTTCTTGCCATGGAGGGAGTGCAGTGAAGATTCACCAGACTGATACCTGGGATGGCAGGAATGACGTATGAAGAGAGATTGGGCCAATTGGGCTTGTATTCGCTAGAGTTTAGAAGAATGAGAGGGGATCTCTTTGAAATTTCTAGACAGACTAGATGGAGGAAGGATGTTCCCGATGGTGGGGGAGTCCAGAACCAGGGGTCTCAGTCTAAGGATAAGGGGTAAGGACTGAGATGAGGAGGAATTTCTTCACCCAGAGAGTGGTGAACCTGTGGAATTCTCTACCACAGAAGGCAATTGAGGCCAATTATATATTCAAGAAGGAGTTAGATATATTTCTTAAGGCTAAAGGGATCAAGGGATATGGGGAGAAAGCAGGGACAGGGTACTGAATTTGGATGATCAGCCATGATCTCATTAAATGGCGGAACAGGCTCGAGGGGCCGAATGGCCTACTCCTGCTCCTCTCTTCTATGTTTCTATGTCGGCAAATTACCCCTACTGTCTAGACTTAAGACAGATTGACCACTTTGCTAAGGTACCTAAAGGCTGCTGGTGCTGTCACAAGAGTAGTTGTGTTCAGGAGAGGAGGGAAGAAAAGAAGGAGGGGGAGGGAGACAATATAAGGATTTCGAATAATATCTGACAATAATGTCGATTCTACATTTACACAAAGTTGTAATGGAAGTGGTGAGCGTCAAAAGGTTAAACGTTGATATCACTTGTCATGTTGATTCTTTTAATTATATCCTAATAGTTTGTTCAATAAGAAATATTTTTTAAAATGCAGGAATGATGCCTACATGCCCTCTGTGAGGAACAAAACATTTTATGAACTTTAATGTAAAAGTAATTAATCTTTAATATTTTAAATGTACAGATTTTCTATTAATGATTAGAGAACACAATACCCAACTACACACATAAATTAGAAAGAAGTACAAGATAGATTATATACAAAAAGCCAACAGGGTTCAACAATTAAAAATCACTCAGTTATACAAGAAGCTTGGCTCTTGGCAGTCAGTACAAACAGGAGACTAAGATGACTTTGCCAATGCACAGCCACCTTTAATTATACTGCCACGCCTATTTCAGTCTCACCCCCACTGACCATCACAAAATTAATTGGAATAATTTTCCCAGCCTCCCCTAATGGCCTGGAATATAAAGACAATGCATGGTGTAGTACTACACTACATCAAACTGAAGATCCCAGATTTGTACCCGCCGTGAGCTTTCACCCTGGGCAGCAGTTCAGAATCTGGAAGGTTGTTTCCAGTGGGGTTTCGCAGGGCTCAGTACTAGGTCCCTTGCTTTTTGTGGTATATATCAATGATCTTGCCTTGAATATAGTGGGTATGATTAAGAAGTTTGCAGATGACACTGAAATCCACTGTGTGGTTGAAAATGAAGAAGGAAGCTGTAGACTGCAGGAAGATATCAATAAATTGGTCAGGTGGGCAGAACAGTGGCAAATGGAATTCAATCCAGAGAAGAGTGAGGTAATGCATTTGGGGAGGGCTAACAAGGAAAGGGAATACACATTAAATGGTAAGACACTGAGTAGTGTAGAGGAACAAAGGGACCTTGGAGTGCATGACCACAAATTCCTGAAGGTAGCAGGCCAAGTAGATAAGGTGGTTAAGAAGGCATACGGAATGCTTGCCTTTATTAACCGTGGCATAGAAAACAAGAGCAGGGGGTTATGCTTCAACTGTATAAAACACTAGTTCGGCCTCAGCTAGAGTACTGCATGCAGTGCTGGTCACCACATTACAGGAAAGATGTGATTGCACTAGAGAGGGTACAGAGGAGATTTAGAAGGATGTTGCCGGGAATGGAGAATCTTAGCTATGAGGAAAGATTGGATAGGCGGTGTTATAAATCTCATCATCATAAAGAAACTACTCGTGAAATAACACCGGACGGCCAGCTGGTGGCGCCGTCCAAGGAGTATAAATACTCGGGCGTGGGCCCAGCTTGCCCAGGGACATTTTGCAAGACAGGAACTAGTGAAGTACAACTAGACCTCCATGTTCTGAAACAAGTTGATTAAAGCATTGCTTTATACTCAAACCAAGTGCGTACTGAGTTTTATTACATCAGGCGGGGTCTGTTTTCCTTGGAACAGAGGAGGCTGAGGGGAGACCTTATTGAGGTGTATAAAATTATGAGCAACATAGATAAAGTTGATAGAAAGGACTTATTTCCCTTAGCAGAGGTGTCAAATACCAGGGGCACAGATTTAAAGTAATTGGGGGAAGGTTTAGAGGGGATTTGAGGGGAAATTTCTTCATCCAGAGGGTTGTGCGGGTCTGGAACTCATTGCCTGAAAAGGGTGGTAGAGGCAGGAACCCTAACCACTTTAAAAAAGTACTTGGATGTGCACTTGGGATGCTCTAACCTGCAGGGCTACGGACCAAGAGCTGGGAAGTGGGATTAGGCTGGATAGCTCTTTGTTGGCCGGCACGGACACAATGAGCCGAAATGGACTCCTTCCGTGCTGTAACTTTCTATGATTCAATGATTCTATACAATTGTCCTAAGTGTCCCTGGGCTAGGGAGCAAATAAAAACAGCTGGGTTCCTGCTCCTGATTGTTAGTCAGTGATACCTGCTGGAACGTGCACATGTGGACGTCAGATGAGAACAGGATAGGGCTCAGCGGTGATGTTCGCCATGGTCAAAAGCCTCAGACGCTCGCTGTATAGTCTAAACTATGAAGAATGGACATTTGGGCAGGGTACTGAAGGGCAGCCTGTGTCCTTGGAACTTTATGCCAACAATCTTAGGATGGGGGTTGGCAGAACTGCTAAAAGAAAAATTGAAAGACAATTATTTCCCTTGTGACGCCACATTTCACACTATCAGAAATTCTCACACATATTGGCGGGGTCAAATGAGTATTGTGAAATTGATTTATCACTCATTTCAATGCCACTGCTACCAGTGATCATCATGGAGCAAATGTGCCAATTCATTTTATAACGGCAATCTGCTCCCCTTGATGGTAATGATTAAAAATAGCCATAATAGCGATTGAAAAGTGTGTTTGTGTGTAGGATGGGATCCTTGTAATATTGACATCCGCATTATATCACCCAACTTCAGCTTTTTATTTGAATCTGCTACCGATGCGTGAAACAAGTGCAATCAATAGTAAAATGTTTGGGACAGAATCTTCCAAGTTGCAGCTGAAGATGCTTTGTTAGCAGATTTTGTACTGATTTTAAGAAAAACTTCTGCCTGCTATTCCCCTCTGTACCATCTGGCAAACTGACACCTAAAAATCCACTTGCAGAACATGGTTTGAGCTGTCAGAAACATAAGGCATCTGATTAGATGAAGGCATAATCAACCACTGCTGGCCGCTAATGACTCTCGTGACCCCTATGAAGACATATTCAGGAGATCTTGCTTTCATATCCAGACAGCAAAGTCTTGCAATCTGGGCAGAAACCCAAGTGCCCAGAGAGAGCTGGGACTTTCATTTAAAAAGGTCATGACAAGGAGGATTACAATATTTTGGAAATAATAAAGAATCCTTCAATCTCAAATCCAGAAGGGATGCATGACAGGTCATTACTTGTCGAGTAAATATAGTAGCCCCAATTAAATGAGCCTTGCAGGATGCATGTGAAAGGTTCAATGACATTCAGTGAGTTGCAACAGAAAAATTGGCCTTTAGTAAATGAATGTCCAGAGCTGGGCCTCAAAATTGCCATCCGTAACAGATGAACATCTTCTACAGTCCTTCCAATCAGAAACACTGACGGCAAGTAGAGATGAATAAAGTTCTCCAGATTCAGGTAACTGCATTTTAGTTAGGCAACCATGATCAACAAATGAGGTAAGGTACAGCATAAAGCTAAAAGAGGCTTACAAAGAAAAAAGTGTAAATCCTGTGGACCAAGAGAGCTATAAAAAGCACAAAGGATACAAAGAAAGTATTAAGAGCTGCAAAAAGGGAATATCAGTTGTGGGGAAGTTGCTAGAATCTGTCATTAGGGATAGAATAGCTGAGAACTTGAACAAATTTGAGCTGATCAGGGAGAGGCAGCACAGATTTGTGAAGGGCATGTCACAGCTGACCTATTTAGCTGAATTTTTTGAGGAGGTCACTAATATGGTGGGTAAGAGAGTGCCCATGGATGTTATTTATGTGGACTTCCAGAAGCCGTTTGATAAGATGCCACACAAGAGATTATTAGCAAAAATGAAAGTGCACAGAATTGGAGGCATTCTTGAAACATGGGTTGGAAATTGGTTGGGTGGTAGGAGACAGAGAGTAAGGATGAAGGGTGTACTCTGATTGGTGGTAGGTGACAATTGGTGTTCCCCATTGATCTGCACTGGAGCCTCAGCTTTTCACCATATTTACCAGCGACTTGGATATCGAATAAAGAGTTATATATCCAAGTTTGCAGATGACGCTAAGTTGGGAGACACAGTAAGTAGTGCAGATGGGAGCAGGAAGTTACAAAGGGACAGAAACAGATTAAGTGAGTAGCCAAAACTGTGGCAAATGGAGTTCAATATAGAGAAGTGTGAGGTCACCCACTTTGGATCTAAGAAAGGCAAACTGGAATATTTTCTAAATAGTGGGAAACTAGGAACTGTGGAGGAGCAAAGAGATTTGGGTGTCCTTGTACACAAATCACTGAAGATTAGTGGACATGTACAAAAAGCAATCAAAAAGGCTAATGAAATGTTCGCTTTTATTTCAAGGGTGCTGGGAAACAAAGATGAGAAATGTATACTTCATTTGTATAGAGCTTTAGTCAGACCCCATCTGGCATATTGCATTCAGTTCTGGGCCCTGCACCTCAGGAAGGATATACTGGCCTTGGAGGGGGTGCAGCACAAATTCACCAGAATGATACTGGGGCTTAATTATAAGGACAGGTTGCATAAACTTGGCTTGAGTTCCATTGACTATAGAAGATGGAGGAGTGATCTAATCAAGGTATTTAAAATGATAAAAGGATTCTATAGGGTAGATGAAGAGAATCGATTTCCTCCGGTGGGGCAATCCAGAATAAGACATCATAATCTTAATATTAGACCCAGGGTATTCAGAAATGAAATCAGGAAGCACTTCTTCACACAAAGGTTAGTATAAATCGAGAACTCACTCCCCCAAAAGACCCTGGATGTTGGGTCAATTGAAGCTTTCAAGACCGAGATCGATAGATTTTTGTTAGGTAAGTGTATCAAGGGATATGGAACAAAGCTGGGTAAATGGCTTTGAGGTACAAATCAGCCATGATTCAACTGAATGGCGAAACAGATTTGATGGGCTGAATGACCTACTCCTGGTCCTATATTGTTGAATTTTGTATCTCGCCTCACTACTATGCAAGCAGACTTGTATATACTCCTGCAGTAACATTATTTACGTCAATGCATTGAATATACAAGGTGATTCCACAATCCCAATACTCCCCACCCCTTCCCCCGACCTTTGCTGGGAGAGTAAGTCACAAAATCATCCCATTAATGTAGCCAAAACTTATAGTGTGTAACGAAACCATTACATATTGTCTACAGATGTACAATTGAGCACATCTTTGAGGATATGAAGGTTATAAAGGTCCAACTCAGGAACCTTTACATTCCTCACTTCACTGATTATCTCTTCCCCTTATAAACCTCAATGACACTCCTATCCATATATTTAAAGATGTTAATCAATGTATTAACTGCTTGATTTAGGAATCTATTCTGCATAATTGCAATTCCATCAGGAAAAAGAATTGTCCTAATTTTAATATGTATTCATTTTACATTCATAGTCTCTAATCTTGCACCCACAGTCCAAGTTAAATTATCTGAATGCATTTACATTATCCATTCATCTCAGAATTATAAAATTGTGGATCTAATTTTCTCAAACTTCTTTTCTCCAATGAAACCATGTTTAGTTTGGAGTCCCTTTCCATAATTCTGAGCCATAAGTGCTGAAATCATCCTTTTTCCTCTTTCTGGACCCACTGCAATACATCAATGTAATTTTGAAGGTAGCTTGTTCCAAATCTCACACAATATTGCAAATGTAGCCTGACCAGTGATCTACATAAAGTTCCGATAATTTATTTTGATTTATAGTCAAATGCAGTCAAAATCCATCCTTTAATTCATTTGGTTTTCTGGACAACAGTTTCACATCACAATGAAATCCTCTTCCTTTTCCATCTGTGTCAATATGCTCGCTTCTACCATGTGCACCTTTCGGGGGTGATTTTCATTCAGAATTCGGGAAGGGGACGGAACTACAACTTTCGGGGTTGTAGTCCCACCTCCATCGAGATGCGGCCAATCCACGCGATTTTAACTTGATTGACCTTGTTGAGCCCGCCCAGTGGGCTCAGCAGGCCAATTAAGGGCCACCTGGCAACAGGTGACGTCACAGACTGAAATTTCATCTGTCAAAACATTTTGACAGATGAAATATCAGCGTTTCACAGTTGTTTGAAGCTGTCAAACACTGACAGTCTTACTTCTAACCTGAGTCCTTCTACACAGACTTAGTTAGAAATCTCACCGGCACAGAAAGCTGTCACTTTTGACAGATCGCAGCCATTCTGCTTTCTCTGCCGGTTAGATGATGGACTCCCAAAACCTAAAGGAAGGAAGGCTGTAAAGGTAAGTACAGGTAATTTAAACTTCTTTACACACTTTAGATACACCAAACACACTTACCTTTGCACTCATGCACACATCACTCACCTGAACACTGACATCTCGACCCCTCCAAGTCCTTCAACGCGACGGCCCGACTCCTCTAACTTGGCGTGGTTTGGAGCCGTCGGGAATCCCACACTTCAAGCTTTAAAATAGGGATTAGGCTAAAAACTACCTGTTAACAGGCAGTTAATTGGCACTAATCCCTTCCCGCCTCGGGTAGGCAGGTCCCAGTGCGGGACGGGTACCCGCCTCCTTTGAAACCTACATGGAGGCGGGTGGGGGGCGGGATGGTGTCGGGACCCCGGAATTCGGGACTTTAACCCCCCACACGCCTCCAATCCCGACTCCACGGGTCAATGAAAATCGATCCCTTCATGTTTCCTGATCCAATATCCATTACGGTACATTCAAAGAGCCATCTGATATTTCTTTGGCCATTCACACAACTGGCTCAGATTCCTATAAATGCTACTAAACTCTCACGCTTATTATTATCAATTAGTACTATATTTTTACAATACCCTGCTCCAAATCAGCTATAAATAGTGTGTAGAGCAATGAATACAGAACAGACCTTGTGGAACTCCACTTGTCACTTACCTCAGCCAGAGCCTTTTCCATTTATCATGACCATCTGTTTCCTATTGCCACGTCAGTTTTCAATCCAGTTAGCTAATTTGCCATTAATTTTTTAATCTTCCCTATAAACCTGATAGTAGAACCTTATCAATACCTTCTGAAAATTCAAGTGTGTTATATCCACTGGATTTCCTGTCAACCAATTTCATTACCTCTACAGAGGATGCCAGCAGATTTATGAGGCAGGAGGTGGTGTTTTCAAATCCATGCTGACTATTTCTCTTTAGATAAACATTGATAGCAATCTATAAAATAGTCTTGAGCATTTTCCCCATTACTGATGTTAGGCTTACTGAATTGTAATCTGACCGTAAAGTTTCTGTTTCAGTTATGGCATTCAGAATTTTCAAAGTCAAACTGTTTGATTCCCATTGATGATGCAATGCTTCTACTGGAATCTGTTTATATGCCTCCAAAATGCTACGAATCCATAGCACTCCTTAAATGCAGTTTTGTAAACCGTATGCTTGAGCAGCCCTGGACGCCCTATTTATAAAGACAGATAGATGACTGAGTGCTACATCAGTGTAAACGTTGGGGAATTGAGTGCATGTCTAAATGGTTTTATTGGCACTTCATTTTTATAATTAACTGCAAACTGACAGGCACTGCTAGCGCAATACAAAGCTTCACCAAAAAATTGGGGCACTAAACAGGTGAAAATCTCACAATAGGGTGGAAATTCATTCAGGCTTTGTTTCAACAAGTTCAACGCGCTGTGGGTGCCTGTCGCACCTCCACAGGCAGCTTGCCCGTCTCAGCTTTTTGAATTTCAGACCACTTGCCTCGATGGCGGTGGTCCTAAGGTAAATTCGGACGTGTGGACATGGAGCTGACTGCAGTACTATGGAGTCGGGGAGCCTTATCTTTCGTTGATGGCTGTGAGGGCTGCTGAAGAATCTTGAGTGGGGCAGGCATCACTCAGGGATAGACTTATTTCAGAATGGGGTCCTTCAATGGGTATTAGGCCCCTAATGCACATATTTAAGTAGCCTGTGTTAGGCATCCACCCGGGATGCCTGAATAGGGCCCCTATGAATTTAGGAGTGGGACCAACCTGTGCAGATTGGGTGCAGGCTGTTCCACTACTAAATTGGTACGCTTTGCACCCGTTTTATGCCCCCAAAAATTCTACTCCAATATATAGTAGTCAAACTCTTAAAGGGACATTGCCTTCATGAAACAGTATGAAACTTTAAAAAAAATTGCTCATAAACATACATTGAGGTGACACAAATTACACTGAAAAGCATAATTATGTAACTTGCAAACTTTGCCATTGTGTCAATGTTTAAGAACATAAGAATTAGGAGCAGGAGTAGGCCATAAGGCCCCTCGAGCCTGCCATAAGATCATGGCTAATCTACGACCTCAACTCCACTTTCCCGTCTGATCTCCATATCCCTGGATTCCCCTAGAGACCAAAACTCTATCCATCTCAGCCTTGAATATACTCAACAATTCAGCATCCACAGCCCTCTGGGGCAGAGAATCCAAAAGATTTGTGATGAAAAAAATGCAGGACTCTTGCATTTATATAGTGCCTTTAATGCAGAAAAACATCATATAGTGCTTCACAGGGACGTTAATAAAAAAAAGGATGCAAAGTCAAATGCGGATGGGTGACCAAAAGATTGGTCAATGCACTGATTTTAAGAATGATCTTAAAAGGAGAGTGGGATACAGGGATTTAGGGAGAGGAATTCTGGAGTGTGGGGCCTAGGTGGGTGAAGGAACAGCAAACAATGCTGGGGCAAAAGGAGGGGGAATGCACAAGAGGCGGAACTCAGAGGAGAGTTTGGTGGGAGGGGGTGGCTATAGAGCCTAGATGGGGAAGAGTGAGGCCATAAAGGGGCTTAAACATGAGAATGAGAATTTTAAATTTGAGGCATTGGGACAAGTAACAAATTAGGTCAGCGAGGACAGGATAATGGGTGAGCAGGACTTGTGTGGAATGGGATATGGGCAACAGCGTTTTGAATGAGCAGATGGTGGAGGAAGGGAGGAATAGTTGAGTCTTTAGGTGAGAAAAGCATGTGAGAATTTCAGAGGTAGGTAGCTAGAGGCAGGGGCAGAGGAGGGCAATGTAATAGAGGTGGAAGTAGGTAACCATTGTGATAGAGAGGACAGGAGGTTGTAAATTCAGCTTGGTATCAAATAGGACACAGAGGCTGTGAACAGTATGGTTCAGCCTGAGGAGGATGGAGTCGTTGCAAAAGTCTGGAATTTGTGATAGGGTATGGAGTTTATTTCTCAGGATCTTACAACAACTTCAATTAATATACAGGTAGCACCTTTAATGTAAAAAAGAAATCCCAAGGCACTTCACAGATGTGATGTGTTCTGTCCTCGGTAATATTTCATTGAAATTTAGGAGTGGAGAAGGGGGAGGGCGCGGGCCTTTGCTTAATAGCTAGTCTTGCAGTCAACTAGAATATTTTTTCGGTAACTGTAGAGATAGATGCATGTTGGTAATTGTGGCTTGCTGCGTTATTGAATCTCTTCAGCTGACAGTGCTAGTTCTTGGAAGCTCTATTAACTTAAGCCACAGGCTTCTCAGAGAGGCCCAGACCTTTGATGAATAATGTTGTTAGACATAGCTTAAATACAGAAAATGCTAATGTGTAGGTGGTGGTGTTTTGATGTTCATATTAGTGAAAAGCTGCCAAACACCCATGTGGCATGTTTCATTTTTGGTCCTGCAGTTCTTTAAGCATAAAATCATTTCCAAGTTAATCTACTTACAGACTAGAAATGTGTTTATCCAGGAAAACTATGAGAAATTACAGCTAGTTTCCGCTAATGGTTCCGTGAGTTTACCCAGTGAGTGGCTGAGCCAAACAGAACAGGAAGATCCCTGGTTTGATTCTTCAATATGCGCTGAATTACCTGAACTCAGCCAAGGTGGCAGTGGGGCACTGTAATTGGCCTAAGTCCCCGAGTCAGAGAACGGAAAGATACAAGGCTCGCAATTCCTAATCGCTATTCAGGACTTCTGCTGAAAGTTCACATATGTAGACATCAGGAGAGGGCAGGATCACTCTTGCTGAGAACCTCTTGCTAACACTCATTATCAAGGATTATGTGCAAGATACTGGAGGCAACAGGTGCCCAAGGAAACATATAACAACAAGAAGCCAATGTCTGCATGAGGGAGGGTAAGGAAGAAAAGCTGGTAAAGAAACTTAATCATAGAATGGTTACAGCACAGAAGGAGGCCATTCGGCCCATCGAGCCCATGCCGGCTCTCTACAAGAACACTTCAGCTAGTCCCACTCCCCGCCCTTTCCCCGTAGCCCTGCAAATATTTTTCTCTCAGGTACTTATCCAACTCCCTTTGAAAGCCACGATTGAATCTGCCTCCACCACCCATTCAGGCAGTGCATTCCAGATCATAACTACTCGCTGAGTTAAAAACTTTTTCATCACGTCACCTTTGGTCCTTCTGCCAATCACATTAAATCTGTGTCCTCTGGTTCTTGACCCTTCCGCCAATGGGAACAGTTTCTCTCTATCTCCTCTGTCTAGACCCATGATTTTGAACACCTCTATCAAATCTCCTCTCAACCTTCTCTGCTCCAAGGAAAACAACCCCAGCCTCTCCAGTCTATCCACGTAACTGAAGTCCCTCATCCCTGGAACTATTCTTGTAAATATTTTCTGCACCCTCTCTAAGACTTTCACATTCTTCCTAAAGTGCAGTGCCCAGAATTGGACATAATACTCCAGTTGAGACCGAACCAATGGTTTATAAAGGCTCATCATAATTTCCTTGCTTTTGTACTCTATTGGCTCGATTATCATTGGGCCATTGAGGCAGGATTGGAGGCGTGTGGGGGGTTAAAATCGCGAAATCGGGGGGCACTAACCCATCCCACCCCCAACCCGCCTCCATGCCAGTTTCAAAGGAGGCGGATACCCGACCTGTGTTGGGAGCCGCCTCCCCAAGGCGGGAAGGGGATTAGTGCCAATTAACTGCCTGTTAACAGGTAGTTAACAGGCAATTTTTAGCCTAATCCCTATTTTTATCCCTGAAGTGTGGGATTCCCGACAGCTCCTAACCACGCCAAGTTAGCAAAGCGGACCGTCGGGCTGAAGGACTTGGAGGGTTCGAGATGTCAGTGTTCAGGTGAGTGATGGGTGCATGAGTGCGGAGGTAAGAGTGTTTGGTGTGTGTAAAGTGTTTAAATAAGTTTTACTTACCTTTACAGCCTTCCTTCCTTCAGGTCTCAGGAGTCCCTCATCTCACCGGCACAGAAAGCAGAATGGCTGCGAGCTGTCAAAAGTTGCAGCATTCAGCTTTCTGTTCTGGAGAGATCTCTAAATCAGCCTGAGAGGAAGGAATTAACTTAGTGTACAGATTGTCAGTGTTTGACAGCTTCAAAGAGCTGTCAAACGCTGATATTTCATCTGTCAAAAGCTCTTGACAGATGAAATGTCAATCTGTGACATCACCTGTTGCTGGGTGGCCCTTAATTGGCCTACTGAGCCCGCTCAACAAGGTCAATCACGTGAAAATCGAGTGGGTTGGCCACAACTTGATGGAGGCGGGACTACAACCCCAAAAGTTGTAGTCCCGCCTCCTACACGCCTCCAGTATCAAAATCCAGCTCTATGCCTCTATTTATAAAGCCCAGGATCCCGTGTGCTTTTTTAACCGCTTTCTCAACCTGCCCTGCCACCTTCAACGATCTGTGCACATATACCCCCTGGTCTCTCTGTTCCTGCACCCCCTTTAGAATTGTACCCTTTAGTTTATATTGCCTCTCCTCGTTCTTGCTACCAAAATGTATCACTTCACACTTTTCTGCGTTGAATTTCATCTGCCACCTGTCCGCCCAAAAGGCATAATTAAAAAAGTCAGAAAACAGTGTTCTAAACTAGAAGTGATCGATCAGTTGATGAATAAGAGAACTAAAATGGTTTGAAGCAAAGAAACATACCTGCACACCCAGTGAATATGCAGGTGTCAGCGTAGAAATTACAGAAATGGCGAATGGTGCTTTTAAAATCAAAACAGAATGGAGCTGACAACAGAAAACATATCTAAATGATATCAAAACCTTTGCCAAAGAGAAAATCAGCTTCAACTGTCCATTTAATGGCATAATTAGAAAAAAGATCATCAATCCATAGATTGCTTACATCTACGGAGTAATGGTATTGTGGCGGAGCCACTAAGGGACTCCGATCGAATGTATATAATTCCCTTTAACAGTGTGTTAACTACAGCCTGAGTCTGTACCTTTGTATATACTGTTTGCATGTACAGAGCGCGGTCCCTTTAAGAGTGCGGGCAAACGCGATGACGCCACGCCGTTCATCACGTGATCCCGCAACGGCAGGAAAAACGGGATGACGTCATGACGCCAACCACAGGACCGCCCTAGCAGTCCTCATGGAGCCTCCGAACTGACTAGACCTGTTTTCGTAGTTCTCGTGTATTGGTTTATTAAACTCCGTTTGTTTTATATTAAACATCGTTTGTTGATCGCCTGAGTCGACCTCAGTCTCTTGATAGGAACTAGACATTCCTACAGTATCGCTTTTCAGACTGAATACTGTTGTGTCCGTGTATAATAAGATACAGACTGCAGGAGAACGGTACAACAGGTGTTTACTCAACGTGGCTCGCACTGGAACTGATCTGTACAGATTACTACTCAGTGCTATATACAGGTGTGGTCACTGCCAGTACTGCAGTATACATGAGCTGTAAAAGATAGTTCCCCCCTTAAAGGTATATACATTACAAATACCATAGAGAGATAGAAGGGATGTAGGTTGGAATGAAAAAATAACCTTTTGTAGTTTCGATTGAGTTAAAAATGAAATCCACAACCTGGAGACAACACTTCCCCATGACAATATGGTGTTTTCCATTCTCCGTTTAGTAATACCTGAACAGCTCCAAGTTGAAATGTTGCAAGTAACTGATGAGCCTGAAAGAGCAAATAGCCAACCAGAGGAGCAAACAGCCCTGAGGCACTTCTACAGAATGGTCATGTTGATATTGTACCATGGAATAACATCATCATTGGTAATAAAGTAGTACCACAGTTCTAGGTTATTTAAGCACTATCTTCAGACTTCCTGAGGTTTTAAGTAGCAAGGAACTCTGAGTGAAAGGTTGCTGTCGAAGATTTATGGGTTGTTGTCAGAACGGCTTTGCAATTAACACTCAGCAAGGCATGCATACAACTATCCAAACTGATTAGGGAGAAGTGGTTGGCTCATTGGCCAGCCAGTTAGCTTCAACATTCAGGAGAGGTGGCCAGGAGGTTGAGGGAAATTTGTTAATTCTATTGATTGACCTTCTGTGTTTCTTTGCAGCATTTTCTGTTCTACCAAAGTATTATCAGTCTGTGTGGTGCTTTAGAATGACAGTACTTTCACTTTCGCTTCATGGTTCCATCAAATGTGATGAGCCTTTTTATTGGAGTTAGGTTACCTCTGCTGTGTTATTTACTGGACACAGTGGACTAATTGAGGACTGATTTAAACAGTATAAAGGTGTTTGGAAGGAGCAAGTATCATTATTGCTGTCACATTAAGTGCAAATGATAATATTTTTATTATTTTTGAAAAGCCAAAGTCTTTGAGATATTGTCAAATGACTCTAAGCAGCCTTAGGCATAGTTTTCATTTAGAACCAGGCGATTCATGCAGGTCTATTAAAAATGCACTTGTACTTTAATACCTCCTCCTGGACTAATCATCATGTTCGAGCTGGTATGCAACTCCTGCTGCAGGAATGATTTCGGTGGAATCTGCTTCTGCGAGCACTTTTACAGTCGGCTAATGTTATTAAGACCAACCTGAACTTGGTCTAAATGCTGACAGTCATTAATACTGCAATTTGTCATTGAAAATTAGGCATAATTGTTTATTTTCTGCTGTTCCGCCCCCTGATTATGAGTTGAAGTGCCTCTTAATCATTCTGGTGTTCAGCATTACTACTGGTACATTGTACTATGGAAACTTCAAGATGGCATTAATGCATCCCATGCACATTTATCATTCAAAGAAACTATGTTACCACGAGAATTAAATCCTCCCAATTGCTAACACCAATTGCAAAACCTAGGCCTTAATTACTAACTGTCCAAAGCTGAGTAATTGCATCTAGTAAAATCTCAAATGGTGTTTGTATCCAAGTAAAATATGTATTACAGTATAGGTGAAGAAGCATTACTCATACTATTTGGGTAACCAGCTATTCAGTTCTCAAGGGTATTGCAACATTGAAAAGCCCATGGCCAAAATGATGCAAATTAATTTTGTAATCATCCACAGAAAGAAGCACATACAGACTATACCAGCTAGAGTGAATTGACAATGCGTTGTAAAGTACAACAGCAGCTATAAATGGCAAAAGCCTACCATGCATTTCTCAAAATGTGGAGGCGAATTAGCATTTTCCTCAAGAGTTTATACTGTGCAAGTGCCATGTGAGTATACAGAATGCTAATCCTACTTAGAAATCTCATCTTGAGCCTTATAAATCTATTTGTTTAGATAGAAATGTGATTCCTTTGAAATAATTGGTCTCTTTGGTGCTTGTGATGCCAAAGATGAGGATTAAGAAAGGGATTATGCAGTCTGTTAAAACAATGAGGTTGAGTTTAACACTGAGATCAGTAGTAACAGCCTCAAGATGGGGTCAGTAGGCTTATCCCCGCTGTTAGCACCGAGTCCCTGCCTGCTATCACTTGAACAGGGGCCTAGCGCTGGGTAGCCGAAGCACCTGCCTGCTTCAGGCAGCAGACCCCTTTTAAAATACAAAACGGGGTCCAATTAAAGACATAGGACCCCAACTGCCATTTTAGGATGGAACCTGTGTTCTGAATTGGTCGGAGCATGTGCAGTGCACTCTCCGACTAGTTTTACTGGCAATGCTGTTGCTCCTCTGGGCCCCACCTAATTAATCTGCAGCCCTGGGCTACCTCCCTCCCTGATCTTGACACCCTGCCCAGACTTGCCTTGCTGCCGGCCCAGCCGCATGATATTGAGCCGGCCTGAATCTGGCGAGCTGTATTGGGTCACCCATTTGGGGCAGGCAGCTCGCTGGTGGCATTTAAGTAAGGTCCAGGCCTCAAAAGGTCCCTGGTTTCTTTGCTGCCGGAATGGGCAGTTTGCCAGCACACTCCGCTGGTCAGCCGCCCAAAAAGTTAAACTCGAGCCCAATGGGTGGAACTTTCAACTTCGGTGTGAGTGTATAATAAGCAAAATCGGGTCGAAGCAGATCGGCCGCCCATTAAACACACTGCTCAATTATCCCTGAAAGCTTTGAGTTTTTCCATTTTGCTGATGGTGACTTTCAACATGAGCATCAACAACCTGTGTACTACTTGGCTGATACGTAATGATATCCACACTGAAGGATTGATGGCTGCAATGCAATGACTTCAGATGTACAAGAATAATTCCCAGTTCACTACAGTGAATTAATAAACAGAGAATAAAAGATATGCAGGAGGTATCACAAGATAACCCCTGTCATTGAAGGGTTTCCATGATATCATGAGCTCCAAGCATCCCTCAGGCTTCTAACTGTCATCTGCAAAATGAGATTGTTGTTTTGAAATCACTTTCATATATCAAATATTTCTTCTGATCTACACTGAGGATTTGTTACAGCAGTTATTCAATGTTTCCTTAGTTTATTTTGCTATCAGAAGGTGCCCTGCAGTTGATGAATGATAATCTTCACACTGCAGGATTAACGGTTATGATATAATCACTGAATGTATATCCAGTGATAACTTACAGTTAATTACAGGAAAATAACAGTAAGCTAACATTAGATAAGACTCTTCGGAACAACAGATCATAAAGACAAGCGTGCATTTAAAGAGCACACTTCCTACCTTCTTACGTCCTTCAATCCTTTCTCTCTTATACCTGTATCCAATTGTCTCTTCAACTCATTTATATTGTTTGCTTTAATGGCCTTCCTGGTGACTTGTTACTCAATTACACTTTGGGTTCAACAGTTCTGCCTGACTTCTCTTTCTCCCAACTTCCTAATTCTTAAAACGTCTGTCCCTTGATATTTGAACTGTTCACTGATGGGGATCAACTTTCTCAATTCCATTCTTAATTTTGGAAAGTTCAATTACCTCAAAGTTTCTTTTCCAAAAGATAAATAACTCAACTTCCATAACCTTTCCTCCAAACTTAGATTTCCTGGTAACAGGAATATAATAAAGTATTATTACAATTCTAAATAGAAGTTGGCATTTTTGTAAGTAATCCAGAAACAGAATTACTAGTTGTGTACAGTTCTAAACTTTGCAATTTTTCATGGTCTGCAGCCCATACTTTGGCATAATTTTCGATTCTGGAGGTAATTGCCATCCACGCTGACAAAACCACGTCTGATGCAGCCTACCAGGAATACAAATTTTGGTTTTCGCAAAACACGTATATGCTCAGCTGTCAGGTAAAATAATGCTGAAATTTCAGAAACCAATTAGAGCTTTTCACACTGATTGTCGTTTGTCACTATTTATTTAAAGAACACAAATAGACCTGTCTCAGTTTTAGTGCAGTCAGCTACACCATCAAATGGATGAAGCAAGCTGACAACAATGCCAGTGGCTACTGAAGCACTTGTCACAGCCACTTTAGAACTGTCACTTCAGCGTGTCATTGGTAACAAACTAAGGACACCTTGAGCGCATCATGTTTATACACTAACTTACAAGCCCCATTGATTTAGCAAAGCTGGAGAGAATTGACTTCACTTTGAATCTCGAGTTCAGAAAGGTCAGTTCTGACGTCCAGAGGTAAAATTCTGAAACCCATTTGTGATTTGTCTGTTGGTTGCAACTTGGGACTAATTATGTTATGACCTCATTCCAAAATCAGATTTTTAAATTTTCTGATTCCGATTGTGACAATTTCCTCTGCCAGTTAGGGAGCTGGTGGTTGGTAATGAGTGCACAGAAGCTCTCAAACATACCTTTCTGATTAAAATATTCCTCAGGTTTCAAAAAAATATTGCAAAATATAAAAAAGCCATCCAATTATAGTAGCCTATTTTTAAAATGTCCATAATAACCATTCCTAGTTAATCAGACTTGAAGGTGCAATGTTATCTGTATATCTTCCTGTTCACATCTTGTTATTGGTCCCTTGAGGGCTTCAGTAGCCTTTCAGCACCAAACTGAAGAATAAAATAAAGTTTCCCCAATGCCCTAGAGGGTGTAGCATGAAGACATATAGACCAGAAGGTCACAGGATTGAATTCAGTCTGCTGATTTAGTGGAGCTCAGTCTGGCTGACAGTTGGGACACGATAGTTGACCTCAGCATCGCTGGACTAGGGAGACATAGACCAGCCAGGCTTCCTGCTCCAGATCACTGTCCCAGAGGGCTGTGGATGCTCAGTTGTTGAGTATATTCAAGGCTGAGATTGCTAGATTTTGGGGCACTAAGGGAATCAAGGGATATGGAGATCGGGCGGGAAAGTGGAGTGAGATCGAAGATCAGCCATGATCTTATTGAATGGCGCAGCAGGTTCAAGGGGCCGTATAGCCTACTCCTGCTCCTATTTCTTATGTTCTTATCTAGTGATCCCTTCTTGAGATTGCACCTGTATGTACATTGAGTGAGAACAGGGTTTGGGCTCAGTACCTCCATGATGAAATAGCTTGCTAACACTCACATGTTCAGGCTCACACTTGAAGTTTACAATTTGGACGAGGTACTAGAATGCTATTGGCACCTGTCTTCAGGAGATTAGTGGAGAAAAATTAGCAGCAAAATAAATAAGATTACAATATATTAGCTAATTCTCAAAACCCTGTGTACAGGGCATCTGAGCCTGATATCCTGGTGACAGTGAGAGATAATTTGACATTTCAGTGACCGGTACTACACATTTCTACAACAATCCTATTCATCTGAACTCAGCAGGGGCCATTGACAAGTTAGGCTGGTGGTTTCCACTCTTTGGGTACGGGGAAGAAGGTCACTTTTGACTAAAATCTAAAACTCCAGTTAGGCTTTTAAATAAAAAGAGACACAGGCACCAGAGTCAGTCTGGTTTTTAGAAACATGCTGTGAAGTGCTGTGGGAAGTTTGAAAAGACAGTAAACTGGAAGAAGAGAGGTTCTGACACGGGCTGTAAGACAAGATGCAGAGAGCTTATTCTGTTTGAGTAAAATGTCCAACTGAAGTGAGAATGTTGTGTGTCCTTTATCTTGTATACACAAATATAAATTGTACAGATTTAACCTATGAGACTCTGGTCATACCGATTACTCTGTACATGTCACCATACTGTGCAATAAAACACCTTTTGATTCTAACCAAACTTTTCTTCATCTAGGGTTGATTTCCCCGCAATTCTCCCCTCTCCCTGACAGCATTGAATCCATGCTGTGGTCCTGTTCCACCGGTATTGAGCGAATCTGGTACCTCACTTACTTTGTCACATTTGATACATAAGCCTAGACACTAAATATTAGTGGGCTATTCACCATCATAAAGCATTGCAGTGGAGTCCAATCCTAGCCACAAATGCCCATGCACTTACAGACAAAGGCCCATATTTTCCGATGCCTACGGGTGGGTACGTGCTGTGTACACACCCGTAGGGACATTGGAAATGCCAGTTTCAGGCATGCGAAGTGCATGCGCTGAAAACCAGTGTGGTAAACCACTGTCATACCTGTCTGTGTCTGTATGTGTATTCCACTAGGTACAGGTCTGGACATGCCTCGGCTGACTCCTCCCACTATTCCAGGTATATAAGTGACTACCTCCCAGTCCCTTAGTATTCTGGACGGGTCGACCACTCGAGACAAGACCTTCATTCTTTAGTTAATAAAAGCCTGATTGTTACTCGCTCAACTTCAGTCTTTTGAGTAATTGATGGCGCATCAATTTTATTAACTAAATTTTTTATAATGGAGAAGATCCTCACACCAGCATGCCTGGACCTGGACAGTCGGGAAGCGGACGCTTCCACCAAGTTTGCTCACTGGCTCACGTGCTTCGAGACATTCCTGACTGCCTCCACTGCGGTCGAAACGGATGCGGACAAACTGTCTGTCCTGTTCTCCAAGGTGAACCACCGAGTGTACTCAGTCATCCGGGACGCGACCTCGTACACAGCCGCCCTCCAGCTCCTCAAGACCCAGTACACGCGCCCTGTGAACGAAGTATATGCTAGGCACCTTCTGGGGAGTCGCAAGCAACAACCTGGGGAATCGACTGAGGAATACCTCCAAGCACTGTCCGTGCTTGGCCGGGCCTGTGGGTGTAAGGCGGTAACGCCCACTAAGTACACGGAGGAACTGATCCGGGATGCCTTCGTAGCGGGCCACAGGTCCAACTACACCCGACAGCGACTGCTGGAGCAGAGTGACCTCACCCTCGACAAAGCCTCCGACATCGCACTAACGCTGGACGCAGCCTTCCGGGGCATGGATGCCTACTCCTCTGCACCGTGGACGCCGCGGGGAACGACAACCTGGGACACGGTAGGACAGCCCCATAGCACCGTGCCACCCCAGCCACAGCCCAACAACGGCCCAACTACCGCAGCAGTGTCCCAAAGCCAGACAGCAGTATCCCAAGGCCAGAAATGCTACTTCTGTGGCCAGGCCAAACACCCCAGAGCGCGCTGCCCGGCGAAGAATGCAACCTGCTCGGGCTGCGGGAAAAAGGGACACTACGCCAGCGTCTGCAAGGCCAAAGCCACCCCGAACGCCAGCAGCGCCGCGTGTGGGCCGTGCGAGCCGCCATCTTGGGCCTCCCCAGCCATGTGCGAACCACCGCAGCAGCAGCCATCTTGGACGACTCCAGCCACATGGGAATCATGGGCGCCGCCATCTTGGACACCAGCCGGGATGCAGCAGACCGCCAACCCCCCCCCATCTGATACTCGCAGCGACACACCGACCCCTACGCTGGCCTCTGTGACGCTGGACCAAACGAGACCGCACCAGCTAGCTCGGTCCAAAATGGACGTTAAGGTAAACGGCCATGCAATAAACTGCCTTTTTGACTCCGGGAGCACAGAGAGCTTCATCCACCCCGACACGGTGCGGCGTTGCTCTCTCCCAGTCCTGCCTGCGCACCAGCGGATTTCTATGGCCTCCGAGTCCCAGTCAGCGGACATTGGCGGCTACTGCGTGGTGACACTAGTAGTAGACGGGACTGTGTTCAATAATTTTAAACTCCTGGTCCTGCCCGACCTCTGCGCTGCCGTTCTACTGGGGTTGGATTTCCAGTGCCACCTCAAAAGCGTTACGATGGCGTACGGTGGCCCCCTCCCCCCACTCACAGTCCGCAGCCAGCAGCCTCCAAATTGCCCGCCGCGCACTAGATGCAACCTCTCCACACTCAGAGTCCCACCCCCCCCACTGTTTGCTAACCTCACCCCCGACTGTAAGCCCATCGCCACAAAGAGCAGGCGATACAGTGCCGGGGACAGGGTTTTCATCAAAACCGAAGTGGAACGGCTCCTGAAGGAGGGGATTATTGAGGGCAGCTCCAGCCCCTGGCGAGCCCAGGTTGTGGTCGTTAAGACCGGCGAGAAACAACGCCTGGTCATCGACTACAGCCAAACAATAAACCGCTACACCCTGCTGGACGCCTACCCACTCCCCCGCATAGCTGACATGGTCAACCAGATCGCGCAGTACCGCGTCTTTTCGACCATTGACCTGAAATCAGCGTACCACCAGCTCCCCATCAGCCCTGAAGACCGCCAGTATACTGCTTTTGAGGCAAACGGCCGCCTCTATCACTTCCTTAGGGTTCCCTTCGGCGTTACCAACGGGGTCTCCGTCTTCCAAAGGGAGATGGACCGGATGGTCGATCAAAACGAGCTGCAGGCCACTTTCCCTTACCTAGATAATGTGACCATCTGCGGCCATGACTTGCAGGACCATGACGCAAACCTCGAGAAATTCCTCCGCACCGCCCAACTCCTGAACCTGACATATAACAAGGAGAAGTGCATATTCCGCACAGACCGCCTCGCCATCCTTGGCTGTGTTGTAGAACACGGGGTCATCGGTCCCGACCCGGACCGGATGCGTCCCCTTATGGAACTCCCACTGCCCCACTGCCTAAAAGCTCTGAAGAGGTGCCTAGGGTTTTTTTCCTACTACGCTCAGTGGGTCCCCTACTATGCAGACAAAGCCCGTCCGCTGATCAAGTCCACCTCTTTTCCCGTGACGGCAGAGGCCCGCTTAGCCTTCCACCGTATCAAGGAAGACATTGCCAAAGCCACCATGCACGCAGTGGACGAATCCATCCCCTTCCAGGTGGAAAGCGATGCGTCCGACTTCGCTCTGGCCGCCACCCTTAATCAGGCGGGGAGACCTGTGGCATTCTTCTCACGAACCCTCCAGGGCCCGGAGACCAGACACTCCGCGGTCGAGAAGGAGGCCCAGGCTATCGTGGAGGCTGTGCGTCATTGGAGGCACTACCTGGCCGGAAAACGATTTACCCTGCTCACTGACCAGCGTTCAGTTGCTTTTATGTTCAACAACAAGCAGAGGGGCAAAATCAAAAATGACAAGATCTTGAGGTGGAGAATCGAACTTTCCACCTACAATTACGAGATCTTGTACCGGCCTGGGAAGCTCAATGAACCCCCAGATGCCCTATCGCGTGGCACCTGCGCCAGCGCGCAGATCGATAGGCTGAGGGCCCTCCACAATGACCTCTGCCACCCGGGGGTCACCAGGTTCTTCCACTTCATCAAGGCCCGCAACCTGCCTTACTCCATTGAGGAGGTCAGGACCATGACCAAGAACTGCCAAGTCTGCGCTGAGTGCAAACCGCACTTTTATAGACCAGACAGAGCCCACCTGATAAAAGCCACTCGCCCTTTCGAACGCCTGAGCGTCGATTTTAAAGGGCCTCTCCCCTCCTCCGACCGCAATGTGTACTTCCTCAACATCATTGACGAGTACTCCCGGTTCCCGTTCGCTATCCCCTGCCCGGACATGACCAGTGCCACGGTCATTAAATGTCTGAACAGCCTCTTCACCCTGTTCGGTTTCCCCAGCTATATCCATAGCGACCGGGGCTCATCGTTTATGAGCGACGAACTCCGCCAGTACCTGCTCGCTAGGGGTATAGCCACAAGCAGGACCACCAGTTACAACCCCCGGGGGAACGGACAGGTGGAAAGAGAGAATGCAACTGTTTGGAAGGCTGCCCTACTAGCCTTAAAGTCTAGGGGCCTTCCGACCTCCCGCTGGCAGGAGGTGCTCCCCGATGCGCTCCACTCGATTCGGTCACTTCTCTGCACTGCCACCAATGCCACCCCTCACGAGAAAATGTTTGTCTTCCCAAGGAAGTCCACATCGGGGACATCGTTACCGCCATGGCTGACGTCCCCAGGGCCGGTACTACTGAGAAGACACGTGAGGGCCAATAAAACGGACCCCCTGGTCGAGAGGGTCGACCTCCTCCACGCCAACCCCCAGTACGCTTACATTGCGTACCCGGACGGGCGGGAGGACACAGTCTCCATACGAGACCTCGCACCCTCGGGGACCGCTGTAACCCACTACCCATTACCACCCCCCCCAACGACCCGATATCCAACCCCAGCAGCCGGCTCGCCTTGGACCGTCACCCACGAGGACTACACTCCAGGGCCCCAGCCTACACGGGACGCGACGCCGGAAGCTCCACCACCCCTGCCGTCGCCACGTCGATCACAGCGGCAGACAAGACCTCCGGAGAGACTCCAATACACGAACTTTTAAATACACTTCACCCCGCCGGACTCATTTTTAAACAAGGGGTGAATGTGGTAAACCACTGTCATACCTGTCTGTGTCTGTATGTGTATTCCACTAGGTACAGGTCTGGACATGCCTCGGCTGACTCCTCCCACTATTCCAGGTATATAAGTGACTACCTCCCAGTCCCTTAGTATTCTGGACGGGTCGACCACTCGAGACAAGACCTTCATTCTTTAGTTAATAAAAGCCTGATTGTTACTCGCTCAACTTCAGTCTTTTGAGTAATTGATGGCGCATCAACCAGCATTTCCGATCTGTCAAGAATGCTCTTGACAGATCGGATGCCTGCCCTAGAGAAGGGCCTCTGCGGGGGGTGGGGGGGGAGTTCCACTGGAAACCCTTAGAAATCTTACGCCTGGTAAAAGCAGCCGTAAGGCTTGCTTTTACCAGCATAAGAGTTGAAAAAAAGTTTTTAAAAATATTAACATTTTTTCACTCATTTATAATTTAAAAATACTTTTAAAAAAGGTAAGTTTATTTTTAGCCCAGTAAAAAATGTGAATTATTTTTCAAATAATTAAATTTTTGTTTAAAATATTTAATTTAATGTAATTTTAACTCATTTTACAAATGTAATGGTTTTTTAAAAATGTATTTAATGTTTTAGTGTTTTTTTGGGGTGATCTCCATTCATATATGTGACAGGCTTGCGAACTGCATGCATCAAAGGCATCAAGGGGTATGGGGAGAGAGCGGGAATATGGTATTGAGATAGAGGATCAGCCATGATCATATTGAATGGCGGAGCAGGCTTGAAGGGGCGAATAGCCTACTCCTGCTCCTATTTTTCTATGTTTCTATGTTACGCCTTCTTCTGGAAAGGCAAACCTGAAGGAGAACGCTGCCTCCATGGGGTAGACTTCGCCATAAAAATGAGCTAGTTGAACATCTCAGAGACTCCCCTTGTGGAATAAACGAACGCCTCATGACTCTGCGGTTCACCCTAACCCGGAACCAGTGCGCTACGGTCATCAGTGTGTACGCCCCAACACTGGAAGTCACAGAGGAGACCAAAGAGGAATTCTACTCCAGCCTCGAACAATCCCTGTCCTGAGTCCCAACGGGTGACAAGCTGATCCTCCTTGGCGACTTTAACGCCAGAGTTGGAAAGGACACAGACCTCTGGGGAGGTGTGATCGGCAAAGAGGGAGTAGGGAAAGCCAACTCCAACGGTACCCTCCTCCTGACGAAAGGCTTAGAACATTGCCTTGTTATAACCAACACCTTGTTGCATCAGAGAGACAAGTACA